>NC_083641.1:5800611-7138111 GCF_963576545.1 Limanda limanda
ATGGCGGGAGAACGAGGTTTCTGTGTGATAAAGGGCGGGAGAAGCAGATTGGAGGGAAAAAAGAGTTTCATTTCCTGTTCTTCAGAGGCAGCGACGGTATCAGGGGATCAGCAGGGAGGCTCGGGCGGACGAAGCAATGGAGAGACAGGGAGAGGACAGACGGAGCAAGCTCGGGATCTAAATGCCAGGGTTTATTTTTCTTTTCTGCCAGAAATAAAAGAGTGACCCTCTGGATTGCTGTCAAATTATATTTACATCAGGAACCTGAAAGGCAGTTGAAAGATATGTCAAACTCAGGAAAAAAGGGGAGAGTCAATGGGCGGCCTCCATGAAGCATGAGGGGTATCATGGTGTAAAATGAGATCCTGCAGCGAGCTGGTTAAACTGACAACGACCACATATAGGCACACAAACACATGAGAGTCCAGGCTGGGTGTAACCGGGTCGCCGCCAAAATTAATACAAGAGAGAAAGAGAGAATAAGAAGATATGAGGGAGAAATTAAATGAGCTGGGGGTCTTGATAGGCAGCTGATAGGGGGCTCGGCGGGCAGGCAGGCAGATGCTGAGATGACAGGTACAGCAGAGGTGGAGGGATACGCCGGCTGTGCTTCGTTGTTTAATATAGATCTGCAGCGATAAGGCCAGGCAGAGAACACAGGATGTGTCCGTCAGTCAGGGGAAGGGAGCGCAGAGGAAATTGCCACAATAAAACGCACCCAGTGGATTCAGAGAGTGTTCAGACCTCCCTTACCTTTTTCACATTTTACGATTTCTAATATCCCACATATATCACATATATAATATCCCGTTTGTTACCACATACAGACACTGGAATATATTACATAAACTGAAATATATATACAACAGATGTATTAAATAGAACCAACTGAAATATCACCCCTACATATTACGACCTTTGATTCTCTTTGAGATGTTCAGGTAAATTAAGTTAACTAGTTAACTAGATAACTAACCACACCTCTGATCACCTGTCAAGACGACATACAACCAATCACACTCCGTTTGTCTCTAATTCTACCATCCACTTTTTCCCCTAAAGAGAAGAGAATGAAAGGTTCAATCCTAAACTCATTCCTTCATCCCTTCATCCTGTTACCTCATCCCTCATCTCTCATCCCTCATCCCTCATCCCTCATCCCTTCATCCCTCATCCGTTCATCTTCCTACACTCAATCCCTAGACACATGCCTCATCCGTTCATCTTCCTACACTCAATCACTACATGCATCCCTTCATCCCTTTATATTCTTTCCCTGATCCCTACACACATCTCTTCATCCTCCTTCACTCATCCCTACACCCATCCCTTCATCCTCCTTCCCTAATCCCTACATCAGGGGTCACCAACCTTTTTTAGACTGAGAGCTACTTCGAACGTACTGAGTAGTACGAAGGGCTACTTGTTTCCAGTGGTGGGAAGTAACAAAGTAGAAATACTTCGTTACTGTACTTAAGTAGATTTTTCACAAATCTGTACTTTACTTGATTATTTATTTTTCTGACGACTTTTAACTCGTTACATTTGAGCACAAATATCTGTACTTTCTACTTCTTACATTCTCAAAACTGGCTCGTTACTTGAGCAGCGGAGGTTGGCGGAACGTGCACCTTTACACACGGCGCACCTCTCTCTCGCTCTCTTGCTCCTGCAGGAGCTCGGTTCAGTCTTTATTATTAGGGCCAGAGCATTGACAGGCACTGACAGACATGAGGCCCTATTGAAATTGTAAGGATTATTATTCAGGCAAATGAATTTGCTTTTTGAGGGCTTTTATTAGGTGACTTTGCATAATTTTTTGAAGGTATTCCTTTTTCGATTAACATTCGTTTTCCCTTTCCTGCTTCGTGTCAACATCTGCACATAAATACATAGCTCGAAGCAGCAAGTGGTTAACTTTTCTTAAAGAAAATATTGGAACAACTTCAAGCAGGGTTGTGTCTTCACTTTATCGTCCCTACAGGCAAGATACCCTACAGGTGTATTGTCACCCTGCTTCAAACAAATGCAAACACAAACACAGGCATTCAATGAAGATAGTCTAATGATAAATAAACAGGCTTACATGTAGATGCGAGGACAAGCTGGTGGGCAGGATTACAGGCAGGTAAACATCCAGGCAGTTACACAATACAGCTAATAGACACAAAAGGTTAATTTGGTCTATTAGTGGCAGGTCTAGTGTTCTTAGGTAGAATCAAGAGGCACTTGTTTATTCTGTTGTGTTGATTCTTTGTTGTCTCTAGAAGTTCAGATGTACTTGTCCAATACTTTTTTAACCTCAGCATCTCAGGTTCAAAATTTGTAAAATTATTATACAATATATATATAGTGTTGTTATAATTTTTCAGTCAGTTGAAATAAATCCTGAACTGAACAAGGCCTACTATAAAAAGCACTTAGCATTTTTAATTTTGGTACTTAAGTACATTTCAACACCAGATACTTTGGATACTTAAGTACATTTAATATGAGCAACTCTAAGACTTTTACTCAAGTCATTTTCTGACAGGTGACTTTTACTTTTACCGGAGTCACTTTCAAGTAAGATATCTGTACTTTTAATCAAGTATGGCTTTCAAGTACTTTATACACCACTGCTTGTTTGATACAAACGTCCTGAATAACAGAGTTGCACAGATCACCTTTTAATATTATTAATAATATATTTGAAGAGACTGTCTGATCAAGTTAATGTTAATTATTCCTCGGAATAATTATTAACAATGATTTCCACAACAATGATTGTAGGAAACAGATATATTAATACATGCAAAATTTATTTCTGTTAAACTGTTTCAACTTTGCTTAAATTCAACTTAATTGAAGTACTTTTGGTGACATTTATCACTACATGCCTCCATCAGTCTGTTCTTTTTCAAAAGTAGATAAAAAATAACCAAATAACCACTTTTAAGCACTTTGTTACAAGATGATAAAGCGCAACCAAAAATAACACATTCATATGACTGGGGTGTAATGTTTCTAAGTGTCTTCTTCATTTTTTTGGTCTCATACTGTCAGCTGCCAGAGTTTTCAGACCTAAAATCCATACAAGTCTCTCCTCATGTCCTCCTTCATTCACTGTGAACCCAAGAGCAAGACAGGCTTCATCTTACTTTCTTTTCAACTTGGTGACATTTATCACTACATTCCTCCATCAGTCTGTACTTTTTAAAAAATAGAGAAAAAATTAATTCAATTCAAATCACTTTGTCACAAAGATGATAAAGCTCAACCAAAAAGAACACATGCATGTAACAGGGTGTAATGTTTCTTAGTGTCTTCTTAATTTGTTTGGTCTCATAGAGTTTTCAGACATAAAATACACACTGGTCTCTCCTCATGTCCTACCACATTGACTGTGAACCCAAGAGCAAGACAGGCTTCATCTTACTTTCTTTTCAACTTGGTTTTTGAACACATCTCTTGTTTGTCCCTGACCGGCTGCTTCACGTGAACGATGCTCTCCACTGTGTGTGTCTCTGAGCGAGTGGGTGTGCGCGCGACGTGCACGTCACTGCACAGGGAGCCGCTGACGAGGGGCTGAAGCCGCGGGCTGCTGACCACTGGCTACGGCGAAAGAGCGATTTGTTTACTGCTCCGCCATTAAAGAGATGCAGACGTCAAAACATTAGTTCGCCTCTAATATTAGTTGCGCCTCACATTTCCTCCTAACGGTCGCGCGCCCCACACAGTTTGAGAATCACTGGCATACAGTGAGATGGCGGTTTGACTATTTTTTAAATTTCAAATTTAATTTTTTTTTTTTTTTTTTTTTTTTAATTTTTAATTTTTTTTTCTTTTTCTTTTAATTTAGAGCATGCCTTGCGGGCAACTGCGGGCGACCAGGTGCCCGCGGGCACCGTGTTGGTGACCCCTGCGGCCTACACCAATCCCTACAACCTCCTCCTCGCATCCCCTCATCCTCCTTCACCCATCCCTTCATCCTCCTTCCCTAATCCCTACCCACATCCCTTCATCCTCCTTCCCTCATCCCTTTATCCTTTACCCCTACCCTGAACCCTTCAACTTCCTTCCATCATCCCTTCATACTTTACCTCCCACCCCATCTCTTCATCATCATCCCCTCATCCCTACCCACATCCCTTCATCCTCCTTTATGCCTATAAGCACCCGTTAATCCCTCAATCCTTCATCCTTGGTACCTCAACGCCTACCCTCCTCCCTTCATCCCTCCTCCCTACCCACATCCATTCCTCCTCGTTCCCCCATCACATTATCCCTCATTCCTTCATCCTTGTTCCCTCATTCTTTCATCCCTCATCCCTTCATCCCTCATCCACATTCCCTCAGCCTATAGAACAGCCTATCAGATGCCTCTTCACCTCAACCCCTTCACTCAATGTCCATTCACTTCTCCTCAACATCCAATATAAACATTTCCATTCAAACCTTTAAATCTCATATTGTTGGGACGAGGATCCAGATCAACTCCAAATCTGGTCTGAGTGATCGGATCTCAGGACGCGTTGCTGACGCATTTTGGTGCATTCACCCATGTTAGAGCTTTCCCCTTGTGATTGGATCACTGAGGACGAATGGTAAAACCCGATCTTACAGGTTCATGTAATGAGTTGCCTCCTTGCAGCCGCCTTGAAGCGGTTGAAGCTTGGGACAACCAGGACTCTTCCAAGGGCTGTTTATGTTTTCTCATTATGGCCAGTGTGTGAATATGTATGCAGGAAAAATTAAATAAAGGGAAATGCCAAACAACTCAGTATGTGGATGCACACACAATATATGCACATCCAGAGAAGTGCAAATTACAAAAATGTCCATAATGAGGTTCATTTCAAACCCTGTGTGTGGAAAAGAAGCACAACTACATCCTGGAGTGATTACACCTCTTCTGCAGTGATAAACATCCTGCACATTATGGCTACATAATAAAACACATCTGTTGCTTCTGTTCGCATGGCGTGAGCTGAGAATCCTCCTTTCAGCAAGACTTTGTGTCTGCCTGAACACAAGACTGATCGCCAGAGCTGCTGATCGCAGATTTCAACAGCAGGATTAATCAGTGACGACAAGTAACCATCATGTTGTGCATCTAAATACACAAACACAGACACACACGCACACACACAGATTGTGTGCTCAGTTAAAACCTTTGATCAAGAAGCTATTCTCTTGGCGCTGTTGTGTCAGTGTGCTTTTAAATCAGTCCGGTCATAATACAGTCTGGACATGGATTTCCATAAATCCCAAACCCATCGTAGGATGGGTTTGTTTTTATATGTTTATCACAGACAACACATTAGATCCCAGATGTTGTCCTGTTTTACTGGAGCTGTGGACTAAATCAGAGCCAGCAGCTTATTATAACTCACAGAGGGAGGCTAATAGAGCTGTGACTCTTTGAACTCTCTGTACAAAGTGACACAGCAGGTACAAAGCTACATATAGGAACCTACTGATGTAGAAAGTTTGGCACTTAAATACTGTTTAAGTTATATCTGTTATTATCATTTGTTGGATGGATGGATGGATATTATTATCTTAATACTGCCTAATGCTTACTAATTGCGTAGCATCCAGTAATGGTAGGTGCTGATCATACTCTGCTAGTCCATCCATCCATCATGTACAGTATTATGTACTGTATGTATGAAATATGTACAATATTCCATTTCTGGATCCATCTCAATTTGACATGATAAATCCATCATTGTTCTGTTTATTTTGTAATCTTCTATTTTATTTGTCGACATGCCCGCCTCTCAACCAATGTCAGCTTAGATTGGCATCTTCCCTCCCAAACCTGGGTACAGCTATTGTATAGATGATTGATGGATATCGATTTGTTGCTTTTAAAGGATAAAATAAATAAAGTTCATTTTTACTGACAGGACCGACAAACAAATGAAAAACCAACTCATGGATGACAGAGTTTATTTATTTCCATATATCTTTATTATCTGTTATTTCCCATATATTTATATCTTTATTCTATACAGGTGTATTTCTCAATACAGTCTTTTATTGACATACACAGATCCTATATAAGCGTGAGAGCTACGAGAGAGAGCGAGTTTACTTCCTTCATAAGATATTTTGGCTGTTAACAAGACATCAGGAGATCACATTACAGACACACACACACTCACACCCACACGCACACACTTAAGCACAGTATACACACATCTCGGCATGCACACATTAAGGGGTTGACCACCGCTCCTTTTTTACATGCACGCACGCACGCACACAAAAACACACACACACACACGTCCATGGAAGGTATTCACAGGATAGATTACACCAATACCAGACTGACTAGTAAATACACAAGTAGATGTACAGTACTCGCCATATTTTAACTCCTGCTCCTACACACAGTTACACACACTCTGTCACACACAGGCACATGTGCACACAAACACACACATTTTTTGGTAGAAAGTAAAAGCAGTAATGCTGATTTCCAGACTATGATAACGGTGATAATGTTAGTAGCTCTGATCCGTGTTTTTGTTTCTACTACTGACGGTTATGCAGTAGGACGACAGAATGAAGAGAGTCACCAAATTGAAATGTGGACCATCAGCATTATGTCACGTCACAATTTAAGTGTGAGGAACAGTCAAAATAACAACAATGATATATTATAAAATAAATACACATTATATTATATTGCAGTTATAGGAGGAATACATATGGTAGGCTCTGTCCGTGAATCATATTTTCACTGGTTTAACAGTCTTTCTCTCTCACTCTCAATCACACATGCACATACACACACACACACTCAAACACCGTTTCACAGTGTAGGGAAATCTCATTGCAAATCCGTTGGTTGTCCACGTTGCCATCATACAACACAGTCTGAGAGCCAACACAACATAACAAACTACAATATCCAAACATTTTTGAAAATATGAACAAAACAGATATCATATATTTGGCTTCAGTAACAGAGGTAAAAAGATACCTGAATTTTGCTACATATTAGAATGCATAACGTAACAGTATAATATGAGAGTATTGAAATGTAAATATCTGGCCTTGTCTGACTGATTTCATTGTGCAGTGTCTCCAGTGAGAGTGCATTATATATTGTCTACATGGCCACAGATTATATCATACTGTGTGTAACTGTATAAAATATCTGTGACAGTCGTATTACCTGAAGAAAAGCTTGGTCACTGACTGACTTTTGAGTGGAGGAGCAGTGAACATGATCTGGACTCTGCGTTTCCAACTAACTCCTTCGAACCTGCTTAAGAAACCAAACCAAAGGAAGCTAAACAAAACTACTGCAGCCTGGCTCCACCTAATTCCACCTCTAATTCTTTGATCTTAACATGAGAAAGAAAAATGAGTGAAGGAGATGAATGAAAAAGAGGCAAAGACGGTGATAGGTAGCCCCTTTGTCCTGTAGGTTTGCAGTTTGTCCTGAAGAGGGCGCTCTAAGTTCCTCCAGCGATGCCTTCAATGCTTGGTCAGACCGCGTTGGTGACAATGAAGTCTCTGTGGTCGTTAAAGCTGGGCACTGGAGTGATGCTTTTTAACAGACGCTGTGGATACAGAGAATGAGACAAACAGCAATAAAGAAGAGAAAGAAAAAGAAAATGAGTCATTCATATATTTTAACTTGGCAATGGTCGACAGTACACCGTCTGAATACTACAGATTCCGGTTTGTTTGATGCATGACCTGTAATATTTTTAAATTTTGTTATAGACTCAAATAAATGTCCAGTGACTGAAAATAGCACTGCCTAATATATACAGTGGGCCTCATTTCAGTTAGACTGTGGATACTACTGTAGGGCTAAATAAAATAAAAAAATTCAGACTAGTTTAAACATCGATAAGAGATTAATTATGCAATGATAGATGACAAAGAAAACCTGCAATCATTCTCAAGAGAGAAGCTACAACCTGTGTTTTTTTTTTACATTTTTACATTTTTCATGAATTGACCATTCTTATTAGTGATCATCTCCAACACACTGATCAAAACATGGTTGGCTACAGATTTAGGAAAAGAAAGAACGGTTTCAACACCTTCAGTGTAGTGAAGAGTGGCCAAGTGTTACAAAAGACAAACAGCTACCATGTTGCTACAAAGAGACACTCAAAATCAATTTGGACATCGCTCGCTCGGCCTCGTCTGTCTTCATGAGACGATGGTGTGTGTCCGTGTCACTGTGTGCCCTGACGGCAGTGTCAACACTGGACCACAGCCAAAGGCCATCTGTCTACAGTCTTGTTTGATATCCTCTCAAATCTCAGAGAGTAGTAACAACGTAATAGTATAAATAATAATGTGACAGTTATGATGCTTTGTATTGCAGTGCGTATGTATTTTTTTTATCAAGGTTCCCACAGTATAGTATGGCTCAGGCAGCAATTTTCTGTCGAAGCCCATGAGAAATCTAATCAAGCCCAACCCAAACTAGACAGGCATTGGTTTTTTTGTGTCCAAAAAAAAGGTAGCTCGACCAAACCCATTCTTAACCAAAATATTATTTCAACATTTTTGGCTGAACCCAGTCAGAACCCAGGTCCGATATCCACACTGTACACAACGTTATCAATAATTTAAAAAGTGTGTCTTTGAAGTGAAAAAATGTCTTATACAGACATTTTTTAAGTGTTGATGATTCGTTTTTATCAATGATGTTGATTAGATGTAGTAAGTTTGTCAGGATGTGTTTGGATGCTAAAGTCTAGCAAGTCTCCTTTAGTCCCTTAGCCTCCAATCTGATAATGTGACAGTTAACACATGCACGAAAGAATGTGAATGCGTGTGACAGTGTGTGTCATCAGGAAATGTCCTACGTGTATATGTGTGTTTGTGTATGTGTGTGTCATCTCCATGGGGCCTGGAAATTGTCATAGCTTTTTATTACTAATCTCTGGCCTTTGTCTCACAGAAGAGAGTAGACCCTGACAGTTAATGGAGAAGAAGGGAACAGAAGCTGTTGCTGTCGACATGAAGGTTAAACTGCCAGGAGAGGATATGGCTAATAATGAGAGGAAGAGGAAGAGGAAGAGAAAAGTGGTCTAGAAAAATAAATGGGGGAGAAATAGAAGGATAGAGCAGAGGGGAGAACGAGGGAAAACTATATAGACCATATCGATGGACAAAGAGAAAGGAAGAGAAAAGAGGAAGGGACCTGTACCTGTTTGAATGTGCCCTTGGCAGTGAGCAGGTGGAAGACCATATAAGCAGGTACACAGATGAATGAGGACACCCCAATGCAGTAACCCAGGACGACGGTCCATTGTGGGTAGTGGTAGTGGAACAACTTGACCTCTGGAGGGAAGGCCAGGAAACTGATGATGATGAACTGGACGTGTGACGGGGAACAGAAGCAGAGGTCACATATTAGAGCAAATCAAACACCAAAGACTACATGAAAGCTTCTTTATGTGCTGAATCTTCATGTACTTGTCATTCGCACCCTGGTAGTGCATGTGTGTGTGTAAATACTGTGCATGAGCCTCACCAGCAGGAAACAGGGGCAGATCGCCACCCAGCAGACCCTCCAGAAACAACCAGGGTAGAAACCCAGCATGAGCTGGATGTCATTGCAGAATCGGTTGGTACCTGGAGCGGCCACACAGATACAAACCATCACAACAATGTCCCAAATAGATCCAAATTAAAATCATCACATTCCATGTCATTGCGACCGCCTACCGTAGAACCAGGAGACGGCGATGACCTCGAGCAGCACCACGGTGATGACTGCAGGGCCGGTAGCGTACTCCTCAAACAGCTTCACCACAAACGCTCCTCCCTGAGACACGACACAGGCGAGATAGACACAGAGGAGGAGTCATACAACTAAAAAAACTATTTACAAATGTCTCTTATGCAACAGGTTTCACTGACAAAGTGTAAGACATGGAGCAGAGAGGAGCAGGGAGGCTTGTTTGTCATTTTCTTACAATAATGAGAGTTGGACATAAGCAAATTATTCAGGTCACTGTGTTGCATTCAGTACTTTAAAAATTAAATTAGGAACACAAAAGGTACCTTTGACAACAGCATGAGCCTCTTTATTGGTTAATCATATATCTCAAGGGAATTTAAAGATGTGACCAAAGTCTTCTAAATAGTGGCAATTGCAGACAGTCATGTGGGATGAATTATTGAATGTCCTATAATATAAGAGCATTGTTCAACTTGAAAAACGTGAAGTGGTCGTTTAACTTACGTATGTGAGCGTGGAGAGAGCCCCAAGGAAGCAGACGCACACCAAGCCGAGGACAAACCACTCGCGCCTCTTGGCCAGGAGTTGCGGGAACTCATCTAGCATGGCGGTGATCACCCCCTCTAACCCTGCAAACTGGAGAGAGGGAGAGAGGGGAAGAAAATAAATAAACAGAGAGGAAGTCATCAGAGGATCCAGAATAAAAAATAAAGAAGATGGGAAGCAAAGGAATCTCAAAAAGAGGGGATTAGGGCTGTGGGAAAAGGCCACTTCTTGACTACACTATGTGGATCATTTCTCATTTACATGTGTTGCGCAGTTTACACTGTCACCTCACAGCATGAAGGCTCCTGGTTTGGCCTGGGGTCTTCCTGAGAGAACTTTGCATGTTCTCCCAGCGTCTGTGAGGGTTATAGATGGAATTGTTATCAGGATGTTGCCAACCTTTGTGAACTAAAACCTAGCACATTTGTTTTGAGAATGCTCAGCGGTACCATCCTTTTGGTCACAAGTCGCTAAATCCATATCAGAAATGATTTATAAGGAGGTTCTATGCTGCCCCATTACTATTCCTCAGGTCCATATGAGTATGCAAGAAAAGAGAAAATCTGGCTTTTTTGGGTCTATCGGCTTAAAAGAATATTTTTGGTAGTGTGCGCGAGACCACCACACACACTGTAACTAATTTTTAACTCTAGTGCTCTCAGTTACATGGTCTCATGTGGGTGAAGATGATGAGTTCTTGGTGAGACGCTCTTTGAGTTGTTGAATCTCTTGTCAGAAGAGGTTTAGATCAATCACAGCATGTGCATATACAAAAATAACACTGGTCATAGTTGACATCTAACATGTGAGTATAGAGCGTGCATGCACAGATTTTTGGTACAGTAGGTGAGGATGCATATACGTGGTCACTTGTGCATGTGAAGACTTGACATGTTAGCCGTATATGGATATTGATATGTTGCTTTGGATACCAATTGCTCCTAAGTATATGACATATTCAGGGTATACCCAGAATTAATTGACTTGTATCTATATATTCAATTACGAGGTTGAGGGAAAAAAGGATGTAGCTAATAAGCTGTTCAGTAAAATCAGTCCAAGCAGAGAAGATGTTTCTGACCCAACGTGTTCAGAGAAGTTTAAAAAGAGGTAAAAACTCCAGCTGCACTTTGAGTGCATGGTACAACTTTAACTTTAGGCTTTCATCAGGGTCACAAGCTGAGACAAATCAATCGAACATTACAGTTGTTCTATTTACCTCTGAGAAGTGCTGCTGGAGTTTTTTCTTTGCATAAAATCAGCCTAGCGGTTCTATCACATTTATTCATCAGCATACACCCCCTAAAAATTAAGATACAAATTGCGTAGCCGATCCGACCCGACTTCCACGCACACGAGACGTTTCGCAGTAATATCCTCAGTCATAAAACGGAGGAGAACAGCAGTGCCAATGCTGATTCTACTCTGATTATCAGTAACGTGATAAGAGCCTTACAGGTCTCTCCAGTTGGCTGCCTACGAGCCAATAAACACCGGCTTTCGGAGACAAGATCGCTGCCCAATAGCGATATGAAAGTCCTATCACATTGTTTCCGTCCGCTGCTTTCCCAAATGGAACAGTGAGGACAAATAATACCCAACACCATTATAGAGAAAGGAGCACAGCAGACACACAAGAGTCAAACAGAACAAAGCATTAGCCTGTGTAACAAGGCAAATATGAAACCTCTGTTTCCATGTTGGAGAGCGCACACATCAACAGGGCACTAGGCAACAATAGAATTAGGTAGATTGCATTAGAACCTTCGACAAACAGAACATTGACTTGGGTGTTGTAACTTCTGCATAGAAATGAGTAATGAGCAAACTAACCGTGCTGTCCAGACCCAACATGATGATCATGAGGAAAAAGATGATGGCGAAGAAAGTGGCAGCAGGCATGTTTGCTATGGCCTCAGCATAAATGATGAACAGCAGACTGGGACCTGGTGGACACAGACAAAACAGTCATGTTGAATTCATTCTTTAGTGAAGTTTATCTGAAGCTTAATTCAATGATAAATGCGAAAACATACAGTGTACATGAAGCCAAATAACGCACTTACAGATATTCCTCATGCAATATTGTCAATAGATATCTGGGCTGCATTTTACCAACAATGAGAGGTTATGTAAGAATTTCCTATCGGGTTTTATTCTGATGTGGAATCGTACCGGCATCCTTGGCCACAGCATCCACTTCCAGCTGCCTCATCTCAGCCATGTATCCCAGCACCGTGAAGATGACGAAGCCAGACAAAAAGCTGGTCAGACAGTTCACTGAGCTGGTGATCAACGCATCTCTGAAGAAGACGACATGAAAAACATACAGTCATATTGTACGTTATAGTGTTAACAAAGCACTTCACAGTACAGTTAACATTCACACACATTCTTCCTGGACTTCTATACCTAGCACTTTGTCTATCTGTCGTGCAACTCATTCACACGCCACCGACACAACTTGGGGTTCAAAGTCTGGAAAGTACACATAGGCATGCAGACTGGACGAGCCAGGAATCTAACCATCAACCCGTTCTACCTCTTGAGCCACAGCTGCCCGTTATTAACTATATATAACACTACTATAACATTCTAACACTACCCACAAATAGATATCAAAGCTGGCACTGACATAGATATTTTAGATAAAGGGCTTTGACTCCATGAAATGATTCTAAACACTTAACATTTCTGATGACCTATAGAACAATTTAGTTTCTTTATCAGCCCACTGTCACTGGCAAAATCTCACTTATAGCAGTTGTTGTGAAATGGGTTGTAGCTGGCGAAGGCGAGGAGCACACCAAACCCTGGACCCAGAGAGAAGAAGATCTGAGCTGCTGCATCAATCCACACCTTGAGGAGTGTGGAGCGTTGACGATGGTGAATGATGGTGAGACACAAAGAAAGGTGGATTAAGACAAGAGAGAAGCAGGGTTTGAGAAAGTATGTGTTGGGGAAAAGGTATCAGAGAATAACTTGCAGGATTACAACTTTTGACTCACTGTAGTGCTGAGGAGTTTTTCCCAATCAGGTTTGAGATAGAAGACCACGCCTCTCCAGGCCCCTGGCAAAGTGGCACCACGGACCAGTAAGATCAGAAGGACCAGGTAGGGGAAGGTAGCAGTCACCCACACTACCTAATTCAGAAACACAAAAAAGAGATTTAGTCTTCTGAACTCATATGATTGATCTCTTATTGTGGCTAATATCGGTTTACACGCAATGACCCTTTTGTCTTGTCTTGGCTAGTTTCTGATATTGGTAACTCAACTCTGCCTGTTCATGTCAGGTTTGACTGTCAAGATTCGAATCACAACTTTGTTTCTAACCAACTCTTCACCCATTTAGATGAACGATAATGAGGGCAAAGACAAGACAGCAAAACAGCTCTTTCCTCTGCCTCTCTGAGTCCATCAATCTATCCATCCACCCTAACTGACACCCCCATTAGCAATGCAGGCGCCCCTTCGGTTACCTTTCCAGACGTCTTGACTCCTTTCCAGATGCTGAAGTAGACGATGGTGAAGATGAAGAGCAGGCAGAGGGCCAGTTGCCAGCTGACAGAGCCCAGATCGTGCAGCCCAGGGGAGAGGTGGACCTGTAGCACATGGCGACTGGTGGGAGGGGATGGGGACAAGACAAGAGGTCAAAAGGATGCAAGGAGTAGGGAGAAGCGGAATCGATGGAGAGAATCCATGGAGGGAAATATAGTGAAATGACAGAAGAGGAGAGGCCAAGAAATTGGAGGATTTGAGAGAATAAAGGGAAGCAGGAAGGGAGTTGGAAAGAAGAGGAGACAAACAGGAAGGTAGAGGGAAGGAGAAAAATAAAGACGGGTTGGAGAGACGGGATGTTGGGAAGTTTGGAAAGCAGAGGAGAACGATAGAGCGAGGAACAAGATGTGATATAGAGAAAAAGAAAAGAAAGAAAGTGCTCTACTTATTGTCCAATATACACACACAATAGAGCCGATAAAGACAATGACTTTTTCACCATTTTTAGTAAATTAAATCATATTATAGTTCACACAAAACGAAAAAAACCGAAATAAGGCCTTGTGATGAACAGTGAGATTGACATCTGGTCACAGGTTGAGCACATGAGCTCGGATGATAAAGCCGAGACACGATTTATGTTGAAAACAGGAAATTCTGGCGCCATTCGGAGTTGCGGATTGTGTTACCTTTATAACATGCATTTGGAATAGTCAACTATGGATAAACCCTGAATCAGTCTCAGTGGACAGTCACAGATACTGGGCGAGTGATTAGCTGATAAGGCTGACAGCAGTAAGAAAATATTGTTTTGATAGACCTATGGTTTTAGGTTACGATAAAATAAGTGTCCCCTCGCTTAATCCAAGCCAAGGTTTTGCTAAAAACAACACGAGGTGAGGAAGAGAATAAAAGAGGATATTTATGATTGGTGGACTCTTCCATCTAAAAGTTTACTTTTCCCTGCTTATCTCTGGTCTAGTTCCTCAAATGAACCGTACTCATTTTTTTCACACACAACCACATTAATTTCCTCTCGCCCCTTATCTCTTACCTCTCTCATCCTCCGCCTGCTCTTTAAACTAAAGGGGTAGTTCATATTTTAGCAAGCTAATTTAAAGACAACTGAGATTGTGTTTTAGTATGTTGTATTAACTCCTGCAGCATAATTTCTCCATTAGTCAGCAGAAGAGAAAGATGTCTGCCTCACATCAAAGTTAATAGTTAAGAATTGAATGCATCAGGTTCGGGCGAGTTTATTTGTACGTGCAGTCTAAGAAAGAGGCATCAGATTGACAAATAGCACAGACAGGAAATGATGAGACTCAACAATAAAACATAAAAAATACTAGGATAGAATAAAATAAGTGTGAATTAAGAGTGCTACAGGCTCCACTATTAGTGCAGTATTACTATAAGGACTTAATGTCATATTAAATACCAAAAAAACTACTTGAACTAGGCAGAATATATCTGGTAAGAAAAAACAGTTTGGACCTTTGTGATCTATCACTTAATTTTGCATTCGTTCATCTTCAACTATTCCATGAGTTTCTGTGGATCAGTTAACTGAGGAGTTTTTTTTTGGCCCCTGTCAGTTTGTTTTATATGTTTGTTTGTCTGCAGGATTACGCAAAAACTATTGAATGGATTTTCAAGACTTTCAAGAAGTATGGGACAAGGGCCAACTCTTTCGATTTTGGCTAAGATCTGGATAAAGGAACGGATCCAGGAATGATTTCTCCCACTTTCTCCAACCATGTGATACTTTTTGACATTTCCCCCAATTCCCCTGGGAATAATTTATGGATGTCAATGAGTGTGTGGTGTGGCTTAATTCAAGTTAAAGGGACTGTTGGGCCTTGGCAGAGTTTTCCTCTCTATGCTCTCATGTGTTTCTAACCATCTCAGATCAGAACAGTGATTCTTACTCTAAAACACTTCCTTGTGTCTTCACATCCGTGATGTTGGTGGATTTTGGAGCTAAGGCAGGTGATAAATCAGTCAGGGATCTGAAACAGCAGAGCCGACCCTTTGATCGCTCTGGCTCTCTCTCTCTCTGGAGGTTATCCCTAACTTAAAGCCTCCCTCCTGTAAAAGTTTTCTCCGTACGCCTCTGCATCTGACTTACATGCACTTACGTATAGAACTCCTCGGCGGGGGAGGTGGAGGAGTTGGTCCACGACACGTTGTGATCGGTGGACATGTAACTGTTGCAGTTGGCTGTGTTCCAGCTGTTGGTGCAGGTGGTCCAGGGCAGGGTGGGCCGTAAAGATGATAGCAGGTAGTACAAGGCCCAAGCCATGATGGTGTTGTAATAGAAGGCTATGTAGAGGGCTATGATGCAGATGGCAAAACCAATCCCTGTGAGAGGAAAAAAGGATGATTGTAGAACGACAAAGTCACGCAAAGTCAGAACTAGACAAGCACATTTAAAAAAATATATTTATATTGGACACCAAGATAGAGTTAAACTTAGAGATAGCCTGACTTGTTGGAGATAATGGTACCCTTATTCACTGCTTGTGAAAATGTCCCAAATCTACAGACTTGATACGCTGCTGATGAAAATATAAGACAGAGAATAGGGCAACATATTCCCTGCACACCTGGTCTATATGTCCTCCATCACCTCAAAGCAAACTTCCTAAACTTCTAGCAGACTGGATTAACACTGCAATTATTGAGTCACAAGGTTAATGCTAGAGTAGAAATCTGTTGTTTTAACCCCCCGCCCATTAATGGTTCTCACAGCTAAGAGTTGTAGTGGCCTAAAAGAAAATGGTACCTAAGTCATATTAAAAGCCCTTGAAACCTCTAAATAAGTAAACAGCCATTTTATAATGCAATTCACTTGCAAATTTCTATATATGTATATATACAATTAATTTTGTATCTCTTAAGTTCCACTCTGTGTTTTTTTTGCCCATTGTGGCTGTCATTTTTAAAAAACAGATAAAGTGTTAAAAAGTACAATCTTGAACTATGTACATATATGAATCGTATGTGACACCAGTCAATCCCTCCCAAGTTCAGTCGCGTTGTCGAGCTAATTCAAGTTGCTCGGGGGTAAGTGGGTGGCATTTGGCAACAACAACAATTTACATACCATCATATTTCTGAGCATCTGGCATTTAGCACTGAAATGTGACAATTTCCATAACAGAGAGTCGGTACGACTCAGTAGATGTACAAGACAGAGGGGACGCTCTTCAAGGGAACAGTACTAAGGGGGGGGCAAGAAGGTTAAATGAGCTGTCTCTGAGACTGACGGCTCAACGCCATCCTTCTTCCTTTTATTTGCTCTTCCAGTGCCAGTTTTCTGTTACCATCTTCCTTTTATATCCACGCTTTTGCTATTAACCGTTTTCTTTCCATTCCCTCTGTTACCTTTGAAGATGGGACAGATGTGTTTCCAGATGGAGATGCAGCCGCTGCGGTGGAACTGGCCGAGAGCCAGCTCCATGTAGAAGAGAGGAACGCCTCCGAACACCGCCATCAGCAGGTAGGGCAGCAGGAAGGCACCTGGACAGAGACGTGGGGAAATTGGGCAATATGAGAGAAGGTAAATAAAGAGTAGGAAACAAGGGTCGAGGTAAGAAATGATTAAGTGCAGAAAAATGTGGGGATGGATGTAGGGGAGATGAAAACATTACGAAAAGAGGTTAAAAAAGAAGGAAAGAGAGTTATGGCAGAAAATTATAAGTTTAATTCCACTCTTGGGATATCTGTAATCTCAGTAGTCCTCTCAGGAACTCGCAATCAAGAACCAAGAACATTAAACCAAGAACTGTAAAAATCATTACACTTTGTAAGTACCTTATCATTTACATAACTGTAGCCCGGTCAAAAACAACAAGGCTTTGTTTTCCCAGCTTAGTATCACTCTATATTTAGTGTGCTCTGCGGACTCGCACAGCAACTCACTTCTACAGTAAAAAATAGGAACCACTGCAATGTTGACTTTGCTTTTACTTGGTCGGGAAAGCAAAAGTGATGAAAAATGACTCAAAAGACCAAAAACAAAGGAGCAGCAGGACGGCAGCCAAGTCTTTCTACTCTCCAACCTACAGTGCAGAGCTCTATAACATATCTCTCTTTTTTCCAAATCAGATTGTCAACATATTCCGTGTGCATGGGTGTGTTTGTGTATGCAGACGAGCCAGTGTGTAGATATCCGCTTGTCTCTCTTTGTGACACGAAAGCAGAGATAAGGGTTGATTGAGCAGCTGCCTGGGCGACAGGTTATTAAGCACGGAGAACAAGACTGAAGCCGTTCTCATAAAAAACCCACAATTAATACTGTCGCCTCTATCAAGTGTCTTCCAGTCCCAATCTGTACCTCACTCTGCGAGACCCGCAGAACACAGGAAATTGCAAAAAGATTTTAGTATTGCAAATTCAATCAAAGTATAAAGGGAGGCCCTGTTTGCTGCTCGGCTGAGGGCTGTGTAGTAACGGCACAGAGGACGACCACACAGACTTTGTGGAAATATACACGTACCTTGAAGTGAGCTAAATCAAGCGCTATTTATAAACAGCTTTGTCAACTGTACGACTCCTTATAGGTCTGCATCCTTTTTATTTATTTTTTTGTAATGATGATATACCAGAGACGACTCTACTGAATTATGGAAAAAGTAACTGAGCTGTAAACTCACTAACCTCAGCTGTTACATATATTGTGAACTACAGCGTATTGTAATTGAAACCATGAAAGATCCTTTTTGTCTTTCTACTCCTTGAAATGCTGTTTACTCTAGGAAGGGATGTCGTGGACTCCTTATCTCCCTCCCAACCTCTCCCAATTTTCTCTAATTCAAACATCTTTTCCCTCCTCACCTCCTCCGTTCTGGTAGCAGATGTAGGGGAAGCGCCAGACATTTCCCAGGTCCACAGCATAGCCGATCACGGACAGCAAGAAGTCCATCTTCTTGCTCCAGGTTTCTCTGGGCCGATCCAAGCTGGTTTGTTGGACCACCAGAGTCCTGAGGCCTCCCAGCGGCATGGGGGAGCCGGTGCTGCCTCCAGGAGCAGGAGCTGTACCCCCCGAGCAAGCTGCGGTCCCCGGTCCCTCCCTGGGGCTCTGAGGGGCGGATGGGTTGAAGCCATTGGACACCTGCTGGCCAGAGCACGAGGTCAGGCTCTTGGGTCCTTTCTCTGCAAGACCATCAGCCAGCATCAGTCTGCCATTTTCCGGCTGCGTCCCCTCCTCTTCTCCCCTCACCTCCTCCTCTCTCCCTTCATCCCTCTCTTCATCAGTCTCCCCCTTGTCCATTGTGAATATGCTTGTCATCATCATATCTTTCGTCTCCATTGGGTCGTATTGAGGTTGGTCTTCGCGCTGCAGTTAGGGGTGGAGAGAGGTTCTGAGTGGCGACAAAGGGAATGTGGCACTGCTGTCTGATATGGTGCCCATTAGGGGAACAGAGAGGTTAGGGGATGGATGGAGTTGTGCGGCGATGGCGTGGGACGAGTGTGGGGGGAAATTATTTGCCTTCTTGGACAGGTACAGGAGAAAGGGAGCAGGAGAGCAGAGCTGAAAGCAGAAGATGGGGCCAGAATAAGGGGAGGTGTGTGGACGTGGGAGAGGATTGAAATGTGTAAGAGTGTGTTGAGCAAGAGGGAATAAGGGCAGGCAGCTAGGAGAGAGAGAGAGAGAGAGAGAGAGAGAGAGAGAGAGAGAGAGAGAGAGAGAGAGAGAGAGAGAGAGAGAGAGAGAGAGAGAGAGAGAGAGAGAGAGAGAGAGAGAGAGAGAGAGAGAGAGAGAGAGAGAGAGAGAGAGAGAGAGAGAGAGAGAGAGAGAGAGAGAGAGAGAGAGAGAGAGAGAGAGAGAGAGAGAGAGAGAGAGAGAGAGAGAGAGAGAGAGAGAGAGAGAGAGAGGAGAGATGTGTTTGAACAGGACGTGGCCACAAGAAAAGTTACGAGAAACTTGGCTCTTCTGCACAAACGACTCAGTGATGTGACAAACTGCAACAGACAGACAGAATAGACACGGATGAGTTACAGGAAGGCGAGTTATCATTACATTTCAGTAAATATATAAATTAAATGTCTGAATTATGACAATGAAAATTCTTATCTTCCTGTCTTATGTGTTTTACCCACAGAATAAAGGCTAAATCTTAATGTGAGTTAAACAGACATTGCAGGAGGAATACCTGTCTCATTAAGAAGAGGAAAAAAGAAGGGATTGTGCTGGGACACGCAGATTTACTGGGCTTTCGCTCGTGTTTCTCATTTCTCGCTATCTAATTTCTCGCTATCTCTCAGTTGCTTAACCTGTTTATATACTTATCTGATCATAGCTGTATAACAGCGACAACAGCCAGGAAACACATGAGAAAACTTTGACCGATGAAAAACAAAAGTAGGAATGTACACATATGTTGCAAAAGCACTCGGGCAGAAAAATGCTGGAAATATCAGGGCTTTAAAATATGCTCCAGAGCTTGTTCCTTAGTTATTTTGGGTACTGATGATAGAGTGGCAGGAAAAAAGCTGAATCAATTGTTTTATCTAAACCATCTTATTATCAAATTTTATTCAAGTAGCTATCTAAAGCGCACATATTTGTATAAAGTCAATATTCGTCGGGTAAAATCCGACAGTGTGACATTATTTCAGAGAGAATTAGGAGCATTTCTCCTGTATTTCTGAATTAAATTCTAAAACCCTGATAACGGCACATGCTATGATGATTTAAAGAGATGATGTTTTATCAGTTGAAAAGCTAGATTTCTGTGCATTAGGTGATATTCTGTGCAAGAACAAACTGTTCTACAACTAATTCATAAAATACTATGAGCTAACTTAGTTTTAAATTCAGCAAGGAGAAAGGCTTGTATACATGAAAAAAACTAATCTACATTCACTATTCAACCAAAAAAATCCACATATACTCATTGTTCAATCCAAAATGCTACCACATGAGTAATGGGTCAAACTCAGAGAGCATTTAAAAGTGGATTAGATTGTTTACAGTGTTGGCTCAATTAGTAATGAGTGCCAGAATGTAGGAAGACTCAATTTACATGGAATGCCATTATCTTAATTAAGAACAAGTATCCTGCAGTTTTACAAGTCACGGAAACTCGGCACTAACATCTGACGACCACGCAACAAAGACTCTGACATGCACCTGGAAAAGAAACACTGGTTAATCGACCCAAACATTTGATTTCATTGTCATACATTTTTGTACTCCCTAATGAAAGTAATCATAATTTCTCCATCACAGCAATGACTTCATTTCCCAAATGAATCCTCACAGTCCGACCCAAGCACAGAACGCTTCTTCTGCTCTGACAGGAAAAGTTACATTTGATGAAAATCTATTTCTATCTGAAAAGTGTAGCAGATTAAAAGAAATGTGCGGATATATTGAAATACGCATGAAGGTAAATCTGCAATAAATGATGTAACTGTAAAATGCTATCTCCAGGTAACTCTGGAAAGCACATACTGTATACGTTGACACTCAGCCTCTCAATAGAAAGTCAAGAAAAGCAAACAGTGGTAAATGACTTGATGAAATACTGAATCTGACCTGCATGTACAAATCAGCAGCTGGAAAAATACAGAACACCGTTTGAAATATTGTTCATTAGTTATTGCAGGATATAAAAAAAGATTTTTTTCTAATCTTTACTCCTCCAGCAAGACGACTTTATTAAAGAGAGCGAGAATACAAAGATTACATCAAGATTTTTGCAAAGATAGACTGAAAGAGGACAAGGCGAGGAAAACAAACTGAATTAAAATTGTAGACGCTCTTCTGAGAACATCTCTTATCTCCGTGAACTCTTGTTAAACTTAAACAAACCATTCGTCGCCGTATGGACACTAAATTAAACAGCAAAGATTCAACACAACTCACATACGTTACCTTCGAAGATGTAAAAAGAGAACAAGTGGAACCTGTAGCAGCTTAAACCTGCACAAAGAGCAGCATCAACTTCTGCAGAAAACTTAAAAGAATCCCGTGGTGTTGTAAAAAACTTGCCCGAGAACCAGCGTGCACTAGCACATCATGACACTGTGTTTGCTCATTGAGCTCTCCAACCTCTCTCATTTCTCTCTCTCTCTCTCTCTCTCCCTCCCTTGTTGTCCCTCTCTCGCTGACTTGCAACCACACACACACACTTACACACATACTGCGTTCAGAGACGCACAGACGTACAGTATGCAGAGATGCATTGGATGAGAGATGGGCACACACGCAGACAAGAGGATGCAGCAGGAACATTATGCAAGCACGGACATGTACACTTTGACGTTTGTTTTGATATGGAAACAATAGAAAGAGCAATAATGAAGTGTGGAACAGCTCTGATACACGTACACACACACACACACACACACACACACAAACTGCAGACAGGGGAAGTCCTAGTTGTGTGGCAGTGTGTGTCTTTCTGCCACACACAAACATACACGCCCTGCAGGAGATCTGACACTCCATATTTTTTTCCAGTTTTGGAAAACCAACAAATCTAATTTTTTTTCCTTCACGCTGCTCTCATCCTTCAATCTTTGCTTCCTCCTCCCACTTCTCCTCCTCTACTTTCTCAACTGCAAAGGAGAGATAAGGCTGCTCTGACCCCTGTGACCCATTTGAATCCTTTTCTATCTCTTCTACCCAGTATTCCCCTGCTTTCACTTTAGATATTCAAAAGATGAAATATATTTGATCAAAAAAAAATGTCAAAAGAAAACTTTGGCTTTCAGGAGAATACATCCTGTGGACTATTTACAAACTGACTGCTGTGTTTAAAATGTGTTATAGAGCTTTAGTAGCTAGAACAACACTCAGTAACGTGCATGCCTTCACCAAGGCCTAACAGTCACCATGAATGCAATCAAGCACCAAATTTCACACGCCTCAAATGTACCTGATTTTCCAGGAATTATTCTCTGAGAAACACCTTTTTTTTTTTTTTAGACAAACACAATCAAACCAATAAACGTATGGAGAAGGTTTTTGTCCACTTAATGTAATCTATATGCAACATTAGAAATGTGAGCTTCCTTCTGCTCTGACTGCGACAAACATTAAATATTTGTGAGAAGGCTTTTTTCCCCAAATAAATGTGCAATTTTTAAGAAAAATTGTAAAAGTGGTCAACCAGTCTTTAAGCTTTGTGTTTTGGTAACAGACACAAAGTCTAGACAAGCACCAGCACATACATGCATGCATGAACACACACTTACTCATGCATACCCCTGTTACATCACCTATAATTGCGATCATGGCAGAGTTATAGCGATCCTTGTTGTCCTTTATGAAATGTTGAATGAGCAGTAAAACCATATTTCAAAGTGGGATTGGAGAGACTCTCTTCAGGAACCAAACCGTGTATCAGCTCTTGAGCATTTTGCCTCTGAAATCCCCGAGAGATCCCACCAGGGCGCCTGCTCAGTGTAGCTTTACCCGAAAACAAAGCATAAAGCTTCTGGCTCCGTGCCAGCTTTTGAAATTTAGATGTTTTTTAAACACAGACTCATATTCTATAGTCTAGTTCAGGGTCAGGGTTTCCTGAATCATTTCTGGACTTTCAACACCAACAGCCAACTTTGCCCTTTCTGATTTTAATCTTCATGTTCAATACCTGATAGAGGATTAAAAGTGACAAGGCTGGAAAATGTGTTGAATCTGTTAATCGTATCTTTCTCAGTAAATCTCAGTGATAAACAACTTTTAAGTCTTATCAGAGTTAGAATTATCTGGTGGACACATTATGTAATGGAGAAACTGTTTCCAAACTACCTCAAACTCTTTCTGTAGCGCAATCTCTTACTGAACAACATTAACGAAAACATTTACAATTTGTTGGCACACATGCCGACCTGGCTAATTAATTGGTTTCTGTCTATCTAATGCATCTATCTCTATGTCTGCAAATTATTACATTGATAGAAAACAAACCATGAATTACTGAATATAATGATTCAAACATGTAAAAGAAACATTTCTCTTCTGGATCTTATGCCATGCACGCTCCCCATTCCCCCACTTTACTACATAGAGCGTATTATTCAATTTATTGAAGCCGCTTGAAAACCCCCCCCCCCCCGACACTCACGAGACCCACAAAGACTTATTCACACACTCATATCTAAGACATAAACACATATAGTACACTGACAGTGAGAGAAAGGGAGAGAGACTAACTGGACATAACAATCAAAGTCCAATATCATGTTTTGCTTGATACTCCACAACTGTGAGGTAAAGTTTCCCATGCCCATCTGACATTGGGCCAACTCCAGCCCTCACCAATTGAAAAATAAACAGTGCCGGCAGACACAGGAAGAGAAAACCGTTAAGGGCATTAGTTACCATTCTGAAAGACTCAACACTTCCCACCACATCTGCACATTCAACACTTAACTGTCAATGGAACTTATCGCACTTAAAGAGGAAACTACTCTCAGGAGACAATAAAAGCACGTCTGTCCTTATGTCCTGTTCTGAGGGGCAGTCTGAGACCAGACATCACCAGCACTAATGATTAAAACACGCACAGTAACCTGTCCTGAAGGAGAGATTCACTTTCATCTGCCATGTTGTGGTTGCACAAATAAAACAGGAAATACTTTTAAGTTATGACCCTGGTTCTACCATAGCTGATCCCTGGCCGGGTCCTGCACCAAACACAGATCTGAAATACACAAACAGCAGTCACTCTAGACTGACTCAGACATATGTGGCCTTGCAGAAAAGAGCTTTCTACAATATGTTCAGATATGTATTATAGCTGCTGTGTAATGTAGATTTATTTACTCATTGTTGTGTTGTAATCCTTTTGGTCATGTTCTTACTATTAATTTTTATTTACCAGAGAGATACAGAAACACCTGCCTTCCGCTGTCGTCCTTTTCATCATCAGTTGTCAAAGAACATCACTGTCACACACTCACTGTGCATGCATGTTGGATAAAACTAAAATATGCATTTTGATGTATTCAAATGTATTGGTCGCCATATAGCATCTGGTGGAATAGTAGTCTAATGCATACCATACTGCGGTTCAATGTTCCCGGTTTGATTCCAGTCACGGAGTGTGCTGCAGGCCATGCCTCCTCTCTGACTCTGTCTCACCATTTCCTGTTTGCCTCTCTACTGCGATCTATCTTAAAACAACAAAATGCCAAAAATAATCCTAACATTGATTGTCCTGGACAGGAAACTCCAGACTACTGATTTACTGCTGTACTGCCAAACTGTGGCTCAGGGGCTAGAGCTGTCATCCTCTTACCAGAGGGTCCGCTGTTCAATCCCAGTCTTCCTCAATTAACAGGTGTCCTTTGGAAAGATACTGAACCCTGAATTGCCCCTTCTCATAAAAAAATTAAAAAATGTAAGAAAGGTGCTGCACATAGATATACGAATGAGTGTGTGGGTGGGTGAATGGCAAAAACTGAAAGCCTTTTGAGAGATCATGAGGACTAGAAAAGGATTAAATAAATATAGACCATTTACCATTTACCATTCACCATTCACCATTCACCATTCACCATTCACCATTCACCATTCACCATATCATGACAGCTTCCACTAAAACACAAGACTGACAATTCTCTCTGGGATTGAGCAGCATCCTATGTTCTCTGCACAGTGACATGCAGCCACTAAAAATAAAGACAACCCGTAGTGCGTGTAAGGACAGATTACAGGTGGTTGCTGATCTGGGTCTAGTGAGGGCAAAGGTTCATATACTGCAGATTCAGCAGAACAAGTACTACCTTATTATACCGGAAACTAAATGAAGTCTGTTTCATGTTCTGAAAGGTCTTTCTTTTCATGCATCAACACAAACTATGTTTATGGAAACAATATACTATAAGAGGGTAAGAGGTAAATATGTTATTGTTCTCTGGGCTTCAGATTATGTTGAAATGCATTTTGCATCTTGCTAAACCCAAACTAATGACCTTTACAGTCATGGTGTAATCCTTTGGGCTGAAGGGACAATCTATAAGATGCTGTGGTGGAGAGACGTTTTCCAGGCCGCCTTCAGTCACAGACATTACCATCTAATTACTGACTTGATAAATGATCAAATAGGCATGAATTGCAAATATTCCCATTGATCTAATAGGATGTCACATGCTGTCTGCAATGTTTTCTTTCCCTATAAATGCATGAGCTGAAATGATCCAAACATCTACACAATAAAGAATTGAGATTCCCTTTAAAAAGCAGCATAGACATCAGTTGAGAGTTGAGGTCTAATATATTTTGAGATTTCTTGAAAGCTGACCGGCTTCATGCCGACATTTTGTGTGCGCAAGCAAACAGCAGGAGCTGATCTGTTCTTATGTGCCACACAGTATGAAATAGTGTTGAAAAGTTAAAACCACGCAAGTTTCTTAATTATAAACTGATAGAGAGATAAATAATTGATGGGTAATCAGTAAAATAGCAGTTTATGTGGGTTGCCCAGTCTGAGCCTCTACTGTACTAATCAACACTATTAGACAATGAAATGTTGCCTTGACTCCTTCTCACAGGGAAAGAGAAATAAAACTCAAACTAAATATTTTCTCAGTTATATATTAAATCATGAAATATCCCTACTTACCTAACCAACCCAAAAATATAAATATGACTCCTACAAATCTCACAGATTATAAAAAGTCATGTTCCTAGAGGTCATGGAAATGACACAAACAGAAATAATACAAAAATCTTATGTAAAAGGATACTGGTGAACACACACGCACTACATGCATTTATCTGACACAGCTGGGGATCAGTATAGATTTATACCCTAGAAGTGGACAGTGATTATAAATGATGAACCCGGTGGCAATGAAATTACAGGCAGTGAAAAGACAGGCAATGTGGTCTTACCTTGATATTTTTAGCAGGGCAGCCACGGAGGTTCTGGTCATCCAGTGTCCAAGACGTTGCCTATCGGCGCAGACTAAACCCATTCGCACCAATCACACATGCCTGGGCTTAGAGCGGGCCGTATTCTGCTCTGCCGGGCTTAAGACACAAACACACATACTCAAGCATGCATGCACTCACTCTCACAAACACACACACATGCTAAGCTTTAGAAAAAGATCCTTGCCCCTAATCCAAGACTCCTGGATGCATATTTATCAGAGAGCAAAAGCGGAGAACACATAAATAAGTTGTATTAAAATGATGAAGGAAATCATGGAGGAGAAAGGTTAACATGATAAAGAGTGTTTGAGGGTGTGAGGGAGATTATTTAAGTCTGTCTCCTGGTCTAACTAACCCAGTTACCTGCACCTGCAACTGACTGGGCCAAAAGGCACCATGCCAAATACAGGAGTACAGTCATTGTGTGTGTGTGTGTGTGTGTGTGTGTGTGTGTGTGTGTGTGTGTGTGTGTGTGTGTGTGTGTGGAGTTGTGAGAGACATAAGACATAAGAGAGGTTAGCCCAGTTACGGACAGACAAAGTCGTAACATTAAAATAACATTACATTATAATCACTTTGTCCTCTTTCTACCTCAACACACACACACACACACACACACAGCCACACACACACACACACACACACACACACACACACACACACACACACACACACACACACACACACACACACACACACACACACACACACACACACACACACACACACACACACACACACACACACACACACACACACACACACACACACACACACACACACACACACACAGGGTCCCGTCTCTCCTACTTGTTAGAAGCCAGTCTGTGTGAGTGTTGAACGTCATTCCAATCAGCATCAGCTGAAGTACTAGGTTAATCCTCGCTGCAGCACACACAAATCCACACAAGGAATGCACATACACACACACACAATTGAGAAGGGGAAGAAGGGAAGAAAATAAAGGAAGAGAATAATGAGACCAGGTGGGTAATGAACTGTCCTGCATGTTTCACCGCTGGGCTCCTGTCAAACACAAACAGCTGGGCGTGGAAATTATCACAAGACTCATTTCTTGATGTCAGAACCTGTTAAACCAGGGTGGACGGGGTCAGGAGTTCACTCTCCTGCTTTGTTCTGCATCTCATACATTAATTATATTAACAATAAGCATTTGCAGGCAGCCCCTGGAGAGGAGCAACACGTGAGAAGAAGGGTTATGCAAGATTTTTTAAAACTGCGATTATACAGTTTTAAACTTTAAAATGCACAGGTGGGCCCTTCAGGAATGTAAGGTAGGGGTTAGAGATGGTTCAGACCTGGTTCAGACTCATGGTCAGCTGGTCACCAGGATCTGCCAATAAGATCACTTTACTTATCACTGTTTAGAAATATTAGTGCATTGCAGGATGACTGCAAACAATGTGAAACACAAACATCATGTTATTATTCTCCTACCATGTCCCACAGTCTGTAATGCAGATGTTCAGTGGTTGTACATGATGTAAACACTGAGGATGCTGCTGGATCCCACTGATTGCAGTAAGAACCCATTTTGCATTGTTATCCTGCATGTACTAGGGTTTACAGTACCATTTAAAAGTGGCTGAAAAAACGAATAAGTGTGTACATGTACACACGCAGTGACAGATACAGCACATTTCCTGTACGTACTTCACAATAAAAGTATGCTTTGATCTGAAACAGGAAGTGTTTTTGTCGGCGCTGACTTAAGAGGCCACAAATAACACGACACTACACAACACACAACACAAATTTGTAGCTAAACGCTTAATGACTCTCAAGCTTGGCGTTAGTTTTAACTTAACTAAAACTTTTAACATAAGCCAGTTTGGTGTTCAAAGATAATTAAACATACAAAATATATTTTTTTAAGAAAATATAACACAAAACTTAATGTAGCCACAGTCAAGCGTCAGTGATGAGTATTAAAACAATTTATATTTCTTTAAACTAAGGGGACAAAATGACCGCTTTTCACCTGAGAAACCTCCTCTGTCCTGATTGGCTACTAACGTCAAACAATACGTCATACACCTGTTATTAATTATCCTTGGAAATACAATAAATTGTCATATATATATATATTATTACAGATAGAAATATGTACAGAACAGTAGGTAGGGGTGGGAGTTAACAGCGAGTTAATCAATGAATCAGTTAAAGACAAATATTAAACTTTGTACGTGAAACCAGTTGGTGTGCGAATTGTAATTTAATGTATTTAAATAATGGTAGGAACAAGGTGTAAAATGTAAATATTTAACTTAAAATATTTATAGATGTCTTTATTTAATGAATCACAGCAGCACTGTACTAATAACAATCCTTTAATAATAAAAATAGTGAAATCCTGCATTCAATTTCTTACTAAATATATCTTATCAGCAATATGTTTGTAAATATTTATAGCAGATTTTTGTTCTGTTTTACCCCTGTGCCATGTGTTTATGGGTAGAAAGTGAAAAAATGTCATTATGAGAAGTTGTATCACATATAATGGAAATATAAGTATCTTACACTTTTTATACATTGGATTAATGTGTCTTTCTTAGCATGGGTAGACCATCTTTTCAACTGGCTTACAGTCACAGACGGTGGTATGTGTGTCCTTGAAATAACCACAATTATAAAATAAATGGAATATCACTTTATTTTCATTTGAACATTTTTTTACCCATTTTTACCCTGATGAGGGCTGATGAGCTGAGGTGAGCTAGTGTGGACAGAGGTCAGAGTGAGCACTGGCCAGTCACATAACTTATAAAGTAGATAAACTCCAGGTTACTGGTTAATGCTCTGTGTGTCCTGCTGTGTTCACCTGATGGGTCAAAAGCAGAGGACAAATTTCCCTCATTTGCATGTAGTGTTACTGTGCATGGGTTTGGGAGTGATAGATGTATCTTGTATCCTGTATCTTGTTATGCTTAGTGTATTTTATCTCACACCATATTCAATATTGACTATTTGAAAGCTCTGTTAATTGATCCCCACTGGTGTCTACACACACAGATCGCATCCTAAGTTAATTTGCATTTCAATATTCAAAACCAGTAGTTCATGGGGAACATTAAATGGTTTTGAAGCCTTTGCATTGTAATAATCTTAGTATAAGTCTGTCCATCAATATTCACTTTTAAACTTAAAAACACCATCGCAAAGGAGAAGCAGTTCAGTACGGCCGAATCCCCTTAAGCATATTGTGAAGCCAGCTAAAGATTTACATCGTAGCCCAAGCTTCTGTTAATTAAACCCAGAGACTTCTAGGAATAAATTTCAGCCTGTGATCTGTCAACTAACCAACAGTCAGCAGTTGAATCTCATAACACCATGTCTCTGCTGTGGCAAGTGCATGTTGTAAAACTTCCTACCTGTCACTATAACTCACGACTCAATATCTGGGTTATGTCTGAATCCACTGAGGAGAGCGGCACAAGGCCATCTGTAACTATCTTGTACATATGTGTGGGAGGAAGATGGAGGCAAAGTGGAAGAGAGCTGGAGATAAAGGAAAAGGAAAAGTGCCAGTGTCAGAGGAGGCCATGAGGGGAGGAGTGAATACAGTGGGCCTACCCTCTGTGTTTTCATGTTTTTAGGATTATTTTAAAGCCAATTCTTCACTAACATACTGAGCAGTGTGACAGGACAGATCATATATCATAAAGTTATGCTGGACGCTTACACTACAGAGAGTGAACTGTAATTCAATCAGCTGGCAGGCAGAGTGCTGGGAGGTCAGAGGTCGTCCTTACCTCTTACAGGAGTCACTGAGAAATGACTGCTGACTGAGCGCATGCCAGCGGTTGCATGTTCACCTAGCACAGCAATGCAGCAGTTGTGTAGAAATGAGTGAGTATGACTGTTTCCTGCTTTTAACATTCCTAGATACCCAATCAGGCGGGATACAGACAAAGGGTGTAATAACAAATATGTGCATATAGGTTCATGCACCCACACCACTCGTTCGCACACACAGGGACACCTATGCTGCTTTTCTGGTTGACCTTGTGTTGTTTGCAGAAGGAGGAAGTTCAGGGAAGAGTGTGTGCGTACCATGGGAATTGTGGAAGTGTTATTCTAAGACAAGTAAATCAAGGCTGTTCTGCCTGTGTCCAAGAGATTAGCATGGGGAAGAAGATATGAGCACAAGCATAACACATGAACGTCAATCAATCTGAAGAAATACAAATAAAACTGCAGCGCACGCAGGAGAACAAGTTAAATGAAACTGATTTGTTGGGTGTCTTTTACATGTTTGTGAAGCCATCTTCGGTCAGAATTATAAAGAGTCTTTGTGATGCAATAAAGCCACTTATTTTAACGCAAATGTGCAGATTCAGTTCCTTACATCAATTTTAACATCCCAGATAACCAGACACAGAAATGTAAGCCTCCGCTCTCTTGAATAAATAAACACAAGACACGGGAAGTCCAGTAAAAAAAGAAAACAAAATCTTTATTATTTTGTCTCGAAGAACAGGCTGTTTTGGAAGGAGGCGTTGGGGAGGGCTGGGGAATGTTGGAGAGGTAAAAGCAGCCAAGGAAACAGGGCGGAGTCAAACAGACCGGAGGTTGGGGCTAAAAACTGGATTTCTCTAGTTATGCCAGGGCTCCCATCGGGTCCCAGGCAGGAAGTACAATGGGTTCCTTTTGCATCACGTCCAGGACATCCGCGGGCAGGAACTTTTTGTCTACCACCACCTCGTAGACGTACTCGGAATACCAATCATCCGTCATGATCAGGTAACCTGAAGAGACAGACATCGTTTGTCAAAGTTTGATTAGATTTGTTTTCCCCTGACATGATGGCAGCTGAATAGAACATTAGGATTACGGTTTGGTGCCGGTGCAATCGTCATAGGTACATAAATCACAGTTTCATGGTTGGGACACATAATATAGCCAGCTTTTATGCTAATGTAGCATTTTAGCTATCTTTTTAGAGCAGTCGCTTTTTTACCCGTTGTGAAGGCACTGCTACTATGTTTTCACACAAAAAAGGCCATAGTCTATATGAATATTTGCATTTGGGATATTAACTGTTCACTGTTTGTGCTTTTACCTTTAACAGCCTATTTTGGATCAGAACTAGTCAATGCTATGTAGTCAAACAAGACTTATAATCAGTCTTGCCAAAAATATGTCTACAGAACATATAAAGAGGCTTCTAATTGCTGAATGATCTAAGATGGACATGGGGACTAGCGTTGTTACTCTCTCTGCCTTTCACCCATCTTCTGCTTGAGGGATCTGCAGCCACAACAGGGTACTGTTAACCTGGATGTATCATAAGAACTGGATAGCAGACTCCAAGAAAATCATTTGTATGAAAACCCCGACACGTTTGCGCCGCTATCCATATTAGGACAATGTATTGATTTCCATTCATTGTGCACAGCCTAAGCAAAACCTTATCCAATGCATTGCTCAACCCTAACCAAACCACAATTAATATCTTATGGGGAACCAGGCTTTGTTCCCCATGAGAAAACAGAAAAGAAGAATGGTGCTTCTCGAAATCGTACATTCCATTTTTTACACTCCGAAAATGAAAGTGCACCAAGCTTTAAATAGAACTTTACTAAAATTAAAGGATTTGAGTAAAAAAGGGCCAAGTCTGTCAATATACTGAAAGCCTGAACAACAACACTAGTTATATAAGAAGACATACATCAGGTCATTAATTAAACCAGATATAATTAGTCAATCCTTCACCGGATGGGTAGGAGTAGGGAGTGACAAGAATGTCTATGCACGTCCTAATAGCTCTTTATCATTAAAGTCTATTGTTTCAACCGGCAGAAGGGTGGAGGACAAGAAGGACCACAGCCCATCGTAGTTCACACCCTGCACTTCAGCTCAGTACATTCAACACTCTATGCTATCACATCTGCACGCCCACCCTGATAAAACTAAACAATGTCTGTCTCACCCGTGTGTGTGTGTGCGTGTGCGTGTGCGTGTATGTGTGTGTGTAAGGTCAATGTGGCCAAATCTGGGTTGGTTATGAGACCTTGAACTTCCACTGACTGAAGACATGTTGGGACAACCTAATCTCTTGTTGGAAGAGGATATAGCCCCATGCTGAAATGATTAATTAAAATGAAAGATGCTTTTGTGTGCGTGCATGTGCGTTTGTGTCTGCTACGTAATTAACAAAGACTAAATGTTATGTGAAAACAGAGCGGCTCCCATCTAGAACCGACACATATTCAAAGCGGGATGAGATCTGGAGAAGTTTGTTATGTCTCAGTCTGTAGAGCCAGATCACAGAGTGAATTCCACTATTCATTTTAACCCTTGTTGTGACATCGCGCTCAGTCTCGTCTTTTCCCCTCATCACGTGTTCAGCGTCCAGCAAACGAGAACATCCCTCCCACTGTCGAGCCGACTTATCAAAGACGTCAGGGCAACCGCAGGAGCATGCCGCAGTTCCAAACAATGTATCGGGGATGGCGTGTCAGTGTGTCTGTTGTGTACGAGTCTTCTTCCAAGTACGCAAATCTTAGGTGGCTCGCTGCCTGGTTCTCGCTGTGGTGTCCATGTGTGTGGGGATGTGAGCTTCCTGGAAACCGCGTGTTGGGTGGCACGGTGTGTGTGTGTGTGTGTGAATTTTGGGTGTCATTATTTGCTTTTAGGGATAGGCTGACTGTTCGAGGCAGAACAGATGGATGTAGTAATAGCTAGAAGCAGCCATCTTACTTTCCACTCATGGGAAAGTGGTCTCAGACTTTTAAAGCCAACTGTTTCAAGCGCTCTAAAAACAGGGGAATTAAACATGTCATTGTAAATGATTTGAGCTTGATATAAGATGCAGGTGTGAAATTATTTTGCAAACATAAAGTTTTAGTGTTATTTGGTACAAAAGAAGAGATAGGGGATTTTAGAGCTGCACCAGGGCTGCAGTAAAAACACAGGAGGCTTTTTTTATTTATTAATTTGAGGTTGAAATGGGACTTTTAAATGTGGTGAAGGGACCAAACTGGTGTTTGGGCTCAAAATAGATTAGAAGCGTGATCAAAAGATAATGAAACTTTTTTTCCTAGGAATCTGTTACGTCAACTATCACGGAAATCCTCCATTCAAATAAACATTGCCTTTTAAAATAATAATAGCTTGTATTTACATAGCGGCTTTAAAGAGATCCAAGGACGTTTTCCATGTGACAGAGGGGACAAAACGCACTTTATATATATATATATATATATATATATGTAACTTCTGCACTAAGAGTCTCTCAATCAAAATATGGTAATGAATAATATGGATCCATTAAGGGAGACCAATAGAAATCAGTGAAAGGCAAGCTTCTCACTTGCCAGTTAGCCAACTTCTCTCTCTAAATATCGACTCTCGTTCAGAGCTCAGTTTAGGATGATGTCCCATTAAATAAAAAATACGAGCCTCAAACATGTGTTCAGAGCTGTGTAAAAGTATAAGTTTTGAAGTGAGTGGAGTCATAACAGCAGCTGTCTGAGGGCTAAAGGACGGAGAGACCAGAAAGTTAAACCTCTCATGAGAGACTCTTTCAGGCTTAGGAGGAATATTAAAAAGGCCTGAAGGGAGACGTTAAGCCAAAACTTATAAACACACTCCACTCTCTCCCTCTTGTGATCTTTCCAAAATCATCTTCACATCTACTTGAACTTGTTTTTCAGTCTTTCATGCTGTTTTCTACCTGCGCTACATCTTTATTATGGTTTCATCTCTCTCCTTTCTCACGTAAGCTCTCGCTCTCCTTTTCTATGCTTGTGTCTCTATTCCACGTCAGCTTGTGTTAAACACACAAAGCCCCTGGATTCCCAAGAGGACTCCACTTCTCAAACTTTTGTTCTGAATAACTTTATTAATTTGGCTGTGGACTGGCTGGGGGCCGCAGCCTTCCCCATCTGCTGGTGTTTATGGAATAAGATATGCGTGAAACACATTTGATTTGACTGAGGGGTTTTCACATGTTTTCCCAACAGCCACTTCGGTTTGTGGGTTCAAGCAAATATTGTGAGAATGTGTGTGTCTCACTTGTGTGTGTGTATATGCTGCACTGTGTATGTGTGTTGCCAGATGATGCATGACTGACCTGAAGTACTCTCCTATAATTTGCAGTGGAATGTCGGGAGCAGAGATAGAGAGAAGAGGCGGAGAGGGTCAGCGAAAGATTAGAAACAGAGATGAAAAGGACAGAGAGAATAACAACAGCAGACAGTGACGTCTGCGGAAGCGGTCTGGACAACCTGCTGCGCATCATAAGACAAACCAACTCTAACTACTTAAGGACAAATGTTTTTACCTCTGATGCATCAAAATGAATTACTGGAATTGGTTTAAATAAAGTTAACAAGAAAATTGAACTTAATAAGCTGCCCAATAAAAAATAAAAGTCTGGCAAATAGGGAATTTGCTATACTTGTATTTGGGAGTAAAAAAAGTAATTCGAAAATCTCGAGTACATTTCTGCTATATATTAAAAATGCTTCATAAGAAGTCACTATCAAACCTCTATGACAAAGAAATTTTATTGAGGCTTGTTATTTAAAGTTTAACTATAAACCTCATCATAAATAACTATAAAGAAAAAACAAATGCAACTAGTCTTCATGTAAGAACATTCTGCATTGTTACCTCCACTAAGGACCATACATTTGTTTCTTTGTCCATTCTCTCTCTGTCCCCCTTCCACACAAAAGGCCTTTAAAAAAGCTTTTAAAATATTTAAAAAAAAAAAAAAAAAAAAATCCCTCCTACTGTATGGCTTCCCACCAAACCTGACAGGGTGGCACATGGGCCAAGAAAGGACCCATTCAAATGTGACGCTGATCTGGACCAAGGGGTAGATCCAGAATTGTTCTTTCTCCCCACTTTCTTTGACATTGCAGGATCGGGTGTTCTTTCACAACTTACTGATTTCCAAGGAATCATCCATGGGGACTGATATCTATGACTATGTGCTATTTGGTTCGGTTTGATTGAATTTAAGGAGACTGTTGGGTCCTGGCTCAGGTATACGCTTTCTCATAATGCTGCATATATCAGCAACAATTAATGCATAAGCTGAGTTAGTCCGTCAAACACTCATATCTGCAGGCTCTTGTTTCTGGTAATAATAAGCCATATCTACAGAGTATATTACTTTAGTCTAAAGGGCAAAGTAAAGTTTCAGTGCTGAAAATAATTTATTCCAACTACATTTTTGTAATTAGTAGATTTACTTGAGGGATGTGAAATAAATCTAGTCATATCCAGTGATGCCTTGATCATCAACGAGCTGTCATTTCAATGCTCACCTCAGAGGGAGCGGATTACTGGAAACATGGAGGGAAACCATCATTCCTTATAAGCAGTGTTATCCAATTACCTTTTTTCCCCCATTCCATTGTTTACAGACAATTGAGAATTCAATGGAACTAAAAATCAAACGTACTGCGGTTGTATACTCCGCCAACCAGTACAGTTTCTGTCTACATATTTCTTTGATTGTTATTCCAAATTCATATACGGTCACTGTGACCTTTCATCACTGAAATTTAATCACATCATCTTTGAGTCCAAGTCACAACTGATCAAAACTTGAGAGAATTCCATCAAGCAGTCTTTAGATATCACATTCAAGAGGCCAAAAACATGTTTTTTGAGGTCACCAGGACCTTGACCTTTGACCACCGTAATCTAATCAGTGAGTTCAAGTGAACATGTGTGCCAAATATGAAATAATTGCGTTGAGGTGCACCCAAGATATTACATTCATAAGGAAAAAATTGTGTTTTGAGAGGTCACATTCACCTTGACCAACTAACTCTAATCAGTGGATCCATGAGTCAAAGTTAACTGTTACAGATGTAATTAAATTCCAACCTGGCCGAATATCATATTCACAGGAACATGAGGTCACTGCGACCTGTATGCACCAATCTTATCGGATCATCTTCGAGTCTAAATTAATGTGTGTACCAAATTGGAAAATTCTCTAGAGCTGGCCTTTAGATATAACGTTCAAGGAAAACACAACATACTTTGTGAGACAACTGAGACCTTAACGTTTGGCTAACAAAAACAAATCCAAGTCCAAGTGAATGTTTGTGCCAAATGTGAAAGGATTCACTCAAGGCGTTCCGGCGATATTGGGTTCACAAGGCCATCTTGCTTTGTGAGGTCACGTGACCTTCACCTTTGGTCCTTTGACCACCAAAACTAATTATTTCATCTTTATATTTCGCTCTTTATAAAAACGTTTGAACTAAACTAAATATACTACAAAGAGTACCAAGACCAAAATGCAGACCTGGGTTAAGTATACCGCACAGTAGAGAAAATATAAAAATCAATGGTACGGAAACTTACTGGTGTTAGCATTTACTGACTACAATGGTTGATCTAGCTTATTCTACATCTATGCTTATGCAACTGGATACAGAAGCTTTGAGATTGAAAACACACACGCCTGACAGTCTTTGTGAAACAGGACATAACCAATTAAAAGTTCATAAAGCGGCATCACAGGGAAACTTTTTTCTAATCCTGCACATAATTCAATAAGGACAAACAGGAAGCCGATGTTTTGCCCTAAGACACACTACAATGTGAGAAAGATGTGCAAGACAGATAGAGACGCAGGGGACCTTGTTGAAAGGGTATGTACAGTAAAGTGGTCTCAGACTTCAGGGCTGCAATTAATGAGATGTTAGAGTGTTTTTGTTTAACATTTTAGGACAACAGTCAGTGTCAAATTAAAGAAACCAGTCTATTCCTCTGTGGTTTAGGTTAAAATACACTTTGCTGTGTTGCAGTGTTATGATGCTTTACCTTTATTCCCACGATCATCTCCCCAGGAGTTTTCCACCCTCCACTTCTCATAGCCTTCTTTCCCATCCTGAGAGAGAGAGAAATGGAGACAAGTAATGGAGACTTAAGTGTGAGAACAGAGAAAGAAATTGACAGCAACATGAAAAACTGCTGCAGATTACAGCAGCGTAAACACGCAGCAAGGCACCTGTGTGAGTAGCGTACTGAACAGACACACCTGTACTGTATGTTTGTGTGAGTGTACCTTGTCTGTGACAGCAGTGAGGATCATTGCATGGGTCATGAGAGAGTCTCCATAGATCAGTCGCTCTGCCTTGGTAAGGTTCTTCACTGAAACTCCAAACACAAGCTCGTGGTTGAACCTAGATAGACACAGATATGCACAAAATTAACACATGGCATCACATTCTCAAACTCTGACTTAAATACTAATAACTCAATAATCCTAAAACATGACTCAACCCTATTTTTGGTCAGTGCAGGGGTAGAGGTGTGATGGCCAAAAAATGTCCAAAGCACTGCCTTCCCAAGCCCATCATACCAGAAAAATCACCTTTACATTCCACTCTTAAACATACTAAGATTCATTCCAAGTATAATCTTCTGGCATAAGAAAAGATATGTCTGACAGATGAGCTCCAACAGAGATGTTATCAGACAATAGGCACCAAGGTTGTTTGGTTCAGTGGGTAAATTTAAGCCTGGCCCCAGCACCTCAGATACATGTGCACCTGAACCTGAAGAGCAGTGATAAGCAACGCTTTCCCTGTGCAGAAACTGACACCTCCAGAAGGCAGATGGGGCCGTGTTCTGTTCAGTCCATAGAGCCAAAAATAAAAGGGACAGCTCAGTAGTGACATCATTTTTAAGACAGTTATTTATTGTTTAAATGGGTGTAGGGTACAGTTTGCTATATCGAAACCCACACAGTGCTAATTATTGGGCAGCGCATTTGTACAGCAAGAAGGTTCTTGGTTTGAATCCTGTTTCGGCCAGGGTCTTTCTGTGTGGAGTTTGGACAGTATCCACGCATTTAGGTTTTCACTGGGTACTACAGCCTCCTCCCACAGACTTGCAGATTGGAGTTAAAACTCTAGATTGAATGTATGTATAAACATGTGTGTGAATGGTTGTTTGTCTCTATATGTTGGCCCTGTAATGGACTGGCCAATACCTCGCCTTTAGCCCAATTTCAGCTGGGATTGGCTCCAGTCCCCTGCGACCCTTAAAGTATAAGGGAGGGATCGATGGATGAATGAATGAATGGATCGATGGAAGGATGGAGGGATGTAACCAATGATGCTATACCCAAACTCATCATCAACACTATTGTAAAGGATGATTCTTCCCATAGGAATCAAAACCTTGCAGTTACATATCATACACTGGTCGTTATATCTTTATACTCACACATTCAAATCGTTAATGCCCAGCTTGCCATGAAAATGTTTTCCAACGTCACACCCAAACCATACGGCCTGGGAGAAAAAACAGAAGCCATGTTAAAAATGTATGAAGTTCCAACGCTTAAATTCACACCCGTCACATACAGTTTTTCTAACTGACCTCTCCGTCCTTGATGGAATCTGCTGCTGCCTTTTTAAGTAGTTGAATGGGCTGGTTGTTGTACTGAGTGCAACGGGCGCCAACCATGTTACCCAGGAACTCTACACTGTACAGCTTTCCAAAGGGGTTCTGGGGTCGAGGGTCATTTATTAGGCAGACCTGAGGACAGGGAGACACAAACGGAACGCAGAATGAGAACAAGTCAGAAACTGAGGTTCTACGCATTACTGCCTTACAGTCTTTTAGTGCCAATCATAAGGCCCACTTACTTTGTCCTGAAGGTTGTATAGGGGTTTGACATGCTCCCTGTAGAACTCCTGGGGGGTGAGGGGTCCCATGCGATGGAAATTCTTGTCCTTGTCCCGGTACTCCCAACAGATGGTCTCAGGAGGGCTGCCTAGACAAACGCTGGCCACCCGGAACACCTGCAAAGCAACACAAAGTTTAACATCGACTCCAAAAAACTGTACTCAAACATCCCAAATCTAGGTTTTATGCCAAACGTGTCATCCATGACAAGCTCATTTATAACCATCTATATAATATGATACTCTACAGTAAAAAAGAGAAACACAAGTCACATTTGTTCTTCCTCATCTTAATAAAACATTGCTGAAAAAGTTTTAAAGTTTAATTTTAAGTAAATATTTCTAATGTGCAGTTTCCATGTTCCTGAATATACTCATCCATCAGTGCTTGGGCGTCTCAACTTTCCCCTATTTTTCCTTAGGAGGATTCCCTTCCCTCCATCTTTTCCACATGCATCCATTTCCCCATTTGCACCCCACACACCCTTGCTCCCTCCCTCTGCACGCGTCTTCCTGTAGTGCTGAAGTTCACACTGAGTTCCTGTGGGCTAAACTGGGTCCTCTGTCAATCTAGCTATTCTAAACTCCGATATAGTCATCTCAGGAATTTCCCCCTTTTTGCTCGTCACCTCTCCCATCCTCTGTCCTCATCTCCCGGGATTGAGCAGTTTCTTTTCTTCTCAAATAGGATTTAAAAAAGGGAAGAGAAATTAAGGTGGAGTGCAGTTCATTGTTAGTTTCAGACCAAAAAAAGGTAAGATTAGATAGATGTCTTTTATCCTGAAAAATATGATTCTTGGAATCCACATCTTAACGAGTTTTGAGTTTCCTGATGAAATACATTAGGGAAATGCATCCTCCCATGTGGATGAAATTGTCAGAGTCAGCAGTGGGCATTGATTCAAATCTCAGTTAGCCAATTTAGTTCAATTACAACACTGTTGTGTGCCGACTGGAAAGTGCATAAAAAAGTCTTAACAAGTCTTAAGATGCAAAGCATGTGCTCTGGGAAGGAGTGATACAAATGAGCTGGAGGTTAAACGCTGTTGAAGCGACAATTGGAAAATTAGGATGACATAAATGAAATTGAAAGCCCATTTAAGTACAGAAGTAAGTTCAGTTATACAGAACACATCCGTGTGAGAAATACTGCCAGAGATATGGCAGATTTACATTTGATAGTATAGCAGAGTCTTTTTGTAGCTACACTGTGAACAGATGGTCTTATCCTCAATAGTCTTCATTTCCTAATTCCTCCATGCAGCTATATCGAAAATCATGCTGCAGGCAAAGTTTATATTAAGTTCACTCTAATGTCCATAAACAGAAAAATATATCTTAAGCCTTATTAATACTAACAAATAATTAGTACCACTAAATAATACAAAGTTTTTAGGTTATGGACCCAGGCTAATGCAGTTCCCCTTGTAACATTCAGTGCTCACATATTACTGATGAGTTCTGCCTTAAAACAAGGAATAGGGAACATCTAATTAAATTGTTCTATAGTATAGGTTTTACAAATAACAAAATAATAAATCTTTAGAGTTTGAAAAGATTGCGTAAGAAGCTGTGTCTATTCCAAAGGAAAGAGACACACAGGTTTGAAGAACAAAAGTTATTAAATTACAATTGTATTCCCATAATATTATTTTTTTACCCTCAATTATGACTTTATTTTCATAATATTGAGACATTATTTTACAGATATAAATTCACAGGAGAATTGCACCACACTTGAATTCCTCATTCAGGTTGAAAGTTTCATTTACAACTACAAACTTTGGCATAATTTGTCGACATCACTAGTTTGACCCTAATTCGAGCCCATAAACCTATTAGTATTGTGATTTTGTGAAGTAAAGGTGGTTCATTACAGTCAATGCTTCAACTAAAAGTGTAAGAGACATGTTTCTAATAGACACATTATATCTATTAAATGAAACAACTGAAAATAGATCTGAGAGGGAGTGTATTTTTGACCATGCCTGGAGTATTTTCCCATGTTTAGTCACCATGTTAAGATGACATTATTGCTTTAAGAACCGGAGCCCACTGAGACCACTATTCCACTCAGCAACACACCCAGGAACATTCTCACATGGAGACAAATGCTACGAAATACATAAATTCAGGCCCTGGCTTACGCCAACAAACAATCCCTTCTTCATTACACAAATGCTTAAAAGTCACAAGAGAGCAGACATACACAATAATATACACGTGAGTAGAGTCAACAAAGGCATCTTTTCAACTCTGCGCTCCTAATTTTACCACTCTGTTTAGACTGCCCTGAGTGCGAGACGACATGCCAAGGTATCCATCCCCTGGTCTGGTCTGTGTTTGCCCAGATGCCCTCAGCATCTGAGCCCCCTCCCCTTTTCTCTTCATTACTCATTTCTGTCGCTTACTTCCAAGAACAACCCTGCCCTGGTAACTTTATACCTTTCCACTGACTATACCATTCTACTTTCAGATGTCCCGATGCATTCTGAGAGCATACCCATTCCAATATCCTGTTTCAGCGGCATGCTCACTCATCCTCCCTGGGCAGGGTACATTAAGTAGGTGCGAGGGAAAGGCTGGAGTGACAGAGATCCCCGTCAGAGGATAAAGAGTGCAATGACATCAGAGCAGGATCAATATTGAAACACCTGCTTCCTCAGTGACAGATATACATGAGTGACAAGGTAGAGGGAAAAGGTGAGAGATGTAGAGAGAAGATGAATGAATAGGGAGGGGGACTAAAATGAATAATTTACTGTGTCTCACTAAAGCACAGTTCACAGACTGAACTGTTTTTGTCTGATTAAACTGGGTAAATGTTTATTTTAAAAAAGTGTGGCACAAGTGTAAAATGTTAATATGTTAATATTCTGGCCATCTAATTTATAACCCAGTACAGTTCCCCTGTTGTAAATTCAGTTCTTTGGACAGGATTTGGAAAGACACAAAGATTTTCTATATAACAGTTTCAGAGCATCAGTATCAGTATCAGAGATAAGATCGACGAGACATGATTGCATTGAGGCGCAGATATGAGGCGGTTTTAACAAAACAAAATATGTCTCCAATGGCTAGGCCTACCTGAGCCATGGGAGGAGAAGGACCTTGGTAAGAGAGGTGAACAATAGCTCAATTGTAACTCTGTACCCATGTGGAAATGATACAAATTTGAAAGACAAATAAAAGCACCTTGAGGACTCTTAAACTGTGAGAAACACGATTATCTGGTCTAATGATACCATGAGCTGTTTGGCCTCAGTTCTAAGTATCATGTCTGCAGGAAAACAGGTCCCACCCCTCAACATCACAAAGGTGAAGCACAGTGGTTGCAGCCTCATGTTGTCGGTGTGTTTTTAAGCACCCGGGAGAGGTTGGTCAAAGTTAAGGTAAAGCTGAATGAAGTCATGTACAAAGATATCCTTTTGGAAAAAACCTGTTCCACAACACTGAGTCAGGACTGCAGATCTGGGAGACGGTTCACACACAATGACCATGGGCGCACACAGTTGAGAAAACCCTTTAGTGGTTTAAGGTCAACTGTGTCAGTGACTTCGAGTGTCCAGGCCAGATCCCCGACTTGAACCCAATCGAACATCTGTGGAGAAAATGTCCGTCCGTCCCCACTCAAACTGACAGCGCTTAAGAGGATCTCAAATGAAGAATGGCAGAAAATCCACAAAACCAGGTCTGCAAAGCTTATTGTGATCATACCCAACATGTCATGGGGCTTTAATCACTGTCCATGTGAAGGGGTCTAAATCCACTTTATCCAATGAATTAGATGATGTGCCCACTTTTTCAGTGTATATTTAATTCTATTAAATTCTAATTCAATATTCAGTTACTCCTTTCACAAAGCAATGGGAGTTTCACAAATGTAATGCTGAATACTGACGTTTACTTGGCATTCTGTAATTTTCTTCTTAGAAAACATGTATAATTTTACTGCAAACCCTCAGGGTAGACTTCAAGGTTCTTCAACCAAAGGTTTCACTAGTAAAATGTGAAGAACTTCACCCATGTTAAGATTATACATTCAAAGGCCATCTCATTCAAATCTTAATACTCTAAACATCTGAGCTGTCAACAGGCTTCAGGATTCAGCTATTCTAACTGATTCAGATGCCATTTGTTCACAGTCAATATTTTCTCTAACTCAGTCTCTAGTCAAAGGTCAAACCTAAAACTATTGGGATAAATCAGACCCAATGTTTGATAGCATCTGTGCTCCAGTGTTGACCGGTTGGCATTCTTCTGAATGTTTGCTCATTTTTAAATCACCTGGAGTTTGAACTGAGACTAACACATATAGAAGGCAGATCAAGAAAATGGCAACACACTTCAATATATCTGCATGTATTGGCAACCTTGAGCAAGGCAATTCAACTTTGTCCTTCTGCAGCGGACACTCTGACCTGGCTGTTCGCTGCGTGTCTTTCCCATTCTCTCCCCCCATGCTCATAAAAATTAATTGCTATGAAAAAGACAAAGCTAAATGACTTTCATCTGTCAGTACAAATGTGACTTCTTAAATAATAAGACGACAATGTTAAAAGCTTTTCAAGACATAATTAGGATGCAAATCTCCCCCAGGTGGTGTCAAATTGAGGAAAACACACACAACACTGCTGCACTGCTAGTTGATACATCTATTTTCTAGAAGCTGGAACTTTTGAGCATAAGCAAATGACACCATGCAAACAGTTTGGATAAAAATGAGCGAGGTTTTCATTAAACGTCCATGTTTTGTAAACATGCAACACATATGGTCACTGTTAAATTCTAACAATGGTGCAAAGAAATGCATTGAGTGGACAACTGGCAGGACTATCGAGTCAGTCTCTGACAATGACACATACCCAGGAACCCACCCACATACAACAACCGATAAACCGAGCCAATAGCCAGCGGTGCCTCTGAGCTGCAGAGAGAGGCAAAAGTCCTCTCCAGGTTGATGGCTGTGTCATAAATTAGACTTGTCTGAAGAGTCACACTCTGTGTGTTCAGAGCCAAGACCAAAGCCGCACATGGTGTTTCTGATTCCATGACGTAATGGAGCACGGAGGACCTACACTTGTGTCGTGAGGGATACCATCTGTGTGTGATTCATTGGTGTAAAGCACTGCGTCTTCATGTATAGTTCCCAGCAAATGTAACTTATTCCTGCGTGTGTGTGAGTTGTCAAACTTGTCTGTGTGAGTAATAGTAGAGGAGCAGCGACACACAACAGACACAGCATGAAAGAGAAAGACTGACTTTGAAAGTTGAACTTCTCTTCCATGCCTCAATAACACAGCGTATGTATTCCGTCATCCTAAAAGGTAAACTATACAGAACTATACAGAAGCTCATTTTTGCTGCAGGTGTAGGTTCAATGGTTTAAACTTATTGAGAAGACACACGTGATGCGCTTGATTTTAATGAGTGTGCCTGAATAAGAATAGATTCTTGACATGCAAAGGGGTTCAGTGAAATCCCACGAACCCCAGGTACAGAAAGTGGAAGGAGAGACGTTGACCTTGCTTGCCTGTCATGGCAGTGTGTGCGGGGCTGGTGTGATGAAAACCAGAGCTCAATCACAGCCACCAGCAAGGGAGAGTGGACAGCGTCACCTCCACACACACTAAAGTAGGGCTGACACAATACATGTGCGCACGCATAGATGCAGATGCACGTGAACAAGTAGAGGAAACACTAGTTTCCCACTTGTGAGAGTCCAAGAAAACCAATTACGTAAGCCTATAAACACACATGGACAGCATGACGGCATGTACATAAACAGAGTTTTGGACAAAAGTGTACACATGGACCGCAGCAAAGTGGTCGGAGCAAACGGCTCCTACAAATACTCTACTACACAAAACTAATGCCTCAATACTTAAACACTTCAATAAAAGGTTTATCACATAACTTTTAATTTACAGAGTTAACATGTATAACGGGGTTGTTGAAGTTCTAGGCAAATCAAACTCAAACAATCAGTAAGGGTTAATTAAGCGCTAATGTAATTAAACATAGTTATTTTAAATGGTGGATTAGATTAACTGCTACTCAACAAAAAAAAATGTTATCAATTATACAAACACAATTTGACTTTAACTTTAAATGTCTGATGCAAAAGTGCATATCTTTTTATTCATGGGATCAGGACACCATGAGGGGCCAATGCAATGCAGATGGTGATTTTAATGTAACTGATTATCAATAATTCTAATGATTATTTGTTGTTCAAGACATTGTTATTGCACTTTACTACTATGTGTCTCATCGTTCCAAGTGCATTCTGTTTAATTAAGTGCAAATATGGCGCTTACTGCAGAGGAAATTTAGATTTGTGCACTGGTTATATGAAATGAATCATCGGCATAAAACCGATAAATGATCTTTATTTCAATAATTTTTTTGTATATTTCAAATTATAGATATCTGAAACACATAATGAGTATGAGACCTGAAATGCAAGTGGCTGTTACGTTTTAATAAATGCAATAATGTCATAACTGGATTGATAACGGTTCAAATAGTTCAAGGTTAAAAAAGGATACATTGTATTTATTATTTAAATAGCTGGGATTTGACCCAATAATAATGAATCTGATCAATTACCATTAAAGAATCAACTTGTTATACTGAGGTAGGCGTCCCATTATGAATGATGGTTATCACATTGATGCCGATCAAAGGCGTTTGCAACAGTATCCTTGAACATTTTGGCTCTTTGTGCAGGTCGTTCATTTGACAGGACTGAATCCTACATTACCACCGGCCATGACGGAGCGATGTTTCACAAAACAAACCACTTCCAGGTGGACAAACAAACACCCTCCACCCCCGCCCACACAGTCATGCAGTTCAGCGGGAGCCGTCTTGTGCTGTTGCACGACATATGTTTGTGTGTGCACAGGTTTGTGTGGGTTTGTGCGTGTGTGCTGTAATAGCTGGTCAGCCACAGGGGCCACTGTGAGATACAGACGACTGTTTAAACAAGCAACCAGCCAGAAGCACAATGCAACCGAACAGCTGACAACAAAGGCTGCTTAACCAGGTCCCTGAACTGGATGCAATCTTCTCAATAGGGGGCTGATTGACTGACTGGCCGTCTTACTCACACACGAAGCAGGAATTAAGGCTCTTATGAATACACACCTACACATTGTCAAAACCATAATGGCAGACACGTAATACCATGTGTTATAAAAGTGTTTGTTGACACCTACATATTAACCTTCATTGTAAGAGTGGATTAGGTTGTGTTTTTGTTTTGTTTGTTTGTCAGATTTTTTCTATACTGAACAGCGTCAGTGGGAGACAGCTCCATAAACAAGATCACTATCTTTAAACTTTGTTGTATCTGGGGCAGTTATTGTGTGCAGGTGATTTTTATTTGTTGCTTTTACACAAACTCTGCAGTCCAGAAGGGACGTGTGCACATTACACAGTCAGCAAAACATTGTCAACAGGGTGTGTCATACAACTGTCATTGAAGAAGAAAAAAAGAGTACAAAAAACAATACTTGATAGAGGTAGATGGGTATTTAGAAGGGTCTGTTGGAGTCTTTAATTATTTATAAGAAAGTCAGCATTGTTGTTGTCAACTTGCTAGAAAGTCTTTAAAAGATTGAAAATGTTCTTGTTATGTGTCTGCCATCAGTCCCATTAATTGAATATGGTCACTGATGAAAAATCCTACTGCTATACATAGAGCATATATGTATATAATACAAAAATAGATAAGACTATTAGGTTTTTTTTAAAATTATATTTAATTTAATTTAGATAAAACGGCATAACTGAATCTTGAAACCTTTATGGGTATCTTTTCTGTCTGGACATTAGATATTGTCTGATGGCGCCCTCTTCTGGTTAAAATGAAACAATGTCACTGAGATAAAAACGAGGGTGTAAGCTACAAATCACGATATTTAATCAATACTTCGAACATGCACTTATCTGTGTGTCTTAAACACATGAATCATCCATCATCACATTGTATAACGAGCATGATTCTAGCTATGAAACTACAGTAAATAACCTAAGAACCAAATATTCCTGTCTGTGTATTTCTGTTTGCATTTTGATTGAAGTGAGTACATGAAAAACAGGCTAAAAATGTCATAACACTTGTCTCCAAAGTTGAGAAACTCTGCTAAGTGTTTTTTGGTTACTTATCTCTGAAACAAATTAGTTTAATTCCTCTTGTTCTAATGTATGTTTTTAACCATTAAGAAATCTGACTATATTGCCCTTATCTTTAAATAGTAATAAAGTACAAAAGATAGATACATCTCTCGTCCTCATCTCAATATTAGAGTCACCCAGTGATTCCTTGATTTGTCGATGAAGCTTACACTGTAGTAGCAGTTGTAGGGTTGTGTTAGATCAAATTTCAGCACTGCAAACTCTGCAGTCACTGAACCAGTGGAATGTACTTCTCCTGGAGCAAGGACTCTAACTTTTCATATAGGAGCTAAAGTTAGCCCCCTGTCCGTCTAGTCAAACAGAGATTTGGTAAGGGTTCCTCAAGGTTCCTTTTTTGGAAATGCTTGATATAAAATGCTTGATATAAAACATTATTAAGGAAACGTTTCTGTGCATGTCTCACCTCCTCTATCATGGTGTCCATGGCCTCAGACAATTCAGCTTTAGTCGCATCACTTGCCACCAAGTTCCTCAGTCGTAGACAGTATTCTCTCAGCTGCAACACACAGTGAGACAAAAACAATAAATATTAATTGGAGATTACACAACTTACCATGATGATTGAATTTGCAAAAACGAGAGTGAAAATGTCTTGAAGGCACCTTCTGATTGAGGATATCGTTCATTCTGCGTGAGGCCTCTGAGCTGTGTGACTCGGGAAAGCATTTCTTTGGGATAACGCCATACTTTTCTGAAGACAGTAGAGAGTAAACAAGAGTTTTAGCCCAGTCAACTAACTTTAATATTCCAGCACTGATGATTTACATATTTAGTGTAAGTGCAGTTCATTTTCTTAATACAGGATTCAATATCTTTACTATCATCTTACTCAGATACAATGAAGATAGTCTTCTCTCTCAGATATATTGAGGTGTAAAAATATATAGAAATGTAGTGTGAAAACAACAATAGTAGCAGCATGGGCAATAACTAAATACTTTTGTAACTGCACAGATCAGTAATTCAGTAAATTCAAATGAACTTTGTATTTATGTGATTATGTATCATGATGAGCACTAACCAATGAGGTTGACCAGCATGTCCCACTGGCCTCCATCATTGGTTGGATTGGCGAGAAGGAACTGAACCAGACGTCCGTCCACTGGCTCCTTCCTCTGTGCCGTCTCCACGCAGGCTTGGAGGAAGTAGTAGCAACGCTCAATCTGCAGAAAAGAGAACAAACCTAAGCATGCGACGTGGCAGGTAAATAAAGAGAGAAAACCCTGGGATGGGCTTTTATCATTGATGTTACAGTATGTGGCACAGACTTCTAGTCAGAAATCTGACAGCTGTGACTTCAGCTTTAAAAGCATATGACAAATGTTCCTGGAAATCATTCAGAGGTCCGACAGACTTGCAACTCTACACCGAGTAGAGCAGGTTATTCTTAGAGTTCCACATCAACTGCTTCCTTATTTAGTATTATTTTTACAGCTAGTGTTACCCCTGTGTCTGGCACAAAGAGAAGTAGTATTCAAGGTGCCACTACTAGCTGTCTGAACACTTGCGAGAAAACGCCACGATGCCAGAGAGAGTGAACGAGGTTTCACTGTGACATTGGCCTGGGAAAAACAGTGACCACAACAAACAAAAGAGGGTTTTAGCTGGACAATGACTGTACAGTGAGTAGAACGCTGCATAGTAACAGCATTGACAGTGCACAGGCGTGCACACACACACACACACACACACACACACACACACACACACACACACACACACACACACACACACACACACACACACACACACACACACACACACACACACACACACACACACACACACACACACACACACACACACACACACACACACACACACACACACAAGCGGTGTCCTGACTGCATAACAACAAAAACATCCATTTGCTAGAATATAACAAAACTTTAATTAAATCTGGAAATTAAGCTGATAAAGACAAGAAAGAAACACCCCAATAGCCGATAGCTGAGCCAATATATAAATGGCAGATGATATGGGCTAAAATGAGCCTTTCACAGATGTTTAAATATCAACGTTTATGTATGCCTATGACATTTTTAAAGAATAAACAGTGGAGAAAATGTGGATTTAAGTTTATATTTTAAATTTAAAAAATTGCTTTTCTAAATTCAACTTTTATACGTTATTTGGTATCATTTGTGCTTGCTTTTTATTAAGTGATCAAGCCTCAATTACATTTATTTGTTTGATAGTGACATCATATCCCTTTTTTTGAATATATGCCCGGCCTCAATATAGTGAGGCTTTACGTATAACCAAACATACATTTCACATGACAACAAAACACAATGTGTTTGGGTCTCACCTTGTCCCAGAAAAAGAGGTAGGACTGACTGAACTCAAACTCCTCTATGTTAAACTTCTTCATGAAGGGAAGTCGCATGACATTGAGGCACGAGAAGATCCAACATCTCCCTGAGTGATGAAAAGAAAACCACATCGATTTAGTCACGATTTTTATACACGTCTGTACCAATGCTGACTGTGGTCACAAGAACAAAAGAATATTTTTTGGCTCACAAGCATTCCGAAACCTGCACAGCTAGAGTGACGTGTTCATTAGGTCCTATCATTGAACAAACAACTGGGTTGAACCTGCCTAAGGATTGTTAGAGCTGAAACAGATTTGCTGCAAGTGTTTAGATTGATGCAGAGGTTCCAAATTAAAATTTAATAGAATCATTCAATGTATAATAATTTTACTGTAACATGCAGTTGCAAAATGCACATTTTAAAGGTTTTACAAAAAGATAATGAGAAAGAAAGATGATGGGGTTAAGTGTAGTCGGTATATGCCTAAAAAGCTGCAGCAACTTAATGACAAAAATGATTCATGTGGAACTGAAAGAGGGTCAGACCACACCAACATTTACAGGAACGTACAGTAAATGGGAAAGTCGTGTCAGACTTTTGGACACCAGTGTTTTTTCATAAGTATATTTAATGAAATGCATTTTAAAAAAGGTCCAGTGTGTAACATTTAGGTGAAAGGGATCTAATGGCAGAAATTTATTATAAAATAATCCTAGTCATGTTGTCACTAGTCTGTTTCATCTAAATTATACAAATTTTCTTAACTCTAGAATGGGCCCTTGTATGTAGGGCCCATGTGATGTAAATTTAAATACTTTAAATTTACATCTGGAGCAGGTCCTCTCTTTGGAGGCTGCCATGTTTCTTACAGTAGCCCAGACTGGACAAACAAAACACCTTTGGAGTTTGTATGACATCTGAAGGCTACCACAGGTTCTCTTTAATGTTTGGAAGGGGAGGCTGAGGTGAGGGGTGCTCAGCTGCAACATGAAACTTCACCTCTAGATGTCACTAAATACTACAGACTGAACCTTTAAGTTACAAAACAGAGGCTACGAGTTTTGATATTTGATGACATTGTTGAGTGTTCAGTCAAAATCTGTCAGAAAATTACTTGTGCAACAAACATTCTGCCAAGGTAACTGGTTACCATCATTTCAAAAGTGAAAGCTTTTGTATCCTTGAGATGTATTTTACAATGAGGAAATAGTTAAGATGTCAATTCAGAACCATTTATGTCAGTTCCAAAGTGTAATAAATAACATTTGTTTGTGATCTAATAATCTGTGAGGGCCTGTTTGTCATGGAGGACTAAAAGACTAAATCCAAGTTTATTCAAGCTGTGCACGACAGCTGCAGACACTGGATATATAGTTCTTACCATACATCTGGCATATACCCTGTGATGACTAAATTGAGATTACTCTAAGCCAGAGGGCCTCCAATAGAATGCATGAAGTATAAACCAGCATACGACATCACTCATTGTCAAACATATCTTTTATTCCTGTGAAAGTTACATCCTGAATGTTTCTGTGCACTTTGTCCTACCTGAGTTTTTCTGGTTGGTGATGGGCTTGCCCTCTGTGGGGATAGAGTGCTGGAAGATGTGCACAGTATCCTGGACAGTCTGCCGGTGCAGACAAACCTCCAATGGGTCAATGCACGTCGACACATTCTGGGCCAACAGGTAGCGTGGCTCCGCCCGCAGCCGTTTAAGGAAGGACGCTAGCTTCTCCTGACTCAGACCTGAGGGAGAAAGAAGGAAAGATTAGGGATGGCTGGGTACAATGAAGTAGAGACAAATTAAGAGGTGAAAAGCAGAACAAATGTTGAAGGAGAGGAGGAAAAGCAAGCGCCAATAAAGTTAACATGTAATATGAAGACGTTCACAGATGGACAGTCTACAAATTGGAGGAGCCATTTCTAAGTACTGCCCCAATTCCCATGACACATCTGTGCACTTTAGGCATACACACTTCCCACTTAAGATATGATTTATGAGCGGTCACGTGCTCAGAATAAGTTACAATAATGCCTTGAAAACACCAGATCAATAGCCATAAACTTACAGCTCATCCGTTATTGAATACAAATGTCTGCTGCATCCTTTCTTTCCACCATCCATACAGGGATTATAGTGGAGAACAGTATAGGGAGGATATTAAACACCATTATGATTTTAGTTCAGATGAAGGCTGAGGAACAGACTTGGAAAAGGGAGGCACAGCAGAAGCAAACCATGAAGAAATCAAGAGTGCTTTCCAGTAGTAAGTGGCCCGAGAGAGCTGAGGGCTGGCATCACTCATCTGGTTCCATCTGTGTGAGGAACAAACTGGAAAGCTTGTCTAGTCCCATTGGTGGAGAAGTCGGAGGTGTACACACACAAACACACACACACACACACTTTGACAGAATCAAAGTGACGTTGGTGTGTGGTTTGTAATTCCATCAAATAACAGTGCAAGGCAATTAAACATTGAGAGGGACAATGCCTAGTCATGCGTATGCACCCTGGAGTTTGACCCCTCTCTCAGCTGCATTCTGTTATTTTCCATTGACACAAAGCTGAAACGCACCGACCCCCACAGTGTCAAACTTCATTAACTGTCATACTCTGATTATCAGGGGGGGGGGGATAGCAAAAGAAGGCTTAAGGCAGTGATTATTATGAGAAGAGGCCTGCACGACGACCTGTGATGAATCCTTTGACACTGATGGGAATGGAAAGATAATCGGAAGACAGATAAGGGGAAATGTGTACAATGTGAACGCTCTGTTTGTAGCAGAGTAATGGCCGATTCCTGTAAACTAACTTTATATCATGGGAACAGAAGAAAAGAAGAGTCTGTGTTGTAGAACAGACACAAGAACAGCTGAGAGCTCAGTTAGTGGTCCTCCTGACATGTTTTCCAACCAGTGAGAGCATGAATGGTGAGGACGTCCCATCGCACCCAGTGGTTTGCAATGGGAGAGGGGGGGCAAAGCACAAGCAGCCGGGGTGACTTGCACATTTAAACATCACTGGTTACACAACTGGCTTCATTTTAGCGAAGCAAAAAAAGCAATGCCCATCACTGGTCCCTGTGCAAATGGGAGGACAGCAGCTGACAGTGGAGGCTCAGCAGACATCACACACAGAAGCTGACAAACCCGAGAGAAGAAAGACACCACCAAAGTCCTCAAATACATGACGTGTGTGGGGGGGGGAAACAATGGATTTACTGAATCTGTGCGTGCCTAACAAAAGACGTTATGAAACGTTAGGTCCACTCAACTGAAACTGAAAGAAAGGCACTCTCAGTCTTGGCTCGCTAAAGGTGAACTTTTAAACAGCATTTAAAGAGTGGCTCGACATCGAAGACACCGTGTTCTTTCTCCACCGTGTGTCCCCTGGTGAAAACACCACTTCAATGAATCACCGGCACTTTGAATACTTTGACAGCTTCTGCCACATCCAACTCTATCCCACTAGCTAGCAGCACATGCTAACACCTCCAGTTCCTTGAGCTGACACTAGCTTTTGCCCAGCGGGTTCAGGTGTGTTAGCTGGCCGGCTGTACACACTGGAGGTCGGCTCCTTGCAGACACTCTACGGAGGTGGACCGGGCGGACCGGGCTGAGGAAACATCAGCGGAGTCATGCTAGCAGACTTGCGTGCTAACGCGGTGCGTGCTAGCTTAGCCAGTTAGCTCGCTCAGCTGTCATCCTCCGGCTGTCAAATACACACTGAGCTCCGGCTGCCGGTGCCACGGAGCCCCGGCACCGACCCGGGTGAGAGCAGCACCCGACCTACCAGTTGCCATGTTCCCGAGGAGCTGGAGGAGCGATGTGTGTTTTCCTGGAAAGTCGCCGGCTCTTTGTTTATCTCATTCACCGACAGCCAGTCAGTGTGATCGCAGGGTGCGCTCGTTTATGGACTTGCGGTCCGGTCTTTGACGTGGCGGCAGGGCGGAGTTTATTTATTTATATCGCCTCCTACCCATAGACTGGGCTCTTACTACTGGAATATGGGCTCCTACCCCCAACCGAGTTTATGCTTTTATATTTGGTCTGTGCATGAAATCAACCCAGCAATAGTTCTCACCATAGATCAAATATAAATAGATCTCGACCCCAGAGAGAGACACTTAGAGACAGTGGCGATTCTAGAGAAATTTTACAAAAAAAGAATAAACCAAGAACATTAAAACCTTCTAATTATCAAAAAAGTAAATATAATGAGCTCTAACTTAGAGCTGCACCATGACACTTTTATTCTTGAAATAAAACTAAGATTATTATCTTATTTCAACCACATCAACGACTATCTAAGAAGATCAAGGTAAACGTCATTAACAATAAGCAGTTGTGGTTTTTTTCTGACAATATGTGAATTCCAATATTTTTTAGAAATATTATAGGATTTTATTTTGAAGGTTAGCTTTTTTTTTCTGCTGAAAATAGTTAATTTTATTATGCAAGAGGGAAGAGGGTGTAGAAAGGACAACCCCCCCCCCCCCCCAAACACACACACACAGACACACACACACACACACACACACACACACACACACACACACACACACACACACACACACACACACACACACACACACACACACACACACACAGTCCTATTAAACGGCTCACACAAAGACAATATTGATTGTTGGAGATCAACCAGCTGGGGTTAAAACCTCAGCAGCCTAAACAACCTTAATGTGAGACTGTGTGGCCTTTATTAAGGTGTGTTTGCTTTTACTTTCTGTCCACAGAAATGTGTGTGTTTGTGTGTGTGTGTAAGAACAAGAAGGAGTTGAGTGATTATTGGCAGACTTCCTTCCTTCCCCTCTATTTGGACGAGAGCTGCAGCAGGATAGAGGAAGCCTGTCACATTATTGAGGATGGGAAAGTAAAGTGAAAGAAAGAACTACTGAGATGAGCTGATTGACTAGAGACCACAGTTTTTACAGAGCTTTCCAAACATGTCTCTCAGCCTCCCTGTCGGACATAACATGCAGACTGAAACTGTGCCCAGGAAATGTACAGCTGATCTGTGACGAGTCTCAACCAACTCTGGCACTGTCAGACATGCACGGCTATCTCCTCTGGGCCATCAGCTGTCTCTGCATTCTTCCTGCTGGTGAGTAACGTGATTTAGTTCTCACAGATCTGGAGTCATATTCACATTCTCATTATAACTGATAGGGAAATCTCTTCCTCATATTTATGTCACATTTGAAGTTCGCTCAGGCTATTTAGCCTTGTCTCTTGTCGTGGCAATTTCTACAATCCCACTCTACCAAGGAGGAACGAGACACAAATTCTCTTACACTATTGTCGCACATTAATTCTCAGAACATGGTGTATACAACAGAGGTCAGTTTGTAATGTGCACCCCGATGGGAAGCAGATCTTTGTCTTTATACATTTGGCTCACCCCTCCCAGTCTGGTTGGGGTTGTTACAAAGTCAAAGGTTGGGATCTTCTGATGAAATCTAAACATCAATGCCTTAGTTAAAGCAATCAGGCCAAGATTCATTCAGTAGTACAGGATACAGCATGAGGTTACAAGGTTACATTGTATGAGATTCAATCATGATCAATCAAAGGGGAAATAAACATGATCATATTTTGGTCAAATTTTACATTTCCCTTACACTCTCTAAAATCACTTAATATAATATAATAAGTTTCTATTGTAACTTATTATTCTTATTTTATAATGATCTTTCTATGTCCCCTTCTTTGATTTTGAAATGTTTCTCCAACTCCTGGCTCTTTTCTTTTTAGGTCAAGTGATTAGTTCAGTGCATTGGCACAGCGAGAAACAAACATAAAAACAAGCACAAGCCACAACAATGTTTGATTCCACTCTTTGAAGAAATTGTCACATCAACCGAATGACTCAAACATACAGAACCACTTGAATTGTGTCCATACTTTCATGTTGCTGGTCAGTAGTTTCCCAATATACTGCATCATCTTATTGGTTCCGTTTTTTGTTTTGTTTTGTCCTTATCTACATGTCTATGTCTGTGTAAGTACTCTGATAATCAGATCAAACTGGAATCAAATTCATATACACAAACATACATGTATATATGTGTTATGACTTATAGACATATGACTCTTTGGGTTTGTTAGATATATGACACAACTATTTGAACCAGTCTACTACTGTCACAATGAGCTAAAAGTTGCTTCCTCTTCTTAAGCTCTCCGTGCTGAAGAATGCAGCCAAGTTGTTCTGGCAAGACGTGGAAAACTCGACACGCCAGAAGGGGGCAGTCTGTCTCTGTCCTGCGTGGTCCAGCACTGTGGAGACACCTGGACAGGGAGCTGGATATGGAAAAATTCTACACATGCATCAAGCAGCATCAAAAACTCAGAGAGACGTCAATTGACCAATGTTACACTCTCTACAAATCAAACCCGCTTAGTTTTGAATTTCCTGACAGTCAGCCAATCAGATGAAGGTTCATACGGATGCAAGGTGATGTGGGGTCAAGGTGACACTGATCTGGGAAATATGATGTATGTGAACGTCACAGCAGGTATGTAGAATCATATATGTTGAGTTAATGTGAATCTGTGTTTCATTTTGAATATAATCCCATTCGTGCACATTTCTTTCACCGTGCAGCTGCCCCCTCTCACAGGAACTTCTTGCACAGGATTTTGGTTTGTGCCAGTGCTTCTCTTTGTCTTCCCATCATTCTCGGATTAGCTCGTTGTCTGGGTTCAGGGGTCAAGCCTCAGCCGCTTCCCAGGACATGGTCCGCACATGTAGCCGTGTACAGAGACCGACCACCCCCGCCTCCACCACTGCAGAGACATGGCTCTCACTCACTCAGTGGTATCTCTATTCTCACTTTCATAACATGTTACAGTAAAAGAAAAAAGTACTGAATCTGGTTACTTCACTAGTGTCTATGTTTTTCTACCTTACAGCTCCCCACAGGTCCCAGCAGAAAACTGAGGTGAGCTAATACTCTGTTTTAAGACAATTTGCAGGATGCACAACATTCTTTGTTTTCCCTGGTGAGGCTTGAATATGTCTTTCAATTATTGCATATGATGCTTTTTTCCATGGATCACTTTACAGGTGGTGTATGCAGACATTTCCAAGGATCTACTGAGGCAACAGAGAGCCGTCAGAGAGCGCCCCCTGGAGCCCACTGTGTACTCAAGTGTCAAATTCTTGTGACTGCAGACAAAGTTTTATTTGGGGGTTAAATTAAACGACTCGATCCTTGATGTTGTCAGGAAACGTTTGACGTAGACCTTCAGAGACTTTAAGCTTCTCATTTATGCATGTCCTGATACCTTTTGACTAGTCATTATTTTAAAGCCTTAAAGCAACACTATATCACTTTTACTGAGGAACAGCGCCCTCTGTAGTCACATGTGGTGACTTATTCTGTCGGCCTGAGCGATTAAGTGGTTTTCACGTGGAGGAACGAACAAAGCCTGTCAATCATTTGACCGGAGCTCTAACTACACCGTCTCACTCACTGAACTGAAACCACTGAATGGCTGGATATTACCAATGATCCAAGCTTCCGCTGTAACTAATTCACCAAACGCTGTTTAGAATTCTTCATATTTTGAAAGTTTCCTTGCTGAATATTGGAGATAAACTCTGGTTTTTAATAATGGCCAAGTCTAAAGTTTGGCAGAACATGCTGGACCTAATTCTGACTAAGCTTCGACAATCAGTTAGACAGACACACACAAACAAAAGTTACAGAGGAAGTACAGGTGTGCAGGGTGAGTGGTCGGTCAACCATCAAAACTCATTTTAAAGCTTCTATTTCCTTCTATTTTTTAAGAGGTGAAAAAATAACATAGTGTTGCTTTAACCTGTGTATTGTACAATATCATTAAAGTAGAGGATTCAGCAGTGTTTTCTTGTTGTTACTGCCACCAACAAGGTTATGTTTTAATAGCAGGATTACACAAATACTACTGAACCGATTTTGCTGAAACTTTGTGGTAGGGTGGTATATGGGCCCAGGATAAAAAGAGATTTGATTAAATGGGCTGATACAGGACTGTTTTTTACACTTGCTTTCACTCTGTAAAACTGTTTTTTCAAGAAATTACGTCGATAACTTAATGAAAATGTTTGAAACTATAGTTTGTTCGTTGATTTATTTATTAGCGGAATCCAACAAAACAGATTTACAATAGACTTGTTGCAGAGATGGGAATTACAAGAAACCATTGGTGACATGCAGATCAGAGGCAGATGTAAGAATTCCATGCTTTCTTAAACTTTGTTATTAAAAATAAATCCTTCAGACCACTTACTTTATTCTTTTATTGCAGGAGGTATTCGCTCTATTGGGTGCCATTCTAGTTTTGTAATATAGTGAAAAGATTCTCCTGACTACACTGTGATGTGGATGAAGTGACTGTTTTTAATATAAAGGTGAAAGGAATGCCAGAAGGTGTTGCAGGGAGGAAAAACGTTAAATTTGGTGCTACATATTCACATATTTTACCTTTTTTGTCTTGAAATGTGACCACAACAACATTAAATGCAGGTCCAGTATGTGTTCATGTTTGTTAAATATTCAAGCAAAATTACCCCTTAATCCAGTTGTAGGCTCGTGAGTGTTGTGTGAGATTGTAAAAGAAGGAGAAAAACACATAAATGACACAAAATACAACATTTTATTTTAGAATAAATTCTCAATGGCACGTTACATAACCAAATATACATACATGTTTAGACATCTTTTAAATTAATAGATTTCCTTTTATTATTTTCACCTTATTAATAAGCATACTCTGCACTTATATTTTTACATGACATCAATGCAAAAAAAAAATCTTTTAATAAATTAAGCCTATTTACAGAGAAAAGGCTGCAGGGGCATTTAGGCAATACCTGCTACAAACTAAATGACCAGACAATTTCTGTTCCTGCTTCCTTCACTCGAGGTAATCACTGGTCTACACTAACTGATAAGCCTTCTTTGTCTATTGGTTAATTAGTCATCACGTCAGCTTCCAGTCCGGTCACATCAGAAAGGAGCAGCTTCCTTCAGAACAGCTTCCTGGCACGTTTTGCCTGAATTACAGAGGCTTTGTAATTTGGGAGACCTGAGCCTTCATGACTTCCTGTGTTTTAATGTGATAGAACTAGAATGTTTCGTCTCATAGGAAACACATCTAAGTCTCTCACAGCTTTTTCAAGATTTACACGCTCCCACTTCGTCCTGCGAGCTCCAGTTTGTGCAGCTCCAGGCTAATCCTATGGTATAGTTGAGGATTAAGGTAGACATATCGTCCCATTGTGCTTGCAACTTGACTTTGCAATTTACTTCTGAGGGACAACTTACAAAAAATAAAACTTTAACTACAAAAAAAGCTTGAAATTCATATTCAGCATGTTTTTGCCAAAAGTGTTTCAAAGGCTAATTTTAACCTGAAGCATAATTTTCAAGTCATCCTCCTTCTCATCATCATCATCATCATCAGTGCACATGCCGGGGAAACCTTAAAATCCTTGGAGACTTTCCTGTTCGTGAGTTACACCAAACATAAACACAGGTACACCGAGCTATAGCAAGCTTCAATGAGAGATATCAGAAGGTGAAATGATTTCAGTTAAGTGCAACGTTTGTTCTCAGCAAATGTGGGCGTCGATCGGTTAACCACAGTGCTGTAACCAGTTGCAGAAGATTCTCGTCCTCTCACATGGTGAGAGAGAGAGAGAAGAAGAGAGAGCGTATCAGTGGTGAAAAGGGTTTTTGATAGATTGTAAGGCGCAGCTTTGGCTAAACAAAAGCTTATGGCATATAATGTGTTGGCAGTGTCTCATATTGTACCTCGTGTGAGCTCATGTCCACTAACCTAGCACTTCAGGTCAGGGATGTCAAGTTAACCTTACACACCCACACAGAAACGCCATCATAGCATCGAGTCACTTTCAGCGGCGTCGTGTTTACAGCGCAGTAGACACAATGCAGCAGCTAGCAAGGTTAGGGAAGCTTTTTTCGGTTTTAAATGTAAGATGTTCCCTACAAAATAATTGTTATATGCAAAGAACAAGTTCAGATCCTACAGAGGAAAATTAAGACTCCCAGTTTTGCCCCCTCCAAGGCTTTGCTACTGTGAGGCTACATTTAAAATACGTTTTCAAACTAAAACAATCTCTGTTCACATGAGCGTTTTAGCTCTGTATCAGTTTTGTGTGATCGGGCCCTAACATGCCTGAAAGCGCATAACGCTTATTAAAAATTAATGTGGCCAGTCACGGACCATGTGCATTTGCATGCCGAATAATCCGAGATTGCTTGAATGATATCTTGTCTCCTACACATGATAGCAGATGTATCATTGCAAAATGCAGAATTTAACTGCACAACAGCTGTTTGCAAGGGTCAGCAACACATTTAATGATCCAATTTGTTTTCTTCACTGGTAGCTGTGGCTACTGCCATTTTCTGACTAACAGAAGAGGGTCATGTGATAGGAGCCTGATGATCAGTGAAGGCTACATCAGAAAAGACACAAAAGACTGAATCAGCAAGTGTGAGTGTCTACGTCATGGTTTCTAAACGTCCCCATTTCTGTCAAGGCTAAAACGCAGCCTCGGAGTTTTCAAACTGAAACGGGGCCAGCAGCGTTTCCTCTATTTGAAAACTCTTATCCGTAGCAGAGATGATGCAGTTTCAAATGAAAACGTAGTGTCAATGTAGCCTGAGTGTTCGTGTGTGTGTGTGTGTGTGTGTGTGTGTGTGTGTGTGTGTGTGTGTGTGTGTGTGTGTGTGTGTGTGTGTGTGTGTGTGTGTGTGTGTGCCTTGTGGCAAAAGAGGAACCGATGTCAGAAGTACCATTCGGGGCCAAAGGCAAAAGCAACATCTTTTTGTCTGACAGTTCTCGAAGACGTCCTCTTGACCTCTCAGCAGTTCACTGGATACAGAGTAACAGTTCGGCCATAAGGTCTCACGTTCAGATCTCTGTATCTTTCTATCAAATAAGATGATTGAGAAGTAGCTGAGGCACAGTGGAGCTCAGCTTACGCTCACAGTATTACAGCCATGCCGGGACTTTTAAGACGATGGGAGCAAATAGCAACTGAGATACACCAACTTGTAACATCAACTAATTTCTGCAGCTAAAATTGGGTGGAAAATAAATCAGCTGTTCTTCCTCCCTATACACTCACAGTATTGTTGCAGTTGGGAATATTGTCAGATTATCCTTGGCTTTAGGCATCTACAGTGATTATGTGGTTGTGGTGGTGATTTCTTAATTTTTCTAGAAAATGATTATTATTATTTTTGCAGCTCCATCAGCCTGTGTTGTCCCTTTGTTGTGCAAGTCTGTTTGTTCCGGTTCCGCGATGCTACTCGGACTGAAAGGGAGAACAGAGAAGAGAGAGGCCAGTTAGAGGAGAGTTTTGGCTGACAGCAGGAATCTGGGCTCATTAGTCAACACCAGCTCCACTGTTTCATGATCCACAGATAATGGGATGTTCATGAGTCGGTCAGTGAGTGTATCCCAACATGCTTCACTAATTGTGCCCATGTATATGTCAAGTTTCAGCCAGTTTTGGTTTAAAAGCAACACTCGATGACAGGAAACACACACGAGTATATTATAAATTGAGAATATCATAATATGATCTGACAAACTTCAAATTTAAGACTTACAGCTGTAGATGAGTGGCTCATTTTGTCAAAGCGGAACTTCAAGTTTGACCTTGGTGACGTCTTGTTTTTTCCATCTGCAGCAGCTAGAAGAAGGGAATGCACAGGAAAGGAAATAAGTGCTCATCAGAGATAACAAAAAAAGTCCTATTTGTTAAGATACTCTGTGTGAGAAATTGAAGATTTACGTGTTGGACTGCGGCACATGATGACAGGGGTGCCTGATCCCTGGCTGTCGACACTGAGAGAGGGGCTGAAGGCAGAGGAGGCAGCTGTCGAGGGGTGACTACCCTGGGGGGAGGGAACACAGATTTAACCCAGAGGAAGAGGTGGGGGAGGAAAAGAACTGAAGAGGCTCAGTGAATATTTATGCTGGAGTCTGCATCGACCTCTCAGAGAGTTGAAGTGGAAGCTGAGAGGAAACAATATTGTAGTGAATTACCTTTTTGTTTCTTTAAAACAATTTACTTTTATTTTCATGGATGTACAACCAGTATTAAATTTGAACAGTAAATCCTAATTATTCTGTATTTTTGGGCACAAAGTGATTGGACAACCATAAAGAGCTGCACAAACAGAATGTTCTTCACAATAACCCTCCACATTGTGCTGCCATGCATTTGCATGTGTCTGTATGTGACATCAGGAGATGAAAAGTTGATCATCTGGTGCTTTGACTGTTACCAGGGTTTTGTTATTTCTCTCATGAAACCCCAAATATTAAAAAGCACTACTTCACTACCTGATTAATATGAAGTTTCATGAAAAAGTTCGATGTGGTTTGTTGTGAGGTCGGCTTCCCGACTTCAGTGCTTTGAAGTCAACATGTTGAAAAGATGTGTTGCCTTAATGTGTCTCAATCCAATATTTACATAATAACGAGGAGCAAAGAAAAAGGATTATGTGTGACAGACACATAAATATTTTAAAACATATATGTATCATCTAAAGCTAAAAAGTATTGGCTAAAAAGTTAGTTGCTTGTGAGAGATGGAGATGCAGTTTCCAAATGACAATAGTGAAACCTTTGAGAAATTCATATTAAAGGCTTCTATTTCCAGCTGATTGTAAAATTATTATTATTATATAAAAATATTGTTGCTTTTTAACACATCAGACAACTCCGCAACTCATGTACCAAACGCTCTGCAAACTGTTCAATTTGTTGTTCCGAATCGAGGTTACGTTCACATACATTTTCGGGAACTCATGCGTGAACACACAAAGCGAGATGAGAGTCACATCAATCTTCGCCTCTCAACGACAAAGACTCAATAACCATATGTCCCAAAACGTTCCTTTTAATCAATCAAATTTTAAAGAGGGCATTTATCGTGACAGAATGAAATTATTGATGTCTTTGTAAAATACAATACATTTCCTTTTAAGTAATCAAATTTTCCCTTCTGCTTCTGCAGTAATGATAAGCCTGACAACTTGAACGACACACTGTGGGTCCGTGAACGCAGATCCAAAGTTAAACGCTGAGAGTTGGGGAAGCATTTCTCACAGAGGATAGAACCACGCGGACAAGCAGCGTCATTCGATGCACATCGAGTGATATGAGCTGTAATCGATATAATCAATGTGCTGTTATTCAACACTCTCTATTAGACAGCTCTAATTACAGACCATTCCAACTGTGAAAGCTCTGACACTGCCAACAACTTCACACTCGTTTAAGAACGTGTCACCAGTGTTACTCTCTCCGCTTCCAGCCAATCACTCAGTCCTTCCTCCAATAAAGACCGGCTCACTACAATGTACACAGCAACTCACTGTGTCCAATTCCTCCAGAGCCTCTGTTTCTCCTGTGGTGCTGCTGAAGCTGCTGGTGCTGGATGAAGAGCGAGATATGTTGGGCCTGCCGCCGCTGCACTCCTTCAGCTTGATGAATGGCCTGCGGAGGGAAAAGAAGCAGAAAATTAAATTCTCCAGAGACTTTAGCTGTAAGACATGCAATGAACTCCAGGTAATCTCCAGACAGGGGGCTGTGTGTGAGAACGATAAAAATGTCAGAGTAAGAGACTCTGGACTTTCTGCGGAGTTTCTCCTACCAACCGCCCAGTAAAAAATCAGGAGAATGTCCAAATGACTGGATGTGAGAACAGAGCAGGAGATCCTCCGCAGGATTTACAGCGAGTGAGTGGGTGTGTTGATGTTTCTAACATGCTACAAACAGGAAAATAAAACAAAAAGAATCAAATTATCTCAGGATGAAAAAGCGGAGCAACACATGCAGAAGACAAGGATGAAGATGTCCAGAGAGCTTAAGGGTCCTTCAGGTGTTACATGTTTCCTCAGTCTGCTGCTCCAGAGATTTCTGTGTTGTCTGTGCGGAGAATCTCCTGCTGTGTCATGTGTGAAAGGTAAACTCTGGAGAAAGGACTAAATTGTGCGGACATCCTCCAGAGGTCATGTCATCTTTTGACAGGAGGACTAGGGATGAAGCATGGGTTTCTATTGATGAGATTTACTGGATATCTCCTGAGACTTTCAAAGACGACTGAGTTGGTCTCCATGAGAAAAACAGAAAGCTTTAGCCTCACCTCTCTTTGTTAGGGCATATCTCAGGAGAGCTGGGATTGGATGACGTCTCTGACCTCGCTTCTTGGGACAGCGGGCAAAACTCGGCAGGCTTTTGATCACTGAAGATAAACGGGAAACATGATGTCAGAGCAATAACAACATCAAGACTCTCTGTGCTGCAGGACGAAGAACACCTTTGGTCACTCTATTGTTATCATGATACTGAGCAGCAGATGTGAAGATGTTTGAATAGTCAGACTGACCCGCGTGCGTGTTTGTCCGAGGGGGTTTCTGTGCTGGAGTGGAGACGAGGGAAGAGGCCTGAGCGCCGTTTCACCGGGCTCTTCAGTGGAGACTTGCCTGACAACACGGGAGGCTGAAGATCACAAGTTACAGACTGAGGAACAGGGACAAATGCTGAAAGAAGTACCTCTTTAAACATAACTGACATTCCAGCCTGTACATAGAAGTTAATGTTGGGTATGATCATTCCTCTTGTCCACACAGACTGTTAGCAAATTACATCCAAACACAACTCTGATATAAGACAAAATCTATGTTCTGTGCCAAGTTGCATTCAAAATACAGCCGCAGCTATGATGTGGCTTCATCCATCTAAATCAAGCATTGTCAAATCGTCTTTTTAAATATATTATGCTCCTGAAAGAAAGTTGTCACTTATATTAAAGCTACACTCAGGGATCTCATCTCCACTAGTAGGAGAAGGAAGAGTTATCATAGATGAAAAATGTGAACCTATCCCTGAATATAAAAAACGCTTTCTAGACTGATTTAGAATTTTAGAATAGACATCTCAATTTAATTCAATGTGCTGTAGGCTTCAAGGAAACAAAATATAAATGACGTTAGTCAGGTATTTGAAGAAAAGGCATAGTTCTCTAGTACTTCATATTCCTCATCCCTCTCTCCTCCTCTCTTCCCCTCCTTTACTCACAGTAAAGGTGCTCTTTGTGCATTCGCTGGTGCTTTGCGGCAGACCGCCGCCACTCAGGCTGGCTGGGACCCCGCCTCCTACCCCAGGGCTCCGATGGCGGTGAGACCCCACCATGGTCTCCATGGAGTGGCTCCTGACACGCATGGCTCTCTGGAGGAGGGAGAGGAAGCAGATAAGGAGTTGATGAATGTAAGAGGCACATGGGTAAGGGGAAGTATACGTGGAATAACAGAGAGGAGAGAAGATGTGGATTCTTTTATTCATTTCTTATACAAATTGGAATAAGTAGGCAAGTTGCTGTTGCACAACACCTCCACCAGAGAGCAATGTTCTCAAAGAAAATACATGAGCGTGTTGGAATGGTTGGACAGATGTTCAAATCCTCAAGGGTTGTAGTGACTTAATATTCACTTACTTCATTAGTGTCAACATTCCTAACAGTTGTATAATATTCTAATATTTGATTATATGTAATGTATATGTATGTATTTTAAAATCATTTTAATTTATTTCTCTATTGCAGATACATAATTAAAAGTACTTGTTTTCTTTGATGAAGAGACACAAAATACCAAATAATTGTTTATTGATCATATGGCAAGCCTCCATTGCATTTACAATAATGCAGACAGGTAATACACAAGGACTGCCATGAGAGCAAGGAGAACAGCGCCCCCTGGCACTGACTGCAGAAAGTGCAAAGTAGCTGTCCACAATGCCTGTAGAGAGTAAGAGAATCAAATTGTCAGATCAGTCACACACACACAGACAAAAAGACATGTGGAAATGGGGCTTTTAACAATAATTCCTTCTTAATTTGTCGACAAAAGAGTTTGATGGCACAGTGATCGATGAGAACAAAGTGAGACGACAAAATGAGCCAGAATGGAAGAAAAAGAGACATTCATAAAGGGAGACGGACCATTTCACAAACAAACACTCACACACACACACACACACACACACCCAAATGCCCACACACTCGTATATTACCAAAATCTTCAAGAGAGGAAAGAGAAAAACAGCAGATATGACACTACCGGTGGTTTAAACCCGTGACTCATCTTAAATGGTTTTAGATAGAAACTCCGGATGATTAACTTTTAGTTACTTAAATATGCGTAAAATCTCATCTCATCTCATCTGGAGGTTCTCATGTTGTATTCTCACATCGGCTCATTTGGCTCATTTTACAAGGGGGCTGGTCAGAGAATCTCTGGAGAATCTCCACAGTCACTGACTTAGATATTTGCGTTCACACATACGGACCCTCCAGAGAAAGTCTGGAGGATCTCCGGAGTTCAGTGGTATGTCTGAAAGCAGCATGAGTTGAGCTACAGGTGAGAAAACACAGCCACTTATACAAGTACGGCACAGGATCATGTTCACCTTGAAGGACTCCAGCAGACCCCCATGTCCCCCGTTCTCCAGCTTGTCCTCCTCTCCCGCCTGGCCCAGGCCCAGCGTGGCCTGGCTCTGCCTGTGCAGCTCATCGTGGAGGTTGTCCAGCAGCGCAGCTCGCGTTCGCCCCTGAAATCAATTCACATGTCCAGGAAAATGAAACCCATGTGGGGCCTGATTGGGATGGCGGTTATGGTGATGAGTATGGATGAGGCTGGTTGGCGGCACGCTGCTGTGGTGTTTGCTGTGGCCGAGTGAGTGTGCTTCACCTCTAGTTTGGCGAATTTGTCGGATTTGTAGCAGGCGTTTTCAGCATTTATCAGCTTTGTCAGCAGGAAGTCACGGAACTCCGGACCCTGGTGAGAGAGAATAAGAGAGAGAGGAAGGGAAAGAGAGAGAGAGAGAGAGAGAGAGAGAGAGAGAGAGAGAGAGAGAGAGAGAGAGAGAGAGAGAGAGAGAGAGAGAGAGAGAGAGAGAGAGAGAGAGAGAGAGAGAGAGAGAGAGGGGGATGAAGGGTTAGATGGTGAACTAGAGGAGTGGGGGTGGGGGCAGTGATGAGGAAAAGGTGACCTTTATCAACACAATACAGATCACAGATTTGCAGCATTACCAGGATCACCATCAATGATTTAAATTCCCATCTGCCTCAAATCCTCTTTTTCTCCCAATACGCTGCAGCTCAGGTCTCTGCTGAGTATTCAAGTAATATTTTTACCTCCAAATCATTTCACTCTTTCTGATGTAGCTGATCTCTTCATCCACTTAACCTTTGTTATCTAATATGTATGTATTCTTTTATATTCTTATCCCTCCTTTAGCTTCTTATCGAATCTTTTACTTTGTACCTGTCTGTCTATGTCTTTTTGTACAAGCTGTTTTGCCCCCAGTATAATAAAGTTGTTTGCATAGGATTCAAATGTCAAAATAAAGGTTTTTCAAACATGTACCAAATCGTTTATTGGGTTTAGATGAGTCATGTTAAGTAATGGAGAAGGTTCTTAGACTAGATGTAAAAATGTAGGTTTTAGAAGTATTAGACTGTCCAAAGTCAAAGCTCTGTGGAATGCTCAAAGTGGAACTTGTTCATATACAGTTAGATTTAGCCCTGAGGTTATCAAATTAGGGGCCAAGTCCCAAGTTCCAAGTTCCAATGGATGAATGAGTATTTTTACATTTATTTTGTGAAATGGGCCAAAGACTGATGCTCTTTTTGAAACAAATAATTCAATCTTAAACATTGAATTGGATCGAATTGAAAGTTAATTACATATTTTTTTAATGAATGTATAATATCAGTTGCTAGCTAACATAGTATCAGTTGGCTGTCACCGGCGCTGAGGTATAAACAGTCGAGCAGCAAGTCGTTTTTGAGATGGCCAAGTCTGAAGTCATCAGATTCATGAGTCGAGTGAGACCACATCTACAGACTGAACTCTGCCTCTCACCTTCTTGAAGACGGCTGGGTTCGGGAGAGGGGGTCCAAAAGGAGGCACGTCCTCCCTCGCTGTCACAGACACCTGTGCACATATATAGATAAGTCGCTCAGTATTAGTCTGGTTAACCTCTGTCCAAGTCTCTTTACTTTTCGCAGTTTCTACACAGCGCCTCGCAGCAGAAATCCTGTCACTTCCTCACTTCTGTTTCGTACCTTGTATGTTGTGTGCTCTGTACACGGGTTCTCAACCTGCACCAGCACATACGCATGCAGGAAGTTGGAGGCAATCATGTCTGGGACAAACGGTGTGGGCCCTTCCTGGAAGACTGCGGCCACGATGTCATTTCCTATGTGCCTCTTCCTCTGAAGCTGAGGAGAAAATATTTATCAGCGTGTCAGCACGTTGCTCGAGAGCAAAATGTGTCTTCTATGACACATAAAGAAGTGTTTCTTAATAGTAGGATTTTAGCAGCTTCACACCAAATAAAAGTGTTTTATTTATAAAAGAGAATTCACATAATACATTTACATGGATAACACCTTAAGCGTAACGATAATGAATCCGGCATTAAAGTCTCGTACCTGCTGGACGTCTCCCTCGGTGAAGGGAAGCTTTGTTGACACATGGAACATAATCTCTCTCTGTCTGAAGACAGTGAAGACAGACTCAGAGCCCGTCTGTCCGTGGGACACATCCAGCCCTCCGCGAAACCTGTCAGCACATCAAAACACGCGTGTCATGTTCTCTGTGTGTCTCCAGTCTCCAGTAATTGCATTTCATTTTTTTGGGATTTTAAATGTCAGTTTCTTTACATGTTGTGCCAGTTTTACACAAACATGACGTGTAGCCGAATGTCAGCTACAATTTAAAGCTTCTCTTAAGCCTTTTTCAAATGTGAACTCTGGAAAACATTAATGGGTCCACACACACAAGAGAGATTGTCCTGGTAATATGCGCAGATAAGGAAGAGGATAGGCGTCTTGGTAGAGCATGATGGAGGCAGGACATGATGTCTAAATTCTGCTGTGGAAAACAGGTGTTTGTTTTTTATAGCACATTGAAACCAGCATTGACCCTAATTGACTAAAGCTCCTGAATCTCATTGTCCTTTCAACTTGATGAAATATCCATATCCAGGTTCCAAACCTTTAGGCTGAAATCCAACAACAATGGGAGACCCTGTGGATTTATTCACCTTCAGTCTTTTTTGGAAATCTGTCTTTACATAATAAGTGCTTCTGTGCTGCCCAGCTAAGTCTAGCTAATTAACCTTAGCATACAATGGCAAAAGACAAGCTTTGTCTATTCCAACTAAGCTATTCCGCTATCTGACAATCACAGTAATGGAAACAGCTCTGCAGCATAAAACACACAAATGTCATGAGAGGTGGCTGTGGCTCAGGGGGTAGAGCAGGTCGTCCACTAACCAGAGGGGTGGAGTCTGATCCCAGTCTCCACTATTGCACATGCCAAAGTGTCCTTGTTACTGATACTGTCCGTGAGTGATGCGCATAGATGTACTGTATGATTGGGTGTATGAATGGGTGAATGGAAAACTGTACTGTAAAGTACTTTGTGTGGTCATCAAGACTAGAAAAGCGATATAACCATTTACCATTTAAACTTAACAACTGAATAGAAAAACCCTGCAAGGAATTAAAAGAGTTCTGATTATTTATTATTTACCGTGCAAGACTTTTTTCCTCGGATGTAGGTTTTCTGCTCAGATGCATCTAAAAGGATCTACTTTACATCTTTGTGCAACCTTTTCTCTGGGTCTCTTCATGTTCTTATATCTTATATATTGAATCCTGCCGTCTTTTTGTTCACATTTATTGCACTTTGCTCTGCCTCTTTTCTCACATTCAATCACATCCCACTCCTTTCTTACCCTTTAAAGTCCTGCAGATCAATGTTGTCACCAAGGATACTGAGTAACTCCTTGAACGCTGGTGTCTCCTCGTTGTTCCCAAACAACTCTTCCTCTGACGTCTGAGAGAAGGGACACAGAAAAGGTGAGAGAACAGAAAACAGGGGAAGCTATACCAGAGATAAGATCAGATAGTTTACCGGAGCTAAACTGGAATATGCTGACAACTAGTTCAATGAGATCGCTCACCTGCCCAAACTTCTGGTAGATGACTCCAAATTTGAAGGTGTTGTTCACCTCATGTTCGTCAAAAGCCACAATCAACTGGGATCCCTGCACATAAACAAAAACAATACTCTCTGCTCAGTCTCTATAGTCACTCATCTCTTCAGCTTGTTGCAGGCTTTCTGTTTGCTGTAGTCCTTAAAAAAAACATGTTTTCCTCCTCCCCCCTAATACATCTCCAAGGCAGGTTTATTGGGCCCTGGTTACGTAAAAGCACGACATGTGACAAACTGTCACGGCCCCCAGCGAGGGCACTGATCCTGTCGCCAACTCTTGCCGGCCGAGACACAGATGGCTTTTTCTTTCCTACCCTGAGGCACAGGCTGAGAGCATGCTCCATCACACTGCTCCACCAGGCTCCCGGAGGAGAAAACAGATCCATCGCATCTATGTAGGAAAGTGTACGATGTACATACTGGGCAGGGCAGATGTTAGAGAGGCAGGGGGCTTACAGGGGCTAAATTTGGATAATTATTCAGATTTAGAGTCAGAGGGGGAAAATTTAATGAAGGTTCTTTTTCAAAATATGTATTTAAGTGGACATGGCATCAGTTCAGGCTCAAGTCTTAATGAAGGTTACTATAAAGTTCTGGCAGATATTAGAAAATAAGCTTTTCAATTACACTGAGAGAGGAAAAGGAAACTCCTGCCATCTTGATTGCATTAAAATATAACTGTTCACAATGTGGGGGTTTAGTTAGAGACTGACCCGAGGGTACAAGGCCGGGTTGAACTTCAGCCCTGTTGCATCTTCACACAGAAGCTGAAAGAAAAAAGAAGAGACTTGTTGTAATTGACTGAACTATCCTTATACATTATAAACACTGGAAACATATATAGGATACATATATTCTTACGATATGATTCAGAAAGCGAGAGCTATTTCATGCCATTGATTTAATGCTTAAGACAGAGTTCAGATAATTTACAGGTTAAAATACATTTGTTGTTGTCTAGAAGTCCTAATGATACCTTTCTATCCATGACTGGATAATTCAATCCCATGTCTACACATCGGGCTCATAATTGCCTTTAATTACTGTTTGATTTATAAAAATGAAGCAAGTACTTTTCTTCATTTAATTGTCATGTTTTACTCTTTGTATTCTGGTAATAAGCAATATTAAGTATTCATAGACTATATATAGAGATAGACGATGCATATGCACTGAATATCAACGCTGCCATCCGGTGTATTTGGAGCCAGTGTGTGAAGTGTAGTGATGGGGGGATGGAGCCACAGTAGCAAGCTGGTCCGTGTACTCGACCAATCGAGAATCAGTCCCATCTGTCAACAATGACATTTCACCCCATTTTACAGCATCAAGTAACTAATTAAAACCAAACATATCAGAATAAAATGAACATTTCAGTGTGAAAAGAACTACTTAAATTGTTAAAAACGATCTTTGAGAAACATTTATTTGACATGTGCTTTGACTTTATAGTTGGGTCCTCGTCCCAAATGCTAACATGGAGGCAACAGAGTTTTTGAACTTTACCGCAGCTGGCCACCAGAGGGCGATAAAGACTCTTTGGCTTCCCTTTTTGTGAGCTATCGTATGGTCATTTGTGAGATTGCTGTCACTGGAAGACAATTCCAAATCAAAAACTAATTTAGCTTAATGGTAAAAATGTTAAGACAGACATTGCCTGAGTTTGTCTTGTTTTACTGGAATGTTCAACTTTTACAGTATGTGCGTTTGTTCTAATACATCTACTTTATTGATCAACTGTATTATTGTGTCTTGTGTTGGATTAGGGTTTTATGTGTTTAAAGACTAGTAAAAAATCCTTGAGTGCTGCTAGGAACTGAAGATAGTACGGGATCAGCGTGCTGCTGAAATGATATCCTCCAACCTCCAGCTCCCTTCTCTCAGTTCAGAGTGAGCAAGTTTCCACGTATATAGCTCTTACAGTTTCCTTTATGTTTTGATGCTGCTGTGTGTCCGTGGAAAATTTCTTTCTGTATAATGTACTCGATACATACAGTATGTACTTGCTGTGTTACCTTGGCGATCTGAGGCACACTGGGCAGCTGGTTGATGCCTGCTAAAGAGATCCTGTCATGGACTGATTTGGTCCTCGACCTGCAACAGGAAGCAGAGATTTGTTCTATTAAAAGAGACCAGATTTAAATGACCGCTCTGTGTTGGTATTCCTCCTCTAACCAGGGCAGTTTCAGTCTACATACATTTTTTTACCAGACTCATACAGCCAAATGTGAAAGGATTCGCTTGAGATCTTCCTGAGATATTGGATTCACATGGCAAAAAAGTGTTTTATGAGGTCACACCAACCTTGACCTTGACAAGATCCAAAAATCCTATCAATTCATCCTTAAGTCCAACTGAACATATTAACTAAATTTAATGAAATTCCCTTAAGGTGTTCTCCAGATATTATGTTGACAAGAATAGAATGTATGTATGAATGGACGGATAACTCAAAAAACAACAATATCCCCCGCCACTGTATCGCCGGTGTGGAGCCATAAAAAGAAACAGCAAATGGCGGGCTGATTAATACAAAGTAGCAATATTACTAACATTCTCACTGTCAACTGTGAAAGACAAGATCAGCCACGACCTGGCTACAGTCCCCTGCAGTGTTCACAATGGCTCAACAAAAAACAACTTCACTTCACTGTTGTTGCCTGCTCATGAAAATGCCACCAACTGTGGTAATGACAGGAAAGCTGTCCAATAAAACAGCACAACTCTGTCCTGAGTTAATCATGACAAAAAGCACAACAGTAATAACCACAATCTAACCTACTTTTGTGGCTCTGTGGATGGAAATGTCAGTCTGTTGGTTCATTGGTTACTGATTCAGGATCCCATGAGGATGATTCCTACTGACTCAAGTGATCTACTTACATTAACCATGAATATCATTTTTTGTATGTCTTTGACAGGGATGTCTGTTTGATGTAGTAGCATAAAGTGTAATCTTGTCTCCATCAGGATGATTTGATTCAATGTCAACCATCAAATTAAGACGCTACCACTTGCAGTGTGTTTCTGTACCTGAGCATGATGCGTAGGAACTCCTGTCCCTCTGCCTCCTCGTGTTTCAGGGACATGATGAGGTTCCCGATGCTGCTGCCTGTGCAGTAGTAGTTCATGTGTTCCTGGAAGTATAAGAAGAAGTACAAAATGGGACGTGAGACAGCGATTTTAGTTGAAACACAACGTCAGTCAAACAGACGATGAAAGTGACAGTGATAGACACACACTTACCTGGCCTAAGAAGTGTTTGCGGTAGGCACGGGCTGTGCTGTTACACTCCAGGCGGTAACTATGCCCCCCACCAGGGCTCATGCCATCTTCCCTGTCCTCCTCCTCACAGAAACTAGACTCCGAGGAGGAGGGGGTCCCTGCTTGTGCCTCCACATCCTCGATCCAGTAACCCCCAAACTGTGGCAGGATTACCTGGGGGTACGGACCACCCTTCTCCAGGATCTTGGGCAGAACAATTGAATGAAAATTGAATAAAATAGAGCTGTGAGGCATTCAAAGTCATAGCTAAAGGCTTAATAATCACGACATAGGAGGTCATAATAATTTTAAAATGCTTTAAATGTTTTTATCTATTATTGGAAACACCATGATAAAGGTTACAAATGAGAAGAGTGTGATCATGTGGGTGAGAGATGACTCACGGCTTCTATCCGTGGGTAGGGGATATAATCATCCTGTGTAAAAAGAGGAAGAGCACACGGTTAAAAATATAAATGAACTTCATCCACTTAACACCACAATGATGCAGTTGCAGGCGCAGCCACAAACACAGGAAAAAGAGAGTAACACAGCTTATGATGCCAAATGGACTCTGAGGTGATGATGCAACAGCCTGAAATGCAGAGTCATCAGCGAACGTCAATGAGGGTGTGTCACCCCTTCATGATCTCAGAACTGTTTTGATTCAGCAGCCCCTCGGGCTAAGAGCTCTAATGAGCCTGCGGTCCTCTGGCAGTCTGCTAGCATAGTGCAGCTCCGATGCATGACCTCTAAATACTGCGGAGGCCCTGTCTGCGGCGCTACAGACGGCCAGGCATTTAAATTCTGCAGCAGCAGGGGTCAGGATACTGGCAGGCCGGAGAGGATCAATTGACGGTTGGAGGTCATTCAGTTTATAATCAATCAGATCAAAAGGCCATAGATTTTTCGTACTTTGAAAAACCTGAGAAACATCTGAAAAGTGTTCATGGGGGTGTTTGGGAATCACTTGTAAGCAGACAGATGAGACAAAAGCAACCGCAGAGCAAATTAGGAGGATATGATGAAGCAGTGATGAGGGAAAACACGCAGAGACACTGGGAACAGAATAACACAAACTGATGAGATCAACACAAGACATAAAAAAGCATGTGTGTCTGGTCACACCTTCCATTTTTTGGTCTCTTCAGCTTTAGGGATCTTATTAGTGTCCGAACGCAGCATGAGGACAGAGAAGCACAAGGGTCAAAAAGCTTTTTTCTTTTTTTTCTTTGTGAAATTAAAAACTCGTAGAACATGACATGGCAGTTTTGTTTTCAGATCATATCATCTCTGTTGAAAGATGATATATGAATGAGAAATACATGATAATACACACACAGACGTGCACATATACACACACATTGATGTACGTCTATCTAAGTGAGGAAACTCATTAGCATAATGTATTACCTCGCCGTTCCTTAACTATCACAACTAAATGCCTAAGCTTTGTGGTGACCATATTTTGGCACATCGAGATGACATCCTAAGTCAATGCAAAGATGCAATTAGACAGCTTCCCCCGGTGTTTCCACAACATGTACAATGCAGCAACTGTAGTGACCTCAGCCAGTCATCACGGTCTCAGGGAAATACTCACCGGTTGTGTTTTATTCATGAGATGAACCCTAACAAACACAAATGATCCTGCATGATCCTGTTCGGTGTGAACGCAGCATTACACTAAGCTTAACATAAACCTAACTCTAACCCTGACCTGACCTGACCCTAACACTAACCCATGAAAGTAGGTCTTAACCCCCGAGCAGTCAATTGAAAATGTGAGGACTGGCCAAAATATCCTCACTCAATTAGGTCTATGCTTATGGTCCTCACATAGAAAGAAGCACAAACACAAAAACACACACATATTTATGTAAATATAAAAGGCGAATCCGATAGAAACAGAGTAAATTGGCCAATTACGGATTCAGGCCTATTGGGACAGCTCGTCTACATGAGTGATCGCAGGATTGAGGAAAAAAACACATGAATGGCAAACATACACACTCACACACACACACACACACACACACACACACACACACACACTACAACCATCACTTCAAATACCGAAAATCAGACCGAAAAATCAGGCAGCATTCATTTCAACAGTAAAAGTTCAGACTAAAGGAACCCACAATACTTATTTACACACAAACACACACACACACACACACACTTCTCAGTCTCGTCTGTAATGGCGTGTGTCTGTCTGAGTGCATATTGATGAGGCAGCTGTTAAAGTCACAGAGGATTCATTGTCCACAACTAGACTGATCACAAAGACACTCCTAAGAGCCTTCAGTGTACAGTTGTAGAGACAATGATGAGGAGAGGAGAGAGGGTAAACAAAAGGGAAGAGGGGTGAAATTAGGTGAGAAAGAAGACAAAAGAGAGAGAAGAGAAAGGATGGAGATAGAAAAGTTGACCCTGATCATCCAGGTTGTTTAAGTGAAGCACAACTTCACAAAAACTCAGGAGAGGAGGTCATTGCGAGCTGAGGTTCAGAGAAGACAAATGAGGGGTGCAGCTTCAGTGTGTGTGTGTGTGTGTGTATGTGTATGTGTTAGTGTGTGTGTGTGTGTGTGTGTGTGTGCGCGTGTGTGTGTGTGTGTGTGTGTGTGTGTGTGTGTGTGTGTGTGTGTGTGTGTGTGTGTGTGTGTGTGTGTGTGTGTGTGTGTGTGTGTGTGTGTGTGTGTGTGTGTGTGTGTGTGTGTGTGTGTGTGTGAGACTCTGACCATCAGGCTGCAATGACTGGCTGCCACCCACAGATAACACTCGTTAAGCCTGTATTTCCATACTCTTCTCATTTTAGCCTTCTGTGTCATTTAGGAGAAAACCCTGATCCAAAACTATAGGGTGAGACTGACCTAATCCTAAATTTATCATGTTGACTACCAATCTCATGAAAAGAAGCCGACAGTGTGCTAGTCTATCTCCTTTTCCATCTTCACCACACTCAGCCTAAAGAGAAACCAACAACTGGGTCCTGTAATTTTTAGCAAGCCTTCTTCAAAAATTTGAATTTTGGGGACTATTAACATGGGCAGATTAGAACACCTTAGTGTACTAGTGAGTATTTAGAGCAGCAGTATGTTAGATCCGACCTTATTTAACCTGAAGGAAAATGTCAATCAGTGCAACATGAAGCGTACTGATGTATTCCAAATGTTTTCTTTGATATAAAGTGAGGATGACGTTGTATCAGCCAGGAAGCTCAGGAAAAAATTCTTGATGGGTTTCTGTCATTTAAAGAGTCATTCAAACGTTGGGGCGGGTTCATATTTGAACTGACATGACCTGTTTAAATTATATATATCTATAGTCCCGAAGCGCATCAGACCACCTTAAGTTGTTTGCTTTAAGATCCAGCATAGGTTGCTCAATATCAGAATCGAGACACGGCGTATGGACGTGTTTTGTGTTCTACACCGTAGATGGCAAAATACAGACAAAGGGATGGCTGACTTTGTGCAGAGCTTTATTTTATTTTAGCTTTTTTTGCAACTTTAGAGATTCAATTCTACATTGTTCGTGTGAATCATCTGGGATTGAAGGCCAAAGCTAAACGTTTATGTGCTCACACTGTAACTCTCCCACTGTCTGACATGATCGTCCTGCTCAAATCGTATGCTGCTGTCGGTTCCTCCATGTTTTTATCAAAGAAGAAGGAATAGAATTTTGTAAACTAAAACTGAAAAGGGAGAGATATGGTGAGAAACGCAGGTAGCTTAGGAGATGTTAGTATATTGATCACTAGCCTCATTCTGATTGTATGTAAGATTCCCTTTATCTCTTTCTTTCTTGCTGCATTTTCTACTATTGAGTTTTGCCATTCCGTGCAGACATTCTGGGGGAAAAGGGGCTGAGTTTGAAGAATCAACTCATGACTGATGACGGCAGACCAAAATTTGCGACGTGCCAGAATTTAACCGTACCATTTGACGGGTGGTCGGGAGCATCTGGTTGCCCCTAGCAACGCCTGTACACTGCACGACAAAAAATGCACAAGGAAACTGAAATTTGGTCCAATTTTGAAACGAGTTGCATGTCTCAGACATTGGTTCAATAATTGACTGAAATTGCTCAATATATGCCCAACAACAAATCTGTGGACTCAGCTGTTAGCTCTTCAACAAACTGAGGCAGCAGAGGAGGCAGCACAGGCGAGCAGAGCAATGTCAAGTGTTCAACCTCATATCCAATTCTTTCAAACTTGATTTTTAGAAAAGTGACAGCCTCAATGTTGGGATCATGGGGTTTGGTCTTTTAATGGAATTTACTGACAACACAAACATACTTTCTTATTTAGCATTTGTAATAATAATAAATAGTTTACAACGGAATAATATATCTAACTACAAATGTGTTTTACTATATTGTCAAATATTCTGTTTAATAACCAGCATCTATTTATGGGTACCAGCAGGAGATATACTGAAAATATATTGATAAACATTTGGTTTCAAATACATTATAGTGTATATTATTTAGTAAAGGTGTTTATACATCTTTCTCAAAGTAAGGCAATTTACTTAACTCTTTCCTCACTGAGACAAATCACGTTCAGACCAAAATCAACATATCGGACTCATCTCATTCCCTGCAATATTTCTAGAAACACTGCCCATGTCCTTAGGGGCCTGTGGCGGGAACAAAGTGGTTGCACACAGAGAGAGGCACAAACTATTCAGAAGAAGAAAAAAATCAATATATTCCATATTGAGAGAAAAATTGTTATGTCAGTCCGCAGGCCACAGACTGAGTTACAGACTAAACCCAGCAGACCTGCGACAGACCCATCTCAGCATCTTCACGTCCTGTTCAAAGTTCTACCCAGTTCAAATGCCTTTGCACACCGGATTCGTATTTTTCATCCGGTGTTGTCGCACGTTTCAAAATAAATGCGACCTCCTGTTGTGTCAATCACGTTAACATTTCGAACTGAAACTTTCATTTAAGATTTTGAAACAGCTTGGATGACAGAGATGTTCCAGAGAGTGGTTTAAGCTGTTTGGGACAGTAGAATCACAGAAATTTGTTTCCTAGTTTTAATATACAGCCTCAGTGCTGGTAGCGTATCAAACCACAGATATCCTGAAATAGACTTCGAACAAAAAGCGATCCTTTCGTGTTAGTTCTTCAGAAGATTAAATTGACCTTGTTCCTGACAGCTTCAGACATGACATCATCCTCACTGCTCAACTCCATTTTACCTCCTGCTATTTTTTGGAACAAATAGATTAAAAAGCATCAGACTTGGTGAGCAAGGTCTCTGTGCGTGGTGGAATATTTTGGATGACAGATTAAAAAACTAATTATATGAAACAATCAATGTGTAACAATCTCCTGAAAGCACAGACATGCTGCAACAAATATGCACTTATTGCTCAACACTAAAGAGGTGGAGTAGTAAGAAGGACATAGAGATGGTGTCATGAGGAGGAGATGCAGGGAAAGTAGAGAATATGTGTGAAGTAGAAAGTTTGAGAATCTCATACCTGCATTCTCTCCAGCATATCAAAGAACTCCGCAGACTGAAACAGAGAGAGAGGAAGATTTCAAAACTTGCAAAACAATGACATAAACATCACAAATATCCACTGACACCAGACAGGACACAGTTTAATTTGCACCTCATGCAGAGTGTTTTGACGCTCCGTTTAAACCCCAGGCGTCTGAATTTAAAGGTCTTACATGGGCAACATAGGCTGCTGACTGTGTACGAGTCTCTTCGAGCAGCTCTGTCTGGAGAGCAGGACAGAGCCGCACCCAACCGGCGCTCACACCCACATGCACGCACACACTTGATAAGCAGCCACTTCCTCAGAGAGCAACACACACCCACACGTCAACACAACACTCACACAGACACATGCATCCCCAAACGCATTCACACATTCTCCCAGCCGGGCTTCCACCTTGTCGCATAGAAGCTGTAAGCGTGATAATGGTCTAAGTGCATCATGTGTTTGTGCTGCAGGTTTGGTGCACATATCACACTTGAATGCAAAGTGCACGGGTAGGCTTTTTTAAACTATAGGTGTGTGCATACATGTATGCACTCATATGAAGTAGATGTATGTTCCCGTCATAAAATAAATTTAAATTTAACAGAAAGTCTGACTGAGAGAAAGAAATTCACATAAGTAGGTCCGGTACAGAATCTACAAAAAACCTGATGTTTCCTTTTTCAATGCTGCTGTACAGTTCACAGAATATTACCAAAATAAAATCGAATGAAATAATTTCATTTCACAAATAAAAAAAATCAACCATGACTTATTTTAAATCAATATGACAACTAATATCACGCACTATCTGACACTGCACCTGTCAGGGTGCTGCACACTCAGTAGCACCATAAAATAAAGATAGAGAAGAGGAACTGAGAGATAGATGCATCATCATCGAACCACAGCTCTCCAACCATGGGCGTGTGAAAGACGTGTGGTGTTTTACAGCCGTTTCAATGACTCTATTCCAGCAGTAAAAAACTCTTAATGTCCACATTTTAACACAACCAATGTAATAAAAATGAGCGCTTATTCTTCACAATGGTTACCTGCACTTTGGTGGAAATCTGTCATCACAAACAGTACGACCCATACATACATGCACATACACACATCACAGGAATTTCCGGTTAGAACACATTTAATTTGTAAATATTAACATATGTTATATTAACCGTTTGCGTGTGTCCTTGTTTTTGTTACCTCTTCAAGACTTTTCCCGGTATGAACACTGACCTTGTCAGGACTACTAGACCATGGTCATGGTTAAGGTTAAGGGGTAATCTCTATAAACTCTTTCTGCATGTTGTGAATATTAACAACCTGCAGGTAAACATTCAGAGAATTGAACAAAAGAGGAAGAACATTGACCAAAATACATACATTTTTTTAAATGGTCTCTATTTCTATGAAGATACCTGCTAATTGACATCAGCCAAAATCTGGTAACAGCGTGTGTGACAGAAGAAACTCTTCAACAGTGTAGAGCAAACTGAAGATGGAGTCTTGTTCCAGATATCTGATGTACATCAGAATCCCTAAATTATTGTCTGTCGCCCCCAGAGGCTAAATCATTGTTACACGAGATGGGCTAATGGATTGGGTTAAAGGTAAGATGTGAATTAAAGTTAGGTTAAGGTGAAGGTTAGGGATGAGGTTTTGGTTTGGATCCCCACAATGAACGGTAGTCAATGCAAGGTCCTAATAAGGATAGCTGTGCAAACCTGTGTGTGTGTGCGTGTGAAATATTAAATGGAATTAGATGAGATCAACAGAACTGAAAGACTAAAAGCCGTATTTTTGCAGCCTTAGGTTCTTCCCTCTCTGATGAAGATATCATATAACGCCCTTACAGACTGTTGCGAGTTAAAAAGACACTGATGCAGCTGGTCCTCTGGTCGTGTTTGGGAGTGTTTGGGCTCCTGTGCTGCTGACAGTGTGCTAAATCATCAGCTATATCCACTGTGCAGTGACCAGACAACAGCAAGGACAAGAGACGCCTGTGTTTCTCATTCTGCTAATTTCTTCTCTTATCTTTCTTAACCATCTCAGGATTTATTGGCTGTTTTTTGATGCCTTTATCTTTTCCCTCTCCTTCTCTCCATCGCTTTCGGTTTTTATTCTCGAAGTCTCTCTCTTTCGCTCCCTCTCTCTCTTGCCCAGCAACAACATCAGCATCTCTTATCTCCCATGGCAACCCTACCACAGACTGCAGGCAGATTAGATCAGCTGCTTCTCTGACTGACTGACACTCGGCGGCTGCAAGAATTCTTACATATTCATGTGGAGTCATGAACATATTCAGCCGCACATCGACGGCAATGATCATGTCCTGACATCTTCAAGATAAAGCATATCAGATATAAATATCCAGTTAACTTATAATATAAATCAATTTAATTAAAAATAATAAAAATTAGACTCTTACACAGTTAAGGTGCTTTGTTTCTTTTCAAACGTTGAGCATCATGCTCTTGTTATAGCCACAACAGTCCCTCCCTGTTTAGTTGAATGAATTTCACTTCTGCTTGCAACATGTGAGAGCTTTGTTCAGACTAGCTGCACCTAAGAGTTTTCACTGTCCCAAAATGACTGCAGCGTGATCCACAGACATGTCTTTCCATGACAAGGTGGGAACAGATGTGCATTAAAATACAGTTACATAGCTTTGTAGGTGGAAAACTTGCTCATATAGGCACTGACACACATCTGTATTTGATACTTCAGTCAAAACTGTTATGGTGTGGCCCCTGGGTTATGAAATACTGTTGTGACATGCTGTAAACGTGGGAGTAAATCTGCTATGAATAAAATATATAACCATGAAAGTTTAAAGGATGTGTCTTCTGTATAATTCAATCACAACACTGACTCTAACTGGAGTTATTTTGCTGCACTGATGTCAGTTAGGTTGTAAAATCCTCTTAGACTAGATTCATTTCAATTGCAGGATTTATATGCACATAAACACACTATCTGAGGAAAGTTTATGACTTTTTATTTAAAATATAGACTTACCTTAACAACAGCAGCTACAACATCTGATCCGTCCCTGTCTTCCTTCTATCTGTCCTACTTCTATCCTAACAGCCGTCTACATTTACTAAAGCACTTCCCTCCCACTCACTTTTAATCTCTATTTTGCTTTTAAACGTCTCAAGCTCAAACAGGAAAATCAAGTCAGGCGGCGTTCAACGAAACAAAAGCGGCAATTCCAGTGTGTACATGCCTACACACAACACAAAAACAACACAAAAAACACACAAACACACTCTGTAGGTCTGGGTTAAGAGCTGTCTAGCGGTCTATATTCTGCTGTCTCACTGGAAGCGTCAAGTTGACTGTGGAAATTAAAATAGTGTGACTACAGAGTGCGCGCGCACACACACACACACACACACACACATGCTGCATTACCTGTAATTAAATTGGATTACAGGAATTAACCCTTTCTATTTGTCTGCAGGAGTAAAAATACTCAGTTCATGAATAAAGTCGAGTACTTGAGTGAGCATACTTTATTAATTTCCACCACTGCTAACTAATATGTTTAACATAGATTGTAGATAAAGATGGGCAACACTTCTCCACTTCCTCCCAATATCTCCAATATAAACAGCGGCATCATTTGTAGTTGTACCTTCAGAGATATCACAGCTAATCCTCCTGCTGTGGCAGATCAACCTTTCACATTTGGCATCAATTATGTGCTCATATGCCTTTGAGTACGGCACAAAGAAAAAAAGCTTAATGAAGGAGAGTGGAGGGCTCTTGTCCCAAAGGACTTTTCTTAAAAGTGTCCTTGATGTCCCGTGGGACTCCGAGAGCCGATACAACCGAGGAGTGGCAGCTAGGTCCTGCAAATACATATATACATACCAATCGCGAGTCAGCCTCAGCTGTCAATCTTGACGTTTCGCAGCGTTTTTATAGCATTCAATAATTAATAATTAATAATTAAACCCAATCTTATCGTGCCTAGTTCAGGCAGCAAACTCGAGCTGCCCCTCATCCACGAGCCTCTATAATACAAACGCTGGTAAGGTTATTTTCTCTGGGGAAGTGATGAAGTCAGAAACTAGACACCAAACCCTAACTCTTCTGCTGCTGCAATAAAAATTTCAAACACGAGCTGTCTGACTGAACCTCCTTAAATAAAACATTTACTTAGACTTTTAAGTTTGGTCCATGTCCCATTCATTGATATGGAGGAGGCAGGATCTATAGCCTATACTGCAGCCAGCCACCAGATGGCGATAGCTTCCCTTTTGGGGAGCTGTTAATGTTGTCCATCTTAATATGAAAACTTTGATGTTTACACACAAGTATTATGACCTCTGACCTCTAGATAACCTCTCCTAAACAATAAAAGACCTCAAAGAGACAACATTTCCTTACTTTAACTTTTTAAAATATGTTCTGTTTGCTTATATAAAGTCATTAGCGTACTACAAACAGCTACAGAGCACAGTAGCCATGTGTGTACCAGGTTTATAAACTTTATAAACTTCTATTGCCAGTGTGGCAATCCTGGTGGCTTGTATTTATGGCCACTTTATTGGAAGGGCAATGCAAATAAGTATGTTGTGTAGCAAAAACTTGTAGCTTGTGCAATCATATGTGGACACGCACAACACAGGACGAGATTGAAATTGGTGTGTATAAAAATTCAAAGTGAAGGGGTGGAGATTTCTTTGAATGCTTTGGTAAATATTACTGCATTTAGACTTTCAGATTCAATCTTTTATTTATGAGCCACAGAATCACATTTGCTTTGTTCCACACCTTTTATTTCTCTTGACAGCAGCCACAATCTGAAAAGTCTTGGATTTAATTTAACGGGAACTATGATTGTATGAAATTGTAACTTTCAGAAAAACTGTGGGTTGGTGATTTATAATTGGCAGAGATCAGCCGAGCACTGAGTAGCAAACTTTATCCCTGTATGACTCTCCTCTTTTCTGTACTTTCTCCCTCTGTGTAGTCGTCAGCTGGTTCAATAATGATGGCTTAGTTCAAGGTGATATGCTACACAAGGGGCTCCATTCTGCAGGAGCCAGTTTCTGTATTTCTTAATCTGCCTTCCTGCAAAATGAATCCCCTCTTTTAACATGCTGGAGGAAACAGGAAGGACAAATTTATCAGCAATGTATGTCTGAAACCATTACACCTCATAATATCATATAGATTATGAAATTTTTTCTATACATCTGCACAATAATCTCATGTATCAATGAGACAACACGAGAAAGAGGATCCTCTTGACTGAACTTGACAATTTGTGGTCGGGACAGCCTGTACTAACATATTTTAACTGCAACTCATTGTAGAAGTAAAAACAAGCAAGGTCATGACCTTGAAAGCGACTGCACAGTGTGCAGCTCAAATTCTCCAAACTCAGCCTGCCATATTCTAGTTTGTCCCGCCAGAGTTTAATAAGACCCCATAAAATGTACGTAAAAAGTGAGTGCTATCGTACATAAAGTTTTTACAGGCGACGCACACAGCTAGCCCACTACGTGCATGTGCACCCACACCAACACAACAGACGGAATCAACTCTGTGTGAAACACTGACAGTAGAGTAATAAGGAGGAAAATTATGAGGCAAAAAAAGGAATGTATGGCAGTGTCACAGAACACAGTCCTGTTCTTGCCTTGTCATCTCAGGCTCTTATTCTGCCTTCAGAAGGATTTATATAATTTATTTATATACTGACAAAAGGATTACATCACTCTAAGCCGAAAGGAGCTGCCATGGCAAAACTGAGGGAGTCAATTTACACAGTGAAGTAGCTGTGTTTACTGTCTGTGAGAGAAAGATTGGACATCAATTATGGATAACCTTTTTTGAGGAGAATCTGACCTAACCTGATATCAACTGCCCCATGAAAAAGCAGCAAAAATCAAGAAAATCATGTACGGTGATCAACTTGAATTCCATCATCCATCCATTCATTATCATACTGCTTATCCGTTGGAGTCTCACATGGGGAACTAAAGCCAATCCCAGCTGACCAGTGAGAGGCGGGGTACAACCTGAACAGGTCGCGGGCGCATCACAGGGCCAAAGACGTACAACCATTCACACCCTCTGTCAATTTAGAGTCTCTAATTAATCTAACCCCAATCTGCATGTTTCCTGTGAAAGGAAGCTCCCTGGAGACAACAGACACAGACATGGGCCAAACCAGGATCCGAACCGGAAACCTTCCTGCTGAGAAGCGACAGTGCCCACCACCTTGTACATCTTCTATTAACTTTATACAATTAATTTAGTAAGATGTTAATGGGATATATGTGTTACAGTTACCAGTTTCACTGCTGTGGTTGATCAATGTAAGAGATAACGCAGTGTCAACTTTAAAAAAGAACAACCTTCCTTTGTTTTAATTGTAGTTTGTTATGTGTGTCACATTGTGAATTTTAAGTAGTTGTGACACTGCAGCTTGTCTCTGATCTGCTGCGTTGCTAAAGCGGTTTCTCAATGAGGATATTTAGAATCAATACGTTTTCTGATTAGTTTAAAGGTCTAAAGGGCAAAGTGTGTCTAAGAAAAAGTCAGTAAATCAATGTCTTTAAGGAAAAATGAGTGTGGGTGAGTGTGTTGACACAAATGTGTGCACATCCACATCAATGCTTGTGTGTGTGCTGTCCTACCTTCATGGTGGGCGGTGCAGTGCGGGGTGGTGAGGGGGGACATTCTGCCAGAGGGACAGTGGAGATGTTCAGCTGCTCCTGTTTCCTGTAGAGAAGAGGACACAATAAAGAAGGTTGATTTATTGATGTTCAAGTCCATCACAATTATTCTAAATTTTTCATCCGTCCTCTCAGGCAGACACACAATCCTTCCCTTATTTCCAGAGTGTGGATAAAGGACAATGTTGTAGGATACTTTTATTTACCCTCAGAACTAATTTTTCTCTCTAGAAAACAACTTCTGACCTGATGTTCCAATATGACTCAGCATGTTTGCAGGTTTGATAGAAAACCTATCTGGCTCTCTATAGGTCTGAATGCCAACTGTCGGTTCAGTTCATATCCAGTATAGGCCTGCGACCTAAAGACTATATAGATTTATATAGATTTCTATGTGAGTCAGCGAGTCTGCTGGAAATGCACAGTGAAGAGTTGTATCGGCTCTCCAGAGTCCCAGAGGACATCAAGGACACTTTAAAGAAAAGTTGTCTGGAACAAGAGGCCTCCACTCTCCTTCATTATGCTTTTTTCCTTGTGCCGTACTCAGAGGCATGAGACCACATTAATGATGCCACATGTGAAATGTTGAGTTGCCAACTGAGAGACAGCAGGAGGATTAGCTGTGATATCTCTTAAGGTATAACTTCAAATATGATGCATTGAAATGTTTTTTTTTCTCATGCTGAGTATGCTCAAGATTAACAAGAATTGTTACCTTCAGTGAGGAGGTGAGGTTTTCACCTATGTCCGTTTGTTAGTTTACAAGCAAGATTATGCAAAAACTACTGGACAGATTATCATGAAACTTAGTGGAAACATGTGGTATGGGTGATTGAAGAACTCATTCAATTTGGTGCAGATCCAAATAAAAACCTGGATCTAGTGAATTTAAATAAGGTTTCATGAGGAGACTCTTGAGCCTTTGCGGAGGTATGTGCTCTACTGAGTGTCAGCAAGTTCCCATTTTTACAGTGAAAACAGAACTTGTATCAGGTTTTACTGGATGTGCACCATGTTTCCCTTCCAAGTGGAGAGCTGTAACTGATCACTTCAGATTGAGCGGATGAAAGAGCAGAATGAAAGATTTAATTGAGTGTTAATGTGAAATGAACACGCCCCTACTTTCCATTCATTAGCTTGAACCATAAGCCCCTTCTGTCTTCTCTTATGCAGCTTTGTGAAGTGTTTGTGAGCAGCAAAGACACTTGATATAGCACAGTATGAAAATGTGAAAACAGTGAACTTGAGGCCTTCAGGAGTGGAGCCCTTGAATTTACTCAACAATTCTCATTGACAGTCAACGTCACAGCCACAGTGTCCATTATTACAAACAACAAAATAAAGATGGAAAAACATCACACAAAGCAAGCCCGTCTCCGTTTGCCATTTCAGGGCAAACCCGAATCCTGTTTAACCCTATTCCTCATTCTGAAAAAGAACGTACCAGCCATGTCTTTCCCAGGCTCATCACTCACACAATACACCACTGTGTCTTTTTGAGTGAGGCAGTGTATTACTTCACAGTATCCAAGGGTGGGCAATGTTTGAATGAGCATCATAAGCTAAGAGTGGAATAAAAGATGAAAAAAATATTTTTTGCTGTTATTTGATCTTTCTTTTGTCAGTAGGTGTTTTTTCTGACACTGACCAGTGAAAAATAAAAGCTTTTTCAGACACCGGTCCCTGTCCCCTTTGTGGCGCCCTGTGTGCGGCGCAAGGACGACACCTATCTCACACCTGCACACAGAGAGATGCTGTTCGCCGAGAGTGCGTGTCCACGAGGGAGGGTTGGAGAAGACAAGGTGCTATTGTCCTTGCTGCCTGGATTGTCTCAGGAGTGATGAAACAGCTACGTCACAGTGACTGACTTTACCCACAAATGAAGGGAGGGAGGGAGAGAGAATCCTACTGGGACAGGAGGCAACAAAGACACAATTTAGGAAGAGCAAGTCAAGGATAAAGTGAGTCAGAAAGAGAGTCGTGGGGGGAGAGGATTAGATGAGATGTTTTTTTTTCATCAAGTAAAGTAAAATGCAACATCACAGCTGAGGTCAGACATTTTGGGATTAACACCATAGCATGTTCCCAGTGTGAGCACACAAGGTGGTGTGCATGCTGTGAGGTAAGAAAGAACATCCTGGGCATGGAGGCGGCAGACAGGCGACTAGCACCTCACTTTCATGCAGGAGAAAAGACAAGAATTTGTGTCTTGTTGCAAACTAGTCACAGTTTGTGTCTCGGACTAATTGTTTTTTTCGGAAAAATAAAATCCTGTTAATATTTTATAAACCAGGCAAGTCGTTTATAAGGTTTCTCCCCAGAAGATATTTTCAAAAACCCTCTTCAAACCAGTGGGATTCAAAAAATATTCCATCCACTGCACGATGACAGAAGCAGAAATGACATAAGGCCTGGCTCAATTCATGGTGTGAACATAAAAATAACCTCTACATTTTCCTTGTGTCATATAATAATTGCTTGAAATAGGACACAGAATGTTAAAAAGAGTTTCAAATCTTTTTCTTATAAAATACCGTTTCCTCCAAATGCTTAGAAAAGTTGAAGGATTCTGGAAATTCCTTCATAAAATGGGATTCCTACCTATTCTAAGTCAGTGAACTGTCAAACTTAAAATTGTGAGGCTGCTATTTTAAGGTAAAGGTTCAATTTAGTTGCTTTAAGGGACAAATGTGTGATTTATTTCATGAACTATTTTATCAGGTCTGTTCTGTTCATGCCTTCAGTGCTGGCTTGGAGGAAGTAAACACTTGGGCAGTGAAATGAAATGACAAGGTCAAACTGCTTTCAATCCTCTGGCTCTGAGGTGGTACAAACACAGTCTGGCAGAAACTACCCAGCCGCTGCCACAAACTTACATTATTAAAAACACCCAGTAAATACTGGCTGACTACACAGTGGCTGCTTAACATTGTGTGACTTTCTCTGGCCCGGCAGTCTGCCAAGATCAGGCAAGTCACCGCTGAACAACTCACCCATCTAAAACAATAGACATGCTCTTTATAAGATTTCAAGAAATAGCTGCTGTTGGAAGAAAAAATTAGACATAGTTTAAGAACCTGTCACCTAGGGCTAAGATTAAGTGGTTGTGAACCTAATGGACAAAACTAAGGCAGATCTTCATCTATGTCCAAAGATGTACAAGATGTACCCTTGTTGTAAAGCAGAATGTCAGTCATCCAGCTTTCATTTCTCTGCTGCTAATTATGGTTGATTCAACAGTAATTACATCTACACAGTCATCATGTTTATCTAATGATGGCGGTAATCTGTGTTCGCACCAGTCTTTTTGAGAGACAGAGGGATAGAGACAGATGAAGGGAGAAACTGTGATTCATCTTTGTTGTTGTATTTATTGATTATACCCTGCAGATAAGATTGGGACAGCAGGACATTATGGCACAGGCATGGACACAGAGCGGGAAAAAAAAAAAAAAGAGCGACAGCATCTTGCACATCCCCCACATGATGGACAGATCACAGGAAGAGGCGATAAGAGGATGGAAAGGGGGCATTAGGGCAATAGAGGATGTGGAAAGATAAATAATTGACGGAAAGCTAGCGGGTGCACTGAGGCTTTCGGGCAAGAGCCACCCAGGACCTCGCTGTTGTGCACTCCTGTTTCCAGTTAGGCTTAATATTTGTTATGAAACTTGATAAGGAAGCCTGGGTCTTTATGCTGATTGGCCAATTACACAACTGATGGTTTCTCTAATGAAGTTAATACAAAAGTAATTGGACACAGAGAAAAGGAGAAAGCTGAGGTGCTCTGGAGAGATGGCAAGCACGAAGGGGGCAGGGAACCTAAGATCCCGTCTCATCAAACCTGATGTACATTAAAGTCGACTGAGAATCAGGAAGTTATGTAGCAGAATTCGATTGGACGTGACAGTCGCAGCTCTGATGAGCACTTTAAGAGGCTGATGTTACAGGAGACATGTAGGGAAAGGTGATTTCTGTTGCATCATATAACAAGGATAACTTCTCTTTTCTGAGAGAGATTTTTCTGTGCTTCAGCTTCAGCTCTTCTCCCCAAGCTGACATTGCTTTGCATGCCCATAAAATGTCTACTCTGCATTTCACTTCTGCTCTAGCAAAACGCTTTTAAAACTCCCCAACTAATAGCATACCAGGTGCAGTGATCCCCCTCGTTGTGGGTGTGTACAAAAAGCAGTGAGACTCTTGAGGAAATAAAGCAAACTGCTCCGGGCACATACCCCCCACTTCACTCGCCAACTCACTACCGATCTTCAAATCACTGCTCAAAACATATTTTTACTGGAAAGCAATTCTATTATGCGACTCGTAATTATTTTCATAACAACAATCAGTCTTATAGAGTTTGAAGTGTGATGTTCCTGAACTTTCTCTCCCCCTCTCCCATGGACTTTTGTGTGGAGCACTTTATAACCTCGTTGAGATGAGTGCTATACAAATAGTGATTATTATTCTGACAACACTCACCCTAATTTTGTGGAAATCCCCTCTGTCGTTTTTGCGCAAGTAATATACAAAGGGACATGGGTGAAAACATAACCTCCATGTCGGAGATAATGAATGAAGCTGAGGATTGAGACTTCACTTCAAACTAGATTTATGTTACTGTGCGGAACTAAGTACACCGACCACTAAGGAATCTAGTGAGATGATTGATATTGAGACAACAGGCCCCTGGGTAACTTGTTCAACCCACTACTGTCAAGCTGCATAGGAGCACAACCCTGAGACACAAAATGACAACAAACAAACCCAGCCTACTTCTGTTCTTTGCTTTTTATATCTCTACAGTCATTTGTAGCCTTTTGTGTCCAATGGTGGTTGTTTTTGTATTTGTGGTCATTTTTCATCCCTTCCTGAATGTTTTGTGTCTCTTCCCGTTGGTTTTGTGTCTCTTTGGAGATGTTTGGTCAACTTTCCAATAGGGGTGCAACGATTAGTCGACGTTGTCGACAAAAATCGATGACAAAAATAGTTGCCGGCGAATTTACTCGACGATGAATCGTTGGTGACGTCATAGCGCGTGTTTCTCGTGCCGCGCAGCGGAACCAAACGTTGTTTTAACTGAGGTGCTGATGGAAGTAGCTGAGGAACGAACCATCTTGCTCCCTTCCTATCTCTGAAAGTTGCACATGTGCAATAGCGACAAAACATGGACGAATGGCGGCGTCCGCTGCCTGGCGCACCAGAAAGTAAAAAGTTCGGGAGAACTTCACTCTTAACAGCCCGAAAAAAACGACCTGCAATATCTGTGCGGCGGACCTGCTCTCGAGGGCAGCAGGACACGCACATGTGAGGAGGAGACACGTGTGACATCGTAACGGAGACGATGCGGACTCGCATCGGTCAGATGTTATATATACACGTATATACCTGCGCGCATGATTCTAGAATCCATAACAAAAATATGGTTTAAACTTTTTTTTAACGAGTTTAAAAGCGAAATGTTATCCTATTGCCTGACAAACGTCTTTTTTTAATCACAATTATTTAGTCTGAAGAAGACTGTAGTTTTCGTTTGTTGAATTTTTTATTATTGTTATTTTCCCTGTCCTTTTTGTTAACATGAAAAATGGATACTTGATTTTTAGTTTATTTTTAGTATCAGCACTTGGTCTGTTCTTGGTTCACAGTAAAAAGGGAAACTTGAATTTAAATTAAAAAAAATTATTAGCACTTTGCCTGTCCTTGGTTTAAAATTTTCTTTGCTTGTGTCAACAGTACCCTTAAATGCAGCAAAGTTTATTAAAAGACATTTTTTTTAATGAAGTATCGATCTTTATTGTCTTTATTTTCAGTCATCACATGCCTCGAACAACCCCAAGCTAAATTTAAAAGCTGCTTGCTAAATAATAGCAATTGAGAATTTGTGTCATTCATAATCCGATTAGTTGATTAATCGTTTCAATAATCGGTGACTAATCGACTATCAGAATAGTCGTTAGTTGCAGCCCTACTTTCCAATGACAAAAGGTTAACCACTAAAACCAGAGGCTCTTGACCGACAGCTCTGTGATCCCTTGGGCCTTTGACCCCATTTGGCCTGTTCAGTGATTTATCCAGACAAGAAAGAAAGAAAAAATATAGTTAATCAGAAACTATAAAACTTAAAAGGCTGTGGAATTAACTAATAAATCAAATCTAAACTGAATAAGCGGAGGAGGGAGTGATTTCAGATGCAGCCTAGTATTCTGGGTTCCATTCAACAAACGTGTGACTGAAGATATTCTGTGACATTATGAGCTACATGAGAGAACTGGAACATCTCAAAGCAGAAATTGAAATAAATAAAACTTTGCCTTGTTGTCCGACCTCGATTCCACCTGCACCATCAACTATTAGAGGTGCAGTTACACAGTGCACTCCACAGAGAGAGGGAAAAAAAGGATGCATGACTCAGCTGTCTGACAGGAGAGTACTGGCATCCCAGATATGTGTATAGGTCAGGGGCGCAATAATTGGGAGGCAACGACGCTCCAAGTCTCCGGCTGCTTCCTGTGGGAACCCATCTCTCTTACTGTGATATGAATAGATACAATGATGGCAGCAGGAGAAAAGACTGTCCAGCCAGAAAACCTGCAACGCACTCATTAGCAACAGGAGGAAGAGAAACAGACAGTGAGGGGGTGATGAGGAACAGGGGAGCCATGTCTGGAGAGAAGACACCAGAGACAAGCTGCTTCTATAAACTTATATATGAAAGTGTACAAAAGTAATTGGTCCTTCAACTACAGAGCTGGCAGCAAGTAAATATCCTTTTCATGGAGCCAATGTGCTGATGGAGTAGAAGAGAGGAAATGGACTGAGTGTGTGTTTGTGAATGAATGTTGTTTGTAGTTCAGACTAAGGTTTGCGTTATATGTTACACACACATGCAAACAGAGAAGCTGAGCAGAGACCCTGAAGTGTTTTTTGTTTGTACTCCTTTCAGGCATTTTCACTCCTGAAAGTCTGCATATAAAGATGGACGATATGACAGCTTCCCAAAAGTGAAGCCGAAGCGCCTCGATTGCCACCTGGTGGCTGGCTGCAGTATAAGTCATAAACCTCACCCCCTCCATGTTAGCAGATGGGAGATAGAATAAAATAAAAGGCAAAGAACACCTAAAATAATTGTTTTCTCAAAAATGGTTTATGTCCTTTTAGTTAATTGTGAATACACTGATGTTTGTGCAAGTATTCATTTTCTAAGTTAGTTTGATTTTAATTAGTTATTTTATGCTATACAAACAGGGTTAAAAGTCATGATTGACAGCTGAGACAGAATCGGGATAATTTATATTATGGGCCATCTAGCCCTTATAACACCCCTTCAACCGTAGTGTATTCAGGACCCCCGTAAAAACGAAGGGATATATGGGAATTGCTGAATTCTTTGTGAATGGAAGAAGCGAATCAAGATGGTGACAGCTGTGTGTAGAATTATCATGTAAGTATGGAAGCTTACATAATAATCATAAAAAAAGCTTAATCCAGCAGTATATTTAATCTTAATCCAGCAGCAAATGGAAATGGCACTGTATCGCTGTGACAAGGGCTTAAGCAAAAACGCTATTCACATCAAAGTGAGAGTAACAAGTTATGCTTGTTACTTCCGTGGACAAGACTAATGTTACATTGAAATAACAAATACGCTCACCGACTGTGTATTGATCAAGAGATCATCTGCCCCATCTGTCCTGCATTTGTCAGATGTGTCTCAATTATAATGTTAGTTGATAACGGCTGTTAATACGATAACATTAGTTGATATTGTTTGTCACTGTTATAACGTTGGTTGGCAGCTCAAGTTTTAGCGAGTGGTGTACCACTTCCTAAAGGAAGATTTTCTAGCCCTCTTCCCTGTGGCTCCGTTTGGAACATTCCCAGCAAAGGGTACTTTATATCGAGGGATAACGCCAAGTGAGAGGAATTGGGACAGGGCATTGCTCTTTGTCCCCATGAGTATGTGAAATTGCTGTGTATATAGATTCAGGTCCCCATAACATGAGCAACACCTAGACCTCAAACACACACACTCTCACACTCTCTCTCTCTCTCTCTCACACACACACAGACACACACGCACACACATATACACAGAGACAGTACAAGCTGGTAAAAGGTTATCTACAGTTGCTTTTGTCTTACCTTTGAAATGTCAGTGTTGTTTTCTGTCTCATTGCTCAAATGGTGCTGGGACACTGATAAAGGCCATGCTTGCATCTGTGTCTGCGGTTGCGCTTCATGCAGTATGACCGCACTTTACTCTCTTGTGATTATCATGTATTTGTGGATGAATAAACAAGGAGCCCTTTGATCAAATAAACACCTGTATATTCGCTAGGACATGTAGTGTAAACTCACAGATAATATGGTGTCAAGTAAATGCTCCTTTAAATGATTAATTGTTTTATTTGCAAGTAGAGACCACAAATATGGATGGACGACTCATCACCATTTTCAGCCATTGTAAAAACATGCAATCAGGTACACACGCTCACCCAATTGCGAGTCAGTCTCAGCTGTCAATCATGATGCTTAACCCTATTTTTACAGCATCACAACTTATTACAACTGAACTTACTGGAAAATAACACGTGACCGCCCAAAGTTTGACACGTATTTTGGCCTTTTAGTTTGGCAGTAAGCCAACAGCGTCAGGATGATTTGGCTTCACCTCTAGGAGCTGTCCAGTTTTATATACAGTCTGTAATCTACAAGTTGTTCTCAGAAGATGTGCCACTCTATCTTTTTCAAAAGCATTTTCGAATCAAGCATCATCTCTTCAACTGATTGTTGAACATTGTCAACACTAGACAAAGATGGTGAGGTGTTAACATCAAGTATATATGTACATATTTATGTATATTCACTCATTGTACACTTAATACAACAGACAACTGCCTCCATGCACTCTGGCTCTGCCCGCCATTACAACATTTCTGAGAACAAGCAGCAACTCCACTGTGTGTATTCCTTGGCTGCAAAATTCCATTTTTCCCTTCTGTATGTACACTAGGTATTCTGGAGACACTCCACACATGTTCAACACGGATCATAACACCCCTACTAGTAGCCCTAACTATCGCCAAGGAAACAAACATTGATATCTGTCTTACGACAGATATAAATGGAACAACAATCAGCGCTTTAAAAAAAAAGGTTGAATAGTTCAATAAAGTCTATTCAACAATCCTTAAATCTCTCCTATTGCCTGATGAGTTAATGACACAAAATATATATATGAAAAGTAAAATGATGTAAGCATATAACTTGGAAGGAAGGAAGATTTTAAAAAAGGAGGGCAAAGAAGGAAAAGGGAAAAAAGAATGAAACAGAAAAATGTATGCAACTGGAAATGTGTATAAATAGAACAAAAATACCACACCCATCCTTTAAAGCCCCATGAATAAAACCAAAACAGCAATTATATTGTACGCCTCTTTTTTCCTGTTTGTTTTTTGTTCGTTTGTCTTTATATTATAATTTGTTTGTTAATTTTCATATTATCATTATTATTACCATCATGATTTATTTGTTTGTTTGGTTGTCTCTTTTGCAACATACTGTTCCCTACTACCTATCTATAGCCCTATCTATGTCTATGTATATGCGCTAATTGTTGAACAAAGGTAAAGAGTCTATGAATCATCAGGTATCTGATCAGATTTAATATTTTTGATTTGAGAAGTTTATGTCCTATGGCGCTGCACTGCAGTGAAAACATAGCTGACTGACATCATACCCCTCTCTCTGTCACATCGCTGGAAATGCCATAAATCCTGTCTAACCCTATTCATTTTCCAGGAACCACTTCCTCTTTATCATAGCTCTATCTCGCCCAGTCTCACTGACTCGAGTCAAAGAAGAAAAAAAGAATAGATCCGTCAGATGACATTGAATTCTATTCTTCTCGACCAGCTCCACCACTTCAGACTAGCTGATAAATACGCCAGAGGATAAAGGTCCCGGAGAAAAAGAACAGGGATGTTAAGACAGAGAGGGAGAGGAGCAGAATAAATGGATGTCAAACAGATCGCTGAAAGAGAGGAGGCCACAGAGCGAGGCATGGGGAGGGAGAATAAATGAATCTGTGCAGACTAAAAATAGCACTCTCAATCTCCAGTGCGGAGATGGGTAAATAGGGCTGTCTTAGTTGGGTCTCTGGGCACTTGTTAGCGACAATACTATCTCATCCATTACACCCTGAGACAAGGCTGACACTCACACACACATTAACACACACATATTTGTACAAACAGACGGCAAAGAGACATGTGAGTTCAAGTGAAATCAAACGTGTGCATGTTTGTGTGTGAGAGAGCCAATACTAGCGCCACCCACGACTTGGTAATCACAAAAGGAATGACACGCACAAGAGGGAGAAAAAAAAAGGGAGTAAAAGAGTAGAAAAAAGAAAAGCAAGGGGAGACATCGGAATGGAACTACAAGTGAGTCAGGGAATAAAAAGTGGTTGCGTGACACATCAGGAGGAGGGTTTAAGTGGGAGAGGAGGGAGGGAGCAACAAGACAAGGAAAAACTGTGTAAGGTGTCCAGAGAAGCACCACTTTAAAACCTCTGCTGTGGTTGCCCTGCTGAACCCGGTTTTTCCCTTCACACAAGTGCAGATGATTCATCCTCCATCTGGAAAACGTCACCTGGAATTAAGGGTTACCTAAACAGTGTCTCGTTTTTTTCTGTCAAGTGGGAACTTGAATGAGAACAAAATTATTCCATTCAAATGAAAAGGAAAATATAGCCTGTCTTCTTCCTTATACAAATGAACAAGCAGTGATGGTCCAATCATAGCATAGCAACCGTAACTGGATGCAGCAGGTCAGTCAAGTTTTGGATTTCTCCAAAAGTGTTGAAATAAAAAGTATAACGATTTGTACATGTTACTTCCCCTGTCTGGAGGCTGCAGAGTTGCTATGTGACTAGGCATTTCAGAGGAAGTCAGCAGGTTATTACTGCTGTCGCTTATTCAGCCCAAAGTATTTATCAAAACACATGTCAATTGCAGAACACAACTACAAACACTTCATGTCTGAGATTATCCATAAAATGGTCTTATCCTTACATCCATTATCTATACTGCTTCTCCTCTAAGGGAAGCAGGCCTAGAGTCTCCAATTAACTTAAAGGCAGAACATGCAAACTCCACAGAGGCAAACTGGGATATGAACTGGGAACCTTCTTGCTGTGTGGTGCCAACATGCCGGTCTAAATCTGAGCTTGTTTATTTAAGAGAGACACATCCCACCATCACAGTGCATGAACATGCTCTTCAGAGGAAGTCTACACTCACTTTGTATCTATGATACTGTTGTTACGACCTGTCCCAAACATCTTTATTTCAAGGGCCCTGCAGCTTTGCAGATTTATAATAGACCACCACAAACTGTTTGATGACATTTTCTCTTAAGGGACCACAGCTGTGGTGATAATTGCAAAACTGTCACACCAAATTAATCTTTTTCGTCCACAGGGAAATATGCAATAAGGGTTTTAAAAACAAAATAAAATCAGGCAACTGGGACAGTCAGAGAAAACTGAAAGGACTCTATCAAAAGACTAAAAATAACTGGGAGAGAAAAAGATCATATGAAGTGACAGCAACTGCAAATACTTGGAATGTGGAAGCTGCTATATAAGAGTACAAAAGGTCAGTAGGTGAGTTATTAATGTGAAAAAGTTTTTTTCAGGTTCAGAATATAGTTGGAGATGGATGCAAAGACAACCTTATTAGACATGCTTATTATCTTCTCTGTTGCAATAACATGAAGGCAAGTGCTCAAACTCTCAGTGAAGGTAATTCTATGGTCCCATTCGCTGAATTGCTGTGAGGATGTTTTCACACCTTAAAGTTCAAACTAATGTCTGAGCCAATGTTCACGTCGGTTTTTTTACATTGTTAATATTTCATTCATTTAGTTTTAGTTTCACTTTGTAATTTACGGAGAAGACTAAAGACTTTTGTATGACATACATAAGTCCTGACATCTTCACCTACTTGGGCTGCCTATACTTGACATTGATTGGTTTCCAAACAAGTGTCTGTCTGATATCAGCCTGTTATAAATTTGATGGTTATTTTCCATTTAAATGGAGAAATTGAATGAAACAGTTAATTTCAATAATTTTGTTGCCACTGTCATGTCAGTATTTTGTCATTTAAACGTTTTATTGTCGAAGCAGAAGACTGCAATTAGTCTCAAAATCCAGCTTTATCTGGACTTTGGTCTGACTACATTTGTTGTCCTGTGGTCCAGACTGTGGTTTGTGCACCCTTCACACCTGATATTTCTGTGCAGACTAAACTGAAATGTTTGAAGGTCCAGATGAAACTTTGCAGGATCTGACTCACCCCAACTGCTGTTTGCCATCGCATAAGCAATTCTGTTTCTGGCAGTGTAAAGGTGTCTATGTCAGTTGTCGGTTATTAGACTGTTTCTATAATAAACAGATATCAAAGCAGGAAAAACATTCAAAGGGTTCTATTTTTTAACGATGAAAAGATGCAGCTTCACATTTCCTTTATCTCATTGGATATTAAAACACAGTTGCTTGTCTGTAGCAGTGCCTGAGCGGTCGTTGATTTCCACCAGCTCCATTTCCTCTCCCTTAATAAAAGTCACTGCAGCAGCAGAGGACAACTTTATAAAATCAATTCTCATTGTCCTTAGTTTTTGCTACATTTAGCAGAATGAAGGACCTGTCACACCATGACCCCAAGTCCTCCTCCACAGGCTGGTGATCTTAATCCACCCAATCAAACCCATGTAGGCTGACTAACAGCCATATCCTCAGTACCTTGTATGGGTGTCTGCTCTCATCATAACTTAGGAGGACCTTGTGGGGAGCCAAAGGGTGATTCTATTTAAAGGGACACTCAACTTCACCTGCGAGTCAACGTGACCTGTTGAGAGGTGCGTAATGTGTAATGTCTATAATTATATCTTAATTATTGTTTTAATTATATGCAAGCTGACATAGAAAGTATGTCACTCACTTTGCAAAAAGAGATGACCCTTGAGAGTCTACATATTCACTGGCATGTAGCCTAGCAAGATAGACTTCTGAACATGTCCACTGCGAGAGCATGCAGTGTGCCTACACAGAATCACAAGGTTAGTGCTGAAGCTCAAAATATGTGTTTAAACAGGCGGGAAAAATCAATGGTCATGCAATAAGCCTGGTTGGCGTTAATGAAAGATGTGGATGATCCTCATTGCAATCTGCAAACTATGTTGAAATCAGTGTCTGTTAGAGAATCCTCCTAAACTAATTTGTTTCATCCTTCAAACTAACCACCAGTCCTAAACCAGCCATGGTACCAGTCCTAAAGCACACTCAGCAATCTTCAGAGGAATCATTCTGCCAACAGGCCTTTCAACTTTCGACACAGGATATAGAAAAACTGCCTGGCCAGATATATATTTCAATAAAAAAGTAAAATCAATGTCACCAAACTTTGGAGCAACAGACAGTAATTGATATCCTATTAACAAGAATGATCTACTTCAATACCTTTACAAAACCTACATTAACACACAGGATGTTGTGCACATAACATGTTGGTGATGATTGTTGCATGTATGCAAAAACGTGTCTTGTTTGTGTGCATTTATTCTGATTGCTAAATCTAATTTCGTTTATGGGCTGTATTTGAAATTTGAACATTCATTTGACAGTGACAGAGAGCTCCAATTCAATTGTTTTGAATTCAAAATATACAGTCTAGACAACGTCTGAAGTAGTTGCCTCGTAATCCAGCAGAGGGTGCTCAGTATCAGCTTGACCTATTGGATGCCAACTCGACCAGTAAAGTAAGTCGATAAGGCCAGGCTGTTCGTCCTCCTTGTACCATGCTGCCGTATTCTTTAACAGAAACACATGTGCGGGCTCACCTGTTAGCAGCAGCTAACATGCGTTTCTTGTCAGATTTGTTCAAACTAGATTAGTGGAAAAAGTGACAACCCTAGGTGCTTATCAGAGTGTTCAGCCGGCTGGCCTAGCTTGACATACGGTTGGGGAGAAAAGGGGAGTAAAGATCACTTATAAACATGTTCAGTAAGCAGTGCCAGTACAGCTGCTTTTCCCATGTTTCCTGTCTTAGTGCTAAGCTATGCTAACCAGCTAATCTATGATCTAGAATATGATCTTATTTCAGAGTGGTGGTGATCTTCTTATTCAACTTTTTCCGTGTATAAGTGTATTTTAAATCCAGGCAGTTATGGTAAAATGTTATGGATTTCTTAATATGTTTGGGAGACGTAGACGTCCAAATCCTATCAGTCTTGCTTCTTGACACTGAAGTTAACTGTTAATTCATGCCTGCGGACAGTGTTAACCCCCTTTATAAGCGTTACCTTGAGGTGTTCACAGCTGGAAAGAGGAAACCCAAAGGGCTGTTGAAGCATGAGGAAGCCTTGGGCATTTTATTATGATGCATCTGCTCAACATCTCTAGTTTGTCACCACTTATATAGTGTAATTTTTAGACAAGGTAAGCATACATCTATAAACCTAGACAATTATCTCTCCTTGTTTTCCTCAGCAAATTAGTTTCAGACAGTGACCCTCTTGGGGATGTTTTTGTGAGACACAAACCTACAATTTACCACAAAGGCCATTCCTTTTCCCTGTTCTACTACTGTCTAGCTCCCCATAATCAACAGGATGTACTGTACCACTGGGGCTGTCCCGTAATATAATGTACCCATTAAATAATGCAGATTTGGTTTATTATCATTTTGGGATTGCACTGAAATCATACTTTGTTCAGGACCTGTTTAAAATACTGAACATGTAATATGCCATGTTTTTAGATTGTATGATTAACTAATTTATTTCAATTTCATTTTAGTGGGGGACAATTCAGCTTGTGAAATTACATCCATACAGCCACACACACAACAAACATTTCATATACACACAAACACACAAAGCAGGTCTGCAGCTGCAGACAAATGAGCTGTGGAGGGCATCAATGCATAGGGGGGTAATGTAAATATTCAGATACAGGCACAAGGCCTCATGTTGTTCAACTTAATGGAAGGGAAATATACATTATGGCCCTTTCAGAGCAGATGAATAGTGAGAGGAAAATGCTGACGATGCACACAAGGCGTTCACATGCCTGTATGTTCAGGTGCTCCAGCGTGTTTTCCATTATATTGTGCAGTCAGAAAACCAGGAACATAAAGTTAAAAAAAATCACGGTTTAAATTCTCTCTTGCACAGTTAAACCCAATGCAGTGAACACAATGTGTCCTATTATTGCTAAGATAGAAATGATGGGTTCAGTCAGTAATTTACTTTCTATTGGAGCTTTAAGGATAATGGTTACAGTGGGTGGCATGTTAAAGAGTGAAAAAGCAGATGGTAGAAATATGGATGGAGCGCAATCATGAACCTTATAACCACTGCTTGGAGGAAAGGATAATTAAAATTGTAGGAAATTGCAAATTGATCACCATGTTATAGTGGGAGAAAGTTGTTGCTGCAGTGCTTCAGGCTGTTTCTTCGGTCCACACATAATTGTGCCGTTTAATTTCACAGAACACAAAATAATTAATCCTGTTAGTGTAAATAATGTGTATGTTTTTGTGTGTCTGTGCAGAATTGCTGCTCTTTCAGACCAACACCACCTCCAGGTACGGCCGCATTAATTCATTAGAGGCCTCTGGGGCAAATAATGGGCCCCACTGACCGTCTTGTCCTTGGACTTATACTGTGCATGTAAACTGTTGCTGCATCTTAAGCACATATTTTGCCCAGTCAGATAATTTATGGAAGATTGATATAATATTTTAAAATTCTTCATTAATTATTGTTCAAACCCCTCCTTTCCTTCCACCGTTTGTATTGGTCACTCGTAATGGACAAAATTTGTTTAAGTTTTAGATGCTTATACAAACCAATCACCATCATTTCAGTTGACATTTGTTTTAATGGGGCATATTCCTGGGCCCCAGGAAGTCTGGGGTAGTTGCCCGATTTACATGGTTGCTAATGCAGCCTCATCTCCGGGGGTTAATTTTACACCATCTGAAACAGAATTATACACACACACACACACAAACACACACACACACACACACACACACACACACAGACACAAATATATGCCCTCCTCCACCACACAAACAGCTCAGATAAACTTATCAGCATTTGAAAAGTGAGTTACAGTCTATTTTTGATGCAGTCTATTTTGGTCAAGGCTATTAAAACGTAGCAAAGTTCATTCAATGCACTCTCTTTCATGTATGCATACACACACACAGACACACACCTATTCAACACTACACATACATATCCTTTACCACAATAAAACTATATAGGTTAACACTCCAAACATCCAGCTGAGCTGCCAGTTTAAGGGGGGGGGGGGGGGGGTCGTTTTTCACCAGGTGGGATGTTCCCCGGAGGTAAGATGATCTGGCTACAACATAGCATGCAGGGAAACTCCCCTTACAGGTAACATTTGGAAGGAGTAAGGCTGCAACAATATGTCTTTAATATACACAAATGGCGTATATATAAGACATATACATTGTTCTCAACATTTACCTGTTAGCAGAAACATCAGTTTTGTTGCATGCTTAGCAGTAACCCTTGTAGTCCTAACAGCTGTTGCAGGTTTGTTGATAGTAACGGTTACAAGTTTGCTGTACAAGAACTAAACCCTCACCAACACTCACTTTGCCCTTGTGCTGAAGCTCTTACACTACATCAGCATCACAGGCATCAACAAGTGTCCAGTGATGCTTCCATGGACCTCAGAGACGACAGGGTCTTGCCCATAGGAAGACATGCGAAGAGGACTGGACAGCCTTTGCGCTGAACCTTTTCCTTTCTATTCTCCTATATTCTATTATCCTCATTTTCCTCCTCTCTACACAGCAGCTTTCCTTCTGTCCACCGTTTTCTCCACCCCTCTTGTTTGCTCACAGCACACCTCTGTACACTCCTCAATACCTTTCTCTCTCAGTCCCATCTGTCATTTCAACTGACCCAGATACACACATGTGTGGTCACACACACTCACACACGTACACACACACCCGAGCATACTCTAATAAAAAGGACCTATAATAAAGCTGCTGTTGCAAACTCACTGAACCGCAGAGCTTTCTAAGTGCCCTGTTCCTGGGGAATAACAAAGACTTTACTAGCTCTTCACAATCCCGGCCCGACACTGCACTGCAGACCATCTGCTTGTGTCCTCCAGCCACACACACATTATACACCCAGCAAGCCCGTCTCATCAGATGCCTCAATGGGACAAACTTCACCCACCCTTCACTCTCCTCTCTCTCTCTCTCCTTCTCCTTGGCTTTGCGAGACTTGTGCAGGAGTCCGATCAAGATGACGGCGGCCCGAATGCCAGCCTTCTTGCTGTGGATCCGTCCTCCGGTCTGAGACATACTGGACGTTTCTGCTGGTGCCAGCAGGGGTTCTGATGACAGCCGGTCCAAGGTCAGGCTGGCTCCAGGGCTCCTGGGCTCCAGGACCGGCTTGGTTGTGGCTTTGCGGGCCTCCAGTGTAAACTAAGGATGTCACAAACTTGGATCTGAATGGTTTCAGAAGTGATCAAGTTTCAGCCAAACCAAGAACCTGTTTGAATTCTGGTGCTGGTGTCGTAGATCCTTTTGCTCCGGTGTTTCAGTGTAAGTCAGAAAAGTTAGAAGATATTCTGGAGCCACCTCAGGTTTGTCAGGTTGTCAGATCCAAATCTCAGCTGGTCTTGCATGAATTACCAATGAGCGTTTATTGTAATCCCAGAAGGTCCAGGGAGTCGCTGGTGGACTTCAGCTCAAGGTGAACTTTTACCTGCATTCCCTGCTCTTGCAGTGAATCTGTACATCGTGGTGCCATAACACATCATGGTCCCTGATGAGAGGATGAAGAATTGCGCAGCAATCCGCGTCGCTGACACACTCACTGTGGCACTGCATCTCTCTGTCTACCAACCTCTAATGTCCCACCTCTCTCCCTCCTCCGATAGCATGCTCTGCTTCTTCTCCCTCTGTCTGCTGCCGCTGTCCTCCCTCCTTCCTGTCTGCTGACCCACGCCCTCTTTCATGTGATAGGCTGGAGTTTGTTCAGAGTACCGCCTCCTCCTCCTCCTCCTCGACTGTGTGACACCCTCTACCTCTCCCTGCCCTGGCTTTTTCCTTGTTAATAATTTCATATTAATCTCCCTGACCTTGTTCTATCTGTGCTTGATTTTATGATTTCAGTTCCAGGCACATGCATGCACGCCCACATCTCCCCAGTCCTGCTCACCACGCATCCTCAGTGTGAAATCGTAATTCAAACAGGCTTATCAGCCTATTGCTTGCTGTGCTGTTGCCAAGGACATTGGAATTGCAATTGTAACCTCACAAAGTGAAAGCAGATTAAATGAAACCATGTGAAAAAAATTGAATTGCAACGAATTTTACACGGTCCCCTTTCTGCACAGACACATGTGGAAATACATGTTTTCACACTGCATTACTTCTTCTTTGCCTCTTATCATCCTTTTCGGCCATATATTTTCTCCAATTTACCGCCAACGTTGTTTGACATTTCCTCACGATAAACTATTTGCATTGCTGGTTGTTCTTATAATGAATACACAGTGTATACTTTATCTCCAGCTTCAGTCAGAACCAGTTTCTCTTCACATTCCTCTTACAGTTCAGTAAACAGAGCTAAAGCAGCCATCTTCCCGGAACATATTGATCTCAAATTTGTTCCTGTCTTTGGCCACCTGTTCTTCTTCTTCCCTGTTTGTAAGGAAGCTAACCAACTTATTAACCAATTAACGCGGTGACTGGAGGAATGAATGAACGGATGAATGGCTAATTGACTTATTGACAAGCTCGCCACATTAACATACCAACATGCTGTAGCAACTTCACCCATTTTCATCCTTGTGCCAAGAAGGTTCATGATTGATTGGTGTGACTGTCTCTCCCTTTTGTTCAGTTATTTGTTCATTTAAAGGTATTTGCTGTTTTTTGAAATTAAGAAATAATTTGTTGTATTGGGATCAAATTGTCTTGCCTCCTGCCTGACCCTGCACTAATTTCATTCCTATTTGTGCAAGACTTGTAACAGCTTACAGATTGACAAAATGTAGCCAGTTCAAGCAGCTTGACCATAGGGCATAGGGAAGAAATTTCATAAATGGCAGAACTTTTTGAGGTTGGACTTTGCGAGTTGGACAAGTTAATCTACTGATGCCACTTCTCCTGGGCACAGGGAGAAACATTTTACAACGTGAACACTTTTGCCTCTTTTGCACTGCCCTCTAGTGATAGTATTGCTAAACAATGACAGTAACATTGTTTGAAACGCCCAAATCTCTTTTCAAACATAAATGCAGCATAAATGAGCCCTTAGATGAATAGACAGATGAAAATATCATATAACCCATAGACAGGAAAGCTGACCTGACAACCTCTTTCTCACAACCTTGTTTTTACACCAGTATTTAACTAGTGGGCTTAATTTATTAATTAAACTTAGCAAAAAAATGTAAAATGTGGTTTTCCAAAAATGTCAAATGTATTGTATTAGAAACATAACCTTTACAATTTCTAACATTTTAGATTTCCTGTAGTCACAATTATGACAGTAAGACCAGAAACTGTGACACCTCTGTGCACTTTTGGAACTTTCTAAATTTCATGCATCATATTATATAGCTCTACTTTTCTGCATCGATTTCTTCCTGTCTTTAATGAATTCATGTTTCTGTGAATTTTTTATACCTCCCCTAGAAACATTAAAAGTGTGAATTATGTGTTGCTACGTCAGTTATGAGGACATAGACTACTTTACAGAACTTCACAAACAACATAACAGTCTGATGCAGCAGAAAAACTACACAATGAATCACATGGCACATCTGGGGGGGCTCATCTGAGAGAGTGGGGAACATAATAAAGGGGTGAATGTTGTTCGATAACTAAAATAAACTGTGTCGGACTCCTTGTACAGAACATAATTGGAGAAATGCTTCATCCAAGACAAAAGACAAAGACATCTGAGCAGATGAGACGCTTCAGTAATTGTCCAACAGCAGCCAGGGAATAGATTAAGCTTCAGAAACAGCGGCAACAAACACAACAATTAACTGGAATGTCCCATTTCTCCCTCTATGCGATGCTTTTCCTGTGTGCGATCAGTGCCATAGCAACCAAACAGCCGCCAGAGGATCAGGCACAGCCTTGAGTCCTGTTGACACAAAAAGACTTGGTCGATTTTTGGTTAATAGTTTCTCCGTGTTTCACCTTTTTTTTTAAACAAAAATAAAACAGCAGTTTGTGTTTTTTGAGTTACACAATCTGGGAACATGGCTCTATCTCTGAAAACCACCTGAGGATTTTCCCAACTCCTGTGTGAAGGCAAACAAATAAGCTCACACCTATCAAATGTCCCCTTGAGAGAGACTGTTAAAAACACAAACACATGTTACATGTTATAAACACACAAAGATATTTCACTTGGGTCCTATTGTGCGTCATCAAGGGGAGTAATAAGACAGCTGTATCTATTCACACAAACACTACTCACTGTTGTTCTCCCCCCCCAGACGACAGCTAAAGGGTCCCTATGGAATCATTATGTCGGAAATATCTTTAGGTGCTTATTATTGTATGTTGTGAGGAGGTCAAGAGCTGCTTTAAGGCATGCACTGAATCCCAGATATTTCCTGAAATTTTCCAGAGGGACTTCATGTTGATGACGTTTCTAGCACGCGACAGAAGCAAAACTGGAACAGACTAAAATAATACAAATATCTCCAGGTGGAAAAGGGCTTCCATACTAATACTAGACCCAAACAGAGATGATAATTTTGAAAGACATCAAGATTTGAGAGCTTTTGGCAATAAGTGACGACGCTGGTCTTGTGCCGGGAAAAAAACATGTGATTACAACTGTGGAATTCGTACATTACGTCCGACATCCTACATGTTCTTCGACAATCTCCACCTGCTTCTTCATATGTGAAAGGCAAACACCAGAAAAGGTCTGGAAATAGGATACTGCTATTTTTTACATTTATGTCTGAAAACATGAGTCAATTGTAAATTGAGCGGTTGTAAAATAGTTGGAAACGTGTAACCCGTATTGCATGATCTGTGTTTTAAATGAAAAGCAATGAATTCAGATCTGTTGTTTCAATTACAAAAACTTCCTTTGTCTCTCGTTCCTGCATACATAGTCAGGAACACACACTTGGGCAATCCTCTGTGGTGCCAAGCAGCCTCTCCTGTCACTTCACAGCTTCTCAAGTGACTCCCAAACAAACAGATGCCAGTCTAATAGCGTCAGCTCAGTCTATTACAGTACACACGCACACACACACACACACACACACACACACACACACACACACACACACACACACACACACACACACACAAAAGAGTTATGTCTGCATGGCATCAGAGGAGATGATCTGGACTTACATTCATTTCCTGAAGACCTACTCTAACTTAACCACTATTTTCATAAAACTACTATCTTAAATAAAACTATTATTTGCATACCTTAACCTTTACTAAATTTAGGACAAACTGTAACTTTAATCTCATCCTAACCTAACCTTAAGTCGTGTCCTCAACTTCAACTTTAACTGATTACAATGTGGGGACTTTTTGTCTCCGTTAACAAATCTAGGTCCCCACAACATACATTATACTAAGACACACACACACAAACGGGTCTGTGTGGTTAGCCTCAAGGTTAACAAGAGTATACAGCCTGGCAATCCTTAAAATATGTCAAAAGGTTTTCCACAGGCCCATGTACTTGCCCGCCCACACACATACACACACACACACGTGCACATCAAAACACCATGACCTTCACAACTGCTGCTGAGAAACCACTTCCCTCCCTCAACACACATAAATACTAATTCACACACACACACACACACAAACACACATACTGACACACACATACTGACACACAACACACAATGGTACAAAGCAGGAAGAAGTGTCTGCAGTTTATGGGAAAACAAAGTTCAGATGATTTGTTTAATGTGCCATAAATAAGAGATTAACTCTGAAATGTCATGTTGTTTTAGAAATCAAACGATGAGCCCTTAAAGTAAATCAAAGGAAATGTCATCTCTGGCTATCTCACATGAGGTTTCACCTTGATATACTGGGTGTTCTGTGGGAACGAGATATTCAAGTGTGGAGCGTACATTGCGGTTTAAATGTGTCATGGACTTTGATTATGTCAGAGGCTGTAAATATAGCTGAAGCTTTATCTTTACATTGACTGTGTCCTTTTTATAGAGTGTGTCTGTGTGCTCTGGGTGTGTACACATAGTAGTCCAATATTGTTTTTTTACCTGCGATGATTGAATGCATCTTTGTTGGTCCAGACACAAGTATAATTTACTGCATTTGTTTCTTTGTCTGCTCTGACTGGTTCATCCGGATGTGCGACAGGTTTATTCAAAACTCATACTTATGTCTCATGTGCTGAAATTCTGTTTGTCATGTTGGCAGCAGAAAGAGATTCCTCCTTTAGTGCTGTTGTCAGTGAGATTTCCATTTGTTGTTATGGAATTAAACTTTCATTATATTACTTTAACTAGAAGGACACTCAGACCATAAACCACCACCAAGGCCCAACACGCCACTTATCAAACCACATTTAAATTCACTATTTCCGGATTTGGATTTGGATCTGCACAAAATTACCTTAGTTTTACCCTTGTCCTTCAGATCCTCATTTTGTTCCCTAACTGTCAGTGTTGTAAAGACACAAACACTTAGTCTTGCTTTCACTTATAAGTATTAATTTTCATTTACTCTGTAAAGCACATAAGCTGTCTTCATGTTGGTTCTCACATCTCAGAGCTGTCATCTCTCTCCTTTGTAACAGCACCACTTATCTTCTGTGGCTCTTATCTGTCCACAGAAAATCCTCCCTCCTCTCTGGCAGGTGTTATTTTTTCTGGAGACCTTTATTTTTTCCCTCCCTCAGTTTCCTCCGCCCTCTCTCACTACCACCTGCCTCTTCTTATCAGACCCGTAGACTGTATTTAAAGATGGAAGACATGTCTCCCCTTCCTCTCATTGTCCAGAAAAGAAGCCAAAACATTTATGAACGATATCGTCTTGGAGATATGGACTGAGCAGTAGTGATCAGGGATGAGGTCTTGCCAATACAAGCGCTCGACCGATTGTGGTTCAGCTGTCAATCATGATGTTTCACTTTGAGCACATAACTAAATAAAACCAAACTCACTGGGTAAATGAACACTTGAACATACATCTTTAATAAAAACTGCCTAAAATCAAAGAAGGATGGAACATTTATTCTGGTCTAGGTTCCTTTCTCTAACATAGCGGAGGCAGGATTTATGACCTATACTGCAGCCAACCACCAGATGACAATCAAGATGCTTTGGCTTCACTTATGGAGATTTCATGTGGTCCATCTTAGTGTACAGTCTATGATCAGTCCTGCAGAGTCCATACAGTATATCGAACACCTTAATGATAACACAACAACTAATAAGATACTCAAACAGAGATTGGAACAAGATCCTCTCTAATCTGAACAGGCAGTGGATTTTGAAAGAAAGCAATCAAAACTTGATTATCCCAAATGAATATGTTTTCACTCATCATGTTCTTTTGGGATAATGAACAATCTCAGCTAATTACCTCCATCAATCTATTCTAATCCTCTCATCCATGCCTATCTGCCATTTAGTCTCAGCTTTATCACACCTCTGTTTTATCTGTGTGTGTGTGTGTGTGTGTGTGTGTGTGTGTGTGTGTGTGTGTGTGTGTGTGTGTGTGTGTGTGTGTGTGTGTGTAGATATTTGTGTACGTGCCCTCCTACCCTCTTCTGTACACACTGATCCTTTCTGCAATTCCTGTTTCTGGATCCAAGCCCAATTTTTTTGCAACTACACACTCTTCACATGGCGACACACACAGCAGGTGCGCAAGTGTAACACAAACATGCAGGTACATTAATAAGCAAACCTGAAGTGAAGGTTGAGCTGAGTGATTTACAGAGCTGTTTACAGTAAACATAAATCCACATAAACACTCTGCCTAGTCATTTATATAATCATGGGTTGTTCCTCTTTCTGTTCCACTCACGTCTCATTCAGTAAAATTTCCCTATGCCGAGTGTGTGAGCAGTAGGCTCAGCAGTGGCTTCTTGCACCTACCCAATTAGAGATATAGCACCAGCGTGGAATGTTGCATCAATATATGCAATGTAGAAATCAACCACTGCTGTATTAACTGGGAGGAGGTGAAGTAAAATAAAATGACAAATCCCACAGTGAATTGATCTTGATAACGAATAAAGTCTGTGTATTCAAAGCCTGATGCATCTTATTTTGTGGACAAAAAGCAGATACTTTCACATAGTTTTAAATGATGTTTCCATTATTTGCTTTGGATTCATGCTTTTTCAATACACATTGATTCCCAAGGTCCCCCATAGACTATACATAAAGATGGACAAGATGTCTCCACTTCGTACCTGTATCCCTGATATAAATGCTGCCATCCTGGACAATTGGAGCCAGAGTCTGCCCTTGAACAAATATGAACATGTCATGTCATGTCCGTGTGATAAGAACTACCCTAAAATGAGTAATTTGACATCCATGTCCCATCCGCTAACATGGAGGAGCAGGATTCCTGACCTATATTGCAGCCAACCACCAGGTGGTGATCAAGATGTTGTGGCTTCACTTTTGGGGAGCTGTCATGTCTTCCGTCTATATATACATTCTATGGTCTTTCCATACAATGTTCTTATTTAACAAATAGACTCAATAGATAACACAAACAGTTAAGTCAATATTTGGTCATTTTTCTTAAAGCATTCTTGTTGTCTTGTGTCCATTTGAGACATTTCTTTCATCTATGTTTTCTGTTAATACAATTAGGAAAGCTTCTGAGTGTTACTCGTCTGTGTTTGTGCAGACATGCCAGCTAACTATCTATTTCCTCTGAAGGCAACATAAACTCATCATCTTACTGATAAGAGGATTTTCCCAGACCTACTTGTTTTTAAATGTAAAGGCTTCATAAATCACTGTTGAACCATATCAGCAACAGAGCAACAAAATAAACCAAGGGAGATGGTGGTTATAACTCAGAGATAAGTTCACTGCAGTGTGCTGCCTGCTTCTCTCAGGGAAGGTAACAAAAATGAGTTATAGCTCCAACACTACAATAGGACAGGGAAATTGATCCTATAAAAGCAATGCACCCATAAAAAAAGCCACACCCACCCATAGAGACAAGCATGCACACACATACAGGAGTAGACCATGTCAAACTGGGACACGGCTGCTGCTCGGCTCAGCAGTGAGAAGAGCGCTCACAAGCAGAATTGACAGCTGTGGATGACAAACTCTTTTTAAACCAAAACACAAAACATAAATTTGTGAAAGAGGCAATAAGCTTGATCTCTTCACCCGTGATAACAAAACAGTGAAACTCTACAGGATGTTCAGAAAATTACAGTTAAGGTGCTGCAAGTGACCTAAAGTCATTTCAGTATATTTATATGTGACAGAAATGGCCAATATAAATTCTCCTATCGATATTCAAGTGGGTTCAGATATGGTGACTGTCAAGGGCCATTGCATATGATTCACATCATTTCATTTTCATCACCTTTCAGTGACCCCCTCATGATGTGGGGATGGGGGCATTGTCATCAGGTATGACGTAGCATATATCTATATATATACACACATATACATGTACAAGTACAGGTCAGCTTACATGAGGAAGGCTATATATCTCTACTGCAGCCAGCAATCCAGACGCTATGGCTTCACTCTTGGGGAAATGTCATGTCATCCATCGTTATATACAGTCTTTTTTTCTCTGTGTACGCCACACTTGCACCACTTCACTTGCCCAATGAGAATATGTTGATGGTGACTCATCTGACCATATGACTTTTTTCTGTATCTCTGCTTCTGGTTTTTGCACCACTGAACCCTCAAATGTGCATTCATCTTTGTAATGAGGAGTTTATGCACTGCAACCCTTCTATATTATCCTTCTCTGCGTAATTATTGACAGATATTTCCTGTTCACAGTCCGACCATGTCCTCCATCGATGTTCTGAAGAGCAGTTGCTCGTACATATCACTCACAATCATGTACAATCATTATGGTCATCAAACATGTGCTGTTGACCACAACTTCTGATCATATTTTCCCAAACAGGTCTAAATGCAAATGTGAATTCACTCACTATTCCAATTGATTCACCGGCCAGTTGAATATGTTAAAGATTAAATCTCCTACATTCCGAGCACCAACAATTAACTCTGTTTGAAAGTCCCTTCGATCTTTTGCTCTCGCTATCTTCATACAAACTGCTCAGCATTTTGCCAGATGCTACAGAGCGTGACTAGATGTTAATTGCTTAATTGTAGCATGCAGGTCAGCGGTGTGAAAGCAATTGCATTCATTATGTTTCTCCACTCATTTGTTCAGGTTTGCTTTAATCTATCACCTGTTTGTATTTACAGTGGTAAACCGAGTAGCTAATATCGCACCAAATTAAATTAAACTCAGACGAGTTCAGACTGTTTTCTTATCACATTATTAGGTTCTCAATGAAAAAAAAACTGTAAGATGATTTTGTTGGTTTTTGGAAGAATGTGAGTCAGAAAAGTCTCCACAGATAGTGTTTCTGTAATGACTGCATTATTATTGTGTTAGTATATAGGGCTTACATGCCTGACTGTGCCTTTTTCCCCCACCTACAGCTTCTAGGTGCTCCATACATCTGAGGAGGATTGAGTGAGCTTCCAATTTCCTCTCGAGAGGTTTGTTTCATTACTGTATGTTGTCTAAGGGTTTTATGGGCACTATTTTCATTGTTCTTAGAGAGCTAGAGGCCTGGTGCAATGGCTTGTGTTACATTGGATTATATAAATGCAATTGAGCCATAGGTGGTTGGTAAAAAATATAAATTCAGATACATGGGTGCAAGAATACAAATGACATAATAAGCAATAAAATGTCAGCATTTTGATAATCCAGTATAGGATGCACAGCCATTCAGTTCCTTTATATCAGTTCATGCAAGGCTACTGCAGTTGTGTTTTCACTGGGTAACCCTACACAAACTTTCTCGCCTTACTAGTTTCTCGTTTTTTTCTGTCTCTTGCAGGGTGCACAGGTTACAACATAAATACTGTTTAAGAGAAGTGTTGATTATGTTGTTGTGTGAAAAATGTGTCGCAAGAGTCAAAACCGACTAATTACTGTAGCGCATATTCAACAAACCTGCATTAGCACATATATTGTAATTAGTGTGTCAAAAATTGACTGGAGTGTGTGTGTATGTGTGTGCCTCTTTTTATGTTTGTGTGTGTGATCCAGGTTTTATTCATCTTGTGGGGACCTATATACTGTTTCAGTTACATTATACTGTCCCTCTAATGTTAATCATTCCATCTTAGGATAAAACCGCGTTTTTACGCAGAGATGTTCCCTTGCCAGAATTGGAAATGCCACTGATCCGGCCGATAACAGGCATATTCAAGTGCGTGAATCTATGTCTACAAATCTGATACCACGTCTTTAAAGTAGGTTAGTTTTCACCAACTGCAAAATTCTTTTCGCGGAAATCGCTTTTCCCCACACCACCTGTTGCACTGTACTGCACTGGCAAGTAGCCTACTGTTTTTAGAGTGGTTAAGAAGAAGTGATTTCTGGAAGTTAGCCTAGGGAGCTAAAATTGTTACTATTTGGGACTGAGCCAGGCCAAACTATAATGATATCAATCATCACTTTTCAGTGTTAGTAATATAAAACTCAAAAATTAAATATATTACCTATAAGGACTTCTTTTTTTTAAATGCACAGGTATCAGATTATTACTTGGTAATGGCCAATAAATCCAGGTATTGGCATCAGGAGAGGACAAATGGCATCAGAACATCTCTAGTTTGAAGTTTAGGATGCAGCTGCAGTCTTTTGGTTCAATCTCACCACTTTCATCAGTGACATTTAAATCAGCCAGTTGTTTTCAGTTGGACAACACTACCTGATTAAAAAAAATTGGCTTAAATGAGAGTCAATACATGGGCTTACAGAACGATCATAATATAGCCTGTGTATCTGCTGGTTGTGTGAACATCAACATCATAAGATGATAAAATGTCAACATTGTGTGTGCAGCTTCACAGCCACAGTAAGAGAAAGACCTTCCAACATATTCTATTGTCCGATCGACGAGGAATGGATTATGCTGCAGAATTAGTTGGTGAGCTTTACAGCAGCAGCCCCCCATGGAGCTCACCAACAAAGGAAATCCAAATTTGCTTTTATTTTTTTTAAACTGAGAGCATTTTCTAAGGCAGTGGAATCAAAAAAAGAGTTTTACTTTGTGTTTGTTGAGGTTTTAAGGTTTATATCCTGCCTCTTTCCTTTAAAATCCATCAATAATTATATGCATTTTAAATTAATGAAGGTCTTACTTTACCTTCACCTTTCAAGTCAACATGAGGAGAAAGGCTGCATAATAATTTAGCTTTCAGTGACAGATGAGGCTCCACTCCAGGTCTAATGTTGGTACCTCTGTGTACAAGTGGAAGAAATGTAGGACACAGTATCCCTGAAGTGCAAGTCACAATTTCAAATCAAGTAAAGTCTGAAAAAATAACCGTAAATCCAAAAACACTATACAACAAAAAAGAAAACTTTAACTTCTTAAGGAAAAGATAGGTACAAGCCTCGACACCGATTGGATGGACGATGCTGACTACCTCCTTATTTGTCGTAGTTTTTTCTTATTTTCCGCAGTATATTCACGTCATTTTATAATAAGCAATTGTTTTTTGCACAGTACTGGTGAGCACTTTTGTATAGCCACTCACACACTCACTCGTCAGTCTGTCTGCCCGTCGGTTGTCCCTCTCTGAGCCTCTGAGCCTCTGTTCCTCTCAACCCATAATTAACTGTATTTGTGCCTGTTTGCTTTTCTCATCAACCATCTCCTCTGCTCTCTGCCTCTTATCTTCTCCATTCTGTCGTTGAGTCGTGATGAATATTTGAACAGCCTCAAGTGAATGGACAGAGGTGCACTTATACCATTACTGAGTGTTGCCATTTTATTTATTTTGTCCCATAATGCACCTGTCATGCTCACTCTCTCAGCAACTGTAAACCCTTTCTTTCTCTTTCTCTCAGGACAGTGTGTGTGTGTGTGGGTGTGTGTGTGTGTGTGTGTGTGTGTGTGTGTGTGTGTGTGTGTGTGTGTGTGTGTGTGTGTGTGCCTATAGATGTAGCCCATGGAGCCGGAGGCCTTGCTGAGTCAGCCAAACATGACACCATGTGTTTGTCAAGAGGCGACAGATGGAGAAGGAGGGGACGGACAGAATGTGTGATGGCCAACACACACACACAAACACACATAGGTCTAACATTACGAGTGTGATTAGGTGATGGATAGAATATGAGCTCATTAAACTCAGCTGTCGTTAGCTGCTTCACACTGATCCTGAACACAAATCTGTGTTTCATATGATGAAGTCTTGAGCAAACTGTCTCCTTGCTAAATGCATGACACCACTTACACATCAAACCAAACAGCAATAGGGAGAAAAAACTGAACTGAGCTGCATTACAGTGGTAGCCCATTGTGCTGTTGCTGAGTAAATTATGTGACAGTGGAGGCACTGCAGCAAAGTTGAGATATTGTATTGTTTTTACATTCTTCACACTTCCTCCATCACTTTTTGTGTGTACAACTGAGGGAAAAACACACAAATGCCTTTGAGTGGAGACTGTTCAAAAGTAATTAGGATTTAGTAAGAGTCATTACACCAACTAGTGCAGTGCCCGTTCTAAACCTGCCTGGAATGGTAACGATCCAGAGCAACTTCAGAATTATTCCTTGTCATTATTGAGTCCTCCTCAAACAAATCTACAAAATACTTTAATTTTTTACTGTTACTGTGCTGCTCGTTGTGTATAGAGCTTTTTATAAACCATCTATGGGGCAGAATGACAGAAAAACTTTATATTATCACATTTCTCATTTTCTTTATTATTGTTCATGTGTGTTGCTTGTATATACCCATTTAGATAATTTACTTAACTGTTGTTATTATTTTATTCATAACATTTCTATATACATATGTATATATGTCTATATTTTGTCTGTTAAGCTTCTGTTTCAAAATGAAAGCTCTGTAATTCAGTTCAATATAAAGAATGGCAGTGACCAAACTAACGCTGTGCTTTTACTTTGAAGACAACTTGCCAAACAAAAAGTCATTCTATGAATGATCAGCACACATGTCACTGTCAGTCTGATATTGTGAAAAAAAATTATCAAAATTATCAAAATGGTCACTTGTTTACTACATTTTTATTAATATTGAACGTTTTGCATGTTGAAATCCCACAAATGTGACACAAGTGTGGGAAATATCCAATGTTAAAGAATTTAAAAAAGAAATACCTACATCAGTCCCTTTGTCTGGAGCTCCACCAAAGAGTATTGGGTTCTATTTGGCAAAGATTTGGCTAAGTTGGCTTTTTCCCACCACAGCAACTTCTCCAAACATTTATGTGGGCAGGCGACATGAGGAGTAGAGTGATCAAACTATGAAAGATGTCAGTGTGGACATGCGGTGCTGCAGTATACCAACAGTGTTTTCTATTGTCACTGCAGGAAGGACGGAGCATGATGTTGTGTACGACTCCAATTTCTCTCAGGATGGTGGTTTCATGACAGTAGGTTAAAATGTTATAATGTCCACTTGGAGGTCTGATGACCTTGACTGATAATGGAAGTGAACACAGAGGCAGGCAGGCAAACACACACATACAGCCACACCCACACCCACACGCATGCTTGGTGACAAGTGCAGCTGCAATATGCTCAAAATGCACACACACTCACACACACAAACACATACACACAAACACAAACAGCACTTAACTTCCCCTGGGCTCAAGCCGTGAGAAATAAGGCTAATAAGAGGAAATAGTAATAAAACTGTCTTTAGCTGTGTGTGTGTGTGTGTGTGTGTGTGTGTGTGTGTGTGGGTGTGTGTGTGTGTGTGTGTTTGTGTGTGTGTTTGTGTGTGTGTGTGTGTGTGTGTGTGTGTGTGTGTGTGTGTGTGTGTGTGTGTGTGTGTGAAACCAGTGAACGGTTGTGTGAGATTTAGAGCAGAACAAAAGTGCAGAGGATAACAGGGCACTTTGAAGGGCCGCACACACACACACACATGCTCAAACAGCACGACAGCCTATAGACAGCTATTACAAACTGCTCTCTTTCCCCCTAGAGTATCCAAAGTGGTGTCTGATGGATGATCCATCAGCAGGACTATTGGTGTTTTGTCTCCAGACAGGCTTTGACACAGTTGACTGGGACCACTGGCGCACAAAACCGCTATTGAACACTGACAGCAACAGGGAGAAAGTGCAGAGTTTACCCAGGATAATGCTGCAAATCTGAGATTCATGAGCTAATAATGTAATGTAATCTCTAAGTGACAGAGGTGATGATACAGACATTACACCCACACGGACCTGACAAAGCACTTCTACTCAGTGTTAAAGGGATAGTTCTTCCAAAAATGAAAATTCACTCATTATCTACCCACCACTATGCCGATGGAGGGACGGGTGAAGTGTTTGAGTCCACAAAACACTTCGAGAGTCTCAGAATCCATTACAACTGAAGTCAATGGTAAGTCCTTCTTCAGACGTAATAAAACCACAACAACAAAATAACATGCCTCCATACTGCTCGTGTGGTGTCATCCAAGTGTTAGGAGGCCCCGACATTCATATTCGACTCGAAAACGAGGTCATTACCATTATGTTTTAAGCCTAAATGTTCTCTGACATTTTCAGACAAGGTGCATTCAGGGTTGCACAATTAGTTGAATATTATTTTTCAAACTGGTATCCAGTCGAGCAGCTTTTATTTGATTCAATTTTTGTCCTTATAGAGGATAGGATGATATGATGAAACTAGGATCAAGCAACAAGTAACTCAAACTCGTTTGCGTCGCTTTTGATGTGCAAAACCTTAAATAAATTAATCAACCTTCCAAGATTTTTACCTTCTTTTAGACTCATAGTTGCTGACTTAGCATAGACAACGTTTTTCAACCATTTTGTCAAGGGCTTTAGAGTAAAATTCCTTTTGTGTGAGAAAAACCAACCAAACAGACCAATGTCAACTCAACCTTGAGCCCCACGCCTCATCATGCAGCGACACATCTCGTCAATCACTGATTTGACGTCACTGTATCAGTTACAGCTGCGTAGTAAAACGCCAGCCTGCACCTGTCGGCTCTTATAAAAATCTGAGGTGGAGGAAATGGAAGGAGGTCAGGCAGGAGGGAGTGGATGTGTTCCCATCCATCCTTCTATCCATCCATTTTCAAGACCACTTATGCTCTTCATGGTCAGAAAGGGTGGATATGATCCCAGCATGCACTGGGGGCAGAGGCAGAGCACACCCTGAACAGGCCATCAGTCTAACATGGAGGCTGTGAGGGCGTCTTTTAAAGATTATTAGAGACTGTCAGGGCCAGGTGCCAGTTATTGATTACAGGTAGGTTTGCCAGGAGCAATTACATGGCTGCAGATCTTGACTCCCATGTATGGCAAGAGGGCCGACTTTCCTCAAACACATACTTGAAAAGAAAGGTAGGTCATCAAAAGGGGGAGGAAATTATAAGAGACAAACTCCAACAGAACAGGGACAGAGACAAAGATAGTCGAGTAAAAACAAAGGAAAAGGAGGAACATTTTAAGTGACCGCGTGAGGAAGTGAGCGATGACAGGCGAGAATACCTGCGGAGAAAAATGAGACGCGAGTGATGCAGGGCGATGATGAATAGGAGATATATCCGTTCCTTTTGTGAGCTCTGATTACAGTGTCAAGTCACAGACAGCCCTCTGATAATCACCAGGCTCACTGGCCCAGAGTCGCCCCGCCCCCCCCGTCTTTTTTTAACAGTGACAGAAATGTCATTGGACAATTATATTCACACACTCCAGGCTATTAAGAGCATGATTGTTTTTCTGGGCTTGTGATGTGCAGGACATTGGGGTTTGGATGATATTTTGCCTCAGATACACACCCACACACTCAAATACGTGTACCCTACATTGTAGATATTTTTGTCTGGTGGCTGGAATTACAAATGGATTTTTGACACGTATAAAAACAGAAGAAGACAAATTTAACTTTACGTCAGGGCCACAGTGGACTAGTGGACTAGTGGCAGAAAATTGGACTATGGGCAGAAAAGGTCTCTGGTTCGTCTCTGGTGCGACTCCACGGAGAAACAACAAAAAGACGAACCTGGATTGATCTGTCCAAAAATCCAAGAGGATTCCCCCTACCCTGTCTAGTGCCCCTGAGCAAGGCACCTTACTTCCCCAACATCTGCTCCCCGGGCGCCGTACACGGCTGCCCACTGCTCTGTGTGTCCTGCACCAGATGGGTTAAAAGCAGAGGTTAAATTTCCCTCCTTGCATGAGTGTGCTTGTGCATGTCTGTGCATGTGTTTGGGACAAATAAATGTATCTTAATCTTAATCTTAATGTGCAGCGTGTGATGGCTGCGTCACTGCTCTGCTGCGTCTGATGCACGTCTGCTGTTCACACAGATTGCTTGTTTGCTGCGGAGATGCAACGTGAGGTTTCTAATACGACAGCTGTATTTCCTTGAATAAAGTGGGTCTGAATACTCAACTAAATACCAGAACTCTACAGTATAGGTCATGCATCTTCTCCTTTAATAACAACAAAAACAACAGCGGAACGTCAAGGGAACCGCTTGGTTTTCATTTCCACGCCCATGTTTACAGATTGGACCTGGCACACGGCTGGTGCTGCCATGGTTCAGCCGCGAAAGTCGCACTGCTCTTCTAGAGGAGAGAGGTCTCGTCCAATTGTTCCCATGTTCCGTGTGCTGTTCTGCTTTTATATTGACTGAATCCATTCATTTGTTTTAAAAAAAAATGTGTCTTTGAAATTGTGGCAAATGACCAACACGTGTCCTGATTGCGTCTCTCTCACTCTCTCTCTCTGTCTCTCTCTCGCTTTCTCTCTCTCTCACACACACACACACACTGTTGTTATTTTACTTTTGAAGAATCAGCCACTATTTACTTCAATTGTATTATTGTTTATTCCTGAAACTCCAAAAGTGTTTTATGGACTCAAACACCTCACCCACCCGTCCATCGGCGTAGTGGTGAGTAGATAATTATTGAATATTAATTTATGGGTGGTATCTCTTTAATTCCAAATGACTACAAGCTGAACCCCGTACCGCAAACACTACTCCAGTAATAGCTTAGCAACATAGACTTGGCACAGCAGGCCAATCACGGTTTCTAAACAGGTATGAGGCTCTAGTTGTGAAACTCCACATTAGGGTGATGTCCTTTTCCAAACAACTGGAGCAACAGTGCAAGTTTGAAGCTGGATCACAAGTGCAGACTACTTTCTTTTACATTATCTTCCTCTTCTTTGTTTTGTCTTGTTTTGTTCTCTGTCATTTATTCCCAATATATTTAAGTTTGCCGGGCGTCACAGCAGCTTTTTTTATTTTCTATCAATCATTTTACACAAGTAGATGTCCCTTTTCAAAATGCTGCATGTCTCACTTTACATTTAGATTGTCCTCTTGCGCAGCATGTAAAATTCATTTTGTAGTGACGGGGGTTAAATTGCCATGATCTATCAACACTATCCATTACCAATTCAGCTGTTCAGCGACAACGTACAGGCCGACCAGGGGAGGACAGGCTGAGGCAGGATCTGCAGGTTTCTCACAGGGGGATGAATTATTCCTCTGACAGAAAATTGGGTTTGAGCTCAGCACTGCTGGTGCGAGACAGGGCCTTATTGTTTGAGTGTGATGTATGTACAAATGGATGAACTGAAAGAAGAAGTGTGTGTATATTTATGTGTGCATATAAAACACAGAGCTGAGCAGGAGCCAGATGCAGCTTTAATATAGATTTTACCCTTAAGTCCATCTATGGCTGGGAATAGAAGCAGACTGAGCCGACGCGGAGAGTGATTTCAGACAAAGACTCAGACAGACAAAGAGAGAAACAACAGATAGTTTAATAGAAACTTTTTAAAATGGCTCCTGAATCAAAGGACGGAAGGATGAACAAGAACAAGCGGGCTCCACCATCTGTCAACAAATGTGACCCTGTGACCCCACAGAGTCACAGAGAAGGCTGCCTCGCTTTCTCGCTCCCTCTCACACACACACACACATACACGCTTTACCCACAGAGGTCGAACTTTACGAGAGAGAGCGAGAGAGAGAGAGAGAGAGAGAGAGAGAGAGAGAGAGAGAGAGAGAGAGAGAGAGAGAGAGAGAGAGAGAGAGAGAGAGAGAGAGAGCGAGGCAGCCTTCTCTTTTTCATAGCCCCCAGTGCCTTCAGTCACCCTCTTTGTCCTCACTCCTCTGCCTTCTTCCTCTCCCTCTTGGCTCAGTTTTCCCCAAGAGAGACTCCATCACTTTTTCTCACCCCCTCTCTCACTCTCTCTCTCCCATCCAAAACCTCTTATCTCTTTTGAGATGTTAAGAGCATCTCTGACGTGCAGCGCGGACAGCAGTGCCCGTTTGTCTAAAGCAAAAGGATCCATTATTGTGTCCAGGCCCTCTTCCTCTATCACCCTTGATAGATTATTTCTCTCCTCCGAACAATGCAAAGTCACTCTCGCCATCCCGTCACTCATTCCGGCTACACACCACCCTCCACCAAGGACATGGGCTGTAATTTGCTGCTAGCTTATGTAAAGTGTTTGTGTACAAAACAGACAAAATCATGGGGCACAACTTTTAACATCCTCTTATCTGGTTTCCAACGGCAACACTGCCAGTCCTAGTTAGCTTGGACAGACTTATAGAAACATGATGCGATTGAGACAATTTTCACTTGTCAAGCAGTTGTTATCATTAATGTAATCATTACTGATCAGATCATGATATGTGATATTTGATTACCCGATAAAAACGAAGACGCTGCACTGGCTGATTCCATTTCACCTCATAACTCGTTGCTAGGGCTGTAACGATTCTCAAACCAAAACCAAAATTGCAGTCCAGTGTCCATAGTTTCTGTTCACAATACATGCCCATTCCCACACGTTGTCACGACAGCAGGTGCAGCCTTTTGCGTGTGCGTATGTGTGTGCAATCATGTGTGTGCAATCAAACTCCATCTAATCCCACCCCTCGAACATAACCCTGCGTAATCTGAATCAACACACAGAAGTGACTAGCTTCAGAGCAATGAGTGTGAAGGTTGGAGAGGATCGGCAATTTACTAAATCACGTTGTTAAATCTGCGTGTTGTCCCCGCTCTGGAGCAGATGGCTCGTCTCTAAAGTCGGATTTTGGAGGAAATCATCTGGTGGATTGTATATTCCGTACGGATTTTCCCTGGAGCTGTAGGCCAGCGTTTGCCCAACTGACTGACCGACTTGACCACCGACGTTACCTCGAGTTCCCTGAACATATTGTATATAGGAATACAGTTGTCATTGAAGCGACGCGGACGCTCCTCTTTCTGTTTACTTTCCTGAGTTGTTGGTTTTTGAAGATCCACGATAAAACCTTGGAACTGATTGTTTTGTTGTATCTGTTTTGCCTTGTTTGAACTGGATTGAACTGAACTGTGTTGGGCTTGAGGGGAGACTGAAACGGACTGAAATATAACATTTATGTAAATATGTGGATTGAACTTTTTTCCTATTTTTTGTTTTTTTTTCCAAATGTTAGTGTTTTAATAAAACACCAACACTAGGCCGACCTCATCGGGACTAATCTGTAGATTTGGAGAATCGTTACAGCCCCACTCATCGCCCTATCAGTTAGTCTTGATGAGCCAGAGCAGTAAAGTTAAATTTCTCTGAATACTCATATTGAACATTGCAGATCAAAATGTTGTTTTACTTGTGTTTTAAAGCCAAAAAGTCCAAAAGTCTCAAATCCACTCCTGAAGCACCTGACAGTATTTGGATGTCATGTCATGTGACTAGAGCCCGACTGATTTTGGGTACCGATAATAAGGAGTAAAATATTCCCATTACCAACATATCAAGCTCTATATTTGACCTCACAATTTGCTTAATGCACTCCTAGTCACACTAGTCCAACAAGCCCCCTGACAAAGAGAGCGGTAGCTGATATTTCCAACACTAACTGGAAACTGTTGACCAATGACCAGAGAACCAGCTGACCAATCAGAGCAGACTGTGCATTATGAGGAGGAGGGTCTAAAAAGAGAGGCATAAATCAAAGTGCTTCAGGCAGAGGCTGAAAAGAGGAACCACAGCAACAGACACAACTGAGGAAAGTGTCTGTAAACCATATATATATATATATATATCAATTTAAAATAACTAACCTATATCTGAGTAATAACTCTTCTTTAAGGATGAGGTTACTAATGGAATTGTAAAGAATAGACTGGGAAACATAGATGTAAAAAGAGGATTAGGTGAAGCAGTAATTTTATGTAACTGCTTTAAACTGTGATGTCATATTATAACAAACTTTTTGAACAACAGACCCAGTGGTGAGGACATGTTATATAAAGTGGTCAGATGTGTATTTTGCAGTGTAAACACAAATTAAACTTTAGGTTCAGTTTGTGTAATAGTTCTCTGGATGTCTTTACTCTCAAAGAAAGTCTGCGAGGGTGTTAGATGAGAAGAAATTGAAGAGCAGGTACATCCTTGGATCCATTCAACTCATTTCTATCTCACCTCCTACGTCTCCCGTGGAAATGGATGTGTGCATGTGGGTGGGAATTCATGGATGAAGAACATGTGACTGCTCTCTACCTGTTCACCAGCCTGCCACTCAGGGAGCGTCTCAATAGGTGAGGGTCTGTTTTATGAGCCTTTAACAGGCAGCACTCAGGCCAGATGGTGCGCTTATCAGCTACTCTGTGTGTGTGTGTGTGTGCGTGTGCGTGTGTGTGTGTGTGTGTGTGTGTGTGTGTGTGTGTGTGTGTGTGTGTGTGTGTGTGTGTGTGTGTGTGTGTGTGTGTGTGTGTGTGTGTTTGTGTCTGTGTGCATGTGTGTGTGCATGTGTGTGGGGTGGGGTGGGGTGAGGGGGGGGGGGAATCAGGGAAAGCAAGAAGTAAATATTTGTCAAAAGCAAAGAGGCAGCTGGTTGTCTGGGGGACTTGAGAGGAACAAGACAGTAATAAGCTGAGCACACACGGTGGTAACACATGTCGTATTTTGTAGACTGAGAGAAATAAGCAGATATTTTTCCGTCAGTTGGGTTCTTGTCCATCGATGAAAAGACAAATTGTCAGTGTTCAGACTCATTTTCATCTGTTGTTACCGTCATTCTGGGAAACTGCTTATTATAGCTTTGTCTGTGAATTAAAAAATATGAAAGTGTTTGGTTTTACACAGATGAGAGATTTAAAGATGTGTGTATCTTAATAGAAAAAACTTGAATGTGAAAGAGGTATGTGATTAATCAACAGATAATAGCACTGAACTGTGTATTTTCTCTCAGCTCCACAGTGCTTTTTAGCTTCTTTAATAGTGTTCATTGTTTTTGTTTTCACAACCTGCAACTTTATTGTTTTGGTTCTGTGGTGGGATGTGAAGATATAGCCTGCATTTATTTAAGGTTTTATTTCTTTAAACTGTATTAGTCTCAGTTTTTTATATACTGTATGTATTTTATATCCCTTTATATTTTAACTGTGGTGCCAATTTTCATGGTAAATTTGGAAGGAGGAATTGAGATTAGGTTGGGATGCCATCATCCTTCTTTTTATACGATGTATGCTTATGTACTGATAGTGCTATTTAATTGATAACATTTTTTTATTCAATGCTACTCACACATATCATCTGCTCTCATCAAAATCACACAGCCTTCCTTATCCCCCTCCAGTATTTGTTTCATCAGTGACAACCACCTGACCTTTAACCTGCAGTCACCATGTTAATTCATTTGAATAAAAACATGCAAACGTATGAATGAAACAAAACTTCTCCACAGACACACTGTGCAAAATGTTACACAAGGCGCTAAGCACAGTAAGTACCAGTCATGTAACGCTTTGCTCCCATGTTCTATCCTCCTTTGCTCAGAAACAAACACACACACACACACACACAAGCAATCTTTACATCCGGGGTGGGGGGAGGGGGGGGGGGGGGCGCACTGTGGTCACTATAGGCAACCAATAGCACTGCGAGCCCGATTATCTTTTGCGGTGTTCATGTTTTCATGCACTGGTAATGAAGTCTGGCAGCTTGATAGATAAACGGGGCATTTCATCATGGCAATGAACCATATTGGACCATCCCTTAGGTGATCATCAGTTCCCGCTGCCATGGCAACAGCCTTGGCTCCCTATAGGCCACTACATACAGTACTATGGCTGAAAAACACACAGTGCATTTGCCTTGCAGTGGTAGCCTATAAACATGAGGTGCAGAGGGTTTTAGGAGCTTTATCTGAGGTGACAGTAATATGCAGTATGTGGAGCTGTGGTTGGTTTGTGTGTAACAACCAATTTATGTGTGGTTAAGACTCACAATGAATACAAACATGTCATGTCACCTGCATTTAATGTTCATTAACCTCTTCTCACAGTAAATAAGAGTGTATCCTCTCTATTGGTTTAACAGTCCTGTGTGTAGAATGTATTTCAGCTTCAACAAGTGAACATGTTAACAGGTGGGTCTGAGCTTGACACTAAAATAGAGCAATACCGCCCCCTGGTGATCATTCGACTTCCCTTCACCTGCTCTCATTCTAGAGTTCATTCTCTGAGAGACACTTTTGTCGTGTAGTACACGTGTAGTCAGCTCCCTCCAGTGGTCACAGGAGAAACAGCTGAAAATGTGTTGATTTTCCCAACGGGTGCAGGAAAACAGTTCAAGAAAAGTGTATGAGCTGAATTAATGATTTATATCCAAATAATCCAGGGAAAGATGACATGATTGCATCTTTATTAATGCAGTTATGATGCTGTAATCACTTAGGGTTTAAAAGTTAACAATCATTTTAATTTAAAAACTGGCGGGAGAGCAATAGTTAATATCATGTATAGAAAAAACAATTGTAAATTGAATTGTGTATGCTTTGTAACTCTGAAATTTGATGTGTAAGAGAAGAGGAAGTGTAGCATCCTCCCCTGAGCTCTTGAGGATGGGTGGAGTTCAACCACTTCCCACATCCGACTCGAGCAACTATCTCTGTAACATTGTGGTCTCCTTGGTTTCTCTACCTTTCTCACGGTCTCTCTCGCAAACACACACACACACACATGCACACACACGCTCATACAGCCGCCCAGAGTCTGATAGAAACAAATCGACACAGTTTCAGTTTAACTTTTTAGGAAATGCAACTCTTGTATATGGGTGTGTTTGTGTTGTTACAACGGTTTCCATATTAACCTCAGTATCACCCAGTGAAGTTGTGTGGTGTGATGAAAACCCAAACTGTCCACCATGTGTGCTATATACTCACCTTTCACTCTACCGCTACATCACCAACTGCCTCAAATAAGCAAAACACCATAAAGCTGACAGCTTTATGGCTACAGAGCATAGCCTCGTGCTTTAATAAGCGTTCGTCTAAAGTCAATATAATACCAGCAGACGTTTAGTCTGGTGTTTGTTCGGTGGTCACAACTCACCTGCTGTATAGAAGGGGGAGCAGAGATAGAGTAAATGCCAGGCTCCAGAAATAGCAGCGGCAGCCCATTTGCTATTTTCCATGATGCTGGCAGACAGATAACATTTACACCTGCCTACCGGACTTTCTAAGAAGGAGATACCTCCTCTGTCCATGCTCTTTTACTTTTTTTTATATTTTCTGTCACTCATCCTGTCCGTCAGTCGACATAACAATTTGACTCAGGTAGAACTTATTTAAGCCTTCTCTTATTGGCTATTTGCAAAAGGGAACACAGTCACAGTGGGAGAGTACAGACGCTGATGCAGGCCTAGAATGACCCTCAGTAGAGTTTATACCTCCACCAATGCCCCACAGTGTCCTTATGAAACCTCATCTTATTTGCATCTTTACCCATTTACACACACTCATAAATATCATTCCTTGATCATTTTTATGAATTCTTTGCCGAAGCTTACTGCATCCTTCCACCACATTTCGTGGTAATCTGTCAAGTAGTTTTTGCATAATCCTGCTGACTAACAAAAGACTGATGAAAACATAATCGCCTTGGCTGAGGTAAAATAACGATATTTAATACTAATTAATCAAATTAAAATAATTAATTAAATGCTAAATTAGACTACAGATCAGCATCATCCAGAAACTTGTGTGCTAGCTGCATCCATATTCTTGAAAAGCAGAGAGAGGAACGCCGCAGGTGCGCGTAGATCCACATCACAGAGCGGTAACCATGCGGTCTGAGAGGACAACGCTCTCAGACGTGAGCAGCTGTTTTGTTTGAGCCAAGCAGAGACTAGCAGACATGGGAAGTAGAAGCAGATGACATCAGGGAAAGGGGAGACGCAAAGGATAGAAATAATGTGTGACAAGTATCAACGTCCAATTAACAGCAGAAAGCTGCAGACTCTCTGGTGCACACATGCATGTTAAGAACAGCAGGGAGGAAGTGGCAGTCGGCCAGATTCAAAATCCTGCCTGTAAAAAAATCTGGGGATGAGCCTTAGAAATTAAACACTCTCGTTTTTGTTTTGGTAAATACATAGGGGAGGTCAGTGGTGAAGACGAGCAGCAGCACACAGTGACACAGAGGTGTTATGGTTTTCCTTACAGAACCTCACTTAGTAATCCTTCACATCGATCCTGTTACAGCCACGTCCCCTGTCTACTGCTCCTACGGAACAAAGCAATCATCTGATCTGTATCAGACGCTGATGAACAGTGCTGACTGAAGAGCTGTGTGATTGGAGCCATCAAATATCCTGAAGATGCAACACACACCAACACTGTTATTACCATCTGCTCCAATACACTGTGTCCTACACCATTCTGTTCAACTTGGTTTTCTTGTATTCTACATTACTTTCTGAGTTCACTAATCTCTTTTGTCTCTTGATAAAGGAAACAAATACACAGAGAAATTATAATGTCTGAATGACAGACTATGAAACCTTTTAACTTGTTTATTTAACAGCACAACTCAACACAAATGGACAGTCTGAACTGTATTTGTATGAATGTTCTAGTCTTAAATACCACTCAAAGCGCTTCACAGTACAGTTTTGCCTTCTACCAACTCACACACATTCATACAGTGCATCTAAGTAGAGCACAAATGTCAGGGGTAATTTGGGCTTAAGTATCTTGCCCGAAGACACTTTGGCACGTGGATGGGGGAGACGGGGATCCAACAACCGACCTTCTGGTTAGTTGTTGACCTGCTCTACCTCCTTAGCCACAGCCACCCAACATGTACTAACAGTACCTCAGTGAAAACTAAGTTGGGACTCAGTATAGCAAATACCTCCACAAAGGTCCAACAGTACAGGATATCCAGATCCTGAGCTGTGGACTCTTGCTTAAAACAAACCCACCAAAGAAAGTGGTAAAAATAATAATTATTATTATTATTATTATTTAGAAACGATAAGATCTACGCTGTTTATTTTCTTCTATACATAGCCAATACCTACTGTAAAAAGTAGGTTACAGTACCTAAATGAAAAAAACATACACTTTGCATCTGACAAAACAATTATATACCGCAGAAACTATCTGGAACAAAAAATTGCCATATATTATATAATCAGGTCTGGGAGAATTAGATGATCAATAAAGCAGATCATTCACTGTAACATAATTTAAAGCAGGATCACAGGCTTTTCCCTGTAATAATCATAAAGAAGAAATGTAATTTGTATATTCAGCCATTTGAGACAGATTTTACTTGAAAATGCTACAGTCTACCCCTAAAAACTTATTGTAAGGATAGAATAGAAGCCTATAACTTGCCTCATACACTAATAGCTTCATAATGATTAGTTAATAAATGTTTAAATTATTCATTTTTGGTTTAGGTCATTTTGTGCAAAATACATGTACTGTCTGCGATATTTTTCCTCTCAGCTTTCATCGTCCAGCGGCAGATGAACTGTACTGCAGGTTTGAGGAAACAAAGTAGGAACTGATTCACAAAAGATATATAACGGACTAACTGTAATCATGCATTTACAAGCATAAAGAATCATACACATGAGACAGGCATCGGTCACTCACCACAGTCTGCGAGGCATCGTCACAGAGGAATAAGAAGAAGCTGATCAGGTGCAGCTTCTCTTCAATCCCTGTGTCTTTCATCCCCGTCTCCTCTATTATAACCCGATAATGCACTTATAATATTCATTCAGCCTCACCACCACTTCAAGACAAATCAGATGCACACACACACACAGGTTTGATTATACTGTTATTAATGAGGAGTTGTTTGTATCTCTTTGTAGTAACCGAGCAGAGGAGAGACAGAGGGCCACTGTGGTTTAATGATGGAGGAGAGAGAGGAGAAGGGGACGAAGAGGAGGAGGAGGAAGAAGGACAAAATGGTGAAGCAAGGGAGGAATAAAAAGTTCATGGTCAGAAAGGACAGAATAAGAAAAAGAGAGAATAAAAATAAAATCCTCACACCTGCAGGCCTGCAGACACAAAACTTTGTGAACCACCCATCCATCTGATGTGTGATCAATCACATTTCACTCTTTTTCTTCCTGCTGTTGTTATAAAATGTTGCTCATTGTGGGAACTGTTGTTTTTTTCTCTAAAAACATAAGGCCTCAACCTTATTATGTTATGATTTGGCTCCTAAATTGAAGTCAACAGAGTATCTTTTATTACAATTGATTCTTCATTTTTGCCATGGACTTTTGTGTGGAGTACTTTGTAAGCTTATTTAGATAAGTGCTATACAAATAAAGTTATTATTATTATTATTATTATTATTATTATTATTATTATTATTATTATTATTATTATTATTATTATTATTATTATTATTATTATTATTATTATTATTATTATTTTTCCCTCAGATCATCCTCATTACATTGCAGGAGTTTAGAAAAAAACTACTCTGTCATCCGAGTGCTTAAAGTCATAATTCAGGAATATGAGCTGTGTGTTTATCAAAGGTTGAAAACTACAGCATCCACACAGAAAACATGTGATACAAATGAAGAGAAAGTGGTGTGTGCAAGTGGAGGAACAACAGTAAAAATATGGGCTTTCCTCTTCAAGTCTTATTTCTATGTACCCACTATATAAAGAAGGACATCTTGACGGCTCCATTGAATTGAAGCCAAAGAGTCTCTATTGCCACCTGGTGGCTGGCTAGACCTAATTCCTACCTCCTTCATGTTAATAGCCAGGACATGGACCAAACTTAAAGGTCAAAGTATTAAAACTACTAGTAAAATTTCACATCGGTATAATTTGCATTCTATAGTATTTCACGTCTTGACCCACATTCAAGGCACTTTTAACTGTGCCCCTAACAGTTAAAAGTGCTAACCAGCCCAATTGGATATAAATCCATCCATCCATCCATCCATCCATCCATCCATCCATCCATCCATCTATTATCTATACCATTTAGTCTTTAATAGTTGCGGGAGAGCCAGAGCCAATCACAGCTGATATTGGGTGACAGGCGGGGTACATCCTGGACAGGTCGCTAATGTATCACAGGACCAACACACACAGATACACAACCATTCAAACTCACTTTCACACCCAGGGAAAATGTCATTAACCTAACCCAATGTGCATGTCTTTCGAATGTAGGAGAAAGCTGCAGCCCCTGGAGAAAACCCACACACACGGGAGAGAAGATACAAAATCCACACAGAAAGGTCAGTCACCTTAGGCGACATACAAATCTAAAATTGTGGTTTTTGGTCCTCTATGAGGCAGTCAAGCTAAAGATGAACCTCACATTAAACAGAACATGTACATGTCATGTAAGAGCGGGGGAGGTTGCACCAATTACTTGGTTCTAAGTAATTGAAGGATGAAGGCAATGAGATGCATGTGAAGGTAAAGCAGGTGGAGGAAGACTCATCTGCTGTTGCTGTGGCAGCAGATGAGTCAGAATGTGAGAACCAGCTCACAGTGATGAAGAAGAGGGATCTTCAGCTGGTTAACCTGGCTCAGTGGTTATCGAATGGGTTTGTCCACAGGGCATTTTTATGAAAACAAGTATTTTCAAGGCACAGCTTTACAAATGATGCTTTGTAAATCATTAAAAACTACACAACCAACAACACCAGTGTGAGGATGAAGAAATAGTCTAACAATATTAACAGGTAGAAGAAAGGAGATATACGGAGGACTGAAAAGAGCAAGAAGAGATAAACAGGGGAAGAGATGAGGTTAGGTAAGAGCACAGACACTGAACACACTGCAGACTGTCATATCTGTTTCTCTCTTTCTTTAATCTATTAATTTGCCTCTGTCCTGTCTTTTTTACGTCTAACGCCTGGATTCAGCACAATCACATGAGCGTATACACACACACACACAAGCGTACACATAAGTGCATGCTATTCTGCACTCGGGTAGAGGAGCAGCTCAAACAGGAGTCACGACACACTCATTCATATTCAGAGCCACTCAGGAGTAGACGGTCTAATGACACCAAGGGCAGTGGGATACACTGAGGGTGTGTGTGTGTGTGGATAACACTGCAAATTACCGACATGTCCTTCTTTACAATGAAACTGGATATTATTTCATGGTCAAGGCTTCATGTCTGAAACACAGCTGTATGCAGTTATGCCCATTCATGTTATGAAAGAGTTTCAATCTGACCAAAGAAGGTTCACTGACGTGTATATATGTACAGTGCCTTGAGATAATGTATGTTGTAATTTGGCGCTATACAAATAAAATCAAATTGAAATCCAAGAAACCCATTTGGTCGTGAATAAGCTAAGAATAAAATCCTGGATCTGGAGTAGAAAAGCTGTTACCAGATATAATTAACGACACTGCAAAGATTATAAAATATGCGAGTACAATAAGCCTTGAATCACCCCAAGTGAAGAAACACTTCCTTATTTATCTTTATCAGTGTTTCCCACATAATTAATCAAATCTATGGCAGTAACAAGGGCATATCTGCACATAAGTCACACTCATGTGCATCAGATTCTGAGTGACAGGCACAGAGACTTGAGAGGGAAAGACAAGTTGTTGTTTTAGAGAAAAAACTGCAGTACATGTCCCAACTGCAGTGGAAACACTGAGGTCAGAGTGACTGGGTTGACGGTAAAAATGTTATTTTATGTTATGGACCATATTGTGGGTATGAGATAACTAGCTGTAACGCTAGTGGGCATGCAGAAAATAGCGGTGCACAAATCAAGTTAGAAATCTCCTATAATATTGTGAGATCTGTAAAAAATGTTGGTTCATAATGAAACTGTGGAGGGACAGATAAGAATATGGCGGGCCACAGCTTGTACAATTAATGGGCAACACTGTTGTTTCAAGACAAAGAAGCTAATTTCCCCAAGAAATCTTGAAAAAAAACAAGTAGATGGACTGTATTTATAAAGCGCTTCTCTTATCTTACCAACCACTCAAACCATATTTACAAGTCGTATTCATGCATAACCCCTTTACTCAGCATTTTTATGTCACATTCATACACTCTCGGCACATCCATTAGGAGCATTTTGGGTTCAGCATCTTGCCCTAAGACACTTCTGAATGTGGAGGCGGCAGGGATCAAACAACCGACCCTCTGGTTGGTGGACGACCCGCTCTACCTCCTGAGAAACAGGTAAAAATGATATAACTGTAATGTCAAATTTTTTACTAGTTTTAAACAAAATTACCTAATAAGATTTAAAGCGAGTGAGACTCTCTCAGTAATGGAAATACTGGAAATAAGTGAGTTGCTTCAGTTGCATGCTTGTGTATATGCTCAGACTGACTGGGGTTTGGAGTGTGTTGATACAGATTTAATATAAATTGACATACTGACTAACACACACACGCAGAGGCCCTTTACCTCTCATCACTACGGCAACCTCCATTAGCAGACTTTGCCGGTGGTTTGTTTCAACAAAAGAAAGCTCCTCGCACACAAAACCCTGAAACAATATCATCTGAGGCAGGTACATGGTACACTCACATTCAAAATTAATTTCCCAAAGCAGCTGTTTTGTTTTTATATCACATTGTTAGGATGATTTTCAGTTTTTTCTCAACTTGCACAAATCATGTCTACATGCCAACTGTTACTTCTCCTTTAAAAGCTATGAAACATAAAAGTAACTTAAATTTTCATGTTGAACATCATCAGCTCTTGTTTCCAAAACACAAATAGACAAATTGAGAGTGAACAATGTCATCAGTCCAATGATTCAAACATCAACAAAGCAAGTGGAGGAGCAACACAGGGAAACTTAGTGCAATCCGACAGTGTGTTATAGTTGTGAAGGGTTAGAGAAAGAAAGAACTAGAATGACTGCCCTGTTGTTGTATGCCGCTGCCAACCACTGCAGATTGAGTCGATGGACATATTATCTAGATTTATGTGAGGTCACTGTGACCTTTGACCTTTGACCATTGACATTGAATCCATTAAATTGGATCTTTGCCAATTTTCAACTCGCTCTGTGTTGTTAATATATCAGACCTTTGACCTCCATAATCTAATCAGTTAATATGTGAGTCTAAGTGAACATTTAAATAAGAAGATATTACACCATGGCATTCTTGAGCTATAGTGTTCACAAGTCCCCACACATTTTTTTTTGAAGTCACAGCAACTTTATCCTGTGACTACCAAAATCGAATCAGTTCATCCTAACACCCACATGAACCTTTGAACCAAATTTGAAGAAATTCTCTCAGAGCATTCTTAAGATATCATGTTCACAAGAAGGGGACAGATGGACGGACCACCCTGTAAACATTATGCCTCCAGCCACTGCTGTCACCAGCACATGGGCATAAGAAGTTACACAAGAGGCAAAGTAATGTAAAATATCCAGCAGCCACAGTGCATCAAACAATTATGTTGAATTGTTATGTAAGTCAATGAATGTGCTCACTAATTTGCAGCAGTGACATCACGACCTCCAGCTCTGAGGTCTGGATCAAGAGCACAAGCAGAAATGCTACAAACACTGAGTGTGTGATTCAGCGGCCGTGAGAAAAAACCATAACACCCAGAGGTAACACACAACAGGAAACAAAAGTCTTGAATTGGTTCTTGTGGGAATTGACATCGTGAGTTCCGCTTTTCTTTCTTTTTTCAGTGAATCAGTTAAGATGTGAGATATGTCAGGGCTGCAGACAGTCTGAAATGATGCAACATTGTTCATGCCAGTCTCAGTCGACCACTGCAGACACGAACAAGATTTCAAAGTCTATAAAGTCTGTGGATACTATTTATATATATACATATATACTAACCTTCAAAACAGCCCATCATTATGGTGCTGGTGTTTGAATAAGTCTAACTGGTGGTGTGATCTTCAAAATTATACATTTCATTGAATGAAATGAGGCTCATCTCACAAGACACAAAATGCTTATGTGTATTCATCTGGTATTTAAATTCTATTGTGAGGTCCGTCTGCAGATCTTCCTATCGGGCTGTGCACAGCAGCATGTTTCATCAGTTACAGCATTATAGGGCAGCTTGAATAAGAGGCAGAACATGGGGCAGTTACACATCAGTGCTCCACATATTTTCTCCCCAAGCACTTTAACACAAAGTATGGCCTTGCCTGACATAACCAAGATTAGAATATAAACTTTCACCTGATACATTTAGATTTAGAAGCAGAAAGGTGACCAGGATTTAAAGAAGAACTCACCGAGATTTCAGTGCAGACAAAGTTGACTTGTCAATCCTGGAGAGGAATGAGAGATAGACAGAGACACACACAGAAGAGAGAGAAATATTATGGATCTTGTAACGTATTTCTTCCTGAAACAGCAATTAACATCTTTGCAGCAAGTGCTATTTTTTTACAGTAATAAGGACGTGAAACTCGTAAGATAAGGTGTAGGTTCAAGGAATTCAGCTCTGCAGCTATAATGGGTCACCTGAGGTGACGTGGCATTTTAAAATAAATAAAACGTGTCAGCACTTCTTCTGTGCTTCCTGGGAAAAAATATACATTTGTACATTTGTACAATTCTTATGTTGCAGTTAGACATAGACATATCTACACATCAACAATGAATACTCGGTATTGTCCCTCCATCCATCCATCGCCAGCGTATCACAGGGTCAACATTACAGACAGAAACAATCTCTCTGTGAGAAACAAGTGTCTCTGATCTGAAAAAAACATGATTGATCAGTTTAGTCTCAATACTAAGTGTCACCTAATCAGAAAATAAGCTTAGAATTGTCCTTCTGAACTTTTCTCCATTTATCTCAGATAGAAAAAACATTAGGCTCTTGGTCTTGGTAAAATCTGAATGCTTGGTGCAACTATGCTCACAATACACATTCCACAAATAGATATATCGTGAAAAAAGAACAGCAGTGTCAGTGTTATAGAGCAGAGCTACACGACTTTATGTAACAATGTTCTCCTCTCGCTGCTCAGACCGGTTATAAGCTCTCAGTGTTTATAAGGGTTTTATTCATGCTTCACTACATACTGTTCATACTAATAACATGGAAAATCCTAGATAGGAATCTTCTTCACTTCTCAGTTCAGTTGATGTTTACTGCTAATAATGGTGAAGGATCTGTGAGGCACATTCTGCTTTTGTATATAATATGGCTTTTTACCTCAGGTGTGTGTGTTCAGTGCTTTACAGCGTTCTCACACGCATCACAAAGGAATTTGTCATGATATCAATTCTTCAATCCAATCCATTTATAGACTAAACCATGCAAGATCCATTTCATGCAAATGCATAGATTTATATAAGCCGCACGCCTACAGGAACACAGCGTACAAAGAGACGGAGCGCTATTTTTTACCTAAGCTGGAGGTTCTGAATGAAATCTGAATGTTTTGCAGGGTTTATGAGTGCTGCATTACCTAAATAACCCATAACAGAGAGAGGTGATGTTCTGTAACATGCATCACTTTTGGATAACAAATTAATGGTTTTCAAACATGTACATATTGAGCTACATCCACTTTAAACAAATGTTTCCATGATGCATTTTAAAATGTATCTCAATGCTGTTGTTTCTGGTGACACCTTACTGCAATGTTACCCCCATATTGTAGTGTAGCTGCAGTCTGTGCCCTAGAGGGATGTATCGCTGAGCAGTTAAGAAGATATGCCGCCCACCAGATGAGTCATCACACAGACCCGACTGTCGTGAGTCGCTTTCTCTCACCCTACATCTTAGAGAAGAGAATACTCTGATTTACCTTGTGTGTGCATTTCAAAAACATTATGAGCAGAAAATCTTGTTTCCACATGGGTCAAGCTTAAACAACACATTTAAGTACATTCACTGCTGACACAATAAATACTGTTTTTTTTATATTTCCTTGTGTTTGTATTGCATATTTACTTTTCTATTACTTTTGAGAATAATTAGTGCAGTGCCCGTTTGAAACCTGCGTGTTGGGGCTGTTAGTTTGGCCTGTGGTAATGCTCGAATCGCAGCAACAAAACCAACATTGCACTTCTACTTTGTAGACAAGGTGTTAAAGAGGAAGTGTTTCTATGAATGTTGTTAACATGACAGAGATCAGCACAGGTGACGTAGAAGAAGACTTGTTCATCTCGGACTGCACACATGGGGCACACTGCCCTGTCCGCACTGACTGCTACAGACTACAGCTGGTTTATTCCAGTTTCTCTCTTATTAAATATCCAAATCGCACAAGGTTTACACTGCACATCCCTTGTCCCTCAACAATAAACATGCAAAGTGTGAAGCCAATAAGAAGAAGAGTTCACAGAAAATGCATTCCACGTACACTGGCAGACAGACATTTGTGAAATTACTGCAGAAGTCTCTTAATTTTTACTCTCCCGTTTGCTGCTGTAACACAGCTTATAAGCCCTACCTCCTTTACAACAATGTCATCAGGTTTTTAACAAGCAGGTAAACTTGCTTAGAAATAGGTGGCTCCTTTCCCATTGCCAGTTGAGGAGTTTTCCTTCAGTTTTTTTTCTTCCGGGTGAGTAGTGTTCATTGTGATGAGAACCCATGAACAATGCATCAGAAACCATCGCTGTCTTTAAAATAAAAAGATGTAAAAAAAACACTGCCAATCGAAGCCGGAGACCATTTCCCCTGCAGAATCATTTGACCCTAGACTCTAATAACGCTACCTAACAACACTTTTACCCCCAGAGGCCAAGATTAACTGTTCCAGCAATCATCACACTGAAAATTTTAGAATTTTAAGCGTCATCCCTTCACACGATGTGTGCTGGTCCGACCTGTCTTAGCTTCATAGTAAATGTAATTTGTTAAAGCTTATAAATTCTTGAGAGGGATCCAATAAACAAGCTCTGCTTTTTTTTTTAGTCAAATTTGTTTGCCAGCAGAACTGATTAGCAGCAACAAGTCTTGTCATCTCATATTCAGCCTTCAAATCATCTGTAAGAAGAGCAACTTCTGCTATTTAGATGATACGACATGCTTTCCTTGTTTTAGGAATAATCAAAAACTGATTCAAAAGTTTTGCTGAACTGCAGCTGTTAAAGGGACATGCCATAAATATATTATTGAAGCAGCAGGGACTCGCATTTCCAGACTCCCATCCATCCATTTCTGGACCTAATCCAAGAGGATAGGATACACCCTGGACAGGCCGCCAACCTCCAGACAATTTAGAGTCTCCACTGAAACAAAGCTGCATGTTTCTGGACTGAGGGAGGAAGTCAGTGAACCTGGAGGCACAGGTAGATCATACAAACTCCACACAGAATGACCACGGCAAAACTGGAATTCAAACCAAGAACCTTCTTTGCTGTGAGGGGACAGTCCCATAAACTCACTAATTCCACAAAGTCTGTCTGTATGTGGAATGTATATCTGGCGAAACGTTAATTTTAACGGCTTCACACTTGGCATGTATAATTCTTTGCTTTATGAAAAACATTGATATCAAATCTTGAGCTCCTGAGCACAATGTATTCTAACTTTACTCTGCACCATAGACGGTTTGTAAAAAAGCTCTGCACACAACACCCAGTGCACTTGGTGGTAATGCACATTGACATTGGTTGCCAATAAACTGAACAAATAAAAAAAGGTCCGGCACACAAACAATAAAAGGTCACACAGTCCGTTGTAGAAGAGTTTGAGGAAGACTCACTTATGACAAGGAATAATTCTGAAGTAGCTCCAGAGCTTTAACAGTGGACAAGCGAACAGAACATTACAAACAGAGCGGGCACTGCATAAATATGATTAAAGCTCCAAAAAAGTATTTCTCAAAATGTAACTTGGAGATACTTATTTTAAAACTGGAGATCTCCTCCATTGCTTCAGTAGACATTTTTGTCTTGACAGGTTGCTTAGCAGTCATCATGATGTGTGATCTGACTTCATGTGTAAAGTAAAATCTTTTATTTTCTGAAAAATTTCTGATTGCCTGGTTTGGTGTTTACCCCTGTATCAGTCCCTCATGGACCCGGCTACCTGTAACGTGCTGCTCCTCAGCTCAATGTGCTTCGGGTTACTTCAGCCTGTCTGGCAGCCTCAGCCCGCAACCGGGAAGGTTAAGTGCTCTGAAGCAGCGCTTCAGTGTCGGAGCGATTAGCAGCAGGGGAGCCAGCACAAAAACACTCCGTCCGAGTGTGTCAGCGCATCCAGCACTAAATGGGCTCCCTGGCACCTACTTCTGTGCTGCATCATGGGAACTCTTCTCATCCAACAGAGCAGGAAAACATGACCAACAAGAGCTGTGTCCATAGTCCCAGAACAGGGACATTATAGCAACAACAATGGACAGCAGGGAGAGACAAAGCAGACTGTTGATAGTTGATGTCTCTGAATGGAGACAGCACAGAGTGAAACTGTACATTCTCACACACACACAGGCACGCACACAGACACGCACACACACACACGCACGCACACAACTGGTTGTCATAAAGAGTTTTAGAGCTAAGCTGAGCTCTCCACCCATCCTTCCTTTTCAGACAAAAGTTGTGATTTCTACCACACAAACACACACATGCACACACACTTAAAACCAGCAGCAGTACCTCAATCAAACTCACTGAACAACTACAATCCTAACGTGCACAATCATGAGCATGTATATACAATGCAAACTGTAAGAAAAACACACAAACAAATTAGAATCCAATGAAAATGAGACATACCATCCAAATCCACCAAATGACACACTTCTCCTCCTTTTAAGCATTTTGTCAGACTGAACTTTCTCAGCAGACTCTGTCCTCTGGAAAATGTTTGTCCTGCTGTCACTACGTACTCTTGCACGTTGTGTGTCTCTCTCTGACCCAGTCTCCCTACTTCCCCCTCTCTCTCTCTCTCTCTCTCTCTCTCTCTCTCTCTCTCTCTCTCTCTCTCTCTCCCCTCTCTCTCTTTGTTTTGTTTTTTTGCTTCTATTTCCCCTCCTTTTTCCCCTCCTTTGTCTCACTCACTTCTGCTGTCACAAATGCCTCTCCAGAGCTGTTGTTTCTCACTTTGCCACTTGACCAGTAAACTACCTTTCCTGAGACTTTGCATGGTCTCTGGCTTGCACAGGGTGTTAAACACACAAACACACACCCACACACACACTCTCTCTCTCTCTCTCTCTCTCTCTCAATGTGACACCACAAACAGGTGCACTGAGGTATATGCAAACAAACAGGTGATAGGAGCAAGCCGGGGAGGGACCACAATCTTCTATGTGGCGCTCTGTGCTCGTTTCTCACACATCTATGTGGACAGAGAGCTATTCTGCACATGGAGCAGCAATTGGAGTTTAACATTTTTATCACAAGCAGCCTTGACATCTATTATCCGAGCACACACCCACTTCACGGCACTATGTGCTGTGTGTGCCCCCCCCCCCCCCCCCCCTTGCCGAGTCCGCAGATTTCTACTCACAGTTCACACTCACACAGAAGCATTTAAAAAAACATCTTGAGTTGACTGACTCAACTACAATACAACCACTCAAGCCTAAGATCATGTTTCCAACTAAAACTGCTCTTTCATTTTGACATTGATTGTATAACTGGATGGTCAGCACTGGCTATACTTATTAAAAAATACATTGCAGGAATCTGCTTAGAAAATATGCCGAACTGGATTAATTTAGTAAAGTATTGTACAATATTAGTTGATACTCTTACAGGAAAGGGGAGAGCTGAAGAGCCGTGCAGATTAACCACACACTGTGGTTGTAACCAAAGGGAGTGTCCTTCCTGATAGCCTTCCTCTTCTCGCTGAGTTCAAGTTTACACAGATTCTGACATCAAAAAACTCAAGAGCTTGTTTTCAACAAACCCTGTGAGATATTTTGTGGTTAATACTTCAGAGCTTGTATATACATTTAAATAATTTTATATTTTTGCCATCAGACACACACTAATATTACACATTAAAGTTGCAGTGTGTAGGACTAAGGGAATCTAGTTTTTGAATAAAAAAAAATAGCACTTCAATGGCACTAAATTATAGCACTTTGTAGTTTTGCTTTATTTTTGAAGAAATTGTACTTTCTTGATTCTTGTTGTTCTTGGTTTGTACCCTGGGGTTGAATGCAATTATTGTAAGTCGCTTTGGATAAAAGCGTCAGCTAAATTAAATGACATGTAATGTAATCTAGCGGTGAGGTTGCATATTGCAACAAGCTGAATACCCCCTGCCTTTTAAAGCATTACCTCAGTTAAAGAAAAGGCCTTCTCTAGAGCCTGTGTTTATCCTCTCAAGGCATTTGTAGACAAATGGTGGGCTATGTGTAAAGGACTGTTGAGTAATCAACAAAGTTACACACTCTTTTTTAAGGAATAATGTAAATTGAGTAATTGATTACAACACTGCTGCACAGTCATCAGTTATAACAGCATAATAGCAGCTGTCTGCCTCTGAGCTGTTTAACTGATACTTGACTATATTTAGCTTCCATCTACAGAAATTGGATCAATGAAATTAACAGTTAGAAGCAAATGATCACACTCCCGGGGGAACACCAATGTCAGGATCACTATCACAGCAGAGGAAAAAAGGATTACAATTGTTTCTTACAATAATTTCTTGAATTTGCATTAAATACACATGCATTTAAGCTACACACACATTAAATAATAAAGACACGGAAATATATATTTTTTAAAAGATCCCCCAACATGACAAAGACACACAACTTGTGCTTGTGACACTGCGTGTTGGTGGGGCAAATTATAGATCAAATGAACAAAGGCAACTTTGAGGACTTTTTAGATTAGGTCAATGCACTGCAAAAATACTTTGACCTATTGGATTTAATTTTGTATAGTCTGTATTGTTTAGATGGCAAACAACAGGATTTGGAAAATAGACTACAAAATAAAATAATGTCCTGACAAGGTTCATTTTCAAATCAAACTTGAGCTCTGTTGTATTTTCATCTTTGAATAGAGCATTGATTTGATTAACAATCACTTTACAAAAGTATTGAGTCCAAGAAATAAAACAAGCACTTCTTAAGCCTAGAGAGTGATTGTAGTCAAAAGCTTTCACCATGATATAGTATGTGTGAGCCCCTCTCTCTCTACATCTCTCTCTTTCTCTCTCTCTCTGTATCACATTGACACCACTGATTAAACACAATTATATACTCCAATGGACACACACAGATAAAAGTCTGACACTACATTACTTGTCATTATAGAATAGAATAGACAATTGAATCTGAACTGGAATTAAAATGTACATAAGCCTTGTCTAAGTACATGACAGTGACGGGTCTATGCACAGACCGAACTCTCCCTCTAGTGGTTCATGTATACAGTAAATATGGTGAAAATGAAAAATGATATCTAAATTTAATGAAAGACAAACTGGAAAGGAATAAGGGAACTTTTATATTTGTGTGCATCTGTTAAGTTCAGTGAAAAATAATAAATTGCCGCTTTAGATGGCACATCAACACTAATGTACAGTGAGCATGAACCTTGCACACATTAACAGAGGAGAAGATAATAGGTATTCTAACCCTTTAGCAGGCATGTAAGAATATTATGTGTTTAGTCTGATTAAGTTTTTGCATAAATGCTGTTTTAAACAATGGTGTCTTGTGGAAATAACTCATGATACCTTATAAATGTGGTTTTACCAGAAGGCTCTAAAACAATAGTAAAGAGCCGAAAGGAGAGAACAGTTTTTCTCTTCGATCGACGTATAAGTTCCAAGAGACCTTGGGGGCCCCAGGCGATAGAATCATATGATACTAAACCACATCATTCCAATCTCCAAATGATGCTTTTAATATCAAAATTATAGACAAAAGGTCATACTGGGCACACATAAATAATAGTATCGTAGTAAAGTTTTAGTACAAGCCCTCAGCACCATCCCAGGAACATCACATGCATCTAGACAGCTCACAGCCATTTGTTTGCTTTGCCTACCCCGTTGTTACGCCCCTGTCACCATAAACTTGGCTCTCAAATGCTGAAAATGTTCAAGTTGTGTTTGCAGTTTGTTTTGATGCCCCTAAGTTACAGTTTAAACAAAGTTTCCAGCATGCTAACGGTAGTTGTTATGTTCTGAAACAGTAATGGTTTAAGTTTTTTCCAGGTTGTCCGAGCATCCCTCGATAGCAGAAGGTAAAGGAATTATCCTGTTTGAGATGTGACAGGTGATGTTTTCCCCTTTTACTAAAGTTATATATAAAATAATGGTTTATAAATTGTAATCAAGGTAAAAGTTTGTAATGATCATATTATTGATTGGTCATATCGAGGAGATCTTAGCAGAAAAGAAGTGTATTGAATTAATAGCGCCTACCCAAACTTTAATGATTCATGTGCACAATAATATCTTATAATTAAATTATTTAACCTGTTAATGCTCATATGTATAGATGCTTTACCATGTCCTGTTGTTCGTTCTTTAAGACAATCATTCTGTGTCTCCTACGCCACTTTAAAGAGCATTATGACTTGAGAGGATTTGCTACTTTCATAGTGTGGGAAGATTCACACTCTCTGTTACAAGTACAGCACGTCAACATTGTTCTAAAATGTGACACTTTCATTTACACCCGCACCGAACTTTGTGCTGAATCCGGGCAAGTGGGTCGGCCGATGTCACGTGTCAGGAGGTCACCAAAGGATCTTTCCTACTGACACACTGAGAGCATTTTAACTGTGACAGCATACAGTGACTAATATTTATTAGCAGCACTTAGCATTGCTGCATTGTAATGTGGTTATTAGCACTTTATTTCCTGGGCCACTATATTGATGTCTCAATGCTGCTCTGGGAAACAGGATAATTAAGAAAAATTGTAAATCTGTCAAGATTGAGTTCGTTTGACATTTAGATTTCCCAAGAGGTGTCATAAAGGCTGAAGCTTTTTCCTTCTCTAACAAGCTAATACACACGACTCAGTTCGTCCTACCAACTTGCTATGCTGAAGATAAGACATTAAAGCAGGTGTTACCATGTAGGAACTAAGATCAGGTTACAATTTGGTGATTACAAAACATCTCCTTCATCATCAGCGTTTATGTACAGAGCTGTGATATGGTTTTTAGTGGGAAGGACAGAAAGTCGTGTGTCTTTGCACCTTTAAAGGCTTTTGTGTTTGTTTGTGTACGTGGGAGAAGAAGAGGGAGGTGAGAGAGAGACACCAAAAAACTGTGTCTACTCAAAATTAAACTGGGACTAAATGCAGCAATAAAAAGGCACATTGACTGTTTACACGTGTATTTATAGTCCATCATGCGCTCCAACATGTGCATAACACTAATCCGCTGAAATTCTTCTACCAAACAGCATGGTGCAGGTCAACGTGTTGAGGTGTCACCCTTTTCTTTCGCTCTTCACTCAATCATGAAATTACATTTTCCCAGGTGATGTCACCTTCAGCATTATTTATGAATAGAGAGTATTTTCTTCACTAGAAGGTAGTTCCAGTGAAGAATGCTCACTTGTTATGGACACAGTTCCTAAAAGATTGGTTTAAATTTAAACTTTTAGACTGGATGTCATGACAGCTCCCGAAAGTTAATCCAAACTATCGCCACCTGGTTGTGGGACCTTAATACTGCAGCTCTAGACCATGATCACACTGCAGGCTGGTGCCCAAGGTGAGATGTTCGGTGCAGGATGGCAGCCTTTGTAGTCTGGATATTTTGGCTTATTTTCTGTACAGTGGGAGGAAATGTCAGAACACCCTTATGGCATGTCCTGGTACTTACCAGAGAATATTTTATTTAGCTTTTCCTTCTGTCTTCACTTTTTCTTCGCTCCAATGAAATCAGTTTTTTTACAATTAGATTCTCCCTCTCAAACAGAGACGTGATGTTTCCATCTTTATTACTTCTGTTCCTTCCTCACCACCCTCCCCTCTCTGTCCCCTCTTCCCAATATAGCAATAACTTATTTGGTCATTACATTGATTCCCAGGGGATGATAAATACGCCCAGGCAGACGTGAGAGAGTTCTCTCTTTCACTTCATCTATCTCTTCCCTCCCTTCATCCACCTCTACGGAGTCTCTAATAGGTTACTTAGTCATATGAGGTTTTTTCAGGAGTGTTGCTGATTCAGAGCTGTTGCTCTGCTTTAATGGTTTCTGTCTCAACCACATCTGTTGTCATCTATCACAACAGCCACACACACACACATACACACACACACACATAAACAGTCACTACGTTTACATGATGGCAGAAACCCGATTTCGGCCGAAATCGGGTTTCTCTATCCATGGGGGGATAACTGCTCTATCTCAGGGTACATGGCACTGAGAAATCCGACTCTTGTCCGAAAGCATTTCATACCCCACTACGATAGGTAGCGCTGTTTTCATTACAGCTAGTGGTGATCCTGCCATTTCCGCTTGACCTCGTCACCACTAGCAACACAAAAACAACAACAGCCTTCAACTCAGCATGCGAGAAAGATGACGAACGGAGAGCAAGGTGAAGCTACGTCCCTCTACATGATGTTGTGCATGTTTACTCTAGGAGTACTGCGAATGCGTACGGTGCATTTGATTAGAATGGTAATGGCGAGTGCCGGCCGGCACCGGGCAGCGACATTTTATCTACGTGTCGACTTCCGGGTCACGGCCAGGGAGGGAGGGAGGGAGGGAGGAGGGGTGGCAGGATCTCAAGCATGCGCAAAGACGTCTTCTCCAGTTGTTGTCTAGCTTCCAGAGTTACATGCACGCGTTGTCCGATATACAGCCAAATCCGATCTACTTATCTGGAGGTGGTTATCCGACTTCAGTCGGACACAAGAAATCTAGATTTGTGGAGTTACATGACATGGATCTTCGATTGAAACCGGACAACGCCAGAAATCGGGTTTCAATCGGACACATGTAACCGCAGTGACAGATTCTCCTCGAAGCCCAGAATCATCAAACCTGCATATTGTACGACACTATAACATTATTGCCAAATGTGTCTTGCCATTTTGTCAATATGCATATCCACATGCAGACCAGTAAAGACAGCATTGGTATTGAGAGGAGGTTTGAATAAGTTAACAATAATCAGTTGTATTTTAAATCAGGATCATCATCTCATCTCAAATTAAAGCAGTGGTGCCCACTAGACGAAAAGCAGTATTATTGTCACAGTGAACCTCTACGGACAGGCCTAATCCCCTGCTGTAACCAACTGTTTCCATGATGTTACCTCGGCGTTCGCCAGTGAAGACAAGGTGGGTCTATCGGCGTTTGCGGACCTTAAGGGGGATTTGGAGAACAAAGGAGAGAGCCGCGGGGGGGCTCGCGCCGCCGCGCGGACCGATCGCGACGTGTGATCTAATTAGCATATGAATCGGAGTCCAGCCGCTGGCTAGAACCTCTCTCTACTCACCATTGGAGGAAACCACAGACCCTTGAAACTAATGTCACTCGTGATTGGCTGGTAGAAGTGTTGCTATTGGTCACCTTATGGGTCATTGCAGTGCACACGTGGGGTCACAGCATTCCGCACGTGGGGTAAGCCCCTCCCACACAATATTTATAATAAAAATGTATATATTAATATTTATTATTATTTATAAGTAAGCCTTTACCAAAAGCACTGCAGTTAATTAAAACTAAACATTCATGTGATGCTTGATGCTATAGGTGAACATATTGTACAGGGAACAAATGTGAACAAGGTATATGTGGAGTGAAAGCTTTATTTACATACAGCAAAAATATTGTACAAAATCTCAGGTGAGGCTTGAAATGTTTCTCTGCAGCCTCTGGGTCATGACTTCTTTGTGGGACTCTTCTCCAGTGTGTAGACGTCTGTGGTGTGTAGCTGTGAGATCCAGTGTAGCTTCCAGTCTTATATGAAGTGTGGGACACAGGTCGGTGCGCTCCTGGTTGTGGAAGGATGGATCCATGTCATCTGTCCCGCTTCAATCAGCTGTAAACACATTCAGTAAAATTAGCACAGTTCAATGACAACATACACCTTTACATGTAACTGGAAAATTATTTAATGAATATAACCTTACCCTCTTTCTTCTCCGACAACTCCTCAATGCTGATGTAAGGTCTGGTCGGATCATACTGGCTCATAGTGTGTCTTTGTACGTCATGGACAGGCAGCTGGAAAACAACACATGTAACATGACTTTATTATTAATAAACGGAAATAGCCGCGCTGCATCACCGTTGGAAGATCCACAGCAAAAAAACACCAAAACAATTCATAAACAGTTACTTACATTCAATGGCTTAATTTTCTGCACTTTAAATCCGGACTTTCAGCGTCTCAGCCTAACGCCTCTTTGTTTGTGTGTGTGTGTGGGGGGGGGGCTGAGGCTGTGAAAACATACAGAAAAAAGTCACGTTGATGAAAAAACTTAACGAGAACAAACTGTTACATCTAAGTAATTCATACATATTTACACATGCACTAGATCTGCTCCAGCACTCGATGCTGTATTCGTATTTTAGCAACTTTCTCGCTATCCCAAAGAGTGGCGGACATGCTTTCAGATGTAGGGTTAGCTTAGTGGTTAGCATGGCGTCTCTAGCTCACCGTAACTCAGGGACTGTGCTTCCGTCTTCTCCGCCTCGACTCGTCCACACCGGGCCCGCGGCTCTGCCTCCACACGCACTCATCTTCTCCTCCAGGGAACAGCGTCGTGTCGACTTCAGCAAGTTATTTACCCCGAAGACAGAGTCACTCGTACGGGACAAGCTAAACACGACCCGCTTCCTGTCTGCGGGACACTCGACGCTGCTGCACGGCGTTTACGAGGCTCTGATTGGACGAGTCCATCAGCTGATGACGCGAGCGGGTGACGTGAGCAGCGGTTACTTCATGGGATAAGTATTTGACTGAGGCCAGGTTTATTTTTTGTGGTGTTTAGTAAATTTACACACATGATTCACTCATGCTGTTCTGTGTTCGTAACCTTATAGTTGAATGCACTTATTGTAAGTCGCTTTGGATAAAAGTGTTGACTGTTTTAATGGAATACTGAGAAAGTTTAATAACAACAATTAGACAATTGAAGTTCAAATTATGAAGGAATTTAAGCTCTATATTGTGTCTCCTTTATATTTAAAATAATAATCAAACTGAGTGGAGATGTATGTTGTATCCAAACAGCCGGCTGCTGTGTTTTGTCACTGTGCAGTCCATGGGGGATTAAATATTACACTGAAAAAATAAATCATTAAATCAATGAATGTTTCATAGCAATTTTGAAAGTAGTGGTGAAAAGGTACCATTTATAATTCATGGAACAGCTTAGTTTGCCATTGACATGTGAATTTGATGCCAGTATTTTGGGAGGACAGATATTTTTATGGAAAGCCAGTAGAAGTTTGGAGCTTACAGGACACAGATGATCATACCAGCATCATTTATTTGCTGGTAGAGGTGTGGTTTACACTTCCTCTGTGCATTTAACCAGCACAATTGAAAAAGTGACTGTAATCATGCCACTCTATACAGTTGTTGAGATTTAGGATTGTTTTGGATGACAATAAAAATTTGAAATAAAGTGCATTGTTTCATTTCTTTTGACTGCATTGACCTTTGTTCGTGGTATACAATATAATTCATTATAGCACACTTACTTACTTAAGAACAATTTAAAATTTCAGGTTTAATATTTATTTTAAGCCTGGTTTACTCAGCCAGATAGTTTGTTGGTGCCTCTTACACATTGGTGTTATCTGCTCTCAGGGAAACTGATTTGCATTTGTGAAGCTCAGAGCATTGTCATTTGCATATGAAAGCGTCCTCTAGGAGTTGGAGCAGGGGGGGTCAAATCTCAACAGCTCACAGGCTTGACAACTGCAGGAACCCTGAGCGTTTCCTTTGCTGCCTGCAGATACGTGTGAAAGTCGTTAACCGAAGGATGTGCCAACACTTCTCTGCGACACAGATTGACACAAACGCTTCTTTTCATGCAGTGGCCCAAGCTAGGGGTCTGGCCCCCCTAAGGGAGGGTTGTAAGAGGATTTCTAGAATACAATTTGAAAACCAATTAAGAATTGCAAAATCTGGTTAGTTCAACTTTTACTCTTTCGTCTACTTCTTCTTCTTCTTCCACCAGAGTGCTGCGGGGCCTCGTGGACGAGATCACTGGCCCAGTCTCTTCGAACCTTCGCCCAGAGCCAAAGTCAGGCTGACCAGTGGACAAAAACACAAGAATACAGGTTTCCTCTCCTGAATGTGGGTCCTGCAGTGGGGGAGTGGAGAGAAGAGAGCGGCCGACTGCTAACCCTCAGAACTCCAGCACTGGGCACCTTCAACCCCTCTGGAGGGAAACAGCTGTACTGTAGCTGTGTGAAGGTCCTGAACTTTCGCTCTCTTGCAGGAGTCAGGGAGTCCAGATGGACTGAGTTTTTTGGCTCGGACTATTCCCCTAGTGGCAGCTGGCGGGTCCTGAATAAACCTCCTGTGGAGAAACGGATGGCAGACATCCAGTGGAGGATTATACATGGAGCTCTAGCTACGAACAGATACAGAGCTCACCTGGACCCAAGCACTGAGGGGGGTGTGTCCTTTCTGCTCACTGCCAGAGACCCTAGAACACCTAGTAGTGTCCTGTCCCTGTCCTGTCGATTAACTAACACTTTTAAACAACTGCAAGAGTGGGTGGGGGGTTTAGGAGAGGTCTTCTCTATGCTTCTCTTTGTTTTTGGACCCAAATACATAGCAAGGAAAAAACACACTATGGTTTTAATGAATTTTCTCTTTTCAAATGCAAAGATAGCGACCCAGATAAGTCGAAAGAATAATTTACACAATTTATTTTACACTGACGGACAATTTGGAGGGTTTCAGGGCTGTGGGGGGGGGGGGGGTTGGACAGGTCCTGTGCTCACTGGGGGACAACCAGTCTCTTTTTTTAAAATTTAAGCAGAGCATCTTGTAACTTTAGGGTTGGTGTATGATGTGTGTGTGCATGAAATGTTTTATCCTTTCTTTTCCACATAATTGAATAATTAAGATTTACTTTGACAATGTGTCATAAATAATGTTATTCAAAAGTCAAAGTCAAATGTCTTCTTCTTCTTCTTCTTCTTCTTCTTCTTCTTCTTCTTCTTCTTCTTCTTCTTCTTCTTCTTCTTATCATTATTATTATTAGCATTATATGGTGGTAATTTGATCCTGTTATGTCATTGTGAATACATTAAAACAACATATCTCAAATTGATCTCATAATAAGGTTGTGGTGGGATAATGAGAAAAATTCAACATTCATGAACAGACTGCCATATTTGTTTGAAATATTGGAAGAAATATTATCCATCTGCTGCTCTTTATACACACACACACACACACCTACACATACACACACACACACACACACACACACACACACACAATAAAACACCTACTGCATGCACGTACACAGAGGTTTGAGGTGCAGCTATTTTCCTTTGAATCTTATAATGTGATCTGAAAAAGGCTCATGCATTGTTTTAACATGCATGACTCATTTTCACAGATGCAGGAACATAATGCAAATATTTATGATTTTATTTATGTCATTTAAATAACTCTTTACAACAACCAGCTTCTCCCTCACCAAAAAAATCATCATGTTTAATGAAATTAGTAGAAGTATTGTAAAATGCACCATTACACACGCCCCATGTGGATTTTATTACAAACTAGATTTAACCCAGTAAAGTGTCTCCAGCATGAAACCAATTATACTGTAGATTGAAGCAAATGAAACTGCCTTTCTAACCACAAGGTACCAAACATAGTAAAGCTCGACACTGAGCAGGTACAGAATGCTGCAGGAATGATGTGTTTTTCTGTTAGCATCCTTCTGGTTTCCATGACAAAACGAGATTTTACCATTTGCTTTTCCACTATTGCAGACGTTTGAACGTTCATGAAACTTATTCATGATGTCAGGTCACCACTTTTATAAATTTTGAAGCCTTGATAAAATCTCCAGAAGTAAAAAATTTAAAATAATGTTGAGCTACAAATTATATCCAACACTGTTGCACAATTTCAGCATCAACACCGCTAACTCTCCAACTTGAATTCTGGTCCTGTGTTTGAAAAGAGTACGACAACAAACAAAACAGGGCTAAAAAATTTAGACTAGCAAAAACTTTTCGTGTTTGGTGTTGGACAAACACAGCATGAAGAAGTTATGCACTTTATTGACCAACAACTCAGAAGTGAAGAGAAAAAAAAGCATCCTATTCTCTTTGAAATTCACTCATTGCTGTGACCAGGAGCACATTGTATACAAACAGTCTATTCCTAATCTATTTCTTCTATCCTTTTTAGAGGATTTCAACTTCTCATTGTTTATAATCCGCAATCTATCACTCCTCACTAAACCTTCCTCTTGTTTGCATTCTATTTTTATCTCCCCCTCAAAGTTCCTCCGTCTAGTGGTGGATGTTAGCGAAAGTGACAGCAAAGCCCATCCATAAACCCACTCTTCCAGATCTCACACACACACACACACACACACACACACACACACACACACACACACACACACACACACACACACACACACACACACACACACACACACACACACACGTGTACACGTATGTACCTAGAACCATCCACAGATACGTACAGTAGTTGCGCACTCCTGCACACAAGCACTCACACATGCTGACACGTGTGCATATACATGCACACAACTTAACAAGCTGTGACATGTGCACACAGACACACACACACACACACACACACACATTCCTCTTCCCTCCCGTTGTTCACTCTTCCAGACAACATTGATCAGAAAAAAACATCCATTAAATTCACGTACTTCCCCTTCACTGCAGAGCTGGGAGGGAGGAGGGGGTTTTAAGAGCTACACGTAGACCCTGGATGTTGAAAATACAATGAGAAACACCCACAGGGCCGACTGCAGAAGATCAGCCCACACACAAGGTTTTTAATAAGCCGTACACTGAGAACACAGCATTTTCTCACACTTATCTTTTCCCTTTACTGGGAAGACACAAATACAAAAATGAAACCCCCTGCAGCTGCGGTGACTCATTTGACACCATATCAAAGTTTTCATTGATCGCTCAGTCATTGAGGAAAAAGAGGATGGTGGAAAGGACAGATTGGGTTTGAAATCAATCAGTGCCAAAGAAAAAAAGAAGATTAAAAAACTACAGAGCAACAGAGGTTGAGGTTTTTTCGGTCATGATCTACAATCGGAGATGTGACTAGAAATTAGACTTGATCACCAGAGGAGCATGTGTGGGAGAGGAAGAATGGATGTGCAATAAGAGGGAACAGAACTGAGAAGTGTTGACAGACTGAGGGTGGATTATTAATGAAGGATGGTTTATGACCGGCGGAGAAAAGAGGAGAGGGGGACTGAAGCTCGGAGGTGTGTGTGCAGGATTGACTTTTATCTGTGCTCAACTGCTGTCAATATGGAAAAAAAGAGACAGGGAGCGTGGGCAGGATGGAAAAATAGATGATATTTTTTACTTGAGTTCAAGTATTTTAACTTGAGCAAATGAACCGTATGATGCCAATGTTGCGCCAATCAGAAATGCATGACGTGTGCCAGGCGACACGAACAGCACAAATTATTCTATTGATGTCTTTTTGCATCCTTGAACTGACTTTTTATGTAATTTCGTGGTACTGGAAATTTGCTTTGCACCATAATGAAGCATTGTAACCTATTATAGCTTGAAAGGGGAATATGTGAGGGTCTGTTTTTCTGCTCTTTCTGTGAGATGCCTCCACAGTGGGAACATATATATTCATAAGATTGCATTGAGGAACACTATTTGCAAGTGCATACCTGTGTGCATGCTTGTACACATTTAAATAAGTGGGAAAAATCATGAATTCACACCATCTAAGAGGCGCAGATTATCCATCATCTATTTTGAGCTGCTACCAGGTCGGGCCGTTGATTCCACACTGCAGAAATGGAGCGACGCCTGCGAGCTAGTTTAGGCAGCCAACTCGAGCTGTGCTGCTCCAATCATGTGACATACGTCATGTGACATACAGTTCCTCACTCTCCACAATCATATATTATACACACCCACATTATTAGGGTGGTCTATTTATTCACAGAACATTTCCCATCACCCCCCTTTGCTTGCCTCCCTTCCAAATTTCTTCAGCCCCTCCACCACTCCAGCATCCACCTGCAGGATCCGCCGAGAGGGGTAACAAGTGTGTGCTCATCACTCCCATCATATCTGTGTAATCATATGGGGGGGAGTGAGCAAATCAGAGCCTCTCAACGCCAAACACTAACCTATTCTAGTGTGGCAATAAACGTTTCATTATGAGTTGTCTGACTGAACTGCAGATTTGTCAAACCTCCGACTGTGAGGATGCTGTGTCTTATAAATACAACTTTTGAATAGTGTTATTTTTTGTCTCAATTTCAAAATAGGTCTACACAACAGAAAACAAGTAAAGTGAAATTCCTGATTTAGTGCTCCTCATTAGTTATCCTCCGCAGAAATACTCAAAGGCACATGTAGTCATCTGATGCTCGTACAGCTTAACCTTCCTCTACAGCAAAGGAATAAATGAAAACATCAATCTCCTGCTAGTTGTCTTGAACAATTTTATATGTCGGCTATTATCACCAGCACAGTGCTTCCTCTGGGGGAACAGACGCATGAACCACCCACTGCCTCTCCCCCCCTGCACTGCTGCTGCGTGCAGTATAGGGACCACATTTCCTAGGGGGGACTTCTGCTTACACATATTAAACAACTCATCATGTACTATATGTGCACATGAACATGAATGAGAGCCCTCTGGCGCGCACACGCACACACTGGGAAAAACATGGGTCGAAGAAGTCGTTTACCCTTTGGCTGACACACAGTTCAGAACACACTTCACATGCTATTTACATGGGGAAAAAATTACTTCAATTCCCCCCCTCCAATCAAATTTGCACACACACACACACATGCACACAAACACAAAAACACACACACACGCACACACACACACACACAGACACATACATCTATATTACGCAATGGTCTCATAAACTGTCAAAAAGCGTAACCTCACAATGTAGCACTGTTGCAGTGTTAAAATAAATAATTTACGTTACACCAGGCTGGCTCTAAACCATACACAACCACAAACACACACACACAAACACACAACTACTCTGCCCATAACACACAAATTTAAAGAGGATGAAGAACCTCAGAAATCAATTTTCCACTTCACCATTTTTGTGTGTGCATTCAGATCACAAGTGTCCTAACCTGCAACTCACTCAGACTGCCTACTCCAGCTGGAGAGTTCTCACATAAATCAGCTCACTCACACACACACACACACACATAAACACACTCACGCTCTCCCCATCAGTCATCTGGCTTGCAGTTTGCTGCTGTCGGCGGCAGCAGTTAATGTTTGTTATGAAATCCTCACCTCGGCTCCCCTGCAGATCCTTTACAAGCTGGGGTGAACATCTCGCAGTCAGAGGATGGTGCAGCATGTAGCAACAGACCAGTTGCCAGAGCTGGAGAGCTGGAGTGAATGTGCGTGAGAAAGAGAATGAGAGAGAGGAGGAGGGAGAGAGAATAGTGGGAGAGGCAGTGCATATAGGGGGAGGGTACAGCGATAAGGCACAGGCTAGAGCAGAATTATGAGATGAGATGAGAGAAGGTGAGAAAATGTGTGTGTGTGTTAGAATGGGAGATGGTGTTACCATGGAGAGGGCTACGCCTAAACTCCCTTTAAAGCCTTTTTAAGACAGAGGGAGTAGAAGATGGATGAAAGAGGATGTCAGGCTGTAAAAGGAAGAAAGGGGAAGGACATGTTTTGGCACAGGCAAAGGAGACAGACTGAAGGAATAAAGAAAGTGGATCAGAAGAAAAAGGAAATTAATAAGGGAGGCGAGGGGAGGGATGGGTGAGGGCACTGAAAAGTTGAAAGACCGTGACCTATAGAGTGAGATGAGCTCTCCACTCATCTCTAGCACTGACAGCAGCATCACACTTCACACACACACACATACACGCACACACACAAACAGTAGCTCAACTTGAATTCCTGTGAACGAATACGCAAACCAAATCGTAACATTTAAATTACTTTAGCAACCTGTGCTTCTGAATTGGAGAGACGAAACCAAGGCCAAATCAAAAAACTATGCAATAAAAATTCAAATGTACTGCCTTCATTTTAAGCTGTTTTAGGATTATTTGACTGCATGTCCCTCCGACCATCAGATGTTTCGATTTATCGACCTGCGCCAGGCCTGTGATCACTGAACTGGAATAAATTCATAATATTTCTCAGCACAGTAAACATTTGCAGTTCACACTGTAGTCCCTGTGAATAAAACATTAACATCACTCATCTTGCATTTTGATTTTTAACATTTTGATATTTTTTTCAATAAGATTTGTTTTTATATTGCACCTCACTTAATTATCTCATGGCTGCTATCTATCCTTCACAGTGTTCAGGTGCGACAAAATGTGTTCAGCTTTCTTATCCAACTGAGGTACTTGGTTCAAAAGAATGAACTTTATATTAATAAATGCAGCTGAAGTTCTTAGAATAAATGTTTCTCCATCACTATCTGTCTGTCCATCTGCTATAAAAACAATTTGAGGGGAAATCAACAAAATAAATGAATTTATTAATATGTCAATTTAAATATTAACCAAAAAAATCTCATGTATTCCACAAGAGTATAAATCTCTTTAAAAAGAGTCAGCAGGAAGTCTGGGGGAGCATTTGTGAGAACACAGCAGATCATTCGCAGGGTTCATGTGCAGAGAAAAACAGTGATGATGATGTTATATATATTTTGTATTTAGTCCTCATTATAATATTATATTATTTTAAAGCACCTTGTTACGAGTTACTGTAAACTACAATACAAATAAAGTTATTATTATTGTTATTATATTATAACTATTAATTTAAATTTAAATTATTGTTACAACTGAATCAACAGCTTCTGGAGCCGAGAGATTTACTGAGCCTGAGCTTGCAGCCTCAGCAGCAACTGTTCTGCCCTGTGCTCACCTCAGAGTTTACAGTAAAGGTCAATGATTTTCATATTTGACACACATTTCAACTCAGAGACACACAGGCACACAAAAGCCAACAAACACCACAGGATCACAGGTGTCACTTTTTCAGCACAGTAGATCCCCCATTGAAGTACAAAGGATCACTCTCACACACACACAATCACACAAACACACACACACAGCTTGCGATTGATGTGTGGCTCAGAGGCCACAGTGTTCCACTAATGGCCTTAACAGAAGAAAAAAAACATCAGCCACTCTAAAGTATTTCTTATTGATCTGGTTTGCAGCCCGTGGCTCTAATAACACACATGGACAAACAGCGGTTCTAAACAGAGAGAGGGAAACAGAGAGCGGGACGGAGAGATAGATGCTTTAATTAAATCCTCTCTCCCATAATGGATTGACCAAAGGAGACACAGCTGAGCCCATAGGTGCATGCTCATGCAAGGACACTGTCTCTGTGTCGCACACATGCGCAGTGAGATGCACAGTATGTTAACGTGTATGTTTTAAGTATGTTTCTTCTTTTCCTCTTATCTCCAGGCAGTTTAGCACTCGGGTATCCTCTACCAATTCTAATTGGTCCTGCTGGTTGGGTTTCCTTGGAAACCAGTTTGAAAGTGTTGGTTGGAGGTTTGCCAAAGGTTCAGATTAGACCGGCTGTCATGACCATAACAACACTGCACTGTTTAGGCATATGGGGAATCACTAACATTAAAATGGTTACAGCGTTGTTTACAGTCAGACACATGCCGTCTTTACTCAACTTCTAATGCAGCTCCAATGATCTGAACACAAAGTTAACTTTTTAGAGGATTCAGATTGCAACGCCTTAACATGAGAATTCAAACCATCCTTTAGAAATGCAGGATTCATATGATGTAAATTTGAGGAGCCTGGGCTGGTGTTAGTTTGTGACACTGAGTATCACTGTTGCATGCTGTCTGTCACAGTAACAAGACCCCCGCAGGTCTAAATCTGTATCTGTGAGCTTCAGTAACAAGCAACGTGTCATGACAGGATTTTACTTGTCAGGGAGTGGGCTGATGGCAGCCGTCTTTTGCTTAATGCAAGCAAGGGTTTACAGGTCTTTAAATTAGAATTTAAATTTAATTCAGCCATCCCTGAAGAGAAAAAATTTCCAGTGGACCTTTGATTAATTACTGTGTGACATATACACAAAAATACCACAAATAGTGTGATGTTAACTCAAATCATTATCATCATGTTTCATGTTTCTCTCTGAACATAAATTAGTAACTAACAGCTAATCCATATAAATAAACAGCATCTCAAACATGTCAGCCTCATCCATTCTCTGGGTAATATTCTGTGGTTCAATTTGAATGTGATTTTGTTTCTTATTTTATAATCATCCGCAGGGCCGGCCCTGGCAATGTTGGCGCCCTAGGCGGGATTTCAGAATGGCGCCCCCCCCAACATACACACGCAAATTGTCATGCATCCCCAAGAACTTTTGGACTGTAAACAGATGCACACACAGGCAGACAAAATTCTAAGCTATAAAAAATAATAAAAATAAATAATAAAAATATAAAAAGTCTGAACTCAGCTGTAGTGACGGCATATCATGTCATGTCGACAAAAATAAACATTAATGATGTCCGCAATTGGGGTGATTCTACCTCTATATTGTTATTTCTTCTCCTCCCCTACTTTGCTGCGCTTTCTGAATCGTGCTCCTGATAATTTAATCCTTTTTTGACTCATCTTCAACTCTTACCACAGTCTAACACGCCCCCCCCCCCCACACACACACACACACACACACACACACACACACACAAGAGAGTATGTGCTTGTGTGTTTCTGTCTGTTTGGACACAACTGACAAATGTGTGGATTAAGCAGTGTTTGGCAAGTTACTGAAAATTAGTAATTAGTTACAGTTACTAGTCACTTTTTTTAAAAGTAATTGATTTACCCCACCAGTTACTGTATATCAAAAGTAATTAGTTACTAGAGAAAGTAACTTTTAAGTTACCTTTATGTCTGCTTTTTAAATGTAATGTATATGAACAGTACTGAACAGTCAAACACAATAAACATATTTTTTAGACCTATTTATTGTAATCAACAGGGCAACAGGCCCATTTGTGGGTCATTTGGTACCGGGCCGGACAGAAAGAATAAACATTTTACAAGTTTTCTGTTTTATCTATTATCCGGTAATTTTTCAAAATAAAACCGTTTTATTTTGAAAAATTACCGGATCCTCTGCGTTATGACTCATGCTTTATGCATGTCAAGACGCTTGTCTCGGTCACATCACTTTTTCGCTGAACACAAACCAGCACGTTATTTGTCGGACCCATTTGTCAACAAACCAAGTAAATCCAGCCTGTCTGTTTAAGAAGAAGATCAGATGCTGGAGATCGCAAATGACAGCGGCCTTAAAATTATTTTTGAGAAAACAACTCTGCCGGTGTCCTGGATTAAAGTCACGGCAGAATACCCTGAGATCGCCACAACAGCACTAACAACTCTGTTGCCATTTCCGACATCATATCTGTAGTGACATGATAGATCGTTTGAAATATATCAATTTTCAATGTGTTTTCTGGCCCGATTTGCTCGTAGCGAGCGAAAAAAATAGAACAGACCCCGGAACCATCGCTGCAGATCGCGAGCCGGCCGCGGCGCTGCCGGTGCGAACAGCCCAATTATTTAACATGGGAAAGGAAGCGGACAGCTTTCGTGGCGCCTCGCGGCGCTTCTATCTCCGGTGCGTCCCCGGGTTTAGAAGATTATGTTGTGATGTTAATGTTTTGGTTTATATTGCATGTGTCGCGTCATGATAAATCAGTCCCTTGTGCCGCCCTCTCGGCATTTTGAACCCTAGGCAACCGCCTACTTCGCCTATGCCAGGAGCCGCCCCTGATCATCCGATACAAATGTAAGTTCTCGTGGGGTTTATATTTTTTAAGTTTGAATAAACGTTGGACTCATGGACTACAAAGATGGACGACACAGATGGTGTGTCTCCACTTTCTCCAATGCTAAATTATCATGGATGAAGGCTCCGCCCTCTTGTTCTTTTGACATCATTTGGGAACAGAGTCGGCCCAGTAGTGACTACGGTTTGGAGCATACAGTTGTATCTGTAGTTACATATACATGTATGTATATGTGTATATATAACATCAATGATGTTGCACTGTGTACTCAGATGTTTCTACAGTGAACATGAAACACATGAAAATTTACAGAATGATAATATGGTTAGTCTTGTTTAAGTGTAACTTGATGTATTCTCTCATGGTATTAATATTTCTTTCACTTGCTGTGTACAAATATTCTGACCTTCTTCCACCACTGCCTACACAAAAAAGAAAGATAAAAGCAGTCATCTGTGTTCTTTCTCAGAGAGATTTTAGTGTGAATTATATATCAATAGGCATCATATCATATCTCCTCAGTGAGGACAGTCACAGTAGGTGAGAGATATTAATGAATGTGTCTACGGGCTCTGAATCTTGATGGATTCTCGACAGGGTCAGTTATTTTCTGCCATCAATATCTCATCAGATTTATGTCTGGGTCAACGACAGCAAGAGCATGCGTTATGGCAACAAAAAACAAGTTGGCCAAACCAATGTGGGAAGGAGTGAGGAAATCAAAGATCTTGTGAGGAATATGTCTTGAACAACAGAACCTTCTCCTGACTCGCACTGAGATGAGCACAGAGCGACAACCTTTGACTACAGAGGAGTGACAGAGAGCTGACAGGCAATTCCTTTAGTGCACCCCACCACTTTCTATATATCTGCACAGCAAGCTGAAAAGCACAATGATTGACATGAAGCAAAGGGAGCCTTCATTTCTTGCCCCTTAAAAGTCAAATGTATTAAAAACACAGTATGAATGTAGTGTAAATGTATGTCACTTGCAATATGATTCATAAAACCTTCTGTCCATCACGTTATCTGGAACGCCTATCATTAAATGTAGTACAACATGAACTGATTACATTTTATTGGTCAAAGGTCAGGGTTATGGCAACCTCATGTTTGTCCCATTATCATCAACATTATCTATCGGGAGAGTCAGAAGGCATTGGCATTCCAGTATCACAGTACAACTGTCCAAAAAACATGAAGACAAATTTCCACCAGGCACTTTTGAGATATCATGTTCACAATGTGATTGAACAGACGCAGAAGCAACCCGACAACATCCATGCAGCCACTTTTTTTAAGTGTAATAGGGTGAGGACTTTTAAGGGAAATAGGGGTAGCTGATAGTCAGCTGCTGTCTGACTATCAGCTCTTTACCTTGTGTCCTCTGCAGGTTTGAGCTAGTTCTGAGAGGGGTGACCCACTGGGCTGTACTTCACTGTCACACAGGCCTCTGCTGCCTCTGAACTGTGACAAAACATCACTGTCGTAGAAACCATGTTAAATAAATTAAACAACAAAACAAATATAAATAAATATGCATATTTAAAAAACTTTACACTTCACAATCAAAATGTTCATGATATTTTCCAACTCAAACATCATTTGTCAATTTGTTGTGTTTCTGTCAGAGTGAAACATTGGTAAATTAAAGCAATCATTATACAGAAACTAAATAATATTTAATAAACAATAATTGTTTAAACAAAATGTCTGCCTTACAAAATAAACTTTTTTTTTTTTTTTTTTTTGAAAATACAATATTTTATTGTGTCCTCCCCAAAATCCATACATTTTTTATATTGTACTTTTAACGTTAAAGGTATTTTTTTAAAAGCCCTTTTCTACCATCCTTATTATTTCGTTTTCAAGGAGGGGTTCCAAGTATATTCAAAACTGTACGAGGGACATTAATAAAAAAAAACAGTTACAGATTTTTCAAATCTTTTAAATTATATGTTTTTCGATTTGAATTGGAAAAGCTCCTTTGCTGCCTTCTGGTGGCCAAGCTCACATACTACACCGATAGGCACAATCGGCCTATTTTTTCACACACAGAAGCAATGATAGGCAGGCTTTAGAAAAAACATATACGAGACAATACCAAAACTGAAAGGGCAGATGATAGTGTTTGTTTCACAGAGAGCCAAACACAGAACAAAAAAGTGAATTCAAAAGAAGGATGTTTGGATTTGATCTTTAATAATTGTACATGTAAGTGTCCTTTGAAAATATTTATGTTTAAAATCTATGCTCCAATAACAACCAAATAAGACAATCATAGTGGGTGAATAAGACAGACAACTGCACAAAGTAACTAAACTCAGGCTTCTAAATCTGAGAGGACTATTCAATTCATTTTATAATGTTTTACTTTATATAGTTTTCAAAAATGTATCATCAGTGACATTTTTATTCTTCAACTGTATTTATCCTCCAATATTGTGTGATCTTCATATAGCTTTCAGGTCTTTTGCCCTCAATTCTTTATTCTTAACTTGTGTTTTGAAAGGTGCTATACATAAATAAACTTTATTATCATGAAGGGGTAAATTAAGGTCTTAATAATATTCATTATTATTTTGACATAAAATGGTGGCAGGTGAATGTTGCGCACTATAAACTGGAAGTGTGTTTCAATTTGGATTAGAGGCTATAGCTGAAAATTTAACCTTTACCTGTGACCTTTACACATTTTTATAAACAAGAGATTATTGACTACCGCTCTGAGCACGGAGCCAGGACACAGCCTTCATAGCCAGAAGCTCCCACTCTGGCTTGGCATGGATCTTGAAACCATGAAGCCAGATCAGAGCCAGAATGGGGGCCCACACTTCCTGGTCCACCTAATGAACAAAAATGAGAAACATGAAAACGTTGAGGCCAACAGTATGAGTGTCTTTACTTTAACCATTCTACCACTCTCTCTGTTAAGGACAGACTAAAACATACACACAATACAGAATATCTATTGTATGGTATTATACAGAACAGTGTATGTAAAAACCATTACACATTTTTTGTTGCAACAGTTTTCTATTGTTCTTATCATACTTGTATTATTATTATTTTTAGTACTCTACTGTACTCAAAATGTACATTTTCATTATATATCTTAGTCTGACCTATATTGCTATCTATTATCAGTGCCGGCCAAATATCAAATGGCCGTTCTCTGTGCAGCACACTGCACGCTTCATCACAAATGGATGTCCATATAAGGAGAAATAGAGGCGTGGCAGGATAATTACAGAGAGTGGACACGCGCCCGGTGTGAACACTCACACTCACACTCACAAACATTTGCATTGGATTTTGCGCACACACTTATTTTCTGCGGAGAGTAAGAACATTTCTGCGTATAGGTTAGTGAAAAGGAGGCCCATTTTTCTTACCAGGATGTCACAGGCTGCTGTAAGGATGAATACTTCTTCTGTTCAGATGCGGAGCCCTTACTGATCTCTGGCTGATTAAATATGTCTTAATAACTTGTTACACCTTCAAATGTGACTGGAACCCACCGATGGAAGCTTTGTGTTCTCCACCTCCTCGCTGGTCTTTCCCACAGCAGCAGCCAGAGCCAGATCAAGCAGCCAGCAGCCAGACGCCTTCTGCAGGGAGACCAGCTGCAGAAAAGGATCTCTGGGTGGCTGCTTCGGCTCAATGCCAGCATCACTGCATAAAAAGGTTTCTGATGAGAAAAACAAAACATAAAACGACCTATGAGTTGGTTTACAGATGTGGGTTTATAGGAATTGTAGGGACTATATTGTGCAGTCACATCAAAAGTGAAAAACTTCCAGCCTTGAAGTGAGATGCATACAACACATGGAGTCCAGACAGACACACAAATAAATGCTGTGAAATTGAAGGTACAGTATTTCCTTTTAAATCCGTAGGAGCTTTGACAGATATAGTTCAATAGAATGAGAAGACCACTTGTTTGTTTCGGGTCGCTCTGAGGTGAGACACCCTGGCCACTCTTGAAGTGTCTGCCAATTCTGGTGAAAACTGATGATGGAGCAGAGATATCAAGCATAACATCAGGAGCTTATTATTCTAAATTTGTATAATGTACACACACACACTCATTGGAAATCTCAAGTGTGCATGTAGATCCAACCCTTTGGCTCACACACAGCTCAGAAAAAAAGTGAGGAAAAACTTCATACCCCAGACCAATCACACACGCCCATATGAACACAAGGGCTGTAGGTGAGTTTGAGTTTGAATGGTTATTTGTTTCTGTATGTTGGCCCTGTTCTCCCTGTCTCTCGCCCTATGTAAACTAAGATCCCTTTACATTTTGACTTGCATTAACAGGAAAAACACAGATGGAACAACTTTCTTTGACAATAACTAAGCTCTAATATCCTGCAAATATCATCTGTGAAAATGGTTTATCATCAAGGTGTGAGTTGCAGCCTTTATAACAGGACACTTCCAATCAGGGGGCTGATACACTTAGACCAAGAACGTCCCCAGCCCCCTCCTTACTTACAAAGCTCCTGGTATTATCATTTTAAGATTTAATGTTCATCGATGTGTTTATTATGGTGGGATTAGCTCTTCCAGCAGAGTTTTTTTTGCTGCTTGTATTTTTTGACAACTGCCTCAAAGACCCATATCAGCTGAATGCACAGATTTCTGTTTTTCAAATGTATTTGATTAGTACTTTGAGCAGAAGCAACAAAATTCTGTTCAATTTGATTTGTTAAGGATCGTCCTGTCATAATTTTGCTTAACACTCTTTACATATTGAAGAATTACAGTAACCTTAAAGATGCATTTTGACATCACTACAAATCATCTAAAAAAGAGGAAAACCTTTACCTGATTTTACTTTTTTCTTCACAGATTTTACTGAAAGTGTTGAGAGAAAAGTTGGGTAAGTTGAAATCTTTTCATTTTCAACACAATAGAATGAGTCTCAAGTAGTTTAAAAAACTCTTCTGACAAATAAACACAATTTCATTTCATTATTTCTCTTGAATTATTATTTCATTTTGCATAGTGAAGTACTCAGTGTCAAGAAGCCGAAAAAAAAATTCTGCCCATTGTCATGTTTAGGAAACACCCCAACCGAAATAAATCATGCACACTTCACATGCATAACTAATATACTACAATGACAGTCCTGTGGTTGTGTGCCTCTTTCAACCAGTGTAGTTTCAGTCTACAGAAAAAAAAATCCATACTTGGAAGAGGTCACTGTGACCTTGAACTTTACCTTTGACCACCCACATCTAAACAGTTCATCCATGAATCTATGTGAACAATTTTGCCAAATGTGAAAAGATTGTCTCGAGTCATTCTTGAGATGTTTGCTTCACAAGAAACAGACAGACAACTTGATAACATAATGCTTCCGGCCACTGGCTATTGCCAGTGGCCAGAAGCATAGGCTTAAATATTCTTACCAGAGAATTGAACAGTTCTGTTGCGTTACAAAAGTGTTTTTGTCATAATTTATTTAAATATACAAACTGATATAATGATATTATAGGTCAGTGCAGCAAAGATTTATAAATTAGTTCAGATTTAAACATGCAAGTGGGTCAATATCACAACAGCATCAGTAACTTTCAGATAATACAAACTTCTTCACCAGCTCATTCACAATTTGTTGTTAAGGACATGCTGCACACGTAATTGTGTTTTTGAACTGTAAACTAAATGATATGACTGTTCTGTGATGAAACACATGAATGGTGATTTTTATATCTCATTTAATATCAAACTCATAAAAATCTTCATTTCATTGGTTGAACATGGTTCATAATGCCACCTAGTGTGGACCTTGCAAGGCCAAAGACAGTCAACTGTTTGGGACATCTCTACATAATGAGATAAATATTTAAGCTAACTCCTTGGATGTCCCATGAGGCTGTACTTCAACGTCACACAGCACTCTGCTGACTCTGAGAAAACATCACAGTGGTAGAAACCATGTTTGTAAAATATATGATATGTAACAATTCTTCATTTATCATGTCTAAAAACGACCTACGTTAAATATTTTGCTGACTTTTGTAGCTGCATTATCCAAAATGTTTCCAACAATATTCAAAACCAGAGAATCCCCCAATTTGTTTCAGTATAATGGCGCGTTTCATTACGGTTGCCTTTGAATTGCGTCAAATCTGTTTCACCCATGGCTATGAAGTAGCAGTCCATCTCTACTGCTACATCTTGGGTAAACAATGTATGACAAAGTAAAAAAAACACTGAAAGCAGGTTAGCCAGTCAGCTGTTTCTTCCTTACAGTTTGTATTAATCTAATTAAATTAAGTGGCCTTTTGCTGGGCATTCAGTACCTGAAATCTCCCTATTAAGAGATGATGCAAAGGTTATGAAGGAGATTGAACATCTCCCATGATAACACACTACTTCCCAAAAATCATAAAAATAGGTGTGTGATTCAACGGTCTGTTTGCTCAGGCACCAAGAAGTATTTCTGTGGCCGCCAAAATTATAGTTTACATTAAATGTCAATGCTTCCTCACTTATCTCCTTCGGCATTGGAAACTTCGGACCATCCTCTATGAAAGGAAATGAGAAAATGTAGCCCCACAATTCCAATGACATGATCTAGAACTGTTGTGAATCATCCTGTGATCGTCTGAGCTCCTGATTTCTTCACTGTCACATCCAGTCAACAACAAACATATTGAACTTAAAGTTCACAATATCATCATTACAACCAAACAAAAATGTAAAAGTAATTTAACCCCCTGGTTGTGAAAAAAATCTGTTGTATTGTTATTTCCTTTAGGTAATAATTTGAGCTGTCAGTTTAACGTGTTATTAACGGCGTTAACGCAAACCCATTTTAACGCCGTCAATTTTTTTAACGCGAGTTAAAGCAGAGCTGCAGCTGCAGCTTCAGTATCTGTGTTCGGATCCAGTCTGTCCTGCTCTCGCTTTTTGTTTTAATATTTCGCCAACTAAAATAGCCTTTATATTTTTAAGCTATTGTCGCGTCCCTGCTTACACAGGACACAGAACTTCTTCGTGGTTTAGTAGCTTTTATTATCCTTTACCGGACATGTGCACTTCTCACTCGCACACATCAACAACACTTCACTTCCTCATTGAGCCCCGATCCCCAAACAACCCCATCCTATTGGTCCAAACAGTCACATGTTCCACCCCGGCCCCTTCACTGAACCCTTAGACATCAGAACGCTCCTTCAACACAGTGTTTTACTCAACATACGTCAAAACCAAACATACACATAAACCCAGTCCGTTACACTATTAGACTGCAGCTATATGGTTTTATTTATTTAAAAATAGGTTACTTCTTATTTCATACATTTTCCACAAATATGGGGAGGACTCAAATAGCCCTACAAAGTTCTGTGTTTAATTTATTTCAAAGTAGGCCGACACTTGCCTGTGTATTTTGTTTGTTTTTTATTTTGTTGCTTGTCTGTTTGAGTAGCTAGCTGAAAGCAAATAAGTAGTAGGCTTACCTTTTATTGGTAACCTAACTGTTATGGTTCATTGTTTCTGAAATAAGAGGCCTGACTGCTATGTTCATAGCAAACTTGAATTTTTTTAAATATTAAGCCATGGTTTAACTGCACTATAGGCTAAGTCCTTGTTTACCTGAAATGTGCACTTTATAATTTTATTTTGTACCGCCCCTGTTTGGCAATGTTGTTTTTAAATAAAATAAAACATTTGCATAAAGCAAGCCAATCCACTTTTTCATGTTGATAAGAGCATTAAAACGAAAAAAAAAATGATGGAAAAGAAATAAATGAAGGGACATTTAGAATAGATAAAAATTTGCGATTTATTGCGATTAATCGCGAGTTAACTATGACATAAATGTGATTAATCGCGATTAAATATTTTAATCGTTTGACAGCACTAGTAATAATTAATAGTTCCCTCTGTAAAATGTGAAAACATATTTTCTCAGGACCTGTATTTCTATTTTGGACACGTAACTTTTTAGAACTCTCAGCCTCTAGCACAGAGTACTGTACATTTTGTGCGGCCCTTCTGTTATAAATAAAGTTGTTATTAATATAGACGCAGAGTGGAAGTAGGGATAGATTTTCTCTGCACCATGGTTCTCCTTTCCTAACTCCATACGGCTTCTCCTTTACATCTATCCTTGAACTCATGCTGTATTCTATCAGGGTCAAGGAATAGTGGTTGAGATAGATAGAAGATTATATGTACTTTCTGAACGCACCCCAGGGTCTTTTGTTCTGTATATAAAAGACCCCTAGTGGCCAACGTTACATATTTCATGTGTAATGTGACGGCACATACCTGATTGAAAAGGTTTCCAGTCAAGGAATTTGTTCCCTTTAACAAATTCAGTCTTAGATGTTAAATAGGAATTACAGTAAGAAGAGATGATGCGGACTTCCGGTGTTGCAGCTAATGGAGTAGGACGTGTTTCTCAGAGCTCCTGCAACAACTTTTTAAAAAACTATTTTAGGTACACCTTTTCCATCTTTCTTCGATGTGTGTTTTCCCCACCTCCATAATCTAAATTTAACGCCGTCCTTTTGCCGACCAAAATGCCTCCAAAAGCCAAACCACCTGTCCATCCGCCGCGGCCTGCTTCGCACACTGCATCCCCGCCTCGTAGTGATCCCCCCTCCTGCCTGGTCGAGGCAACCGGTGGGTCTCCATCACACGACTTCAAGGCCGAACTGCTATCGTCACTCCGTGTTGAAATGGCAGTTATTTTCAGAGCTGAACTTCAGGCTGCCTCGGCCGAGACCTTGTCAAGCATCAAGACTGAACTACAGGCAGTGAAATCGGAGTTATCCAGCAGCATTGCAAACATCCAATCTGAGGTGCGCACTCTGAAGTACACCGTAGGTGAAATGGAAACATCGCTCTCCTCCTGCACCGATGACATTGCTACCATACAGGCTAAAGTGGAGCACCTGACAACTGAGCTGGCAAGACTGGACAATAAATGCGAAGATCTGGAGGCGAGATCCCGGCGTAATAACATACGGTTAGTGGGAATTCCCGAAGATTTTTCCAACTTTTCTGCTGCTGCGGATGTCTCCAGCCGAAGCCAAAGCCGGGAGAGCGCCCTCGACCCATAATCGCTCGTCGTCACTATCATACAGACTGTGTGGACATATTGCACCGAGCCAGAACCCAGCAGCGGATCAAGGTTGGAGAGCTGAGTTTCTCCGTCTTTCCCGATCACACTCCGAAGACGGCTCGTGCCCGAGCCGCCTTTAATGATGTTCGTCGCCGGCTCCGGGAGATACCAGGGATCCGCTACGGTCTGCTCTACCCGGCGCGTCTCCGGATCACACACAACGGTGCGGAGAAGAGGTTTGATTCGGCGGAGGAGGCCAGCGCATTCATCAGGTTGCTCAACGTGTAAGAGAACCGTGAGGTGATACACACCGGTGAGGAAGCAGTGACAGTTCATATTGACATTTATTACTTTTTTCAGTTAATCCTGTTTCCTCTTATTTTCATAAACACACAGTATGTGGTTTTCAGTTTAACTTGGTCTTGATTGGCTGTACCTTCTTGTCAAATGTTGCTAGACTTGCAGGAGCTTAACCCGAAGCTTGATAGTTATGCAAAAAGCCGAAAGTGTTCGCTTTAGGGATCTGACTCCTTGTGGAGTTAGCACTGGGTTCTCCATCGTTTGGGGATGGGGACGTTGTAAGTGCAGTTGGGGGGTGGGGGGGTGGTTCAATGTGTGTGTTTTTTTTTTTGTGTGTTTTTGTGTGTTTTTTCTTTCTTTTTTCTTTCTCTTCTTCTCCCTTTTTCTTCTTCTTCCTTCCTTGGGCATTCAGTCTATTTCTATCTCTAGGGATTTAACATATGGCCACCAATACTAATACTTCTGATGTCCCACTCACTGGATCCTCTGTGAGACTCTTGAGCTGGAATATTAAAGGTATGGGGAGTCCAATTAAGAGATCAAAGATATTTGCTCATTTGAAACGTCTTAAAGCGGACTTAGTGTTCCTGCAGGAAACCCACATGCGTACTAAAGATCAGGTCAGACTTAAATGTCCCTGGGTTTCTGAGGTGTTTCACTCTAATTTCAACTCTAAGGCCAGAGGGGTCGCTATTTTAATTGGTAAGTCAATTCAGTTTTCAGCTTCTAAGGTGATATCAGACAAAAACGGCAGATACTTAATTGTTGCAGGTACGTTATTCCATATTCCCATTTTATTAGTTAACATATATGCCCCCAATTTCGATGATCCACACTTTATGAATAAGCTATTTGAACGTCTTCCCTCATTGAACAACAGCCTCCTCATAATTGTAACATGATTGGGACATGAACTGTGTAATGGATCCCAACTTAGACCGCTCCAACCCACGTACTCTGACTCCTTCTTCAATGGCGAGGTCACTTTCAGATTTTGTGTCCAGGAACAGTTGCACTGATCCTTGGAGATTTAATAACCCTCATAACAAGGAATATTCCTTCTTTTCTCAGATGCATCAATCTTTCTCTCGGATTGATTATTATTTTATTGATGCTAAACTAATTCCCAAAGTACTGTCTGTTAATTATCATCCTATTGTTATTTCTGACCATGCCCCTCTTTCTTTAGATATTCAGTTCTCTTCACAACCCCGGTACTCAACACCTTGGAGGTTTAATACATTACTTCTCTCAGATGATAAGTTCACCAAATTTATTACAACTAAAATAGATGATTATATCTCTCTAAATCAAAATGATATGGAACCAGTTTCATGTTCACTGCTATGGGAATCATTAAAAGCATATGTAACCCAAGGGAGTAGGTTTGATTTGGACATTGGTGGGGTCCGTGGGATATGAAAGTGCTTCCTAAAGTTGATAGGTTTTTTTTGTATTCGCAATGATAATTGAAAAAAAAATCAATAAATCGGCTTAATTAACATGTTTATAATGCATATCTGAATATCAAAAGAGAATATGCATTCTGTAATGTTATAGGTTAAAGCAACTAATGAAAGAAAATGAGTCAACTTAGAAGAGTTTTCAACTTTACTCTGGTGCAACTGTAAACAACATCAACAACATTGTAAATAAATATTTTTGAAATAATACAACAACAGGTGTATCACTAAATGTACAGGTCAGTATAATTTCCTGCTGGGCATTTCTTCCTCCAGTGCCCATGAGCCAGCTGCAGGGTCATCAGCCAGGAATCGCTAATACTAACATATACACAGATTAGTGTCCATTGTGCTCTTCCTATTTGAAAGAACCAAACACATGCCTACGTCTTTCTGTAACAGAAATGAACTGCTGATAGATTTCTTTAAGGTCAATGTTGTCCAGTGTCTCCTGATGGACATGGCACACTGCAAGATTGTTCAATCTGAGTTGAGTCAAGGTGGTTCTCAGCCATGTTTTAAGCCTCCTGAGAGCACTGAAACTTCTTTCAGCCTCAGCTGATGCAACTGGTATGACTAAAAGCAGCCTGATAAGGGACTCAACCTGATCAAACAGACCTCTCACTTCAACTGTCAATCCTCTCATTATGTCTGCCACTTCAACACTAGATTTGACAGTGTATTTGGACCTAAACATGGCTAGTTGGACCTTTAGTATGTCCCTGTTCAGCTCTGGGTACTGATCTACAATGTCATTCACTTCTCCAGTCAGGAGAGTTTCCTCCAGCTTTTGCAAGACATTTAGATCTGGTTGGTTGAACCTCTCCTCAAACTGAATGTGCACACTATCAAGCATTTTATAGAACTCTGTTCTATAATGCTCCTCTGCTGACTTGGGGATGTGCTGGCTTGCTTCACTTGTGAATCGTTTTGGTGGCTTTCTTTGGTGAGGAATCTGAATGGGCTCAATCCCAAGGGAGTCAACCATAGCCACTGCTTTCTCAAAAACCTCATGAAAGCTCTCCTTATTTCTTTTGGCATGTACAGTAGATTTCACACACTGTATGGCACTTCTCATACCTGCAACAGTTTCAGTCCTTTTTTGAAGGGATGTGTTCAGACACTCCAGCTCCTCTATCACTTCTAATGCCAGACAAAGACCAAGTACCGTTTTCCCTTTCTCAAACCTCTCACGCAAACCATTTGCTCTCATGCCTGTGTTTGACCCACTTGATGCCATCTCCTCCAAGCTAGACAAAACACGTTCATACTGAGACAGCACCGCTCTGATAGCTTTGCCCCGCACTGTCCACCTGGTTGGACAAAGTGGTCTGAGTGATTTTAATGGTACCTCTGAACTTATGGCTTTGGAAAATATGTTCTTGAATTTTCCTGATTGCTTGTTTAATGTGCCAAGCTCATGCACCCACTGTAAGGAATCATTGATCAAGGGACTGGCTCTGCATGCAGACTGCGTAATCAGGTTAAGACAGTGTGCCCCACAATGCACATACAATGCTAACGGTTGCTGTCTCTTCAGTTCTGCTTGTGCTCCAGAATATTTGCCTGACATATTAGCAGCACCATCATATGTCTGGCCTCTTAACCCAGAAATGGGAAATGTAAATGAGAGGGAAACCTTGAAGGAAAATAAAGGTTATTAAATTTAATTAATGTTTATTTATCCCCAAAAATTTTTTTTAAACCATTGCTCCCTTTCCACACAAATAAAACATGAAAATAATGGTAGGCCTATACCTTAAAATGCGGATCTCTTTGGCATTATAGCCTATGCTGACTAATAATCAATATCAGTATTTTATGGCTCTAAAATATATAACCTTTTAATTAACTTACACGTTGACTTCTAAAGAAGTCTCTTATGTCCAGTTTTCGTTTCTTCGACATCCTACACACACACACGCACACACGCACACATGCACGCACAGCGCGCGCACGCACAAGCATAAAACACACACAAATATAAATGTTACTGCAAATGACATCACTGATATTAAAATCCGTCTCGCTGACGTGACCGAAGGCAGAACTTACACTCGCAGATGCAGATATTAGCTATGCACTGAGGCGTCCTGTTGCTCCTCCTGTCTGGGACTAGCAAGTTGCCGGTAGCTTTTTTTTTTTTTTAACAAGCAGATGGAGTGACAGCGGGGACGGCCAATCGGGTTGAATATAGGTTTGCGGGAAACCGCTACAGCCAATCAAAGCGCGATAGTTGTTTAGAGGCGGGACTTCTAGCAGAGACTGATTTTTAACCCTTTGTGTACTATAATTATTGCCTAAACAATACGGACAGCGGGTGTATTATTGGTAGGGACTACACAGTAGAGGCTGGATTTTGGTAGGGTCGGGACCCTACCGTCCCTATATAATCCTACGCCCTTGATGTAACCCTCTGGGAAAACCAGTTGTTACCAAAACACTTATTTATAGTTTTATTTATATTTCCTCCTTACTGAGAATTCCTTTTATTTAATTAACAATTCTGTTTTATTTCTCTGTATTTAATTTATTATTATTAAGTCATTTCCTTTTGGCTCAGGAAGTGTTCTACAGGTCAAAAAACTTGACAACAAATGAGCCTATTGGTTCAAGGTGAGATAACTGCATGTTATTGGGAAAAACGGTCTAAGTCCCGCCTCCTCACTCAAGTTAGATAGGTGTGCAGTCGAGTGTGGAGACAGACCTGGCCTGATGAGAAGTGGAGAAGTTGAGATTACGGAGCGATATTACTGCTACTAGTACTCGATATAATATTGAACAAAGAGAAGTTAGAGTATGTTTGAGCCCATAAGAAGTTTATCAACTACTGAGAAGACCTGGAGAGCAGCTTAGAGCACCGGTTATTCTTTTCTTTTCCCGGTGAGTTGCACATGCTCAATTAGCCACCACACGTGGCACAGTAGTGAAATGCTATATGACTTAGCATAGCCTCGTGGTGTTTTTGCCATTGAGTGTACTGTAAGATGTTTCATATTTCTTTAGTTATAGAGACAAAAGGGGACATTTGTGTGTGTAATATGAGTATGTATATTAGTTACATTGAGTACAGAGCTAAGGATTATGTAGCTGAATTTCAGCTTTGAGATTAGCTTTCCGTTCATCATTGTGCTGCTTGCATTCACAAATGCAAGGTGTCAGTGTTGTGACAAGAAAAATATTCACATTGCTTTACTTACGATATTCACATATAGTGAGTATTTGATGATAAGCTGTAGGTTGTTTGCATAATAATCTAACATTCATATGGTTTCACTGCCATTAAAATTGTAATTTAATAAGTATTGCTTATACTTTAATATTAAGAGTTAAATGTTATGATACAACAGTAATCCTTTATTCATGGGTTAAGTACTGAATTGTATTATATGTTGACATTGATAAAATTGAACTGTACAGTTAAGAGAATACGAATATTTGCATATGTTGCTATATAAGCCGTGTTATGTTACACAGGCTGGGTTTTCTGGATACCCTTGAACTTTGAGTTGGATTGGAATCTCTTCCTGACGAGGGAGATGGCGAGCCACCCGTGTTGAGCACCTGGATTGAGGAGCGCTTCCAGCATTCATCTACCTTGCTGTCAGTGTGGTAGGACTGTGGGGAAGGACCTCAAAGGACAGTTGAATCTAGCAGAACATCCTATTTTTTGAGGATCACTTTTATTTTCTGGGTGCACCCATTTCAAAAGACATTTCAAAACCCATTACAAAAGACATTTCTAATTTTACTAAACTGAATGCCGGCAATGTTGTAATTATTTTGTGTGTTAATACAATTGTTTTCATTTAAACTTAACTCTGTGTTCTGGTTTCTCATTGTGGTGTCTGATTCCTGTTAATTACTCCTCCCTACGAATCTGGGTTATACTGGTCCAGTGTGCACCTACCCTCCATGTGGGTTACACATACTTGAGGGGACAAATTATTTCTTACTCTGCCCACTTAAATAAGTCCCGCAAAGCCAAATTGCAAGAAATCTCTATCAATATCACCAAATTGGACCAACAACTCGCTACTTGCTCCTCTCCCAGTTTACTTAAACAGCGTGTCGATTTACAGACTGAATTTGATCTCATCACCACTAGTGATGCAGAGCGACTTCTTTTACGATCACGCTCCACATATTATGAACATGGTGACAAGGCAAGTCGTCTTCTGGCTCATCAACTCGCCACCAAGCTGCTTCACGTATGATCCCTCAAATAAAAGATTCATCTGGCTCATTGCATAAGGACCCCACCACCATTAATTCGGTCTTTCACTCATTCTAATCCTCTTTATATAAGTCTGAATCTCCACCTGACACCACTGAATTGAATTTATTCCTAGATAGCCTCATCTTCCCTGTGATAAGCTCAGATGCTGCAAAAGAACTTGACTCACCATTAACAGTAGAAGAAATCACTTTCGCTGCGAGAGGTATGCAAAATAACAAGGCTCCTGGCCCTGATGGATTTCCAGTGGAATTTAAGAGATTTCAGGATAAATTGTCCCCTTTGCTACATGCTGTTTATAAGGAATCACTTGAACATTGCACTCTCCCTCCCACTTTAAGGCAAGCCTCCATAAGTCTCCTCTTAAAAAAAGATAAAGATCCGAATCTCTGCGGCTCATACAGACCTCTTTCATTGATAAATGTAGATGCTATTGTCTCACATGAGCAAACCGGATTTGTTAAGGGACGACAGTTATTCTTTAACGTCCGAACACTCCTAAATATTATTTATTCTAAAACTGCCACAACAACACCTGAGGTAGTCATCTCGGTCGACGCTGAAAAAGCATTCGATAGGGTTGAATGGGACTATTTATTTACTGTACTAAAGAAGTTTGGACTGGGTAATGGGTTCATTTCGTGGATACGTCTCCTTTACACATCACCACAAGCAAACATTTCCACTAATGGCATTCAGTCCAATTTTTTTACTCTAACCCGTGGCACCAGACAGGGGTGTCCCCTATCTCCTCTATTGTTTGCGCTAGCTATAGAGCCCCTGTCAATCTTTCTGAGGTCCTCCTCCACTTTTACTGGGATCTCACGATTGGGCACAGAATTTAAATTGTCACTTTATGCTGATGACTCATTGTTGTATGTCTCAGATCCTGTCCTTTCGATTCCCACAATCTTATCTGCTTTCCAGAGATTTGGTTCTTTCTCAGGCTATAAAGTGAATACTTCTAAAAGCGAATGCTATCCTGTCAATGCTTCAGCATCACGGCTCACACAATCAGATGTCCCTTTCAAAATGAGCCTTTCTGGCTTTAAGTATCTCGGGATCAACGTAACCAGAACGTTAAACTCTCTTTTTTCTGCTAATTTCTCACCTTTAATGTCTAAAATTAAGTCTGACCTCCAAAGATGGAAGAGCTTGCCTCTCTCGTTAATTGGAAGAATTAACGCGGTTAAAATGAATATTCTGCCCAAATTTCTTTTTTTGTTCCATTGTCTCCCACTTTTCCTGCCAAAGCAGTTTTTTAAAACAATCGATCAGACTATTTCTGACTTCTTGTGGTGTGGAAAGGCTCCTAGGATCCGCAAATCCACACTTCAGTGATGTAAATTCAATGGCGGATTAGCACTTCCGAATTTTCAACTGTATTATTGGGCGACACACATTCAAAAAATTTCATTTTGGTTCAAGTCAGTGAATCTGCCATGGTGCCACCTAGAGGCACAGTCATGTGTTTCATCCTCCTTACCTGCTCTACTTACCTCTTCTATTCCATCCAACCTCTCAGGCTTCACAAATAATCAAGTGGTTCACTCCACACTTAAAATTTGGTATCAGTTTAGGAAACACTTCAAATTTAAATCAACATCTACTTTAGCTCCTTTACTGAACAATCATTTATTTCGACCTCCACTTACAGATTCAACCTTTCTCACATGGCATAATAGAGGCCTGAAATGTTTTAAAGATCTTTACAAAGATGGTATTTTTCGTAGCTTTACAAATCTCTCAGGAGAATTTCATCTCCCAACTTCTCATCTATTTCGTTACTTTCAAATTAGACACTGCGCTAAAGCTTTGTTTCCATTTTTTCCCTCCTCGCCGCCGACCCTACAGTGGGAGGTGCTTTTAAACCACGATCCACTTCAAAAATCACTCATCTCTAAAGTTTATAATGAACTTCTGTCTTTTGATTGCTCTCCAGTTACTAAAGTTAGGGCTGCCTGGGAAGATGAAATGGATCTATATTTGGAGGATGACTGGTGGGACACTGCTCTTAAGAAAATTCATACAAGTTCATCCTGCGCTCGTCTCACACTTATACAATTTAAAGTTCTGTTTAGAGTCCACTTTTCTAAAGCGCGACTGTCGCAAATCTACCCCAGTATCACTGACAAAAATGCGACAAATGTCATGCTTCATCCTGCAATTTAACCCATATGTTCTACTCTTGTCCGCTACTCTCTTGCTTTTGGCTGAACTATTTTGATACCATGTCAAAAATACTTTCAGTGATTATAAAAGTCTCCCCCCATGTTGCCATATTCGGGCTCCCAGAGAACCACAACCGGTTTACCTCTAATCAATTAGACATTTTAGCTTTCACTTCTTTACTGGCAAGACGCCACCTTCTTCTCAACTGGAAGTCAACTAAAGCTCCCTCCAGCACTCAGTGGCTCAACGACACCATGTCTTTCCTAAAGCTGGAAAAGATTAGATATTCTGTGAAAGGTAGCTCTAACAAATTTTATAGTAAGTGGCTTCCCTTTCTTACATTCTTTCACTCTCTCCAGTCTCTGCCCCCTGATTGACGGACCCCCCCTCTCTCTCTCTCTTTTCTCTCTTTCTTCTTCCTTTTTATTCATTCATTTACTTATTCTTTTTTTTTTGTGTTTTCTTTAGTTTTTTGTTTTCCTTTTGATTTATTGATACTGTGCAGCTTTGATACTTGGTTATTACTTGATAGAATTTGCAGCTGTCTGTCTTTCATTATTGTTGTTGTTTTCATTGAGTTGTGTAGTGTGTTGTTTGTATGACCACGTTCATGTGGTCCATAAAATAGGAAAAACATCCTAGGAGGAAGACTGTATGCCCTACTCTTAATCCATCGTGATGCACAGTGTTTTCATGGTGTCAATGTCTCTATATATTGTTAATTGTCGGACTGTGATTTTGTGATACCTAATGTAAATTTGACATTGCTTCCTGTTCTACTGTGCCATACCTTCTAATAAAAATATAAAAAAAAAAAAAAAAAGGAGAGATGATGCTGATCTTACCTGTCCAGTTAATCAGTGACCTCTGACCCAGGAAAATTACTGTGATTGGTGGAGAGAGAACAGTGAATGACATTCCTTCTGGTAAATCCCATGTGTCTGCGATGTCGTCCATTGCTGGATGCAGAGCGAATCTCAGCGACCTTTTTATACAATTTATACGACTCTCCATGATTTAATATTATTATCTGTTTTTAATATCAACAATAATTTCTTACTTCAGGTTGAATCCTGTCAGTTCCTGTGAGGAACTGAGCATGACCCTCTCCTTCCATTTGTATTTTTCTTGTATTTAACACAATCCGGTTTTGTACAGCTTGGTGCAATTTCTAATTATTCAAGTAAGTTTATTCTTAATGATTAAACTCAAACGTTGTACCCATTGTCCTCTGGAGGTTTGAGAGGGAAGTTATGCTGGTTCTGAGAGAGATGACCTGCCAGGCTGTACTTCACAGTCACAGAGCCATCTGCTGCCTCTGAACTCTGAATTATATCAAGAATTGAATGTAATACATGGTGTTTTCACTAATAAACATTAATTAATGAATAATAATGTGCTGAGCAGAGAGGTATTTCATTTTAGGAGTGTGCTGCACCCACCTGTCTGATGAGCTGGGCATAAATCAGTGACCTTTGACGCTGGAAAAGGGCTGTGATTGGTGGCGAAAGAACTGTCATAGACACTCCTGTTGGCAAATCGCATGTGACTGAGATGTCCACCACAGCTGGCTGCAGAGCAAATCTCACGACTGCATCACCTGATGGGGAAAATACAGTTTTCAAAAGTAGGAACAGAAACTGAAGCTGCTTTCAGACATTCATTGAAATCCAGAGATCCTCCAGACATTCTACAGTTCTGCCAGTCCCCTAGAAAAAGTCTGCAGACAACAGAAGATCCTCTGCAGGAATCACCGCGAGCTATTGGGAGTGTTGATGACGTTTCTGACGTGTGACAGATGCATAAATTAATGAAAACATATAATTTTGGATGAAAAAGCAGAGCAATACATATAAAGATGTCAAGAGAGCTTTTGGTGATAAGGACCTACACAAGTGTTGATGTGCAGATTAATGTGTCATGTCCTTACCTTACTGAAGCCATGATTTGTATTGAGTTGTTTCAGCAGTGTGAAACGCAACAGTTTTGCCATGTTTAATGTCTTTCTTATTTTAGGTTGCATCCTGTCGGTTCCTGTGATGAACTGAGCGTGACCTCCTCCTTCCTTGGCCAACCCATGATAGGAGCAGAGCTGGCTCCTTCCCCGATCCCAAAAGAGAAACACCTACAACACAGTAGTTAAGTGTTTAACACAGACAGCATTACAACGTGGGACACACTGTGAGCAGGACTCTGTGGTTTCACCTGTGGGAACCTGAATTCTTCTTCACCAGATCAATCACTTCTTTGGTGTTGAACACTTCTCCGTCAGAGAAGACAAAAAGCTGGGGAGGAGAGTGTACACAGGAGTTACATACCAGCACACCCAGTAACATGTCATCCAGCTAGGTAAGAATAATGAGAAAGGTGTGGTAACTATGAGTTTCACACACACCATTGCAACATGCTCAAGACTGTTCTTGGACATAGATGCACGTAGATGCACTGTATGAATGTGTGCGAGAAGAACTGTAGTGTAATAATACTAAGATAAGTGCTATATAAATACAGGAGATTTAAACCTAATCTATAGTTTCAATTCCATTGTTTTCTCTGAATAGGTCAGTGACACTATCCAGTATCACTGCACACACGTCACTCTTGCACGACTGAAAAATGCTTACGTTTAATGGCATCGTAAAATAATAGATATACTTTCTGCCTAACAAAGTTTAAACTTTTAGAGTGAGTATCCTCTATGAAATGATGCAGTTGTTGCCAAAAACCTTGAGTAATCCATAGCACAGCATCTGAACTTGATCTGTGCCACATTCTATTCTAACGGAGTGAGGCAGGGCAAATTTAACACTGATTGTTCTGGACCAGGAAATGGTAGAACTTTCCCCTTGAGCAAGTCACAGCCCCACAGCTCTACCTGACTCTAATGGTGGAAAGGGAGTGAGAACATTTTTAGAGTTATAGTTCTGTCACATAAACAGAGACAATAGTGTGTTGACTCTGATAGTGATGATAGCATTGATTCATGTACAACTTTTGCGCGTGTGTCTGTGTTTGTGTGTGTGTGTGTGTGTGTGTGTGTAGTATTACTTGTCTAGGTTGATTAGGAATGCAGGGCTGGCTGTATATGTGTTTAATGGGTTCAAGGATCTCTGTTCCTCCCAGATTTGCCTGCATCGCTTTGACTTTCTTCAGTGACTCTTCTAAGTTCTTCTCAATGTACTCCACACTCTTACTGCCATCGCACACGTGCAAGAACACATGTAAACACACATGCACAAACAAGCATTAACAACAAGGACAGAATGAGATCTGTTGAACGGACGTGAGGTATTGACTTACGGGAAGATGTGTTCAAAGCCGGAACCAAAACTGTAGATGTTGAAGTAGCAGCCCATTGGTAAGCTCTTCAACAGGAGCAGTAGAGTATCCTGAGGGAAGCAGACACAAGTTGGTTAGGTAAGGTAACTGTGTGTGAGACACTATGAAAAGTTTAATGACAGAGTTTACATTCGCTGAATACCCTGGCACTGGCAATTCGAGATTCTTGCAGCTTGGTGTCACTTGTTGGACAATCCATACTCCCAGATCGATCCAGGTGAAGCACAAACTCTCCACGTGAGGCGAGTGAAGACATCACAGACTTGGGGAACTCAGGGTACAGGCTCAGCATCAGGACTGGATCGCCCATCAGACTCCCTGAAACATCATTGATTCCAACACGTGTAAGAAAGTTGGACGACGAGGATGATCAACTTTACTATTTTGCAGAGTAACAACCTGACTCGTTTTCACTCACCAGGTTTGGCAGAGGCTTGTCCTGCCTCCACCACAGCAGTGGGCTTGTGAGCATCTCTGTAATAAATCAGCAGCTCAACATCTCTGTCAAACTTGTGTCCTGCAGCCAACTTGACCTGCAGTTCACAAAGCACACTCAGTTATATTTGTAGCTCTCAGTGCTGAGGAACAACCACACACAGAGGACATGTGAGCAGTCTACCTACCCTGGCCTGCGTCTGCTCTGTGTTGACGTACTGGAGAGACTCCAGAGAGCAGCTGGACTCAACTTTGGAGATTGGACGAGAAGACGACACTCGGACAGAAAAGGACAGACTGTAGGGAACCAGAGAGGCTGGAACAGAGGTCACCTGCACACCAGCACCTTCAGAACCTGTATACAACACAAGAAAAGAGAATAATAAGTAAAGGTTGATATCCTTCTCCCTGCTGCTTTCTTCAGATCCTCTGATCCTGAGGTGTTCCCAGGCAAGATGGTGTACACACTACAGCAGGTTCTTGGTCTGCCGCTGGGTCTCCTCTTATTTGGGAGATCAGACGCCAAAAGTTACTCAATTGGCTCCTTTCATTGTGCTAATGCAGTGAATTCAAACTGATGTATGACATCCTCACACTGCCTCTTAACCTGGGAGGAAAGTTCAGCTACTCCTGGTCCACTCTTACTCTGCTGCTTTCCTAAGAATTGTATTTTATGTCTGAGGTAAAAATAATTTGGAAAGATTACACAAACAAGCATGACAAAGTGAAGTAAGGTGACCTGAATTCCTACAATCAGCAACTAGTGGGGGGGGACAGTCATATCTGCTGCAAATTGTGGAATGTCAGCTTAAAATGATACAATTATATTGTAAATAAAGATAAATACATTGAAAAATACATGACAGATGTCAGGTTTGATTGGTTCTCCACCTCGAACAGGTCACAAGTCATTTCACCGGTCATTTATTAGGATTTCAATATCAGGATTTGCGGGTAAAGTAAGGGTAAAGCCTGACTCGTTATTATTATTATTATTATTATTGTTATTATTGTTATTATTATTATTATATGACACTCAGAAGAGTGCATACATCTGAGGCCCAACACTCAAATTTGTATTTAGATCGCGCCAAATTATACTAACTCAAGACATATTCTCTGCGAAATCAATGAAAAAAACAAAAAAGGCCTGTTCCGCAATGTGAAAGAAAGTGAAGAAAAAAATAGCTCCGGATCGATATTGTTCTTTTATCAACCATACCACGTTCTGCCACCAAGTTGAATTGTAATCCACTCAGAGACTTTTGACACCAGACAAATATTTGTTGCAAGGTTAACATTAAATGTTATGTACATCTACTGCCGCAATCTAACAAGCAATACTGCAGACTATAGAGCAGCAGACCAATTTTGTGGGGGGTAATGAAGAGGCAGCATTAATAACAATGGGCACTTGGTACTTGACGCTACCCCAGTGACAGACAAGACACAGTTTGGTTTGCATTAAACCAAAAGTGCTGGCTGGGTTTCCTACCCTGAGGTTTGTAGCGAGGGTTGAGCACAGCAGGCAGACAAAACCTCAGCCCGTCATCCGCCTGCACAGCCAGCTCAGTGACGTACTCCAGCCTGACGGAGGCGCTCTCTCCTGGAGGCAGACTGCTCACACTCAAAGTGAATATATCTGGACTCTGCTCACTCTCCTCCAACAGGAAGGCCTGCTGACCGGAGCTCAGCGCATCATCATAATCCTCACGAGCCTGAAGACACAGACACAACACACGTGAGCTACACTCACTGTTTTACTGGTTCTTTAGGATCCATCACACTGAGTGAGACGTCACTGTCCAGCTCACCTTCTGTTTCTCCTTCACCTCAGCTACAATCTGTGTCTGTCCAATCTGAGCACTGAAGTGACAGACAGCAGCATCTCCAGGGAGAGGGAAGACAAAAACAGCCTCCAGAAAAAAAGTAAAAAAGGACGGATCTAACTTATTAATATACGCGTCTACTCACACTTCGGTTAAGATCCTGAAACTGTTTTAACGTAAAACAAATGAATTCACAATCATACTTTGTGCATCGTCCATCGCGTCACACCCATACAGTCTGTGGCCACGCCCACCTTGTCCAGTTCCGTTACATTAGGTGGCGCAGTCACAGAAACATGTACGCACCATCAGAAGTTACGGATCGTAAAACAAACTGAAGAAGGCAGCGGGTTTTTGTAGACGCCATATTTTTTATCCACATTGCAGCGATGTATTTTACCACTGAGATTCGTCTCCAGCGCAAGTGTGACGTCAAACAACGTTATTTCCAGTGTGTCTGGTGGAAACTTCTGGTGCGTCATTTTGTCCTACATGTATAGGTCCAGAGAAGAAGAAGCAGCTTACCTCGGGCTGTGTGGGACGCTGTCACTGCAGGTCGTTGTTAGATGTGCAGACCTGGTGCAGACACAACAGGGTAAAGCGAGGAAGAGCCTGACCTGTAAACACTGCGAGGAAAGTTCCCGTCACGCCTGCTGGTTGCTCGATTTTATCAGTAGAGAGAACCGGACGGGCGGAGCTTGAGGCTATGTCTGTGCCTTATCAGGACAGACCAGTCAGAGACATGTTAACATTTCACTTTCTGTTTCTCAGCCTCAAACATGCACGCTATCACTACCTAGCGGTGGAGGATAGGAATGAACACGCTTTCTGATTGGGCTGCCCATCTCTGTTATGCTGAACTCTGGAGATCCTCCGGACTTTCTCAACAGAGGCTGTTTGTGTGAACACATATCTGAGTGAGAGCCACACAATTAGTATGAAGGACGATACATGACTTAAGTGTAAATAAATGTATAAATAAATTCATAATTAAGGAAATAAAAACAGAAATGTATAAATAAATGTCTTAAATATATTTCCACGTTTATTTATTTCTGTATCTCTGTGTCCGTATGCTAATGAGAAAGGCGGTCCTAACCTCAGTTCCATGCAGGATTGGTCACAGGAGTGTGATGATCCAGTCCTACTACTTCTGCCTTTCAATGCTCACTGGTGTCCAGTAGCTGTTTGCAGTGTTGAGCCAGTTCACACTTAAAATTAACTAGTTCAAGTTCAGAGGGTTAGGGTTAGTTAAGGTAGTTTTTTATTGGGATGATTTAGGTGTCAGTAGTCCTGACTGTAAGCGTCATGTCTCGTGTTGTACTGAGCACATGTTGACGAGTCCTTTTTCATGATGCTTAAATGCAGCCTCATAAACTCTGGAGTGAATCAAACAACACTGAGTGACTTCATGTACTGATCGGGTCCTGATAACTAGTGACGAGTATTTATTAGTTCCAGTGAGAGCAGAGAGGAGGAGGAGGAAACATTAACTCCAGCTCGGTACAAACCTGTTGCAGCTTCTGCTCTGATCATGACGCAGCTGATCACTGAGCAAATGTGAAAAACAAAAAATGCAAAGTCAAAGTAATGGTAAAGAAAAAGAAAAAAGTCCTGGATCCACACCAACATTTAATGGGTTCTTCAATCAACCTGATATCATATGCTTCTGCCAAGTTTCTTGAAATATTTCCAAAAGTTTTTGCACAATATGCTTACAAACAAACAAACCAACAGACAGGGGTGAAAACATAACCTCCATGGCAGGGGTAACATTCATTACATTCAATTTAGCTGACGCTTTTATCCAAAGCGACTTACAATTCGTGCATCATCATCTACGAGGGGCCATTTGAGGGGTTCAGTATCTTGCCCAAGGACACTTCGGCATGAAGATGGGGAAGATTGAGGATTGAACTGCCGACCTTCTGGTCTGAGGACGACCACCCTACCCCTTAGCCACATTCATGTGAAACATAGCATCAAATGAAAATGGAAAACATGATAGAACAGGTGATTTATTGTTGGGTTAAAGTGAGACTAAATAAATGATGTAAAATGGGCACCCATACAATACAAAATCCTCAGAGCCCCATGGCGTCTTTCTGCACATGGCAACCCAACAGTCTGTTTCCAGCTTCCACGCCCTCTGATGGTACTGGAAAAAAATACAAAGAAAAACACAATACAAATCATCAGAAGCTGATATTATCCAGTATACATTGTTAAAAACAACAGCTCTTAATATTATGATCGTTACCATTCTGAGCACGGAGCCAGGACACAGCCTTCATAGCCAGAAGCTCCCACTCTGGCTTCGCATCCATCTTGAAGCCATGGAGCCAGATCAGAGCCAGAATGGTGGCCCACACTTCCTGGTTCACCTATTTCAGCAAATCCAAAAGAAAATCATACAGAAAAGGTACAATAGAAGAAAGAAAAACCAAAAGATCAAAAATAAATGAGAGTTTCAAATGGGAAAATAAGACCATCAGGGACCATCAGGCTGAATCTGAACAACTTAATGCAACAACATGATGCATTAAATTAAATGTCTTTTTTTGTCTTCTTTGCAGATGGGTGGTCACAATATAATATCACTGCATTATTTTAAAACAAGAAACCCATTGTTTTTTTGTGTTATTATTTTTGACAGTAACTCACAGCTGAAGGCTTTGTGTTCTCCACCTCCTCGCTGGTCTTTCCCACAGCAGCAGCCAGAGCCGGATCAAGCAGCCAGCAGCCAGACGCCTTCTGCAGGGTGACCAGCTGCAGCAAAGGGTCTCTGGGTGGCTGCTTTGATAGAGCCTGACTTGAGACTGAAGAAAAAAGTATGAGAATATCTATCCATTCATCCCATAGCTACATCACTTAATTATTGAGGTTTTCATATGATTTTTTTCCATCAAGATCCATGAATTATTCTCTGAGAAATTAGCGAAAGTGTTGAAAAACACCTCTTAATGTTAATGAAAGTGAAAAAGTATTTTTGGATCCACTCCCTGATCTGAATCGGCACCAAAATGTAACATGTTCTTTCTTCGGTCATTCCCCAGCCCTCATGCACTGAACTCTGCGGATCCTCCGTATTTTCTCCAGGGGAGGTGTGTATGTGAAAGCAAATGTCCAAGTGAGAGGCTCCATAGTTTCTGTCCTCATATTATAATGTCTGTAGAAATCCAGGAGAAGACATAACCCCCTTGCTGTAATGATTCACAAGTTTCAGCCTGATCAAAAAGGCCCACAAAAGACTACAAAAGGTATTAGTCTACTCACTAGAGCCTACTACAGGGATACAGTCTGATGAAGGTGTCTTTCAAGGCAAAGAGTAAATATGAACAAATAGTGTCATAAATGGATGTTTGGCAGGTGTGTGCACTGGTCTACTTACAAGTGGAATCACGCATGTCGAGGGACATCTCAGCTTGTCCACTGCAAGCTCTCATTCCCTGCGTTGATGGTTTTTGTCTCCCCATACTTTTGAGCTTCATGTTAATACCAGTAAACACGCTGCCAGACTTTCCTTTAGGCGCTGCTGCCCTTGCACAAGCTGATGGGAGAGCAGAGTAGTGTGAGAATAAATCCACTGGTAATGGTTTGTGATCTCAACCAGCAAAATGTAATAGCTCTTTAAAGGGATATTTCTATGCCGATGGAAGGGTGAGTGAAGTGTTTGAGTCCACAAAACACTGGAGTCTGAGGGGTAAACTTTGTTGCAACCAAATCCAATTCAATTGAGGTCAATGACGACCTCTTCTTCAGACGTAATAAAACAACAGAGAAATCGCAACCTGCCTCCATTCTGCTCCTGTGGTGTCATCCTAGTGTCCGTCAGACATATATAAAAAAAATAGAATTACCACCTGGCCATTTGTTATGGCCGAAACAATTTTTGACCATCAAATTCTAATCAGGTCTTTTAGTCCATATGAACCTTTGTAGCTTATCTGACTTTATTATCTCAGTGTTCCCGAGATACTATGTTTATGATTGTGAAGAGACAAGCAGCATTACAAACTTTACATAGATTTACTGTATTCATAAAAATGTCAATGTGTGTGTTACTTACATGTTACTACATGTTTCGCCCCGAAATTGCATCTCTGCATCCGCATGAGAGCTATAAGATATAAGAAGTTTGAGGTTAAGTGAACAACATTAGAATTAGTGAACAATAAATAGTGAGGAAACTACTGGTTTCTGAGCTCATTTATAACTCACAATAACAACTTAATGAGTACTTGAAATAGTCAAGTTGTTCAAATATATTCAATATAGCATAATACAATAATTGCCTCTATTTACATACATATAAACACACGTGGGCATATGAACATATCAGCAAATGTGCACATACAAACACACTGAGCACAATTGGAAATGTAGTTCTTATGTACAAATTAAAACCAATAAGAGTGAATTGTATATACGGAGTAATGACACTTAGTGGAAGTTGAGAATAGAAGACTGTTACCACATGCCTCAGAGGTAGGGCTGAACGATTTGGGGAAATAATCTAATTGCGATTTTTTTCCCCAATATTGCGATTGCCATTTAATATGCAATTTTTTTATTTGATCCAATTTTTTTTCCCCAACAAAACGTAATGAATTATTTAAATATGACCAACACAATATTAGATACATTTAGTGTTAAATAATATTTAAAATTATAGGTGCCTTATTGCTCCCAAGTCAGAAACATTTCACACAACTGAAACATAGAATTTGCCTCTTTTTAATATATATATAATATTTTGTAAAATCAAAGAAAATAAAGTTATAAATAAAAAATGGAGAAATGCACAGGCCATATAGTCAAACAGTACAACTGCATGTATGAACTGTTTCCTGAAGCTAATGAAATGGTCCCACTCCTCAGACTGTGATTTTTAACCCTTTCGAACACAAGTCACGTAACAGACAGAGTGTGTGTGTGGAGCCACAACACAGCAGACATGAGGCGCTGTAAAGCCTTGAGCATTCCGTTCATGTCCCAGTGGTCGTGCAGCGGTACGGAGGCGCCGGGCCTCAGCAGGAACACCCCCATGCTGAGCACCTCCGTCCCGCAGATGTGCGTGTAGGGGACCGGGGGCTCTGGAGCCCCCCTGCCCCGGAGCTCGGCTCGCCGACCCGGAGCTCGGCTTGCTTTTCCGGGGAGCGATTTTCAGGTCCGCCGCCCGCAACGCGATCACCAGCGAGATGAGCTCGCTCTATGTTTGCGCCACGTAGGTGACGCAGGCCTGCTTCGCTATCTTCTGGATCAGTGGAGTTGTGTTGTCCCGCGGCATTCTGGCTGCGGGTGCGGACGGCAGCCCGGTGCGCAGGTATCAAAGACCTGAGAGACTGTGGCCTGGACCTTTGTCATGACCAGACGACTGGTTCAAGCTACCTCGACACGCTGAGGCTTGAAGGGGCTGGGTGTGTGGGGGGAGCTAGTCAGCGGTGGTTAGAAACTACCGACAGTGATACAAGGATGGAAAAATCACGAACCAATGGCAGGGGATGCTACGTGGGCTCCACCACAGAAGGATGGAGATGTTATGTCAACAGCATAGTAGGCAGAGGTGGTCAAAAGGTCTTGGATCTTCAGACTCTTGGTATCGGTTTTTCCTTTGCTATTTGCTTACCAGGTGTTGGAACAGGTCTCCGCACCAGAGGTCCTCTAATAGGCTCGCCGTTGCCTTTGTTGACGGCAATGAAGGCCGTGTAGGAGCTGCTCACTCCTGATTGGACACTGAGCTGCACCATCTTCTCCTTCACTCCTCCGTCTTGCTGTCCTCTGTGTTCTCTCTCCTCTGTCTCTAGGGAGCGGATCAGAGTCCGAGCACTCAACCTGTGGACTGTTAGTCTGCATACAGGAGAGTGAACACAGAGCTAAAACATCTCATGAGGTCTCAAAACATCAGATTACTACGCAGTATATATACATGACAGTTAAATCATTACTGCTACACTTCTAACTAATGAGCTACAAAATGCTAGTGGTGAAAATCAACTTGAGATTTTCTAACTAAGTTTAATTCCTATGGTAAGAAAAATAAGCATCTTTATTGATAGAAATGTGTCGCTCACTGTGATGAAACAAGTCAAATTCATAGATGAATAATACTATCAACTGTTTTGTTTGTGTGTCTATCAGTAAATGACATGTAACAGTGCATTTTTCTTGTATTAAAAACAACCCTGTTTTTTACAGCTTGGTGCAATTTCTAATGATTCAAGTTAGTTTATTCTATGTTAATGATTAAACTCCAACATTGTACCCATTGTCCTCTGGAGGTTTGAGAGGGAAGTGAAGCTGGTTCTGAGAGAGATGACCTGCCAGGCTGTACTTCACCGTCACAGAGCCCTCCGCTGCCTCTGAACTCTGAATTATATCAAGAATTGAATATAAACATGGTGTTTTCACTAATAAACATTAATTAATGAATAATTATATGCTGAGCAGAGAGGTATTTCATTTTAGGAGTGTGCTGCACCTACCTGTCCGGTGAGTTGTGCATAAATCAGTGACCTTTGACCCTGGAAAAGGGCTGTGAGTGGTGGCGAAAGAACAGTCACAGACACTCCTGTTGGCAAATCCCATGTGACTGAGATGTCCACAACAGCTGGCTGCAGAGCAAATCTCAGCGACTGCATCACCTGATGGGGAAAATACAGTTTTTCAAATGTAGGAACAGGAACTGAAGCTGCTTTCAGACATTCATTGAACTCCAGAGATCCTCCAGATATTCTACGGCTCTGCCAGTCCCCTAGAAAAAGTCTGCAGACAACAGAAGATCCTGTGAAGGATTCACCGCGAGCTATTGGGAGTGTTGATAACGTTTCTGACGTTGTTTCAGCAGTGTGTAACGCAACAGTTTTGCCATGTTTAATGTCTTTCTTACTTTAGGTTGCATCCTGTCGGTTCCTGTGATGAACTGAGCGTGACCTCCTCCTTCCTTGGCCAACCCATTGATAAGAGCAGAGCTGGCTCCTTCCCCGATCCCAAAAGAGAAACACCTACAACACAGTAGTTAAGTGTTTAACACAGACAGCATTACAACATGGGACACACTGTGAGCAGGGCTCTGTGGTTTCACCTGTGGGAACCTGAATTCTTCTTCACCAGATCAATCACTTCTTTGGTGTTTGACACTTCTCCGTCAGTGAAGACAAAAACCTGGGGAGGAGCATGTACACAGGAGTTACATACCAGCACACCCAGTAATATGCGGAGTCATCAACGTAGTTCTGTGAGAGCATTGTTAAGATGCCTCTGTAATAACACAACTGTTTTTATGGTGCAGTCAAATACAATGGTAACAAGTATGAGCATCAAACACACAGTCCGGTTGGTTCAGATTTGTACATGCAATTTAAATAAGACATTGGGAATTCTGTGCTGATGGAATGGTATAGTCTTAAGCTATATTGATGACATGCATGTTAAACACTATTGTTGGGCAAGGCCCAGTGATCCGACTTAGAACAAAGAGTCGTAAAACCTTAGGCCAGGCTCGGGAAACCCCTTACATTTGAAATCCAGCATGGGCCCTTATCTCCATGTGGCAGCAGGTCACGTCCTGGGTCCCCCACGGTAAGCTCGCCCCTGGGGGCCAAATCCTGACAACTCAATTGGCTGGAGGGCCACACTGACCCCTGACCCCTTCTCCCAGGGGGGAGTCACCTGAGACATGACTTAAAAGGGCTGAGCTCACAGAAATCTTTCTCTCTTCACTCAGATGCCCAAGCAACAACAGAACCCCTCCGGGGTTCTACTAGTTAACTCGGTATTTTTAAGAGACTCCCTTTGTCCTCCTCTTTTCCACGCTGCTCAAGTTGTTTTCTGACCTCAAGAGGTCTAACCACACGACTCAGTAACTAATGGAGGCGATAAGACATTTGTTTTGTTCATTTCAATTCATTTCATTCATTTCTTCTTTTACCTTAGTTGACGTTTTTATTTTGAAAAGGACTTTTCCTGTTTTTAACTTGGAAAGACCAAAACAGGAAATTGCTCGCTGGACGATCTCAGACTGTTTCCTTATCCACACGGACTTTACTTTATTCTTTCTCCACACGATCTACAACGGCTACAAGCAGCCGAACGTCCCTGTGAGGCAGCACGATCTCCGCTGCTGCAGAAGAAGACCAAGCTTCATCCCGTCACGGAGCATGACTGATCCGCTCCGGTCCGGCCCAGCTGCGGTGCTCACGGGAGCTCGCCTGAGAGGCCAAGACATTGTTCACTGGACTTCCGGGAGATTCGCGCCGAGGCGCAGGCAACCCACGAAATCACGGTCACAGTAAGAGGCTTATGTTGTCTGGGCAGATGTTAGTTTTAATATGTAGCGTGTTGATTTAATACTTGAGTGTATTTTGTTGATGGAACTTCCGTGTTCCATTGTTTTAGCCGGCCACTACTCCGAGCCGCTACTTCCGGTTTCCGGTTGGATCGCAATGTTTTGTGTTGCAAGTAAATAGGGCCGCGAGAAGCGCCTCCGCCCGCACTGTTAACGTCTGTGTGAGTCTGCAGTGATTTCACCGATCAGAACCTCGGCCCACAACGCTCGCTGGAGGGCTGAGGGGTGAATCACTGTTAACTCATCTCAGGCGTACTTTTAAGAGCTTCTTTGAACTCTCCTTACATGTTTTCTCATGTTTTCTCTCTCTCTCTCTCTCTCTCTCTCTTTCTAAACCGACCTATACACACTTCTGACCTGTATTTATAATACAGGTCATGTCACATAGTTAAATCTATGCTTAGAGAGGCTGAACACATCTGGAAACCATTCGGCCCCCAAAGCCAAGCAGAGATAAGAATTCTCTTTGTCTAAAATTTCCTTTGTGTAATTCATGTGACGACCACCAGTGTGCGCTCCGGCCACATGGTGTCATTAACATAGACTCCATCTTGAATAACGCAAGTTAACCCACCATTTTGAGTCTATTATTGCCACGCCTCCGCTCTCTCTCTCCTCCCATCCTGGCTCTAAATTCATAACGGCTCCGCCATCTTGTTTTGTAGTCAATCCGCCATTTTGAGAGTTTTTAGGCCTTGATTCCACGAATCATGATCGGCCTCCATCTTAGATGTGATGTCACTACGCGTCATCGCCACCCCCCTTCTTTTTCTCTCTCTCGCACACACACACACACACACACACACACACACACACACACACACACACATTGATAGACACAGACAGACACACACACACACAGAGACACATAGATGGACCAGAGGTTACATGCGTGTTCTAAATTGTGATAAGCTGCTGTTGTTATCTTTGAAATATGGGAGTTTGTTAAGATGATGAATCATTAAATAACACTAACTTTATTTCACACACACACACATAGACACACACACACAGAGAGACACTTTGACACAGACACACACACACATAGAGACAGACATACATAGGTAGACCGCAGGTTGTCCATGTATTTTCTGAATTGTGATAAGTGCTGCTGCTGTGTTTACCTTTGAAATATTGGAGCTTGTTAAAATGATAAATCATTGAATAACATTATAACTTTATTTCCCCTTTTTAATAAATACTTTTGTAATTAAAGTATCTGTAGTCTGTGATTATTTGTGCATCTGTATGTGATTGCAGCTGGATTATGATCGCCTGTGCTCGAACTTAGAAGCCTTCACTGTTTATTAAGTAATCGTTAATATTAAAATATTGACATTATTAATTTGACATTTATCATTATGAGACTGATAATTATAGCTTGACATCGTTGGCCCCTGGGAAACCAGGGTGGTGCCCCCCTTTCTCAATTATTAATATAGATAGTATTATTCTTAAATTGATAATTTTATTGTGTTGGACTAATTATTTTCATTATTCTTGGTTGATAACCTTATCATTGTTAATTGATAGCTTGTACTTTCTAATTGATAATTCCTACTTTCTCATTAGTGGTTTTATTGTTATTTGATTACTGATCATCTTCAATTAATAATTTAATTATTTTTGATAGATAATTTTTATTATTTTAATAATCATATTTCATGATTATTATTAATTAGCCAACGTCAAGTCTACTCCTATTGCACAACACTATGAATGACAAAAATTGTTTACAATAAATAATTACATAAACAAATGAATATATAATACTGTTTGTGATGAAAAGGCAATTTCTGTATTTCTGAAGAAGTGAATTGATTTACTTTAACATTTATTTATTGATGTATTTTCTACATTTCTAAAAAAAATCTGTATGTATTTGTCTATATGATCATTATTAGGGTGGGGTAAACTCAGTTTACAGACGGATTGGTAATAGCAGTGTGATCATCAGATCTATCTGTCTTGAGTTTGCCAGTATAGGCTGGAACAAAAATAGAAATACAGAAATAGCCTTTTCATTTATACTATTGAAATTGTGTTCATTCATGGCTTTGTGTGTGTGTGTGAGTGAGTTACTTGTCGAGGTTGATTACAAATGCAGGTCTCGCTTAAAATATGTGTGAGGGGCTTTAGAATCTCTGTTCCTCCCAGATTTGCCTGCATCGCTTCGACTTTCTTCAGGGCCTCTTCTAAGGTCTTCTCACTGTACTCCACACTCTTTCTGCGATCGCACACGTGCATGAACAAATGCAAACACACATGCGCAAACAAGCATTAACAACAAGGACAGGATAATATCTGTTGTGTGTTGTTGAGTGACTTACGGGAAGATGTATTCAAAGCTGGAGCCGAAACTGTAGATGTTGAAGTAGCAGCCCATTGGTAAGCTCTTCAACAGGAGCAGTAGAGTATCCTGAGGGAAGCAGAAACAAGTTGGTTAAGGTAACTGTGTGTGAGACACTATGAAAAGTTAAATGACAGAGTTTACACTCGCTGAATACCCTCGCACTGGCAATTCGAGTTTCTTGCCGCTTGCCATTACTCATTGGACAACCCATACTCCCAGATCGATCCAGTAGGAACACAAACTCTCCCTGTGAGGCCAGTGCAGACATCACAGACTGGGGGAACTCAGGGTACAGGCTCAGCATCAGGACTGGATCGCCCATCAGACTCCCTGAAACATCATTGATTCCAACACGTGTAAGTAAGTTGGACGACGAGGATGATCAACTTTACTATTTTGCAGAGTAACAACCTGACTCGTTTTCACTCACCAGGTTTGGCAGAGGCTTGTCCTGCCTCCACCACAGCAGTGGGCTTATGAGCATCTTTGTAATAAATCAGCAGCTCAACATCTCTGTCAAACTTGTGTCCTGCAGCCAACTTGACCTGCAGTTCACAAAGCACACTCAGTTATATTTTCAGCTCTCAGTGCTGAGGAACAACCACACACAGCGGACATGTGAGCAGTTAACCTACCGTGGCCTGCGTCTGCTCTGTGTTGACGTACTGGAGAGACTCCAGAGAGCAGCTGGACTCGACTTTGGAGATTGGACGAGAAGACGACACTCGGACAGAAAACGACAGACTGTAGGGAACCAGAGAGGCTGGAACAGAGGTCACCTGCACACCGGCACCTTCACTGCCTTAAGTTAGAAATTATCAAAAAATCATTGCATTACATTTAAGCAAAACGTCAGTAATAGGCACAGGGCAAACTAAAACAAGATGCTGGTGGCTATTCGAGGATGGACATGTATAGGTATTAAAGGGATAGTTCACCGAAAAATGTAGTTTCACTCATTATCTACTCACCACTATGCATATGGAGAGGAGGGTGAAGGGTTTGAGTCCATTAAACCAAATCCCAAGTTATTTAAAAACACAGAGCCACACACTACACTATATCAGGCCTCGTTTATAGTACTACTGGGGCAGCTGTGGCTGAGGAGGTAGAGAAGGTTGGTGGTTTGATTCCTGGCGCCACCATTGTGCATTCCACTGTGTCCTTATGCAATATACTGAAGCCCAAATTTCATGAAAGGTTTGCCTAAAGAGTTGCTGAGTGCATGACTAGGTGAATGCAACTTATGCTATACAGCGCGTTGGAAAGACTGGAAGCTCTATAAATACAGGCCATTTGCATTAATGTAGACAATCATGTCACATGGAAAATATGACTGCCGCAGTTAATCCAAGGTTTTAGTGTGTTGATGTTTAAAGGTTTCAAAGTGCTGGCTGGGTTTCCTACCCTGAGGTTTGTAGCGAGGGTTGAGCACAGCAGGCAGACAAAACCTCAGCCCGTCATCAGCCTGCACAGCCAGCTCAGTGACGTACTCCAGCCTGACGGAGGCGCTCTGTCCTGGAGGCAGACTGCCCACACTCAGAGTGAATATATCTGGACTCTGCTCGCTCTCCTCCAACAGGAAGGCCTGCTGACCGGCGCTCAGCGCATCATCATAATCCTCACGAGCCTGAAGACACAGACACAACACACGTGAGCTACACTCACTGTTTTACTGGTTCTTTAGGATCCGACACACTGAGTGAGACGTCACTGCCCAGCTCACCTTCTGTTTCTCCTTCACCTCAGCTACAATCTGTGTCTGTCCAATCTGAGCACTGAAGTGACAGACAGCAGCATCTCCAGGCAGAGGGAAGACAAAAACAGCCTCCAGAGGTTTGTCCTCCTTGTTCTCGTAGTTCAGAGTGGAGACCACTGTCGCCACATGGTCCCTCACCTCCAGCTCCACCTCAATGCTCTTCAGGGGAACTGAGCGAGAAACACACGTAAACAGTGAACTTGAACAGAAAACAATATTGTTATGTGACACAAAGTTAAGCTTCCTGAATTGCTGGATTCCCTAAAGCATTAAACTGTATATTTTACTTTCATGTTTAAAGATTCAAAAAGTTTGAAAGCCCTTTTCTGCCACCCTAAAGCCCCAAAACACACACTTGCATTGACCGTTTATATAAAGTAAACATTAGTTGTGTTTTATGACAGCTGTGTACCTGGCTCATTGTTGGTATTAAGTAGACCACAGCAGTTCACCATCATGTCAGTTCAGCGTGTAACACAATCAAAGTAGTTATTCCTGTATAAAATGAAATGTTGCAAGAGTAATAGACAGAAAAACAAGATACAGTTAAGATACAGTGGACAAGAGAGAATCTGAATTATATATATGCATTATATATCATACAATTATAAACATTTTTTTGCTTTTCATTTGGCATGATATGAAATGATTATAAATGATATAACAAGTTGTGCTTTCTGATTGGGGTTCTCTCTCTAACATTGTAACATCTCCACCTTACTAACCATAGAAGTAGAACTGAATAAAAAAGAGTAACAACAGTGACCTGTAATTTACATAAGTACTTGTGTATGTAAGCAGACATGATGGAACATTAAAGTGTGTTTTGAGAGTCAGTATGACACTGTCCTGTGTAAAGGTGGCACTGTTCACCTGGTGTATTATACACCTGAAGTACGTCATAGAGTAGGTTTACTACACTGTACGTATCATCCTGACCTATAAGTACAGTAGGCTATAGACCGTCAATAAAGGCTATTGTATTTCACTTGTAAAAACTGTAGCAGGTGCCTACCTTTACAGAGAACGTGTATCCTGTGCAGTCGGTGGCCACAGTAGGAAGTAAAACACGGAAGAATGCTGCTTGAATATAAGCTCTCAAAACAAAGACACGCCCACTGCATACTGTCAGACGGAGTGAACATGTGACGGGTGGAGTTTCACTCTTAACCTTACTGATCCTTTTCTAAACCAAGATCCCACCCATCTATCCATCTACAAACACACACACACACATACACCCGCGTCATTGCAACACAGCCAGGTATTCGTGACTCAGTCCCATTCTCATAAAACATCAAAGTGTTTCCAGGGGACAATAAAACGTGTTGAACATTGCTTGGACACTTTAGTCTGAGCTCTCAGGGCCACCCTACATGACTGAAGTGAGCCAACATCAGTAGCCAACAATTTATTTTACATCAAGGATTTCATAAGAGCTCTGAGAAAATATAAAAGTTCATATATGCACCACAACTACATCTCGTTCCAAAGATTGTAACAAATGTGTCCCTCCCAGGCTTTGGGAGAGGTGGTGAAGTCCAATGCCGCCATTTACTTCCTGAGCTCCACCAGGTCTGACCCGGTGTACCACTTTGATTCAGAGCGCGTGGACAGCGCCACACTGATGTTACGGCAGTTCTGGGCCCAGACTCTGCTCTCAGTGAGGGCCAAACAGTACCAAAGTGCCCGTCACAGCTTGGGCCAGCTATTTCACTCCCTGCAGGTACTAAGCAGCACCGAAATTAGGATATCAAAAGATGTGTATAATGTGCAATGGTAATAAACCTCAACTTATATCATATAGGCTACGTTACAATGGTAATAAAACCTGCATTACTTCTAGACACCAGTGCAATGTTTAAGACTTGTTTGTTAACAAAGATTGGACAGGATCAAGACAACTACGAAGGATTTTGTTTAGATATGTGCGTTAAAGGCCTCAAGTCTTTCTAACGTGTGTTATACCAGGACTTCTACAGCCATAGGTAACTGGGTGGAGATGGGCCGACACTCCATATACCTCCACCTTTTGCAGCCAGAGGAGCCAGTCATCCCTGTGGCTAAAGGTAACTCATATCTAGAATAGATTTTTTTGATTTGATGTTTTATGAGACGATGTGCGTTTTCCTAATGAGCATCGATTGAGGATGTTGTCTGATCTCATGATAATTATTTGATCTCCAAGCACTGAAGGACACATTTTTACATTTGGGTTGATTTTAAGAATTATATTTAGCAAAAAAAGTTTCATAACTGAGTGAAGTGAGCAGGAAGTATTTCAGCAGCCGCCATACTAAGAGCTGTGATTCTCCTTCACAGCTTTCCATGATCTTAAGACGTTTTCCCATTAGGTTCAAGGAATAATGTTCAGGAGAGGAGATTATTTTAATTTACCTATCCCAACAAGGAATTTGTTAAGGAGACATATCATGATATCAATCAAAATCAATTAAGATGAGTGCCTCAACAACAGTTATGTTTTATTATTCTTCCGGATGCTTTTTATTTACTTGTAATTGGCCTAAACTGCAACACGGTAAATCGAATATCTTCATTAAAACATTTATTTTAATTGGCCCAAATCTGCAGATTCATCAATAATTAAAATGATCCCACCAGAATAACATGATTGTACATAGTTTTATGTATCTCTAAAATCAAAAGTCATCACCAGTTATGCCATGTCATCATTTAGATTTCAAGCCCCAATAGGTTGTTTATGTTTTTAACCAAGGCAGGACCCAAATGCAGACAGACAGGCATGTAGCAGAGATACATGAGTTTAATAAACAAGAAATAAGTCGTACAGACCTACAAGGACGCAGAAAAATCCCAATATAAAGAAAGGTAAAAACTAGCAAGAACACTGGGAGAATAATCAAGTTGACTGAAGCAAGAACACGAGGGAGATGAACAGAACTGGAGATATCACAAGAAGGAGAACAGATCAGAGAGACTACATACGCAAGAGGACAGGTGCAGACAATCACAAGCACAAGAAAAGTGAACAATGATGAGACACAGGTGGAAAAGGAAGTGAGGTGAATATCAAAATAAAGTTAAAGTAAATAGTTAGTGCTGAATCACTCAGAGAGGAATTCGCTCTATATCTTGTTAGATTAACTGCAATGAAATATAATGCATACTGGATCAAATCTTCACTCAGTGAATGTGACATTGAAGAAAAGACATTCCATCCATGGTGGTGTTAAAGGCATCTAACCCCAACCATGCAGTGAGGAGTTTGAATTAAACCATACCTTTCGGTCCACAGAGGACATTCCTACCTGTATGGACTGCTTCAGTGCCACCTGTCGAAACAACTTAATGCCAAGACTAATGCACAGCAGCACTCCCAGTTGCTCACCCCTGGCTGCTTCAGCACTTTCCCTCCAAAACCTCAAGGTATGATGGCCCAACTCCCCTCTATTCTCCCCTCACTATTACCTCCATGTGGAAGCTGCTGCTTTGGCGACTGAGGCCACCCTGACTGTACTGAGAGACCTCAGAGACAACGTGGGTGACAAAGCCTTCCTTCGGTAAGATTCAATAACAAATATAGAAAGCTGAATCAAACACTACATTTGAGGAGACACCATCTTCACCGAAAGCCCCGAACACATCTTGAGAAGAGAGGGCTACTTAACTGTTAGCTACTTAACGACTACGTAAAGATGCATTTGGCTCTAACGAAAACATTTGGTCAGAAGCCAGTAAAGTTTCAATTGGAACAAGATGGGGACTTTTACATGGTTGGGTCGGAGATAAGTGACTATTCATTGATTACAACGCTTAGCTTCTTTGCCTTAGCCTCAATTATCCAATGAGAGGAAGAAATGAGAGGGAACGCTGGCGCACGCTGCCTGCCGCTCCTCCTGACACTTTGTTACCGCTTTTGTGATCTATGTGACTTTTTGGAGCTATTTTGTTCGGCGGACTTTGGATTAATAGAGCCTGCCTGCTCTACTGGAGTCCTTGTTCTGTGGTGACTGTGGAGCTGGGGCTCGCCAGCCTGTGGTCGTTGCCGGATGGCGCGGCTTGTTTTGTGTTCTGTTTTTTTTTTTTTTTGCATCGGTGCTGGCGATGATTTCATACACCGCCCCGCAGCTACGGCGCTGGCGCAGCTTCATGGCTCCGTCCGACAAAGGGTGTAAAGCCCTCTGTCAAGAGTGTGGGATTTTGAAAAACAGACCTCCTTACATCCATAGAGGCTCGTGCCGCGGCTTCAACGTGAAATCAGGAAACAAAACAAACCTCGGAGTCATCGTCGGAAACATCGCGAGACTACCCAATACCAGGCAAAATGGAAGACATGGAGTGGATCGCAGTGTATTACGTAGCTTTCAGGGATTTCCACCCCGAGCTCTGTCTCCTACCACCATGGAGCTGCTAAACGCACAATCCCTCACTAATAAATCCCTCCTCATATACGACCATATTCTGGACAAAGGGCTTGACTTCATGTGCCTAACCGAAACCTGGCATAAACCAGGGGACTACTCCTTGCTTAATGAAGCATGCCCCCCTGGCTATAACTACATGGAGAAGGCCCGCAGCTCTGGTCTTGGTGGTGGACTAGCCGTCATGCACCGGGCTGAGCTAAAACTGTCTCCTCTGCCAATGCCTGGCCTTCAAATGCAAATCTCCATACTCTATGACAGTGCTTATCATATACCGTCCTCCAAAACCAAACCCATCTTTTCTACCTGAGATAAGTGATCTCCTTACCTCTCTCTGCACTATGTCAACTAACATTGTCATTGTTGGTGATTTAAATATCCATGTCAACAACCCCTCCTGTCAGTTTGCAGCAGATTTCCTGAGTGTGCTTGAGTGTCTTGGGCTGAAGCAGCATGTTGAGGTTCCTACTCACACCAAGGGGCGCACTCTGGATCTGGTTATCACTGACTCTGCTTCCATCAGTAACCTACAGGTCTATGATCTCGGTGTGTCCGACCACAAAGTGGTCTCAATGGCCTTAACTTTTATGCTGCCTACTATTAGACCTAGGCGTCAAATGTCTCTCCGGAACTGGAAAAAGCATTGACTCGGCCACTATGACCATGGATCTCCAGCTCATCACCTGCCCAGCCTCTGCATCAATGGATGAATTAGTGGAACTCTACAATACATCCCTGAGAAGTGTTTTTGATCTCCATGCCCCTGTCAAGTCACGTGAGGTCAATTTCTCACGCTCCGCTCCCTGGTTCACACATGAGCTAAGGAAAATAAAAACAGCTGGGCGTGCCCTGGAACGACGCTGCAGACACTCTGGCCTCACTGTCCATAAACTGGCCTACCGTGAGCATCAAAGGGCCTACTCCAACTTCCTTAAAGATGCTCGCTCACAGTTCTATTCCGGGTTAATCAATAAAAACCCTGGCAACTCCAAACAGCTTTTTTCCACCATAAGCCATCTCCTGAAACCACAACCACCCTCTTCAACTGAGGCTACAGAGGAGCAAGGGACATCCTCTTCATTATTTACATGCTCCCCCTCGGTCGTGTCATTAGCAAACATAGGATGTCCTTCCACTGTTATGCTGACGACACACAGCTTTACATCAAAACTGGATGAGCAGCAACTTTCTCCAGTTAAACAGTAGCAAAACTGAAGCCCTCCTTGTTGGCACTCCACACCAGGTTCAGTCATCCTCCATAACTCAGCTCACCTTCGACGGTCAGGTCATACCCCTCTCCTCCACAGTCACTAATCTGGGAGTTAGGTTTGATCCTCACCTGACCTTTAATGACCATATAAAACACCTGTGCAAAACCTCCTTTTACCATCTCAAAAACATCTCCAAACTCCGCCCCACTTTAACCCTGTCAGATGCAGAGAAGCTCGTCAACGCATTCATCTCCTCTAGACTGGACTACTGCAATTCACTTTTCACTGGGATCACTGGCAAGAACATCCAAAAAACTGCAATTCATTCAAAACAGCGCTTCCAGGATCCTGATGAGAGTCCGTAAATATGAGCACATAACACCAATTCTCCACTCACTCCACTGGCTCCCTGTCTCAACCGGGATTGACTACAAAGTCCTACTCCTCACCCATAAATGCATAAATGGACATGCACCTCCCTACCTACAAGAACTCTTCACTCCCCAAACCTCCACCCACACCCTCAGATCTACAAGTAGCTCGCTCCTATCGGGGTTCCCAACACCAAGCTCCGCACCATGGGCGACCGGGCTTTTTGCTCAGCAGCGCCTCGCCTATGGAACAGTCTCCCTGACCACCTGATGGCAACACAGACTCTTTTAAGACTGGCCTAAAAACCTTTTTATTCAAGAAGGCGTTTTTACTTTGAGTTGAGTTTTAGGACTTTGGTTTTAACTATGTACTTCTGGCACTCTGAGATTCTCGGATGAAGAGTGCCTTACAAATAAAATGTATTTATTTATTATTATTATTCTGACTGGCTAATGGTAGCATGGTAACGACTCTCATTATAAGCTCAATAAACAAAGAAATAACAAAGATCGGTTTATGACATGGTGAAGTCAGGCCAACCACCGATAAATCATCAAGACATTTGCCCCCATGTTGTCCCAGATCAAATAATCAATAGCTAACATCATAGCTCATTTAAAAAATATATAACTTTCAATAATAGCCTGCATTCAATAGCGTGCAAAAGAGTACTGTGGTTGAAAATGTGTAACCTAAGTCTGTATCGACCTTATACATTTTGAGCTTTAACAGTTACACCTTTTTATATTGATTAAATAACTTTAATTAAGCCTAACCACGTAGCGTGTTGGCTGTTAAGAAAATTGAAAAATACCAGTGTTTCACAAAGAGAAAATGAGGAAATAAATGAAACCAGAATTGCTCAACCATGTAAAGTACCAATTATAAAATACAATTTCTAAAATTTCTAGAGCTGCAAAGCAGCACTGGGTGGGCCCGAGCACATGCATTTTGAAGCGTTGCATGCTTTTTGCCTGAAAAAAATAAATAATGACTGAAGAAATATTGACACATAGAGCTGTTCTGGCTTGGACTCTGATCATGAGACAGAATTTCGTGGTGATAGGACAATGCACAGTGGAGCTATGACAACATCGTCTCCTTTGGCGAAGGATGAACCTTCACTGTACCTCAATGTTTGCACGGTTTGAGGAAATGTCCCAATTCTGAGAGGGAGAGAGACGTGACCTTTGCAAGACATAAATATTCTTTGATCTTTGACCACTGTCACTGCAGGAGTGGAGTTTGTTTGTTTACGGCTCAGCATCAAAGGATTCATGGTCCATGTATGTCCGTTTTACAGAACATCATGTTTATTGGCATGTAATCAAACTTTGACATCACGCCACGGTCACACCGTATGACGTAAAATCGATCTGTGAATAACTTTTAATCTCCGTCTTGTTGTGATGACACTAATCTCGATTCGAAGTTGATCTGATGAAAGCCTTGGTACAAGTACCTCAAAGTAAAAAGTTGGACTATGGCCAAAATGGCCACTAATGCAAAAAAACTGGCTTCCTGTGGCGTTTTTCCAATTACAACTGAAGACTTTTTTGTTTGTCTTGTCATGAAACACCTGTGTATTGATTTTTGTGAAGATCGGCCAGTGTGAGCATGTTCCGGGGGTCTTGGGGGGCACCGTTGAGCCATTTTGCAATGCCCATTGAAAATTCCTCCAGAATACGTAAATTTTCACCACTTTCTAACTTTCTGCAAATTTTGGTAAGAATTTGAGCATGGTAAAGCCCTCAAAAAGCCAATTCATGCCTGAATAATATTAATAATAATAATAACTAGGGCTACGTTGTAGCACTAACGGGCCCGAGCACACACGCGGTTCCAAGTCTGTTGCGGTCGGGGAAGAGAGATCGTTCGATGACCAAGCGCTCGTCTCCGCGTTGCATGCGTTTGCGCACTGCGGCAAGAATAAACGCTTCACTTCCTGTAGCCAGCAGGTGGCGATGTGATTTTAAGTCATGTCGTCTTTACAGATGTCATCAGGTCGCGACTCTTGTCTTACATGCCTAGTTTGGACTTGAATGAACCAAATATGCCTGAGACACAGAAGCTCGTGTTTTGATGGCGTGTAATCAAACTTTGACACCAGGCCACGGTCACATGATATGACGAAAAGTTAAAATTCAAATAACTTTAGATCTCCATCTTGTTGTGAAGACACTCGTATAAATTTTGATGAAAGCCCTACGTCAAGTATGTCAAGGTAAACATGCGGAATATGGCCAAAATGGCCACTAAATCCAAAATGGCGGGCTTCCTGTTTGGTCTATCATATGTATCCAAGAGACTTACACTCCTGATCAAAATCTTAAGACCAGTTAAAAAATTGCATGAATTTGCATTTTGCACTGTTGGATCTTAGGAAGGTTCTAAGTAGAGCTTCAAAATGCAAAAAGAAGAAATGGGAACAAGAGACCAATAGTTGTGAGCAGGCAATTTATTGAAAACAACAATTTAACTCAAATAGGCTGTTCATCAGCTGATCAAAAGTTTAAGACCACAGCTCAAAAATAACCAAAAACCTCTTAAAACAGAAATTAAAGTGTCAAAAACTGACTCAGTAATGAGTAGCTCCATCATTATTGTTGATCACTTCAAAAATTTGTTTTTGGCATGCTTGATGCAATTGTTTCCAAAAGGCTAGTGCGAATGTTGTGCCAAGTGGTGAAGATGGCTTCACGAAGGGCATCCACTGTCTGGAACTGAAGTCCATTTTTGTAAACTTCCCTTGCCATCCATCCCCAAATGTTCTCAATTGGATTAAGATCAGGGGAACACGCAGGATGGTCCAAAAGAGTGATGTTATTCTCCTAGAAAAAAGTCTTGGTCAGACGGGCATTGTGAATTGGAGCGTTGTCCCAGTCGTTACCACACAGACGAGGGCCCTCAGTCATGAGGGATTCCCGCTGCAACATCTCCACATAGCCAGCTGCTGTTTGAAGCCCCTGCACAACCTGGAGCTCCATTGTTCCATTGAAGGAAAAAGCACCCCAGATCATGATGGCGCCCCCTCCACTGTGCCGCGTAGAAAACATCTCAGGTGGCATCTCCTTGTCATGCCAGTAACGGTGGAAGCCATCAGGACCATCAAGGTTAAATTTTTTCTCGTCAGAGAATAAAACTCTCTGCCACCTTTGAATGTCCCATGTTTGGTGCTCCCTTGCAAAGTCTAAACGGGCAATTTTGTGGCGTTGAAGGAGACGTGGCCTTTGAAGACGTTTCTTGTTTTTGAAGCCCTTCCATCGCAGATGCCGTCTGATGATTATTGGGCTGCAGTCAGCACCAGTAATGGCCTTAATTTGGGACGAGGATCGTCCCGTGTCTTGGCAGACAGCCATTCGGATCCTCCGGCTCAGCGCCGGTGAGATTTTTTTGGGTCTACCACTTGATTTTTTTGTTCCATAACCCTGAGGATCTTTTAAGAAATGCAAAATGACTGTCTTACTGCGTCCAACCTCAGCAGCGATGGCACGTTGTGAGAGGCCTTGTTTATGCAGTTCAACAATCCTACCACGTTCAAAGACGGTGAGCTTTTTTGCCTTTGCCATCAAGAGATCTTCACAGTGTGATTACTTGACAGGAAATTACATAGAATCCAAATTTTTGCACAGATTTTGGCTTTTAAAGGCTGTGGTCTTAAACATATGATCAGCTGATGAACAGCCTATTTGAGTTAAATTGTTGTTTTCAATAAATTGCCTGCTCACAACTTTTGGTCTCTTGTTCCCATTTCTTCTTTTTGCATTTTGAAGCTCTACTTAGAACCTTCCTAAGATCCAACAGTGCAAAATGCAAATTAATGCAATTTTTTAACTGGTCTTAAGATTTTGATCAGGAGCTTATTTCTTTGTCTTGAAAAGACACATGTCCCTGTCGATTTTTGTAGATGTAGGCCAATCCTAGTGCCGGGGATGGCCTTTAGGGGGCGCTAGTCAGTTATTTTGCCACGCCCATTCCTTAAACCTATCTGACAGCTTTCAGGGGGGGGGCTGATGACACACACATGTAGTTTGAGGAAAGTTGAACCTTGAACACCGAAGTTATAGAAATTTCGTGTGTCATGGCGAGTTGATAAACTTTGATGCCACGCCATTAATATGGCTTTTGACGAAAAGTCACAGTAATCTTATATCTTCATTATCAATGTCTTAAGACCCATTTGACACAGTTTGACATGGTTGCGCAAACTGGATGAGGAGGAATACTTCCAAGTGTGAGACGTACCAAAAACAAGACATTTTCTGCTGCCACCAGGGGGCGCTGTGATTTTTTAGCCACGATTTCTGTGTCGATGTCTTCGAGTCGCAACTCTTGTCTTAAATGTTTAGTTTGGATTCGATTGGACCAAATATGTCCAAGATACAGACGCCCGTGTTTTGATGGTGTTTAATCAAACTTTGACGCAACGCCGCGCTCTAATGCTCTGACGAAAATATGATTTTTTTGATAACTTTAGATCTCCATATTGGTGTGATGACACTGGTCTAAATTTTAAGTTGATCCGATGAAAGCCCTATGGCAAGTACATCAAAGAAAAAAAGTGAAATATGGCCAAAATGGCCACTAAATCCAAAATGGCGGGCTTCCTGTTTTGTTTTCATAATGCACTGATAGACTTTTTTGTGTGTCTGGTCATGATACACAACTGTCTCTTTTTTCTTGAGGATCGGTGAATGCCACACATTTCTAATTTACTGCAAACTTAAGAAAGTTTTTGAGCATGGGAATGCCCTCAAAAAGCCCATTCACTACGCTCAGAATAATCCTTACAATTTCAATAGGGCCTCCCACCAGAGGTGCTCTGGCCCTAATAAAAACAATCATCATAATACTAAAGGTTTCATAATTTGTTGGCCAATCCCTTTCTTAATATATCACGTTATGAATTTCAGCTGCTGAGTATATGAACTTGTGGTGGGAATTTGCATATAACCCCTGGTGGGGAATTAAACAATAACACTGAATGATTGAATCAAGTTTTAAGGTATTGAATACTGGTCGACACTGCATGAAAACAAGCGTTTGTGTCAATCTGTGTCGCAGGACAGTGTTGGCACATCCTTCGGTTAACGACTTTCACACGTATCTGCAGGCAGCAAAGGAAACTCTGCAGTTGTCAAGCCTGAGAGCTGTTGTGAGGTGACCCCCCTATTCCTACGCCTAGAGGTCACTTTCACATGCAAATGACAATGCTCTGAGCTTCACAAATGCAAATCAGGATAGTTCCCCTCAGAGCAGATAACACCTTTTTCTAAGAGTATACTAAACTATCTGGCATCTTGACAAAGGTCAATGCTGTCAAATTAAACAATGCACTTTATTTCAAATTTTTATTGTCATCCAAAACAATCCTGAATCTCAACCACTGTACAGAGTGGCATGATTACAGTCACTTTTTCAATTGTGCTGGTTAAATGCACAGAGGATTTGTTAACCACACCTCTACGAGCAAAGAAATGATGCTGGGTATGATCATCTGTGTCCTGTAAGCTCCAAACTTCTACTGGCTTTCCATAAACATATCTGTCCTCCCAAAATACTGGCATCAAATTCACATGTTTTCCATGAATTATAAATGCTACCTTTTCACCACTACTTTCAAATTGCTATGAAACATTCATTGATTTAATGATTTATTTTTTCAGTGTAATATTTAATCCCCCTTGGACTGCACAGTGACAAAACACAGCAGCCGGCTGTTTGGCTACAACATACATCTCCACTCAGTTTGATTATTATTTTAAATATAAAGAAGACACAATATAGAGCTGAAATTCCTTCATAATTTGAACTTCAATTGTCTAATTGTTGTTATTAAACTTTCTCAGTATTCCATTAAAACAGTCAACACTTATCCAAAGCGACTTACAATAAGTGCATTAAACTATAAGGTTACGAACACAGAACAGCGTGAATCATGTGTGTAAATTTACTAAACACCAGAAAAAATAAACTGGGCCTCAGTCACATACTCATCCCATATGAAGTAACCGCTGCTTTAAGATAAGGAAACTGTGAAAACCTCACGTCACCCGCTCGCGTCATCAGCTGATGGACTTGTCCAATCACAGCCTCGTAAACGCCGTGCAGCGTTTAGTGTCGCAGACATGTAACTCCGGCTTGTGTTTAGCTTGTTCCGTACGAGTGACTCTGTCTTCGGAGTAAATAACTTGCTGAAGTCGACGCAACGCTGTTCCCTGGAGGAGAAGATGAGTGCGTGGGAAGCAGAGCCGCGGGCCCGGTGTGGACGAGTCGATCCGGAGAAGTCCCTGAGTTAAGGTGAGAGCTAAACGGAGCCGCCATGCTAACTACGAAGCTAACTGGTACATCTGAAAGCATGTCCGCCACTTTGGGATAGCGATAAAGTTGCTAAAATACGAATACAGCATCGAGTGCTGGAGCAGATCTAGTGCATGTGTAAATATGTATGAATTACTTAGATGTAACAGTTTGTTCTCGTTAAGTTTTTTCATCAACGTGACTTTTTTCTGTATGTTTTCACAGTCCCCCCCCACACACACACACACAACGAGGCAGGACTGCGCGTGAGGCCGAGACGCTGAAAGTCCGGATTTAAAGTGCAGAAAATTAAGCCATTGAATGTAAGTAACTGTTTATGAATTGTTTTGGTGTTTTTTTGCTGTGGATCTTACAACGGTGATGCAGCGCGGCTATTTCCGTTTATTAATAATAAACTCATATTACTCGTGTTGTTTTCCAGCTGCCTGTCCATGACGTACAAAGGCACACTATGAGCCAGTATGATCCGACCAGACCTTACATCAGCATTGAGGAGTTGTCGGAGAAGAAACAGGGTAAGGTTATATTCATTAAATAATTTTCCAGTTACATGTAAAGGTGTATGTTGTCATTGAACTGTGCTAATTTTACTGAATGTGTTTACAGCTGATTGAAGCGGGACAGATGACATGGATCCATCCTTCCACAGCCAGGAGCGCACCGACCTGTGTCCCACACTTCATATAAGACTGGAAGCTACACTGGATCTCACAGCTACACACCACAGACGTCTACACACTGGAGAAGATTCAGACAGAGTCCCACAAAGAAGTCATGACCCAGAGGCTGCAGAGAAACATTTCAAGCCTCACCTGAGTTTTTGTACAATATTTTTGCTGTATGTAAATAAAGCTTTGACTCCACATATACCTTGTTCACATTTGTTCCCTGTACAATATGTTCACCTATAACACCAAGCATCACATGAATGTTTAGTTTTAATTAACTGCAGTGCTTTTGGTAAAGGCTTACTAATAAATATTAATATATACATTTTTATTATTAATATTGTGTGGGAGGGGCTTACCCCACGTGCTGAATGCTGTGACCCCACGTGTGCACTGCAATGACCCAGGGTGACCAATAGCAACACTTCTACCAACCAATCACGAGTGACATTAGTTTCAAGGGTCTGTGGTATCCTCCAATGGTGAGTAGAGAGAGGTTCTAGCCAGCGGCTGGACTCCGATTCATATGCTAATTAGATCACACGTCGCAATCGGTCCGCGCGGCGGAGCGAGCCCCCCCGCGGCTCTCTCCTTTGTTCTCCATATCCCTCTTAAGGTTCGCAAACGCCGATAGACTCAGCTTATTGTCACTGGCGAACGCCGAGGTAACATCATGGAAACAGTAGGTTACAGCAGGGGATTAGGCCTGTCCGAAGAGGTTTACTGTGACAATAATACTGCTTTTCGTCTAATGCGAGGTGCAATATTACACAGAGTTCATTGAACACAAACAAAGGTACAGTATACTATTTGGCCAAATAGGGACAGAGTTCTTAAAGCCAAGGTGGGCTCAAGAGACAAACAAATGTCTCTTATGACGAGCGGGCTTTTATACACAAGGTTTGGAACACACAGCTGTCCTCGGTCACACTTTATTGATCACACTTAAGAAAACATTCCTAGTAGAGCATAATGCTGATTAAGGCTATTTTAACTGAACTCAGGGCAAACAATTAGATCCAAAATTCCATTACAGTACTATGTCTTCATATTCCTCGCCAGGCTCTTCAGCGTGAAGCAGGCCCCAGCCTTGGTATTTGTTATGGACACCACAGGCAGCATGTTTGAGGAGAACACTGCTGCTCGCCTCCGGGCTCACACCATCATCCAGAGCCGAGCCAGAAGCCCGGCGCAGACAAGCACCTTCCTACTCGTGCCCTTCCATGACCCAGGTGAAGTATTTGTCAGTCTGAATGGAAAATAGTGGAGCTGGAAAGGCCAGTCTCAGGAATTGACCTAAACGTATTCTCTTATGTAAAACCCCATTTTAAAGGGGTAGTTCACCAATAAAGCCTTATTCACTCATTATCTACTCACCAGCTACCATCTATGCCGATGGAGGGGTGTATGAAGTGTTTGAGTCCACAAAACACTTTTTTACCACTGAAACTCTTAGATTCAGTGGTATAAAAAGTGTTGCGGCCATATCCAATACACTTGATTTAATGGTGACAAATTTTTCAAACTTAAAATGACAGCCCCTCAAAAGTGAAGCCAAAACATCTCGATCGCCCCCTAGTGGTTCATTGCAGTGTAGGTAATACATCTCCTTTGTTGATAAGACATGGACCAAACTAAAAGTTCAGAGTGCACATCTTTCTGTCATTTGGCTACATTTTCCCAAAAGGATGAAAGAAATATGATCTTATCTCTGTAATAAATCAGCAGCTCAACATCTCAGTCAAACTTGTGTCCTGCAGCCAACTTGACCTGCAGTTCACAAAGCACACTCAGTTATATTTGTGGCTCTCAGTGCTGAGGAACAACCACACACAGCGGACATGTGAGCAGTCTACCTACCGTGGCCTGGGTCTGCTCTGTGTTGATGTACTGGAGAGACTCCAGAGAGCAGCTGGACTCGACTTTGGAGATTGGACGAGGAGACGACACTCGGACAGAAAACGACAGACTGTAGGGAACCAGAGAGGCTGGAACAGAGGTGACCTGCACACCAGCACCTTCAGAATCTGTATACATAAGAATAAGTATATAAGTCGAATTAGAAATGCTGTAGATGTTACACACTGAAAGGTTCAAGCAGTTTCGTCTTAGGTTCACTTGATATTCTGGGCTTCACAGGATAAATAAAAGGAAAATATCACGTATAAACCCATAAATATTATACTGCTGCAGGACCTTGAAAGACCAACGGATAAAAAAATGTGTCAGCATGCTTACACAAAAGCTTTTCCTAATGTTAATATATTCATGTCTTACTTTAATGTTTGTACAATATGGGTTAGGGTTAATAACTTAATGTCATGACTTCATTAGATTACACTTTCAGTGCTCTAAAACCTTGCTTTTCTTACCTATTATTTTCCCTCAACAATTAGTTGGTGATTTCATGTCTCTATTAAAAATGTTGTACTGTTAATTCTTAAATGTTTAAATAACATTTAAATTAAAATTTGTGTCTGTGCCCACAAGACAACCATGTGTTAGTGTGAGCAACTGACAACCTAATAAACTGTGTCCCGATGTGTTTTGAGATCCACACAGTTGCACAAGCATCAATGTTTGCCTTTAGCAATTTCTGGAAATATAATTGATGATTTAAACAACTGACTTCCTGGAACTAGCACATGTTTGAGTGTTGGGACATACAGGCCTAAACCTGTTTATGAAACAAATGTTGGTAAAATAAAATGAACATTCAGCCCATATCCAAAAAAATGTCCAATCTTATTTCAGACAAAACCACATCGAAGCTTTCATATAAAGACTCAACACAAAGTCAGTGTGGACACATCACATCCATTCCGGCCACCTTAGAAGCTTTTTATAGTGTTCAGAATCTGAAAACAATGTGTTCGCCATCTTTCTACAGCTCCAGTGAGATTTCCCCAAGCAAGAATCCAGCTTGCTCCAAATTATTCGCTTGTGCACAGACCATAGAATGGAGATAAAAATGTTCAGAACATGGCAGTCATGAGCAGTGATGCCGGTAAGGCGTTAACGCGTTACTCTAATCTGACCATTTTTTTCAGTAACGAGTAATCTGACGCGTTACTTTTTCCAAACCAGTAATCAGATTAAAGTTACTTGTCCCTAAGTCACTGTGTGTTACTATTTTGTCATTAATAGTCAAATCTATGCTGCTAATTTTTAAAAGAAATTGTACATAAATAAGCCGCACTTGTCTATAAGCGGAAAATCCGCCCTTGAGCTTGCGCCGACCTCCTCATCATGCAGCAGTCCAGCCTTTAGGAACCCGTTGTTGATGGTGGATTATTTGACACTGCTCAACGTTGTTAGGATCCACTGGCAGACTTGAGAAAAAGTTGCTCTTAGCATGCAACATGTAGCATCCTAACCACAATTCTCAGGTGCACTTCTACGTCACACACACAACATATTTCTTAAAGGGGCAGGCCATACCTGCAACACCATGAAAATCCATCAATTAGCTGCATCGTTGTAAAAGCTGCAGTCTCAAAGCATGTGAAAAAAAGTAGCGGTTTATAGTCCGTTAATTACGTAAATCACGTTTTCAGCATGAGGGGTCACGTCACGTGTATATACATAGACCTACCACGCAGCGACTCAAACAACAATGGAGGAGGAGAAAGAGAGATGCGCATTTTCAAGTTGGAAATACAAACACTATTTTGAGTATCTTTCAGCTAAAGATGGCAATGTCAAGGTGCGTTGTTCACTCTGTGCAGGTGGCGACAAAGTGCTATCAACCTACAAAAACACGACGTCAAATTTGAAAAAACATTTGGAGACGCAGCACTGCATAGTCAAACTTACAGAGCTAATCCCACAAGGTGGTACGAAGCAAAGAGCAGGAGGTCTCCCGCCACCCGAACCACAAAAGCTGGACTTCGGTGCAAAACCAGTAAGTGGGGGAGAGTTGGTCGGGCAGTATGTTGTAGAGGAAATGCTGCCCTTAAACACAGTTGACTCGCCCTCATTTCGTGCGATAATAGACAGGATCCCTACGACTGTCAATGCCGGGCTGCCTCACCGAAAAGCTTTTTCTAATTACATAAAGAAGGAGTATGCAGTGATGGAGAAAAATCTGAAGGCTGTGCTGAATGAGGTCGACTTTGTGTCAACTACCGCGGATATTTGGACTGCTAACAATAGAAGTTATATGGGAGTAACGCTCCACTGGATCAGTAGATCTACATTAGAGCGCCAGAAGGCTGCATTAGCATGTAGGAGAATTCGCGGTAGACACGTATGATGTTATTGGTGCAGAAATCGAAAACATTCACTCTTCATATGGACTACTCAACAAAGTAGTTGCAACAGTGACTGATAATGGATCCAACTTTGTCAAGGCGTTTAAAGTTTATCGGCCTGTCACAGAGTCCGATGATGAGGAGGGAGAGTCTACCGATGATGATGATGTCACTTTTTTAGATGTGTCAGAAATCCTCTCAGCTGAGGATGAAAGTGATGGCCAGCTGTCTCTTCCCCCGCACTACAGGTGTGCTTCACACACCATGAACCTCATTTCTACAAATGATGTGGAGAAATATTTAACTTCCAATGCAGAGAGCAAGGCTGTGTATAGGAGCAGCATAGCAAAATGCACAGCTCTTTGGACCAAATCAAGTAGATCTACCCTTGCATCAGAAACAGTGGAGGAAGTCAGCAAAAGAAAGCTCTTGGTACCAACATCCACAAGGTAGAATTCCTTTTTTGATGCTGTAAAGAGAATTGCAGATATCCCCATGAGTGAGCTGAATACTGTGCACCAAGCTGGGAGTTAAGTGCTTCAAAGACAAAGAGTACCAGTTCCTGCATGAGTACTGCACCGCCATGAAGCCTCTGACTGCAGCACTGGACATTTTGCAAGGCGACTGTCCTTATGGGACTTTACTACCCATACTTGAAGTTCTGATGCAGAAGACCCTGGCTGTGAAAGATGCCCTCTCCAGGATGAATGCAGGCCTTCCAGATGCCATAGCGCAGGTATACTCCATCTTTTAAGCTAGTTAAAATTTCATGCATCACACTATTTATGAACATGTAACATAATATTCATTATCATCGCAAAAGAAGGATAAAACAAATACAAATGTCTCAGTAAGTAACCTAAAACAAAATTAAATCCATAATATTGATCCCACATTAGGTGGGGCTTGCAAGTAATTCAATGACATAATAAATGGTAGGCCTTGTAGGCATAAACATAAATATTAATTATATTTTTCAGGCTATCCAGTCACGTTTTGCCGGTGTGCTGGATGACAAAGATGCTCTTCTCGCAGCTGCCAGTTGTCCAAAATTCAAACTCCGATGGCTGAGATATGCAGGTAGGAGGGATCGAGTAAAAGAGCTTCTGACAGCAGAGTGCCGCCGCACAATTGCTCTTGCAGCACAGAGCCCTGCCAGTGTGCCCAGCACATCTGACAGCCAAGGTGAGATGGACTTTTTAACTTTTGAGGCAGAGCCAGAGGAGACCTACTCTGCAGAAAAAGAAGTCATGGACTACCTGAGGTCAGCCTATAACCTTCAGATTCTGCATCAGTTTTCAAACATAAAGAACATTTTCTTGAAGTATAACACTCCAACCCCACCAAGTGCTCCTGTGGAGCGGCTTTTCAGTCTAGGAGGTTTGGTGCTCACTCCTAGAGGTTTGAGAAGCTTCTGTTAATGAGGTTCAACCACTGGTTTACTCGCCCCACTCCACTGTTTCACTCATAACATGTGATAGACATGATATCAGCCTACATGTGGTGTTATACACTTGTTATGTTTTGTAAAACAAAAATGTTCATAAAACATGTTCAAAATAATGTAATAGTTATATTTATAACAATGTACTTCATAAATACTAAGTTTTGCCATTACAGTGTTAACAGTTAAATATGTCAGGTCAAGAAAGACTGTCTTAATTTTATTTTAGAAAAACAAGTATTTATGTCAAGTGAAGTCAAGAAAGACTGTCTTTATTTTATTTTTTATTGTTTTATAAAAAAAAGAAGTATTTAAGTTAAGTTAATTCAAGAAAGACTTTTGTTTTTATAAAAACATGTATTTTTTCAAGAATTAGTTTTTAAGTTACATTGTACATTGTTGTTGTGTACATTACTGTTAAAAATGCACTCATAAAGTGAGTAAAAAAATGAAACCGGTTGTCATTTTTATGTTGAGCCGGTGGGGGTGTTGTCGGCAGCTGCTGAATGTAACTAATAAAGTAACTAGTAATCTAACTTAGTTACTTTTAAAATCAAGTAATCTGTAAAGTAACTAAGTTACTTTTTTCAAAGTAACTGTGGCAACACTGGTCATGAGCATGTCTGACCATAGCTGTGAGAAGCAACCATTTGTTAACATTAACACCAACCTCCCAAAGTGGTTGGTGTAAATGCTGCTGGAGCATCAGCTCCAACAGAACTGGAAAGTATTTTTTTCATGGAAAGAGGAGCAAAGAGTGATGGGCACCAAAGGCTTTCCATAATAGAAGCGTTTTTCACTCTGGCAATGATGAGAATCACCTGCCAAGTATCTGCCTTTGCAGATGAAGCCTTCACAGTTGATTCTGTGTAGCAAAACGTCAAAAGTAACTCTTGCAGATGATCTGTCTTTTTTTCTGAATGTCAAAATGACACTTGATCTCATTACATTATTTACTGAATTATTCAGCCTTTCTTTTTGCTATGATAAGAGTCACCAGCTTGTTTTTAAGGAATAGACAGTATATAAAAAACGATGCATCTCCACTACCTTCAAAATATCACCTATACTAACTCTGCCAAAATAAAATAAACAAACACATATGGAGTAATGCTTGCGAGCTAGTTCAGGAAGCCAACTAGAGATGTTCTGCTGCAATCATGTGACATACATCACTCTCCACAATCATCTATAACACACCTACCTTATGAGGCAGTCTATTTAAGCAGAGAAAATTGTCCATCACTCCCTTTATATCGCTGCCAGTTGCTTCAACCCCTCCACCATCCCAGCATCCACCTGTAGGCTCAAACGGGGGGTTATAAATATTTTCTCTCCTCCCCATCATACCTATGTATGTATCTATCTATGTAATTCTATGTGGGGACTGATGAAACATTTGAACATGAGTTGTCAGACAGAAACTCAATTGTTTATTGATTTTGTCATTTATTTATTGTAATACAGTTAAAATTGTATTAGACAATACGTGTTGAAAGTAATATGACTGGTGATGAGTCAACAAATTAACAACAACATATATAGCCTAATAATTAACAAACCAATAAAAACAAACCAATTATCAATACAAAAATAAAAGATATGTATGTGATGTGGCCAGGTGCGCAGATGCATTCAAATGCACACCTAGTGTGGGTGTGTGTTGGGGGTATTATTACATATTCATCCATTGACTCCTGAGCAATAGCATTCGATAATTAAAATAAATCCCATCTCCAAAGTCAACAATACACCAATAACAACAGCTATAGAGCAGCAGTTAAATGGTCTTTGAAGCATTTGTATAACATTTTACAGAAGAACAGTTCTTTGCACCTATGAAAAGCCATTCCATAATATAGCTCCTCTAAATCTCATTGCTAATTTAAATCGTCTAGTTAGGCATCTATCGCAGGAAGATCTGAAGTTGACAAATTTCATAAAAGTGGACCTGTGTTGGTAATCTTGAATTGCTTAGGAATATTGCCTTCTTAAAATAGAAAAACATAATTAAAAAATATTTCTATCTTATATAGTAATAATCCAAGATTTTTTAAATAGAGCCGCAGATGTGGTGTGTGACTCTGATCTGGTTGCTAGCCGACCAAAACGGAGGACCTGTGAGGATTGTGGGTTGTGAGTTGTTGTTGTTTTGTTTCTCCTCCTTCTCTGTTGTGTTCCTCCTGTGTGTTGTGTGTGTCAGGGGGCGTGGTGTGGCTCCTGGCGACGGCAGATGAGGCACACCGGATTCCAATCATCATTATCTCCTCCATATATGCCTGGCTCGCTCTCCACTCCAGCGCCGGATTATACTATGTTGTCGACCGTCGTGTGCCTCGCCGCTCCTCGCTTCCACTCGGGATCTACAAGCCAGCTTACTGCCACTACTACCTGTTTCCATGTTACCTGGAAATAAACTTTATTTACTTAAACCTCAACTTCTCGTTCCGTGTCTGCTGTGGGGTCCTAGATCTAACAAACCTTAACAGGACCAGCATTTTGTGCAAGGCAGTAGGAAAAGTATTCCCCTAAAATAAATTACAATTTGATAGATAAATAGACACATAATGTGTAACGTTATTGACCTTGATTACAGAGGAATTTTGAAATATGATCTGAAAATAATATTCAGAAAATCTGATTTATTTCTTAAAAAGGTTTATATTTAAATAGCCTAAAATATAACAAAGTTTAGCCTCAATTTCAAAACCGACATCTAAAAAGAAAAACAAAACTTAGCTTTACCATGCTTTGGCTATACTATGATCAACTAGGACCAATTCAGTGTTTTTTTTGGTAATTTCAAAGGCTTTCTTCTTTTTAGGTTTATTGAACCAAAATAAAGCGTATCAAGCCAGGAAATACACTAATTTTTTTAAACGATATAAATTACATATTTTATATGATATAAATTATCAACTATGCATCCCATACTTTGTATTCCCATTCTGTTGTCCTGGAGTTTTAATTTTGCAAATTTTCCCAATCACATAATTAAATGACCCCCTCTGCCCATCCATTACAAGCACACAAGCAGATAGACAGAGAGAGAAAGAGAGGGGTGGAGGGGCTATGAAGACCATCATCATTTACGCCCGAACCCCTTCATTGAACGGGTTACATAAAACAAGCGGTGAAAGCAGAATCGCGGGCCAACCGGCGCAGAGAAATGCACTTCCTGTGTGAACAGCCAGGCGGCTGCTCGCTTGAGAATGGCGCTTCCGCGTCCTGTGTAAACCCAGCGTAATGCTGCCGCAATCGCTACTCTCTCCATTGTATAAACTGACAAATGATCTGGGGTTCTCCTGTTTTAACTTTAAATCTGGTCTACTGAAACCAAAACCTGATAGTGGAATAAATCTTTCCACTGTGTTTCAATATCCCACTTGTGCCATGAGCTATAGTTGAGTAAACAAAACAATTACAACAGAAATCATGCCTTTGAAACCTAAGTGTCTAAGATGCCTATGATATTAACAGAACACAGGATCAGTTGATCAATACTAACAGGTCCAGCAACTGAAGCAGGAGAGTAAAACGTTTGAAGTCAATAATTTAACAGAAGAAGAGAGAAATCATTGATCAACTTTGTCATGTAAGTTTCTTTACGCAGTTTCATTCCTCATTGACTCATATAATCTGAGAATTGCTAACATGGCGACAATACAAGATTGACAAGTCCAGCCACTCATCTCTTTGTACACCTTGCAAACGAGGCATGCCTACTGCACTATTTTGCAGCAGAAATTAGTTGTGCACTCCGCTGAGCATCATGACATTTAGCAGGAACATTAATACATTCAAATAGGTAAATAGAATAAAGTAAATATAATTTTTGACAGATTATTAACAGCAGACTATTGTAAACTATGAAAGAATTGTTTTCATATTATAACAACAGTAAATACGGTCCCAAAAGGCAAAGGCTTGTGTTTTCCTGTTTTTATTTTTAATAGAAAAGTGAAGCCATGGATGTGAAAGAACAGAACCGAAGGAAACCTGTATTTGCCCTCAAGAGGGATTGTGGCAGTAATGCTGCAAACTCCAAGTCATCTCACAAACTGCAAGGATCAAAACTATCTAGGGAGGAGAAAGGTATTCTATTCAATATGATTTAATTTGTGTTGAAAGAATTGGGTTTTCGGTAAACACAACCTAATTGTATTGAATCAAACTCCTACAAACATGAGTAAATACAACCTCCACTCTTTACTCAGTCAGAAAAACCCAAGGAACTTTTCAGAGCCGATGCTTGAAGTTGCCTCTGAACAAACCCCTGCAGGCTTCAAACCCAAAGACTCCGTGTGACAACCTGATCTGCATCAGCGAGCTGAAGATCGGGGAGGGGAATCTATCCCAGCAGCTGACTGAGGTCCGGAATGAAAACAAACTGCTGAAGACTCTCCAGCATTACGACACAGTGACAATTGAGCGCCAAGATGCAGGACACAGTATTTCAGAGGTAGGTTGTTGGTTGTTCCTTTGGTGTCTCCCATTCTCGGTCTGATCTGAATCATTGCCGAATAGTTTGCACAGGAAGTTCAGAGACAAACAACACAACTTTTGGTTATCCATCAATCCGATTTTTTTATTAAAAACATTAATGGTTCATCTGTCCAGACAGAATTTGGTTAGTTTTCCCTCATCTTTTTCTTAAAATGTCTAGTTCCTAACATTGTCTTAATGCCATTCTTGTTCCCAGACCATCACCAAGTGTAGGAATGAGGTTCGGGCCTTGCTTCGTAACACCCTCACCTACCGTGACCAACTGCAAGCTAAGCTTAATACCACAGAAGATAGGTTGCTGAACACCAAGGACCCTTTCCAGCACCTGAGGCAACACAGTCAGGATCACAACCTATGGGAGCGAGAGCAGCAGGAGAGGAATGAGGTACAAAGATGATAGGTGGGATGGTTATGAGTGTGTGGGAGTCCCGTGTTTCAGCCACCAGAACTCAAACCAGAATTCGTAGTTTAAGCCCAAATATGTTGATTATAAGGTTTTAATTGGTAACATGCATTTTTATGATTTATTTTCTTTGTTCATTTTTTCTTCCTGTATTCTAGGACTTGGAGGGGCATTTTCAGTTGAGCCAAGCCTGGTTCAATAGCCAGGTCGCCTCTGGGCAGAAGTCCAATGGCCCAATGTGCTGTTACCCTCATTATCGAGAGCATCAACTCATCCAGGACTTGCGGGTTAGTTGAAAAGACATGCTTTCTTGTTCTTGGTAATATATCATGGGGCAAGCTTGTATATAGAGTTAGGTGTTTTATTTTTCACCTATGATTGATCACCATGAGTGAACCAATGATACTGATGACTTTATGCTTGACTTGTGTTGTTCCTTCTTAGTGGTCACCAGTGACACGGATAAAACTTAGATTGTTGTATTTGCTTTTTATAAGCATTTTGAAGACATTCTTGAATATCAAATTATTTTTAATAGTGTTCCAATGATCTGTCACACCTTTGCTTATTTAGGATATCAGACTATATTTTTATTGCAGTTTCTGCTTTTCTTTTTACAGGATGAAGCGTGTAATCTACAAACACAGAAAATCCTAAAAAGCTTGGCCCCATTAAGTAAGGCTTAGAAACACAAAATAAAAAATAACAAGTTGCTGTTGTCAAACACAAGATATTGTCTGACACTCACATCTGATTCACAGCAAGTCAAAACAAGGATATTCCAACTGATGGATTTGTTCTTCCCCTCACTGAGGCTGTGGGTCCTGTTAAGTCAGAAGCGTATGAGACTGTGCAACTGGAGGAGCAGCAGGTGGAGCAGGAGGAGGAACAGGAAGATGAGCAGCTGGCGGAGCACCAGAAGCCGCAGCTGGAGGAGCAGGAAGATGAGCAGCTGGAGGAGGTGTTGGAGGAGCAACTGGTAGAGCAGGAAGATGAGCAGCTGGAGGAGCAGGAAGATGAGCAGCTAGAGGAGCTGCTGGAGGAGCAACTAGAAGAGCAGGAAGATAAGCAGCTGGAGGAGCAGGAAGATGAGCAGCTGGAGGAGCAACAGGAGGAGCAGGAAAATGAGCAGCTGGACGAGCAGCAGCAAGATGAGCAGCTGGAGGAGCAGCAGGAAGAGCAGGAGGAAGAGCAGCTGGAGGAGCAGCAGGAGGGGAAAGAAGATGAGCAGCTTGAGGAGCAGCAGGAGGAGCAGGAAGATGAGCAGATGGATGAGCAGCAGGAAGAGCAGCAAGATGAGCAGATGGAAGAGCAGCAGGAAGAGCAGCAGGAGGAGCAGCAAGATAAGCAGGAGGATCTACAGCAGAAGAACCCTTCAAACTTGGTAATTCATTGAAACATTGTCCTGTGTTTTTTCAACGTTTTTTATTGTTTTGTTTTTTTTCTAAATGTATTGCAGTATAGAATTTATGTAAAAACATTAGATATTTCTTTTGCAATGAAGACGTTCAGATCTATATTTTTGTTGATTTAGGCATTTGTTTTTGGTCCAAACAAATATTTAAGATTCTGCTTCATACTAACAAAGCCTGTGTATCATTTCAGTGCTGTAACGACCAAGTGCAGGCGTCTTTGGATACTGAAACAGAAGATCCTACAAATTCCATGAAGAGTCATGTGGAGGATCCTGCTGAGGAATCCTCAGGTGAAAAGGAGAAATCAGAATCACCATTGGCATCTGAGAACCCGCTGGTGTTCGAAGAAATCCAGAAAACACAGGAACATTTCTTTGAGGAGTCTCTGAAAATGCTCACCAAAACAAAACAAAACTATACATTCAAGAAAACTATAAACAACCTGCACAAAGGAATACCTGCCTACAGATGTGAGTATTTGAAGAACCCAATGAGATCTCCAGCTGTCGGGAGCGAAATTCGTAACATTCCGCCTAAAAACCCACCACCTGGAGACCCCACACGAGAGGGAGCAGGTAGTCCTCTGAATAGGGATGCCCCAATCAGGAAGTTTTCACACTGGGTAATAAACAGATGAAAATATTGGTGTTACCGATAACGTTGGATATTTCGTTTGGAGATCTGTAGAGCAATTATAACCTTTATGATCTCTAACTTAATATTTTGTGCTGCGCTCTGCAACAATCTCTCTTTCTCTCTTTTGTGATATTTGTGAAATCTATGCATTTTATTGAATAAATGAAAAAAATGGAAATAAAGTGTGAACATTTAAAACATCCATAAAAATTTCCCTGGCACGCAACAGGACTCCACCGGATCATTGGCCCAGAGGTTGGCCATTGATATTGTTAGTATTAAAAAGTAGTTGATTGCAAGCTACACTCTGATATAGCTTAACTAGGGGTGTGTGTGTTCGTATGTCAGGTCACATGACGAGTCAACCCTTCTCTTTCGTCTTTCACCCACCCTGTCTCCCAATCAAGTTCTTAGCCTGATAACTTCCCCCCGCCCGACCCCCTGCCACCTTGACTTTCTTGCATTCTCTAGTCCAGTGGTTCTCAAATGGGGGTACGTGTACCCCTGGGGGTACTTGATGGAACTCCAGGGGCAAGCAGGGAGGGAGCTCCCGCCACTGGGGACCTTCGGGGTGCAGTAGCTCGTCAGCTTTATATGTAATATTGTCTGCCGTCTCTTGTTTATCTTACCCCAGCTAACTATGTAATACTACAGCTGGATTCAGCTATGGATGGGGAGACTCCCTCGCTCCAGGTTGCTGTGACTTTGCCTTGGCTTGATAGGGTGGTGCGTATGGTCACGTTAAATCATCGTGCCTCAGACGGACCTGCTGTTTTGGCTTTCCCTGAAACTTTGGTTTGGCTTTATTAGATACTGCACTGTCTTAAAATTACACTTTCCAGTGTCTGTTTCGACTGATAAAGGCACTGTGTGAACATATAAAGACTGCCTGGCTCGGACCAAGGAACTGATCGTTTTTAAAAGTATTCTCTTCTTCACTGTGACTCTCCACGCTACACCTTCACGGCGCATGGAGTCACCACCTCGGAGGGATGCCTGATTTTAAGTAACATTTAATCCCATTTACCTTACGTTTTTATAGGTTTGTATTTGGTTTATTTTGTTTTGTTGTTTTCAACCCTGACATGTTTTAATTATCTTTTTATTGTTGGTCAGGTGCTGTGGGCCTGAGGCCACAGCACCAATTGATATAAATCAAATTTATTTGATTTATATCAATTTATAAGTTATTTTCTGCAAGTTAAACATGTCTCTTGCCCCATGATTCAACGAACCTGTGCTGCTGCACTTATACTATTTTAGTATTTCCTAGAGGTGAAACTCCCCAGGTGGCGTTGTGGCAACTTCTAACTATCCCTGCTTTCCCTCACGCTACACATCCATTCAATCTTTTAAAAATAATTGATCAATAAATATAAGTGTAAGTTAATAAACTGAATTTTATATTCAGTAGGCTATTCAATTTGACTATCCTAAAAACCCTGAGTCTCCCCCATATCAGGATGGTTTGACCCAACCTTGCACACGCCACCTGTCATCACCTGTCAATCACTGCCACCTTGAAAACTCAAACAATCGTGGTTGAAGCGTAGCAGCAACGCTGCTTAAAACATAGGGACAAGTTCCAAAGAAGGTGAACCTAGAGCCGGCAAAATTTGCCACCCACCTGAGGCTTTGTGTTTTTTCTGTGGGGAGAGATTAGCCAAACAATTGGTTCAAGAGAGACTTCTACAAATGAGCAATGTTATGCACATTGATGGAGTTTGAAATGTTTTGTTGATACTGATGGCATAGCGCTGTCTATTACATATTTTTTTCAAACAGAAATGCTTTGTGCTGGTTAGGGGGTACATCACTGTAAAAAGGTTGAGAACCACTGCTATAATCTATCTGTTAGGTCAATCAATCATCGATCAAATTTTATTTGTATAGCCCATATTCACAAATCACAATTTGTCTCATAGGGCCTTAACATGGTGTGACAGGTTTTCCACCTCCTTTTGTACTCAGTGTTTCCCCTTACGCCGGGTTCACACTGGACGCTGAAGCGACGTGTAAGCGCAGCGCCAAGCCTTAAATAACAGCTGGCTCCTATCCACTCCCATGTTAATCCTTTGTGCGGGTCCCACCAGAGTCTGAAGCCCTGCGCTCCACCAAGGCTGCCTAGCGCCGTGCAGTGAAACATACTGAAAAATAATTTTAAACGATATTGATGACATATTTTATATGATATAAATGATCAAATATGCATCCCATAGTTTGTATTCCCCTTCTGTTGTCCTGGAGTTTTAATTTTACCGATCACATTATTAAATATCCCCCTCTGCCCCCACTACAGACACACAAGCAGTCATAAAGATTAAAAGAGAGAGGGGTGGGGGGGGGGGGGGGTGTCTATGTACTCTCCCCATAGGCTTGAGTGGAGAATAGGTAATTTACCCTCGACACCCGACATTGAACGGAGCAAACAGCGGAAAAGTTCTTGAAGATGGATGACATTAAATTAATAATTGAAGTTGAGAAGTACAGTGAGTTGTATGATCCTCGGCACATGTTGTATAAAGACAACATTAAAAAGGACAAATGTTGGGACGCTGTTACTGTTGGAGCAACAAGTGACTATATGCTTTTATACTACTGGGTCAACGGGTGATATTATAAGCGCTGCCCGGCGCTTACGCGTCGCTTCAGCGTCGCTTCAGCGTCCGGTGTGAACCCGGCATTACCCCCCTGTTTCTCCTTCCCTGTGTGGTTCTACCTGGAGCTGGGAGGAGCCTCCTGTGGTATACTTGCACAGCTGACATTCATCTCATCAACTCCACCTCTCACTCTATAACACTAGACGAAAAGCAGTGTTATTGTCACAGGAAACCTTTTCGGACAGGCCTAATCCCCTGCTGTAACCTACTGTTTCCATGATGTTACCTTGGCGTTCGCCAGTGACAGTAAGCTGAGTCAATCGGCGTTTGCGAACCTTATGGGGGATATGGAGAACAAAGGAGAGAGCCGCGGGGGGTCTCGCTGAGCCTCGCGGACCGATCGCGACGTGTGATCTAATTAGCATATGAATCTGAGTCCAGCCGCTGGCAAGAACCTCTCTCTGCTCACCATTGGAGGAAACCACAGACCCTTGAAACTAATGTCACTCGTGATTGGCTGGTAGAAGGGTTGCTATTGGTCACCCTGGGTCATTTTTATTAATAATAAAAATTTATATATTAATATTTATTATTATTTATTAGTAAGCCTTTACCAAAAGCACTTCAGTTAATTAAAACTAAACATTCATGTGATGCTTGATGTTATAGGTGAACATATTGTACAGGGAACAAATGTGAACAAGGTATATGTGGAGTCAAAGCTTTATTTACATACAGCAAAAATATTGTACAAAAAGTCAGGTGAGGCTTGAATTGTTTCTCTGCAGCCTCTGGGTCATGACTTCTTTGTGGGACAACTCCTCAATGCTGATGTAAGGTCTGGTCGGATCATACTGGCTCATAGTGTGTCTTTGTACGTCATGGACAGGCAGCTGGAAAACAACATGAGTAACATGAGTTTATTATTAATAAACGGAAATAGCCGCGCTGCATCACCATTGGAAGATCCACAGCAAAAAAACACCAAAACAATTCATAAACAGTTACTTACATTCAATGGCTTAATTTTCTGCACTTTAAATCCGGACTTTCAGCGTCTCAGCCTAACGCCTCTTTGTTTGTGTGTGTGTGTGGGGGGGGGCTGAGGCTGTGAAAACATAAGAGAAAAAAGTCACGTTGATGAAAAAACTTAACGAGAACAAACTGTTACATCTAAGTAATTCATACATATTTACACATGCACTAGATCTGCTAAAGCACTCGATGCTGTATTCGTATTTTAGCAACTTTCTCGCTATCCCAAAGTTGCTGGCATGCTTTTCAGACGTACCAGTTAGCTTCTTAGTTAGCATGGCGGCTCCTAGCTTAGCTCTTACCTTAACTCAGGGACTGTGCGTCCGTCTTCTCCACCTCCTCCGCCTCGACTCGTCCACACCTGGCCCGCGGCTCTGCTTCCCACGCACTCATCTTCTCCTCCAGGGAAAAGCGTCGTGTCGACTTCAGCAAGTTATTTACCCCGAAAACAGAGTCACTTGGACGGAACAAGCTAAACAGGAGCCGGAGTTACATGTCTGCGGGAGACTCGACGCTGCACGGCGTTTACGAGGCTGTGATTGGACGAGCCCATCAGCTGATGACGCGAGCGGGTGACGTGAGGTTTTCACAGTAAATCTCCACAACTCTCCTTGTAATCTTAAAGCAGCGGTTACTTCATATGGGATGAGTATGTGACTGAGGCCCAGTTTACTTTTTCTGGTGTTTAGTAAATTTACACACATGATTCACTCTGTTCTGTGTTCATAACCTGCATTCAACCATAATAGTTGAATGCACTTATTGTAAGTCGCTTTGGATAAAAGTGTTGACTGTTTTAATGGAATACTGAGAAAGTTTAATAACAACAATTAGACAATTGAAGTTCAAATTATGAAGGAATTTCAGCTCTATATTGTGTCTTCTTTATATTTAAAATAATAATCAAACTGAGTGGAGATGTATGTTGTAGCCAAACAGCTGGCTGCTGTGTTTTGTCACTGTGCAGTCCATGGGGGATTAAATATTACACTGAAAAAATAAATCATTAAATCAATGAATGTTTCATAGCAATTTTGAAAGTAGTGGTGAAAAGGTAGCATTTATAATTCATGGAAAACAGCTTAGTTTGCCATTGACATGTGAATTTGATGCCAGTATTTTGGGAGGACAGATATGTTTATGGAAAGCCAGTAGAAGTTTGGAGCTTACAGGACACAGATGATCATACCCAGCATCATTTCTTTGCTCGTAGAGGTGTGGTTAACAAATCCTCTGTGCATTTAACCAGCACAATTGAAAAAGTGTGTCACAGTTCCTCTGTGCCTCCAGTGCCCCTCCCCTTCTTGTTTCCCTTTTCCCGCAGGTGCAGCACATCTCGGTGATGACCCGGCTCTCCAGGCGCACCTGCACTGATCATCTCCGGGCTTTATCTGCCCTGGCTGTGCTGCGAGTCATCGCCAGTTCGTCCTCGTTGCTACAGTGGTAGATACTCGTTCTCGGCTCCGTAACCTGTCTCTGGATGAGACCCCTTGTTCTAACCCCCGTGTCTTCCCTCTGTTCGCCAGGACTGAAACCTTGGACCCTCGCGTCTACATCCACGCTGACGACCTCACGGAGATCTCAGCCGACCTGTCTACCTCCACGCTGAAGTCCTCACGGAGTTCTCAGCCGACCTGTCTACCTCCACGCTGAAGTCCTGACAGAGTTCTCAGCCGACCTGTCTACCTCCTCGCAGAAGACCTCCCGGAGAGTCCGCGGACCCGCCTATCTGTTCTCTCCTACATCAATAAACTTCCTTGAACGCACCACCCTATCTGGCTCTGTTTTGACTCTGCTCTGGGGTCCCGCTCGAGACCTCAGTCGTCACAGAGTGACTGTATCATGCCACTCTGTACAGTGGTTGAGATTCAGGATTGTTTTGGATGACATTAAAATTTGAAATAAAGTGCATTGTTTAATTTGACAGCATTGACCTTTGTTCGTGGTATACATTGTAATTCATTATAGCACACTTACTTATTTAAGAACAATTTAAAATTTCAGGTTTTATATATATTTTCAGCCTGGTTCACTCTGCCAGATAGTTTAGTTTACTCTTAGAAAAAGGTGTTATCCGCTCTGATGGGAACTATCCTGATTTGCATTTGTGAAGCTCAGAGCATTGTTATTCACATGTGAAAGCCTCCTCTAGGCGTAGGAGTAGGGGGGTCACCTCACAACAGCTCTCAGGCTTGACAACTGCAGGAATCTTGAGAGTTTCCTTTGCTGCCTGCAGATACGTGTGAAAGTCGTTAACCGAAGGATGTGCCAACACTTTCCTGCGACACAGATTGACACAAACGCTTCTTTTCATGCAGTGTAAGACCTCAGCTCATCTCCCTCGTCGTCGCCAGATCGTCCGTTCAGCAGTGTGGTAACTTATCTCGGCTTTTTGTGCTCTGAACAATAAACCTTTTTTACTACCATCCACCAGCTAAGTTTGTACATTTTGGGTCCGCTAAAGAACAGATCATCAGTGGTGGAGGAAGTACTGAAGTTTAGTACTTAAGTAAAAGTACAAGTACCCAGGAAAATATATACTTAAGTAAAAGTACTACATCAACAGTCCTACTTAAGTAAAAGTAAAAGTACTTACTTTTAAATTTACTTTAAGTATTAAAAGTAAAAGTACTCTCGCAATGGGTTGTCTCTCAATGTCTAGGCTGTGCCATTTTGATAAAGAATGCAGATATAGCTACTGATAATACTCATGCCTCTACAGATGTCACTACTAGTAATAATTATAAGCAACAACATTTGTTTATTGGAAAGGTTGGTGTACTTATTGTGCTCTCTTACAATTCTGCGGATGACAAGTTATCTACTAGGGATGAGCGAGTACAGCATTATCTGTATCTGTTAACCATATGAATTATCCGTATCTGTACTCGGAGTGGGCGGGGCCTAACCCGGAAGTGGGTGTGATTTAACCCGGAAGTGGGATGGTTCAACATAACTTTCTTTTTTAACTTTTTTTATTTTTTTTTTTTTTTTAATTTATTTCCACACCAGGTGTGTGTGTGTGTTTGTGAGTGAGATGCGAGGGACGTTCACTGTCTCCCGGAGAAACGAACACTCTGTGTCCCCAGCACAGAAAGACGCGATCCACATTCGTTAACAAGTCACACAGACTGGCCTTGCTATTTTCACCTTACATTAACACTTAAAGTTTAGTGCAGTGTAATTGTTTGCCGTGATAATTAAATGCCAGTGTGATAATAAATGACAATTTCAACCCATACAAACTGTCATGTTGTACTGTATTTAATAGAGGTTTACTTTACTGTAAAGTAAGTGTAAATGTAAAGTGAAAACAACAAAACCAGTCACCATGACCCGTGAACAAATACAATTCACGTCTTTCCATACTAAAAACACAGAGCGTTCACTTCTCCGGGAGACAGTGAACGTCCCTCGCTACATCTGCAGCGCTCCTCTACTGAGCCAATGCAGGTCTCGTGAAAATTTTTCCAAAGACTCGTACCCGAAGACCCAGTCGGGAAATGTACGAATCATTTCTGCTTCCTTGACTGAGCCTATGGAACAGTCCCGATGCGCAGTGAACCTGAGTGACTGAGAGACAGAGAGCTGTTCTGTGAGTGAGTGAGCAGAGCCGTGTGTGAAGGGGAGCGCTGTGACGCTGTGTGAGGATTTTCATTCAGTCCGAGCACAGAAAATGACTCAGATTACTCGTATAATAATCGTACTCGGCAAAAGTGCTTTATCCGTACCGGATACTCGTTTCAGCCGAGTATCCGGCTCATCTCTATTATCTACCAGGGATTATTTGCAAGTTAACACCATTAAGCCAAACCAATAAAGACAACATGTTGCATCTTTGAATCTTTTATTTAATTGTAGACGTGTAAAAAATGCAAACATGGAACATAAAAAACAACTGTAAAACTGGTCAGAACAAGGCAGATCTTAGAATGAGAAATTTAAAATGAAGGACCTTGAAATGAAAATTTGACCATTGGTCAGGCAGCCAAAAGTTAGTGCAAAAAAATGTCCATCACAAGAACATGGCAGTATAAGTGCCATTCAGAGCCCTTTCATCAACTTTGCATTAACAGAACCTTTTGTTCAATTTCAACAAGAGTTGGTTTTCAAAATTTTTCAACCGTATTCTGCCTCTTTTTGCAGAAAAAATATGCCCTGCTGTACTAAAGAGCCATTCACATGCTGTAGAGGCAGGCAACGGCGTGTTGAGCTTAAGGGACAAATTGGCAACTGTGGGCACTGACTTTAGGGTGTCCATGGAGGTAGCTGAGTTCGCCAGGTAGGGATTCAGTTGTCTTGTGGTTTCCTGGACTTTTACCTTCATAAGGCCAAAGAAGTCCTCCTCCTCTGACCCGGAATTGCTAACTGGTGATGGAACCAGATCCTCCTCCATGTGTCTCTTGATGTAGTCCATGCCTACACAGAACAACCCAAACACAGAATAAAGGAAACATTATTTTAAGAGTACTGTTTGTCTCTATAACCATCATGATAATCGTAATAATGGCTGTGGTATTTTTTCTCCTAGTGACTATAACATATTTTTGGATCAACTGTCTGGAACAGGGTAGGTCTTTTGCCAGGCTTCCTTCCAATTGAACACTTGCCAATTTAATAACCATTTAAATGACTTTGCCAACTTCAGCAAGTCCTAATTGCTTGTCCACGATGTGCGAAACTTCGGAAGTAAAATTGCTGCAGCAATGAGCTCAGGGTCAGCAAGCATGTCTCCAAACCGCCGCTGTATTCCTTCTTGAAGGGCAGTAATCAGTGGCTGGCAGAACTTGGATGATGTTTTGAGGCAGTCAAGATTCACCAGCGGCGTTTCTAGGATTGAAAGAAAGGGGGGGCTTAACCCCCTTAGGATGCTGAATGTTTGCGCGTGACAATTTTTTTTGGCTCATTTGGGGCTGCGGATATCCATTGTTTCAGACAGTTCATAGATTGGTTCAATCAGAAAGAGTGTGATTTTTCTCTGTATCTTTGCTTGCATTCATTCAGTATAAGATAACAGAAGAGACAGAATTTCAGGGTCATTATGAAATTTGACAACACAAATATGAACTTTTCTAAAATAGAGAGAAATCATTTTTTCCTGCTTGTAAAGGAAAGATGGATATACTACTTTTCATATCCGCGTCACTCCCAAATCCTAATTCTTAAAGGGACCACACACAATGGATGGAGAATGGACCTGCCAGTGTCAACTTCTGAGTTGTTTATTTGTTGTATTGTGAGCAGAAGGGAATAAGATACACAAAAATACATTCAAATTATTTCAAAAATAGAATCCAATGCACAGGAGATTTTAGAAAATGTACTCATGTTTCCATGGCCATAGTCATACCATTGAGAAAACATGAATGTTCAGTGCATTCCATTCCCGTTCTGAGGAGCTGAGGTCATCGGGACATTGACAGGGACGGGGGTGGTTTGGAAGCACAGGTTAATGACTATTTATAGTGGGAGGAAGCTTCAAAGAATGCCTTCTGTTTTTAAGTGTGGCAAATCGGTCTATCAGTCTGTTGTGACTCAGTCCACCTAGTATGTCAATTTCTATTGACATGGCTGCAAGACTGTGAAGCCTTTTCTGCCCCATTGTTTTCCGCAGCCAGGAGTGCAGCCGACGCAGTGCATTAAAGGATCTTTCACAAGAGCAGCTGCTCACAGGCACTGTTAAGGCAACTTGAATGGTTGCCTTCAGAGAGGGAAACATGTCTGAATCTAGGAGGTTGTGCACAGCTAACATATTTTGGGGTAGACATCCAGCCTCTGTTTTGCGGGCAAGGGAGTTTCTGGCCACCAGAACCTCCTCTGTTTTCAGATCAATGCTGTAGTGCTTTGCAAGCTCATCCAAGTGTGATTCACTCAAGAAGTTTTCAGATTTAGGGCTGCATGCCTGGATGCCTTTTAGTAGGCCTGCATCTACACTACAAAAATCGTAGTTCAAGCTCACTAATCATCCTGTCCACACAGGGGAAAAGCAACTCTGCTTTCAAGGTTTGTGAGCTGATCAACTCTGTGCCTGAACCCAAAGTTGCCTCCAACACAAAATCCTCCATTTTTCTCTCTTTATGCCTTTTCTCAGCATCTGGTTCTGGGATACTGTGGGTGTGGCACAGGGCCTTGGTTCTCTCGTACAGCTCTGTGGCAAATACATGTGTGTTTGCTGATAAAAGCTTCTGCCTGGTCTAAAGTCTCTTTCTGAAGGAACCTGTCGAGTCCTTCAGTTACAGACAGAAGTGTCTGGAACATCAGTAGTGAATAGACTGTTGAGAACTTGTAGAGCTTTGTTTTGAGACCAACAGCTATGGGGGATCCAATGGCAGAGAAACACTCAAAAATGTCAGGTAATGTCTCAAGAATTGCATTGATTGATCGCAGCTGGCATGCCCAGCAGGTGTTTGAAAGTTGTACAAGCTCAACTGCTGTCAAGCCAAGCTTGGACTGAGCCTCTTGAAACTTGTGATGATTGACTAGGGAGGTGCTGAAAAAAGAATACACACACTCCAACAAGTTGAAAAGTCCCAGAGCCTCTGAAACAGCCCTGCAAGTATGGCACAACACTAGGTTTAGCTAATGAGCATAACAATGCACATATATAGCCTCAGGATGGAGCCTTCTAAAATGAACTTGCACACCTCCAGTGGACCCACTCATAACTAGCAATTCATTTGCAGTCTGCTCTCCTCTCTGCTCTGACTGCAGCTACTGGGAGACTGACCGCCTGTGAGTGCTCTGGGACGGCGGATGGGCTCACGGCAGCACCCGCTGCTCGTTAAGGAAAGTAACTGCAGAACGATACTGACGTGCTTTCACGTCAGTCTCCAAAACACCAGAAAGTCTCCAACAACACCAGAAAAAGTAACTAGATTTGTCGCTAGTAGCTTTTGACAAAAAAAGTCGCCATGAGGGTTTGGAAAGTCGCCAGATATAGCGATAAATTCGGCAAGTTGGCAACACTGCCGCCGCGGAGTTAAGCGTGTCCGGTGAGACCAGCCAAGCGCCGGCGCGCTAGGGATTAGCGCTTACGCGTCCGGTGTGAACCCGCGACAGTCTCCTGCTTCTCTCTCTCATCTGACTGGGCGGAGCTGTCACCTCTGCTAAAGAATCTTCTTATAGCCATCTGGTCAATGAATTGGATGATATACCGGTACCATAGCGTTATGAGTAGGGTTGGGTACCGAGTTCCAATACAACCGGTACCTACCCGGACCGAAATGAAACGGAGATTTCGGTGCCTCATTTCGGTGCCTGAGCCAATTGAAGACTGAGGTCTCCGCTCGTCCCGCCTCCTCACACTTCCGCTCCTTCCTTCACGGGAAGCGGCGGCTCCCGCCGGGCCCCCGCGGCCAGTGGACAAACTCTTGTCTCCGCGCTGTTGGGGCTTCCGTGCAGGTGGTGGGAGGGGAGGATCTCCTCGCGAGACCTCTCCCCAGCGCTGGCTGGCAACCCCCCCCGCAGGGCGCATCTCCTCCGTGGCGGTGCGCCACGACCGGCTCCGGGTCGGCTTGGAAAGGCTCAGGGCGGGAGGAACGAAGACCACGCCGAGAAATTTTCATAAAAGCGACCGCATTTTAGGGGGACGAAGGGGGGCCGAAGCCTGCCTGCGACAGCCCCAGCCGCGGAGACACGGGGGTCTCCGACCCTCAGTCTTCATTTGGCTCAGGCACCGAAGTCAGAGTCACGAGTCAGAGTGTGTGTGTTTTGTATTTATTTTTATTTATTTAAGTATAGTGTAAACTTTTGTTAACAGTTCGTATGTTATTCATAGTTTTAAGTTAAAAAGGGTTTTGTATTTATTTATATTTATAAACTTTAAACAGTTAATATATTTGGCAATAAAAAAAGCCTTTCTTAGTCAAGCATCGTTTTGTGCACTTTTTTGAAAAAAGTATCGGTTCAGGCACCGTTTAGGCACCGGTATCGTTTTAAAAGTATCGGTTAGGAACCAGTATCGGATAAAAACCAAACGATACCCATCCCTAGTTATGAGGGACACTATGACATTTAGTTTTCACTAGCATTAACTGATTATAAACCACAACATTCTATAGGCACTGATATTATTGTTTTAAAATACTAGAGATAGATATTAATGCAAAGAATAGAGAGCTGTCGATAGTTATTTCTTACATTTCAAATGTGCTCGTTCACACTCTTGCTCACTGGAGACATTTTTAACAAAATAGCTAGGTAGCTAGCTTAGTGTTAACATAGCTCATTACAATATTGCCTTTCATTTGCCTCAAGTAAACCTAAATTTAAGCAGGTAACAATCGTTAACAACTACAGATAGCCACATTCTGTAACTACCTGTACTTACAATTTCACTCCGTGCATCATTTACTATGAGCTAAACTCCTTGGCTGTAATCCTGCTGTCTTGATGAGAGACGTTACTTGGCAGAGTGAGAAAGCCAGCGCAGCAGCGATGCAGACTCCCCAAGGTCCTAGTGCGCGGCCTTTTATAGTTAAGTATGATGAGAGGCTATTGGATTGTAATTTGAAGGGGGAGAAAACATACAAACCAGAAACGCACTCACATATGTAGCATGTTAGAGTTATAAATAACTTGTCCATGTGTAAAACAATAGTTTAATTTAAAAAAAATCCCAATAATTATTTGGGGGGGCTAAAGAACATTGTAGGGGGGGCATCAGCCCCCCTAAAACAGGCCTAACGACGCCCCTAAGCTTCACAGTTAGGAGGGTTATAGTGGGCACCAGCCATCCCATGTGAACATCCACCTGTCCCTGCAATATGTTGAGTGCCTTGGAGATTGGGTTCATGGTTGACACATATTCTGTCAAGAAAGCGAGTTCTGCAGGGCTGAACCTGTAATACACAATATCAGAATATGCAGAATGTCATTAAGAGATATATGAGAAATATTTCACACACCTAGATATACATAGTGTTATTACACAAGTGAATATTCAGCTATTCTGAATATTTCAACATGCATAAGCATACATCTGAATATAATAGCAATTCCAACCAAAATGTTTATGCAAGATTATGTGTTCAGCTGCAGAAAACTGTTAAAATATGAAATAGTGGCCCGTCTCATAATAAGGGATAGGCATTGAGACATGACACAGACATGGCTGATAAGCTAATAGTGTTCTAAATGATATAAATAATAATAGGCTACTCTACTGCAGTTGACTTGAATGAGGTGTACATGATCAGTCAACTATAATATTACTACACCCTTATCATAACTGCGCATCTGCTCCGAGCCATACTTACATGGGGACTTTGAGTGCAATGGTAACCGCTCTGATGGCTCCTTCTCCACTCTCTCCAATTATTCTCAGTATTCGTTCAACTGAAAGAAAGTGAGAGTTCCACCTTGTGTCAACTGGGCGGATGAATTGCAGGTTGCACTCCTTTTCAACTACCTATGCAGCAGTAGATGAGCGGGCAGTCTTGTTCCAAAAAGCTGAGCATTTGATAAATGCTGCGCGAGAGATCTTCCTGTAGCCATCCTTTGATTCTGCTTTTTTGGCATCTACTGTTGAGATCAAATTCAGAAAATGACACGGAAGTTGATATTCAAAGCACTCATCTTCTTCCTCCATTAAAGCTTCCACTTCAACAGCCTCTGTCTCCACCTCCAGATCTTCATCATCCTTCTCACTGTCATTCACATCTTCCCTCTCCTCTTCAGTTGTACTTCCCTCATCACCAGCATAAACCCTGAAGGCCTTTATAAAATTGTCATTGTCAGTCGTGGTCCTCACAATCTTCCTGAATGTTGTACTCTGTGTGGATGTCATTAAGAGCCCTAGCTAGTACATCGTATGTATGTATGTATGTATGTATGTATGTATGTATGTATGTATGTATGTATGTATGTATGTATGTATGTATGTATGTATGTATGTATGTATGTATGTGCTCCTTTTAGCCTTTTGCATGCCAGAGAAACAGAACATCTCTCTAAGCTATCAGGGTCGATCCAGTGGGCAGTGACTCCGATGAAGCTCTGTCATTTGCTTTGTGTTATTTTCCATTCTGTCTCTCAAGGTTGTACGTGACATCCCTCTGTAACTTGGCAGAATATGCTGCATTAAAGCAATGAAACCAGGTTGCTCAACAACACCAAAAGGGTGAAAACTAGGGATGAGCGAGTACAGCATTATCTGTATCTGTATCTGTTTTTTTTTTCAATATTTTATTTATACATTTTCAATATATAAAACAGGCAACAAGCATATTGTGACAGAAAAAAGACACATTGAACAAGTGTTCATGGACAAACACATATTGTACAGACAGCAAAAAAAACAAAAACAACAGAGAGTACAAAGAGAGACAGAGAGAGAGAGAAAAAAAAAAAGGGGACCTGCTCAGAAACAGTACATACAATTATCTACAGAACATACCTGTCATTATATAGAAATCAAAAACATGAAGTTACGTTGATAGAGAGGAATGTGAGTGGAGCATGACTATCACTGTTGGGTCATTCTTGACAAATATAAAAAGAAAGGTTGCCACATCTTATCAAAGGCTGCAGAGCTGAGAGAAACATTGTGTCGGATCCTTTCCATATGCAGCAGACTGGTAATTTCTGAAAGCCAGGCCTTAAAGGAAGGCGCCTCACCACTCTTCCATAAAGTTAGTATGTTCCTTTTTGCTATGAGCATGCCGTATTGTATAGTCCTACGGTGTTCATTGGTGAGCATAGAAAGGTGCTGAGAGCCACCTAAAATTGCAGTGAATGGATCTGGAGAAATATTACGCTCATATACCTCAGAAAAGCATTTGAAAATATCAGACCAAAACTGGTTCAATTTGGGACAAAACCAAAAGAGATGTCCTAAGGTTCCCTCAGCTGACTGGCATTTTGAGCAGATTGGGGATACAGAAGGGTAGAAAGAATGGAGTTTAGTACAGGAATAATGTAATCTGTGGACAACCTTAAATTGAATGAGTTGGTGTCTTGAATTTATTGAACATTTATGAATATCACCGAGGTAGGATTCCCAATCATTGTCGCTTATCGACAAGGCTAAGTCTTTCTCCCAAGCTTCCTTTAAGTGCTGGGATGAGGTCGGGATAAGTGAGTTGAAAAAATCAACAAATCGCGAAGTGAGTTTCTTAGAATCAGGAGGTCGAGTCTAAAGAGTGTATAATTCAATGGGAGCTGGCAACGATTGAAAGTAAGGAATATTTTTGCGGGTGAAATCTCTAACCTGCAGGTAGCGGAAGAAGTGCGTGTCTGACAATGTATATTTCCCCTTCAGCTGAGCAAAGGTGGCAAAAGTCTTGTTAAGATAAAGGTCCCCAATGGTGGCAATATCTTTATCCCTCCAGAGAAGAAAAGTGTTATCAGACAATGAAGGTGGGAAAGTGTGGTTTCGGTAGAGAGGGGTGTAAGAGGAGATCTCAGGCAGGTTAAATGATTTCCTTATTTGATACCAAATTTTTAAAGAGCTTGTAACTATGAAATTATTTCCAGCAATGGATTTTAAGGGCTGAGCTGAGGAGAAGAGGAGGGCTGGCATAGAACTGACGGGGAGACTTTGTTCAATTGCGAGCCAAGATGGGGTGTGGGCAGCAACATTACCTTGATGTGCGTTTTGCCAATACATTAACGCTCTGCAATTCGCTGCCCAGTAGTAGTGGCGGAAGTCTGGTAAACTGAGGCCACCAGCTGATCTGGGTTTGGTTAAATGTTTTTTAGCAATACGATGCGTTTTGAAACCCCACACGAAAGGTAGAATGAGTGAATCTAATAATTTAAAAAAGGATTTGGGCAAGAAAACAGGTAGATTTTGGAAGAGATAGAGGAATCTGGGAAGAGTTACCATTTTGATTGCATTGACACGACCTATCAGAGATAATGGTAGCAGTCTCCAGGATTCGATATTCGATTTTAATTTATCAATCATGTCCAGGAAATTCAGTTTATAAATTAACTTGGGGTCTTTAGGGATTGTGGTTCCTAAGTATTTGATTTTGTCTGTTACAATTTTAAATGACAGGTTTTTAAGAAAAATTGGGTCCAGATCACCTGTAAGGGGCATGAATTCACTTGTATCCAAATTTACAGTGTAGCCAGATATTTCACCAAATTTTTCAATGAGTCTTAATAAAGGGGGGAGGGAGTCTTCTGGGCGGAATAAAAACAAAACTACATCATCCGCGTACAGCGAGATGCGGTGGTCGACTCCCCCAAGGATTACTGGGGCAATAGAAGGGTGGTTCCTGATACTGACAGCGAGGGGCTCCATTGCAATAGCGAATAATAATGGGCTGAGGGGGCAGCCTTGCCGGCAAGATCGTTGTAATTTGAAGGTAGGAGATCTGTTGTTGTTAGTGATAACTGAAGCGGTAGGACGAGCGTATAGCATTTTGACCCAGGAGGCAAAGTTCTCCCCCAGACCGAACTCCCTTATTGCAGCCAATATATACGACCACTCAACTTGATCAAACGCCTTTTGGGCATCAAGAGCGAGGACAGCTATTTTAGAATCTTTACCAAAACTAGTGTACATAATATTCAACAGACGCCTTACATTAAAAAAAGAAAATCTGCCTGGAATAAATCCAGTTTGATCTTCATGGATTATATCTGCAATGCATATATTTAGTCTGTTTGCAAGAATTTTAGTAAACACCTTAAGGTCACAGCCCAGGAGGGCAATAGGCCGGTATGAGGAGGGGTCTGTCTGGGTCTTGTCTTTTTTCAAGATCAGGGAGATATTGGCAGAGTAAAGCGTCTCAGGGAGCAGACCAATTGACATAGAATGATTAAACATTCTTAACATGAAAGGAGCTATAATGTCTAAATATGCTTTATAGAATTCGATGCCAAATCCGTCCGGGCCGGACACCTTTCCATTAGGAAAAGAGCGGATTGCCTGTTTAACTTCCTCTAATGTTATGTCAGCATTTAAATCTGCTTGTGCTGAGGGACTCAATTTAGGCAGGTGGAGAGTGCGAAGAAATTCAGAGGTATGTGTTGTAGTAGTGGTAGACTTTGAGGTGTAAAGATCTTCATAGAATTCACGGAAACATTTATTAATTTTCTCAGGGTCTGTAGTAGTGGTTCCCAATTTGGTCTTAATTTCATGAATCATTCTGCTAGCCTGGATGTTCCTAAGCTGGCGAGCCAGTAGTTTATCTGGCTTGTCGGCTAGCTCGAAGTGTTTTTGTTTAACTTTTAGTAACATTAAGCTGACTCGGTCAGAAAGGATAGCATTATATTTAGACTTTAATTTGGTTATTTCAACAAGCTTAGAAGGTAAGGCGGTCAATCTGTAGTCTCTTTCTAATAGTTTGAGTTGAGTCGTGACATCAATTAATTCTTTCTTCTTGTCTTTTTTTATTTTAGCCTCATGAGCTATGATATGTCCTCGTATAACAGCTTTAAAAGCCTCCCATAGAGTGGAGTCATTTACCTCGGGTGTATCATTTTCATAAAAATATTCTGTTATTCTGCTGGCTGTTTGCTGGCGAAATTGTATGTTGTTAAGTAGTAAAGGATTGAACCGCCAGTTAAATGCGGTCTTGGTCCTACCAATATTTATTTTTAGTTCAACAGGGCTGTGATCAGAAATTATGATATCATGATATTTGGAGGAAATTATATCTGAGGTCAAAGTGGCGTCAGTCAAAAAGTAGTCAATTCTCGAATACGACTTATGTACGCTTGAGAAGAAGGAAAAGTCCCTATCGCTTGGGTGTTGCAGCCTCCAAATGTCAAGAAGGTTCATTGACTTAATTATATTATTCAGCGCAATGCTGGCATTAGAGAGACTGGTGGGGCGAGAGGAGAGTCTATCAAGAGAGCAGTCCAATACCGTTGTGGCAGGACAAGGAAAGGCAGAGACGCAGGTACTGCTTACTGTTGTTTATTAAGTAGACAGGAAGAACTAGCACATGTTCCCCATACGGGAAGTATATATAGCTTCAGCCTTTACATTTCCCATCAACCCACTGGGTGAGAGGACACACCCATGAGTGCACGCCACACAGCCCCCCCCTGAACACCCAGAGGGAAAAATACAAAATGGGACAAAAGTCAGTACCTCTCAGGGGGTTTAACGAGGCGACCATAACAGACCGAGGAGAAAAATGATGCACGGGCACCGGTGCACAAGCGGACTGTGACGCAGGACGCGGAAAGGGGGCCGAGCTTTGAGGCAGAAACTCCCCTGAGACGCGGAGCGGCTGACCAAGTACCAACTCTGCAGACGAGGCATCCAGGTCAGCCTTAGGAGCCGAGCGCAACCCGAGCATCACCCACGGCAACCGATCCAACCAGTTTGCATCTGAGAGCGCAGCCCGCAATGACGCCTTAAGCGACCGGTGAAAACGTTCACACAAACCGTTAGCCTGGGGGTGGTAGGCAGTGGTACGGTGAACCTGTGTGCCCAAAGACTTTGCTAGCGCCGACCAGAGCTCCGAAATGAACTGCGGGCCTCTGTCAGAGGTGATATCAGACGGTGCACCAAAACGTGAGACCCAAGCTGAAAGAAAAGCGCGTGCCACGTCCGCAGATGTCGTGGAAGACAGAGGAACCGCCTCTGGCCACCTAGTGGTCCGATCTACCATGGTAAGGAGATGTGTAAAACCCTGGGAAGGGGGAAGAGGCCCCACAAGGTCGATATGCACATGATCAAAACGCCTGGCTGGAATCAAAAATGGCTCGAGGGGCGCCCTAGTGTGCTAGTGAACTTTAGCGCGCTGACACGCCACACACGTGGCCGCCCACTCCTTGACCTCTTTGCGAAGGCCAGGCCACACAAACTTCGAAGACACCAACTTCACCAACGCCCGGACACCCGGATGAGAAAGAGAGTGCACCATATCAAAGACCCGACGGCGCCAAGCAACCGGCACCACCGGCCGGGGGCGGCCCGTGGAGACGTCGCAAAGGAGGGCAGGCCCACCATTTTGCACCACTGCCTCCTCCAGCTCCAGACCGGTACTCGCAGCTCTCAGTGCAACGATACCCGGGTCCCCAGGTGGATCGGCAGCCAGTGCGGAAAAATCAACCCCAAGATGCACAGGGCACACCAGCACCCGCGACAGGCAGTCTGCAACCGGGTTCGCTTTACCCGCCACATGTTGGATGTCCGTTGTGAATTCGGAGATCGCCGCTAGATGGCGCTGCTGGCGAGCAGACCATGGCTCTGTCACCTTCGCCATAGCAAACGTCAATGGTTTGTGGTCAACATAGGCTGTGAAAGGACGGCCTTCCAGCAGGAAACGGAAATGACGCGTAGCCAGGTACAACGCTAACAGTTCCCGGTCAAACACACTGTATTTTCGCTCACTGTCTCGCAAACCGCGGCTAAAAAATGCAAGGGGCTGCCACGCACCCGCAACACGCTGTTCAACAACTGCACCAACAGCCACATCCGAAGCATCGGTCGTGAGGGCGATGGGCGCCCGAGACGCGGGGTGCGCCAGAAGCGCCGCGTTAGCCAGGGCAGCCTTAGCCCCCTCAAAAGCCTGGATCCTCACAGGAGTCCAGTCAACCTGGTCCTTGGCTTTCTTAAGCTTCAAAGCACCATACAATGGTTGCAGGAGTTGGGCCGCACGAGGCAAGAAACGATTGTAAAAGTTTACCATGCCTAAAAACTCCTGTAGCGACCTGACCGAGACCGGACGGGGAAAATCCGCAACTGCATGCACCTTCGAGGGCAAAGGAACCGCACCCTGCGACGAAATGCGATGGCCCAAAAAGTCTATGACAGACAGCCCAAACTGGCACTTGGCTGTGTTGACAATGAGACCATGCCCATCAAGGCGCTGGAAAACCTGCCTAAGGTGCGACAAATGCTCATCAGCCGACGGGCTGGCCACCAAGATGTCGTCCAAATAGACGAAAACAAACGCGAGGTCACGTAGCACCGAGTCCATCAAGCGCTGAAACGTCTGCGCTGCGCCTTTAAGGCCGAACGGCATTCGCAGGAACTCGAAAAGCCCAAACGGTGTAATGACAGCAGTCTTGGGCACGTCCTCTGCCCGCACAGGCACCTGATGATAACCTCGCACCAAATCGATTTTAGAAAAAATTGTCATGCCCGCCAGACGAATTGAAAAATCCTGAACATGCGAAATTGGGTAACGGTCATGGGCCGTAATGTTATTTAAACGGCGGAAGTCGCCGCACGGCCGCCAAGAACCGTCCGCCTTGGGCACCATGTGGAGCGGTGAAGCCCACGTGCTGTTGGACCGCCTAACGATCCCCAAACGCTCCATGGTAGCAAACTCCTCCCTCGCGGTGGCTAACTTCACGGTGTCGAGGCGACGCGAACGTGCGAAAACGGGCGCACCCGCAGTGGGAATGAAATGTTCCACGCCGTGTTTAGTAACCGCGGCGGAAAATACGGGCGTTGTCAGCGAAGGAAATTAGTGCACAGAAAATCTGCTCCGATAATAGGAACCGTAATGGAGGCTACAACAAAATCACACAGAAATTTGCGTCCATTGAAACACACAGTCACAGACTTGGTACCAAACGTCTCTATAGCCGAGCCGTTAGCCGCTGTCAGACGCGGACCACTGCCACGGGCTGAGAGGTACGTAGCTGCAGGAGGGAGAAGGCTCTTCTGCGAGCCGGAGTCCACCAGAAACTGATTACCTGATATGGAGTCATGAACGAACAGCAGCTCCTCTTGATCACCAGCGCCCACGGCTGCTACCGAGCGCTGGCTCTTCTGTTTCCCGGTGCCTCGAACGCGCACGGAGGAACGCAGCGGCGCGCCTTGCTGCCGAAGCGCTGATGGAAGAAACACAGCTGGCCGCGCTGTGTGCGGGTGGAAACTGCAGCCGTCACTGCCGGAACCTCGTTCTCCAACGTCGACTGGGAGGACTCCACGGCCACACTCTGCACGAGACGTTCCTCGAAGTCAGCAGGATCCGGTCCGCCTTCTCAGCTAATCCACGGAAGTCGCCGGCCGCCAAGCAAGAAGAGTTGGCGAGGGCTGCGCGCACCTGCAGCGGGAGCTGGCGCAGAAAGATGTGCGGGAACAGGTAACCCTCATCCTCGGAGCCCAGCAACGACAGCATCTCGTTCATCAGGTCCACTGCCGAACCATCGCCCAAACCGGGAAGCGACAGTAGCTTGTCCGCTCTCTCCGCGGCTGACAAGCTGTAGCGCCGGAGGAGAAGCTGCTTGATGGCGGTGTACTTTCCCCGCAGCGGCGGGGCTCGCAGGAGCTGCATCACGCGCCGGGTGGATTGCTGGTCCAAAGCCGCGACCACCAAAAAATACCTGGAGTCGTCTGCCGTTACTCCTCGCAGATGGAAGAGAGCCTCGATGTGCTGAAACCACGGCGCGGGGTCGTTCTGCCAAAACTCCGGCAGTTTAACGTGCTCCGCGGAGCTGGTCGCTCGCGGAAGCTGCTGCGCCATGGTCGTTGTGGAGACACGGTCCACGGGAGCCGGGGAAGAAATCACGTCTTCTCCCGATGAGGAAGGGACACTATCCTCCTCTACCTCGAACATAAAAAACCAAAAAACGGGGTCACCAATGTGGCAGGACAAGGAAAGGCAGAGACGCAGGTACTGCTTAAGGCTCTTATATACTACTACGTGTCCGTTTCTCGGAGAGTTCTCAGCAGGGGGCAAAGACTCTTTTTGATTTTTACTTCTCCGTCAGGCTACGTCCGGAAAAAATTCACCGCCAAACTCATAGGTGGCGCAACGGAAGACGAGCTCAGAGAAGCCTACCCCATCTGGCGTAGAAGAAGTCCACGTTTGTTTATTTGATCTCCTCCCTGCTTTCCTCCCACACACTGAACCATGGCAACTAACAGAACTAAATAAAGTGACACCCAGCGGGTCAAAATGCTGATGTAATCGTTTCTTAGCGCAGCGGTTCCCCGGTCTTGTTTCCGAACTGTGTTGCTGATTCCACAGCTTGAATCTGCTTGAGGCTACATGTAGCTAGAAGCTACCCGGAGCTAGCTCCCCCCCAGCTTCCACACACAGTCAGCAGGGACTCCCGGCACTAACTACTATCCAGTGTTTGCTTCTAACCCCTGTTTTATAGAAACAGTGTCATGATAGAAGTGGAATTAAAGTCGTGACGGCGGGTTCTTGCACTGTTACCACCGCAGTTAGCATGGTGGCTAGCCCGCTAGCCTAGCCTGCTAGCGCCGTTTTGAAAGCTCGTTATAACCGTCTGTGACCGTGCACACATGCCCTCAGTGCTCGAACGAGCCACCGTCAGCCGGACAACTCCGCTTGCTTAACACACACGTCACATTAATCGTAGAATCATAGTTGTGTTTGGGTTTGATGCTACATGGAAGTAAACAGCAAGTAAACAGGAAGTTTGAGGTCCGGAAATACGGAAATGACGTCATACGGAAATGATGTCGTTCGCGGACCAATCACAGCCAAGAGCGGTCCGTCGGGTCTCCAACATGAAGACGGATAGTTAGAAAAATCAGACGTGTACGAAAAGCTGTACGAAGCATTCGGAGAGGGCGTTTCACGACGGATAGGGCGGTCTTACCTGTCCGTAATAGAAGAAACGGAGAGGCATAAATTGGCCTTTACTGTTGTTTATTAAGTAGACAGGAAGAACTAGCACATGTTCCCCATACGGGAAGTATATATAGCTTCAGCCTTTACATTTCCCATCAACCCACTGGGTGAGAGGACACACCCATGAGTGCACGCCACACCGTATTAAAATCACCACCCGCGATTAGATGAGTGGATGATAAATCTGGAATAAGGTTGAAGACTTTCCTAAAAAAACCAGGGTCGTCAAAGTTAGGTGCGTAAATATTCAGAAAGGTTACATGCCGTGACAGAATGTGGCCTGTTACTATTAAATAGCGGCCGTTAGGGTCAGAGGCAGTGGAAATATGTTCAAATGGGACGGTCCGTCTGATTAATATGGCTACACCTCTGGCCTTAGAGGAGAAAGTTGACTGATATATCTGAGATATCCAAGCACATCTCAACCTCCATTGCTCATTATGTTTAATATGCGTTTCTTGCATAAAAATAATATCTCCTGACAAAGACTTTAAATGGGAGAAGACTTTGCCCCTCTTCAAGTTACTCTGCAAACCTCTGACATTCCAGCTAAGTAGTGTTAGACTGCCACCTTGTGGCGGAGTAGGAGAGTTGTCAATAATCACAAAAGGATAGTAGATGTATGACGACGTAACATATCAAAAGACATAATAGGTACGGTACATTTAAGAAGAGCAGGCGAAAAAGGGAAAAACGAGAAGACATACAGACTAAGGTCAGGGGAGCCTGCAGGCGGGCAAGCTTAAGGATTTTTTCCTTCTCCGGAGGGTGATGAATCTTAGCGATCATGGTGCGTGGACGGCCGGCTGAGGATGGACCGATGCAGTGCGCCCGGTCAACTTTGAGTCCACTTGAGAAATGATTGGTCCCGAGGAGCTGCGGCAGGAACTCAGCGAGAAACTGAGTCGGGTTGCCTTTCTCGACTTTTTCTGGTAGCCCAGTAACTTTAATATTACAGCGTCTAGATCGGTTCTCGAGGTCTATTAGCTCACGTTTAGTGGACATGTTGATTTCCAATAGCTCCGTGCACCGTTTCTCCAGGGCTGCGATGCGGGACTCGTGGTCGCTAGCAAAACCCTCCAAGTCGGAGATGCGTGCCGTGTGGTCCGCTAGGGAAGTCTGAACTTGTTGAAGGTTAGAATCAAGCGCGTTGAATCTGGCGTTCATGTCGTTGTCCAGTTTTCCAATAGCCGCTAAGACGCTAGCCAGCGTGGGTTGTGAAGTTGAAGGTTCATCGGTGTTAGCAGCGGGGCTTGGGCTGTTAGCCGGGCTTAGCTCAGGGCTAATGGCACCAACCTTTTCCATAGTAGGAACGGTTTTGCCGCTTTTCTTTGGGTTCGCGTTCGGATGCGAAGGTTTCTCCTTAGGTTTGTTTCTGCTGGGTCCGCTCATATTTCTGAAAGTGTTGATTTTAACAAATGTTTAGCGAGAGTGTGGTGGAGCCACTCGAAAACAGGACTACTCCATGCAGTGCTCACTAGCGCCTCTCTGTATCTGTTAACCATATGAATTATCCGTATCCGTACTCAGAGTGGGCGGGGCCTAACCCGGAAGTGGGTGTGATTTAACCCGGAAGTGGGTGTGATTTAACCCGGAAGTGGGCTGGTTCAACATAACTTTCTTTTATAACTTTGACATTTTTTTATGATTTTTTTATTTTTTCCACACCAGGTGTGTGTTTGTGTGTGTGTGTGTGTGTGTGTGTGCGTGTGTGTGTGTGTGTGTGAGTGAGATGCGAGGGACGTTCACTGTCTCCCGGAGAAACGAACACTCTGTGTCCCCAGCACAGAAAGACGCGATCCACATTCGTTCACAAGTCACAAAGACTGGCCTTGCTATTTTCACCGTACATTAACACTTAAAGTTTAGTGCAGTGTAATTGTTTGCCGTGATAATTAAATGCCAGTGTGATAATAAATGACAATTTCAAACCATACAAACTGTCATGTTGTACTGTATTTAATAGAGGTTTACTTTAGTGTAAAGTAAATGTAAAGTGAAAACAACAAAACCAGTCACCATGACCCGTGAACAAATACAATTCACGTCTTTCCACACCAAAAACACAGAGCGTTCACTTCTCCGGGAGACAGTGAACGTCCCTCGCATCTCCAGCGCTCCTCTACTGAGCCAATGCAGGTCTCGTAAAAAATGTTCCAAAGACTCGTACTCGAAGACCCAGTCGGGAAATGAACGAATCATTTCTGCTTCCTTGACTGAGCCTATGGAACAGTCCCGATGCGCAGTGAACCTGAGTGACTGAGAGACAGAGAGCTGTGAGTGAGTGAGTGAGCAAGGCCGTGTGTGACGGGAGGACCGCTGTGACGCTGTGTGAGGATTTTCATTCAGTCCGAGCACAGATAATGACTCCGATTACTCGTATTATAATCGTACTCGGCAAAAGTGCTTTATCCGTACCGGATACTCGTTTCAGCCGAGTATCCGGCTCATCTCAACAAAGGAGAGAGCCGCGGGAGGGCTCGCAGAGCCTCGCGGACCGATCGCGACGTGTGATCTAATTAGCATATGAATCGGAGTCAAGCCGCTGGCCAGAGCCTCTCTCTACTCACCATTGGAGGAAACCACAGACCCTTGAACTAATGTCACTCGTGATTGGCTGGTAGAAGTGTTGCTATTGGTCACCCTGGGTCATTGCAGTGCACACGTGGGGTCACAGCATTCCGCACGTGGGGTAAGCCCCTCCCACACAATATTAATAATAAAAAAATATATATTAATATTTATTATTATTTATTAGTAAGCCTTTACCAAAAGCATTGCAGTTAATTAAAACTAAACATTCATGTGATGCTTGATGCTATAGGTGAACATATTGTACAGGGAACAAATGTGAACAAGGTATATGTGGAGTCAAAGCTTTATTTACATACAGCAAATATATTGTACAAAAACTCAGGTGAGGCTTGAAATGTTTCTCTGCAGCCTCTGGGTCATGACTTCTTTGTGGGACTCTGTCTGAATCTTCTCCAGTGTGTAGACGTCTGTGGTGTGTAGCTGTGAGATCAGTGTAGCTTCCAGTCTTATATGAAGTGTGGGACACAGGTCGGTGCGCTCCTGGCTGTGGAAGGATGGATCCATGTCATCTGTCCCGCTTCAATCAGCGTCCTTGTTCATTGGGCATATCTGACACCTCTACCTCTTGCTCGCGGCGAGTGGGGCTGCAAAGGAGGCTGCGACTGTGGCGGCCGCGACAACCAGGGCTAGACAGGAGTGTGCTGTTGTGTGCTGTAACATGTTCAACCCTGAGACTTGCGACTTCGGGCCAGCCCGGCCGCCCGCGTTGCGTACTCGAGCCTGTTTTCTAGCTCGGTCATGTGAAGAAGAAGAAGAAGAACAAGACGAACAAGAGGAAGAAGGAAACTCATTTTTATTATTTTTATAGCTACACACGACACTTGCCGCGAAAACGTATGGCCCGTCTCTTGTCGTTCGGGATCACCGTGACCCTGAGACTCGCGACGTCGGACCGACCCGTCTCCCTCCGTTGTGTGCTGTAACCTGTTCAACCCTGAGACTCGCGACGCCGGGCCAGCCCGGCCGCCCGCGTTGCGTACTCAAGCCTGTTTTCTAGCTCGGTGATGTGAAGAAGAAGAAGAAGAACAACAAGAACAAGACGAACAAGAGGAAGAAGGAAACTCATTTTTATTATTTTTTATTGGTACACACGACACACGCCGCAAAGACGTATGGCCCGTCGTTCGGGATCACAGTGACCCTGAGACTCGCGACGCCGTGCCAGCCCAGCCGCCCGTACTCGAGCCTGTTCTTGCTCGCACAGCCCACCACACATCAGCACGCGCACGAAGGGCAAAAGAAAAGGCAACAGCCCTTGCAGATGTATTTGGCGCACCCGCGGAGCCTTGTGTGAGTTTTACAGTCCTTGTTCCTGGGGCATATCTGACACCTCTTCCTCTTGCTCGGGGCGAGTGGGGCTGCCACGGAGGCTGCGGCTGTGGCGGCTGCGAGGACCAGGGCTAGACAGGAGGCCGAACCCTGGGGTTGTTGTTGTTGTTGTTGTTGTTGTTGTTGTTGTTGGACCCGAGCGTTGTCTCAGTCGCTGTCATCGTCTCTCGGCTCGGCGGTGGCTGCGGCGGCGGCAGCTTTCACGGCCTTCACGACCGTGGCAGACGCCTCGGTGCGTGGGACGCGCTCCCTCCGCACGATGTACGGCGCCACGAGAGCCTTTCCAAGCTGCTCGAGGAACACCCTGCGCTTGTTCCGCTTGCCCGGCATCCAGTCGGGGTTGACCTCTCGCCATATCACAAAGGCGTTGTAGGAAGAGACGTCGAGGATGTTGTGGAAGACGACCAGGGACCAGCGCGCGGTCTTCCTCCGGCAGCTGTACGATCGATCACCTTGTCTAGGTTGTCCACGCCTCCTTTGTTGTGGTTGTAGTCCAGGACGACGACCGGTTTGCCGCCCGCGCGGTCGCTGACTTGGGCCTCCGAGTGCCGCGTGCTCAGGAGCACCACGTTCCTGTTTTTCTTCCTCGGGACGTAAGACACCAGAGTGGCGGCGGGCGTGAAGGCGAACACGGAGGAGAACACCGCGCGTCCCTTGACCGCAAGCAGCCGGGGCGGGAGCTCAGGCTTGTTCTTCCGAACCGTGCCGACCACGGTGATGTTCCTGTCCAGGAGCTGCCGCGCGAGTTGGTAGGAGGTGAAGTAATTGTCGCACGTGACGTTGCGCCAGCTCAGTCCCTCCGTGAGGTCGAGCACAACCCGCAGCCCCAGGTTCCTCTCCGGGTGCCCGCCGCTCGGCTTTCCGGTGTACACTTGCATCTTCCAAGCGTAGCTGGATCTGGTGTCAACCAGTTGCTCGTCCACGGTCACTTCGGGCCCCGGGTTGTAGAGGAGCGGCAGCCTCGCCGCCCAAGCGCCTGCATTAGAAAAAAGAAAATTCATTAAAACCATAGTATGTTTTTTTCTTGCTGTGTACTTGGGTCCAAACACAAAAAGTGGCAACGAGAAAACCTCTCCTAACCCCCCCACCCACTCCTGCAGCTGTTTAAACATGTCAGCTAACCTGGGACAGGACACCACACTAAGTGCTCCAGGGTCTCAGGCAGTGAACAGAATGGACACCCCTCCTCAGTGCTTGGGTCCAGGTGAGCTCTGTATCTGTTTGTAGCTAGAGCTCCATGTATAATTCTCCACTGGATGTCTGCCATCCGTCTCTCCACCGGAGGTTTATACAGGACCCGCCAGCTGCCACTAGGGGAATAGTCTGAGCCAAAAACCTCAGTCCATCTGGACTCCCTGACTCCTGCAAGAGAGCGACAGTTCAGGACCTTCACGCAGCTGTGGTACAGTTGTTTCCCTCCAGAGGTGTTGAAGGTGCCCAGTGCTGGAGTCCTGATGGTTAGCAGTCGGCCGCTCTCTTCTCCCCACTCCCCCACTGCAGGACTCACCTTCAGGATAGGGAACACGTATTCCTGTGTTTTGGTCCACTGGTCCGCCTGACTTTTGTTCTGGGCGAAGGTCCGCAGAGCCTTGGGCAGCGCCTGCCACACCTCGTCCACGAGGCTCCGCAGCACTCTGGTGGATCGAATTCCCGTCACCTCTGCCAGCCTCTCAAGTGACGTCCGGGTCAGGTGGCCCAGCTTCACTATTCCTGCCTCCCTGAACTTGTTTTTTACCGTTGTTGAAGTGGGTGTGGATGTCAGGACTGAAGTGACCAGGAAACCATTATCAAACAGTGGCTCCTCAAATAGCCACATCCCAGGCGCGGGGTCAGGAGGTATCGTGAAGTTGAGTGTCCTCCAGGCATCTATCACAGAGGTGTAAAACTGCGTGAGTCCAGTTAGTTTGTGCTGCGGAGAGTTCAACAGGAACAGCTGTTTGTCATAACCAAGGCCCCCGGCTCTCCAGAGCAGCAGGCGTGCCACAGCCGACCAGCACAGTGTGGGGCCGTACAGGAGCCTCTGGGCTGCCTGCAGTCTGAAGGCAGCAGTCCTGGCGATGATGTCGGTTAGTCCATGGCCCCCCTCTGCCACAGGCAGGTACAGCACGGACGCCCGCACCCAGTGGTGACCCGACCAGAAGAAGTCGACCAGGAGCCTCTGTAGTTGCTCCATGAGTCCCGGTGGAGGAGTGAGCACATAGAGTCTGTGCCACAGGGATGCTGCAACCAGGTTATTGACTATCAGACTTCTTCCCCTGTAGGACAACTGGGGCAGCAACCATTTCCATTTAGACAACTTGACCTGCACCTTTTCCAGCACTCCCTCCCAGTTCTGCCTCTCTATCTCTTCACTGCCGATATGCAAGCCGAGGACTTTTAACCCTTTAATTCCCCATGTCAGGTTCCCAGGGAGACGGGGTACTCTCCCTGCGTCCCACTGACCAATCACACAGGCTTCACTCTTACCCCAGTTCACTTTTGCTGATGAAGCCTTCGCATACAATGACAGACTGCCCTCTAATTCTTGTATGTCTGCCTGATCCTTGACAAAGATGTTCACATCGTCCGCATAAGCTGATATTACTATTGGGGGGCTGTGAGCCAGCTCAGGCAGACGCAGGCCTTTCAGCCGAGTCCTGAGCCGACACAGGAGCGGTTCGATTGCCACACTGTAAAGTTGGCCTGAGATGGGGCATCCCTGCCTTATCCCTCTTTCAACTGGTACAGGTCTGCTCAGCCCTCCCCCCACCTTCACAACACAACACGTATCATTATATAATAGTTTCACCCAGGACAGAAAATGCTCCCCAACACCAAAAGCCTGCAGTGTGGCAAACAGGAATGAACGATCGACACGATCAGATGCTTTTTCCTGGTCAATGGAAATAATGCCAATATTAATATTACACGTTGTACACAGATCAAAAATGTCTCTCATTAAAAACAAATTGTCTTGCATTGACCTACCTGGTACACACTAAGATTGGTCAGCACCAATAAACACTTCCATAAAAACTATGGCAAATTGAATCTATTTGCTAAAACCTTAGATAAAACCTTATAGTCACTACATAAAAGAGAGACGGGTCTCCAGTTTTTCAGCAGGGTTAGATCCCCTTTCTTCGGCAGGAGTGATATTACAGCTCGTCTGCAGGAGGCTGGAAGAAGCCCCTTGCCAAATGACTCCTTCAAGACATCCAGCAGATCCTGTCCCATAATGTTCCAGAAATGTTTTAAAAAATCTGCCGGTAATCCATCCAAACCTGGTGACTTGCCTGCAGCCATCTGCGAAACTGCAGTGGTCAGCTCCTCCAGAGTGATGTCCGAGCTCAGGATGTCCCTCTCACCTGGACTCAGCTGTGGGAGGTCCTGCAGCAACTCGGCCACAGCTTCAGCGTCACACTCCTCTGCCCCAAACAGGTCGGAATAAAACTCCACTGCGTGTCTCCTCATCTCGGCTGGTTCTGCTGTTATATTCCCATCCGGCAGCCGGAGACCCACCATCTGCTTCCCCTGGGCCACCGATCTCTCCAGATTAAAAAAGAAAGTGGTGGGTGTGTCTATGTCTTTTAATTTCTGGAACCGAGCTCGAACCAGAGCTCCTTTGGCCTTCTCCTGGAGAAAGGAGTTTAGTTGTTGTTTTTTAGTTTTTAATGTCTCCGTGTTGGTAGGTACACTTTCCAGCTCCTTTATGTCGGCCTCTAGCTGCTCCATTGCTCTTTTAATGTTCCCTGAAGAGTAGGCAGTGTATTGCTGGCAGAACACCTTAATTTGACCCTTGCCAACCTCCCACCACTGACTCAGGGAGGGAAACAACTCTTTCTTTGATTCCCAGTTGGCCCAGAACAGTTTAAAATTCCCACAGAAATTTAAATCCTTTAAAAGCTTAACATTAAAATGCCAGAAGGATCCAGGCATTCTAGCAGGAGATAAAAGTAGATCTACTAGAACTAAATGATGGTCTATGAAACCAACCGGGTGAATTTGACAGTTTGTCACACGGGTGATAAAAGGAGCGGATATATAAAATCTGTCCAGCCGGGCACCATGGATCCTGCCGTCTGTTATCTTTATCCAGGTGTACTGCCTGGCCGAAGGATGTTGCCTCCTCCACGGGTCAACTAGATCTGCCTCCTTGACTGTCTGGCCCAGGAAAGAGGAGGACTGAGGATGGAGCTCCTGTCCTGTTCGGTCCAATTTGACATCTGTGCAGCAGTTCCAATCCCCCCCCAGTACAATACATTCCCCTTGACCAACACTACTCAGCATGTTTTTTAATAATTTAAAAAGAGTAACCCTTTCAGGACCTTGGTTGTGTGCATACACGTTGATTAAATTAAAAATAATACTGTGTATTTCTAATCTTATAGTCAGAAACCTGCCTGCCACGCTCTCTGTGCTGGATAGAATTGTCATGTTTAAAGAGGGAGAAAATAACACAGCGACTCCTGCGCTCAGGTTAGAGCCATGGCTGAGTATGTGCTGCCCCCCCCACCATACTCCCCAGTCTGTCTCATTCAGGCAATCACTGTGAGTCTCCTGTAAAAAAAGGACATCCAGCTTTTTTACTTTAAAAAGTTCTGATACTAAAAACCTTTTCTGAGCACTTCTACCCCCATTAATGTTTAATGAGGCTACCCGTAATGCCATGAGAGGATAAAAAATACAGCTTAAAAAGACAAACAGGTATATACAGCAGAAAGAAAACACCCAGTGATGAATGGTCATGGTTCATTTTATTTACAACTTTTTCTTCTCTTGGATCGTATGTTACATGGTAGACCTTTTTTAGCCACAGTGACATGCTTCCTGAGCCTATATCTTCTTTTCTCATCCAAGACATCCGTTCCCACCACCTTCTGCAGTGTACTGACTGTCTGAATGAACTTTTTTATATCTGGGAAGTACTCCCCTACCTCCACTGCTTTGCCAAATGATTCATCCAGAAACTCATTGACCTCTTTTAATGAATATAAATCCGCGCTTAGTGAGACGCTGTCAGCTATAGACACATTATCAGATTCGTAATCTTCCTCCACATCCATCTCACTGACCTGACTGTTGTTTACTTCAGCCTGTGGTTCTGCCTGCTGTGCAGGACCACACTGCATCTCCTGTTGTTGCTCGGCAACAACCACCTTTTCTATTACAACCTGTTTCTCACATCCCTTCTTCGACCTCTCCGCAGCCGCCGGCACTACCGTCACCGGAACCGCATCCGCCGCACCAGGCGCCGCAGCCACCGGAACCGCATCCGCGGCACCGGGAGCCGCAGCCACCGGAACCACAGCCGCGGCACCGGGAGCCGCAGCCTCCGGAACCGCATCCGCGGCACCGGGCGCCGCAGCCACCGGAACCGCATCCGCGGCACCGGGAGCCGCAGCTACCGGAACCACAGCCGCGGCACCGGGAGCCGCAGCCTCCGGAACCGCATCCGCGGCACCGGGAGCCGCAGCCCCCGGACCCGCTGCAGCAGAACCAGCAGCCGCAGAGGACGCAGCAGCACCGGCCGACCGGCCCCACGCAGGCCGAGTCACTCCGGCGCTGCCCTCCACTCCTTCCGCTCCAGCGGCCCCCCCCCGCCAGTCTCCCGTTCGGGCACGTCACTTTCTTGTGTCCCACTTCTCCACACTGAAAACACTTCATGCTCCCCGAGCTCGCATACACCATATAGAACTGTTCCTCGTAGCGAACCCGGAAAGACACGTCTAGTGTCTGCGACTCGTTATCCAGAAACATGAAGGCTTGTCTCCTCAGAGACTGGACGTGCTTCAGCTTCGTGTCTCTGCACCCCAGACCCACCGCGCGGAAACCACTCGCGAACTTCCCGAACCGCCTCAGCTCTCGCTCCAGAGCTTCATTGGGGATGAACGGGGGGACGCCGGACACGGTGATCCGGGTGGAAGCTACCGCTAGCGGGAACACTTGAATGAACTCCTCCTCTAAAGTTAAACCGCTCTCAATTAGCTTAGTGACCGAGTCTGGATCTTTAAAAAAGATCACCAGCGCCTTGTTCATCCTGGAAGCGTAGGAGATGTTCTCATGTCCCACCTGCTCCCCCACGGCCAGCAGCACCTGCTCCACCGTGGAGCTGAGCTGAGGCACCAGCCTGACGCCATGTCTCAGGGACATCGGCGGCGTCCCTGCGGACGCCATCCCCGCCACAGACACGGCAAACACACAGAAAAACTAGACTAAACGTACACAAACACAACACAACAATGAACATACAATAAACATACAGAAACCTGAATAAGTTTGAACGCGCTTTCCTTCACCTCCTCTGTCTTCACAACTACACCTCCACCAACGAAGAAGAAGAACAACAAGAACAAGAACAAGAACAAGAACAAGAACAAGAACAAGAACAAGAACAAGAACAAGAACAAGATGCACAAGAGGAATAAGGAAACTCATTTTTTTGTATCATTTTGTATATCTGCACGACACACGCGTAAAAAACGCGAGACGGCGTAACTCTCGTGGTCTCCCCGACCCTGAGAGTCGCGCGACGGGCCCTCCCGGCCGCCCGTAATCTTCCTTGAGTATTTGCTGCTAAGTAAGCAGGAAATCACAGTAAGGGAAAGTCAAAGTTAAGTGCTTTTATCACCAGCTGTTACATAACTCCAGTGTTGATGAAGCACTGATCCCAGAGAGGTTCGAGCGGGGACAGTGTTTGAGGGTCTGTTTGTGTCGCCATGGTAAAGCTCTCATAGAACACAATTTGAATAATAAACCAGAGGGGGATCGGCGTGCAAGGACAGAAGCCCTGAACAGACATGGAATCCTAATCCAACAGTTGCTGTAATGATATATAGACTCATGTCGTGATAGCAAGTTATTTATCCCGTTTTCTCTGGTAAATAAAGGTTTGTTATCAAAAGATAACAAAGGAAATACAATGTATGAACCCATGTACGGTTCAGGCTTCCGTATGCTTCCTGTTCATGCACAAGACTTTTTTAACTTTCATTTATTCATGTACTTTATATTCAACTTCTGGAGTCTTTGGATTTGACTCAATAATAATATCTACCTCCAACTGTGTGTTCTGCCGAAAAAACATGTACATTGAATTAAACCGTTATTTTTTAAGTAATTTGTGATGTCAAAAATACATCTGGTTGTAAAATCTGAACATGAATCTGGTGAGTGTTTGAACAAAGTTTACATATTATATCATTTGTGTATGCCCTCTAGTTTTTGGAATGAGGAGCTGACGCGTGAGTTCATTCTGTGACTCACATGTTACACCAAGGCAGATCCAGGGCCAGTTCGGAGCCAGTGGCTGATCTCGAACCAGTTCTTTGTGTTTCGAAAGCCAGAACAACTTTTTCCAGGCACAGCTCTAGTTCAAGTTTTTTTTTGTGTGTTTAGTTTGAATTTGTCTCTTAATTCTGCCCCATTTTCTGTGATGATCACACTTCAGTTGAAACTTTTTTCCTTCAAGCTAATTTTTATTTCTCTTTCTTCCATTGGGTTTCAAATGCATCCATCAACATGAATAAGAGACATAACAAAGAAACATTTTGTCTCAATATTTCAGATTATTTTCCAGCCTATCAATCCGATCGTTCACTTACATATAAAGATGTAGGATTCATCATAAAATTAGCAATTATACATTTGTAAAGTATATTTACAATGAGTTATTTTTGTAAATAGACAAGCTACAAGGATCTGATTTAAAAGCTAATGTGAGGTAGCTAAGATAATATTGACTGGATTTAAGACCTTCTTATTGTGTCGCCCTGAGCTGGACATTCATGCAGTAAGGTTTGGGAGACAGGGTGATCCCGAAGACCGGAGTCAAGTCTGGCTCTCCTGCGTCCTGAGGCCAGACAAACTCAAACTTCCTCAGCAGTGTCACCAAGATGAGGAAGAGCTCCATACGAGCCAGACCCTCTCCCAGACACCTCAGAGGACCTGAGACATTAGAAATAAAAGAAAAGACCTGAGAGTTTGATCTTACCGACCCAGTCATGAAACCACGCTATCTCCTTTTTGGGTGGTTGGATTCGCTAAGAACTTTATTTTAGCCAACACTTTCCTTTTCAATTGTTTATCCATGATATTTAGCTAACTGTCAATTTAGCTAAATATTATATTAAGTGTCTGTTGATGTGATAGAATGGTAAACACACAGCAGCTTGTTTGGTGTTTACCTGCAGAGAAAGGCAGGAAGGCCTCGGGTTTGAAAAACTCTCCCTTGTCGTTGAGGAAGTTTTCTGGGTTGAATTCATCAGGGAATTTCCATTGTCCCTCCTCTCTCAGGGCTGAGCCCAGGTTAGGGATGACCAATGTACCCTGAGGCGATAAACAACAGTATTTGAAACTTTTACTGTAAGTCCTAAGTAATGGTATGTTTTTTTTTTACCATGTCCAGGGTTCATACACATTTTGACCAATGGATTTCCATGACTTTTCCATGACTTTTCCATGACTTTAAACCAAATTTCCATGACCGAACATTGCGTGAAATCTCGGTGTATACGCGAAAAAGTGACAAAATGTAGTATTCAAACTAACAATGAGAATTCCAAGGCATACAGCACACCTTAAATGACACAAACCAAAGTATGCCTGCTTATATTTTGAGCATATTTCTTTAAAAATATATGAATTATTTAAAACTCAGCGTAAATGAACTAGGGATGGGCATTCGATTAAATTGTCTTAATCGATCGTCGAAAGAATTAACGATCGATTTTTCGATTAATCATTCATATTTTTATATTAAAATTCACTATTTATAGCCTATATTAAAATGCAGTGAAAATAGAAAAAACAGCGTGTTTCCTCATTGAGATCTTTATTACAAGATTAACAACTCTTGTGGCAGTTAAACAGGATCCGTTCAATGTTACACTTGTAAATAAGCGCTGCTGTCCTCCTAAGCCACACTGAGAGAGCAGCTAGCCGCTGAGAGCTAGCTCGATCTGACGGCTCTCGACCTCTCAGTCCGGTATGTTGTAACGCCCTCACTCCCGGAACCCCTCACCCAGACCCGGGTCTGTCCGGGTTACCCTCCGCGTGGACTGAGGGTCCGTGTGCGGTCATGAAGCCGAGCAGCAGAGGCTTAGCTCCGGGCTGCTTCCTCCAGCTGCTAACAGACACGCTGTGCTGCGTTCAGGGCAACTCGGATATTCCGACCTCCTGCCACATAGCGAACATGCAATAGTTTATCGATGAAAACATGTCATCAATGAAATTCTTAATGATCAATTAATCAATAGTCGAGTATTTATGCCCATCCCTAAAACGAACGACATGAAAATAAGAATATAACAAATTTCCATGACTTTTCCAAAACTTTTGGGAAATTATTTTTTTCCATGACTTTTCCAGGCCTGGAAAAACACATTTTAAAATTCCATGACTTTTCCAGGTTTTCCATGACCGTACGAACCCTGCATGTCTTATGCCACTTACCCTGGGAATGGAGTATCCCATGAGCTCGGTGTCTTTGGTCGTTGAGTGGATAATGCTGAGTGGACCAATGTTGCCTATCCTCTGCACTTCATGGATCATAGCCTGGATGGAAACAAATATTTTAGCGTCATGTTTTTATAGTTTGTCTGACTTGGGACAGAGGATCCGACACAGAAAGTAAACGCTTACTATGGATACTGTTGAGATATCTATGTTTTGTTCTCTATCTTATGAATATATTTTACTATATTTTACCTACATTTATACCCTGTGAATCAATATTAGCTGTATAGTCTATAGAATTAACAATATTACAACTGTTTGTTTCATCTGGAGTAATGTATAACTTCTGGACTCAGTCACAGGGTCAAACACAGAGCGTAACCATTTGAGTGTTAAACTGACTGCAAAGTGCAACTTGGGGAAAGCCTGAGAAGGAAATTCATCTTGAGATTTGAGATAATGAAAGCACTTTTAAACACTGGACTTATCTAATTATTTGCCTTTCCCACTTGAACCTCAAATCAACAAACACGCCGTCTGGTCCTGAAAGGACCGGGCTCGACAATACCTGTCAAAAATATCCTGAAAAAAAAACATACTAAGTTTTGTCAAAGTGAATCTTACACCATGTGCCATTAACAGACTGTGTCCTGCTTTAAGAAATGTGCCTCTGACCCACAACCATATGTCAAATAGAAGTAACGTTATTGATGAATCATCACAAGAGAAATGTGTCTGAACATATACCTGTATGTATGGCATGTTATGTCTGTCAACATACGTGACCGAATGCTTCCCTTCCAGCACCTCGTCTATCTCCTGCTGGCAACGCTCTGAGAGACAAATTCTTCATGTTAAAAGAAATAACATTTCATCAAATTGAATACAAAAGAATGTATATCTTAAAACACAACATTTGAAGGACGTAGTGCATCAACATTAAACAAGAGAAGTCACAGAATGAAGTGACCATTTCTCTTTAGTGCTATAAAAACTACCGTGGCTCAAAGACTCCAAGTGCTTGCAGCCCTCTTAAATGTAGTCTTTGTTTCAAGCCCATTTTTAGGACCAAAAAAAAAATATATATATTACAAGAAGCAAGTTTCAAGTCGGCTAAAGTCCAAAAAATGTTTTGAGGGGGAAACCAGAAACTAGAAAGGAATGAGTTTTACAGCAGTACTTTGAGTACATAAATTATATAGTCTATGAAGCTAAGATCATAATCTGAGAGAACACCAGGAAAAGAGTTAGAATTCCCAATGTGTTGAAAGCAGTTCTCCCATGTCCCCTGGGGTGACACGCTGGGGAGTGTCTGAACTGTTCAGCAATGCTCACCAAACATATATATTCGGAGACATAGCTGTGTCCACGCGCTAGCCAGTGTTGGGGAGTAACGGAATACATGTACCGGCGTTACATATTTAGAATACAAATTGTGAGTAACTGTATTATGTTACAGTTAGAGAGTTTAAACTGCTGCTGCTCCACTGACTATAACAATGCCGCATTCCTACACTTAAAAAATGCAATTCAATGTGGAAGTAATCCAAGTACTCAGAATACGTTACTCAGATTAGTAAATGTAATGGCATACGTTACAGATTACATTTTTGGGCATGTATTCTGTAACGGAATACGTTTTGAAAGTATCCATCCCAACACTGGTGATGACAGAGGTAAATCCTCACATGGGCACATGTAGACAAACCTTGTACGTGTGGGTAGGCCATGAGGTAGAGGAAAGCAGTGAGCAGGGTGTTGGAGGTCGTGTCAGTTCCAGCAAAGTGAAGATCAAGGGAGTTCGAAATGAGTTCTTCCTCTGAAAATGGAGAATCCTCACCGACTCTCTAAAAACGAAGAGTGATTGTTTAAAGATAAACCAGCACACACACACACAAAGACTGATTCACTATATGAGCAAATAGCTAAATTGCAATATATTTCCTCTTTGGTGCATCATCAAATTGATAGGTTTTGTTAATTCTCTGCAAGAAAACCACTTAATCATGGAGACATGGAGCCAACAGAATTAATACCCACATGTGACTGCAGAGGGCGCTGTAGCTCTCTAATAATTACATAGTGTTGCTTTAAGTTCCAGGCGTTATCAAAAAATTCAATATTAAACCATTTATTTAAATCAAGTATAACATGTTAGTTCACAAAGACACACACCTTGTCCAGTTCGTCCAGATAGCAGTCAACAAAGTCCCGTGGATCTCCAGGAACTCTGGTTTTCTTGTGCTCGTCCAGGAATTGACGTATATATTTCATAGCCATCTGATAAATATAAGATGGAAGTTGTATGTACACTTCAGCATTGGGATTTTAAATTGTTCACTGACTGTATAGAAATGTGTAGGTAGAGAAAAAAATACATGATTGATGTTCATATCCCTTTTTTAAATGTTCACATCAGTGTTATAAATGTTTTCAAGGCCCTGTCAACACACCTGAACATTTTCAAAGGCCTTGACGAACGGCAGCGGCAGGTAACGAATCAGTGGAAAAGAGTCGTACATCTGTAAAAATGAAAAAATGAACAATCATTAGTGTTGGGACAGTGTTTTTGTGAAAACAAAGGCCTCCTCGGCCTATATGGGTAGTCAAAAGTATGAAACCACATGTTCTTTGTTATGGACAAAGCCAGAGCACAGGGAACTCAGTCTCCCAGGATTCCTCAACTTCACACAGAGGTGTGAAAAGCCACAAGGGTCAACTCCTATTGGTCACTCTGGACCCCATGAACTGTGAGGTCCCAGGCCAATATAAGGCAAGTTCTCCGCCTCTTTTATCTCTTTTCTACAATCCGTCTGAGGGTGGAAGGCTGCCAGCCTCTCTTCCTAAATCGCAGAAGGGAGAAGCCTGATTTCTCCAGCTGGTATCTTCTCTTCGCATCCAACTCTTCAAGAGGAGCAAAAAATGTGCAGCTTCCAGCTCATCTCACCAAGGAAACCGCAACTCAAGCTCTACCAAACTCCGAGTAGTGACTCGATGTCCTGCAGGCAGTGGTGTATAAAGTACTTGAAAGCCATACTTGAGTAAAAGTACAGATATCTTACTTGAAAGTGACTCCGGTTAAAGTTAAAGTCACCCGTCAGAAAATGACTTGAGTAAAAGTCTTAGAGTTGCTCATATTAAATGTACTTAAGTATCAAAAGCAGGGCCGGGTCTAGGCAGGGGCAAGAGGGGGCCTGGCCCCCTCAAATAAATGTTGTGCCCCCTCAAACTAAATCCCAATTTTGATAATAATAATTAGGGATGAGCGAGTACAGCATTATCTGTATCTGTATCTGTTAGCCATATGAATTATCCGTATCCGTACTCGGAGTGGGCGGGGCCTAACCCGGAAGTGGGTGTGATTAAACCCGGAAGTGGGCTGGTTCAACATAACTTTCTTTTAAACTTTGAATTTTTTTTATGATTTTTTATTTTTATTAAATTTATTTCCACACCAGGTGTGTGTGTGTGTGTGTGTGTGTGTGTGTGTGAGTGAGATGCGAGGGACGTTCGCTGTCTCCCGGAGAGATGAGCACTCTGTGTTTTTGGTGTGGAAAGACGTGAATTGTATTCGTTCGCAAGTCATACAGACTGGTTTTGTTATTTTCACTTTACATTAACACTTAAAGTTAAGTGCAGTGTAATTGTTTGCCGTGATAATTAAATGCCAGTGTAATAATAAATGACAATTTCAAACCATACAAACTGTCATGTTGTACTGTATTTAATAGAGGTTTACTTTACTGTAAAGTAGGTGTGAATGTAAAGTGAAAATAACGGGGCCATTCATTGTGACTTGTGGACGGATGTGGTTCGCGTCTTTCTGTGCTGGAAACACGGAGTGTTAATTTCTCCGGGAGACAGTGAACGTCCCTCGCATCTCCAGCGCTCCTCTACTGAGCCAATGCAGGTCTCGTGAAAATTTTTCCAAAGACTCGTACCCGAAGACCCAGTCGGGAAATGAACGAATCATTTCTGCTTCCTTGACTGAGCCTATGGAACAGTCCTGATGCGCACTGAACCTGAGTGACTGAGAGACAGAGAGCTGTTCTGTGAGTGAGTGAGCAGAGCCGTGTGTGAATGGGAGGACCGCTGTGACGCTGTGTGAGCATTTTCATTCAGTCCGAGCACAGATAATGACTCCGATTACTCGTATTATAATCGTACTCGGCAAAAGTGCTTTATCCGTACCGGATACTCGTTTCAGCCGAGTATCCGGCTCATCTCTAATAATAATAATATAATAAAGCACAATGCCCCCTCAAGATTTGTGGCTGCCCCCTCATACATGCCTGTCTAGACCCGGCCCTGATCAAAAGTATCTGATGTTGAAATGTACTTAAGTAATAAAAGTAAAAGTACAAGTACCAAAATTAAAAATGCTAAGTGCTTTTTATAGTAGGCCTATACAGACACAAAACAACCCAAAATTCTTCAGTTCAGGATTTATTTCAACTGACTGAAAAATTATAACAATACTATATATATAATGCATAATTTTACAAATTTTGAACTTGAGATGCTGAGGTTAAAAAAGTCTTGGACAAGTGCATCTGAACTTGTAGAGACAACAAATAATCAATACAACAGAATAAACAAGTGCCTCTTGATTCTATCCAAGAACACTAATAGACCTGCCACTAATAGACCAAATTAACCTTTTGTGTCTATTAGCTGTATTGTGTAACTGCCTGGATGTTTACCTGCCTGTATACCTGCCCACCAGCTTTGTCAGGTGTGAGCTTGTCCTCGCATCGACATGTAAGCCTGTTTATTTAGCATTAGACTATCTTCACTGAATGGGCCTGCGTTTGTGTTTGCATTTGTTTCCAGCAGGGTGACAATACACCTGTAGGGTATCTTGCCTGTAGGGACGACAAAGTGAAGACACAACCCTGCTTGAAGTTGTATACATTAGCCAGTTTGTACAATACATATATAAAGACTCAACAGCTTCTAAGTTGTGTTGAGTCAGCACAAAGGACGACTAAGGATTGGAATTGGCAATATATAGATATCTAATATCTTTGCAAAAATTATATTTATAGTGAGTGGAAAACTGGGCCTGATAACCCAGGGTTCCATTTGGCGAGGTCCGTTAGAAAACCTGAATTGTGTGCATGAATATGCAGTAGTAGTTTGCTTAAATAATTGGTTGTGTTGTTTGTTTTTCCATCCAATGATAGTCTATTTGCCAACAGTTTTTGTTTAAACCAACTACTTCCAATATTTCTTTAAGAAAAGTTAACCACTTGCTGCTTCAAGCTATGTATTTATGTGCAGATGTTGACACGAAGCAGGAAAGGGAAAACGAATGTGAATCGAAAAAGGAATACCTTCAAAAAATTATGTAAAGTCACCTAATAAAGGCCCTCAAAAACCAAATTCATTTGCCTGAATAATAATCCTTACAATTTCAATAGGGCCTCACGTCTGTCAGTGCCTGTCAGTGCTCGGGCCCTAATAATAAAGACTGAACCGAGCTCCTGCAGGAGCGAGAGAGCGAGAGAGAGGTGCTTCGTGTGTAAAAGTGCACGTTGCGCCAACCTTCGCTGCTCAAGTAACGAGCCAGTTTTGAGAATGTAAGAAGTATAAAGTACAGATATGTGTACTCAAATGTAGCGAGTAAAAGTTAAAAGTCGTCAGGAAAATAAATACTCAAGTAAAGTACAGATATGTGAAAAATCTACTTAAGTACAGTAACAAAGTATTTCTACTTTGTTACTTCCCACCACTGCCTGCAGGAAAACTTTAACCAGCTCAACAGAACCGCGAAGGTAGAAACCACACAACCAGCCATGAAGACTTCACAGAACTGCGAACTGCACAGCAACTTCCTTTTTCCCCTTTCCACGGACGGGTAACACAACTGGGCTTAATAATTATACTAGGCTAAGCAGGACTATTTATTTTTTACTTCACTTTTTATATTTTATATTTTTTATATATTTTTATTCAGAAATGTTTATCTCAAAATAAATGTTATTTGTATAAATATTGATAAAAAGTGAGTAAATAAGAAGTAAACAGTGAGTAAATATATACTGGTTTCCCATTTTTTATTGCTCTCCATGCATGTTCAATTTATTGCATCTTTATGTTCTATGTTCATTGTTTGCACCAATTACCAGAGCAAATTCCTTGTATGTGTGAACGTACTTGGCAATAAAATACTTCTGATTCTGATTCTGATAAGTGAATTTTGCCAACTTCTACACTGTCAAGAACTCCATATCCTTCAACTTAGCTAACTATCTATATGGTAATTTTGGTTATAGTTATTCATTTTATTGTTAATCAGAGTTCCAAATTTGTTGTTAGTACTTTTATGAGACTTAATCAATAAATTGCCATCTTTTCCCTTCCTTTGAAGGCTGGTGCCCCGAGGTAACTTGAATCAATTCAAGTTATGATGTAATATTATTATTTTTAATATTTATATTTAATTTATATTTATTGAATGAAGAAAGGCACACCATTTTATGGTATCACGTTTAATGCATTAGAGGTAACACATTATTGCACAACATTAGTTTAAAATCTGAATCCAAATGTGCAGATTCTGCTTCGACACTCGAAACAGAGGATTTTAAATCTTGTGTATTTCTCTATAATGGGAGAAGAAGTACTGCTGTAGATAACTCCTTGCAAGTGTAAAGTTATTTTAGTTAGAAAACACAATCTCATGCCTGACAGGTGGTGGGGGCGGTTTGGTCAACGTCCCATCCACTTACATGGCAAAAGCAGGGTTCATGACCTATACTGCAACCAGCCACCAGGGGACCTTTGGCTGTCATGTTGTACATCATTGTCTACAGCAGTGGTCCCCAACCCCCGAGCCATGGACCGGTATCGGGCCATGGGTCATTTGGTACCGGGCCGCACAGAAAGAATAAACAACTTACATTATTTCCGTTTTATTTATTATCTGATTCTGAATGGCGTTTTATTTCGATAAAAATGACCGGATCCTCTTCGTTATGACTCATGCTTTACGCATGTCAAGACGCTTGTCTCTGTCACGTGACTTTTTCGCTGAACACAGACCCACACGGTATTTGTCGGACCCATTTGTCAACAAACCAGGTGAATCCAGCATGTTTGTGCAAGAAGAAGATCAGCTGCTGGAGATCGCTAATGACGGCGGCCTTAAAAATATGTACGAGAAAACACCTCTGCCGTTGTTCTGAATTAAAGTCACGGCAGAATACCCTGAGATCGCCACAAGAGCACTAAAAACTCTGTTGTCATTTCCGACATCATATCTGTGCGATGCAGAGTTTTCTGCTGTGATGGCAAACTAACTTACCATGCAATAATTAATTGAGGCCGGGTATTAACAATTCGTTAATTTCGTTAAATTTAAAAGTAATCTTCCGATGTCACCAGAGGCCGTACCAGAGGGCCTCCGTAGTGAGGGTCCGTAGCCACACTTAAAGGCCGGTCCGTGAAAATCTTGTCTGACATCTTACCATCTTACCAAAAAGCTTGGTGACCACTGGTCTACAGTTTATGTTCCAAACAGCTTCTTCACCTCGGACTAGTGGAGATTCCCATTGAATACCATGACCTGAGTGACTGGGAATCTTCAGGTGTACAGAGAGAGAGAGAGAAAGAGCACTCAAACTCACCATCGCCCAGGGTCCGTTTGTTATCTTGCCGTTTTCACTAAAAACCTGAACAATCACTTTGATGAACTCGTCGTCGTACTCAAAGCGAATTCCAAACAGAACCTGGCATATGATGTTGGAGGCCGTGTTGTAAACCAGAATTGCAGGATTCATGCTTTTGCCTGTGAGACATGATGCAAAAGTCAGTGTTAAAAAAGAAGAACAACACCACAGCAAGAAACACAAACAACAGATTGTAGTGATGACGTAAATGGAAGATCTCGTTCAGCTGCGACTGACACAGGAGATTGTACCCACTCGTCAGAGTTACAAAGAGGGAGAACAGTGCTTCATGTTTTAACTCTCAGAACAGAATAACAGATAACTCACCAACGTTTTTTTCCATTGCCTCCACAATGTATTGAAGCTCTCCATGGATCCTGTCCGCCATTGAATTCTTCCCCATACCAAAGTCCCTCAATGTCGACAGAGCGAAGCGACGGTGATAACTCCAGCTGGGGCCAAACACGCCTACGACAGAGAAGAGCACAGGGCGGCTAATGATGTCGCTATAACACAGTGGTGGGAAGTAACGAAGTAGAAATACTTCGTTACTGTACTTAAGTAGGTTTTTCACATATCTTTACTTTACTTGAGTATTTATTTTCCTGACAGCTTTTTACTTTTACTCGCTACATTTGAGCACAAATATCTGTACTTTCTACTTTTTACATTCTCAAAACTGGCTCGTTACTTGAGCAGCGAAGGTTGGACGCCAACGTGGACATACATGGACCATGAATCCTTTGACGCTGAGCCGTAAACAAACAAATCCACTCCTGTGGTCGAAGATCAAAGGAATGTCTTGCAAAGGTGACGTCTCTCTTTCTCTCAGAATTGGGACATTTACCTCAAACCGTGTAAACATTGAGGTACGGCGAAGGTTCATCCTTCGCCAAAGGAGACAATGTTGTCATAACTCCACTGTGCATTGTCCTATCACCACCAAACTTCTGTCTCAATTATTGTTTTTATTAGGTTTTTATTAATGTTAATAGGTGACTTTACATGATTTTTTGAAGTTATTCCTTTTCGATTCACATTCATTTACCCTTTCCTGCACATTAATACATAGCTCGAAGCAGCAAGTGTTTAACTTTGCTTAAAGCAAATATTGGAAGTAGTTGGTTTCAACAAAAACTGTTGGCAAATAGACTATCATTGGTTTGCCGTGTCTGCTTCGTCTTACACGTCCAAGCAAACGCAAAAACAACTTTCAGCCAACACAACCAAAAACAAACAGTGTCGTGGACTACTGCATGTTCACGCACACAATTCAGGTTTTTTAATGGACCTCGCCAAATGGAACCCTGTGTAATCAGGCCCAGTTTTCTACTCACTATAATGCCAATATAATTTTTGCAAAGATATTATATATCTATATATTGCTAATTCCAATCCTTAGTTGCCCTTTGTGCTGACTCAACACAACTGAGAAGCTGTTGAGTCTTTATATATATATTGTACAAACTGGCTAATGTGTACAACTTCAAGCAGGGTTGTGTCTTCACTTTGCCGTCCCTACAGGCAAGATACCCTACAGGTGTATTGTCACCCTGCTGGAAACAAATGCAAACACAAACGCAGGCCCATTCAGTGAAGATAGTCTAATGCTAAATAAACAGGCTTACATGTAGATGCGTTGTCAAGCTGGTGGGCAAGTATACAGGCAGGTAAACATCCAGGCAGTTACAAAATACAGCTAATAGACACAAAAGGTTCACAAACCGACGAGGAGCTGCTGACAAAGGCAGCTGTAAATACTGGTTTGGGTGATGAGGGCGGTGGGATCAACATTTATTTTTTTCAAGCAGAAGGCAAAACGCATGCAACGCTTCAAAATGCATGTGCTCGGGCCCACTCAGTGCTGCTTTGCAGTCCAAGAAATTCTAGAAATTGTATTTTATAGTTGGTACTTTCCGGGGTTGAGCAATCCTGGTTAGTGTTGAAGTGCCGTCAAGCAAGACACTGACAATTTATGAACTTAAAAATAAAGTCACCAAAATACTGTAACCAAATTTGCACCTTAAGATTTTCAATTGGATGTATTTTGTAGATGTAATTTAGCATTCAAAAAAACTTTGGTCTTCAATTATGTATTTCCTTGTTCAGTCTGAAATTTGGCAGCAAAACCAGACTGTGTTCAGTGATAATTTATTCTCTGTTCTAGCACTGTCCAGGCTGTTAACAAAAGAGAAACTATCTTATTTTGTGTGCCTAGTTTCCCTTTGCTTAGTTATCATAATGGGCATTGTGTATCATTCCTGCTACTGATATTCACAGACTTTTTAAGTGGTTATACTTTGGTCTATTAGTGTTCTTAGGTAGACTCAAGACGTGCTTTCAAACCTGAGACATCAAGTAGTGGATTCACAAGAAACAGATATGTCATAGTAATTTAGAGTTTACAACTGAAGTCCCACTATATAGACACTGACTGCAGTGGAAACACAGAAGCTGTCCAAGATAAACTGAGAACTGTAATGTCCCTTTAAATCTGACCTTATGGACGCCACATTCAATTGGAAAAATCTTTGGTGTTAACATCCACTATCACATCGGGATGAGCCTCAAATAACAATCATAGACCATCATGCATTTCCCACCTCTCCTCTGGGAGAGGTCACTCACGAACAGGTCATCAGGTCGTCCAGCAAAATCAATCCCCTTGGTCACCAGAGCCTCCTTTATCGCACTCTGCCCGTTGAGGAAGACCGCAGGCTTGGGGCCGAGGAAGAGGCTGTAGACGTCTCCATACTTCTTCCTCAGCTGCCACAGAACAAGACGACAGATCGAAATCATTGACATTTTTAAAGAGCACACAAAAACAATGCTAACAAATAGTTTAAAAACATTGCAACAGCTAAATCTAGCAACAATGACTACGTTAGAAATAACAAACAGGACGACAGACGGTTCCAACAAAGACTTGAGACAAGGAGGTTTATTGCTTCCATTTGGTTCTTTTATCCGTTTAGTTTTAATGCATTATTGACCAAAATCTGTTTTTTCTATGATGTGTTATCTTTGGTCATAAATCGTATTTTGTGAAGCACCTTTTAACTTTGGTAACTTTCTGAGACAAAATAGAAAAATTGCTTATTATTATTATTTATTCATATTGATACAGCAGGAAAAGCACTTAAGTAGTAATACTATGCAATAAACTTAGCAACTTAAGGGATATTAAAGAGCAGCGTTACTGATTTCAGTGTTTTTCTTACCCTATCATAGTCCTTCAGAGGATTCTCCAGGTTCAGATGTAAGAGGTTCCCCAGGACGGGCAGGGCAGGGGGTCCTGGTGGGAAGTTCTTGGGCCTCCGGGATTTCAGTTGAAGGATGATGAACCCAACGCAAACGACCAGGAGGATAATAGAAACGAACATGGTGGCACGGGTTGCACTGAGAGCTGCTGGACTCGCTGTGAGCACACAGATCGTCTATGAACTCTGCCTCCAACTCCTCTTCTGTTTCCTCGCATGAGAGTCGAATGTAAACAACACCAAGAAGCCTAAAGGCTTCTTTATGCTACTCTGTTTTGACGGACACGGACATAGGACCGCCCTATCCGCCGTGGAACGCCCTCTCCGAGCGCCTCGGAGAGCTTTTCGTGCACCTCTGATTTTTCTAACTGTCCGTGTTTATTTCGGATAGCCTACGGACAGCCCTTGGCTGTCATTGGTCCGCTAACGACATCATTTCTGTACGACGTCATTTCCGGACCTCAAACTTCCTGCTTCTTTCCCTGTGTCACAACAAACCCAAACACAACTATGATTTTACGATTAATGTGACGTGTGTGTTAAGCCAGCGGAGTTGTCCGGCTGACGGTGGCTGGTGAGAGTACTGACGGCATGTGTGCACAGTCACATACGGTTATAACAAGCTTTCATAATGGCGCTAGCGTTACAGTACGGTGGTAACAGTGCAAAAACCCACTGTCACAACTTTAATTCCACTTCTATCATGACACTGTTTCTACAATACCGTCAGGTTAGAAGCAAACACTGGGTAGTAGTTAGTATCGGGAGTCCCTGCTGACTGTGTGGAAGCTGGGGTTGAAGCTAGGTGAGGGGGAAGCTAGCTAGCTCCGTGTAGCTTCAAGCTACATGTAGCCTCAAGCAGCTTCAAGCTGTGGGATTAGCAACACAGTTCACAAACAAGACCGGGGAACCGCTGCGCTAAGAAACGATTACATCAGCATCTTGACCTGCTGGGTGTCACTTTATTTTATTTAGTTGCCATCGTAGCCTACACTGTGTGTGAGGAAAGTGGGGAGTAAGTAAATAAACAGCGTGGACTTCTTCTGACTACTCGTGAGGTAGGCTTCTCCAAGCTTGTCTTCCGTTGCGCCACCTACTGTTCTGGCGGTGAATTGTTTTCAACACGTAGAACTATAGTGGGAATTGTCCGTCTCTTCACGCGCCACGGACGGACGGATCGGACAAACACTTTTTCATTTTTGCTTTTCCGACGACTGTACGTCTGAAAACAATTCACGGCCAAACAGTAGGTGGTGCAACGGAAGTCAAGCTTAGAGAAGCCTACGTATGTGCGAGGAAGTCCACGTGTGTTTATCTTCCTGCTTATCTTCCTGCTCCCGGCTTTCTCCACACACAGTGAACGGTGGCAACTAACAGCAGAGCTGCCAACTTTTCGGGTTTGTCGGGGGTGACCAAAATTTTGCCGCGCACGCAACCACACACGTTGCTGGCTCAATTATCAGGGAATTGAAGTAATTTGACGTTGTACCCATGACTCATTCTGGTGGTTTGTTGGGCCCAAAGTTGTTGATAGGGGCGGCCTACTGGAGATGGACAACATTGGTTACATTCTGTGAAGCAAAGACAAAGCTGAAGGTTCACACCCAGGAAATTTTGGTTTAAGTAGATGTTATTTCCTGCATTCTAGTGGATTTTTGGGTGGTATGCTAAAAATGTGCAATACCTGAACTTATTCTGATTCATGTTCAACTGATCATGACTTGTAGGGCCTTCTAGACTTGAGCTGAACATACAAACAGAAAACTATTGTTGTGCCTCAATGACTGTCTATGCACCACAATATAGCCTAATTAATAGACCTGTGTTTAAGAATAGACCAAGGTAGGTTGATTGACATTTTGATTACAATGGTATTCAACTAATTCTTAACTGAAACCTAACCTATATTGTTAATAATTGCCCACTGATGTGCCTACGCACGCGCGTGCCTACGTGTGTGTGTGTGTGCTTGCGTGCATGTGGATAGAAGGAAGATAGAAAGCGAATTTCGCGGACCCCCTGCAATGCCGTCACGGACCACCAGGGGGCCGCGGACCCCCGGTTGAAAACCCCTGCTCTAGAGGAAGTAAAACCTGTAACATAGTTTCTGAAGATGAACCTGCGGAGGGATAATCACCGGTACAGCCTGCTCGACCCCGGTCGGCCAAGGCACCCCGAACAACCTCCGGACGCTTGGGTCTCGCGCTGCCATCCTCTCCCCCCGACGGCAAACATGCCCCCGGACCTGCACATCTCCCGAGGCAGCAGGCACGCGAGTGAGCGAGAGAGAGAGAGAGAGGTGCGCCGTGCTTCTCGGCCCAAAATCAGATTTTTTTTTTTGGCGTGAGAAATTGGATGTGTGGCGTGAGTGCGTGTGAAATCATGCAAAAGCGTGTGTCACACGGCGAAAGCGTGAGAGTTGGCAGCTCTGTAACAGACCTAAATAAAGTGACACCAAGCGGGTCAAAATGCTGATGTTGTGGCAAGACAAGGAAAAGCAGAGACAGGTACTGTTTACTGTCGTTTATTCAGTAGACAGGAAGAACTGGCACATGTTCCCCATACGGGAAGTATATATAGCTACAGCCTCTAACATTACCCATCAACCCACTGGGTGAGAGGACACACCCATGAGTGCACGCCACACAGCCCCCCCCCCCCGAACACCCAGAAGGAAAAAAAATAAAATGGGACAAAAGTCAGTACCTCTCAGGGGGTTTAACGAGGCGACCATAACGGCTACGCCGATCCCCGTCCGCAAACGCAGGGGTGGAACAAGCAGAAGGGACATCATTTACAACAGGCACAGGATCAGGAGGCACAACTGGAGAAAACAACACAGGGGTCTTAGAAGGGGGGCGACCACGACGGGGAACCCGGGCCGGTAGCACCTCTTCGCCGGCCAACAGATGAGCTGTCTAACGAAACACGCTCCCTGCGCCCGCCCGTGTCCAGAATGAAACTTTTAGAACCCGCCTCTAACACTCTAAACGGGCCGTCATACGGGGGCTGGAGGGGAAACCGGTGAGCATCGTGACGCACGAAAACAAACCGAGCGGTCGCGAGATCCGTTGGCACGAAAGACCGAGGAAAAAAATGATGCACGGGCACCGGTGCACAAGCGGCCTGTGACGCAGGACGCGCAACAGGAGCCGGAAAGGGGGCCGAGCTCTGAGGCAGAAACTCCCCTGGGACGCGGAGCGGCTGACCGAGTACCAACTCTGCAGGCGAGGCATCCAGGTCAGCCTTAGGAGCCGAGCGCAACCCGAGCATCACCCACGGCAACCGATCCAACCAGTTTGCATCTGAGAGCGCAGCCCGCAATGACGCCTTAAGCGACTGGTGAAAACGTTCACACAAACCGTTAGCCTGGGGGTGGTAGGCAGTGGTACGGTGAACCTGTGTGCCCAAAGACTTTGCTAGCGCCGACCAGAGATCCGAAATGAACTGCGGGCCTCTGTCAGAGGTGATATCAGACGGTGCAAAAAGTCTATGACAGACAGCCCAAACTGGCACTTGGCTGTGTTGACAATGAGACCATGCCCATCAAGGCGCTGGAAAACCTGCCTAAGGTGCGACAAATGCTCATCAGCCGACGGGCTGGCCACCAAGATGTCGTCCAAATAGACGAAAACAAACGCGAGGTCACGTAGCACCGAGTCCATCAATCGCTGAAACGTCTGCGCTGCGCCTTTAAGGCCGAACGGCATTCGCAGGAACTCGAAAAGCCCAAACGGTGTAATGACAGCAGTTTTGGGCACGTCCTCTGCCCGCACAGGCACCTGATGATAACCTCGCACCAAATCGATTTTAGAAAAAATTGTCATGCCCGCCAGACGAATCGAAAAATCCTGAACATGCGCCGCACGGCCGCCAAGAACCGTCCGCCTTGGGCACCATGTGGAGCGGCGAAGCCCACGTGCTGTTGGACCGCCTAACGATCCCCAAACGCTCCATGGTAGCAAACTCCTCCTTCGCGGTGGCTAACTTCACGGTGTCGAGGCGACGCGAACGTGCGAAAACGGGCGAACCCGCAGTGGGAATGAAATGTTCCACGCCGTGTTTAGTAACCGCGGCAGAAAATGCTGGCATTGTCAGCGAAGGAAATTCCGCCAGTAAGCGCTGGAAGACATCCTTTGACGCCGCGAAATTAGCGTGTGTTAACGGCCCGGGTCCCCCTGATTGACACGGAAAAGACGCAAAAGACACAGCATCAATGAGCCTGCGATTAGTTACATCCACTAACAACCCATTAGTGCACAGAAAATCTGCTCCGATAATAGGAACCGTAATGGAGGCTACAACAAAGTCACACAGAAATTTACGTCCATTGAAACACACAGTCACAGACTTGGTACCAAACGTCTCTATAGCCGAGCCGTTAGCCGCTGTCAGACGCGGACCACTGCCACGGGCCGAGAGGTCCGTAGCTGCAGGAGGGAGAAGGCTCTTCTGCGAGCCGGAGTCCACCAGGAACTGATTACCTGATATGGAGTCATGAACGAACAGCAGCTCCTCTTGATCGCCAGCGGCCACGGCTGCTACCGAGCGCCGGCTCTTCCGTTTCCCGGTGCCTCGAACGCGCACGGAGGAACGCAGCGGCGCGCCTTGCTGCCGAAGCGCTGATGGAAGAAACACAGCTGGCCGCGCTGTCTGCGGGTGGAAACTGCAGCCGTCAATGCCGGAACCTCGTTCTCCAACGTCGACTGCGAGGACTCCACGGCCACACTCTGCACGGAGACGTTCCTCGAAGTCAGCAGGATCCGGTCCGCCTCCTCAGCCAATCCACGGAAGTCGCCGGCCGCCAAGCAAGAAGAGTTGGCGAGGGCTGCGCGCACCTGCAGCGGGAGTTGGCGCAGAAAGATGTGCGGGAACAGGAAACCCTCATCCTCGGAGCCCAGCAACGACAGCATCTCGTCCATCAGGTCCACTGCCAAACCATCGCCCAAACCGGGAAGCAACAGTAGCTTGTCCGCTCTCTCCGCGGCTGACAAGCTGTAGCGCCGGAGGAGAAGCTGCGTACTTTCCGCGCAGCGGAGGGGCTCGCAGGAGCTGCATCACGCGCTGTGTGGATTGCTGGTCCAAAGCCGCGACCACCAAAAAATACCTGGAGTCGTCTGCCGTTACTCCTCGCAGATGGAAGAGAGCCTCGACGTGCTGAAACCACGGCGCGGGGTCGTTCCGCCAAAACTCCGGCAGTTTAACGTGCTCCGCGGAGCTGGTCGATCGCGGCAGCTGCGGCGCCATGGTCGTTGTGGAGACACGGTCCACGGGCGCCGGGGAAGAAAATACGTCTTCCCCCGATGAGGAAGGGACACTATCCTCCTCTACCTCGAACATGTCCAAAAAACGGGGTCACCAATGTGGCAAGACAAGGAAAAGCAGAGACGCAGGTACTGTTTACTGTCGTTTATTCAGTAGACAGGAAGAACTGGCACATGTTACCCATACGGGAAGTATATATAGCTACAGCCTCTAACATTACCCATCAACCCACTGGGTGAGAGGACACACCCATGAGTGCACGCCACAATGTAAATGTTTCTTAGCGCAGCGGTTCCCCAGTCTTGTTTCCGAACTGCGTTGCTAATCCCACAGCTTGAGTCTGCACGGAGACAGCTAGCTTCCCCCCCAGTCAGCAGGGACTCCCGATGCTAACTACTACCCAGTGTTTGCTTCTAACCTGACGGTATTTGAGAAACAGTGTCATGATAGAAGTGGAGTTAACATAAAAGATAACAGAGGAAATACAATGTATGAACCCATGTACAGTTCAGGCTTCTGTATGCTTCCTGATCATGCACAAGACTTTTTTAACTTTCATTTATTCATGTACTTGATATTCAACTTCTGGAGTCTTTGGTTTTGACTCAATAATAATATCTACCTCCAACTGTGTAATCTGCCGAAAAAAAATGTACATTGAATTAAACCGTTATTTTTTAACTAATTTGTGATGTAAAAAATACATCTGGTTGTAAAATCTGAACATGAATCTGGTGAGTGTTTGAATAAAGTTTACATATTATATAATTCGCGTCTGCCCTCTAGTGTTTGGATTGAGGAGCTGACACGTGAGTTCATTCTGTGACTCACATGTTACACCAAGGCAGATCCAGGGCCAGTTTGGAGCCAGTTGCTGATCTCGAACAAGTTCTTTGTGTTTCAACGGCCAGAACAACTTTTTCCAGGCACAGCTCTAGTTCAAGTTTTTTTTTGTGTGTTTAGTTTGATTTTGTCTCTTAATTCTGCCCCATTTTCTGTGATGATAACCAAAACTTCAGTTGAAACTTTTTCCCCTCAGGCTAATTATTATTTCTCTTTCTTCCATTTGTTGTCCAATGCATCCATCAACATGAATAAGAGACATAACGAGGAAACATTTTGTCTCAATATCGCGGTTTATTCTCCAGTCCATCAATCCCATCTATCACTTACATATAAAGATGCATTTCATACAATCATAAAATTAGCAATTATACATTTGTAAAGTATATTTACGATGTGTTCTTTTTGTAAAATGATGAGCTACAAGCATATGATTTAAAAGTTAATGTGAGGAAGCTAAGATAATATCGACTAGATTATAAGACCTTCTTACTGTGTCGCCCTGAGCTGGACATTCATGCAGTAAGGTTTGGGAGACAGGGTGCCCCCATAGACCGGAGTCAAGTCTGGCTCTCCTGAGTCCTGAGGCCAGACAAACTCAAACTTCCTCAGCAGTGTCACCAAGATGAGGAAGAGCTCCATACGAGCCAGAGCTTCTCCCAGGCACATCCGAGGACCTGAGACGTTAGAAATAAAAGAAAACGCCTGTGAGTTTGATCTTACCGACCCAGTCATGAAACCACGCTATCTCCTTTTTGGGTGGTTGGATTCGCTAAGAACTTTATTTTAGCCAACACTTTCCTTAATTGTTTATCCATGATATTTAGCTAACTGTCAGTTTAGCTAAATATTATATTAAGTGTCTGTTGATGTGATGGAATGGCAAACACACAGCACTTTGTTTGGTGTTTACCTGCAGAGAAAGGCAGGAAGGCCTCGGGTTTGAAAAACTCTCCCTTGTCATTGAGGACGTTTTCTGGGTTGAATTCATCAGGGAATTTCCATTGTCCCTCCTCTCTCAGGGCTGAGCCAAGGTTAGGGATGACCAATGTACCCTGAGACGATAAACAACAGTATTTGAAACTTTTACTGAAGTAATGGTATGTTTTTTTTAACCATGTCTTATACCACTTACCCTGGGAATGGAGTATCCCATGAGCTCGGTGTCTTTGGTCGTTGAGTTGACGATGCTGAGTGGAACAATGTTGCCTATCCTCTGCACTTCATGGATCATAGCCTGGATGGAAAAAAAGATTTTAGCGTCATGTTTTTATAGTTTGTCTGACTTGGGACAGAGGATCAGACACCGAAAGTAAACGTTTACTATGGATACCTGTCAAAAATATCCTTAAAAACCATACTAAGTTTTGTCAAAGTGGATCTTACACCATGTGCCATTAACAGACTGTATCCTGCTTTAAGAAATATGCCTCTGACCCACACCCATATGTCAAATAGAAGCAACGTTATTGATGAATCATCACAAGAGAAATGTGTCTGAACATATACCTGTATGTATGGCATGTTATGTCTGTCAACATACGTGACCGAATGCTTCCCTTCCAGCACCTCGTCTATCTCCTGCTGGCAACGCTTTGAGAGACAAATTCTTCATGTTAAAAGAAATAACATTTCATCAAATTGAATACAAAAGAATGTATATCTTAAAACACAACATTTGAAGGACGTAGTGCATCAACATTAAACAAGAGAAGTCATAGAATGAAGCGCCCATTTCTCTTTAATGCAATCAAAACTACCGTGGCTCAAAGACTCCAAGTGCTTGCAGCCCTCTTAAATGTAGTCTTTGTTTCAAGCCCATTTTTGAAACTAAAACAATATATATATATATATATTACAAGAAGCAAGTTTCAAGTCGGCTAAAGTCATTTTTTTTTAGGGGGAGACCAGAAACTAGAAAGGAAAGAGTTTTACAGCAGGACTTTGAGTTATATGATTGTACGTAAGTTATATAGTCTATGAGGCTAAGATCATAATCTGAGAGAACACCAGGAAAAACGTTAGAATTCTCAATGTGTTGAAAGCAGTTCTCCCATGTCCCCTGGGGTGACACGCTGGGGAGTGGCGGAACTGTTCAGCAATGCTCACCCAACATATATATTTGGAGACAGAGCTATGTCCACGCGCTAGCCAGTGTTGGGGAGTAACGGAATACACGTACCAGCATTACATATTTAGAATACAAATTGTGAGTAACTGTATTTCGTTACAGTTAGAGAGCTTAAACTGCTGCTGCTCCACAGACTATAACAATGCCGCATTCCTACACTTAAAAAATCCAATTCAATGTGGAAGTAATCCAAGTACTCAGAATACGTTACTCAGATTAGTAAATGTAATGGCATACGTTACAGATTACATTTTTGCGCATGTATTCTGTAACGGAATACGTTTTGAAAGTATCCATCCCAACACTGGTGATGACAGAGGTAAATCCTCACATGGGCACATGTAGACAAACCTTGTACGTGTGGGTAGGCCATGAGGTAGAGGAAAGCAGTGAGCAGGGTGTTGGAGGTCGTGTCAGTTCCAGCAAAGTGAAGATCAAGGGAGTTCGAAATGAGTTCTTCCTCTGAAAATGGAGAATCCTCACCGACTCTCTAAAAACGAAGAGTGATTGTTTAAACATAAACCAGCACACACACACACACAAAGACTGATTCACTATATGAGCAAATAGCTAAATTGCAATATATTTCCTCTTTGGTGCATCATCAAATTGATAGGTTTTGTTAATTCTCTGCAAGAAAACCACTTAATCATGGAGACATGGAGCCAACAGAATTAATACCCACATGTGACTGCAGAGGGCGCTGTAGCTCTCTAATAATTACATAGTGTTGCTTTAAGATCCAGGCGTTATCAAAAAATTCAATATTAAACCATTTATTTAAATCAAGTATAACATGTTAGTTCACACAGACACACACCTTGTCCAGTTCGTCCAGATAGCAGTCAACAAAGTCCTGTGAATCTCCAGGAACTCTGGTTTTCTTGTGCTCGTCCAGGAATTGACGTATATATTTCATAGCCATCTGATAAATATAAGATGGAAGTTGTATGTACACTTCAGCATTGGGATTTTAAATTGTTCACTGACTGTATAGAAATGTGTAGGTAGAGAAAAAAAGTACATGATTGATGTTCATATCCCTTTTTTAAATGTTCACATCAGTGTTATAAATATTTTCAAGGCCCTGTCAACACACCTGAACATTTTCAAAGGCCTTGACGAACGGCAGCGGCAGGTAACGAATCAGTGGAAAAGAGTCGTACATCTGTAAAAATGAAAAAATGAACAATCATTAGTGTTGGGACAGTGTTTTTGTGAAAACAAAGGCCTCCTCGGCCTATATGGGTAGTCAAAAGTATGAAACCACATGTTCTTTGTTATGGACAAAGCCAGAGCACAGGGAACTCAGTCTCCCAGGATTCCTCAACTTCACACAGAGGTGTGAAAAGCCACAAGGGTCAACTCCTATTGGTCACTCTGGACCCCATGAACTGTGAGGTCCCAGGCCAATATAAGGCAAGTTCTCCGCCTCTTTTATCTCTTTTCTACAATCCGTCTGAGGGTGGAAGGCTGCCAGCCTCTCTTCCTAAATCGCAGAAGGGAGAAGCCTGATTTCTCAAGCTGGTATCTTCTCTTCGCATCCAACTCTTCAAGAGGAGCAAAAAATGTGCAGCTTCCAGCTCATCTCACCAAGGAAACCGCAACTCAAGCTCTACCAAACTCCGAGTAGTGACTCGATGTCCTGCAGGCAGTGGTGTATAAAGTACTTGAAATCCATACTTGAGTAAAAGTACAGATATCTTACTTGAAAGTGACTCCGGTTAAAGTTAAAGTCACCCGTCAGAAAATGACTTGAGTAAAAGTCTTAGAGTTGCTCATATTAAATGTACTTAAGTATCAAAAGCAGGGCCGGGTCTAGGCAGGGGCAAGAGGGGGCCTGGCCCCCTCAAATAAATGTTGTGCCCCCTCAAACTAAATCCCAATTTATAATAATAATTAGGGATGAGCGAGTACAGCATTATCTGTATCTGTATCTGTTAACCATATGAATTATCCGTATCCGTACTCGGAGTGGGCGGGGGCTAACCCGGAAGTGGGTGTGATTAAACCCGGAAGTGGGCTGGTTCAAAATAACTTTCTTTTAAACTTTGAAATTTTTTTATGATTTTTTTATTTTTATTTTTTTTAAATTTATTTCCACACCAGGTGTGTGTGTGTGTGTGTGTGTGTGTGTGTGTGTGTGTGTGTGTGTGTGTGTGTGTGCGTGTGTGAGTGAGATGCGAGGGACGTTCGCTGTCTCCCGGAGAGATGAGCACTCTGTGTTTTTGGTGTAGAAAGACGTGAATTGTATTCGTTCGCAAGTCATACAGACTGGTTTTGTTATTTTCACTTTACATTAACACTTAAAGTTAAGTGCAGTGTAATTGTTTGCCGTGATAATTAAATGCCAGTGTGATAATAAATGACAATTTCAAACCATACAAACTGTCATGTTGTACTGTATTTAATAGAGGTTTACTTTACTGTAAAGTAGGTGTGAATGTAATGTGAAAATAACGGGGCCAGTCATTGTGACTTGTGGACGGATGTGGTTCGCGTCTTTCTGTGCTGGAAACACGGAGTGTTCATTTCTCCGGGAGACAGTGAACGTCCCTCGCATCTCCAGCGCTCCTCTACTGAGCCAATGCAGGTCTCGTGAAAATTTTTCCAAAGACTCGTACCCGAAGACCCAGTCGGGAAATTAACAAATCATTTCTGCTTCCTTGACTGAGCCTATGGAACAGTCCCGATGTGCACTGAACCTGAGTGACTGAGAGACAGAGAGCTGTTCTGTGAGTGAGTGAGCAGAGCCGTGTGTGAATGGGAGGACCGCTGTGACGCTGTGTGAGGATTTTCATTCAGTCCAAGCACAGATAATGACTCCGATTACTCGTATTATAATCGTACTCGGCAAAAGTGCTTTATCCGTACCGGATACTCGTTTCAGCCGAGTATCCGGCTCATCTCTAATAATAATAATATAATAAAGCACAATGCCCCCTCAAGATTTGTGGCTGCCCCCTCATACATGCCTGTCTAGACCCGGCCCTGATCAAAAGTATCTGATGTTGAAATGTACTTAAGTAATAAAAGTAAAAGTACAAGTACCAAAATTAAAAATGCTAAGTGCTTTTTATATCAGGCCTATACAGACACAAAACAACCCAAAATCCTTCAGTTCAGGATTTATTTCAACTGACTGAAAAATTATAACAATACTATATATATAATGCATAATTTTACAAATTTTGAACTTGAGATGCTGAGGTTAAAAAAGTATTGGACAAGTGCATCTGAACTTATAGAGACAACAAATAATCAATACAACAGAATAAACAAGTGCCTCTTGATTCTATCCAAGAACACTAATAGACCTGCCACTAATAGACCAAATTAACCTTTTGTGTTTATTAGCTGTATTGTGTAACTGCCTGGATGTTTACCTGCCTGTATACCTGCCCACCAGCTTGTCCTCGCATCTACATGTAAGCCTGTTTATTTAGCATTAGACTATCTTCACTGAATGGGCCTGCGTTTGTGTTTGCATTTGTTTCCAGCAGGGTGACAATACACCTGTAGGGTATCTTGCCTGTAGGGACGACAAAGTGAAGACACAACCCTGCTTGAAGTTGTACACATTAGCCAGTTTGTACAATACATATATAAAGACTCAACAGCTTCTAAGTTGTGTTGAGTCAGCACAAAGGACGACTAAGGATTGGAATTGGCAATATATAGATATCATATATTTTTGCAAAAATTATATTGGCATTATAGTGAGTGGAAAACTGGGCCTGATTACCCAGGGTTCCATTTGGCGAGGTCCGTTAAAAAACCTGAATTGTGTGCGTGAATATGCAGTAGTCCACGACACAGTGTTTGTTTTTGGTTGTGTTGGCTGAAAGTTGTTTTTGCGTTTGCTTAAATAATTGGTTGTGTTGTTTGTTTTTCCATCTTGACTTGTTTTAAATCTGTTTGTTTAGTTTACGTGGACGTGTAAGACTAAGTAGACACGGCCAACCAATGATAGTCTATTTGCCAACAGTTTTTGTTTAAACCAACTACTTCCAATATTTCTTTAAGAAAAGTTAACCACTTGCTGCTTCAAGCTATGTATTTATGTGCAGATGTTGACACGAAGCAGGAAAGGGAAAACGAATGTGAATCGAAAAAGGAATACCTTCAAAAAATTATGTAAAGTCACCTAATAAAGGCCCTCAAAAACCAAATTCATTTGCCTGAATAATAATCCTTACAATTTCAATAGGGCCTCACGTCTGTCAGTGCCTGTCAGTGCTCGGGCCCTAATAATAAAGACTGAACCGAGCTCCTGCAGGAGCGAGAGAGCGAGAGAGAGGTGCTTCGTGTGTAAAGGTGCACGTTGCGGCAACCTTCGCTGCTCAAGTAACGAGCCAGTTTTGAGAATGTAAGAAGTATAAAGTACAGATATGTGTGCTCAAATGTAGCGAGTAAAAGTTAAAAGTCGTCAGGAAAATAAATACTCAAGTAAAGTACAGATATGTGAAAAATCTACTTAAGTACAGTAACAAAGTATTTCTACTTTGTATTTCTACTTTGTTACTTCCCACCACTGCCTGCAGGAAAACTTTAACCAGCTCAACAGAACCGCGAAGGTAGAAACCACACAACCAGCCATGAAGACTTCACAGAACTGCGAACTGCACAGCAACTTCCTTTTCCCCTTTCCACGGACGGGTAACACAACTGGGCTTAATAATTATACTAGGCTAAGCAGGACTATTTATTTTTTACTTCACTTTTTATATTTTATATTTTTTATATATTTTTATTCAGAAATGTTTATCTCAAAATAAATGTTACTTTGTATAAATATTGATAAAAAGTGAGTAAATAAGAGGTAAACAGTGAGTAAATATATACTGGTTTCCCATTTTTTATTGCTCTCCATGCATGTTGTATTTATTGCATCTTTATGTTCTATGTTCATTGTTTGCACCAATTACCAGAGCAAATTCCTTGTATGTGTGAACGTACTTGGCAATAAAATACTTCTGATTCTGATAAGTGATTTTTGCCAACTTCTACACTGTCAAGAACTCCACATCCTTCAACTTAGCTAACTATCTATATGGTAATTTTGGTTATAGTTATTCATTTTATTGTTAATCAGAGTTCCAAATTTGTTGTTAGTACTTTTATGAGACTTAATCAATAAATTGCCATCTTTTCCCTTCCTTTGAAGGCTGGTGCCCCGAGGTAACTTGAATCAATTCAAGTTATGATGTAATATTATTATTTTTAATATTTATATTTAATTTATATTTATTGAATGAAGAAAGGCACACCATTTTATGGTATCACGTTTAATGCATTAGAGGTAACGCATTATTGCACAACATTAGTTTAAAATCTGAATCCAAATGTGCAGATTCTGCTTCGACACTCGAAACAGAGGATTTTAAATCTTGTATATTTCTCTATAATGGGAGAAGAAGTACTGCTGTAGATAACTCCTTGCAAGTGTAAGTTATTTTAGTTAGAAAACACAATCTCATGCCTGACAGGTGGTGGGGGCGGTTTGGTCCACGTCCCATCCACTTACATGGCAAAAGCAGGGTTCATGACCTATACTGCAACCAGCCACCAGGTACCTTTGACTGTCATGTTGTACATCATTGTCTACAGCAGTGGTCCCCAACCCCCGAGCCATGGACCGGTACCGGGCCATGGGTCCTTTGGTACCGGGCCGCACAGAAAGAATAAACAACTTACATTATTTCCGTTTTATTTATTATCTGATTCTGAATGGCGTTTTATTTCGAAAAATGACCGGATCCTCTTCGTTATGACTCATGCTTTACGCATGTCAAGACGCTTGTCTCTGTCACGTGACTTTTTCGCTGAACACAGACCCACACGGTATTTGTCGGACCCATTTGTCAACAAACCAGGTGAATCCAGCATGTTTGTGCAAGAAGAAGATCAGCTGCTGGAGATCCCTAACGACGGCGGCCTTAAAAATATGTACGAGAAAACACCTCTGCCGTTGTTCTGAATTAAAGTCACGGCAGAATACCCTGAGATCGCCACAAGAGCACTAAAAACTCTGTTGTCATTTCCGACATCATATCTGTGCGATGCAGAGTTTTCTGCTGTGATGGCAAACTAACTTACCATGCAATAATTAATTGAGGCCGGGTATTAACAATTCGTTAATTTCGTTAAATTTAAAAGTAATCTTCCGATGTCACCAGAGGCCGTACCAGAGGGCCTCCGTAGTGAGGGTCCGTAGCCACACTTAAAGGCCGGTCCGTGAAAATCTTGTCTGACATCTTACCGGTCCGTAGCGCAAAAAAGGTTGGTGACCACTGGTCTACAGTTTATGTTCCAAACAGCTTCTTCACCTCGGACTAGTGGAGATTCCCATTGAATACCATGACCTGAGTGACTGGGAATCTTCAGGTGTACAGAGAGAGAGAGAGAGAGAGAGAGAGAGAGAGAGAGAGAGAGAGAGAGAGAGAGAGAGCACTCAAACTCACCATCGCCCAGGGTCCGTTTCCTATCTTGGGGTTTTCTCTAAAAACCTGAACGATCACTTTGATGAACTCGTCGTCGTACTCAAAGCGAATTCCAAACAGAACCTGGCATATGATGTTGGAGGCCGTGTTGTAAACCAGAATTGCAGGATTTACACTTTTGCCTGTGAGACATGATGCAAACGTCAGTGTTAAAAAAAAGACAAACACAACAGCACAGCAAGAAACACAAACAACAGATTGTAGTGAGGACGTAAATGGAAGATCTCGTTCAGCTGCAACTGACACAGGAGATCGTACCCACTCGTGAGAGTTACAAAGAGGGAGAACAGTGCTTCATGTTTTGGCTCTCAGAACAAAATTACAGATAACACACCAACTTTTTTTCCATTGCCTCCACAATGTATTGTACTTCTCCATGGATCCTGTCCGCCATTGAATTCTTCCCCATACCAAAGTCCCTCAAGGTCGACAGAGCGAAGCGACGGTGAGCCCTCCAGCTGGGGCCAACGTTCGCCAGCAGCACGCCTACGACAGAGAAGAGACATCAAGTAGTGGATTCACGAGAAACAGATATGTCATATTCATTTAGAGTTTATAACTGAAGTCCCACTATATAGACACTGACTGCAGTGGAAACACAGAAGCTGTCCAAGATAAACTGAGAACTGTCATGTCCCTTTAAATCTGACCTTATGGACGCCACATTCAATTGGAAAACTCTTTGGTGTTAACATCCACTATCACATCTGGATGAGCCTCAAATGACAATCATAGACCATCATGAGTTTCCCACCTCTCCTCTGGATGACGTCATTCACAAACAGGTCATCAGGTCGTCCAGCAAAATCAATCCCCTTGGTCACCAGAGCCTCCTTTATCGCACTCTGCCCGTATAGGATGACCATCGGTTTGGGGCCGAGGAAGAGGCTGTAGACGTCTCTATACTTCTTCCTCAGCTGCCACAGAACAAGACGACACTTGTCAGTATTTAAATACATGTATATATTAGTGGTGCACTGGTGTATCGGCCGTATTTCCGCCTCGTTTTACTGACATCGGGGCATCGGTAATAAACTTGACCTCCACCGATGTCATTGGCCAATGTTCATTGGTATTTGTGGTAAAACCGCTGGGCGCGTGCCGTGGCTGGGGGAGCAGTTGCCCCGTCGCCCTCCTCTCCACGCCTCGAGATTTTTGGGGGGGAGGTCCATGTCCGCGGCGCCTCACCGCGTGGCTGGTCTGGGGGCTTTCTTTCTCTCGGACCGCGGGGCGGTGTCCGGCGGTGCGCCTAAGCAGCTGACTTAGAACTGGTCTGGACCAGGGGAATCCGACTGTTTAAATAAAACAAAGCGGTGGGTGTTGACGCCATGTGACTTCTGCCCAGTGCTCTGAATGTCAAAGTGAAGAAATTCAATGAAGCTGAGAGAGTAAACGGCGGGAGTAACTATTGGCACTCAAAACAGGTCAATCTGAGGAGGGCTGTTTTAGACAGGGTAAAATGGTGCTGTTTTAAATCATCCTTGCGGTATTTTTTTCCTTTTGACATTTCATTAAGACCCCAACGAACCATATCAACTGTGGTAAAATGGGCATAATATGTCTCTGTTTAATAAAGTTTAGTTAAACCAAAGATTGTTTCATAAATCTGATTGCATTTGTGCTCATTAAAAGACAAGAGTGATAAATGGCTGAAATAATTTCAAATAGTGCTTTTTAAACAAGGATTTAATTATTTTCCTGGCACAAAAGGGTGAATGAATAACAACAAAAACAAAATAAACAAATATCGGTATAGGCTAACGGCTATATTGTTGTTTTAAACATGGGTATCGGCCAATAATTTCGATATCGGTGCATCCCTAGTATATATATATATATATGTTGGGACATGGTCTTTATGAAACCACAGGCCTATTCTTCGGCCTAATTGTGTAGTCAAAAGCTAGCGAAGGCAGAACCCTTACGACCAGTCAGGAGACTTCACAGAACTGCGAACGGAACGGCAACTTCCTTTCTCCCTTTTCCTCGGATGGGTAACAAAACCGGGCTTAACAATTATACTAGGCTAAGCAAGACTGTTTATTTGATTCTGTGTGGTGTTTATAAGTTTGATTTGTGTTGTAATATTTTGGTTATAAGTTATTAGAAAGAGCACCCTGATTTACATCGGCACTCACATACACATCTTTGTTTAGTCAGTACGTTGTTAGTAATTTGTATTTTTATACTTTATTATATACATAATAAATGTTTTTCTTTCACAAATGTTCTTTCATTAATGTTGCCTAGGTGAACTTTGCCAACCGCTACACTGTCAAGAACTCCATATCCTTCAACTTAGCTAACTATCTAAATGGTAAATTTGATTATAGTTAGTAATTTAATTGTTAATCAGTGTTCAAATTTGTAGTCAGTACTTTTATGAGACTCAATCAATACATTGGCTATCTTTTCCCTTCCCTTGAATGGTGGTGCCCCCGAGGTAGCTTCAACCAATTCAATTGAATTAATTTAATTATTAATATTTAATATTTTATTTTGATAACCATATTTATTGAATGCCGATAGGCAGACCATTTTATGTTATCACTTTTAAAGCATTATTGCACAACATATATATCACACAACTTTAAGTGGAGTTACCTGGTCAAAAAGGATAGTTCGGTGTGGAACATAGCAAAACACAGACAGCATCAAAAAAATGTTTTAAAAAAAAAAGAAACATCACAGATTGAAATCATTGACATTTATAAAGAGCACAAAAAAATGCTAACAAAATAGTTTAAAAACATTGCAACAGCTAAATCTAGCAACAATGAATAAGATAGAAATAACAAACAGGATGACAGATGGTTATAACAAAGACTTAAGATGAATGTGTCTGAAACTGTAACATTTGTCTTTCACGAGTCTTGGCCTGTATGTCATGAAGGAAACGGCACAGCAGGTTATAGGATCGGAGAACCCAAATCAAGAGGCACATTAAGACAGGAATTTGTCGTGAAGTCATTAGAGGACAAAAATGTGGCTTAAATTCCCAGCAGGCAGAAGACAAGAACTGAGAAAAGCCAATAACACTGCAAAACACCAGGCAACAGGACAGAATTAAACCAAGTCCGATTGAACAGAAGAAAACGTGAACAAAGGGCCGACTATGTAGCACAGAGACTGAAGGAAGGGACGACTGAACACAGGGAAACACATCAGGACCGAGCAGACATTCACAGAAACTAGAAACAAGACAAAGACAGGAAGTAAAAACTACATCGTACAACTATTTGCACCTTATCTCACAAATACATAGATACCTGGGAAATCTGTTAAAATGTTAGGAAAGGCCCTTTCTAGTACTGACTACTACTCAAACCAAACACTGTTTCAGAGCCTTGCAGTTAGTTTTGCTTCAGTCATGTTTCTGCCCAGCTGTTACTTTATGATTTGCCAAGGGGGGGACATTTGTTGATGTTGTTTAAATGGCAACTTTTCAAAACTAAATTTCGGCAGCGTCGTCTCCTCCTAGAAACTGTTGCGGGTGGAAATCAAAGGCAGGAGGCGTCGTTCTCAAGTTAAAATTAAGCAAGTTTATTCAGAGGTCACAGGTCAGGAAACTGCGGTGTCTAGCAAATGAGCATGCATGGTCCACTGATCCTGTACAGGAAAAATGGCGGTGAGGCAGAGTACGCGCAAAGCTTATATATTGATACTGGGCATGACAGAGGTTCTTCTTGGATTGGGATTGGTCGGATCTCGTCGGGTCGTCCTCCTGGCGTCGTTTGGTCCTCTTCCTGGCGTTGCGTGATGACGTGCAAGCCGTGTTGCGGTTACTAAAGTTCATGAGCATATTGCCTCGCTTGTGCGCTTATTTTATGTGTGTGTGAAGTGAAGTGAGGTCATAGAAAACTGTGAGAAAGGCATGAAAACCTCTAGTCTAATCTGTCCGCTGTGTGTGTGTGAGGGAGTCTCAGAACTAATATAATGAAGTGATTCATGAAGCCAGAGGTTTGAAAACCTGTTATCTGTCCTCTAAGGCAGACTCCCTTTTTAAGGAGTATGAAACATTCTGAGGTTGAGAAGCAGGAGAAGAACTATGTGTTATGTTTGTGTGTTTACGCTATGTGTATCTGACTACACGTTAAAGTGTGTGTATGTGTGTGAACAGTGGTGTATTGTCAACAAATCCCCCTTTCCGCACCTGATAGGTGCGGACAACACTGGGAAGGCAAAGGGCAGAAAAGGGCAAGGCAGAAAAACAAACCCAACTTAATACTCAGTAAAACACAAAAACAAAAACGTCAAAACATAGCTGTGATTCTTTGAATCACAGCCAGCAAACAAAAAATCTCAAAACAAACCTGACTGTAAACATTCGGAACAAACTGAACCCAAACAATGTCAGACTGACTTTGCCCCAGGAGAGGCAGCTCCTGTAACTCTGTTTGATGTCTAATGTAGCCAAGGAAATTATGCTTTAATCAGAACGAGAAGTGAGAACAGGTGAAAGATTCATTATTATCACTAAGCAGCAACAGTTATTGAAATCATTTGTATGAAGTATAATATCTAGCTAAAACTGTTTCTATCTTTATTGCTTAAGAGTTCAATCAGACACAGACTATAGTTAAAAAGTTGAAATCCCTCCAGACTCTCTTTTAATCCCCCTTTAGGGTGTGACCACTTACTGGGGAGTTCATGTACCCCTCAACGTTTATTCCATCCAGTGCAAACCCGTCCCCCTCCTCATCATCATCGTCGCGTCGTCATCTCCATCTTCCTCAGCTTCAGCTTCACAGCATCAGTTTCCCCTTCAGCATCCACAGCATCCACAGCACCCATCCCCAGTCCAGCATCCACAGAACAGCTGGGGATGAGGCACGTTTTCCTTCATCAGAGCAGAGCCTACAGCCATGTCATGTCATGGTGCGTAGAGGTGGAGAGGGCACTGGTCACCCAGCCACCAGGGGCAGTTTGGAAAAAATGTCTTTCAATCACTTCCTATCAGTACACACATAACCCTCTCTGCCAGTAGAGGGGGCCAGGGCCATTCGTTTCTGTGTGACCATAGGGTACAGGAGCAAGCTGTGCAGATTTCAGCTTTTTCAGATCTGCTCCAAGAACAAAATTATCAAGAATTGTCAGTGAGGCTTTTTCAGTCTTTAAGAGTCAATGATCTGGATCTTAGCCTTGTAAAGATCCTTTTGTGGGATTAATACTTGCCAACAGGCCATGTGTTTGAGCTTGCACTGTACCAAGCCAGGCGCAGGGTGTATTGTCGGTCGTGGTGGAGGAGGTGGAGTTAACACCGGATGGGAGTGAGTTGTGGAATTCATGAAGCCCAGTTCCCAGAGTTTGAAAGGAAGACAAACAGAAAAATTATTAATTTACTGCGATGCGTAATTGAGATTAAAGTAGATTATATAAATTTATAATTAAAAGAAACAAACAAAATAATCTAATCAAAACATACATACCCTCTTTTGGTATTCAACAATTTCATAAAACGTTTTTAGGTGTGGTCGGCCAAATCAGTGGAGATTAAAAATAAAAGGTTAAACAAGTTGAATTTCAATGAGCAGCAGATATGACAGTGTTTGAGTATTTGAGTTTAAACCATTTTCCAAAATTCATTGACTGCTCCATAACACGATAATTCAGAAGCTTTGACGTCAAACTGTCCTGTGATAAAACAGGAATCACATACAAAATACAAATGTGTGAGAGATTAGATTCAATCAAACGTCTCAGAGTTGACAGCTGAAACAATTCAAAACAATTTAAAAGTTATTCTGCCACAATTTCCTTCATGATGAAATAAAAACAATAATTGGAGCTTAACATCACCTTTCAAATTAAGAGCCTTAGATGTTAAGATAACTGGTGAAACAAAACAACAAAATAAAAACCTTCTTTCCAGAGTTTGAAAGTTAAAGGGTCCAAAATAAATTTAAATCTAATTATAGATATGACATTCAAATAAGTGTGTAACCAGAGGGCCTTGTATTATGGTTTCTGCATTTCATTTAAGATGAAACCGGCTATGAGTTAAAGTGTATTTGACCTCTGACCTTTAACTGGATTTTAATTTATTCTTCTTCAATGGTGAAACATATTTATTTTAGGACTCTCCAGAGTTACATGGGGGTTGAATCAAACTTCTAGTTTAAATTCCAACTGTAAATAGATTTGACATGTCTTGACTATTGAATTCTTAATGGATGATTTGAATATGGAATTAAAGCAACTACAGGTGAAAACAAGGAAATATCTAATTCTAGGCAGCACAGAATTTAGTTTAAAGTTAAGTTAGAATTTCTCATCCTAATATGATTGAGACAGCTCATATAGAAAGCACATTATTCAGCTCTAAGAAAATAAAAGTCAATGAAACAGCATTTCAACAACCAACTACCTGTGTCAGGTAGAAACTAAATAAGATATTTAAATGATTGGATTTTATGTAGAACTTTAGAGGCCAAAACCTTTCTCCTTTCCTCTTATAGATATATTGGAAATATCTGAAAGAACAAATTTGTGCCAAAAAGTGTAATTTTTACAATTCCCTCTGGAATTCTTTACTTCTGAATGAAGCAATAGTAAAAAACAAACAACATAGAAACAAACAACCAAGCCTCTTTGTGATCTTAACGCCAGTTGTAAGCTGTAAGGCTGCTGGCCTTCCACAGATGGTTTACCCGACTCCCAAACATTCTTATCTCCCCCTTTTCATCCTCTGATGTGTACGTACTAAATCTTTCTATTCCCACTTCTCTTCCCTACTTTCTTAACCACTCAAGCTTTACATTCTATTATCCATCTCAGAGCAAGATATCACTGGCCAGATTCATCTCACTCCTAAAGATCTTTCTTCCTCCTAAACTTTAACTTTCTTGTCTTACTTCATCTCTCAAACCTTCAGTCAACATCCTTAATCTTTCTTTGGCAAGTCCTAAACACATTTACCCCTCCCACCCATACATACAACATATATCAGATGGCAAGCGCATATACCACCTCTTTTTTAGGAAAAAGTCGTTTTCCAGTCAGTTTGTCGCTCCGTCAGTTTTTTTCTGTGTCTTCAGTCAGCCAGCTGACCTTGACACATATTTTGTCTCGTTTCCACACACACAAACACTCCTACTCCCACACACATCTTGGAGTTATCTCCCTGCACACAAGCACACGAACATTCACAGCCCAAGCGCACTCTCTGCCACGTTTTTTTTTAATTTCGGGCAGAGACCGCACTCCCTCTTTTGAGATACAACGGGCCGCGACCCAACGTTTTCTACCAGTCACTCAGTCCAACAGCCACACACTTCCATTCATACTAGTTACTTCACATCCTCTCTATATTATATAATCAATAGTAGTATAATAATTTTTAGTAATAAGTAATTTCCTCTTTCAAATCCTTATTCGTAACAGCCTTCCGTTATTTGTGCCCAATTGAAACAATGGTGTGTCTGGTTTGTAAAGCTCCTGTGGCATTATTCAAATCAGTTCTTATTTCAGCCAATGGGCGGGAAGGTGAAGGTGCTGGGGTACAATGTGTCAGGTGGTGCCAAGGTGCGCCTGATTTACCTTTGACCTGGGCCGAGTGTGAAGTAACCTCCTTCACTTCGTACGGTCCAGTCCACCTGGGTTCTGGCCACTTTCTCTTGTGAACCTTGACTCTTACCCAGTCACCTACTTTTACCTTCGGTTCTGCAGCTTCCTCCGGATCAGTCGCCAGGGCCCTGGAGACCTGATTGGAGAGAGCTGCAGTAAGAGCAGTTAAAATCTTCATATAACTTGACATTTCAATCTCAAAAACATCCACGGATGGCACGTGACCTCCATCCCTGGGTGGACCTGGCATAACTCTGCCAGTCAACATTTATACCTTTTTCTTCGTCTGATTCTACTTTATTTGAAACTACTACTCAAACACAAACCTGGACAGCAGGCACAGTTATTTACAGTGTTTGTATTCTATTTTATTTTAGAGTGAGAGACCTTATTGGTGTGAAAATTGAAACTACTACTCAAACACAAACCTGGACAGCAGGCACAGTTATTTACAGTGTTTGTATTCTATTTTATTTTAGAGTGATAGACCTTATTGGTGTGAAAATTGAAACTACAAACACAAACCTGGACAGCAGGCACAGTTATTTACAGTGTTTGTATTCTATTTTTATTTTAGAGTGAGAGACCTTATTGGTGTGAAAATTGAAACTACAAACACAAACCTGGACAGCAGGCACAGTTATTTACAGTGTTTGTATTCTATTTTTATTTTAGAGTGAGAGACCTTATTGGTGTGAAAATTGAAACTACAAACACAAACCTGGACAGCAGGCACAGTTATTTACAGTGTTTGTATTCTATTTTTATTTTAGAGTGAGAGACCTTATTGGTGTGAAAATTGAAACTACAAACACAAACCTGGACAGCAGGCACAGTTATTTACAGTGTTTGTATTCTGTCACCATTGCATAATACACAGCATTTTCAGACCATTTTAATTACTTTGTTAAATTTATCATATGTAACTTGTACTCACCTCAGTACTACTGATCAAAAATTTGGGTTTTCTCTATCACGACAATATGCAGATTTCAATTAAATAGGCTGTGCTCACCTTTTAATAGTACAGCGCTGTTTGATCAGGTTCCCAAGGCGATACAAGTCACTTCAGGACGGTTCTTTCCCCATCCGAGAGACGGCCTCCTCCCCGACTTGTTGCTCTCCACTCCGCTCTTTCAATCTTTATAGAACCATCCTCTGCTACCAATTTGTTGCGGGTGGAAATCAAAGGCAGGAGGCGTCGTTCTCAAGTTAAAATTAAGCAAGTTTATTCAGAGGTCACAGGTCAGGAAACTGTCGTGTCTAGCAAATGAGCATGCATGGTCCACTGATCCTGTACAGGAAAAATGGCGGTGAGGCAGAGTACGCGCAAAGCTTATATATTGATACTGGGCATGACAGAGGTTCTTCTTGGATTGGGATTGGTCGGATCTCGTCGGGTCGTCCTCCTGGCGTCGTTTGGTCCTCTTCCTGGCGTTGCGTGATGACGTGCAAGCCGTGTTGCGGTTACTAAAGTTCATGAGCATATTGCCTCATGTGTGTGCTTATTTTATGTGTGTGTGAAGTGAAGTGAGGTCATAGAAAACTGTGAGAAAGGCATGAAAACCTCTAGTCTAATCTGTCCACTGTGTGTGTGTGAGGGAGTCTCAGAACTAATATAATGAAGTGATTCATGAAGCCAGAGGTTTGAAAACCTGTTATCTGTCCACTAAGGCAGACTCCCTTTTTAAGGAGTATGAAACATTCTGAGGTTGAGAAGCAGGAGAAGAACTATGTGTTATGTTTGTGTGTTTACGCTATGTGTATCTGACTACACGTTAAAGTGTGTGTATGTGTGTGAACAGTGGTGTATTGTCAACAAAACCTTGGGATGATTCAACGAGACAGTGACGAGTGTTCATCCGCCAGGAAGTAGTTGCTTTCGAGGGAGTTTTCAGTTGAGCTACACAAAGCGTTTCCCCTCTCACCTACTTTCCCTCCCTCGGAAAACCTCATCTGCAATCATGCATTGAACTGATTGTAAGCATTCAAACTCCTACACTCCTGGTTGTGTGCCAACTCTGTACAGACAAGGAGGTCTATTGTTTCCATTTGGTTCTTTTATCAGTTTAGTTTTATTGCATTATTGAGCAAAATCTATCTATCTATGACATGTTTTCTTTGGTCATAAATCTTATTCTGTGAAGCACCTTTTAACTTTGGAAACTTTTAAGAGACAAAATAGAAAAATAGCTTATTATTATTTATTCATGTTGATACAGTAGGAAAAGCACTTAAGTAGTAATACTGTGCAATAAACATAACAACTTAAGGGATATTAAAGAGCAGCGTCACTGATTTCAGTGTTTTTCTTACCCTATCAAAGTCCTTCAGAGGATTCTCCAGGCTCAGATGTAAGAGGTTCCCAAGGACGGGCAGGGCAGGGGGTCCTGGTGGGAAGTTCTTGGGCCTCCGAGATTTCAGTTGAAAGATGATGAACCAAACGCAAACGCACAGGAGGATAACAGAAACGAACATGATGGCACGGGTTGCACTGAAAGCTGCTGGACTCGCTGTGAAAGCAACAGATTGTCTCTGAACTCTGCCTCCCCCTCCTCTGTTTCCTCACAGAGTGCAGAGAAACGTTCAGACAGGAAGTTGTAGTGAAGTATTTAAAGGAAAAAAATGTGGCTTAGAGGCAGACAGGAGTATGGGAGAAACATAAATTCCCAGCAGGCAGAAGACAAATTCGGAGAAAAGCCAATAACACAGAAAAACACCAGGCAACAGGACTGAACAGAACGATAAAGTGAACAAAACGTCCAAGACAGGAAGTCAAAACTACAGCGAACTACAGAAAACCCTTTTTTCACCAAATCTCACACAATCATACAAATCAGTTCTCTAAATATTATGGATTATTTTAACCATATCCATTAATCATTCTCTTGAAAATTGGTGAAAATGTTAGGAAAGGTACTGGTACTGTTATATACTACAACTCAAACCAAACACTGATTCAGAGGCTTGCAGACCCTAGATAACCCTACACTCCTGGATATGTGCCAACTCTGTACAGAGACGGAGGTTTATTGTTTTCATTTTGTTCTTTTATCCGTTTTTTTGTTGTTCTTTTATCGATTAAGTTTTATTGTATGATTGAGCATTATCTGTATTTTCTTTGATTTGTTATCATATATCTTATTTTAGGACCTTCTAACTCGGTTTTGAAAGATGCAATAGAAAAAATGCATACTATTTTTTACTATTGTATTAAGCATTCATATAAACACAGCATGAAAAGCAGTGGTTTAAGTAGTAATACGCACGTTTATGCAATAAATATAAGAAGTTAAGGGATATTAACCCTTGTGTCGTCCCTGCTTCCCCATGCTGTTGGCTGTGAGCGTTTGGGTAACGATTTGAATAACGCTTGTTGCGATACCCTGCTTCAAACACGCAACAGAGAAGCGAACAGTCGATGACATTGCAGATGTATTCGTCACAACCGCTCCATGTTGCGCGCCGGTGTGACGTAGGACGCCTGGGATGCCCGCGTTGGGGAGTCTCTTTGGTGTGGGTCTCTGAGACCCGAAGGCTCGCACAGTGGGGCTTGTGCGGCCGCTTGCGTTGAGGGCCGTCTCTCCGACCGGGGTCCCCGTGACCCTGAGACTCGCGACGCTGGACTGACACGCTCCCACCATTTGTGTAGTCGAAACCTGCTCCTGCTCGGTGATGAGAAGAAGAAGAAGACCTTTTTTGACATTTAAATAACTTTATTTAAGATACATTGTCAAATAGCTCTTAATTACTCAAACATTTTTTGGAAAAGACAAGGGATAAAAACATTATATACACGCACACATCATACACCAACCCTAAAATGTTAAAACCAGAGACTGGTTCTCCCCCAGTGAGCATAGGACCTGTCCCACCCCCCACACAGCCCTGAAACCCTCCAAATTGCTAGTAAGTGTAAAATACGCATGTTCAATGCTCAGCTGAGCTGCCACAAACCCCTCAAACAGCGCAGTGGATCTGTCCATCCTCCCCCAGCCATTTTGTTTTTTCTACTAATCCAGGTTGCCATCTTTGCATTAGAAAAAAGAAAATTCATTAAAACCATAGTATGTTTTTTTCTTGCTGTGTACTTGGGTCCAAACACAAAAAGTGGCAACGAGAAAACCTCTCCTAACCCCCCCACCCACTCCTGCAGCTGTTTAAACATGTCAGCTAACCTGGGACAGGACACCACTAAGTGCTCCAGGGTCTCAGGCAGTGAACAGAATGGACACCCCCCCTCAGTGCTTGGGTCCAGGTGAGCTCTGTATCTGTTTGTAGCTAGAGCTCCATGTATAATTCTCCACTGGATGTCTGCCATCCGTCTCTCCACCGGAGGTTTATACAGGACCCGCCAGCTGCCACTAGGGGAATAGTCTGAGCCAAAAACCTCAGTCCATCTGGACTCCCTGACTCCTGCAAGAGAGCGACAGTTCAGGACCTTCACGCAGCTGTGGTACAGTTGTTTCCCTCCAGAGGTGTTGAAGGTGCCCAGTGCTGGAGTCCTGATGGTTAGCAGTCGGCCGCTCTCTTCTCTCCACTCCCCCACTGCAGGACTCACCTTCAGGATAGGGAACACGTATTCCTGTGTTTTGGTCCACTGGTCCGCCTGAAGGTTGTTCTGGGCGAAGGTCCGCAGAGCCTTGGGCAGTGCCTGCCACACCTCATCCACGAGGCTCCGCAGCATTCTGGTGGATCGAATTCCCGTCACCTCTGCCAGCCTCTCAAGTGACGTCCGGGTCAGGTGGCCCAGCTTCACTATTCCTGCCTCCCTGAACTTGTTTTTTACCGTTGTTGAAATTGGTGTGGATGTCAGGACTGAAGTGACCAGGAAACCATTATCAAACAGTGGCTCCTCAAATAGCCACATCCCAGGCGCGGGGTCAGGAGGTCTCGTGAAGTTGAGTGTCCTCCAGGCATCTATCACAGAGGTGTAAAACTACGTGAGTCCAGTTAGTTTGTGCTGCGGAGAGTTCAACAGAAACAGCTGTTTGTCATAACCAAGGCCCCCGGCTCTCCAGAGCAGCAGGCGTGCCACAGCCGACCAGCACAGTGTGGGGCCGTACAGGAGCCTCTGGGCTGCCTGCAGTCTGAAGGCAGCAGTCCTGGCGATGATGTCGGTTAGTCCATGGCCCCCCTCTGCCACAGGCAGGTACAGCACGGACGCCCGCACCCAGTGGTGACCCGACCAGAAGAAGTCGACCAGGAGCCTCTGTAGTTGCTCCATGAGTCCCGGTGGAGGAGTGAGCACATAGAGTCTGTGCCACAGGGATGCTGCAACCAGGTTATTGACTATCAGACTTATTCCCCTGTAGGACAACTGGGGCAGCAACCATTTCCATTTAGACAACTTGACCTGCACCTTTTCCAGCACTCCCTCCCAGTTCTGCCTCTCTATCTCTTCACTGCCGATATGCAAGCCGAGGACTTTTAACCCTTTAATTCCCCATGTCAGGTTCCCAGGGAGACGGGGTACTCTCCCTGCGTCCCACTGACCAATCACACAGGCTTCACTCTTACCCCAGTTCACTTTTGCTGATGAAGCCTTCGCATACAATGACAGACTGCCCTCTAATTCTTGTATGTCTGCCTGATCCTTGACAAAGATGTTCACATCGTCCGCATAAGCTGATATTACTATTGGGGGGCTGTGAGCCAGCTCAGGCAGACGCAGGCCTTTCAGCCGAGTCCTGAGCCGACACAGTAGCGGTTCGATTGCCACACTGTAAAGTTGGCCTGAGATGGGGCATCCCTGCCTTATCCCTCTTTCAACTGGTACAGGTCTGCTCAGCCCTCCCCCCACCTTCACAACACGACACGTATCATTATATAATAGTTTCACCCAGGACAGAAAATGCTCCCCAACACCAAAAGCCTGCAGTGTGGCAAACAGGAATGAACGATCGACACGATCAAATGCTTTTTCCTGGTCAATGGAAATAATGCCAATATTAATATTACACGTTGTACACAGATCAAAAATGTCTCTCATTAAAAACAAATTGTCTTGCATTGACCTACCTGGCACACAATAAGATTGGTCAGCACCAATAAACACTTCCATAAAAACCTTGAATCTATTTGCTAAAACCTTAGATAAAACCTTATAGTCACTACATAAAAGAGAGACGGGTCTCCAGTTTTTCAGCAGGGTTAGATCCCCTTTCTTCGGCAGGAGTGATATTACAGCTCGTCTGCAGGAGGCTGGAAGAAGCCCCTTGCCAAACGACTCCTTCAAGACATCCAGCAGATCCTGTCCCATAATGTTCCAGAAATGTTTTAAAAAATCTGCCGGTAATCCATCCAAACCTGGTGACTTGCGAGAGCCAGAGTGATGTCCGAGCTCAGGATGTCCCTCTCACCTGGACTCAGCTGTGGGAGGTCCTGCAGCAACTCGGCCACAGCTTCAGCGTCACACTCCTCTGCCCCAAACAGGTCGGAATAAAACTCCACTGCGTGTCTCCTCATCTCGGCTGGTTCTGCTGTTATATTCCCATCCGGCAGCCGGAGACCCACCATCTGCTTCCCCTGGGCCACCGATCTCTCCAGATTAAAAAAGAAAGTGGTGGGTGCGTCTTTGTCTTTTAATTTCTGGAACCGAGCTCGAACCAGAGCTCCTTTGGCCTTCTCCTGGAGAAAGGAGTTTAGTTGTTGTTTTTTAGTTTTTAATGTCTCCGTGTTGGTAGGTACACTTTCCAGCTCCTTTATGTCGGCCTCTAGCTGCTCCATTGCTCTTTTAATGTTCCCTGAAGAATAGGCAGTGTATTGCTGGTAGAACACCTTAATTTGACCCTTGCCAACCTCCCACCACTGACTCAGGGAGGGAAACAACTCTTTCTTTGATTCCCAGTTGGCCCAGAACAGTTTAAAATTCCCACAGAAATTTAAATCCTTTAAAAGCTTAAGATTAAAATGCCAGAAGGATCCAGGCTTTCTAGCAGGAGATAAAAGTAGATCTACTAGAACTAAATGATGGTCTGTGAAACCAACCGGGTGAATTTGACAGTTTGTCACACGGGTGATAAAAGGAGCGGATATATAAAATCTGTCCAGCCGGGCACCATGGATCCTGCCGTCTGTTATCTTTATCCAGGTGTACTGCCTGGCCGAAGGATGTTGCCTCCTCCACGGGTCAACTAGATCTGCCTCCTTGACTGTCTGGCCCAGGAAAGAGGAGGACTGAGGATGGAGCTCCTGTCCTGTTCGGTCCAATTTGACATCTGTGCAGCAGTTCCAATCCCCCCCCAGTACAATACATTCCCCTTGACCAACACTACTCAGCATGTTTTTTAATAAATTTAAAAAGAGTAACCCTTTCAGGACCTTGGTTGTGTGCATACACGTTGATTAAATTAAAAATAATACTGTATTTCTACTCTTATAGTCAGAAACCTGCCTGCCACGCTCTCTGTGCTGGATAGAATTGTCATGTTTAAAGAGGGAGAAAATAACACAGCGACTCCTGCGCTCAGGTTAGAGCCATGGCTGAGTATGTGCTGCCCCCCCCACCATACTCCCCAGTCTGTCTCATTCAGGCAATCACTGTGAGTAAAAAAAGGACATCCAGCTTTTTTACTTTAAAAAGTTCTGATACTAAAAACCTTTTCTGAGCACTTCTACCCCCGTTAATGTTTAATGAGGCTACCCGTAATGCCATGAGAGGATAAAAAATACAGCTTAAAAAGACAAACAGGTATATACAGCAGAAAGAAAACACCCAGTGATGAATGGTCATGGTCAATTTTATTTACAACTTTTTCTTCTCTTGGATCGTATGTTACATGGTAGACCTTTTTTAGCCGCAGTGACATGCTTCCTGAGCCTATATCTTCTTTTCTCATCCAAGACATCCGTTCCCACCACCTTCTGCAGTGTACTGACTGTCTGAATGAACTTTTTTATGTCTGGGAAGTACTCCCCTACCTCCACTGCTTTGCCAAATGATTCATCCAGAAACTCATTGACCTCTTTTAATGAATATAAATCCGCGCTTAGTGAGACGCTGTCAGCTATAGACACATTATCAGATTCGTAATCTTCCTCCACATCCATCTCACTAACCTGACTGTTGTTTACTTCAGTCTGTGGTTCTGCCTGCTGAGCAGGACCACACTGCATCTCCTGTTGTTGCTCGGCAACAACGAGGAAGAAGGAAACTCATTTTTATTATTTTTTATAGCTACACAGATGCTATGCTATGTAGCATCACAAAGGCGTTGTAGGAAGAGACGTCGAGGATGTTGTGGAAGACGACCAGGGGCCAGCGCGCGGTCTTCCTCCGGCAGCTGTACGTTCCGATCACCTTGTCTAGGTTGTCCACGCCTCCTTTGTTGCGGTTGTAATCCAGGACGACGACCGGTTTGCCGTCCGCGCGGTCGCTGACTTGGGCCTCCGAGTGCCGCGTGCTCAGGAGCACCACGTTCCTGTTTTTCTTCCTCGGGACGTAAGACACCAGAGTGGCGGCGGCCGTGAAGGCGAACACGGAGGAGAACACCGCGCGTCCCTTGACCGCGAGCAGCCGGGGCGGGAGCTCGGGCTTGTTCTTCCAAACTGTGCCGACCACGGTGATGTTCCTGTCCAGGAGCTGCCGCGCGAGTTGGTAGGAGGTGAAGTAATTGTCGCACGTGACGTTGCGCCCGCTCAGTCCCTCCGTGAGGTCGAGCACGACCCGCAGCCCCAGGTTCATCTCCGGGTGCCCGCCGCTCGGCTTTCCGGTGTACACTTGCATCTTCCCAGTGTAGCTGGATCTGGCGTCGCACGCCACCCTCGACTTGATCCCGTATTTCGCCGGCTTGCTGGGCATGTACTGTCGGAAAGGACACAGGCGGACAAGGCCGACGAGGCCACGTGACATAACAACGCAGTGACCAACCTCTGAACGCAACCAGTTGCTCGTCTACGTCACTTCCGGCCCCGGGTTGTAGAGGAGCGGCAGCCTCGCCGCCCAAGCGTCCCAGACCTCTCGCACGGCCGCCAATTTGTCGGTGGCGCGTCTCGCGCGTCTCGTCTCGCGGTCGTCGAATCGCAGCAGTCTGGAGTACGTGTGAAAGACCTTCAGGGGCATCGCGGCGCGGAATATCGCGCGGCCGCTCTCGGCGTCCCACAGGCTGGCGGCGGCCTCACCCCGGGACCTGTAGACGCCCGCCAAGATCAGCAGCCCCACGTAGGCGCACAGGTCGGTCGTGTCCATCCCTTTCCAGCCGTCGCCGTACTTGCGACGACCCTCCAGATTCGTCATCTGCAGGACGATGTTCTCTATCGTCGGCGTGACGAACAGCCCGAACGTCGAGGCCGCGTCGCTGACGCCGTTGGACGTCGCGTGCGTCGTGGGGCCCGGGGAAGGGACCCCGACGTGCGTAGCCGAGGACGAATATGAGGAGGTGGAGGCGGAGGCGGAGCGGCCCTCTCTGCCGTACGGTGTCGAGGACCATGATATTTCTCCGTTCTTGGACAGGAAGGTCTCTCTTTCCACGTGTCGTCCTCCTTCTTCTCCTTCTTCTCCTCCTTCTCCTACTCCTCCTTCTCCTTCTCCTCCTTCTTCTTCTCCTTCTTCTCCTTCTTCTTCTGCCGAGGATGTGCACGATGAGGACTCTGCAGCAGCGGCGTCACGCACCGGGTCGTAGTCGTCGTCGACGCAGTCGTCGGCGTCTTCTTCGTCTTCTTCTTTGTCTTCGTCTTCTTCGTCTTCTTCCTCTTCCTGTTCAGAGGATTGTCGGCAGGAGAACAACTGTTGGAGAACCTGGTCTCTGGTGAAACGCTCTTGACGTGCCATCGCGTGACCTCGTCAGACAAACGGCACGGTGTTGTACCGACTTGTACCACGGATGCATTGTTAGTAACGGCCGTCTCTCCGATCGGCGTCCCCGTGACCCTGAGACTCGCGAAGCCGGGCCCGTCCTGCCGCCCGCGTTGCGTACTCGATCCTGTTGTTGCTCAGTGATCGTTGAAAAAAATAAAATTACTATTCAGTGGCAAAGTGGGATGCGGACCCCTGGGATGCCCGCGTTGGGGAGTCTCTTCGGCCTGGGTCTCTGAAACTCGAAGGCTCGCGGCTGCGCTCGAGCCTGTTCTTGCTCGGTGATGGGAACGGGAAGAAGAACGAGAACTAGAACTAGAAGAAGAAGAAGAAGAAGAAAAAGACTCTTGCGCAGTAATAATAACAAAAAAAAAACTAATTTTTATTATTTTTTATAGCTACACAAGACACACGCTAAGACACGAGACAAGGTGATGTATGCCCCGTCTCTTGTCGTTCGGCATCTCCCCGACCCTGAGAGTCGCGACGTCGGGCCCGCCTGGCCGCCCGCGTTGCGTACTCGAGCCTGTTCTTGCTCGGTGATGTGAAGAAGAAGAAGAACAAGACGAACAAGAGGAAGAAGGAAACTCATTTTTATTATTTTTTATAGCTACACACGACACACGCAAAGACATATGGCCCGTCTCTTGTCGTTCGGGGTCACCGTGACCCTGAGACTCGCGACGTCGGGCCAGCCCGGCCGCCCGCGTTGCGTACTCGAGCCTGTTCTTGCTCGGTGATGTGAAGAAGAAGAAGAAAAAGACAAACAAGAGGAAGAAGATGCCGAAGAAGACTCTTGCTCAGTAATAATAATAAAGAAAATGCATTAATTTTTATTTTATTTTTGTATTGCTGCACACGCCATGCGCAAAGACGTAGGGCCCGTCGCATGTCGGCCAGGGTCCCTGTGACCCGAGGGCACGCGCTGCGAGCATCTCTGCGGCTGCCAGTGTTGTGTACTTGAGCCTGTTCTTGCTCGGTGATGATAAAAATTATAACAATAATAGGAAGAAGAGGAAGAAGAAGAAGAAGAAAATGCGGTGGCACACGGTTTACTCTTTTTAAAAAAAATAATTTGTAGACTTCAGGTTGGTGAGTAAGATGGAGTAGCCGTGTTTCTCCAGGCTCTTGCCACACAGTCTCCGTTCTGACCATAAGTCGATTTAAATGACCAACATGCTAGCGGAGCTAAGAGCGGATCTGCTAACCAAACCGGACTCACTCGCTGCACGATTTGAAACCAAGCTGACGGCCATCGACGCACAGTTAGATGGGATACAATCCACGGTAACCAACCACGAGCAGCGAATCACCGACTTGGAATCTGGGCTGAACGAGCTGCAGTTCTTGGAAGAAAAGGTAACCTCCATGGTTGAAAATAACGCAAAGATGAAAGCCAAGCTAACCGACCTAGAGGGGAGAAGCAGGCGGTGCAACTTACGTCTCATTGGTGTGCCTGAAGCAGTCGAGGGTTCATGGCCGACCACTTTTTTCTCTGGCTTTCTGGTGGATGTGCTTGGGATGGATGTGCTTCCATCTCCCCCAGAGCTCGACAGAGCCCATCGCGCACTCAGACCCAAACCAGCGGAGGGGGAGAAGCCTAGAGCCGTGATCATTTGTTTCCACAAGTTCCAGACCAAGGATGCTGTCGTTCGCGCTGCCCATAAGAAAAGAGGCAAACTTAAATATGACGTCAAACCAGTCTACATCTATGAGGATTACTGCCCTGAAGTGCTGGACCAGCGGTCGGAGTATAAAGACGTCATGCGCCAGCTCTACGTTCTCAATCTCAAGCCTTCACTGTTGTATCCAGCGTGGCTGTTCTTCAAGGCTGAGGACGGGAGCAGACGGCGTCTCAGGTCAGTGAAGGAGGCACAGCAACTTGTGGCTGCGCACCAGAGGCAGTAGAAGATTGATGCAAGTTAAAGACAGTTGAGTTGTCAAGAGCCTATCCTAATCACATGTCATCGAATGGAGCAGGTATGCAAGTGCGTTTTGTTAACAGAACAAATATGGCTGTTCGTGTGTTGTTGTTAAAAGATGCCAAAGCTATTTGTAGTGTCATAGAAAATAAGTTGGGCTCACCGTTTTATTTTCACCCCCTCTGGGTGTAATTGTTACACTGTATTGCATAAGCCTATGCTGTTATCACATCTGTTGAGCCTTTGTTTACAAATTGACTTAAGTTTTTTTACCACTCAGACTACTGTGTGGCAGGGTGAGAGATTGGAGGAAAGGAACCCCGGGAGAATTTTGCTAAGGGAACATGGCACTTTTGTGCAAGGGTTGTGGGTGGGGGGCGGGGAGGTGGGGGGAACTGTGAATGTGTGTGGGTTGGGGAGGGGGGCGGGGTTTTGCACTTGTCTCTCTTATCATGTCTTTCTCTCCCCTATTTTTTTTTTTCTTTTCTTTTTTACTCTTCATCTCTCCTTTTTTTATTCGTCTCAGATATAACCAGATATTTCACTATGCTACACAAGATAATCCATCACTTAGGCCTGCATGGAAAATAAAAAAACTATGAATAACATTCGTTTTATATCATGGAACGTCAAGGGGGCAAATCAGGCTACTAAAATAATTAAGATTATGTCTCATCTTCAGGATTTGAGAGGTGAGGTAGTTTTCTTGCAGGAGACACACCTGCGCAGTGATGAGGTCTTACGTATTAAAAGGGGTAGGTTTGGTCATGTTTATCATTCAAGGTTTAGTGTGAGGGCCAGGGGGGCTGCCATTTTGATTCAAAGCAACATTCCATTTGAATCAGAAAAAGTTGTAGCTGACCCAGCTGGCAGATTTGTTATTGTGACGGGGAGGCTGTGCAACACTCAGGTCATCTTAGCTAGTGTCTATGCGCCAAACTGGGATGATAAACAATTCATATCAAATTTTTTTAATTCTATTCCCAACATTGAAACATACCACATCATTGTTGGGGGGGATTTTAATTTCGTACAAGTTGCTGTTTTAGACAGATCCTCCTCTAGACCATACTCTATCAATAATTCTGCTAAGTTACTAACCTCCACTTCGAAGGAGCTGGGCTTGTCAGACCCATGGAGATCTAAGTTCCCCAATAAAAAATCCTTTTCTTTTTTTTCGCATGTCCACCACTCCTATTCTCGAATAGACTTTTTTCTCTTAGACAACAGACTAATTTCTAATGTACACTCATGCGAGTACCACAGCATTGTAATCTCAGATCATGCTCCCACATCACTAGACATACAGTTTCCCAATTACAACCGCATCTTGAAACCATGGCGATTTAATTCACATCTATTATCTAATGACCTCTTTGTAAACTTCCTAAGATCCAATATACAACTATTTTTTGAAATAAACGACACACCAGAAGTATCAAAAGGAACGTTGTGGGAGGCTTTCAAGGCATACTTGAGAGGCCACATCATTTCCTACACAGCGCACCTCAGAAAAATGACTAAGTCCAGACAGGAGGAACTGTCACAGAGACTCCTGGAGATTGATGATAGCTACTCTAATAATCCAGATCCTCTACTTTATAAAAAGCGTTTAAAACTCCAAACTGAGTTTAACCTTTTATCTACGAATGAAGCAGAATTGCAATTGCTCAAGTCTAGACAGCGTTTTTTTGAATCAGGGGACAGGGCTGGAAAACTCCTTGCCCAGCAAGCCAGAGCCGCATCTGCCTCAAGGCTTATTCACAGTATTAGGTCAACACCAGGTGTTATTCTTACTGACCCAAAATCCATAAATGAAACATTCACCAAATTCTATTCTGACTTATATGCCTCTGACCATCCCCAGACCAGTACAGCCAGTACACTACACACCATTGAGTTTCCTAGAGTGGACGGGGAGCTGGTGGGTAATCTAGCCAGCCCAGTTACATCAGCTGAGATCATGAGTGCTATTGGCACTTTGCAGAGTGGCAAGTCACCGGGCCCGGATGGATTTACGGTAGAATTTTATAAGAAATTCACCCAACCTATCTCCACAGTCTTGTGCGATATGTATAATGAGGCCCTGTCTCTTGGCCAGCTTCCTCCGACCCTGACTAATGCCACAATTACTCTTCTCTTAAAAAAAGATAAAGATCCCTTACTCTGTAGTAGTTTTAGACCTATATCTCTCCTGAATGTGGATTACAAAATTCTTGCTAAGATTTTAGCCCTTCGTCTCCAGGGCGTGCTGCCACTGATCATCTCAACGGATCAAACTGGCTTCATGCTGGGGAGGCACTCATTCCACAACACCAGAAGACTTTTTAACATATTGAACATGCCCAGCTCCAGCACCCCAGAGGTAGTGGTGTCGCTGGATGCTGAGAAAGCTTTTGACAGGGTGGAGTGGGACTTTCTATTTGAGGTGATGGAGAGGTTTGGTCTCGGTTCAGGTTTTATTTCATGGGTGAAATTGCTATACTCCACACCAGTAGCTTCTGTGCAAACAAACAATACAGTATCACCCCCCTTCCAGCTCCACCGCGGCACAAGGCAGGGGTGTCCACTATCCCCTTTATTATTTGCCATAGCCATTGAGCCCCTGGCCATCTGGCTGAGATCTGAGAATGGATTTGAGGGCGTTTCCCGCCAAGGTTCAGTACACAAACTGTCGCTTTACGCAGATGACATACTTCTCTATGTATCAAATCCATCCACATCTCTCCCGATAGTTTTGGACATCCTAAAGCAATTTGGCCAACTTTCTGGCTACAAACTCAACTTCGGAAAGAGTGAGTTATTTGCAATTAATAACTTAGTTGGTGACTTACCAGAAAACATAGTCCCCTTTAAAAGAGTCGATAACTGCTTTAAATACTTGGGTATACTTATAGCAAGGTCCCTGACGGACACCTTCAATAAAAACTTTGTCCCATTGCTTGGCAGAGTTGAGGAGGACTTTCACAGATGGTCCACCTTGCCTCTATCACTGGCCGGTAGGGTGAACCTCATTAAAATGACAGTTCTACCAAAATTCCTTTACCTTTTCCAGCATATTCCTGTTCTTATCTCAAAAAAGTTTTTTGCTAAACTGGATAAGGCGATATCAACATTTCTCTGGGAAGATAAACCTGTGCGTATACAGAAAAGGTTATTGCAGCTTCCTAAGAGCACAGGGGGCCTTGCTCTTCCCAATTTTTTATATTACTATTGGGCAGCTAATATTCACAAGCTCTTGTACTGGACTGGCAAATCTGCCACCGACCAGCCTACCTGGGTCCACATTGAAATGTCATCATCCCAGGTCTCACTGCGGTCATGGCTGTGTTCCCCACTTCCTGTGTCGACCACTGAAACCAGCGATAACCCAGTAGTTAAGCAATCATTTAAGATATGGTTACAATTCAGGAAACACTTTGGCTTGCAGGGTCCCTCTATTCATGCCCCAGTATCCCATAATCACAGTTTTAAACCATCCATTATGGACTCTGCGTTTGAGTTGTGGTTGGCGAGAGGTGTGGCATCTGTCGGTGACCTCTACGACAATGGCACGTTCATGTCCTTCAGTGACCTGTCGTGGAATTTTACCAATAATCAAGCACAAGTCAGCAAGTGTTCTTTCTGGAGTTTTAATTCTACATCTGCAGATGGGCATCACAGTACAAATCACGGCAAAGATTTCATACAATGAGCAATGACCTACAGAAGACACAGCAGTTTTAAACCTTCACAAGCTCCTCCTGTGAGAGGAACACATGTTTATCAATTAACCTCTTTGATCTTTAGAAATAGGTGATCAGTATCCTGTCTTCTCCTCGGTCTCAGGCTCCTTGAGTGAACATCTGTTTACAAGCATCTCTTATCAACATTTTACAACCCCCTCACATCCCCTTTCCTGTGACCTCTTTGTTAGGTGACCCTGTAAGTGAGGAAGTCATATAACATCAGTTACTTTGAGAAACACCCTGATAACTAAGAGAATCCATTTGCTCATATTTCTATACATCAAAGTAGTTCCTTCCATCAATCAATGCCCAAATGTTAAAATTCCCACCACAATCTCCCCCCTTTGAGACCTTAAGGCTCAACATCCTCTATACAATTTTAAATCATCTCATCATCCTGGAAGGGAAGCGTCCAGGATTGATTAGTTTCAGGAAGTTGAACATATTGCCCAATCGTAGACTTAATGAGGGAAGTTACCATAGTCTTAACACAAGGAACAATAAAACATGCAAACAACACTAATACACAAAATGAAATCAGAATAGGCGTCAAAAATTTCAACAATACATTTTTCCAACCCGTTAGAGTAAACCATGATCCCCAATTCCATCCTTCAGGAATTTGAGAGTCTTTGCTTTTCTCCTCGAACAATAGATCATTCAAATGGGAAACTATATGCGTCATATTATCAGAAATGTCAGGTATGTATGTGCAGCAATCGGTCCCAATTATGTGGCAAACACCCCCTTGACTTGCGAGCATTAAATCCAAAGCCACTCTGTTCTGCAAAGCCACATTCCTGATACCCTGAATACTGGGAGACAGAGATAAGAAACCTTCCCCCACTAGGGCTGTTAGATTCTCCAGTTCCATAGCAATCTCATCTATCTTGTGTGCGTTGTTCACAGTTCCCCACCAAGGTAAGAACCCTCCGAATCCTTTTTCTCCTGGAGACACTCTTACTGTGGAACGCTTATGTCTGGATGGCACATAATAGTGAGGATAATCTGTATGGAAGTGGGTGAGGTTAGGTGACAAGGTAACAGAAGGTACTAGTCTGGCAATATAACAAGTCCCACACCACCCCGGTCGGAGTGACTGGTAAACATATTTCCCACACACCCACACATGTTCCCTCAGAGACCCATACCCATCACTAGAAGGCATACTAACAACCGGGTTGTCATGACCTGGTCTGTTTAAACTGATGGTATTAGTTAAATTTAACTGAGCAACAAATGGCACGTTACCTCTACATGTTTCTGATGGTTCCCGATCCCATCTCAAACCACAAGTAGCTATAACTTTTTGCTTACATGGTGAAGTTCCCAGATAGTGATCCTCAGCCATAAAACATTGTCTAGTAAAACAAACAGTGCCTAACTGTCCGGTGGGGTTTATTGTCATCACAGGTTGGTGAATTTCCTGATCTGCCACCAAAGACATGTCCCAGAATCGAGCTGTGGAACCCCCATAATTAACTACACTGATATTCAGTAGTTTAAGTTTACTATTCATGTCTCGCACAGTCCTGTTCTTTAGTGAAAGCCCCTGAGTGAAAGCTATCAGTACTCCTAATGTCTCTGAGGTGTTTAGTGGGATGGTCTTAAGTGGGAGAGTAGTACCCACACCATGAGGAAGTTGTGCACAGACATAACAGCTCTCATTAGTGATTTTTCTAGCGATTACCTTCATGGTCTCATACCATGCATTATTTTCAGGTTTTATCTGTTCATCATAGGGGTCAAACGAAAGTTCTCTTTTGGTTATTTCTTTTATGCTCGAGTTGTTTTGGCTTGTTTTCCACAGCAGCAGTGGTAGGACGAAGATGACAGTCAGCAAGAACAGGGAGCACTTCCCTTCCTTCCAACTGCGCACCGCCCGCCCCATCAGATGCCACTGTTTGTCCGTCGGCGCCATTGAGTATCAGCAGTGTTCCTCTTGCAACCCTCTTAATCAGTGTGTCACTGAATTTTAGAGACTTGTAACTCTAATGGTTTCCACACCCCTTTCCTTGCGGGCATGAAACAATCGAAGGCTGGAAACACCACCTGCTGACATCAACGCACGTTCTGTCCTGAAGAATCCTCTCCTGGCTCAGGTACCCTCTTGCAATGGCTTGCATGTACCCAGGTTGCCCTCTCTGCGACCTTCACTGCCGTCTGCGTGGTGAGAAGAACTTGATAGGGCCCGTTCCACCGGCGTGCTCTCCAGCTTTTCCTCCTCAGGTCCTTCACCACAATCCAGTCTCCTGGTTTCAAATCATGCAGTTCACCGTCTATGGATTTTGGTAGGGCGTCCTCACCTGCCTGTGGATATCAAGGAGAACAGAGGAAAGATTTACACAATATCGCAACATTTCATCTTCACATTGACTGGTCTGAGGAAGCTGCCTTTTAACAGGACCAATTCCTGTCTCCATTGGACGTGAAAAGAGAATCTCATAAGGACTCAAACCATTCTTACTTCTCACTCTAGATCTCATGTACATTAAAACAATAGGTAATGCCTTTGTCCATGTCAGCCCTGTTTCCTCACAGCATTTGACCAGTTTGTTTTTCAATGTGCCGTTTTCTCTTTCCACTGCTCCTCCACTAGCAGGATGGTAAGCACAATGTTGTCGCATATCGATACCCAAATACTCACCAACACTCTTTAAAGCTGCGCTTACAAATGGAGTACCATTATCACTGGATATCTTTCTTGGGATTCCCCACCGAGGAATGAATTCCCCCAGAAGTGCCTTTGCCACTGCTGAAGAATCCTGTTTCGATGAGGGAAAAGCCTCTACCCATTTGGAAAACATGTCAACCACAACAAGACAGTACTTCTTTCCCTCGCTTGGTGTTAGTTCAATAAAATCCATCTGTAAATGATCAAATGGTTCGTTTGGTGCTGGATGTGCACTTTGTGCAGTATGGATTCCTCTACCAATATTATTCGTAGCACAAATTACACATTTCTGACAGAATTTTTTTGAGTAGTTTGAAAATCCTTTTGTAAACCAATACTTCTGTATATCTGCTTGCATTCCCCCCTTTGACACATGGTCTTTACCGTGTATCAACTTAGCATAATAAGGAAACAGATATTTAGGTAAACAAGGCTTTCCATCTGGCCCACACCAAATTCCGTCAGTAACAGAACAGCCTGCTTTCTTCCAAACAACCTTCTCCTCTGGTGTTGCCCTCGCTTGCAGCTCCTGTAAATCAGCATTAGGTGTCACGGGCACATCCAAAACAAAAGCATCATTAACTGGCAGGCTACGTTTCGCTGCAGCCTTTGCAGCAATATCTGCTCTTGCATTTCCCCGTGAAACTGAGTCAAGTTCCCTAGTATGCGCTTCACATTTACAGATTGCAATCAGTTTAGGTAGCAACACAGCATCAAGAAGAGCAGCAACCAGGGTATGGTGTGTAATGGGTTTACCTGTAGAGGTTAAAAACTTTCTATTAGCCCAAAGTCTGCCAAAATCATGTGCCACACCCCATGCGTATCTACTATCAGTGAAGATGTTGACACTCTTGTCTCTTGCATATTTGCATGCTTCAGTCAATGCAACTAATTCTGCAGCTTGTGCAGAATACTGTGATGGGAGTGGTTCAGCTATGATTGTATCATACAAAGTTGTTACTGCAAAACCCACTTGGTTTCTACTAGTTGCTGGATCCCTTGATGCTGAGCCGTCCACAAACAGCTCCATGTCTGCATTCACCAGTGGTACATCCTGTAAATCTGGTCTGGGAGAACAAATTTCAGTTATTACTGCAACACAATCATGTGGCTCTCCATCACCTGGTGTAGGGAGGAGAGTAGCGGGGTTAAGAACAGTGCACCTCTTAATAGTGATGTTTGGCATTTCAAGTAACACTGTATTATATCTGAGCCATCTAGCTGTTGAAAGGTGAGAAGTTTTTTGTTCAAGCAAAATCATTGAAACAGCATGTGGCACCAGTAACGTCAAATCAGCATAACCCACAACATCACGTGATGCAATCACAGCTTTCTCAGCAGCTGCTACAGCCCTAAGACAAGTTGGGAGTCCTGCTGCCACAGAGTCAAGTCGTGAGGAAAAATAAGCTACCGGTCTCAGTCGTCCCCCATGGTCCTGCAGCAGCACAGATGTCATATACCCGCCTCTTTCATCCACAGTCTGTGTAAAGCGCCTGGTACAGTCTGGTAGTCCTAATGTCGGAGGAGATTGCATAGCTAACTTCAAATCAACAAAAGCTTTCTCAGCTTCAGTTGTCCAGGTGACTCTGTTATTTGCAGTGAGGCCTTTTCCATACACAATTGCTGATAGTGGTGCCTCTATTTCAGCATAATGTGGAATCCATTGCCGACAATACGAAGTCATCCCTAAAAAACTCATGACTTGTTTCTTTGTTTCTGGCTTTGGGATAGTTTGAATAGCTTCAATTCGTTTGGATGAGAGGGTTTTACCCTCTGATGTGATTATATGACCCAGAAAGGTAACTTTTTCCGAAACAAATTGCATTTTAGACAAACTAACTTTATGACCATTTGTAGCTAAATGTTTGAGTAACGCCACTGTGTCCTGTACACATGTCTCCTTTGTGGGGGAACAGATCATTAAATCATCCACATACTGCAAAAGGGCACTACCTGCTGGTAGATCCAGTGATTCCAGATTGTCCCTTAAGGCTGCATTAAAGATTGTGGGTGACTCACAATACCCCTGACAAAGGCGTGTAAATGTGTACATTTTTCCTTCAAAAGAAAATGCAAACCAGAACTGACTGTCGGGGTGAATGGGAATACTGAAAAATGCGTTTGACAAATCAACCACAGAAAACCATTTACTCTCAGATGGAACCTGTGAAAGAATAGTATGAGGATTCGGAACATTTGGTGCACGAGCCTGTACTGCAGCATTAACTGCTTGCAAGTCCTGCACAAATCTCCATCCTTGTGGTTGTCCAGATTCCTTCATTTTCCTAACAGGAAAAATAGGTGTTCGAACAGGAGATTTTTCACATGGAACTATCACCCCAGCCCTTAAAAGAGATTCAAAGACTGGTTTAATACCTTCCACTGCTTCCTTTTTCAATGGATATTGATTTTGACATGGTCTATATGATGATTTAGGGATTATCACTATTGGGTCTGCTCCTTTGATTAGACCCACATCATATTTGTGCTCAGCCCACACACATGACGGTACCTGATTCAATTCAGGAATGTCACTTATGTTTAACACAAAACTGAATCCTTCATCACTCATATCAAGAGGTTTTCCTATTTGCGGTGTATGTTTAACATTGACAAAATCTATATCAGGAATGAGTTCAACACTCCTGATTGCATTTATCACTGCAGAAAATCTCCTACGATTAACCTTCAAACCTCTGTGAAAATCAATATTAGGATCAGATGTTTTCTCCCATCCAGTAGCTGCATTACACCTTTTGGTCCAAGTTTCCAAGTCCTTCCATTCTTCCTGTCTGGGTTTGATTAGTGGAACATAAGGATCAGAATGTGACACTTCAAGCAAATCTTGTTTAAGTGAGTCAGTTAGAGCTACTGATACAACACAGTGGTTATTGTTCCAGTATAGCCAATTCAGCCTAAGTTTGTCTTCAACCTGGCCTTCTTTAAACCAGTTTTGCTCAAACAAATGATCTGATCCAACGGAGATGTGTGCTGTACAATGTAAGCTTTGTGTTGTCATAACATCTGTTAATACATCTGTACTAAGTGATTTTGCCTGTTGCAGAAGAGTGCTGTTTACAGCAGTGAGATCAGAGTCTGGAATATTCCATTGATATGAATATCTCAAATCCTCTTTACCATGTTTCACAAACACTGATGTTTGTGGAACTCTACTTACGACTATACCTTGTGATGTTGAGATTAACATAATGCCCATCAAACACATCAAATCTCTACCCATAAGATTTACTGGACACCGTGGTGACAACAAGAATGAATGTTTAAAGCTCCCTTCAACCTCATCATGACAAGACAATGGTACAGTATATTTCTCTGTCACTGTAGTACCAGTTGCTCCAATCGTTCTGAGATATCTGGCACTCATTTTAGGAGTAATATCAAACTCTCCACATTTAATGACTGATTCTGTGGCCCCTGAATCTACCAAAAATGTGATGTCTTTACCACTCACTACAATCGTGTGTTCCGGCATCTGTTTATATGCATCATGTGAATATTTAGCATAAAGCTCAATGAGCCTCTCTTTATTAATCTCCTGCTTAAACTCACAATGATTAATAGCCTTCGTAATCATCTGCTCTGTGTCCAACATTAATTTACATGGTGTGTGTGTGTCAGTGTTCTTACGATATTGATGTGAGGGTTCAAACTCCCTCTCCGTCTCAACGTTTTCACCACCTGGATCCGTATCTGTCCTCAGCTCCCCCGCCAGTCAATCGCACTTTGTGTGCGGGTTATCAGGACAGTCCCTTGCCCAGTGTCCAACTTTGCCACAAATGAAACAAGCGTCAGATCTTCCACGTCCCCGTCCTCTTCCCCTCCATCGACCTCTCCCTCTTCCGCGGCCTTGTGTCTGATATGCCGCCAGCTGAGCCATCTGTAGCTGCTCTGTAAACTCAGACTTCTCTTTCTTTTTCTTACTGTTCAAGAGTTTTTCAGCATGGGTGGCATGTACTTCGACTTTCCCGAGATTTGCAGACTCCCAGGCGATGCAGTTTGTTTTCACCATCTCACTGATCTCCGGTCTGATGCCGTGGATGAAGCGATCCCTCAAGTGAGCTTCCCACGGGGTGATACGATTCTGCCCCCCCATGGCATCCGGCCTCTCGAGGCCACTATTTGTAGTGTGGACCTCCGAGAGCCTGTGGAGATAATCGGTCACAGTCTCATCTTCACCTTGTTTACACATGGAAATTTTACTCATGTCCATTCTTGCGGGAAACTTTTCTGTTATTTCCTCACACAGATTAGTTATGAATTGTCCATATTCATGGTTACTAGCATGGGCCCAGTCTGGATCCACCAATCGCCGCTCCCGTGCGGGGAAAACTCTCGTCACTTTGGAAAAATGAATCCCCATCTGCGTCATCAACAGTCTCTGCAGTTCAGTACTCGTTGGTTTAAACTGTTTGCAAAAAGCCTCCAATTGCACTGCATACTGTGTTCCCCCACTTAGGACTTGTGGGAGGAATGAAACGGTGGATTCTTTCATTTCCGTGAATGTCCATGGTCTATAGATCAGCTGAGTGTTTCCATCTCCTGCGGCCACCTCCACCATCGGTGCTTGCACGGATGTTTTTAAACCATAATCTTTACCTCTTCGGGTGCGATTCGGAGTGTGAGCTGCTGACCACGGAGTGCTGTAGGCTGGAGGGCTGTCTTGTCCCTCCGCAGCGGGGAGGTCGAGGTCTGGGTAGAGTTGAGAGACGGCTGGAACTGCCGCTTGCGCCGTCTGCAGCGGTGGCGGCTGAGCGCTCGGCTGGTCCAGCACCGCTGCCGGCTGTGGTCTCCCCTTTGGCGGAGCTGAGTCGAGATCAGGATCTAAGTGGAGAAACTGACACTTGGAGACAACATCAGTCCCTGCCTTCTGCTTTCTATCTCTGATATTTGCTTCTGTGACCCAACAGTCATACGCTGCCCAATTTGGTACAAATACTTTTTTATTCTTTTTTCTTTTTTGCTTATCATCTTTACTCCGCTCTTCTTTCACAAGTAGTTTAACTTTGAGTTGCTGTAACTGATTCAAACTCAAACTTCCCGTGCTTGGAAAGCCACAATTCTCAACCCATTCGCTGAATTGTTCAGTACAACATTTGCCGTAATTCTTTATCATGTACTGCACATTAGGAGAGGTAGGCTGTGGTGAATTTACAGAATCTTTCCTCTTCCCTTCTTTACCCATTTTTCTTTGCAGACCAAAAGTTCTACTGGTACGGGAGAAAAAATAAAAATGTTCCTAACTCCTATTTAATTTATTTGATCTATATCTTTTTTATTTATCTATATTTTTTAAATTTGAGTTTTGATTTGAGATTATTTTCTTTTATATTTAGTTTTAATAAACCCAATTCTATCTAACGTAGTTACTTCTCCTAATAGGAGGTTTTAGAATACCTCTTTTCCCCTTTTTTTTTTTATAAATGTTTTTTTTATATTTTGGTTAAAACATTTCTAAATACACTTAGTGCATCCTAATACCTTTAGAGAAATATCATTCAAATCTCTAGACACACACTTCTCTCTAGTTATACCCCTCCAGGTATTAAATACTTGAGAATGCTATTACTTTTTTATGAAAATAGTTATAATTATCATGAAACTCGACGTCAGAGCTCAATCTTAAAGGTGTGTTTAAATTAATAAACACTCCATATATCTTATATATACTTTGTTTATCCCAATTCAACTTCTTTTCTTTTTTTTTGCAGTGGTTCTAAACCCTGACTTTGTTAAACCCAGTTAACTAAAAAACTGTTAAACCCAGTTAACTAAAAAACTGTTAAACCCAGTTAACTTTTTTTTTTATTGGTTCCAAACCCTGAAGCTTCTCTGAATTCAACACCGGTTTCCAAAACCTTGCTATGCAAGCACGTCTGCTCCTCACTTTTTACAAAATGAGTGAATCCCTTAACCTTAATAAACCCAGTTTATTTTTCGAAATTAGAATTTTACTCACCAGAAAGAAACTGTTTGCTTGTCGTGCTCGGTCCGCATAGATCACTTCAGTGAGAGGGCACCCCTTCTCTTCAGCTTCCAGTCCTCACGTCTCCAAACTGTTTAGGGAGGTTGAGGTAAGAGTCTTCTAGACTCTTTTGTGCACTATTTACCTTCAGCTTTGAGATCCAGAACGTCCTCTCACACAAGTTATCCTGCCGACAACGCCAGATTGTCGTGGAATTTTACCAATAATCAAGCACAAGTCAGCAAGTGTTCTTTCTGGAGTTTTAATTCTACATCTGCAGATGGGCATCACAGTACAAATCACGGCAAAGATTTCATACAATGAGCAATGACCTACAGAAGACACAGCAGTTTTAAACCTTCACAAGCTCCTCCTGTGAGAGGAACACATGTTTATCAATTAACCTCTTTGATCTTTAGAAATAGGTGATCAGTATCCTGTCTTCTCCTCGGTCTCAGGCTCCTTGAGTGAACATCTGTTTACAAGCATCTCTTATCAACATTTTACAACCCATTCACATCCCCTTTCCTGTGACCTCTTTGTTAGGTGACCCTGTAAGTGAGGAAGTCATATAACATCAGTTACTTTGAGAAACACCCTGATAACTAAGAGAATCCATTTGCTCATATTTCTATACATCAAAGTAGTTCCTTCCATCAATCAATGCCCAAATGTTAAAATTCCCACCACAGACCTATCGTCTAAATTTAATCTCCCCTCATCTCACCTGTTTCGTTTTTTCAAATTAGACACTTTGCCCAGAAAAACTACACTGATTTCCCGAACACCCCCCCTCAGACTCTGTTAGACACCCTTCTCATGATAAACCCCAATCAGAAAAGGAATATCTCCCGTATTTTTAATGCAATGGACGCCATCGCTTCAGTTTTCCCACAGCACACAAAACATCTGTGGGAGCAGGATCTGGGACTCAATTTTACACAAGATCAATGGGGCAGGATCCTTGAGTTGGTCCACAGCTCTTCCGTCTGTGCCCAACACGGGCTGATTCAATGTAAACTCTTACACAGGACTTACTACACCAATCATAGACTGTCTAAATTCTATCCCAATGTAGCTGACACCTGCAATAGATGCAACCAGTCCCCTGCCGACCTCATACACATGTTTTGGTCATGTCCAAAACTTACTGACTTCTGGTCCAAAATATTTGACACCCTTCAAATTGCTTACCATTTTGTGGCCGACCCCCAACCCCTCTCTGCCCTCTTTGGTATCCCACACAACAAAATCTTAACAGCTGAGGCACGACATTCCATGGCCTTTTGCACTCTGTTGGCTAGGCGCTTAATTTTGCTGAACTGGAAGCACAAATTGCCCCCATCCTACACTCGATGGGTTAAGGAAGTTCTTCACAACTTAAGGTTGGAAAGATTGAGGTTTTCCCTCAAGGGCTCTCTGAGGAAATTTGACAAAATCTGGAACCCCTTGTTGTCCATTATAGACTCTTTAGATATTACACCTGAGGAGTCAGATATCTGAGTTCTGCGGACGTACCACTAAATCTTACATTCTCAAATAATTGTTTTTGTTTTTTTTTTGTTTTGTTTTTTTCCTTGTTTTTGCTTTGTTTTGTTTCTAATTTTTTTTTTTTGTTTCCTTCAACTCTGTTTCTTTTTCTCTTTTCTTTTTTTTTTCTTCTTCTCTTCTCTTTTCCCTTCACCTAGAGACAGGTTGGGGTGGGACCTCTACTGGGGAAGGATTTGTGGGTGGGTGTGTGGGAGGGGGGTTGATAAAAATTATAACAAGAAGAGGAAGAAGAAGAAAATGCGGTGGCACACGGTTTACTCTGTTTTTTAAAAATAATTTGTATTGCTCCACATGGCCACGCGACGCATGGCGAAGACGTAGGGCCCGTCGCTTGTGGTCCCCGTGACCCGAAGCTACGCGAGCATCTCTCTGGCTGCCAGTGTTGTGTACTGGAGCCTGTTCTTGCTCGGTGATGATACAAATTATAACAAGAAGAAGAAGAAAATGCTGTGGCACACGGTTTATTCTGTTTTTTAAAAATAATTTGTATTGCTCCACATGGCCACGCGACTCACGGCAAAGATGTAGGGCCCGTCGCTTGTCGGTTGGGGTCCCCGTGACCCGAGGGCACGCGAGCATCTCTCTGGCTGCCAGTGTTGTGTACTGGAGCCTGTTCTTGCTTGGTGATGATAAAAATTATAACAATAATAGGAAGAAGAGGAAGAAGAAGAAAATGGATGGCACACGGTTTACTCTTTTTTTTAAAAATAATTTGTATTGCTCCACATGACCAAGCGCCAAGTCGGGACACTGTCACACGCATACAAACACATGCTGGGTCAACCAGACCCTGGGACAACACAAGGGTTAACAAAATGAACTCTTTATAGAGGGCTGCATATAAACATATTTCACTTGAATGAAATTATTTGTCACCTCATAACATAACCCATATCATATTATTGTAAAGATAATGACAAATTATAAGGGTAAATAATACAATTTCCTTATGAGCATACCTTGCCCCACATTGTAAATTTAACACACGCACACACACACACGTGTCCTTACACTGCAAAAAGAAGTTTAGAATTATGTTTATAATAATGACAACAAGTTACGAAATAACCACAAACCTTGTGCTTTTATCAGGCAGGTGCGAAACAACTAAAAGTAATGCTTTTTCATGCAACAACAAGGCACACCTGCCATTTAGCGAACTTTTTTGTTTTTCAGGAACTTCTTTTCAAAATGAAAGTTTAACATTTCTCCTTCGGTCTAAACCATTTCAAAATATGTCTTAAAAACCATAGGGCATTAATAGGTCATTTAAACCCATTAACACTAATCTAACAACCTAGAAAGACAAGGGCCTGTACTTCTATGTTAAGTGGTGTCTTGTGATCACCATCTCTTGTGAAAGACGAGCCACTGACCACGAGACAGGCGGTAAGCACCACTGTACCAAGCAGACCATGATGTTGAGCTAGCACACTAGCTTGACATAGCTAACCGGCTACCAGCTTTATCTTACCACTACGTTAAATAAATAATAAAGGTACAATCATGTTACTTTGCTGAGGAGGGCTGCTTTAGACAGGGTAGAAAGGGTGCCGTTTAAAATGATCCTTGTGGTATTTTTACCAAAATATGTTTCAGACATTTCATTAAGACCCCAATGAACCATATCAACTGCGGTAAAAGGGGCATAATGTCACCTTTAAGTACAGTAACGAAGTAAAAATACTTTGTTACATTCCACCACTGCAGATCATAACATTCTTCCTCTTCTCACCCATCTCATTAACACTTCCGTCAACTGGCTGTTTCCCTAACTCTCTTAAGGAAGCAAGAGTGAACGCTCTCGTCAAAAAACACACCCTCAACCCGTCTGAAGAAGACAACTAAAGACCTGACTGTCTTCTTCCCTTTCTTTCCAAAGCTATTGAATGCTCTCTTCCTTCTTAAGTAGAACAGCCTTATTGATCCTCACCAGTTTGGTTTTAATGCAGGCCACTCAAAAGAGACAGCCCCCCTTGCTGGCACTGAGCAACTTCACACTGCTAGAGCAGCCTCTCCTCCAATCTGAAACATAGGTAACGGCACAAATTTTGGCCTATATGACTGACATCTCTCAGTGGATGACAGCACACCACCTGAAAATCAACCTTGTCAAGACCAAGCTACATTTTCTTCCAGGGAAGGGCTCTCCCACCGATGACTTTACCATCACCATTGACAACTGACCGCAAGGAACCTGGGTGTTAAGACCAGGCTTTGGACACAGAGGCAGAGAGAGGCTGAGGCAAAAGGCAAGTCAAACTGGGGTTTATTTGTATGTCCGTGTGGAGCAGGTAGGCAGGTAGGAGTCCGAGGCTGGAGTCGGGGCAAATGTCCAGCTGTTGATCCTGGACAGGGAGACAGGGAAAGTCAGGACACAGCAAAACAGAAAGTTCAGAATCTTCTAATATCTTTACTAACGTTTGTGGCTGGCAGTACTAGTACTTAGTCTATAGTCCGGCGAAGACTGAGAGCAGGGCTGGAGCTTATAAAGGCAGCTAGTTGATCAATAGCAGCTGTGTAGCCAAGGCCCCAACTCCAGCACACCAGGTCCTCATCTGCAATTAGTTTCCACACACGCAAAGAGTTTTTTTTTTTTTTTTAAATACCTACTTTATTCAGTTTGACAGAACAAGAGTAGGACAATCAATTATTCCTTTCCATCAGAGAAAATAGAGATTAAAAATGATAAACAAACAATATTAAAATAAATGATAAAATATGGCTAAAATGCAATTCCTTTTCTTTTACAGTGCAGATTGCTTCCTTGACACACCATACATCCTTAAATGTTTCGAGATTTTGCATTAGCTCATAAAACCTGAACTCAACCACAACTCTGGCTTTTACCAGGGCAGGAAACAGAGCAATGACATTAGTCCCTGGTTGTTGCTAGCCTTATTTCTCCTAGTAATGGAAATAGCCATCTTGGCTTGACCTAGGATGAAGTTCAAAATTTTACATACATTTTGTCTTTTCTTAACATACTTAAAACCAAGGACAAACATCTCAGCGGATAAATCTTCACTAAATGCACCAAACACATCTTTCAGCATGCAAAACAAAGGTTCTTACCTTAAACAAAGTGTAAAAGCATGAAAAACGGTTTCCCTTTGGTAACAGAAAGGACATTCCTGACTTACATTTCTGTTTATCACTGAAACAAAAGCATTGACAGCAACTGCTCCATGAAGAATTCTCCACTGTAAATCATACACTCTCTTAGCCAATGGTGGTTCATAAAGTGATCTCCATTCCGGCCTCACCCCACTATTCAGTTTGAGAGCAGCGCTCCACGGTGTGTCAACCATGCTCTCCAAACTTTTCTTATTAAAAGCTTTGACACATGCATGATACAACTGTTTCCCTGTAACCATATTTGGCAGCATAGTGTTTGGGTTGCTAGATAGAAGTGGACCTGTACACCCGTCCAGATTGGGCCAGACTACCAGCCCAGGGAAAAAGTCCTGCTTGTCCAGACGACACACCCCTGCAGAATAGTCCAAAAGCAGTTCAGTCTCATCTGTGGTACAGGCAGCACGCCATTTTTCCAGGAGCTGCGATACCACCCGAAGCGACCTCAGCCCCAAGGAATCAGCAAACCCCCTCCTATTCCCAAAGTATGGCCCCGTCAGATCCACTACATCTTTCAAAGTGACGATCTTGGCGCCACACAGCATCTTCTGTAGCGCCGGGAAGTTGGTCGAGGAGACATCCAGACGAGCACCTCCAACCACAGGCTCTTGCAAGAGCCAATGTAAGGAGATTGCAGGGCCAAACCGCCTGACATTAAACAAGGCCCAGACTTTAAAACATCTTAATTTTGTGGGTATTGATATTACTCCAGGTATTCTTTGCAACATCCCAGTAATTAATAACATTCCTTTTTTATAGTATTTGTGATATGCTTTTGTCCCACTGTGTGCATTCCATCAAATTCTTCTTTTACAGAGATAGAGAGATTTTTTGAGTCACTTTTATTTTGTCAGTGTAGTTCCAACAATCAAGTTACTACAACATATCAAACATTTGAACAAAAAGAAAAACAACACATCATAATAAAACAATATTCAATCCAAAATATGACCAAGAACCCAGGTGATCTTTTCTTACAGAACTCATAAATAATACGTTATTTTCCCCGTCATGGTGCTCGGTGTGTTACGAGAGGCAGTTCTTCAGTCTGTCCTCATGGACAGTCCCCACACTTTGAGTTGTCCTTTGTAAAACAAAAACTGGAAGGTTGTCCAACATACATCCATACATGCCAGTCGATGCCACAGCATGGAGGACACCAGGTTGTTGAAGAGGTTGAAACAGAGCAGCTCTCTTCTCATCTCCTCTGGCACCATTTATATTTAAAGAGCCCAGTTTTTTATCACACATGTTGAGGATGAGAGTTTCTTTAGACAAAAAACGTAGAGGATCAAAAAAGAAAGAGGAAAAAAAAATACAAGGTTTAAACATTAACTGGCCATTTGGGTTCGGACTTTAGACATTAGTTTTTTCAGGCGGAAAACTTCCTGATCCGTGAAAGTCGGTTGAAACCTCACTGTGTCAAGGAAAAGTCTCTAACCAGTCTTGTGCCCTTAGTATTTTGTAAAAAATTCCGGTGAAGGAGTAAACATTCCTCTTTCTATCCTCTGTCCTCTGCCTGAGAGGAAGAACACGGTGGGTTTATCTTTGATACTTTTTTAGCTTGGTCACTATTTGTCTTGTTTTCAGGGTTTTTTCTACCTCGTTCTCCTGATGGACGTCCTCACTGTTCTCCCCCCGTGAACCTGGTGCGTCGCTCTGTGGCTCCATCGGGACAGAGGCCTCAGCATCCCCCAAGGCAAAAGGGGGCCCCGGTGCAGGAGCAGCGGAACCACCACCGGCCACAGCAGGCGGGGGGCCCATTCCAGAGGTAGCCGACTGGCTCTCACCGGCTTTTTCTGGGCACAAGCGCATGGATTAAAGTTTTCCGTCACTATGACGGATTTCCGTCAACTCCGCTCGCATAAGGCGTAAAAAGCCGAGTATAAATCGGCCTTCCGGAGTCGCATTTCCGGTTTCATACCCGGAAACTGCGGAAACCACGGAAGATTTAGAAGAACGAATATAGACCAAAATAGAAGAGCACTTGGCAGAAAAGATCCGAAACTATGAACACTAGTATAACCCATCACTGACCGGCGGATTTGTCTGTGAGGAGCCGCCGTGGCGATGTATATAAACGTATGCCACACACGAAGAAATCTCTCTCTCTCTCTCTCTCTCTCTCTCTCTCTCTCTCTCTCTCTCTCTCTCTCTCTCTCTCTCTCTCTCTCTCTCTCTCTCTCTCTCTCTCTCTCTCTCTCTCTCTCTCTCTCTCTCTCTCTCTCTCTCTCTCTCTCTCTCTCTCTCTCTCTCTCTCTCTCCTGATCCGCTTTAATCCCTGCAAGCGGATCAGGTGACATGACATGTTTGAGATGTGGAGATTTACAAAAAATGGGGATCATTTTTATACGGGACATTAATTTTTTTAGAAACGGGGGCACATTAGATATAAGGATCTTCTTTACAGGGGTTGCCAAGAAATACACAGGCGTGAAGGAGCCCTGAATCACCACTCCCCTCTCCAGTAGCTGGTTAGCTTTTTCTATACTATCTACAAATACCACCACAGCGCTGTTCATTCTGGAGGCAGACTTCACACTTTCACACCCAACAACTTCACTTACAGCCAGACTGACCTCCTCCACCGACCAGTCCACAGCTGGACACAGTTTGATGCCGTGTCGGCGTGTTAGCTTGTGGAGGCCGAAGCCTCCACCTGCAGCAGCCATGCTGCACCAACACACCGGCAACTAACAACTAAACTGCTGCTCCTGACACTGTCACTCACACAGAAACAAAAAACACCTCTACTATAAATAAAGAGGGAAAAAAGAGCATAGAAAAAAGGTAGAAAAATCACAGTTTGAAACAAACTTTCCAGCTCACTCACCACACTCACTCCCAACATGCACACACAGAGAGAGAGACCTAATCCTGTAGACCAGGGGTTTTCAACTGGTTTTGTCCCAGGGACCACCATTCTGACTAGAAAGTAATCCGCGGCCCACTGATACGCGTGTGCGTGCCTACGTGTGTGCGTGCGTGCATGTGGATAGAAAGAAGATTTAACATTTGGTTTTCCATGTTGGTTTTATTTTAAAACCTCAAACAAATCTAGAAAAATCTGTGTAAAAGACAACAAAACGGTATTTTCAGGGCTTAAGAATTAAAAACAAAATTAAAATGCAGTTTGTAGTTGTACTGCATCTCAGAACCATATGTACATCAGTATATAACGTTCATGACATAAATGTACAGACATGTAGCTTACATGTAGAGAGAGCGTTAAAGTAATAGTGATCAATAACAATCAACATAAATTGGGGCTACAACTGAAGAGGGAAGATGACAAAGTAATGAAGAATATGTCACAAATGACAATCATACAATATCACACAAACAATTGAGGCCTACTTAAGTTTAACCTCATAATCACCAGCAGCATTCCCACCTACTGCTTGTGTTGGGGTAGAGGGTGGTGGGTGAGTAGTACTTCTGTGTGTGTGTGTGTGTGTGTGTGTGTGTGTGTGTGTGTGGAGAGGGGGGAGACCTATCAGTGTGATATCTGGGCATGGTGAAGTCCACACAGCATGTCTATTCATGGCGAAATGGTAGACAGCGACAGTCTCATGTCATTCTCTGGTTCAATCCTTGCCCTGTACTTATTCTTCAAGTATGCCAGTGTAGAAAAACATGTGTCATACATATTCCTCCTGACAGAGTATGTGGACATCTCAATCAGTTGATCCTCTTCCACAGCTATCAGACTTTACCCTACTGCTGCATCGTCACTCAATGGGAGCAGGATCTACTTGCTGTCACGGTGCCACCCATCCGAATCAGTGAAGTACTTTTGGAATTGACGCACAAGTTTCCTCAAATGCTCACATATAGGTTCGTTGATGTCAGTGCTGTCAGAGTATTCTTCAACTGAAGACAACATCGCCAAGTTACCACTTTCCACTCGTTCTATCTACCTTGACATTTTTTGGACGAATGCGTCAAGCTTTTCGTAGAGCTGCATGACGTTTGCATCTCTCCCTGGCATGCAAAAACATCTGTGAGGTAGGCCAGCTTAGTTAACCAGTGGCTATCATTGAACTTAGAGGCCAGATCAGTACAATTCTTCTGGCACAAGAAATCATAGATAGCGCCACCTGGTTCAAACACACGGGCGAGGACCGCACCACGACTCAGCCATCGCACCTCTGAGTGATAAAGGAGAGAGCTGTGTTCACTTCCCAAGTCTTAAGGATAAAAACAGGCATGTATTCAATGCATTACATTTAATGAAGTTAACAGTCTTGACCACAACACCAAACACATCACTGAGCTCAACACAGATCTTTGGAGGCCAGAGTATTTGTTTTATGCTCTTTTTTTTTATTTAATATTTTCATTATTAATTCTGCCCTTTTGGGCCTTCTTTTTGGGAAAATAAAAATTCCCATCATACAAACTACATCTGCAAGACCTCCTGAGAGTTTTTCTACCAAGCTCAACCGCTCTTCTACATCTACCTTTAACACTTATACACAGGGGTAAACAACTGGCAGTTTCTAGCCCAAAGCCGGTTTCAAGTTTCCCCTTATCACCTTTATATTATTTTAGACATATTTTTCTTATTTAAGATATTTTTCACGATATTCAAGAGTAATCTGGAAATGTGTGGAAATATCAAAGCAAATTTTGCGGACCTCCTGAAAACCCCTGCTGTAGACACATGTTGCACCACAACAGTTCAATCAGGAGAGACTTGATAAACAATTTAACAATGTTTATTTTGACAGGGAAAAACGTGGAAACCTCAGGAAGAGCTGCATGCAAGGGATCCCTCTTCCAGGACGGACAGAAGTGCAATGGATACCATGAGTAATAGGTATATTGTCAGGCAGTTTTTTAGGTTTGTAGTCCGCGATCAGGTGCCACTGTTATCCATGATCCATTGGCATGATCTACTAATAATGTTGGGATCCATCATCATAGTCCATGATCCCTGCCAACACGATTTGGAATTATACGATCAGTTGATCGTATAATTAAATGACATACCTCTGAAGCTTAAGAATCAGAGTCTTATGATAACAACAGATCAAAGGGTCAGTTGATCGATGCCACTTTGTATAACTATGTCTATTTTCTTTTTGTATTTATACATTAAGCCTCGTGTTAATTGAAGTTTTATAGTTTTTAAAGCCGCGGCTGCTGTTGGCCGCTAGTCACGGGAGTGGCTAGTGCTATTTGTGGTTTGCTGTGTAAACACTGACAAATATTAACATTATTAATATAGTAACCCTACAGTGAGGCCCTATTGAGATTATAAGGATTATTATTATTATTATTCAGGCAAATGAATTGGCTTTTTGAGGGCTTTAACATGCTCAAAATGGAGATACAAACTAACTCAAAGATCGATTTTTCGTCACACGATGTGACCGTGGCGTGGCGTCAAAGTTTGATTATACGCCATTAAAACACGAGATTTTGTATCGCGGACATACATGCACTTTGATGCTGAGCCGTAAACAAACAATTCCACTCCTGCAGTGACAGTGTCAGTGGTCAAAGATCAAAGGAATATTTATGTCTTGCAAAGGTGACGTCTCTTTCTCTCTCTCAGAATTGGGACATTTCCTCAAACCATGTAAACATTGAGGTAATGCGAAGGTTCATCCTTCGCCAAAGGAGATGATGTTGTCATAACTCCACTTTGCATTGTCCTATCACCACCAAACTTCTGTCTCATGATCAGAGTCCAAGACAGAACAGCTCTATGTGTCAATATTCCCTCAGTCATTATTTTATTTTTTCAGGCAAAACGCATGCAGCGCTTCAAAATGCATGTGCTCGGGCCCGCCCAGTGCTGCTTTGCAGTCCTTGAAATTTTAGAAATTGTATTTTATAGTTGGTACTTTCCAGGGTTGAGCAATCCTAGTTATAACATGCTATTCCATGATCTGGTTTACGATTCTTGTTCATTTTATATTCACATGAGGTTTTTCACTGAGATAACGTTATGGTGCTGTGGAGATGTGATTTATTATGTTGCATTGAAAAGATATTGGGAATCCTCATAGATCAGCAGGTGTAACAGTTATTCATCAATCTGTTCCTGCATTCTAATGTTGTATTGCCATTACGATTCAAAAATTGTACAAATATTTTCTATTAACGATTAATTAAATAAATTAATGATAATTTAGCTAATATGCACCTAAAATGAATCACTCCCACTTTACCTTCAACACTGGATAGTTTTACAATTTAACTTGTGACCCTTTACATAAGCTTACAAAATTTTAAAAAGGCCTTGTTTGTATCCATTTTTTTTTTTTTTTTTTAATTATGTCCCGTATCAATGCCATACCTTTGAAGCTTAGGAATCAGTCTTATGATATCAACAGATCAAAGGGTCAGTTGACGATGCCCCTTTGAAGATCTGTCTATTTTCTATCTTTTTCTTCTTTATTTCGTTTCTATTATCATTTACCAGTAAATGGCAGTAATGCACCTGACGTTGGTTGCCACTTGCCAATAGACGGCACAAAGAAGAACTTTTGTCATGTAAGTCTATTTTGGGGAAATAATCTGGGAACAGATAATTGGCGACAAATAAGTCCAGCCAGCCATCTCTCTGCACACGTTAATAATATAATGATAGATTTTATTTATAGGCTCCTTTGACAGCATTCAAGGTCACCTTACAAGGCAGAGAGAACAGAACTAAAATATAAATATGAGTGTAATCTTCATGTTAATTTATATTGATATATAGATTCCATAAAATGTATTTAACAACAGACTAATTTCAGTTATGTATTATTTTTATACTATAACAGTAAATACGGTCCTAAGCCTCCTTTAACTTTCAGTAAGGTTGAGTTTAATGTTTTCCTGTTTTTATTTTGAATAGATTAGCAGAGTGAAGCTATGGATGTAAAAAGGCAGAACCTCAGGAAGCCTGTGTTTGCTCTCAAGAGGGCTTGTAGCATTGATGCTGCAAGCTCCAACTCATCACACGACTTGCAAGGATCAAAATTATATGGGAAGGAGGAAGGTATTCTATTCAACATAATTTAATATGTATGAAGTTTGAATTGTGTTGTTTTTTTGTAATGTAAATATATTGATTTTTATTCAATCTTTATAAACTTGCCACTCTCACCACAGATACAAAAACCCAAGGAACTGTTCACAGCCAAAGCGTGAAGTTGCCTCCACACAAGCAGGTTTCAGACCCAAGGACCATGCCTGACGACATGCTCTGCATCAGAAGGCTGAAGAACCAGGAGGTGGATCTATTGCAGCAGCTGACTGAGGTCCGGAAGGAGAACAGACAGCTGAAGACTCTCCACTATCACACATCTGTGGCACTGCAGCACTTTCAAGAGGCACAAAACAGTTTTCCAGAGGTAGGTTGTTGTTGGTGATGTTCCTCTGGTGTCTCCCATGCTAATTCAGATATCAACCATTATTTATAGCTATGTGTACAGAATTGTTCGAGACAAACACAGGTGTTGGTGGTTTCCTATCTTTTAAAAATAGAAACCTTTTATCTGCCCCATGTATAACCCAAAATTGAAAAATCTATGGTTCATCTCTCCAGACAGAGAATCTGATAAATTTTTCTCATCATTTACAAATTCTCCAGTTCTGTATTATTATGTGTGCTGAGTGGTATTTATATCACTCTATATATCTTTATATAGAGAGATATATATCACACATTTATGCCATTCCTATTCCCAGACCATCAGCAAACACACAAATGAGGTACAGGCCCTGCACATTTTGATCCAAGACACCGGTGCCTGCCGTAACAGCAATGCAGCTAAGCTCAAAGCCACAAAGGATAAGTTGTTTGAAACAAACCACTCTCTCAAGAACCTGAAGCAAGTCACCCAGGATCACAACCTACGAGAGCGAGAGAAGCTCACCTGCATGTTGACCAAGGCCTCTGCTGAGCTGGTGGAGAAGAACAAGAGAATAAAGGTACTAAGATGATGAGTGGGGTGGTTTTGAGTGTGTGGTATTCAAGTGTCTCAGCCAACACACCTCAAATCAGCATCCGTAGTCGAAGCCCAATTACGTTGATTCTAACCCCTGAGGTTTTAATTGGAAATGTGCATTTTCGTGATTTCATTTTTTGGACAATTTTTTCTTCCTGTATTCTAGGACATGGAGAAGCATATTCGGTTGAGCCAAGCTTGGTACAATCGCCAGTTAGCTTCTAAGCAGGAGTAGCTCAACGTCAAGACTTGTTGTTTCTTTAATTGACAAGAGCATCAACTCATCCAGGAGAGTCAGTAAGTTGAAAAGACACTCTTTCTAGTTCTTGCTATTAAATAATGGGGCAAGCTTGTATCTTCTGAGATGCCATGAGGGGCTTCCAGGGTCCTTGTGTCAAATCAAAGTTATTGTCAAACCAATATGATTGAGTTGGAATCAAAGTCAAATTGGCTATCATTGTCTGTTGTGACTGATTATCATAAATGTAAAATATGCTTAATATTTATGATAATCAGCTCAGACAGACACCCACAACAGCCAATTAGAATGAGTTGACTGGGAAGCATCACTAACCAGATCTTGCGTACTTGTAGAGCTGTGACAACAACAATACATTTCCAACTCATCTCTGGTTGGCACTGCAAAATGTGTAAGCCAATCCTGCCTTCTCAGTCATGATTTCCTTCATAGTTTTTTTTCCTTTTTCGTTGCAAAACAGAACACACTACAGCAGTACTGCTCCATCTTGGATTTTCCTATGAAGCCACGTTCAATCATGCAAGTTTTCCACACTCTAGTTCAGAAAGTGGTGGTAATGCATTTAAAAGTTGTTTGCTAACCATCATAAAAGAAGAAGAACCGAAGAAGAGGAGCTGGAGTAGCCGGAAGACACAATCTCCGTGGCTGAGAGATGAAGCCAATGCAGAAGTGCCATCCATAAAAAGTTAATTTATTACATCAATACAAATACCGTTGTTTATGTCTTTGTGTGTCAGATGGTGTAAAACACCATGTTTTATATTTGTTGATTAAAAATGTGTAATTAGCTTAATTGGTATGAAGAGGTGCAAATGCACCCTGCGGTATTGGATTTGTATATGTAAATATTAAATTTGAATCTGAATCTGTCTACAGTGACTTTATTACAAAGTATGGGTCTGCCAACAATTTATTGTTTCTTTTGTAAAGGGTCATAACAGTCCAGGAGTAGTGGCAGTGGAGAGGCATAAGAAGGTATTTTACTATTAGGCTGCGTTAGGTGAGGTGGTTAGATTGAAAATATCATGTGCTGTGTTCATTTCACTGGGAAGTGTTGGTTGGCGTTCATTTTATATTGTTAATTTTATATTGTTTTACTCTCTGTATTTTAGTATATTAAGCATCGTACTAATTTACTAAATCGTTTCTAGAGCAGTGGCTGCTGTTGGCCCCCAGTCGCAGGAGTGGCTGGTACACTGGTCGTTCACCTGTTGATTTGTGGTTATTATCATTTGCAGTTTGCTGTGTAAATACCAGATGTGTAAAAAGTACTGAAATATTGTACTCAAGTAAAAGTACCTTTACTTTGATGAAATTTTACTTAAGTACAAGTAAAAGTACCCATCTAAAAATCTTCTCAAGTAAAAGTAAAAAGTAGTTCATTTAAAATGTACTTTAAGTAAAAGTTACTTCCAACAACTTAATGGGGGCCGCTCCTATACAGTGCAAAAAAGGACAAGCCGTCATAAATCCAATCCAAAAACAGTTATTTTTCATTAAATGAGAATCTTTACAAATATAAGTGCAATGACATTAAACATGTCAAACCTTAAACATTTAACATGTCAACACAACATTTAAGAACTTTTGGGAGGACATGTCAAGACATGAACCACATGACAGCTAAAATAAAAAGTTTAAATGGCGCTGTCCCACTGTATATTTAAATTTTTGGTTAAACTTTGGTCCACCTTTAGAGCACTAGTCTTCAAACTTCTTGTTGAGTTTGAGCATTATATAGCTGTTGCCTCTTTTGCGTTTGAAGGCAAACTGCTTGCTGAGATGTGGCCATGGGCTTTCTTAATCAGCTTTAATCTCAACTGTCGGAAAGTTCAATGCTTCCGCTTGTTGGTCGTCCGCAGCTTGTTGGTAGTCCGCTATATCATCCTTCTCTAGCTCTCGTGACTCGGCACCGGCGGCTTGCATCGACTCCATTATCCACTCTATGCAGCATCTACCACCAGTGTTGTGCAAGTTCACACCTCTCATGAACTAGTTCAAAGTTCAGCTCATACAAGTTAACATGAATAGTTCACGTTCATAGTTCACCATTTAAATTCTGAACTAGTTCATAGTTCAGTTCATTTCATAGTTTTAAGTTGGAAAGTGAAAATGAAAGACTTAACTTGTTTTTTAAAGAAAACTATATCCATCACTACCCCTTGCCTTAAACTGTACTTCATATGTATCAATTACCAAAATATATATTTTTTTTATTGCTAGTTTTGCCTGTTTATTTATTCATACCCTGCAACAAAAGGCACAACAAATCAAAGTTTTGATACATTTATTTTGAAATGATTTATTTTATTTTGAAAAGGCACTTCCTGAAAAATACGGAAAAGATCACTACTGGCAGGTGTGCCTCGCTGTTGGAATGAACACGTTCTTTTAGACTCGTTCATGCACAACACTGTCTACCACTCTTGTCCAAATGTAAACTTGGAAAAAAAACGAGGCACTGGTGGTGGGGGAGGGGCTGCTCAGGACCCGTGTACCTGATGGGCTCAGTTGGAAAAAGGGAGGGATCAAATATCTGGATGTTTTAAGGGGGCCAGACAAATGTCAATAGAAACCCTGAAAACATTCTGGAGAAAGTGGAGGGTAGACTTTAAATGGTCGTGTTCTGATCCTAAACAATTTAATTGCATCCATGTTGCTGCATAGTTCGCAATGTGTGGACCCTCCAGCCAACATGATCCAAAAATCCAGTTCCAGTATGTGGAACATAAGGAAGCTCCTCATGATTAACACCACTGATTAGAACAGTCTTTGAACTTTTTGGACCAGACTTAAACAAGGCAGCTCCTCTCCTGGCCTCCTCTGTCAGACTGATTTTAAAACTGTTAAAAGACTGGAGAGACCAGCTGACCCCTGAGGAACGTTGTGTGTCAGTCAGCACTGTGGCGGCTCGTCACAGTTAGAGGTCATTGATCCATTTCCAGTTGACGTTCTATCACCTGATTTCAAATTTACACTGGGGTGTTATGGGGTTCGGGTGCATAAGAAAAAATATTTCCAAGTAACTCAGTAGCTCCAGTGGAGGTTGTTACATGCTGTTGTTGCAGTAAGTTCCTTTGTGTCCGTGTTTAGCTAAATGTAGGTGAGACCTGCCCGTTTTGCTGTCAGAGAGACGGTGTTCCACTGCTTCACAGACTGCAGTTGTGGACTCCTTGAGGCGCTGTTCTACTCCTTCAGGGAGATCTTATCGCTACATGTTTTTATCTGAGAGTTAAATTATCAGCAGATAATAATCCCTGTATGCTTCTCAGATTCTTCCATGGTGTCTTGTCATGTTTTTATTGCAAATGCTGGGACGTTTTACCTTGAATGGACCTGTAGGCAGACAGGGAGAGGGATTGGTGTGAAGTTGAAGAGTTTTTAATGTTTTGAATTGCATTTGAGTTTGAAAGAGTGAAGTGGTGGACAAAGTGTGGCTCATCAGCTTCTCTCTCTCTCATCTGATGAGCCCTGTCTTTTGGCAGACAGGGACAGGTAGCGAGTGTATGACCAGCCACACTGCAGTAAATGCACAGGCCGTCGCTGGCATTTAGCTGGTGAGAGACATGCCCGGCCCAATTGCATGGGCTCTTCAGTGGAGGGAGGAGATGGATGGCTTTAGGGAGTGATATTGGCTGGCTTGGCATGGGAAGTTTGTTAGGGTGGAGCTGAGTGTTTGGGGAGTGTTGGTTATTTGCTCTCTTCCTTTGATAAGCCGCCTATTTTCCTTGAACCGGGTACACAAAAACCTTTCCCATCTCCGCTATGAAGGAGGAATATGAACTACAAATAGATGAGCCTTTCAGGGATAAGGCAGAAAGGCTATGGACAAAGGTGAAGGAAAAAATGTCCCTTTCTAATAAAGGTTGAAGAATTTTTTTTTTTCAAATAAAGAAAACAACTAAATCCATACCACTTAGAAAACACTGAAAATAAACGAATTAGCTTAATTGGTATGTAGAGGTGCAAATGCACCCTGAGGTAATGGATTTGTTTATGTAAATATTAAATTTGTTGGAGTTTTACTACAGTGATTGAATTCAGTTTATTTTTTAAAGGGTCACACAATCTAGGAGTAGTGATATGGAGAGGTATGAGAATCTATTACAGACAACGAGCCTATACGATTAAGCTGTGTTAGGTGGTTAGACTGGAAATGACATGTGCTGTGTGATTTCACAGGGAAAGTGCTGGTTGCTTATCACACAACTGAGATTAATACAATATAATTGGATAATGAGAACGTACATCACCCCTGCGAAATTAAACAAGTTTGATCCTAATATGCCTGACTGATGCTATAAGTGCAATATTCATCAAGGTACTTTATACCACTATCTGTGGGAATGTGAGGAGATTCAAAAATGTTGTAGTTCGGTATTACAATCAGTGTTTCCCCTAGGTTTACAGCTTGGGGGGGGGGCGACGGTGGCGGCAGAGCATCGCGGGGGGGGGGGCGACGGTGGCGGCGAGACAGGGACACAAAAACTTAAAGGAATCATGATGTTAATGTGTTTCTTTTAATGATTTTGAACTTTACATTGGATTTCTGACTGGCGCTGACAGGCTATTCTGTGATGCTCAGACATCATGTGTTTGTCCAGTTTGTCCCTTCTGTAGGACTGGCAGGGAGACTCTATAAATGGCTGGGTCTGGTTTCCTCTCACAACTGCCTGTTTATGCTGTCTACGTATTCGACAGAACATTCCTAAAACCAAAAAGAAAACTGAAATATGAACTGTAATTTATCTATTTATCTATCTATTTATTTATGCATGCATGTATACACGTATGTATGTAATGTATGTATTCACTGACTTCCATTAGTAACCTGGATTGCCGGAATCCGGAAATTTTTTTGGATCCGGTACTTATGTTTATCGCTCAACACGACGCTTGTTTGTGTTAAGTTACCGTTTTGAAACTTCCGTCTGTAATAAAAATATTTTCACGTCAGATTTGCCGGTTAAACAGTGATAGAAGGAAGTGACGCAGCGGGATTAATAATGGTTCAGGCTGAAGTTGCGAGGCGAGGTGCGTTCACGGTTAAATAAAACAAGCGGAGAAAGCAGAATTGACCGAGAAATGCGCGTCCCGTGTTAACAGCCAGGCGCCTGCACGCTGGAGAATTGTGTCCGGTGTAATACTTACCAAGATCAGTCTTGTACAACCAGGGGGAGTATTTCCCCTCTGAAAGCCAAGCTGGGTCAGAACCTGTCATCCGGTGGTGACTGAACAGATTCTTCTCTGGGGCATGACGTGCAACACTCAGGCTCTTCTCTGAACTCGGACCCGGAGCAGGAGAGCTCCTCCGGCTGCTTCTTGCAGGAGAGTGGGTGTTACCATCTCCACCTGGGAGCGCTGATATTTTGCTTCTCAGGTGGTTCATGTAACATGTTTTCAGATGAATGCTCTCTGTCCGCTGGTGGGAGGTTGCTCACCTGTGTGTGCGCGCACGTGTCTGTGTGTGCGCGCACGTGTCTGCGTGTGCGCGCATTTGGATGGAACTCCGCCGTGCGCGATACAGAGAGCAGAGGAGAAATCTAACCGCGCGACCATGTCGAGACAGAAATGCAAGCTATAGACCTGTCTTATAGGAAATGTAACCTTAAAATGATTTATGTAGACATCTGGCGCTATATTAAAAAATAAAAAATAAAATAAATAATTAACTTGACCTTCCGGGGGGGCGGGAGGTCCCGTTGGGGGGGCGCAGCGCCCCCCTAATAGAATGGTAGGGGAAACACTGACAATATATCTCTCAAAATACCACTTCTCCAGTACCTCTAAATCCTAAGCTATGTATATTAAGCATCTATCCAGACAATTGTTCTCTGTCGAATAGAGAAAGAAATATGGTTGACCTGTGTCTTCTACGGGCCAGGCGCTCAGTTGCTCTGTCGTGGAAGAATGTTTGTTGCCCCTCTCTGGGCCACTAATTAAAAGACTTAACGTCGAGCTTGGCACTTGAGAAGTTGACATATGTAGTTAGGAAGAAAGCTTCTCAATTTTACTGTATCTGGGAGATCTTTTTGGACTTTGTTAAGAATGGTGACATTGAAGAGGCATTGGAAATGTGAAGTGACTAATCTGCTTTGAGGAATGTGTGCTGTACTCTGTTCCATGTTTGTGACTGTATTTTATTTTACTTATATATATATATATTTAATTTGTTTTTAATTTAATTTAAACTAAATTAGTATTTTCATTGTAATTTATTTTTTGTCCTTGAATTGATGTTCTAATCAATTTTGTGATATTTTTATTATGTAATGACATTTTATATGTCACACCGCGGTGAGGTTTGTCTTGTCTTGGGGTTTTTGTCTCGTAACTTCCTGTTTTATTTTGAAATCCTAACTCTCCTCTCGTTTCAGGTCACTTGCCCTTCCTCATGTGTCACCGGTCTGATTGTCTCTGATTGTTTCCACCTGTTCCCTTCACCCTCATGTACTTATAGTCTGCGTCTCCCCTTTGTCTTGTGCCGAAGTGTTTCGTTGTTGTTCGTGCACCTAAGCCTTACCCACAGTCATTGTCGTTTTTGCCAAAGAGTTTCTTGCTACGCCACGTAAGTTGTCTTCGGTTTCCTCCTTGAGAGTGATTTTTTGTTTGTTAAAGTTTTCCAGTTTAGCTTTGTTTTGTGTTGTTTGTAAACTGTTTTTCTTCCTCCCTTTTGGAGCGATTTATGTTAAGAGAGATTTAGTTAGTTTGTTGAGCCTCCTGTTTAGGTGAGCCTTTTCTTTTGCCCCATTTATTAGTAGTTTGGTTTTCCTCCTTCGGGAGCGCTTTTGATTTCTTGCTCTTTCCATTTGTTTGTCCTCCTTTGGGAGTGGTTTATGTTTAAAAGCTTTTTCTTTTTCTAGTGTATGTTTTGTATTTATTAGGAAGTTCTTTTTCCCCAGTTATTGCTTGCCAAGTATTATATTATTATATAGATATAGTTAGTGAGATTTTCATAGCCTTCTTGTTTGTCACTCTGCATTGAGGTTCTGAAATCAATAAAGTGTGCTGGTACGTGATATTCTCTGCTTCTCAGTCCTCATTCCAGTCCAGGCCTGACATTATACTGCCATATGTTCAGGTTGGGGAAGGTTCATGTATGTATGTAAATTGATGTGAATGTATAAAACTGTATAAAGCAATAAATATGTTTAAAAAAAAAAAAAAGTGCTTGTTGCCATAAATTGTATATTTTTTTTATATTGTTTTACTATCTTTACTTTAGTATATTAAGCATCCTGATAATTTACCGTTTTATCCGTTTAGTGCTGCTGCTGTTGGCCCCCAGTCTATTGCAGAGGTAGTTCACCTGTTGATTCTTGGTTATTATTATTTGCAATTTGCTGTTTAAACACTGACTTGCCTTTGAAGCTTAAGAACCGGTCTTATGATATCAATAGATCAAAGGGTCAGTCGATGATGCCCCTTTGTATATCTATGTCTATTTTCTATCTTTATCTTCTTTGTTTCAGTTCTATTATCATTTACACAAGTAAATGGCAGTAATGCACCTTGAAGTTGGTTGCCACCTTACAATAGACAGAACAAAGAAGAAGACGAACTTTGTAATGTAAGTCTATGACTTAAAAAAAAGTAAATTTCCAGCCAGCCATCTCTCTGTCCAGATTATTACTAATAATAATACATTTTAATTATAGGCGCCTTTCACAGCATTCAAAGTCACCTTACAAGGCAGAGACAACAGAACAAAAATATAAATATAAGTGTAATCTTTATCTTATTTATATTGAAATATACAATTAATAAATCAAAATAATTAAATCGCTGACTAATTTCAGTTATGTATTGTTTTTATACTATAACAACAGTAAATATGGTCCTCGACGTCCTTTAACTTTTGGAATGGTTGAGTTTAATGTTTTCCTGTTTTTTTTTTAATAGAGTAGCAGAGTGAAGCTATGGATGTAAAAAAGCAGAACCTCAGGAAGCCTGTATTTGCTCTCGAGGGGGATTGTAGCATTGATGCTGCAAGCTCCAACTCATCACACAACTGGCAAGGATCAAAATTAACTGGGAAGGAGAAAGGTATTCTATTCAACATGATTTAACATGTGTGAAGTGGACATTTTGTGTTTTTTTTTGTAAGTTTTAATTCAGTCTAAATACACTTGCCACTTTCACCTCAGATTCAAAAACCCAAGGAACTGTTCACAGCCGAAGCCTGAAGTTGCCGCCGAACAAGCCACAAAAGGTTTCAAACCCAAGGACCCAGTCTGACTACCAGGTCTGCATCAGCAGGCTGAAGAACCAGGAGGTTGATCTATTGCAGCAGCTGACTGAGGTCCGGAAGGAGAACAGACAGCTGAAGACTCTCCACTATCACACAACTGTGGCTCTGCAGCACTTCCAAGAGACACAAAACTGTTTTCCAGAGGTAGGTTGTTGTTGGTGATGTTCCTCTGGTGTCTCTTATGCTTATTCAAATATTAATCATTATTAATCGCTGTGTGTACAGAACTGTCCGAGACAAACAACAAGGGTGTTGTTGATTTCATATCCTTAAAAATGTAAAAACTTTTATCTGCACCATGCAATTCAAAAATCTGCTCCCATGTATTACCCAAAATTAAAAAATCTTATGTTCATCTCTCAGAATTTGATTAAATGTGTTCTCATCCTTTTCAAACTCGCCAGTTCTGTATTACTAAACGTATGCCATTCCTATTCCCAGACCATCACCAAACACAAGACTGAGGTACAGGCCCTGCACGTTTTGATCCACGACACCGGTGCCTGCCGTAACCTGAATGCAGCTAAGCTCAAAGCCACAGAGGAAAAATTGTTTGAAACAAACCACTCTCTCAAGAACCTGAAGAAAGTCACCCAGAATCACAACCTACAGGAGCGAGAGAAGCTCACCTCCTTGTTGACCAAGGCCTCTGCTGAGCTGGTGGAGAAAGACAAGAGGATAAAGGTACAAAGAGGATGAGTGGGGTGGTTTTGAGTGTGTGGGATTCCAGTGTCTCAGCCAACAGAACTCAAGCTAGCATCTGTAGTCAAAGCCCAATTATGTTGATTCTAACCCCTGAGGTTTTAATTGGAAATGTGCATTTTCATGATTTCATTTTTTGGATAATTTTTTCTTCCTGTATTCTAGGACATGGAGAAGCATATTGGGTTGAGCCAAGCTTGGTACAATCGCCAGTTAGCTTCTAACCAGGAGTAGCTCAACGTCATGACCTGCTGTTTCTTTTATTGACAAGAGTATCAACTCATCCAGGACAGTCAGTAAGTTGAAAAGACACTCTTTCTAGTTCTTGCTATTATATAATGGGGCCCAGATCCTAGTGGCCCAGAGCAAGCACCAGTAATTATATGCGACGTGGTACTGGCTAAAAGTGTTGAATATACCATTCGCCTAAGTGACAGTCGACCCTTCATAAAGTGTCCCAGGCGCCTTGCACCAGCAGATATATGACATGCGTTGCAACCTGCAAAAGTTACTTGGGCTGGCATAATCAAAGAGTCATGCTGTGTATAGACTACCGCACACTCAATGCACGGACTATACCCGACCAGTACCCTCCCAAGAATCAACAAAACCCCTAGCATGACAGGGAGTTGTTGGTTTTCAGTACTGGATTTAGGAATGGCTACTACCAAATCGCAATGGCAGATGAGGACAAGGAAAAGACAACCTTCATATGCCCGATGGGGTTTTTCTAGTTAGAACGCATGCTCCAAGGGCGAATGGAAAAGGCCTTTGGGGACATGAATTTGCTCCAGAGTTTGGTGTACCTTGACAGTCTGATTATATTTGGCAGGACGCTGAAGGAGCATGAGGAACGCCTCATTAGGGTGCTGGAGAGGCTGCAGGAATATGGTCTTAAGTTGTCCATTGACAATCTCAATTCTGCCAGCGTCAAGTCAAATATCTTGGCCATATTGTGTCAGCCTTTGGGATTTCCACTGACCCTGAAAAAATCAGCGCAGTCAGACGCTGGGAGCAGCCCACAGACCTCATGTCCCTGGAATCCGTCCTGGATTTCTCTGGGTATTATCAACGATTATCGGAATGCATGCACAAGTAGCACCTAGTGTGATGAAAGTGTGACTCGTGTGTGAAGAGTGAAATAAAGAGAGTGGCGTTGTTGAAAGCTCCGAGCACGTCTCCTCCTCCTTAACAAACTGGTCCGAAGGGCTGGTTACCGGCCAGACAACGAGCCTTAATGAACACTAACAGTGAGCCGAGATACTGAGCCAGGAAAGGTAACATTGGGGGCTCGTCCGGTATCAAAAGAAAAGCTAATGCTAATGCTATGAGACCATACTCCAGCACGAATCCGTTTCTGGTGGACAACCAAGAGGCTGCCCGGGTTAGCGCGGACATCGCTAACCGGGCGAACGGTGGATACGCCGGGGACGGCTACAGCACCAACCGCTTCGTGACGAGCTAACGTTAGCTGCGCCTGGAGCAGCAGACCAAGGCAGCTGCACGCCATCACGGGCGCACTCAAACCCTTTCATCACGCCGACACACAAGCAAGTGCCCACGAGCAGTGAGTTTATAAGCACTTTGCAGTGCAATTGTGACTGTTTAAAGAACATTGCATCCACACCAATGAAAGCTGTGCAAAGCGGGGTAGATAACTCGACTACGCCAGTTAACCCTTTCATCTCAACGGACTATATTCATTCTATGTCAGCAAACCCATCCGATTCAGCCTATGCATCGCTTCTTCAGCCAGCCGTGGCACCTTTCACCCCAGGCATGCTCCAATATGTAACACAGCATTTTGGAGCACAAGTTCAACCCAGCTCAGCCGCACACTGTGGAGCAGCACCGCGACGGAGCGTGGAGTTTGACCGGTGTGAATGTGGCCAGTCTGACAGGAGGGCTCTGTCTGAACCACGCAGCTGGCCAGCACGTGCAGCGTGGGAGTGTGAATATATGGACACCAGGGATGATGATGACCGCTATGGGGAGAGAGAAAGAATTCCCACATTACACCCAAGTCAGTTTGATGGGACGGGCTTGGGAATGAGATTGAGGCAGCCTACGGGCCGTGCTCCGAATACGCTGCAGCCATCGGCGTCGAACTGAGACAAAGAGTCAGAGGATCAAGCGAGCCCCTGCATATTCTGAGAGACGACATCTACGAGCAGGTTTCTGTTGTATATGCTGACCGTAGAGAGTCAGAGCAGGACAGCATCAGTGTGGAGATCTTCATTAATGCCCTGGCTGATGCTGAGTTAGTTCAAAAGTTGCTGGAGGAGAAGCCTCACACCCTGGCGAGAGCCTACGAGATAGCCCACAGGTGTGAAACAGAGATCCGTCACACTTTATGCAGCCAGGTCTTTGAAATGCTGCAGAACGGAGACCCAGGGTCAGTATGGCGCATGAGAGCACCCGTGTTTCAGCCTTTAAAGAGCCAGTGGGGTTCGCTGATGAGCGTGATGCAGAGGCCGCTAACCCACCAGTTAGAACGCAAAGATCTCAACAGCAGTGGCAGTCCAACAAAGCTAAGCCTGTAAAAATGAACTTTGGAGAAGTAATTTGCCACAACTGTTCTGGGGTGGGGCATATACAGAGGAACTGAACTTCTCCCCATGAACCCAAACGATATGCACCCAGGGCCAGCACAGCTCCGGTTCCTGACTCAAGTACAGTGGTCACCTGCACCAAAGGCTCAGAAGACGAAATGACAATTCCAATACGGATATATGGACTTGAACTATGTGCACTGCTAGACTGTGGCGCTCAGAGGAATGCACTTCCCCTTCGTCATTTCAATGCCATCCCACATGAATCCAGACCTCAAATCAAGCCATCCATCGCGGAAATTCTGCGGGGAATTGGTCCTGAGGGTCTGACAGTCCAAGGGGAAGTCAACCTGCCAGTGCGAACCGGAGGAAGAGTTACAAACATGAACTTTATTATGGCAGACACAGCTAACATGGAAGTTATCGTGGGGCACCCTTTCCTACTGCAGGCACAGGCCAACTTGGATTATGGTCACAGAGAAATCACTCTCTTTGGTGAGAAGATACCCAGCTTCAAGTCCAGCCCACAGCCCGAGGTGCACATTGTCAGAGTAGCGCGCACCACAATGTTGGCGTCTGGGTGTGAATATATAGTGCCGGGCACCGCCCGACTCCGTCATACAGCAGCTGGATACATGATGTTGACCCCAACCAAAGGTTTCATTGAGAGGCACGGTGTCCTGGTGGCCCGTGTTGTTGTTAAGACCCAGCAGCCCACCAACATCACCATCAGAGTCTATAATCATGGCCCTGCGCCTATCACCATGACGAGAGGGACAGTTGCCGGGGTTCTCCAGCCAGCAGAGGTGATGGGGGAGCTGGATCCCCAATCGACTGAGGCCCGAGCAGCACCTGCACCCACTAACCCCCCATCTATTAACGTACCCAGACACCTACAGGACCTCTATGCTGAGAGTGGTGCTCGCCTCTCTGAGGAAGACAGAGTCCGGCTAGCTGGCATCTTACAATCGTATGGAGATATCTTCTCGACTGGACCTACAGACCTTGGCCGCACCAGCCTAGTGCAGCAAGATATACTGACCACCCAAGGGCCACCTGTGAAACAGGCACCACGCAGGATGGCCAGAGACAAACATATTGCAGCAGATCAACAAGTGCAACAGAGCCTAGAGACTGGAGTAGCACGACCCAGCAACAGCAGCTGGGCTGCCCCAATTGTAATGGTGAAGAAGAAGGACCAAAGCACACGACTATGTGTGGACTATAGACTCCTCAATGAAAGGACTGTTAAGGATGCTTATCCCCTGCCACGTATCCAGGACACGTTGGACACTCTTTCCAACGCCAAGTATTTCAGTACACTGGACTTAACATCAGGCTACTGGCAGGTAGAGTTGACACCAAGAGCCCGTAAAGCTGCAGCTTTCTGCACCCGCAAAGGATTATTCGAATGGAATGTGATGCCTTTTGGATTGTGCAACGCGCCTGCCACGTTCCAGAGGTTAATGGATCGGGTGCTGGCTGGGTTGCAGTGGGAAACATGCCTGGTGTATCTCGACGACATCATCGTCCTGGGGAGGGATGGCACAGAAATGCTAGAGCGACTCAGCCAAGTTTTCACCAGGCTACGTGAAGCTAATCTCAAACTGAAACCATCAAAGTGCTGCCTGTTCCAGGAAAAGAACAAAACAGTGATCAACACCAGCACAAAGGGGTCCAGTGTGACCTGACAGACATCAAAGCTGAAGTCGCCATGGTGATTCCGACAGAGCAACCTCTAGTGGGGGTAGAGGACGCCTGCAGTGAGGACCTGTTACATCCCAGCATCAACAGGGTGAGTGAGCCTCCCAACACCAAACTATTCACTGGTTGGACTCAAGAACAGCTTAGCACTGCCCAGGAGTCTGACCCTGACATAGGACTAGTGAAAAAGTGGATGGATGAAGGGGGAGACAGGCCATCATATGCAGACATAGTACACTGCAGCCCCGACACCAAAGCCTTCTGGGCACAGTGGAAAAGACTTTATCAGAAAGACGAGTCCTACTAAGGAAATTCTATTGCACTGAAGGAAGTGAGTTTTACCCTCAGATCTCACTGCCTCACAAGTATTGCAACTCATTGATGGAACAGATGCACGACGGTCCAGTGGGTGGACACTTTGGATTAGAAAGGCGGATTGCTGCCCTACTCAGAGAGAAAAAAAAGAAAAAGAGTTCCTGAATTGTAAAATTCCATGTTGTAACCAAAACTGTTCAATGAAAGTTGCCTCTTAATGTTTTGCATATTATTTATGGGCCTATTTTTGTAGTTATTTATTGTTGTCAAAGAGTCTTTTGACTGTTCTATTGTGTTGAATTCGCTATACGATATGTCACCGTGGAGATTACAGTATGAGAGTAAGCAACCGGAAAGAAGGTGGAATGGTATTATTTTAGTCACATTTGCAAGTTGAAGGTAACTGGATTGATTAATAGCATCACTATTTTCAGTATGTGTGTCACAGACATCTTTGTTGCATAAAAAAAGGATCTATGCAGTATGCTTCATGGACATTATATGGACATTGCCTCCTGCTTTAAGCGTTTCCACTTGGTAAAGATGCCTTCAACGACTGTGGGAATTCAGGGCATTTGTTATGGGGAATGTTTTTGTACTATTAATGTCTCATGCTTTCCCTTTATCATGTATACATGCTGGAGTGATGTTAAGCGTTTAATCATCATCCAGGTGGGGGTAGTGTTGCAGGTATGGCCTGCCCCCTTACGAAATGTTGTTGTGTGTGACGTCGTGCCCCTAAGGATTGTGGGTAGGGGGCTACCTGTTGTGGGGTTACGAGAAGTAGCATAGCACCTAGTGTGATGAAAGTGTGAAGAGTGTGTGAAGAGTGAAATAAAGAGAGTGGCGTTGTTGAAAGCTACAAGCACGTCTCCTCCTCCTTAACAAACTGGTCCAAATGGCTGGTTACCGACAGTGAGCTCCCAACCACGGTTGCGGAGCCAAGATACTGAGCCAGGAAAGGTAACAGTATGCTGGGGATAAGAAAGTCCAGAACCTCTCCTCACCATGCGCAAGGTGTCCCGAAAAGAGCCCAAGTGAATTAGGAAGAGACAATTAATGAACTAGAGCCTTGTGTCTCAGAGACTGAGGAAGAATATCCCCCCTATACTTCTGAAGGGGTCACAAATGGGATGGGACAATGTTAACCCCTTTTATCCAGTCTATTAACCATGCTGAGGTAGTGCAAGATGTGGTTGGTCTGGATGAAAACGGCGCCCCTGGTACTCCTGTCAGTGAAGAAAGGGTGCCTGACTCTTATATCTTATAGTGTCATACAGGCATCGGAGGACCCTTTGGTGGACACAGGACTGGAAGTGGGAGACGTCCCATCTACTAGTGAGTCTGATAATGGGGAAAACTCTGTCAGTGGCCCTGGTGCTTAACGAACTGTCAAGCCAGTCATACGGTTGAGCTATGATGAACCAGGAGAGCCCACTGACAAACCTCTTATTGTACACTGAGGAATGACGTATACCTTTCGTGTAATACAGGAGACGTACTCATTGAAGCACCAACTTCTAGCCACAACCTCATGGCCCAGTGTTGCCAGTGCAGAAAAGTAGGAACAAGGCTCTAGAACATGGCAGTCTATCCTGTCTCCTACCACAGACTATAATGTTTTGTCTGGTGATGACGTCCAGACTTTTAAAAGGGGGAGGGTGTAGCCCCAGGTTAATTCCCCAGAGCTCTGAGTGTACATAATAATAATAATGGAATGCAGTAGCCACAATATAGGGTATGTCACTTTAAGATGTCTCACCTCCCTATAGTTTCTTATGGTGGTACATCTCCTAACATGTGGGGTGACACTAACTTTATCACTTTAGGTGTTGTTTGGACCTAGCATTTGTGAACTATAGTTCGGCCTACATTTTTGGCCAGAGCCTGACCACATGTGTCTTTGTTCTGGGGACAAATGAGAGCCTACAGAGCTCAGTCTCCCAGCGTGCTTCAACTTCACACGTAGGTGTTAAAACTGCCCCTGGACACAACTTTCATCCACTATTGGTCACTCTGGGCCCCATGAGTTCACCAGGCCAATATAAGCCCAGTTCCCTCACTCTTCCCATTGCAAAGCGGTGTAGCTCTCCAGCTCACCGCTTTCTTTCTAAACTTCTCCTGGAGGAGAGGTGTAGCTGTCCAGCTCACCCACCCAAGGAAACATCCTCTCTACCCAAGCTCTACCAACCTTCAAGCAGGCCTCCAAGAAGCAGACTGCTGAAACCTTCCAAAAGGCAGCAACGCAAGAGTCTGCCTAAGAACTTCAGCACAAGAGCTGCATTGCACAGCATAACCACAGCAACCACAAACCAGCAAGACGACTTCACTGGACTTCAAACAGCACATCAACCTTTTCCCCCCTTTCTAGGAGACCAGGACTAGGAGCAGAACAAAGCTGCTCCTCTCCAGGTCTCCTCTGTCAGACTGATTTTAAAACTGTTGAAAGACTGGCGAGACCAGCTGACCCCTGAGGAAAGTTGTGTGTCAGTCAGCACTGAGGAGGCTCGTCACAGTTAGAGGTCATTGATCCATTTCCAGTTGACGTTCTATCACCTGATTTTATATTTACACTGGGGTGTTATGGGGTTCGGGTGCATCAGAAAAAATATTTCTAAGTAACTCAGTAGCTCCAGTGGAGGTTGTTACATGCTGTTGTTCCAGTAAGTTCCTTTGTGTTTAGCCAAATGTAGGTGAGACCTGCCCGTTTTGCTGTCAGAGAGACGGCGTTCCACTGCTTCACAGACTGCAGTTGTGGACTCCTTGAGGCGCTGTTCTACTCCTTCAGGGAGATCTTATCGCTACATGTTTTCATCTGAGAGTTTAATTATCAGCAGATAATACTCCCTGTATGCTTCTCAGATTCTTCCATGGTGTCTTGTCATGTTTTTATTGCAAATGTTGCATATATGACGTTTTCATTTTATTGGACCCGGAGGCAGATACAGAGAGGGATTGGTGTGAAGGATAAGAGTTTTTGATGTTGAGCAGAAGCAGGCAGATGACAGGCTGGGGGCTGGCTGAGGGTGTGCATGAGAACCTGTGAGCTGGACAAGAGGCAGGCGAGTTGGCATTGCCGATCCTTAAGCACAGGGGAAGAATTACGTTAGGTGATTCACAAGAAGCATACGAATAAACTTTATATTGGTGGTCCAAGGCAGCAGAGAGAGTATACCACTGAGAGGACTGAAGAATCTGGCTATGAGTGAAGAGAAGTCTGGGATTCTTGGAGAGCTGCTACTTATGTGATTGAGACCAGCTAAAGAGCCAATATCCTCGCCAGGAGTTCCTGTTTGGTTCCCAGTGTTGAAGGCTGTTTTCCACTTATACACCATACGGATCTGGATGAGGTGGTAGGCGTTCCTAAGGTCCAGCTTGGAGAAATCTGTGGCTTGGGTAGAGAGGCTCGAAGGCAGGGTTGATTAGAGGGAGAAGGTATTTATCTTTTACCATGTCATTTAATCCTCTAAATCAGGGGTAGGCAACCTTTATTATGGAAAGAGCCATTTGCCCCCTCTTCCCCCAAATAAAATCTGTCTGGAGCCGCAAAACATATTTAATAACAAAGCTTATAAAGTTATATATATATAGTTATACAATATGTACAGTGCTGCGAAAAAGTATTTGTCCCCTTCCTGGTTTCTTATGTTTTTGCATATTTGTCACACTTGAATGTGTCAGATCATTAACCAAATGGGGGTGGGAGGGGTCATTTGTTTGATGATCTGAATCATTTAAGTGTGACAAATATGCAAAAACAAAAATCTGGAAGGGGGCAAATACTTTTTACCCGGCACTGTATATAAACTATAGTTTGTTGCATTTATTAAATTATAGACCGACAATAAAGAAAACTGTTGACATTTTTATGATATTGTTACCTGTAACAACAAAGGAAAACACTAAGCTCTTATGAAGTGGAGAACAAAATTCATTGGCATATGTAGGCCTACTTTGAAATAAATAATCACAGCATTATGCTTTTTAGCTCATCTACAGCTCGGTACTTTTCAGCAATTGCTGTGTGCTTGCTCTGGAAATTACTTTCAACTAGAGCTACAACTAACGACTATTCTGATAGCCAATTAATATATCGATTATTGAAACGATTAATCGACTAATCGGATTATGAACATGTTGCGGGTGGAAATCAAAGGCAGGAGGCGTTGTTCTCAAGTTAAAATTAAGCAGGTTTATTCAGAGGTCACAGGTCAGGAAACTGCGGTGTCTAGCAAATGATCATGCATGGTACACTGATCCTGTACAGGAAAAATGGCGCTTAGTCAGAGCACGCGCAAAGCTTATATATTGATACTGGGCATGACAGAGGTTCTTCTTGGATTGGGATTGGTCGGATCTCGTTGGGTCGTCCTCCTGGCGTCGTTTGGTCCTCCTCTTGGCGTTGCGTGATGACGTGCAAGCCGTGTCGCGGTTACTAGAGTCCATGAGCATATTGCCTCATGTGTGTGCTTATTTTATGTGTGTGTGAAGTGAAGTGAGTTCATAGAAAACTGTGAGAAAGGCATGAAAACCTCTAGTCTAATCTGTCCGCTGTGTGTGTGTGAGGGAGTCTCAGAACTAATATAATGAAGTGATTCATGAAGCCAGAGGTTTGAAAACCTGTTATCTGTCCGCTATGGCAGACTCCCTTTTTAAGGAGTATGAAACATTCTGAGGTTGAGAAGCAGGAGAAGAACTATGTGTTATGTTTGTGTGTTTACGCTATGTGTATCTGACTACACGTTAAAGTGTGTGTATGTGTGTGGACAGTGGTGTATTGTCAATAAATACAAATCCTCAATTGCTCTTATTTAGCCAACAGCTTTTAAATTTAGCTTGAGGTTGTTGGCGGCATGTGATGACTGAAAATAAAGACAATAAAGATTGATACCTCATTCGAAAATGTCTTTTAATAAACTTTGCTGCATATGTAACGGTGTAAATATGTTGTTAGTTAAATCCTGTTCAACGTGGAACTGTAGTCAGTTTTTTTTATGTATTTATTTTACTTGGCCGTGTTTGTCTTATTTTTAAGGCCCACAGCGGGAACTTCTGGGGCCGTTATTTCAAAACTTGTAATCCAGATCAGAATGATCCGGATAACCAAATCCCCCTGTCCTCAGCCACGGATCAACCTGATCTATCCCGGTATTTCAAAACTTTGCTGGATTGGATCAGAGTGATCCTGATACCGGCAGATTGGGATGTCCAAATCCGTCCCGCCCCCTGGATCACAGACAGGAAACAGGAAATGGAGCCAACATTTTACAGAAAAAGGAGAAGCTAGCTCAACTATTGTCTCTGAATTAAAGTATAATCTTAGCCAGTGTTGATGCGTCCTCAGACTAGATGAAAGGCAATCATTATATTGAGTTAACCAATTATGTAAATCAGCACAAAGTTGAAAGAAGAGCTCAGCGATCTCTAATTAAGCAGAGTTCGCGCTAATGCGAGCTAACGCTGCTCCATTGACTCCTCTGTTAAGGAGCTAACAAGCTAGTAAATAGGCTAGCGTCTGTATGTCGCGGTCCACAGTCCATTTGAATGCATTCACTCGCAAGGCATTGTGTGTAGATTTTAAAATGTGTTGTACATATCTTTTTAGGAAACAGTTGTTAACAAAGGGGACAGCCCTAAAACCTTAATATTAGATTTTCTTTACAGATGTCTGTGGGAAGAGACTTGCACAGACTTGCTCCAAATGGCATTACTTTTTGAGCTTTGGCTATGAAAATTTAGTGTGTGTGCTGAATGCATGTGAATAAAAACATTTGACAGAGTTTCAGTGGAGGCCTTTATCAGTGGGTAACTTAACAAAAAAAACTGTTACTTAAATAAGGCATTCATATTCAAACTTAAACATACAAATCGAAGTTTTGTTAAACAAAAGCACCAGACCTTATCAATGAGGATCAAGAGAAATACAAATTAACCATGGCATTTCGAACTGCTCTTCCTGCTGGTTCATCTGCTTGATGTGGTGGTGGTGGTGGTGGCTGCAGCTGTGGTACTTCTGCCTCAAGTGGTGGTCTGTCCAGGATGTCTTCATTCAGAGGAACTCTTCTCAATTGGGCAATGTTATGAAGAACAATGCAGGCAGATATTATATTGCAGGCCTGCTTCGGCTCCACACGAAGATAGTTCAGGCAGGCAAATCTGCGTTTTAAAACACCATTGATACGCTCAATTGTTCCGCTGTGTGCATTGTTATACCTCTGCTGTGGGTCACATGTGACAGTAGCAAAGGGGGTCATAAGCCACCGTAGAAGTGGGTAGCCACTGTCACCCAGGAGGATACCATCCGGCGCAGTTTGTTGCAGTCTTCTGTAGAGATGACTTTCTCTTAGAATCCGTGCATCATGTACAGAACCAGGCCATCTCACAACACAGTTGGTTATTTTAAGGTCAGCATTCCCTATGAGCTGCACGTTGATACTATGCCGTCCCTTTCTGTTGACAAATTCCCATTCTCTTTCATGGGGTGCCTGAATGTGTATGTGGGTGCAGTCAATGGCACCAATAGTGTTAGGCATCCTGGCAATTGAGAAGAATTTTCTCTTGGTTTGTGTTATTTCTTCCTCAGTATCTGGAAATCTCACATACTGGTGAATTAGACCAGCCAGGGCTGCTGCCACTGAATGCATGACGTGTCCCACTGTAGACTTTGTCACAGCCAGGCCATCTGCAATGACTTCATAGAAGGATCCACAGGCAAAGAAACGTAGGGCAATAAGCACCTGCTCCTCCACAGTTAAGGCATGACTCCTTCTTGTAGGACGTTGAAGATGTGGGCGAAGAATTTCACATATATACAAAATATCTTCTCTTCGAAATCTAAACCGTGCATAAAGCTCATCATTTGAGTACTGCTCAATGAAATTACCTCGTTGGACATACTGACGAGGCTTGTATCGTCTCTGACGGTGCCGCAGGACATGTACTAGGGATGTCATGTTGCAGAAGCAAAGGTCATTGACCTAACGAGCCCAGTTTTAAAGTCTGTGACCTGTTCTTTCTCACCTGCTTTCAATTTAGCTTTATGGTATTTAAGGCCTTCCTTAGTGATAGGGCTTTCTCAGACAACATGGAGAAGAATAAAGGAAGTAATTTCACAACAGCAGAGACAACGGCCCTTTTGGAGGGTGTTCGTGCCAATTACCAGGCCCTTTTTGGAGGTTTTAGTGGTCCTGGACAGAGTTCTCTGTCCTCAAAAGTAAAAAATAAAATATGGGCCGACATAACAAGGCAAATTAATGCCACTGGTAGTGGCCAACGGCGGAGTGTTGAGCAGGTTCGGCTTAGGTGGAAAAACTTAAAGCAAAAGGCTACGACCATTCTGAGGCGAAAAACCCCCAAACAGGGAACAAGTCCATAAAACGTGGGGAGTTCACTGATACGGTTTTGGATATCATAGGAGGTGAGAGTTCCCAAGCCTTGTTTGGAATACTGCCAGCTGGTACAGGGGAGTCAATCGACCCCACGGAGCCTCTGAACCTGTCTGCTGAATTGGTCACCCTCACCCCTGTGGAGCTGGCATTTGAAGAGCCCAGCACAAGCCAGAGCCCTGTCTTGGAGGAGATGTGGAATCCACCGGCACCACCACCACCATGTAAGCGCAAAAGGCAAGCTGAGAAGGGGGATGGCTACAATGAACTACTGAAGGTGGAAAACGGAACGGGCTCAGCAACAAATAATTCTAACAAATGAACAAATCAAACTAACACTTCTTAAACAAGAAGAAGTGAAGTTAAGAATTCAGTTGCTGGAAAAGCAGTTAAAAGACTGAAATGTATACTGCATAGTTTAACACTGTTTGTTTAATAAATCACATTGTTTTTCCTTCATAATTTTTAGGATCAAACTGATCCAGATTTCCCACTTAAGTTTTGAAATACTCAACAGCAGCTTTTAATCCGGATCAAAGGCAGGATTGGATTGCCAAATCTGAATCTGAATCTTCAGGATCAGATTTGCTTTGAAATACCCGTTTTTAGGATCTGATCAGGATTTAATCCAATCCAGGTGGATTAATCCTGTCGGATCATTTTGAAATACCGGCCCCTGGTGATTAGGTAGGGCGCACCCTTTTTTACCATAGAAGCAGATTCCCCCGCCCTGAGTAAGTTGTGTCGCTCTGTCTGTTAGTGTTTAAGTTAGTTTTTAATGGCTAATTTAGTGTATAAAACTTGTTTAGTAATATGCACCTTTTCTTTTGTAGATAACTGTGACAGGGGTGTGTCCCGTTATGTTACAGGTATGTTGTTTATAGAACTAATTGTAAAACTATACAATCACGTGGTAGCTCAGAAGCAGATTCCCCCGCTCTGAATGACTGTGACTGTGTCCCTTTGTATGTTACACAAAATAAAGTTTTACTATTTCACTAAGCCTGAGTCAAGTGAAGTGAATGAAGAAAGCAGCAGTGCAAACAGAGACCGTCACACATGTTAGACTACTATTGCTACAAAGAAAAATCCAAGTTTTTGTCCATTAAAACCAAGGACAGGCAAAGTGCTAATATAAAAAAATTAAAGGGGAGCTGGGTGAGAGGCGGAGGAAACAGAGCCTGCGGTCGGGGTGATTTACCTGCCACAGCCCCCTCCTCAGCTCGGGCTCGCTGGGTGATGTCGCGGGCTGCTGGCTCCATGTCAGCGACTCGCTTCTGGTGGACGTGTTGCTGTTTATTCCAGGTAGGAGCGCCGAGCTGCTTCGCTGTGTTGATGCTGTGGCTGTTTGACTGTGTGTCACTGCTGTGCCTGTGCTGCCCCAGCTGGATGTGACTTTGTCCAGGTTGGACGTGTCAGTGTTTGTTTACGGGTAGCAGCAGCTAGCTAACGCTGTCTTCTGTGTGTGTGTTTTGCCCCGGTAGAAGCAGCATGTATAAATAGAAAACAGCTTTTTGTCTGGAGCTAACGTTAGCTTGCTGCTAGCGTTAGCTCCGGCACCTCCGTGGAGTCCGGGACATTCCGGTGATGGCTCCGTGGAGGTGCCGGTGTTAGCTCCGGGGTTGCCGATGTTGGGGACCGTGTCTCTGCCGCTGTGGCCACTTAGATGATTTACGTGTATCAGCAGCAAGCTAACGCTAGCTACCTGCTAGCTTGTGTTTAAAGTTCCAGCACTTTCTTGAATGGTTGCTTGTGAACGTATTTACAGCAGTATTGCATGTGGCCCCACTCGGGAAGCATCGGACTGGGAGGTGGGGGGAGATATCCCATTTCGGGTCCGGAGTGGAGGAACAATGCTCTCGGAGTCTAGCTTGTGTGTGTGTGTGGGGCACCCCTGCTTGTATAAGCAACCGGACTTATTCCACATGGCCTGATATTTCCCAAAGGCTGCACGTGACAGCCTCTTGAAGGTGTCATTCTTCTCTTCTGCAATGTCAGCATCTGTCGTGGCAACTAAATTAAACAAGTGGCATGCACACCTTTGGTGTATGGGAAGCTGGTACTCAAAAGCCATGATCTTGCTCTAGGATGCTGAATGTGTATAGGTAGTCGTCATCTGAAGAATCTTGGTATTTATTTGATTCTGCATCCTCAGACTGGCTCTGCTTACCAAAAATGCTAAATGCTTCGATGAAGTTTGAGCCACTATCTGTGGTGGTTCTTAACATCTTTTCCCGTATTCGATAATGGCAGTGTATTTCATCCAGGGCACCTGCAAGAACATCGAAGGTGTGTGACCCTCTTCACCTCTTGCATGCAAGTGCAGCGGATCTCCTCTCCAAGGTCTCCTCATCAATCCAATGACATGTAACCCCTATGTAACTTTGCCGGTGCGCAGACCAACAATCTGTGGTGGTGGCAATATAACTGACTTTACTTACGTGAGATATCAAGTTTGTCTTCATGTGGCTGACAGCTCCCTCTATTCATTTCATAAGCGTCTGGAAAGGACCCTACATTGGGGATTGAGGGTTGATATCAGGGGTGTTTCTAGAATTGAAAGAAAGGGGGGGCTTAGCCCCTAAGGATGCTGAATGTTTGCGCGCGCCAACTTCTTTTGGGCTCATTTGGGGCTGCGGATATCCATTGTTTCAGACAGATAGTTCATAGATTGGTTCAATCAGAAAGAGTTTTTCTCTGTATCTTTGCTTGCATTCATTCAGTATAAGATAACAGAAGAGACGGGATTTCAGGATCATTGTGAAATTTGACAACACCCGCTCCTTCAGCCCTGCCAGTATCCTGCTTCTCTCTCTCATCTGACTGGGCGGAGCTGTCACCTCTGCTTAAGAATCGTCTTATATCCATCTGGTCAATGAATTGGATGATATACCGGTACAATAGCGTTATGAGGGACACTATGACATTTAGTTTTCACTGGCATTAACTGATTATAAACAACAACATTCTATAGGCACTGATATTATTATTTAAAAATACTAGAGATAGATATTAATGCAAAGAATAGAGAGCTGTCGATAGTTATTTCTTACATTTCAAATTTGCTCGTTCACACTCTTGCTCACTGGAGACATTTTCTAACAAAATAGCTCATTACAATATTCCCTTTCATTTGCCTCAAGTAAACCTAAATTTAAGCAGGTGACAATCGTTAACAACTACCGATAGCCACATTGTGTAACTACCTGTACTTACAATTTCAATCAGTGCATCATTTACTTTGAGCTAAACTCCTTGGCTGTAATCCTGCTGTCTTGATGAGAGACATTACTTGGCAGAGTGAGAAAGCCAGCGCAGCAGCGATGCAGACTCCCCAAGGTCCTAGTGCCCGGCCTTTTATAGTTAAGTATGATGAGAGGCTATTGGATTGTAATTTGAAGGGGGAGAAAACATACAAACCAAAAACGCACTCACATATGTAGCATTTTAGAGTTATAAATAACTTGCCAATGTGTAAAACAATAGTTTAATTTAAAAAAAAAATCCCAATAATTATTTGGGGGGTCTGAAGAACATTTAAGGGGGGCTTCAGCCCCATAAAACAGGCCTAACGACGCCCCTGGTTGAAATTCATTTTTTAAATGCAGGCTGTTCAACCAAAGAAAATGGATGAAGACCCTCACAAATTAAATTAACCAGGAGCTTATCAATCTCTCCCTGTGCCAAACGTATGTGGCCACCCATTGAAATTCCAGTATTTATTTCGACCTGCTTGCTTGAGGTGGCCGCTGGCCGATTTGCGGTTCGCTCGCGGGTTACAGATTGATTGAATTCCGTCAGTTTAGTTGGATGTTTCCTCTGTGAAGAAAGAAAATGTTTCCATCAGTATGTAAACCGATGTGGTGTTAATTTAACACACTGACATTAAAATTGATTGACATAAGTTTTTCTATTCCTACATCCATCAAATTCATAATCCTCAATTCTTGCTTACCGAGACCCCTAAGCATGAACATGAAAGACGTGCACGTTGTAAAGCCACCACTTATTGTTATCAATATCTGACTAAACATTGTGATAAATTCCAGATAACGACATACACATTGACATTGACTTGTCCAACTGTCTGACAATGATGGTGTGCATATTCACATCGTCCCTGTTTCAGGGCATTGGAGGCAGCCAAATGATTAGCCTAATATCAGTTTATGTAGTGTAGTTTATTCATTGCTAATGACTGACCTGCAGTTTTTGACACAATATGAGATACTGAACATAATAATGCTATGACCTGAAACGAATGGAAGACAGGAATGGAATTATTATTAGTCCATTGGATGATGGCTGTTAACAGAAGGATGGACATGAGGTGCGTGCACAAGGGTATAGATAGTAGGGATGAGCGAGTACAGCATTATCTGTATCTGTTAACCATATGAATTATCCGTATCCGTACTCGGAGTGGGCGGGGCCTAACCCGGAAGTGGGTGTGATTTAACCCGGAAGTGGGCTGGTTCAACATAACTTTCTTTTTTAACTTTTTTTAAAAAAATTTTATGATTTTTTTATTTTTATTTTTTTTAAAATTTATTTCCACACCAGGTGTGTGTGTGTGTGTGTGTGTGTGTGTGTGTGTGTGTGTGTGTGAGTGAGATGCGAGGGACGTTCACTGTCTCCCGGAGAAATGAACACTCTATGTTTTTAGTATATAAAGACGTGAATTATATTCGTTCACAAGTCATACAGACTGGTTTTGTTATTTTCACTTTACATTAACACTTAAAGTTTAGTGCAGTGTAATAGTTTGCCGTGATAATTAAATGCCAGTGTGATAATAAATGACAATTTCAAACCATACAAACTGTCATGTTGTACTGTATTTAATAGAGGTTTACTTTACTGTAAAGTAAGTGTAAATGTAAAGTGAAAATAACAAAACCAGTCATTATGACTTGTGAACAAATATAATTCATGTCTTTATATACTAAAAACACAGAGTGTTCATTTCTCCGGGAGAAAGTGAACGTCCCTCGCATCTCCAGCGCTCCTCTACTGAGCCAATGCAGGTCTCGTGAAATTTTTTCCAAAGACTCGTACCCCAAGACCCAGTCGGGAAATGAACGAATCATTTCTGCTTCCTTGGCTGAGCCTATGGAACAGTCCCGATGCGCAGTGAACTTGAGTGACTGAGAGACAGAGAGCTGTTCTGTGAGTGAGTGAGCAGAGCCGTGTGTGACGGGAGGAGCGCTGTGACGCTGTGTGAGGATTTTCATTCAGTCCGAGCACAGATAATGACTCCGATTACTCGTATAATAATCGGACTCGGCAAAAGTGCTTTATCCGTACCGGATACTCGTTTCAGCCGAGTATCCGGCTCATCTCTAATAGATAGCCTAACTATTGTCGACGTTAACATACTCAGGGCGATTGCAAGTGCTAGCCAAAATTAGGCTTCTAGTGCCATGAAACGCATATTTTGCTTAATGGAGCAAAGCTCACTAAACAACAAAAACGCTGTCTGAACTACCAATGGAAAGGGACAAATACTGTACTTACCAACACATACTTGCGCAGATTTGAAGATGAATTTTTATAAGCAGAAAGTTCTTTCTGGCGGGGCAGGCATGGCTTACACAGCATTATATAGCTGTTGCCTCTTTTGCGTTTGAAGGCAAACTGCTTGCTGAGCTGTGGCCACGGGTTTTCTTCATCTTCTGTAATCTCAACTGCCGGAAAGTTCGATGCTTCCGCTTGTTGGTCGTCCGCAGCTTGTTGGTAGTCTGCAATATCATCCTTCTCTAGCTCTTGTGACTCGGCACCGGCGGCTTGCATCGACTCCATCATCCACTCTATGAAGCAACGGATGTAATTTCCAATGTAGCAAAGTAGAATACTTCAGTCAAAATCTACTTAAGTAAAAGTAAAATTACCCATTTCAAAAACTACTAAAAATTACCAAGTACACAAAAAACTACTCAATAACAGTAACGTGAGTAAATGTATTTCGTTACTTTACACCTCTGTCTGCAAGCTTACAGTTTCTTCTTAGCCTAATGCAGTGGTTCTCAAACTTTTTCTGTCATGCCCCACTTATGAGCGAGAATATTTTTCATGCCCCACCCGCTCCCCTGCCCCAAAAAATTATGACAAAATAGGCCAAGTTTAACTTCACTTAACTGTATTATAAATAACATACACATGAACATTAACTTCACATCACTTTCAGTAATTTCTGATAAGCAATTAAAACAACTTTTTGTGACATTTGTCACTACTTTGCTACATCAGTCTGTGTGCCTTTTACAAAAAATAGTGCAATAACTTTGGCAAGTTTAACTTGTGTACTTAAATAACATGTACATGAACATTAACTTCACATCCCTTTCAGTAATTTCTGATAAGCAATTAAAACAACTTTTTGTGACATTTGTCACTACTTTGCTACATCAGTCTGTGTGCCTTTAACAAAAAATAGTGCAATAACTTTGGCAAGTTTAACTTGTGTACTTAAATAACATGAACATGAACATTAACTTCACATCACTTTCAGTAATTTCTTTTGTCACTACTTTGCTACATCAGTACATACTATTTCTAAAATGGAGAAAAAATAAATTTAATTATAATTACTTTGTTTCAAAGATTATAAAATTCAACCAAAAATAACACATGCAGAAACTTGGCAAGAAAGATAGGCAAGTCACTATGTGAGAACTTAAGTCTTCTCAACTCTTTTAGTGGCTGCAATGAGACTGTTTTACACTGCACATCTTTTCAAAACGGGGTTGCAGGCTTGATAATGCCACTCTTAAGTCATTTTCAATATTGAGCCTAGATCTGTACTTGGATTTCAGTGAGGCAACAGCAGAAAAGCCTATCTCACAGAGATAGGATGTGGCAAAGGGAAGCAGAATCCTCACAGCCCTCTGCCCTATGAGTGAAGCCACCGTGCTTCGCTGTGAAACAGCACTGCTGAATGTTGAGCTCCCATCTCCTCACAAAGTGCAGGGAACAGCCGCGCTTTCAGTGGTCTTGTTTTTATGACATTTACCACGTTAACAACATCACCCAAAACCTTGTTAAGTTCAGGACTAAGCTGCTTTGATGCTAGAGCTTCTCTGTGTATAACACAGTGGGTCCATTGCACATTTGGTGAGACCTGCTTGGTCAGTGCCTGCAAACCCCTCCTTTTCCCTGCCATGGTCTGTGCTCCATCCGTGCAAACACCTTCACAGTTCCCCCACTTCAGTTCATTTTCTGTCATGTAACAGTCAAGCAGCTTAAAGAGCTCATCAGCTGTGGCTCTACTTTGGACGTACTTGCAAACCAGCAAATCCTCACAGAGTGATTCTGATGTGACAAAGCGAACATAAGCAATTAATAAGCAGTCTTTATTGCAGTCAGTAGCCTCGTCCACTTGTAGGTCGAAACGTTTCTCTTTCATTTTTTTGGTGAGTTGTTCTTCAAAGGTCATTTGAAATGTCGCATATACGTCTTGCAACTGTGTCATTGGACAGGGGAATAACCTTCAGTTTTGAGGCGGTGCTGTCATCAAACATCGTTGACACCATATCTAAAGCTGCAGGGAGTATGAGATCCTCTGCTATCGTGTGTGGTTTTTTGCACTGGGCAATTCTATATGCGACTTTGAAAGATGCCATGGCTGCTTTGCAGTTCACCGATGTAGCTTTGACCTGGGCCTCAAACTGTCAGCCGCCAGAGACACAATACACACAGTGGTCTCTTCTCATCTCCTACTGCACTCACTGTGAATCCAAGAGCAAGATAGGCTTCGTCATACTTCCTTCTCAACTTGGATTTTGAACACTTGTTTGTCTCAGTGTCATCGCTGGTTTTCCTTTTCGTCCCTGTCAAAAATCTGTCCATTTCATCCACGTTGCTGACCAAACACTATAGCTAAGGTGAAAGAAAGATTTGTTAACTGTTCCGCTGTTAAAGAGATTCCGACGTAAAACATTAGTTCCGCTACATTAGTTCCGCATCACGGCAGGTTCGAACCGGAAGCGCCGCGCCAGGTAGCGCCAAGAACAGCCGGGCGCCTCCTCTCAGCCACACTCAATTGTGCTGCTGTTGTCATCGGCTGCGCCTCGCGCCCTGCACCGCCAGAGAACTGAGCTGCGCGGCGCTTCGGTGTATTGTTTGAACCCGCCGTCACATTTCCCCCTCCCGGTCGCGCTAGCGTGCCCCACCTGTAATGCCTCCGCGCCCCACAAGTGGTGCGCGCCACACAGTTTGAGAATCACTGGCCTAATGGGTCTATCAGACAGATTAGTGACCTTCATGGGGACCCACCTATCGCCCCACAGCTGTCACAACGCGGCCAACCATGATGTTTCGCGGCTTTGATTTGGATGAAGTGGGTTTAACAATAACAGTACTTCCTGGTGACATAGGTGTATCTTTAGGCATTATGCCAAAAACAAGGCATTCTTGCCTCGCCAGAAGAATGACAGACTGCTTGAGCCTGACTGTGCCAATCTTGTTTGGCAGCTCCTCACCCCTCCAACGGGATGTGTTTGCAATGAGATCCAAGAACTGCTCACACTTAGAAGATGATGAGAGACTGTTATTGGCGATGAGCCGCCAATAATCATCATTGTTTTTCAACCGGTACATAAGGAACTTTATCACATTTGTACCAATGATAAGGTCGTCTCCCTGACCTGGTACCACAAGAGCTGAAACAATGCAACTCTCCCCATACGCTTTCAGTTCAACCTCGTACATACTGTACATTTTGGTTTCGTGAGTTTTCCTCCACACCCGACTAAAACCACTTCTTTGTCTATTTGTTTAGGTTATGACAATATGTTTTCTATGAGCATCTTTTTCTCTGCTGAATGTACAGGCCATGGAACCCGAGTCTAGCATTCCTGTCATCTGGAATTTATTATTTACACTGACTGGAGCGTAGAACAGTTCATCGTATGGTTCAACTCTTTGTTTGTTCTGAGCTATCACTTTCACACCAACTGTTGCTGTACTGCACGCTGCCGCGACAGCCTTGTTATGGCAAATCCAATATTCAACTTGCTTTAGAAGTCAGCAAGAGGCATACTTGAACATGTTGCATCACCAAAATGTTGTTTCAGTATATCCGTTATCACTTTTGGGTTCTCATGGGGTTTCAGTGATGGGTTGCTACGTAAGGTTACTCTTAATCTTCACTACGTTTAGCTTTACCCATTAGCTTGGATAAAATCTCTTCGAACTGCGCCTCAAGTCGTACCCTCTTTCTCTAATGTGTTCATAAGCTCCTCCCCCTCATTTACAGAATGCTTGTCTGAACCATCTCCTCTGAAAACAGGAGGCTCTCTCACATCGAACTGCATGACTAACTTCATTCCAGTCAGGTTAAGAGCTGAGTCAGTGAGTGTCTGGCCTGCACCTGAGTTCTGAACCTGTACGCCCTCATCTGTCTTAACCTCCCCCTTTAACTGAGCTGATAGAGTCTGTCCCACTTGCTGGGTGATGTGTGTGATGAGATGATTTAAAGCTGGGTCACTAATGTCTGGAATTGCTGAAGGCATCTCAGCAAGTCTATTGGTAGGGATTGGACAATTAGATAATCTGGTGGAGCTAAACGCTGGTGAGCCCACATTGCCTGGAACTCTAATGGGAGTATTACACAGCTCACTTAAAAGTCTTCCCCTCCCAGAATCACCAGAAGGAACATATTCTCCCCTTCCCACATTGAAAGTAATTCTCTTCTGATTAAACACTTAAGCGAGTGCCAAAGAAAATAATAATAAAATAACTGAGAATGTTCTTTCACATTAGGCAATAAAGAAAAATAATAAAATACTATGGGCAACAAATAAAAAAAAAAATCAAAGGGAAATAAGAAAATAAAACGGAATCCCAATGTGACAACGTCACTTCAAGATAAAGTTATTTTAACTGTCATTATCACTTCAGTGCAAACGTTAAAAAACCTTGGGATGACATTCAGCAACCTCCGGTGACCGCTGGTGTTAATCCATGATGGATCCGGGTCACGGCACCAATGTAACCGGTCTATCTTTTGGGTCGTATGCTTTGCGTTGTGTATCAATTAATGAAGACGAAGACCGGGACTTGATTTTCGGCACAGGACTTGTATTGCTGTTAAGAGTTGCGCCAGGAGAAAAGAAAAACGCGTTGGTAATTTGGTCACATGCCGCTCTCAGCCAGCTCTCAGGGGGGCACTCAAAACAGGTCAATCTGAGAAGGGGTGTTTTAAACAGGGTAAAAAGGGTGCTTTTTTAAATTATCCTTGTGGTATTTTGACCAAAATATGTTACAGACATTTCATTAACACCCCAAGGAACGATATCAACTTGTGGTAAAATGGGCATAATATGTCCCCTTTAATATATTTTATATGCAAAAATCTTGATTTGAAAAGTAACTACCAACCATAGCTTGATAGAAAATAATAGTATAGGGAATGAAGGACACTGCTGCAGCTCTGACTTGGAAAATAGAGAAGGCTGATGTAGCTCAGACACAGGGCCTGAAGATGCCGGATTTAGCACAGGCTAGTAAATGCTGGAGTAGATGTATAAAGTAACATGAAATTGCAACACTCAAATGATGTCGTGCCTCAAATTTGTATATGTACAAATGATGAATTAAATCATTGTTTGCCCCCAGACCAGTATAAAACAACAACAAAAATAATAAAATGCAAGTTTTCAGGCACATATCAGATGAATAACATGGCTTGGTGTATGGCTGATTTTCCTGACAGAGAACTCAATGAAGTCTTTGCGCCAGTTTATGTGGTAAGGAAAATACAGCATTGTATTATTTTGTGATATGCTTCCTGCCCTGCTGTGCCCTTCTATCCTCTCTCTCTTGTCTGACCCTCTCAGGTGTTCCTGATCATGCATCTCTGTCTCTGGTTTGCAGAGCGCACAAGCTGCCAGGTGCATTAATTCAACAAGTTTACAATTTGAAAGAATTTTAATCTGAAGGTACTTACATACCAACTTCCAGTTTCTTACCATTTGTTGCATCCACAAGAAGCTCATTCCCGTCAGTCTGTCCTGGTCCCTGATCCCACAAGAAAAGGGATCAATTTCTGACCTCTCCGGTCCTCGCTTTGGTCGTCTCATTTACCAGAGTCTCTCTCTCTCTAATTACGCCACAGTCCATAATACTAATAAATGAAGAAAGCTGGCAGGTCAAGGAGCTTGGCTTCCTAAAGCAGACATAGCCGACAAATCATTTCATACATCCTTCGCGTGAAATCTGTTCGACATCCGGTGAGAAAGGTCGTAGAGCAACCCGAGCATTTAAAACCGTCAGAGAGGCGGTGTTCTTGAGAGTTCCAGCTGTTCTCCATCCGCTGGATGATTCCTCCTGTTACTTTCCCCTAAGCTCAAGTGCATCTCTCTCCAACTTAAACTTCTTCAATCCCTCCACTACCGTTCAAAAGTTTGGGGTCACCCAGACAATTTTGTGTTTTCCATGAAAACTCACACTTTTATTTATCAAATGAGTTGCAAAATGAATAGAAAATATAGTCACGACATTGACAAGGTTAGAAATAATGATTTTTATTTGAAATATTAATTTTGTTCTTCAAACTTTGCTTTCGTCAAAGAATGCTCCATTTGCAGCAATTGCAGCATTGCAGACCTTTGGCACTTCAGTCGCTGTACCATTTTATAATTTCTGTTGGCACTTTATATTATTGGGTCCTCAGAATTAATTTTCGTTTGGTCAAATAACCTTTTATTTTACTTTGCTGAACTTTTGTTATGCTCTTCATTTTAGAACCCATATCATTCATGCACCTGATATTCTGTTTGTAAACACTTTTATTTGGTTCTATGCTCACCTCAATTTCTTTTAATTATGATCTTTACTTCGTTTGGTCGCCCAGATCTTTATCTCATATGGCTTCACTATCACTTGGCCTTCAGCTAAATTGTAGCAAGAGCTATCACCTCAATACATTTATTTGATAAATATCTATATTTGATGATGTTCAAAAAATGTTTGTTCTCACTAAGGTATGAATTCTATATTCTATTGCCTTGAATACTACATTTAAAAGGTAAACATAATTTATCAATTTCAGTTCTCTGTCAAAGTTATCGATCATCTTCACTTTGTTTCCCTCTTTTTATTTTTGGGGGTATTTCCTATACTATGTTCTGCTTCACCCCATTCTATGTTCGATGACATCATATAGAGTCTAAAACGCCAAAAGACTATAACATTCACATCACTTCCTGTGCACATATCAATAAATATTATTAAAATATTGAATCGAAGTGTCTCTTCGGATTGAAATTAAGCTCATCTCAGTTAGAAAATACTTTACCCGAATTAAATCAATCTCAAATTTCTTACTCTCTCTATGCTTATTGATCAGCTGAATGGGGACATTTCTAAATGGCCAATCATGCGGCTGCTGTCAAACTTCAAATCCCTTCTTTTCTCTTCCACAGTCAGATGTCATTCAGTGACACACGCAACCCACCTCCACCCCAATCTCCTCTAGTCTTCAGCAGAATCATCATCATCTCATCTGGATCCTCAACTTCAACTGATCGGGATCGTATTACCGGATCCTGTATCGAGTTCATTGCTCAGCAATGCTTGTGCAGATATTCAAAACCGACTCCTAAAAAGAAAACCAAACAGAAAATATGAATATGACATTGGAGAAAGAAAGTGTCTCTAGATGATAAACATTTGTCCCTGGGGGGCGCCGGTGCTGATTGTCTCGGTGGTGGATGTGATGTTTCCCAGCCTTACCTGCTGCCTCCTCTCTGTCGGGAAGTTGTTGATCCACTGACAGGTGGAGGCTGGCACAGAAAGCTGGGAGAGTTTGGGTTGTAGGTCGGCAAGCTGCAGGGGGGTCCAGCAGGTGGCCTGTGATGTCCTTCAGATAGGTCAACACCAGTCTCTCCAATGCAGTGGTTCTCAAACTTTTTCTGTCATGCCCCACTTTGGGTCTAAAATATTTTTCATTCCCCACCCGCTCCGCCGCCCCAACAAAATGGGCCAAGTTTAACATGTGTATTTGCATAACATACACATGAACATTAAATCCACATTACTTTCATGAATTTCTGACAAAAAGTTGTTTGAAAAATCCTTTTTCAAACTACTTTTTGTGACATTTGTCGCTTCTTTCAAAAAATAGTGCCATAACTTTGCTTAAATTCAACATAATTTAAGTTCTTTTGGTGACATTTATCACTACATTCCTCCATCAGTCTGTACTTTTTCAATAATAGAGAAAAAATTAATTAAATTAAAATCACTTTGTTACAAAGATGATGAAGCTCAACCAAAAAGAACACATGCATGGGACTGGGGTGTAATGTTTCTAAGTGTCTTCTTAATTTGTTTGGTCTCATAGAGTTTTCACTTTTCAGACATAAAATACACACTGGTCTCTCCTCATGTCCTACCACATTGACTGTGAACCCAAGAGCAAGACAGGTTTCATCGTACTTTCTTTTCAACTTGGTTTTTGAACACTGTCTCTTGTTTGTCCCTGACCGTCTGATATTCAGAGTGTGGGTAGTCAGAGAGGTCCTGAACACAGGCATATCAGTCTGACTCTGGAATTATTGATTGATTATTAAGTCTTTTTATAGTACTTTTATTTATTAAAATCTCTTCATTGATACAGTAAAAATGCCATTCATAAAAATTACACAGGTAAGACGATATATACTACTTCTGAATATAATCCAATACATTTTACTTTCAATTATGCATGTTTTATAGGCTCCATGTTAACAGTTTATTTTGAAAACCGGACGTAGGCCCACATATGTTCATCCTCTAACTTCGAGTACTCAGCTGCCGTTCCCGGTCTGGGCGTTTTGGATGCGTTTACCATAAATGTCAGTATATGAGTGCAGTAGAATTTCTGTGTCAGCTGATTTGACCACAGAGATGCGAGTGTCGGCTGGCTTGACCGCAGTCGGCTGCTTCACGTGAACGATGCTCTCCACTGTGTGTGTCTCTGAGTGAGTGAGTGGGGGCGGGGCGGAGCCCCGGGGCTTGAGTGTGTGAGCGACATGGACGACACTGCACAGGGAGCCGCTGCAGAAGGGCTGAAGCCGCGGGCTGCCGACCACTGGCTACGGCGAAAGAGCGATTTGTTTACTGCTCCGCCGTTAAAGAGATGCAGACGTCAAAACATTAGTTTGGCTATAATATTAGTTCCGCCTCACATTTCCTCCTCCCGGTCGCGCGCCCCACCTGTTATGCCTCCGCGCCCCCCACACAGTTTGAGAATCACTGCTCTAATGATTCCATGACTACAAATGTCAGGGCGATCATTAGAGCATTTAATGCTGTGATGGAGGATTTCATGTGGACTGGGATGATGGTGGCGCGTTTGAATCAGGAGGGGACTTCACAGAGCTCCAGCGATCGGTTGAAGATCTGCGTGAAAATTTAGGCCAGCTGGTCAGCACAGACTTTCAGGCAAGAGGGTGACACAGCGTCTGGGCCAGGTGCCTTCCTGAGCTTCTGTCTGTTAAAGACTAATTTCCTCTTCACAGATCATGAAAAAAACAGAACTATATAACAACAGCCAGAACAGAAAAGGTTTTAACAGACAACAGTTACAAGAAAGATCAACTGTATGGAACAGAAAGAAATGACAGGAGACATTTTGATAATGGTACACTGGATACCAGCAGATAACCCAAACACGCGCAGTGGGAACTGTTGCAAGGTGGACTTAGGTTGACTTGGGCTTCGTCTCAGCATCTGTGACCTGGCGGATGAAGATGGCATCTTCCAGGTGGCTGATGTCACCCTTTTCTTGTCAGTTTGGAGAGGTGAGGAGGTGGCAGGGGACGGAGGTTGTTGTCTGATGTCAGAGCAGATGGGGAGGGGGGTGGGGGGGGTGGGGGGAGAATGGGCTTATCAAACCTGCAGTAGAACACATTTAGGTCATCAGCCAGTCAGTGATACTCCGAAGTGTGGAGGCATGGTCTCCTGTAGTTGGTGAGGTCCTGCAGGCCACACTGACACCGAATCGTTGGTTGAAAACCTGTTTTCCATCTTTTCAGTGTCGCTCCTCTTTGCTACTCTCATCTCCTTTCTCAGTATGTTTCTGGCCTGGTTGTACAGGATCCTGTCTCTGCCTGAGTTCAGAAATGAACAAGGGTTTATTGTTGTTGTAAGTGCAGAAGGATTAAGTCTGCACACACATATCCAATGTGTGTATCCCAAAAGCTAATGTACAATGTCATAGTGTCAGTGAGCTCATCCAGGTATGTTGCAGCAGCCTCAAAAAGACTCTGATCAGTGCAGTCAAAGCAGGGCTGTGACTCCAGCTTTGCCTAATAGGTCCATCTCCTCCCAGTCTTGACCACAGGCTTTTCAGATCTTAGTTTCTGCCTGGAGTAAGGGCAGTGTTGTGCATTTTGAACGCGTTCATTGAACGCTTTCATTTTTATGAGAACGATGAACTGAACGCAACCTAATGACAAATAATGAATTTGAACGGTAAACACGTTAATATTGTAGCGTCCTCGCTTATAGACGACAGGAAACTTCTCTCTTTATGTGTAACTTTATTAAAGTCCAACGAACACCACTGTATTCTTCACTCCCCTTCCTCATTCACCCTTGACTCGCCAACTCATCAGCCAATGAGAGCCTGTCATCCCACAATTCCCACAGCTATTGGTCTAGAACTGTCACGTGCCCCATCCCGACCGCTTCACTGACCCTCAGGAAATCTCAATACTTATTGACATGGTGTAGTTAGCTTAACACAAGTCATAGCAAACACAGAACAGTCAAACAGCGATTACATCCGATGCACCTTGTTATTATCTAAGGGATTTTTACACACTGTCTGATAAAGATTCCGACAGTTAAGACAAGGGGTAGTGATGGATAAAGTTTTGGATGGAGAAAGTCTTTCATTCTCACTTTCCACCTTAAAACTATGAAATGAAATGAACAGAATTTAAATGGTGAACTATGAACGTGAACTATTAATTTTTACTTGTATGAACTGAACTTTGAACTAGTTCATGAGAGGTGTGAAATTGCACAACACTGAGTAAGGGAGAATATGAACCAGACATTACATTTACGTTTCAGAGGAGGTTGCACCTTGTAAAGCCCTATGAGACAAATTATGATTTGTGAATATGGGCTCGACACACAACATTTGATGGATTGCATCAACTCAGTGTGGCAGGTGGCAACAAACGACTGAACAAAGAAGAATATATAAACAAATAGTAAACAATGTTCCCTTTATGTAACATGCCTTTGATGTTGGTCATTTGATCTGTTGATATTATAAGCCTATGACATCCACAGATCAAAGGATCAGTTGACCATTTCTCCTATTTAGATCTATTATGTCAAGGTGCACCACCACTAATGACAGGTTAATAAATACAAGCCCAATAACTTTATCATGCAAATCTATGACTTAGAAATTGTGAATTTTGGGGCTATAATCTAAGAATAGCTAACATGGCGACATTTTACTATTGACAAGTACAGTAAGCCATCACAACATTTAGCAGGAAAATCAATACAACATAATTATTTAAGAATTCCAATTGGTAAACAGAATAACATCAATATGAATGTGTGTAGTCCATATATTCCTTTATATTGAATTATACAATTTATTCATGAAGTTAGTTTGATTAACAGCAGGCTAATTTAAGTTATGTAGTGTTTTTATATTATAACAACAGTAAATAAAGCCTTAAACTCCTACCTTACCAATATACTTGCTCTAAGGGTAAGTCTTAACGTTTTCTTGTTTTTACTTTGAATAGAAAGGCAAAGTGAAGTCATGGATGTGAAAAAGCAGAACCTCAGGAAGCCAGCATCTGCTCTCAAGTGGGATTGTAACATTAATGATGCACACAAGTGGCAAGAATCAACATTATCTGGGAAGGAGACAGGTATTCTTTTCAACCTGATTTGATATTTGTGAGGTTGGAAATGTGTTGTTTCTTTGGCATGTAAATATATTGATTTCAATTCTATCTAAATACACTCGGCACTCTCACCCCAGATACAAAAACCCAAGGAACTGTTCAAAGCCGAAGCGTGAAGTTTCCTTCGAACAAGCCCCAGCAGGTTTCAGACCCAAGGACCGTGTCTAACAACCAGATCTGCATCAGTGAGCTGAAGAACCGGGGGGCGGATCTATTGCAGCAGCTGAGGGAGGTGCTGAATGAGAATAGACAGCTGAAGACTCTCCACCATCGCCACAATGTGGCACTCCAGCGCTACCAAAGTGCTGATAACGGTATTTATATGGTAGGTTGTTGTTGGTTATGTTCTTCTGGTGTCTCCAATGCTCATTCAGGTCTGAATCATTACCAATAGTTGTGTTCACAGAACTGTCAGAGACAAACAACACAGGTCGTGGTTTCCCAATCCCTAAAATTTGGAATGCTTTTATCTGCCCCATGCATTACCCAAGTTTTTAAAATCTATGTCTTTTCTCTCAAAACTGAATTTGATTTGTCTTAGATAATCTTTCTCAAATTCTTAAGTTCTGTGTTATTAACTTGATGACATTCCTATTCACAGACCATTGTCAAACAAACAAACGAGGTCCGGACCCTGACTTCTTTGCTCCGTCGAACCCGTGCCTGTCGTAACAACACGGCAGCTAAGCTTAACGCCACAACAGATAGGTTGCTGAACACAAACGACTCTCTTCAGCACCTGCAGCGCCTCAGCATGGATCACAACCTACTGGAGCAAGAGCAGCTCAACTGCATGATGACCGAGGTCTCTGCCAATCTGGAGCAGAAGAACAAGAGGATAAAGGTACAAGGGAATGTGTGGGATGGTTATGGGTGTGGGAATCCAGTGTCCAGCCCATAACTCAAACCAGCATGTGCAGTTTAAGCCCAAATATTTTGATTATAACCCCTGAGGTTTTAATTGGTAATGTGGGGTTTTATGATTTCATTTCTTTGTTAATTTTCTCTTTTTGTATTCTAGGACTTAGAGAGGTATGCTCGGTTGAGCAGAGCCTGGTTCAATTTCCAGTTAGCCTCTGGGCAAAGAATGTTCAACATTACGATGAGCTGTTCGTGCCCAGAGCATAACCTCACCCAGGACAGATTGGTAAGTTGAAAAGACATGCTTTCTAGTTCTCGGTAATATATCATGGGGCAAGCTTGTATCTTCTAAGATGTCACTAGTAGCTTCCAGTATTTTTGTGTCATATACAAGTTCAAGTCAAACTTAAGCATTTGTGGGAGAATTAGATGTTTAACGTTTTTCACCTATGATTGATCACCATGAGTGAACCAATGATACTGAGGACTTTATGCTTGAGTTTGATGGTGTTGTTCCTTCTTAGTGGTCACCAATGATACAGAGAAAACTTACAGATTGTTGTTTATGTTTTATCTAAGCATTTTGCAGACATATATTCGTGAATATGAAATTATTTTTGAATAGTGTTCCAATGAACTGTCACACATTTGCTCAGGTAGGATATCAGACTATATATTTATTGCAGTTCTTGCCTTCCCTTTTATAGGATAAAGCGTGTAGTCTACAAACGCAGAAAATCCTGAGAAGGATGGCCGAATTAGGTAAGGCTTAGAAACTCAAAATAAAACATAACAAGTTCTTGTTGTTACACACAATATATTGTCTAACACACACATCTGATTCACAGCAAGTAAAAGCAAGGAAATTCAAACTTATGGATTAGTTCTCCCCCCCACTGAGGCTTTGGGTCCTGTTAAGTCAGAAACATATGAGACTGTACAACTGGAGGAGCAGCAAGAGGAGCATCAGGAGGAGCAGCAGGAGGAGCAGCAGTTGGAGCAGCTGGAGGACATGCTGGATGAGCAGGAAGATGAGCAGCTGGATATGCTGCTGGAGAAGCTGCTGGAGGAGCAGCTGGAGGATCAGGAAGATGAGCAGCTGGAGGAGCAGGAAGATGCGCAGCTGGAGAAGCAGATACATAAGCAGCTGGAGGAGCAGCAAGAGGAGCAGAAGGAGGAGCAGGAAGACGAGCAGCTGGAGGAACAGGAAGATGAGCAGGAAGATGAGCAGAAGAACCCTGCAAACTGGGTATGTCATTGAAATATTGTCCTGTGTATTTGCAATGTTTTACATTCTTGGTCCTCAATGTATTGCAGAATATAATAACTGTAAAAACATTTACTCTGAAGACGTTCAGATCTATATTTTTGTCATTTATGCATTTATTTTATTGTCTGAAAAATTATGTACAGACTAACAAAACCTGTCTATCATTTCAGTGCTTTTATGACCCATTGCAAGCGTCTTTGGATACTGAAACAGAAGGTCCAACAAATTCCATAAAGAGTCATGTTGATGATCCTGCTGAGGAATTCTCGGAGTCACCAGTGGCATCCCAGGCACCGATGGCATTCAAAGTAAAGCAGAAAATTCGGGAACATGTCTTGAAGGAGTCTCTGAAAATGCTCAACAAAACCAAACAAAACCTTTCATTCAAGCAAACTATAGATAACCTGCACAAAGGAATACCTGCCTTCAGAGGTGAATATGTAAAGAACACAACGACATCTCAAGCCATCGGGAGCAGGATTCATAAACTTCCTCCTAAAAGTTCAAAATCTGGAAAACCCACACAACGTGTTACATGTAGTACTCTAAATAGAGATGGCACAATGAGGAAGTTTTCACACTGGGTAGTAAACCATTGAAAACATTGGCGTTACCGATATTTCATCTGGAGATCTGTAGAGCACTTATAACATTTATGATCTCTAACTTCGTATTTTGTGCTGCACTCTGCACCTCTCTTCCTGTCTCTCTCTCTTTTGTGAGGAAATCTTTGCATTTCATTGATACAAAATAAACATCTGAGCGAACCTCTGACTGCCATATAACATAGAATCTTCATCAGCCAAAACACCACTTAAAACTAAAGTATCCAGAGTATGTTATTAAAAGATGAGGGATGATTCAGATGCTTTCCGATTCTATACACTCCAAGAAGGTGGTGAGGCTGCCACCTGTTTCTGTCTATGCCATTTGTGCTGTGTATGAATGTTTATTAGAAAGCAATGCAAAAACTAGGTAACTCTGAATAACATTTGGCAGATTAGAATTTGCTGTACAATATTACATTGTTACAAATTTGTGTAAGTTAATTACAAAATAAGCTGACTAGGTGAGTGACTATGGAGTTATAATTTTAAATGAACACTAGCTAGCTCAGGGGTTGGCAAACATTTTGACTCGCGGGCCACAATGGGTTCTAAAATTTGACAGAGGGGCCGGGCCAGGAACAGATGGATGAAGTGCTTTTGTGAACTATTATAAATGACATGGAAAAATCATTACATGAAAGGATTTGGCCTTTACCAAGTAGCAAAGCACCTATTTGCAAGGCCATTTAACAAAAACTCGCCTTCAGAGAAAGGCTTGCTAGCCTTTGCTATTTTGAATGCCACCCAAAAAACATGCCTTGGTAGATGACTCTTTAATGGCAGTTTGTCTGTGAAAAAAAATGTTGCTGAGTCTGTAAATTAGTCGCCAACCTCTGAGCTGCAGCCACCCGTTCTTGTGTTGACTGCTTGCTAGCGTAGTTAGCATGCTTCATAGCAAAGTGACGGCTGATGTTGTACTCCATGAAAACTGTGACAGTTTCTCGGCATATCAGGCATACAGCCTTTGATTGGACTTCAGTAAAAAAAGTATTTTGTTGTCGACTCCGTGTTAAACACTCGGCACTCATTGTCCACTTTTCGTTTCCTTGATCCTCTCATTTTACAGAAGGGCTCACAGGGCAAAGGGAAAAGGTGAAGGGAGATCATGTGCCCTTTCGAGCCCTATACACCACACTCCCAGGCAAAATGAATTTAGCTAACGCTTTTATCCAAAGCGACTTACAATAAGTGCATTCAACCCTGAGGGTTCAAACCCAGAACAACAAGAATCAAGAAAGTACGATTTCTTAAAAAATAAAGCAAAACTACAAAGTGCTATAAGTACGTGCCATTTAAGTGCTACTAAATTGCTAGTTGTTTTTTTTTATTTAATTTTTTTTTTTTTTTAATTATTTGGACAAGTTCGGCAGGCCGGATTAAAAAGCCCAACGGGCCGTACTTTGCCCATGTCTGCTCTACACTGTCAAGAACTCCATAACCTTAACTGTTCGTTATATAATCGTGGTTCTCAACCTTTTTTCAGTGATGTAACCCTTTGAAAAAATGTTTCAGTCGAGTACCCACTAACCAGCGCAAAGCATTTTTTGTTGAAAAAATATGTAAAACATAGTGCTGTGCCGTTAGTGTCTGATTTATTTAACTTTGTAACTAGACACTTTCAAATTACAACTCTATCAAAGTGCATAACATTGCTCATTTTTAGTGGTCTATCGTGAACAATTTTGAAATAAAAAGATATAAAAATAACTAAAGATTTATTAGAAAAAGAAATTATTATCGGCTGGTGTCAGTTTGCGGGAGAAAAGGCAAATGGGTGCATTTTCTGGTCCTCTGCCGACCACTGGGAGAGGACTGCTCCCACCCCGGAGTCAGATGCGTCCACCTCCACCGTAAACTGACGCTCTGGATCCGGAAAAGCGAGGATGGGAGCAGATGACAACCTTGTTTTCAGCTCACTGAATGCTTCTTCAGAAGCAGAGGACCACTGGAAGGTGAGTCTCGGGGAGGTGAGAGCCGTAAGAGGGGCCGCCACAGTACTATAATTGCGGATAAAGTGCCTATAGAAATTGGCAATTCCCAGGAACTGCTGAAGCTTCTTCCGAGTGGTGGGGATTGGCCAATCAGCCACTGCTTTTAACTTGGTGGGGTCCATAGCAAGTGCCTGGTGCAGGAGGTTGGTGTCGGCCCCAGAGTCAATTAGGACAGAGACAGTGTTAACCTGTCCTTTGCAGAAGAGCTGGGCGTGGATAAGGGGCCGAGAGGGCTTTTCAGAACTAGTAATGTGGCTCACCAGCGCCCTTGGAATCTCTGGTGAGCCCGGTCTTTTACCGGACAAGATGACACATAGTGACCTCCCTGCCCACAGTACATGCAGCAGTTCTCCACAAGGCGCTGCTGTCGTTCCACTGATGACAGCCGGGTCCTGCCGAGTAACATTGGCTCCGAGGGTGCTTGTGATCGATGCAGGAGGAGTCTGGAGATGGTGAGGGTAGACGGCTACGTTGACTACTCGTCCCCGCTCTCTTTTGTCTCCATTCCTGGAGGCGCCCATCGATGCGGATAGCAGTTGCAATGAGCGCGTCCAAATCAGCCGGGAATCCCGTGCCGCCAACTCATCTTTGATGACGTCAGAAAGACCGTTGTGGAAAGCGTCCCTCAGCGCGAAGGAATTCCACTCACTCTCCATGGCGATAGTCCGGAAGTCAATTGAATAATCCACTACTCGCCGACTCCCCTGGGTCAGGTTAAAAAGCCCCCGAGCAGCCTCTCGGCCGGGATTAGCATGGTCAAACACCTTCCGGAGACCATCGGAGAAGGCTGAGACGGAGGAGCAGATCGCCAACTGTTTCTCCTTCTCGGCGGTTCCCCACTCCCGTGCTCTTCCCGAAAGCTGGGTGATCATACCAGCCACTCTTGATCTCTCGATGGGATAAGTGAGGGGTGTAATTTACGGTACGGTTTTTCTAGATAAGTGACAGGTAGCTGTCACTACCTGTTCAAGGCCAGTGATCTGAACGTAGCCTTTGCTTCAATAAATTCAATACATTTGGTTATCAAAATAAAATATAAAACATTAATATTTAAAATATTAATATTAAATCATAACTTTAGTTTGTTTAAGTTCTCGCGGGGCACCACCCTTCACAGAAGGGAAAAGAAAGCCAATTTATTGATTAAGATCAGTCTCATTTAGATCTAGTTCAATTAGAAATCTTAATATTTACTATTAAAGATTATATATTGAACATTGAAGGTTTATAGAGTTCTTGACAGTGTAGAGCAGGGGTGTCAAACTCAAATACGCAGTGGGCCGAAATCAAAAAATTGCTTCAAGTCGAGGGCAACATGGGTTCAACGTTTATTGAAAACTTATTGAAAGAACCTTAGTGCACATATTGAACCTGGAACTAACAAGGCCTATAGAGTATGCCGATAAAACAACATTAATTATGAAAAAAATGAAATACAAATAATAAATAATACATTAATAAATATAAAAGTAATAAAATCAGTTTCATTAATTGCTTTCTGGCTCTATCTGCAGTATTTCCAGAGTAATTTCCAGCGAAAACATTTTCTACAGGCAAACAACAGCCAAAAATAATTGACTTCAAAGAAAAATCAAATGTCCTGTAGTAGCAAGAGAAAAACAAGTTTCCCTGCAGCATCTGCGTCTCCCACAGGCGCAGCTTGGTTTTAAAGCCCTCACTGTAGCGTACATGTCAGTGATGACACGCCCCCCCCCCCCCCCCGAAGCTGCAGGTGGAGCTCATTCAGGTGGCTCGTGATGTCACACAGAAACGTTTTATTTCGGAGCTCTGTTGGGCCTTTCCCTTTGTTTCAATAAACTCACAGATCTCCTCACGCAACTGGAACCATCTTTCCAGCAACTTTCCCTGGTTCAGCCATCGCACCTGTGTGTGATAGTGCAAGTCACCATATTCTGTACTTAACTCCTCCAGAAAAGACTTGAACTGGTGGTGATTTAAACCTTTGGCTCTGATAAAGTTAACCGCTAATGTTATGATGCTCATCACATGTTCATTTTCAAGGCCTTGCCACACACGACTCCTGGTGTATGATGCCGTGATAAGCTGTCAACTCACTTTTTTCCTCACTTTTTTCCTCCTTCATCTTTTCTCGGATCCACACTTTACATCCGCGAACGTATACTGTTCCTCCCACCTGTCTTGAAAGCTCCTGTTTTCAAATGCCACCTTTCATTTAGACGTTTTTGGGGAGCGGGATAGTTGAAAGTTGTCACAAGTGATATGTGATACTGTGAGGCGCGCGTTCGCGGGACCGTGATTGACGTGCCGACACACGGGCAGTGCATTGTGGGATCTGTCATTCACCATTGACCCGCCCACTCGTCAGCCAATGAGAGCCTGCCATTGGTCTAGAACTGTCACGTGCCCCATCCCGACGTGTTCACTGACCCTCAGGAATTCTCAGTACTTATTTTGTATCGAGAACTTGCAAAACACTGCCGGCGGGCCAGCTCTAATAGTAAATAGATTTTATCATGCGGGCCACATATAATTCATCCGCGGGCCACATGTGGCGGCCTGCTCTTAAATAGGGCTGATGACCCTCAGGTCATGGGACCAGATTGACCAATTGAAGTTGACCCTGGTGGCTCCATGTGTGAAGATGTCCAGAACAGAAGGAACCTGTGGCCCCCTTGGAGACTCAGTTTCTTAGCTTTCCAAGAACAAAGAAAACATGTTGTCCCCTGGGAGACTGAGTTCGCTCCAGCACATGCGGCTTCAAGTTTTTCCACACATACAGAAGGAAGCCAAGTGGTTTGCACAAAGACATTGCCCAACACTGTGCGGGACGGGACATTTTGTAAAATTACGTTATGACGACTTGACTGGAGCTCTGTCCACATCCTCACTAGAGAGAAAATTATCCACCTGAGGAAAGCAGGTGAAATCCCCATGTGCAGAGGACATATAATACAGGGAAAAACATGTATAAGGTATATGTAATGAGTCAACGCTTTATTTACATACAGCACTAATATTGTACAAACACAACTGGCCTAGCCAGTGAAAAACTCAGGTGAAGCTTGAAATGTCTCTTTGCAGCCTCTGGGTCATACGTTCTTTGTGGGACTCTGTCTGAATCTTCTCCAGTGTGTAGACGTCTGTGGTGTATAGCTGTGAGATCCAGTGTAGCTTCCAGTCTTATTTGAAGTGTGGCACACAGGTCGGTGAGCTCCTGGCTGTGGAAGGATGGATCCATGTCATCTGTCCCGCTTCAATCAGCTGTAATCACAATCAGTACAATTAGCACAGTTCAATGACAACCCTATACATCTAACTGAAACATTATCTAATGAATCTAATCTTACCCTCTTTTTTCTGTGACGACTCCTGAACTCCTCAATGCTGCTGCAAGGTCCGGTTGGATGTACTGGAAGCTCCTTCATACTAGCTCATACTGTCTTAGTACGTCATAGTACAGGCAGCTGGAAAACAACACGAGTAGCATGATTTTATTATTAATAAACGGAAATAGCCTCGCTGCATCACCGTTGGAAGATCCACAGCAAAAAAACACAATTACACAAAAACAGTTACTTACATACAATGGCGTCTTTTTCCGCACTGCAAATCCGGACTTGCAGCTAGAGTCTCGGCCTAACGCGCAGTGACTGCCTCGTTGTGTGCGGGAATCAGGATGTGAAAAAACAATGATAAAATGGATCAACCTGGAGAATGTATTTTAAACAGCACAGCACGTCTCTTCTTAAATCTTACCCTCACTCAGGTTCGTGGCCCCGGCCATTTGCATCAGAGGTGTGAAAAGACGGGACTTTCCGACCAATTACATCCGGAGAAAAAGTCACGTTTATGAAAAAACTTAACGAGAAAATACTGTTCGATTTAAGCAGTTCATACATATTTAATCCTTATGTGGTGCTCGGGGCTGTGAGACCCGTTTTCAATGTTTGCTAAAAGAAAAAGTATGTGATTAGTAGTTTTTTCAATCTCAAACTCATTGGCCTAGGCTCATTTTCTGTAATGAACATATACAAGAACATATGTTGGATGACTGTACATGGTACACGCCCCATCTACATGTACCTTACATATGTGGTGTTGGGTCCATTGGACCCAGGGGTAAGAAAAGTGTGGAAATTGTACATTTTAAGCACATCTGCAGGACATACCGTCTTAACCCGCAATATACTGAATCAAGATCTGGCTGCAAGTGTTGCGTAGACTGCCAGAGTTTGTTCAATTTATAACTGAGTTCCAAGAAATAAACATCAATACTGATATTAGTTTTCTCCACCAGTAGCTTGATTGTACTTAATTTTTCTTGTTTAATTGCATTGGATAAAAAAAAAAACGAAAAGCCATTTTATTCATAAATGTGATTTAGCAGGGGTAAATGACAAATATTAACCATATATGCTATCTATATTGCTTGTTATTAGGATAAAGAAAACATCTGTTAAGTCTTTTTACAAAAATTGTTATATCTGTATTGATTTTAAGACCCAATAATGCAGTGGGTCCTCCAGACCCGCAAACATTGGCTGAGCGACAAAAACATGAACACAACACAAGGGTTAAACATGCACTAGTTCTGCTGAAGCAGAATGCTCTATTCTTCTTTTAGCAGCTTTCTCTCTTATCCAACAGTTGTTGACACGCTTTTCAGATCTAAGAGATAGCTTAGCAGTAAGTAATGTCTTCTCTATGTAGCTGGGTCTCACCTTTACTTAGGGACTGTGTGCCCGTCTTCTCCGCCAACACTCGTCCACACTGGGCCCGCGGCATTGCACTCATCTTCACCTCCGAAACAGTGTTGTGTCGACTTCAGCAAGTTATTTACCCCGAAAACAGAGTCACTCGTTCGGTACAATGTAATTCATTATAGCACACTTACTTACTTAAGGGAAACAATTTACAATTTCTGGTTTTATATTTATTTTAAGCCTGGTGTACTTACACCAGATAGTTTAGTTGGTACCTTTTAGAAAAAAGTGTTATCTGCACTGAGGGAAACTATCCTGATTTGCATTTGTAAAGCTCAGAGCATTGTCATTTGCACGTGAAAGCCTTCCCTAGGGGGGTCACCTCCCAACATTCCCAGGCCTGTAAAACTGCCAGAAACTGGTCAGTTTTCTGTACTGCCTGCAGATTCCTGTGAACAGCCGTTAACCGAAACTTCTCCCAACATTTCCTGCGAAACATACTGACACAAATTCTTCTTTTCATGCAGTGAAAGATGTGCTGGCTGCATTCCACTGTTGGCTAATCTCTCCCCACAGAAAAAACACAAAGCCTTGGGTGGGTGGCAACTCGTGAACGTAAATCCCATTAAAACACATTCTTCTGAATATTGACAAAATTTTACCGGCTCTGGTTTCGCCTTCTTTGGCACTTGTCCCTCCGTGTTTTCTCCGTGATTGAATATTTATTAAATAAAAAAATTTTAAAGGATTTTTTGAATGGATGCTAATTTTAAATATATTTAAAAAAAATCTCATGTACCCCCTTGAATACCTTCACGTACCCCCATTTGAGAGCTACTGTCCTATACAATGCTTCATCACCATATAATCCCGATGACATCACATAGGGTCTAAAACGCCAAAAGACTATAACATTCACATCACTTTCTGTGCACATGTCAATAAATATTGGTAAAACGTTGAATCAAAGTCTCTCCTGATTGAAATGAAGCTCAGCTTAAGTTCAGTCAGAAAATACTTAACCCCAATTCAATCAATCTCAAATTTCTTACTCTCTCTGTGCTTATTGATCAGCTGATTGTGGGTGTTTCTAAATGGCCAATTAGATTCTGCCCTAGTCTCTTCTAGCCAATCTTTCTTATCCTGTATGATGTTCATTGCCCAGCAATTCTTGGGCAGATATTCAAAACCAACTCCTAAAAAGGAAACCTAACCAAAACTTGGTGTGAATATGACACAGGAGTAAACAAGTGTCTCCAGAAGATAAAAGTTTGGAGGTTGTTGGTGCACTCCTGCATTAGAGAACAGCAGGTGAGAGTGCCAGGACGACTGAGAGGTGGTGGAAGTGTTGACCTGTAATGTCATCCACCTATTAAAAAAACACCTACTGGAGTGAACAGTATGCTCTTATATCCTCCCCCTGATGCCACCATTTCCAACAGTTAAAGATGAAACATTCAACTCGTGCAGGACATTTCCTCTTTTATTTTTTCAACCCCACAGTGATGGTGGCTTGTAGATTGTGATTCAGGATCATGATGGTGTATCCGTATTAAGCATAGTGGTGATGTAATGTGATCTTGGTGCTGGATAGTGATGGTGGATCCTGAACATAAATGTATATACAAAAGTATACATATATGAACATAAAAAACAACAATGAGCAATGAACAACAAGAATGAGAATGAAATAAGGAAATAGTGCAATGGTTTATGCAGTGTACAAAGATGCTTCAATAAATATTGAAAGATGTTACAGGATACTTTATATTCATGAGGTAGTTGGAATCTCTGGATCATGATGGTGGATTGTGGGTCATGATGGTGGATCCTGATTGTAGGTAGTGATGATGGATTATGATTATGGATCCAGATTAAGCATAATGGCGATGGATCGTGATCTTGGTGGTGGATTATAATGGTGGATGGTGATGGTGCATCTTGTTTGTAGATAGTAAGTAAGACTGCTTTATATACAATATGCCTACTCACATATTCGACCATAACCATTAGTGATTTGTGAATATGGGCTAGACACATACCATTTGATTGATTGATCTATCAACTCAGTGTTTTTAGGTATTTTCATACTTATTCTTTGTTCGGCTTTATTGGCAGGTAGCAACCAACATCAATATTCATTACCACAATCTACTCCTGAACTTCTCTTTCCTTATTTGTTTAGAAGAAGGAAGACAAAGAAGAAGTAGATCCGGTGGTAATGCACCTGGACGTTGGTTGCCACCCGCCAATACACTGAACAAAGATGAATATATAAACAAATAGATACAAACAATGTGCCCCATATGTAACATGCCTTTGATGTTGGTCAGGTGATCTGTTGATATCATAAGCCTATGATAATAAGATATCTGTTGATATCATAAGCTTAAGAAATCAACAGATCAAAGGATCAGTTAACCATTGCCCCTTTTTAGATCTATTATATCAAGGTGCACGATCACCAATCCACACAGGTAAATAAAGACAAGCCCAAGAACTTTATCATGCAAGTCTATGACTTAGAAATTGGGAATTTTCGGGCTATAATCTAAGAATAGCTAACATTGTGACTTCTGATTGTCAAGTCCAGTCAGCCATCGCAACATTTAGCAGGAACATTAATATAACATAATTATTTAAGAACTCCAAGTGGTAAACACAATAACATCAATATGAATGTGTGTAGTGTAAATATTAATTCATATTGAAATATAGAATCCATTCATGAAGTTAGTTTGATTAACAGCAGGCAAATTTAAGTTATATTATAAAAACAGTAAATACAACCCTAAAACTCCTACCTTACAAAAATACTTTCTGTAAGGTTAAGTCTTATGTTTTACTGTTTTTAATTTGAAGCACAGTGAAGCCATGGATGTGAAAAAGCAGAACCTCAGGAAGCCAGTATTTGCTCTCAAGAGGGCACACACGTGGCAAGAATCAAAATTATCTGGGAAGGAGAAAGGTATTCTATTCACCCTGATTTGATATTTGTGAGGTTGGACATGTGTTGTTTCTTTGAAATGTAAAAATATTGATTACATTGAATCTAAATACACTCGGCACTCTCACCCCAGATACAAAAACCCAAGGAACTGTTCAAAGCCGAAGCCTGAAGTTTCCTTCGAACAAGCCCCAGCAGGTTTCAGACCCAAGGACCCTGTCTAACAACCAGATCTGCATCAGCGAGCTGAAGAACCGGAGGGCGGATCTATTGCAGCAGCTGAGTGAGGTGCTGAATGAGAACAGACAGCTGAAGACTCTCCACCATCACCACACTGTGTCACTGCAGCGCTACCAAAATGCAGAAAACGGTGTTTATATGGTAGGTTGTTGTTGGTTATGTTCTTCTGATGTCTCCCATGCTCATGCAGGTCTGAATCATTACCAATCGTGTGCACAGAACTGTCAGAGACAAACAACAGAGGTGTTGGTGCTTTTATCTTCCCCATGCTTTTGAAATCTGCTACCATATATAACCCAAATTGAAATAATCTCAGTTTTTTCTCTCAAAAGAAAGAATTTGTTAAATAATCTTTCTCAAATTCTTAAGTTCTGTGTTATTAACTTGATGACATTCCTATTGCCAGACCATCGTCAAACAAACGGACGAGGTCCAGACCCTGCATTCCGTGCTCCGTCAAACCCGTGCCTGTCGTAACAACACGGCAGCCATGCTAAACGGCACAACGGATAAGTTACTGAACACAAAGGACTCTCTTCAGGAGCTGCAGCGCCTCAGTCAGGATCATAACCTCCTTGAACAAGAGAAGCTCACCCGCATGTTGGCCGAGGCCTCTGCTGAGCTGGAGGAGAAGGACAAGAGGATAAAGGTACAAAGAGGATGAGTGGGGTGGTTATGGGTGTGTGGGAATCAACTATCTTAGCCACCAGAACTTAAACCCGCATCCATAGTTAAAGCCCAAATATTTTGATTATAACCCCTGAGCTTTTACTTAGTAATGTGGATTTTATGATTTCATTCTTTGTTAATTTTCTCTTTTTGTATTCTAGGACTTAGAGAGGTATGCTCGGTTGAGCAGAAGCTGGTTCAATTTCCAGTTAGCCTCTGATAGAGCGTCTGCTGGCCCGGTCGGTGCCCGCTCCTGCTCACGCCTGCCGCATCCCACTGAAGTATATGGTGAAAGAAGCCCAGACTCCGCGTCCTTGTGCAGCACCAATGCGACGGCAAAGCCGCGCCCTCGCTCATTGCTGAGGCTGATGGAGGGTGCAGCTCCGATTCTGGGTACGTCGGCTGCAATGTCAATGTATGCTCCTGTCTCCCCGCCTCATCCTGTCTCCTTGCCCCTTCGTTTTCTTGCACTGAGGCCAGCGGTGGAACTGGCGTCCCCTTTTCCAGTTCCGAGCCCAAGGTCTGTGGTGAGGCCGACACCTGCAGCCCCTGTCCTGGGACCCTCGTCAGCGGAGAGGCCGACGCCTGCAGCCCCTTCAACCACAGTTTGTAGTCCCTCGACGTTGGAGAGGCCAACGCCTTTAGGCCCTGCAGCCCCCGTTCCTGGCCCCTCGTCGGCGGAGAGGTCATCGCCTGCAGGCCCTACAGCCCCTGCTCCTGGTCCCTTGTCAGCGGTGAGGCCGACGCCTGCAGCTCCTTCAGCCCCCATTCCTGGTCCCTCGTCGGCGGAGAGGCCGACGTCTGCAACCCCTGTTCCTGGTCCCTTGTCGGCGGAGAGGCCGACGTCTGCAACCCCCGTTCCTGGTCCCTCGGCAGTGGAGAGGCCGATGCCTGCAGCCCCCCTTCCTGGTACCTTGTCCTTGGAGAGGCCGATTCCTTTAGGCCCTGCAGCCCCCGTTCCTGGTCCCTTGTCAGTGGTGAAGCCGTTGTCTCCTGCACTGAGGCCAGAGGTGGAACTGGCGTCCCATTCTCCTGTTCCGACCCCAAGGTCTGCGGTGAGGCCGACACCTGCAGCCCCTAGTCCCTCATCGTTGGACAGGCCAACGCCTTTAGGCCCTTTATCCCCTGTTCCTGGTCCCTCAGCTGTGGAGAGGCCGACGTCTGCAGGAACTGCAGCCCCTGTTCCTGGTCTCTCGTCGTTCGAGAGGCCGATTCCCTTAGGTCCTGCAGCCCCTGATCCTGGTCCCTTGTCAGCGGTAAGGCTGACGCCTGCAGCCCCTGTTCCTGGTCTCTCGTTGTTTGAGAGGCCGATTCCTTTAGGCCCTGCAGCCCCTGTTCCTGGTCCCTTGTCAGCAGTGAGGCCGACGCCTGCAGCCCCTTCAGCCCCCGTTCCTGGTCCCTCGTCGGCGGAGAGGCCTACGCCTGCAGCCCCTGTTCCAGGTCTGTGGTACGCGGAGAGGCCAATACCTGCAGCCCCGGCTCTTGGTCCCTCATCTGCGAAGAGGTCAACACTTGTAGGCCCTGTTCCTGTTGCCAAGATGCCCGTGTGGCGTTGCCCACCTGCCCGGGCTCCGGAGAGACAATACGCACGACAATACACAAATACTCAAACAAACAAAAAAAATATGTGACCATGCTGCACATTTACCAGGACTCCCAAAAAACTGTTAACCCACACAATTGTTTAACAAATCAGTTACTCAAAACAACATATTCCCTGAAATTAACTGGCTGTCTCAAAGCTTTTCAAGAATGAGCACAGTTTGGCGTGGCTCCCTTGGACCTGTGTCGCTACCCAACAGTGGCTCTTCAGCCCTACAGTTTCTATTGGGGGACCCCTTGTCCTGCAGCGAGGGAGCATGAAGAGGAGAACCTGGGGGGTTACTCGCAGAACCCAGAGGCAGTGTAAGGCTTCAGTCTGTCATAATGAACCTACCATTTCTGTCCAGGATTTTAAGGACAGTCAATGCGATAGGTTAGTCCAATTTCTCCATTAGAGTCCAGCACAGCCAGTACCCTATGGTGGCCCTTCCATTGCGGTGCCAGCTTCACAAGGTCCTCCGTAGCATTGTGCAGCCACACCAGATCTCCTTGGCCGATACATTTCATCAAAATACAGTTTTTGTGTTTAATGACCACTGGTACTAAGCTTCCTGGCACTGCCAAAAGCAGTTTCCAGCCTACCTACCAGGGTGGCTACGAAGACAGCGTGAGACAAAAGAATGTCCAAATGCACTGCCTGAGGAGACACTAACACACACTGCAGGAAAAGAAGAAAGAAGAAATTTGTGTCAGTTAGTGTCACTGCAAATTTAGGTGGAATTTCAGGTTACCGGCTGTTCACAGGATTCTGCAGGCAGCTCAGAAAACTGCCGGGAATTGACGCTGGATTCCAGTTTCTGGCAGTTTTACAAGCCTGAGAATGGTGGGAGGTGACTCCCCTGCTCCCAGGCCAAGGGGAGGCTTTCACATGTAAATGACAATGCTGTGAGCTTTACAAATGCACATCAGGATAGTTTCACTCAGTGTTGCAGAGGTAACACCTCTATCTAAAAGGTACTAGCTAAGGTACCAACTTAAAGTACACCAGGCTTAAAATATATATAAAATCTGAAATTGCAGCTTATATAGATTTCCCTTATGTAAGTAATTGTGCTATAATGAATTACTTTGTATACCATGAGCAAAGGTCAATGCTATGAACTTTTTTTGAAACAGTGCAATTTATTGCCTGTCAAGCTCATCCAAGATAATATGTTGGAATTGAGATAAGTCTTTTTGCTGACACCAAAACACTGTGCTTCAAATAAAGCACATCAGTTGCGTCATCGTGTGTCAAAGTCCCAAATATTTGTCCCTAAATACTGTCAAACTCATACCCATATTCACATATCTATGGCACACTTAGCTGTTGACTCATAATTTTAACTTCAAATGTCCTATTGTTATTAAACTTTCCAAGTATTCCATTAAAACACTCAACACTTTTAGCCAAAGCGACTTACAATAACAATTACATTCAACTATGAGGGTACAAACACAGAACAGCAAGAATCATGTAAGTACATTTGCTTAACACCAGAAAGAATAAACTGGTCCTCAGTCACATACTCATCCCATATTATGTAAAGTACAATTTAAAAACTGTTATAACCGTGCTTCAAAAGTGAAAAGGTAATTTGTGAGGTTTTAATCTGAAAACGTCACGTTAGTCTTTAACGTCACCACAGTAGAGGGCTCGTCCCATCACAGCCTCGTGAATGAAGGGTCTGTCTCCCACAGACATGAAACTACCAGCTCGTGTTTTGCGTGGTCCGACGAGTGGTTCTGTTTTGGTGTAAAAAACTTGCTGTACTCGACACAACACTGTACTCGACACGCACTCATCCTCTCCCATGTGAGCGAGTGACAGAGGCACTCCTATGCAATCTCAATTGTATAGAAGTTAGTGGAAAGTATAGTCTCTATTTCAGCTCGAAGCTCAGTATAGCTGTGGAAAATTGACAGCAGCTCCAAAGTTGGGCCACAAGTATGTGTAATTGGCCGCCGTGCAAGCCCTTCCAACGAGGTGGATATGGTTCAATTTCCTTAACGCAGATGACATCAGACCCAGTCACAAATCTTAACATCTTCCGGAGGCCTATTTCATCCAATCCCCTTATGTACTGATTTAAAAACCACAAACTTTGATTCTCTGCTGAAGTAGCTGGAGAGGCCATGATCAGCTGTAACACCTTTCGTGTTGTTGGTTTAAGATCATCATAGATCTTCTGGATTTCCAGCACACTGGGGAAGAACTTCCTGAGAGTTGGTCTTGGGACTGCAGCAATGTTATCCAGTGCATATTTCGGTTGCTGGATTATTTGCTTGTGGGCCACTTGGAGAAGCACAACTTTCGAGTTTTCTTGTGTTGTTATTGTTCTTACTCCCATGCGATCCATAAGATCAAGGAACTTATCTTCATCATCACCAGCTAGAGCCTCTTGCAAAGCAGTGGACAAGAGATCACGCGCAGACTGACTAAGACGCAACATCAGGGAGTCAAACAGTATATCAGCGACAGAATGTTCACCAAATGTGACCGCTGCTGTAAAGGCTAGAACGAGCCGAGAAGGGAAATATCCATGGTCTTTCTGTGTCAGCTGCTCAACAATTTCTGTTGTGTTTTACTGTTGCTTGTCTACGTCTGTCTGTTTATCAGCTCCCTCTGCCATTTCTTTGAACATATCTTCTCTATTGGTCAGATGCTGTGTGAACAGGTAAAATCTTAACACCCCAATTTACGTGTCTCATAGAGTTCTCCCACACTAATACTGTCATCAAGGGATGCTTGCTGAAAGTCAACAATATTGTGACAAAACTCCTCCCACTTTCCATTTCTTGATTTCTCATTTGGGAAAAATAGCCTATTAGCATTTGACAGAATTTCTTTCCTTGTGGCTTTCTTGGAAATATCAAGAAATCTTGTTCCTCCACCATTGCGTTTTCTCACCTGTCTCTCATCATGTATCCACCCTAACTCTATTTTTCTGGTCACGTTTGAAGCCCTTTATACTTTTTTAGATGCATCTTTGTTGGTTGCATAGAATGCTCTTTCTCCGAATCTTGAAGTCTGTCTTTGTTGCTTTTTGTGTTCATTTTTCTTTTCAATATTTCAAACATAGACAGTCTTTTTGGATCAACTCAGGAACCTCAATTCCGTGACCATTCTCTGGCTAATATGTTTTCACGACTGATTTGACATCTATACACCATTTATACCAAATTAAGCCCCCATGTCCCGCGTAAAAATGTCGGCATTTTTCGCTAGAGGGCTGAATCAAAAATGGAAGCCGGCACCATCTTGTAAAAGTAACTTTTTTACCAGAGCACCTAGAATAATGTATGAATACACTTTGTGGTAAATTGACCATAAGGATTGTGATTCTGACATCATTTTAACATTTAGACATCATCTTGACCCGAAATCCAAGCTGGCCACCATCTGGTAGAGCGAAAACGTAATTTTTGATACACAAATTAACTTTTTAACCAGAGCACCTAGAATAATGTATGAGGACACTTTTTGTGGTAAATTGACCATAAAGATTTTGATTCTGAGATAATTTTGACATTAACACATCCTGTTGACCCCAAAATCCAATATGGCCACCATCCGGGAGAGCAAAAATGTAAAGTTTTATACACAAATCAGCCCCCAGGTCTCCAGGAGATGGGTGATGTATGGCCTTTAGACATCACTTATTATGGAAGGACAAAAACAAAGAATATCAGAAATAAGTTGTATTTAATAACTGTAACTTAAGAAAGGAATGAAAATACACTTGAAACATGCCAATAAGAAATCATGTACCCCGATAATTTTACCTTTTGGTCATTAAAAAAAGACATTAAATTGTAAATTACAGGATGCTTTCATGTTGTTAAATGCTACACATTCTAACAATGTAACTGGTGAATAATAAGGACATTGATATATAAGATTAGTCCAAATCAGAGCATTCTGTCTCACTAGAATCTAAATCACAACTATCCGATGAATCGCTTTTATCTTCCTCGATGTCTTCAATTGGTCTTGATGCAGGTAGATGAGTTCCTACTATATCACCATATGCTGGAATGTCAGCAGCCAAAGTTGCATCATCAATTTCTTCAACTACTGGGCTGTCAATCTGTAATTAAAACAGATTTCTGTTCATAATTCAAACTCAATTTCGATTTATTTTGTTTGTCTTTTGTAGTTCACTGTTATTTATACAGGAGAGTCTGACAGTATTTATGTCATGGCGCTAATACAAGAAACCTTGCCAAACAAAAGACTGTCTAAGAGTGCAACAGTAACATGCAGCACGCTGAAAAAGGGCTCTATGCGAAACGTCCATGCAAAATGTAACTTCATCAAAATAGTAGATAAGTTAACAAACAGAGGCTCAAACACAGCTAGCTGGATCGTGCCATAGCCCTTGTGTTGTCCTTGCTTCCCCGGGCATATGATGACACACACACAGGGCAATAGACACGTGAGCAGCCCTTGCAGAAGTATTTGTTACACCGGCAGCAGACGGTGCAAGTTTTACAGTCTTTTTTCGTGGGGCATGTCTGACACCTCTTCCTCTTATTCGACATGAGTGGTGCTGCTGCTAGGGCCGTGGAAGAGGCCGGTTCGAGCGTCTATGTGGACTATAGCTCTCGATGCGGCGGCGTATTTTACGGCATTCACAACCGCTGCGGACGCTTCCTTGCGGGGGATACACTCCCTTCGTTTGATGAACGGAGAAACGAGAGCCTTTCCCAGCTGCTCTAGGAACACCCTCCGCTTGTTCAGCTTGCCCAGCATCTAGTCTGGGTTGATCTCTCTCCATATCACAAAGGCGTTGTAGGAGGAGATGTCAATAATGTTCTGAAAGACAACCAGGGGCCAGCACGCGGTCATCCCCCTGCAGCTGTATGTTCCGATCACCTTGTCTAGGTTGTCCACGCCACCTTTGCTGTGGTTGTAGTCCAGGACGATGGGCGGTTTCTCGTCCCGGTGGTCGCTGACGTCGGCCTTGGTGTGCAGCGTGCTCAGGAGCAACATGTTCCTGTTTTTCTTTGGGCTGTAAGACACCAGAGTGGCGGTGGGCGTGAATGCAAACTTGGATGAGAACACCTCTCTTCCTGACAGCTCGATCGGGAGCTCGGGCTTGTTCTTCCGAACTGTGCCGACCACGGTGATCTTCCTTGTTGCATGTGACGTTACGACTGTGTAGTCCCTCCATTACATCAAGCACTACCCGCAACCCCAAGTTCAGTTCTGGGCGTCCGTTGCCCGGCTTCCCGGCGGTCACTTCGGGCCCCGGGTTGTAGAAACACGGTAGCCGCGCCACCCATGCGTCCCAGACTTCTTTCACGGCTGCCAATTTGTCCGTTGCTCGTCTCTAGGGTCTCGTCTTGCGGTCGTCGAAGCGCAGCAATCTGGAGTACGTGTGGAATAGCTTTAGGGGCATCGTGGCACGAAATATCGCCCGGCACATGTTTGTTTATATAAACTAACATGTGTACATCCATTCACACCACCATACGTGTACAAGCAGGTGGCTGTCTACTTAAAGTCTATCCACAGTCAGTGGGAAAACCCTGCAACCCCACTTCTCCCTTTCTCACCGTACTACATGAGGAACATTTAGGGACAAATATAAAAAAAGATAGACTAAAGAGATGTAGCATGTAGTCTGCAGTTGCCAGACAGTGCGATAAATAAAGTCTGTCCTTGTACTTCAAACTGATTGTCTGGTGTGTTAAGTAGCACATAATCAGTTCGCGCTCTAGGACAGAGATAATCCAAAAAGCACAGAAGAGTGTCTGTCCTGTGGTCTGCAGCCATTGGTTTCACCAAACATTTTGAAAAGAGAATGGCATGATCAATGATGATGGGTGTCTTCCCTACAAGGACTTTTTAAAAATGTGATTCACCTCTAATCGAATGTTTTGAATTAATATAATTTCTTCATTTTGGTTCAGGGTTCTTTATAAAAAACACATGACTTTTACATGTTAATATGAATTAGTGATATTTCTATTTTCTGTTTACAAATGTCTCACAAAGTGACAAATTCAGACAGAATTTTCTTTTTTGGCACATCAAAGACCACTAAAAGCTGTGCCATTATTTATTCTGGTGTGATGAGAAAACAGAATTGTATAATATGTTGGTCTAATGTGTATAACAGATATCGGAATAAGTCACATAATTACAAATTGAAAAAAATGTTTGCAGATTACACAAATTCCTCCTTGAGACAAAATGCCAGCTTTTTGTAATGTGATAAACACAGGAAAGACCTGCCTTATTAATAGGGATGGGTATCGTTTGGTTTTTATCCGATACCGGTTCCTAACCGATACTTTTAAAACGATACCGGTGCCTAAACGGTGCCTGAACCGATACTTTTTTCAAAAAAGTGCACAAAACGATACCTGACTAAGAAAGGCTTTTTTATTGCCAAATATATTAACTGTATAAAGTAGATTATAAATATGAATAAATACAAAACCCTTTTGAACTTAAAACTATGAATAACATACTAACTGTTAACAAAAGTTTACACTATACTTAAATAAATAAAAACAAATACAAAACACACACACTCTGACTCGTGACTCTGACTTCGGTGCCTGAGCCAAATGAAGACTGAGGGTCGCTTTCCCATCACTCAGAGACCCCCGTGTCTCCGCGGGTGGGGCTGTCGCAGGCAGGCTTCGGCCCGCCTTCGTGCCCCTAAAATGCGGTTGCTTTTATGAAACATTTCTCGGCGTGGTCTTCGTTCCTCCCGCCCGAGCCTTTCCAAGCCGGTCCCGGAGGTGGTCCCGGAGGTGGTCCCGGAGGTGGTCCCAGAGGTGGTCCCGGAGCCGGTCCCGGAGTACCGCCAAGGAGGAAATGCGCCCGGCGGGGGGGGGGGGGGCAGCCAGCGCCGGGGAGAGGTCTCACGAAGAGATCCCCCCCTCCACCATCAACTGCACGGGAGCCTGTCCTGTCAGGAGTCTGTCCACCGGCAGCCGCGCCCGCTTCCCGTGAAGGAAGGAGCGGAAGTGTGAGGAGGCGGGACGAGCGGAGACCTCAGCCTTCCATTGGCTCAGGCACCGAAATGAGGAACCGAAATCTCCTTTGCATTTCGGTCCGGGTAGGTACCGGTTGTATTGGATCGGTTCCATATTGGAACCGGTTCTCGGTACCCAACCCTACTTATTAAACAAAGTATGTTTCATAAAATCTGAAGGTGTATTTACTTGTCACTTCTTTTAATTCTGAAAAGGTGGTTATGATGAAAGTTTAGTAAAAAATTTGTAAATTAACATTTTTACTACTGATAACAAGAGTGTAGAAATCTGAACTGTTCCATTATTGTTCTATTTATTGCTTGAATTATTATTATTACTATTATCATTAATTTTATTATTAGTCGTAGTAGTAGTAGTTTTTTTCTTTACCACTTCTATACTTTTGTTTATAGTATGTTGCTGTAACTGAACAATTTTCATGTAATTTTTGCAATTTTCACACTTCATCTCTCTCGTTTGCATTATCCTGTGCTCTATGACATGTAAACTACTGAGATGTGACTTCCTGATCCCCATATTGTTTCTTTTCTCTTTACATCCAGAGGGGGGTGCTTTTGCACTTAGACAGAACTCAGAGGTTTGCATCATTTTGAAAGCTATAATCATTTAATACTGTTCATCAAGCTGTGACTTACTTCTGTGATAGTGAATGAATATAAAAATAAAAGTGTTGAGATAATGTTTTGACTGAGTGAAAAGCGCTCAAATCAACATAAAAAACTAAAACCAAAAGGGTCGTTTTTGATCCTTTGTTAACCTGTTAGTCAGACTATGGTTGCCCTGTGCTGGAACTGAAGGAGACAGCAGTTACCCATTCACCATGAGAACCTTGCACCCCCACTTTGTCACAGCAGATTCTGCTCTTTTTCTAGTTAGCTCCAAGATCCCACTCACTTATTATTTAGGCTAAAGGTTGGAAGAGAAATTAACCATAATGTCATGGACGATTACATATGGCAGATTAGCAATGCAAGGAAAGGGCAGCCACTTTCAAATTGCTGCATTCCAGACCTGGGAGGATTATCTGACCTCCAGCCAACTGGAAGGATTGTTATCCCATTTCCTTTGAGTGTAAACCCTAGCATACTCATATTACTCTGTTCACCACTGCAGGTTTCCTTTTGATGGTATTAAGACATGCATGGTGAAAAAGAAAATATGACAACCACACAAGAGCCTTTGTATTATTATATTGAAAAATTAACATATTATTTCATAATCACACAATTCCAAGAGTTTTTTGTGGAAAATACATTTACAGTAGCAAAATGGCACAATATTGCTGGCAGCTAAACATTAATTAAGCATCAGATGTCTGTCACTTATCCACTGCAAACTAATTTTGTGCAGGGGAAAAAATCTGTGCAGCTAAAACACTGGCAAAAATAAGGATGTAAAGAAAAGAATGTGCTCACGAGCCAGTCATGCCATTAAACACCCACACACAGGATCCTGACAAAATGTCACAATGCTACCTGAGACGATTGATGACGTCATCATTATAGCTCATCGCGCATCTTTTCTCCATTAGGTCTAACTACTCTGCCGATATAAAGGATAGAGTTGGTCTTGCTGTCCTTCACCAGGAAGATGAACGGATGATCCACATAGAAGAGTTTAGGGTCCCTCAGCTTTCCAGAGCCAAAGATGTTGGTGTCGAACGGATTTCCATCAACATCCAGCTCCAGGGCCGAAGCATGGTAGACGTTGGAGAGGTAGAGGTCCTTCTTTCCAGAAATGTTGGACAAATCCGCCTTGGCTTTGTCTGTGGCTTCAGTTAGCCCAAGTTCAGCCAGGTGTTTCTAGTGAAGATAGAGAAAACAGCGATGCTCAGATACATTTTTTTGTATGCACAATATATCTATGCTTGTGAGAACCATCAAATCAACACTTGTCCACCATTTACCTGCAGATTATGGCTGACTTCCAAAGACATCTTAGGAAGAGAGATGGCCACAGCTCTGTTCTCCATCTTACTGAGCCAAATGTCCACCTGATTCCTGGTCAGGAGTTTCTCCAGGCGTTTCAGAGGCTCCAGGTGGTAGGGCATGATGAAGATCATTGAGGCCTGCTTCTGCCCCAGAGGCATGTTCAGCACAAAGAGACCGTTCACAGTGTCCTCGTAGAAATCATACAGACCTGTGTGAAAAGCAGTCAAATAAATTAAATATTTAGTTCACACTGTTGTTGAGTCAGACATTAAGAATCAGCAATGATGGAGAAACTCACCTGTACGATGCATCATGGGAACCCCAACGGTGAATGAGCGAGTAACCAGGAAACCACGATTGTCCACCATTGTTTCATGGAACTTCTCATCCCAGTGAGCTGTGGGACAAAGATAAGAAGACTCTGTTACACCTCTGATTTAATTAAGTCATGATCAGAAATGTAATAACTTGACTTTGAATCAAAGGGATTATTTATACTTACGCTTGAAGAACATGGCGTTGACAATCAAGGCTCCATCTGGGTTCTGTACTTCCTTGGTGACCTCGGGAAGCTTGCCATCAGTTGACTTTGCCGCCCAATCGTTGATGGAGTTCAGAGTGCTCCTCTTGTCTCGTAAGTTTATTTTTGAATGGTCGAAGTTATAGTGCTTTTTGCTGCTTTCCACAAAATCGTCAGCAAAGGAGACGGAACTTGGCCCATAAAGGCGATTGTTAATCTTCCAGGTGGTGTTGCGTGTCTTGGCATTGCTCACCTGGGAAGAAACAACATACGATCTGTGAATCTAAACTCTATTTTAAGGCCTCTTGGGTAGAATTACAAAGGATAAGAGGAAATAAAACAGTTTTATTATAAGGATTCATTTATTGTATCAGTGTACTTACCTCAGAGAGCAGCTCAGACAGTCCTGCATGCAGATGCTCGTCCTTTAGTTTGTCAGCACTGAGGACAGTTTTGACCTGCGAGGCAGTGGAGGACTTTCCACCAAGAGCCAGCATCCCCAGAGAGGAGGCCACCACCACAGGAGAGATGAGGATGTTCTCTGAGTCTTTCTCCTTTGCCATGTTGTGGTAGAGGCTAAAAAAATAACAAGAACAAAACAGTGCTTTCTTCAAGTGCCCAGTCAGGTAAATTAACCTTACATATGTATAGCCATCAGTTTATAAATGATTATTGTCAGATGGACAGACCTGAAAGCCAGGTTTGCACTGTTGTCAGCCAGTGTGATGGCATGACTGCTCAGCTTCTTGTCCTCTGCAGAGGCCACAAGGGCCAGCAGCCAGAAAGCTGCAATGTTTGTCACCCACATCCTGTCTGTCTCTGAATGCAGCTGTAGAAGCCTGCAAAAAAGCAGATAGTTACTGTGTGAACATTACTTAACCTGGGGTGGTTGAGTAAAATCAAATCAATCATGTTGTGAGTAGCATGCATTTCCCCATGGAGGGAGTGTGTGGATAAATAAACATTCAGAACTATATTAATATATCAAATATATTGAGTAGAAAGAAGTGGGAAATTGCGAGGACACAGACTGGATGTGGAGCTGTGGTAGAGGCAGGGCAGGTCTGGATCTGCCCACACAGAAGCTTGGGAATGCCTCCAATTTGAGGCAGACATGTTCCTCGCCACGTCAGCAGCAGCTAGAGGCTCAGCTGTAAAGCCACTGTGTAGCGTGTAAAGCTCTGTGCAGACTCGAGGCTGTAACAAGATGGCTCCTAATTTTCCTGCATTCATTGTAATCAATGCAAACTGTTCTCGTCTGCATTGATATTGTTTAAAGAGCATATTCTTCCAAAGCCTGTGGAAAGGATATTAAATGTTCGACTTGTTTTCTGTAGCAACACTCATTTCCCGGACAAGAGTTTGTACCTACTTCACACTGAATCTAACTTATCTCATCAAACAAAGAACTGCCTTTGCGCAATCAGATTTTTCATTTACGGGCATCATACATTGGAATACGCTTCAAAAACTTGGTGAAAATTAGCTGAGAGCTCATTTTGAGATCAACGTTTTAGTGCATTGTCCTTGTTTGATAAAAGATAACGAATAACTAGATTCATAGCCTTAACACTGTAATAAATTGGCACATTTCTGACAACAATCCTCCACTGCAGAGATACATTGTATTTATCTCTGTGCTTGCATAACTTGTTTTACAGCAGAAATAACTTTTTCATCATGTTAGGATACCTTGAGATGTTTTGATGTCTGCGATTTTCATTCTGAAAGACAAGAGGTGTATGTAGTAATCTCCACAGAGCAGTCAATAAAACATTATTCAGGCTCTGGTGGAAACATTCTTTGGCATCTGATTCCTCCGTCTTATTTTTACAGTTATTCATCCGTGAGAATTAGAGACTTCCAAATTGAGGTTATTATGGAAGTCTGTTCTGCTTGTTCACACACGATCAGACATGCAAAAAGTTTTCATTGTCTGTGGTGTGTGACCCAGAAAAAATGTCATCCAATCAGACGTGCCACAGTAGAGCAGAACTGATTTCTAGAGGACAGATGAACCACCCATCTTCAAAACCGTGATAGATCCAGATTAAGTCAAAAAGCTTGATTGGGTGCATATATCAAACTTTTCACTGAATTTGTACTGAAATACATTTGAATTCTAAACAAGGCAGTGACCTGCAGGGGGCGAACTAATATGAGAATCATCATGCTGGGATAAGTTGAAGAAGGATTTTAAGCACTCCTGAGTTGTTTTCCTAAAAAAGAAGTCATGTGAAATATGCAGGTCAGACAGCACGATTTTAAACTGGTGAAAATGGAAAAATGCTGGAATGAAACCTTAAACCTGAAAAACAAAGCAGCCAATTCACCCTCTGCGTTCCCTCCTGAAAACAAAGACCATTATCTTCCAATCCTTACCTGGCACAGATTCACTCTATGTGTCCCGTCTGAGCTGTGTCCTGTGAATGTAATGTAACGTCAGTTCACTCTCCTGCTCTTTATACCCTGCGAGAGAACTTTCTAGAAGTGGGAATGGGATATTCAAATGAGGGGTGTCTGTGTTATCCTTAGGAAGTTGCAGCTGGGACGTCCCACAGGCTGGACAGAAAGGGGTTGGCTGGAGTTGAACTCCTCAGCACTGGTCTGGGCTCAGCTTTGAGACTTTTACCACAATGGCTGAGGAGAAACTCAGAGAAAATCTGACTGTGGATCAGTTGTGGTTTGCTGATGTGCAAAAAATAATGCTTAGCCTTCAGGTCCTTCTGCCGTTGCTGACTCAATCTCCAACACCACTTGCATCACACGGAAAAGTGTTTTTCAGCTGTTGCAGCTTGTGGGACTGTGTGAGCCTCTTTAGGGAAACCACCCGTCTGCACTCTCAGCCGACGAGACACCAGAGAAAAGAAGCTGTTGTTCTTTGGTAATGTTCGTTAGCAATGTTTCTCGGAAGTTGCAACATCCTCAGCCCAGCCCCCATCACCACCACTGCCCCCACCCCCACAGTGCCACGTAGGTCCGTCTCAACTGCTAATTATAGGGGGGTTGAAGAATGTGGGTGTTGAGGAGAGCCAACTCCCAGACCTCCTTTTTCAATTCATGCAATATTGCTTTAGATATATTAAAGTAAAGATATAGGCGTAAGGTATGTTACCCTGATCAGTCTCAACTTTTTTTTTTTTTTTTCAGTAGATGCTGGTATCATCCTACATCTGCTGCTATTATACTTGTTAATTACTCCCCACAAAGTATTTTGTACTTCTTCTTTGCGCTATTCTGGTTTGCACTACTCACATTCTATCTATCGTGTGCCTTTGGACAGTGTACTATGGTGTGTACTTGAGTACTTAATTTATGACTGTTGTGTACTTATATATTTCGTCTACTTATATGTTTACGCGGGGGATTAAAGGGAAACAGCTTTTCAATCCCATCTATGTCCTGTACATATGGCAGAATTGACAATAAAATTGACTGTGACTTTTTTGGTCTTGCCAGAATGCGCATGAATTACAAATGCTGTTGAAGGGCAGAACAAAACTGTAGATGGATAAGTTAACACTTAAATTTGCACATTATGAAATTTGGATCACAGTGTTTTTCCTATCAGAGGAATTCCAACAATCTCTTAATTACCATACTCCTCCTCTTTAACGTCTCTCAGCAAACTGTCCTGACATACCAACTGATGAGTGACAGTCGGGGGAGGTACTGAAAAAGTTTGACAAAAGTTTGAGGAAACTAAATCTCCATAATCAAATCATGTTGTAAATTTACAGATGTTTTAAAACATGAGCCATATAGTGGGGACATTGACATCATTAGCAGTTTTGACTTTGTGAGATGCACAAAGCATTTTTGCAGCCTCTTTCCTGCTGTGTGGTGGAGGGGTGTGTGTGTGTGGGGGGGGGGGGGGGGGGAGGGGGGGTTGCTAGTCATTCTTTTAGAAAACCCCAGGAGCCACAGTCAGCAGTCAAATTCCTCAGCATGTGGAGAGTGGGGGGTATTTCTGGGTCAAGCAAGTCAAATCCCCAAGAACATTTAATGTCCATTTAAAGAGTTATACTTTGATTGTGTTCCCTGAGAGGTATAAAGGCACAGACTTAAGATGGGGTAATAAGAGGAAGCTCATGAGCAGGAGACCAAAAATCTATATAGTTACAATAAAAGGAACATAGATTTACTGCATAGCTTTTAAGAAAAGGCTCCTATTATATGCAGCATTAGTGCACACATGTGATGTTACTAAGTATATCTAAATACAGTATGTGTACAGTATGGGTCTTGAAACACTTTTCTGATCCACCACCACACACAAACTGAGGGATTTCAGTGCTGTAGACGTAACAAGAAATGATGCAATATTTCAGCAAATTGAATGTGAACATATTGTCAGATTTCTTTCAAAGACAGTCGGTAAAGGCAGGAACCAGGAACATGTCCGTCACGTTTTCTCCACCAGGGACTCCAATAAAAGAGAAAGACTAGCAGGCCTCAAAGGGTGGAGTTAATCAACAAAATGCCACAAAATACTATTTGAGGACCAGAGCCCATTCAACATCTGCACGTCATCACACCAGCCTCAGCACCAGTTTTGGTCGGCTGCCGTCTCTTTTGCAGTTGCTAAAAATTATCTGGATTTTGATCTCTAGTTTCCCTCAGTAACTTTAGTTCAGTTCTGGTGAAGGAATTTGGATTGAACTTTTGTAGGATAATATCAACCGATTTTTTAATTATGGCAGTTGTTTAAGGATTTTTTCTGTCAATTTTTGTTCACCATGGTGGTCTATGAGAGCAGGTTGATAGACCACCACTGTATTATTTCACGTATTAGAACTGTTACTTCAGTTCTGGTATTTCCCACATAAGACAATTTATACATACCATTTTAGGCAAGTTCACACTGTTGGACAGTGTGGCCATAATCAGTGGAACTGACAGTATTTAAATAGTGACCCCTTGGGCAACAAGAGAGGTTGTCAAGTGCTGATTGAATGTTAAATCACCTCTCACTCATAATAGCAAACAAAACAAGGTTTTGCAGTTGGCACGCCATCAGCAAGACACGTGCCTGAGGTTGCTTGGTTAGAAGTTTGGTTTTGTTTAGAAGGAAAAGAGAAATGAATGTGGTGATTATTAATACATTTAACACAATAAGCTAAATACGTGAATAAAAAAAACTAATCTTGAAATTCAAAAGAGTAAATGACAGCACAATTTAAGTTTAAATTTACATAAAATTAACTTAATAAATAATTGAGTGCGTTAGAATATTCATCATATTGGACATACCAATAAGACGAAATGCATCATTCATGTGTCTGAATATTGGAATTTGTAAAATGATAAAAAATTCAAGATTGAGAACTGAGAAGTTTTTCATCTGTGGAAATGTTTACTTACATTACCTGCATATTTGCAAAGGAAATAAATTACCCACGAAATATAATTTGATTAAAAAGATATAATCACCTAAAATAACAAAAAAGTGTATTTTGGCCACAGAATTTGTGAAATGTAGTTTTCTTTTGTTTGGATGTAGAGTGAAGATGCCCCCTGGTGGGAAAAGTTTGGAATTTTTTTCAGAGACACACAAAGTTTCCTTAACAGTATTTGTTCAAGTTTGTATTGTTGCTTTTTCACCAAAGATGTTTTAAAATTAAATTAAATACATTTTTTAATTAGTTGTTGCAAGTTTTTATTTACCAGCCTAAATATGCAGATGAGTGAATCTGAATTAGAAGAGTTCTGCAAGTAAACCAAAGACATCCACCAACTCCTGTATGGTTTTAGGGAAGCTCTATAATAACTTTACATTTAAAGTATATGTATTTACTGTGAATATCTACAATATACGAGGAAGCAACTGCAAAAAGTCTGAACCGTGTAGCAGACATAACTTGTACAACAGATAAACTGCCAGCAACTGTATTGTGGAGAAACAACCACTAGATGGAGTAAAAAACCTACCAGATAAATAACCACCAATGTATGTGACTGTAACTATCTTCTTCAAAATAACGTCCTGAAACTCACAACAGACATGATTGATTTTTTAGGACTGACACGCAAACATCGTAAAGTTACACACTTGGTTGGCAGATAAAGGGAAAAAGCAAAGCTGCTCTGATTAGAGTCATTAAGAGGAGCTCTACACACACTGATCACCTTAGTCTGATGGTGGTTACAAATATTACATATATATTATATTAATTTGTCTGCTTTAATGATTCCATCATATTCAATCAAAGTTTGAAATTAAACATTTGTGAGCTCTTAGCTGAATCTCAACATCAAGGCCTCACTCTTTTCACCTGTGGGATAGTTATACATACATGTACTGTATATGTAATATAAACGTGCATATTTCAGATGCATGCAGTTATGTTCATACCAACTCCTTAAACTGTAATACAAAGTGAGTTCTGTTCAAATGTCTCTCTGGAGATGATAGAGGCCTCTCGAAAGATCGTACCCTGCCGCCAAATTCCAGCAGACCTTCAAAGTCAGAATCAACTGTTGTGTTGGCATTTAAACAATAACACAGTCAAACTCTTTGCGCCCCTCCTCCCAGTTTTTTTAAAGTGCATTCCGTTTCCTCTCAAACGTTATCAGTCATAAAAATCTCCCTCCAGACCCCGGCTGCATCACGTGACACCACCTGCACAGGAGACCCCTACCAGCAGTCCTCCTCCTTCCTGCCTGTGGATGCTGGTAGGCATTTTACAACGGGTGGAGTTCTATGCAACAACTCGGCAGCTGGAGCTTCTGATTAATGCAAACCTGTGGAGAGAAGAGCAGAGAAGCCCAGGTCAGCCACATTAAATAGGGATATGCCACAGGAAATCACCCTGGGAGGAACATTCCCCCTGCTCCCCCCACCTGTGGATGCACATGGAGAGACATTGTCAAGGTGTGTGTGTACATGTGTGTGTCTCCACTAGCATGAGTGGCTGCATGGTTGGGAGATTGGAGATGTAATCTCCACACTTGTTTGACTTGCCAGATGTTTGTTCTAAATGTAAGAAATCGTGTAAAACAGCATCTACGCACCTGGTTGGTTAACGTTAAAGAGTCATCTGATACTCTGTTGGATTGAAGATGACAGAACTAGAAAACACACATAGGAGCTCCCAAAAGGTCGCTGAACTCCCCTCTGTGCTTTGATCATAAGGTGAATTCATTGACCTGGTACATTTGGATTTTTTTTTCAGATGTAGTGGGCTACATAGATTCTGGAAGGTATCAAATTTTAATTGTATAACAATCACATTATTAAAAAAACAAAAGTGATAACAATAAGAGGCATAAACCCTCAGATCTGATGGTGTAAGTAACAAAACCCTCATCCAAGCCATGGACGACATGATTTCTCCTAAAAAAGTGATTTCAAAGCGTCTCAATTGCCACCTGGTAACTGGCTGCACCATAGGTCATAAATCCTGTATCCTCCATGTTAGTGGATAGGACATGGATCAAAACAGTCAAAAGGCAAAGAGTAAAACATGTTTAATTCTTTCTCAAAGATCGTTCCTGTCATTTTAGGTAGTTGTTATAACACTGATGTTTAATCAAGTGTTTATTTTTTTAAGTTTGGTTTTAATTAATCATGTAATGCTATAAAAACAGAATGAAACATCAATATTGACAGCTGAGACTGACTCACAATTGGTTGAGAATGGGTATAGGTGGAACTCTGTTTCCAACAGCTCCCTCCCCTGATCGCAACAGCACAGTTCCTGGCCTCAAATGGACAAGATAGCAGAGTTCATTTCCAGAATATTTTTAATACATTTTTCTGGATAGTGGGAGGAAGGGAATTAATGTCACAGCCTTTCTAAAAATACCAAAATAAGCTTTTATTTAGCATAGAAAGCGTAACAGCAATAAAAAATAATTAAAAAAAATTGAAATAAATGTTCATTAGGAAAAACAGATTTTCCCTCAATTGAATACAATAGGCTTCCGTAGATACCTGCTCAGACCTCAGACCATATGTCTAGGACAAGCTTGAAAATAATTGCATGTTGTTGCGTTCACGGCCCATCGGATTTTCTGCTTTCACCTTGGGAAAACCAACCGCGGATGGTAGTTCAGTTTAGAGGCGGAGACATCTCTCTGTAAGTGGTGCTCATTATAGCACAGGATAGCGGGAAGTCACTTTGGGACCTGAAAAATATCTTACAGTTTTAAATCTACGCGGTTTAACGACGTGGCCGTGAAGGCGCCGGTTGGCGGTGGAGTCGTGTCGGGAACGCGCTGCTCGCCCCCGCACTACGGGAGGGCTGGAGCTAAAAGGGCGACCCTCACTCCCTCCCTGCACCCCCCCACCCTCAGCTTGTCAGCCCGCCGGTGTGTGCTCATGACACCGCCACACACACACCAGGAGACACGCGTGTACCCGCGGACAGCAGCGGCAGAGGGAACCCGACCCGGGACGAAGAGGGGACATGAGGCGGGACTTCTTGTAGCTGACAAGCGTTCGCCCGGCTCCGTCTCCCCTCCTTTGTGTTCGGTGTAAAACTTCGACCGTGTCAGCAGCTTTGACGCTCCACCGGTGAGCTGCTCACCTCCAGCCCGTCACTTCCCACACGGGCTGTCCCGGTTTGACTCTCTGCTCGCCGGGGAGAAAGTCAGAGAAAAGCCGCTGACACCTCACGCTGAGGCAGGAGAGAAGTGGCAGCAGCCCGCAAACAGGTGAGCGTGAAACCTCCACAGTTCCTACACCAGTTCCTACCGTGGACACATTGGTATAGTTGTCTCTATGTTGCATATATGTATCTAGATATACGTATAGTACACATCTTAATCTTTGTGTCTTTGCATGTGTTTTAATCAATGTTGTGTTTTAATTTAACTGGACCCTGAGTCTGAATAACACAAGTCATCATCATTATTATTATTACAGGATAAAACTATGGCAACAGTGGCTAACATGTGTCCTAATGTCAGTACAAGGTAGTTAGGTTTTCAGGATTGACATTTCTTTCCTTTTGTGTGTGTATACACACACACACACACACACACACACACACACACACACACACACACACACATATATATACACACACACACACATTACCCATCACGTGCTTACAGCAGTGATCGTCCTTCAGTTCTCTGGATGGGACACACCCATGATGATTGTTTTCACCCCATGAAATCCAGGGTTTCATTAGCCTGCATGTGTTTCACATCCTCTGAGTGTATCGCCCACTAAATAATAGATGCAATACAAATCTTCATAATGCAAGTCGATCTTCAGAGGCTGATCGTTGGTTCATCCATCAAAATTGTTCCCCACTCTTTACTCGTTTTGCAGCACTCTTCCTACTCACTTGAATAATTCATGACACCATTAATTTCGTTTGAGGATGAGGATTGTCATGTTGATGTTCCTTGTGCATTATTTAGCATATTAAAAAAGACGGTCATAGTGTGTTAAAAACATATACTTAATTGTAGTGGTACAAGATTGCACAAAAATTTGCTTTGTTCAATGTTAATCATATTTATAGCAATCTTACAATATTCATGTTTTTTATGGTGTCTAAAATAAAGTATGGTGCAGTAAATTGTCTTAATAGTTATGACAACTAAAAATATAAGTCAGTATGCATGTACATACATTGCACACATACATGTACTGACCACATACTTTTACACGTTGCATATTTATACTTTTACATACATCTGCCCATAATCACACTCACAATAAAAACATACAAATAATAACAAACAGGCAACTAGACAAATCTTCAGGGCATTATTAGTTAGCTATATCCATATATTTGATCAATTTATTCGTCCGTTTCTAGTATTCCAGGTCTTGATTTCGAACTTTAGGTTATTTTTTTTCCATTCCAGAATGCTCTTTGCATTTGACCTCAAGTTGTTAAATGAAGGGATTGTTAGTTTTAACCAGCTCCTTGTTCCTTCGGGTCATGCTTGAGTTTAATTTGTTGAACAGCATCTTAAAAATCTTTGGGTGCTAGAGCGGATCCATTTGGTTCAGTTTCTCTATCCGTTACATCCCTCGAGTCTGTTTTTAACACTTCCCCATCTGTCACTCCTCATCTCCAGTAAAAACAGCTAACACTTTTTTGTGTTTGTTCTGAGCTCCAGTTGACAGATGACATTTGTTTACAGCCCACAGGTATGTAAATTAGTATTTCAAAGAGATTAGAACCTGTTTACTCAGAGTTTCAATAAATGGATGAGTCAGGACTAGTGGAGAGTGCCAGGCTGTTATCATTTTATCACTTTAAAAGGATTCAAGGGTTGTGTTGTGCAGTGCGTTGAATATTGGGTTGTTGATATTACTTGCTTTTCCAGTACAGTTGTCTATATGCTCCTGTTTAGGGAAGTGGCCTTGAAGTGCAAATTACAACGGCAAATCACTAAACAACAAATTACAAAACTCCACAGCCACAAGAAAAAGCTAACGAAAAGCAGTCAGTAGTTCCCTCATTTAAAAAGATGGCCAGTACGTCTGTCCAATCAGTGTTTAGCCTTGTTGATAGCCGGTACCTACTTTTCTGTGAGAAGTTAATGTTGTGTTTTGCGATTTTTTTTTTTTCATTGTGGTTCCTTTTTTGTACTGTTTTATTGCTTGATTTTTGCCATTGTGATTTGCACTTCAAGGCCACCGTAGTATAGATACGGGCTCATTTCCTGATAGCAGCCATCACTGTGAAAAAACGTGTTTCAGTTATGATACCCAAAGTGATTATGCAGAACATGAGAAAATTATATAAGAGTTGATATTTTGAGGATATCTGGAAAAATTCCCACTTAACATGTCAATTTCAATTTTATTTGTATATCACATTTAAAACCACTTGGTTGACAAAAGTGCTTTACCGATGTAATGGTACAACAAAAGGACAGTAACATTTAATGCATCATAGTGCAAGTAATACAAATTAAATACAATTAATGTGATTTAAAAAAAATGTAATATAAGATATGCTAAATAAAATCAGCTGCGATGAAAGGTTCTCACCTTTTGAGGAGAACAACTTGGAGAACAGGTGTGTTTTTAGTAGCGATTCAAAGTGTGGTAAAGACTGGGCAGATCTAATGTCTGGTGGTAGGTTGATCCACAGGTTTGGAGTGGCTACCGCGAAGGCGCGAGCACCTCTGGTTCAAGCCTTGTCTGAGGTTTGTCAAGGAGCAGTTGAGTGGCTGATCTCAGTTCCCTAACTGGACTGTGCATAAAGAGAAGTGCGGATAAGTAAGACACAGCCAGTCCGTTAAGAGATTTAAAAGTAAGACTTTTAAAAACGATCCTGTAAACAGGAAGCCAGTGTATGAGGCGCAACATGGGTGTGATATGGTATGTATGCAGGCGAGCAGCAGAATTTTGGACTAGCTGCAGGCGTTTAATGGAGGATTTGTCTAAGCCTACATACAGGGAATTGTAATAATCAAGACGGGAGGTTATGAACGCATGGATAACTCTCTCTAGGTCATTTTGTGGGAGGAAGGCCTTTACCGTGGCTATTTGTCGCAGTTGATGCATGTCTACAGTTTCTTAAATTTGGCTGGATTAGAATAGAATTAAGGCAAGGTTATGTGCAGCCATGCTGAAATGGCTTGGGTTGTGTAAGCAGTGCTTTAAAGATCACTCTTGATTTATACAATTCAAAGGAAGAGGTCATAAGGTGGTCTGACATAATATTGTCTATTTAAGTCAGTCTCAACTGAGGGTCTGCATACCAGGCATTTTGATTATGACCTTTTTGAACTGCGAATCGTGCAAAGATACTCTCAGAATACAAATATCAAGTCGAGGATAATACGCCCTCTTTAAGAGAATAAATTGATGATAAAGGGAGATATAATAGAACAGTGGAATGTGGTGCGCTGAATGTACAGGAGTAAACCCACTTACTGGTTACAAACTCTTTTACAGACACTCGGCACCCTTTTAGATCTGTTGTGGAGATTTATCAAACACACAATAGTAATACTGGGCAGGGCCTCCCTTTGCTCTCAAAACAACCTCAGTTCGATGGCATGGATTTACAAGACATTGCAAGCATTCCTTTGAGATTCTCCTCCATGTTGGTGGGATTATGTCATAAAATGTCATAAAATCACATTCAGCTCATGGATCAAGAGATTTTCTTTGGGTCATGATACATTATTTTGCTGGAAGTAGCCACTACAACATAGTAAATCATTGCCATAAAGGGATGCACATAGCAAAACAATAGTCTGTAGCAATCAAACAATGATTGATTTAAAAAAGCCAAGGTGTGCCAAGACACCAACATCAGTCTGGACTGTTGTAACAAGGAAGGTCCGGTCTGTGGCTTCATTTTGCGATCACTGTACTCGAATGCCATTATCTGTAGCCTCAGGAGAAATCCAGATGAATCTGACCAGGCTATATATTTTTTTGTCTTCAACCTGTGGACACTGCAGCCAAAGATTTATTTTCTTGGCTGAAAGGAAAGGATTCTGACGCTGTCCTCTGCAGTTGTAAACGACCAGCCTCAAGGGTCAATGTGATCTGAGATGCTGTTCTGCTCACCACATTTGTAAAGAGTTATTTGAATAATTGTAGCTTTTATGTACTTTCCAAACAGTATGACCATTGACGTCATGCACTGAACCCCAGATATTCTCCTGAAATTATCTGGAAAAGGTGTTTGAACTGTTGAGTCAGACATTCTCTTGCGCTTTTCCTGCTAGCCCCCTCCAGAGAATGTCAGAGTGAACCCATGTGAGGATACAGTCAGGAGAATTCACTGCAAGTGAATGGTCATGTTGATGACACAGGACAAAGGCAATAACAGAATGCAAATAATTTAGGATGAAAAGTAGAAGCTATACATGTAGAAGACTGCAAAGAAGATGTCAACTATGAAAGACAAGAATATTTAAGAGTGTGTCAATGTGCTTAAAACAAAAACAGGATTTTTGTGGCTGAATTTATACATAATGTCCTGCCTACTGCATGCTCTACCCATGCATCACCCCTTGCTTAAACCCTCCGGAGAGTCCTGTTATTTAAGAAACATACCCAGCATTTATCCTATGAAAGATTTGTAGGTCATTTGCTAGCTTCATATCAGAAGATCTCAGTTGATCAGTCAAACGAGTAGAGAGTTATCCAGAGTGAGACTTGTAAGACTTTTAAGGGACAATTGAACTGAACAGAGCTTTTTGTTAATGTTATTCTTAATATCGGCGGTTTTCCTCCTGTGACATGTCAAAATCTTCCTGTTATTGCTACCCTGAAGTAGGGAAGTTAAGTCCAACCCTCTATGTCTCCGTCTCACAGCTGCATTCAGCTTCTCTGCCTTTATCCAGTAATGATAATGAACCTCCACAAAGCAGGAGTACTTTTGAAAACCTTTGCTATTTATTTCCAGCACCCACATGACAAAAAAACATTTGATTTCTCAGTGGTTTCTCTGACTGAAGTAGTAGCAAACATTTCATGGGATTGGGTAACAATTGGATAAAGATTTGAGAAAACGAGCAGGGACATCATTTGTGCAAGGCTGCGTTTATAACAACCTTTACTCAGCCGAGGACTATCATTTACACAGAATGTTACATCTTGCTGTTTCTTTTCTTCAACAATTTTTCCTTCTACAATACATTTTTCCCTACGTTTAGAAGGTTCCAGAGCTAGATTCTGTTATTGTTTGGGGGCTGGTGAGGTGTATAGATGTTATATGTGCTGTGGAAACGGATGCATTTATAAAATCTTGTTTTTTCAAAACAGATGTTGAATACACAGTCAGTGACATGCATCAAACAAAGGCGCCTTGTTTCACAATGTTGAAAAGAACAATCTTGCACAACATATTGACTGTAAATAGTATGGAATTGAGATATTGCACCTTTTTATCTGCATGTGATAACACAGGCTTGGTCAGTAACTTTCAGTCCACAGCTTTCAATAGGTCAGAGATCAGGATTGACTGGAGGACTGAGCTTAGATCATCCATTGTCCAAGAAGGTCAGAGCCTTGCCTTTTCCCCTCCGTGTCAATCATGCTTCATATTTGCGATGCATAGCAGATCCTGTCACTGTCGACAGTTCACTGTTCTACATTACATGAAATCTGTGGACGGCCTCTACTGTCTCTACTATGATTTGTCACAAATTGTTGTGAAATGGGCACCATCTGTTAAGAGCCAGACAGAATATATATAAAGTGTTTCACCTTATCAGTACAGGTAAAATTTCCAGGGCTAGTTGCCATTAATTGAGCTCCCATACGAGCGTGAGGGGCTTTAGTTCACCGTCTTTTCTAGTCGGCAACTTGAGCTCGCTTCAAAGCCCTCAGACAAGCAGGGAGGTGCACAGTTATTTTGTCAAAGCTGAGGTTCCCCTTTGAAAGACGGCAACAATACCTCCTTGACTGGATAACAGGTCTGCTTATTTTTCTTTCATTCTTGGTAATATTCCCACCATCTGATATCCCTCACCATAGAGTTCAAATATTGACCTTTGCAGCTGAGAAAACGTAAATTTAGAAATATGAGAATGAGGCTTTCTAGTTTCATATTTTCAGTGCATCAAGTATCTCTGAATTGCCACTTATTATTAGCTAATCCTATGAACTGGAGAAGGAAAGATGTTTTCATGGTATTTCATGATGTGAGCTCATGTCAGATAGGCAGTTCTGTGCTTGTCTTGACCACTATTTTATTACTGGTGAAACAGTTTTGTGTAACCATTACATTAATAGAATTTAAAGAACACAATTGTTCATGTGAATAACACAAAGCTGAGCTTTTCTCTTTCTTTTCAGAAAGCCAAGTTCACTGTGGTTGCTCCTGCCTCCTGGGCTCAGACAGCCTGTACAGTAGTCGACAGAGCTTGGTGTAATGTCAACACACAGATGGTGGTGAAGAGCCCTCATGCAGACATACAGATGGTACCTTTATAAAACATGACAGTCCACCAACCTTTTTATTGGCCCCTTCCTCGCAACAGCCGTGGTTGGAGGAATTGTTGTCCATTTACTGCATAGACTGTATTTAAAAATGGACAATATGACAGCCCCCAAAAGTTAAGCAAATAGTCTTTATTGGCCGCTGACAAATTTTCAGACAAATCATATTGAATCAAGTGATGACATTTTATATTCTAAAGATCAAATTCACTGTAACATTAATTTCTACAAAAAACTCATATGACCTTCTTTTAACACCAAATATCAGCAAAAGAAGAGGAGACTTTGACCATATTTTCTGCAACTTAAATTGTTGGCAGAGGTGTGATGCGATAATTGTAGTATCTTCTCCTCTTTGCAATGAAAAACATTCACACTGAGGAGGCCTTAGTGATCTGAGCCAATGGTGTTTCCCATTTGCCCACACAGTACAACAATGGTTTCCACCATGTTTCTGCATGCCACGGATGTCTTTGTCAGATGATTGCTTTCCTGGCCACAGTATCAGCACCACAGTATCACCTATGATCAGGAACAGGCCCCAGAATTCGTTTTCACAGCCCTAACAGGCAGAGAGGCCGGGGGGGGGGGGGGGGGGGGGGTCAGTCAAAACTCCACCTGCCATTGCTTGGTGTTTCCAGGTTGAGTACAAGGAATTATTCAAAGTTTTCTGCCAGGCAGCACTACAATCAGTGATATGCAAGGCATGTAGCTTTCATTACAGTCACAGATTTCACTATAACAATCTGACTAGCCAAAGAACAAATCATTTAAATCACCTGAGAACCTGAATGTGTCATGCCTCTATGAAACATAATTACACTTATGTGTTGTAGGAAGAAAACAACTCTGTGATTGATTGTCACAGTGGTTTCTTTTGACCGGTGAGGGGAAAGGCGGTTGTGAAAGCAGTGACAAAAAAACAAATTTGGATCTTTATTTGATAAGTATTTCAAGCGGGTTGAAGATGTAATTGAAGGTATAGCTGTTGCCTAAAATCCATTATTTACATGCATACATGGGCACTTTTTATGTAGGCAAGTATCTAAAAATATCTGCATACTTCTTTCTCTCATTACCATGTTAATTAACCATTTTATGAACTGTTCGGTGATTTAACCAGTTTGTGCTTGAATTGCTGGAACTGGCTGTTTAATGTAAGCTGCTGACGTGCAAGGCTAGCTGGGTAGAAGCTTCAAGCGTAGTTCTCTTTCACGATCACAGATTTAATGATCAGCAAGAAGGAACTTCAAACCCAGATGAAACTGAGACTATAAAGTTGATTTAAAAAAGAGCCTTTTCATATAAAGCTTGAATATGATCCAGATGTGGCTGGTAATGGCACACTGAAATTAGCTTGACAAGAGGCCCTCTTTACACCCCCTACTCTCCCCAAAACTATGTTTATCCTCCTGTCTTTTTGTTCTGGCCTTCTTTCTCACCCAATACATGAGTCTTTTTAGAAACAGAAAGTATATCTGAATACACTTGTTTTTATCTTTGCAGGCTTGTTACTTTTAGCTGCTTTCATGTAGGGTAGAAAATCATAGCCTTTCTTAAATAGCCTATATTACTGCTGTTCATTTGCATTGTTAGCCATTCTAACGACATGGTCTTATGAATGGTAACATTTAGTTTTTGTTAACTGGTTTATCCTTCTCGTCAGGAAAAAGGGTCAATGTTTCAGAATGAAATGGCTTCACAACTACTAAATGGGTTGTTATCAATTTTGGTAAATCTAATTTTTCCTGTCTTTATCTACTTAAATGATTTAACTTTGGTTATCTTTGGTGTTCCTTTAACTTGAGGTTCATATCTGTAGTTGTGAGAGAAATGTCTATTGGATGGATTGTCATGATAAGTGGGACAAATTAATTTGCCTCTTATCTTTTATCATTTTGACTTTACAGCTAGTGCCATCATCAGGTTTTAATTACACTTTTTTCCAAATAGTTTTGTGTATAATTAAATTGGATTGAGTAAGGTGGTGTTTCAGTGTGGTTAGGGATGTTTTGTGTCAAAGCCAAAAGAATGTTGCTTTTCATTGAATGATCGACTCGCAAACGCATCCTTGATGCGTCTTGGGTGTGTTCACACCTGCACATGAAGCTTTCCACTTGAGATCAGATCACTTGAGAAGCTAATACCAGGTCTGAACTGGGCCTTTGTGTATGAATCATGGACACTGACATTGAGCCTTTGGCTTCCTGTAAATGTCCATTGGCTCTTCTCAGCTGGATCCACCTCCTGTCTTAGATGCTTCCTTTCCTGTTCAGTGCCTCTCCAGAGATCTATAACCACAGGCTTTGTGGAAGTTGATGAGGGGGTTCGGTGCAAATATACATTAAACAGAGAGTCTGTGTCATCTAGTCTTTAAAGTGATAATTATTCAGACCCACACAGCATCAGCTGCCTAAACGGTAGCATGGTGGATCAGAGGTTAGTGCTGTCACCTCTCAGCAGGAAGTTTCTGATTTCAAACCCCACAAAGGGTTACTGCGGGTGTTACATTTCTATCATACTCCGAAACACATGTATAAGGAGCATCAGTAATAATTTTATCCTTGCACTTTAGCTGCTCAAAATGTAGATTCCAATTTATTCATGGTATCACAGGTGATGGCTCAGTGGAGAAGTATTGCTTTGATTTTGCAAAAAACGATTAAATCAGTAATGCCCCCCCCCCCCCATTCACAAGGCTCCATAAAGCTCATAATAAGACTTTATTGTTTGATTTCTACATTGCTTTGCCAAGTTCTGTCCCTGCAGCTACATACAAGCTCATACTTCTCTATTCGACCAACTTTGCTTCTCTATCAAATCCCCTTTTCTCAGAAACCAAACCTTTGTTACTGTTTTTTTCAGCCCTAGAAGGTGGCTTCATACTCGTATTTATGATTATACTCCTTATGATCTCAGGATGAAAAATTAATTATAATTCCACAATTGATACACTTGAACCTTAAATTAGATCGATTTACTTTTCCTCTCCCAGTCATTTGATCCATGCCCTAATAATGGGAATTTATGAGAGTCATGGTACTTCCTCTTCCTGCTTTCAATATTCTAAATTGTTTTTATTTTTAGTTTCTTGGATTATCTCTCCCCCATATTTTTTCAGATTGACGAGCTGTCATTCTGATGAGCAGTGAGATGAGAAGTGTCAGATTGTCAGCATGTCCGTACACCCCCCAACCCATCTTATTCAAGTTATATGCCTCTGTCAACCAGTTTGCAATGCATCTCTCCTCATTGTTACTTTTATTTATTATTCCCCATTTGCTTTGAGCTACTGCTTCACTGTTCACTACCCTGCAAGGCACAAACTAAGCTATAAATGGATAGTTCACCCAAAAATCAAAATTCACTCATTATCTACTCACCACTTTGTCGATAGGAATGAGTGTTTGAGTCCACAAATCAGTTTTGTAGTTTCAGGGGTAAACGGCGTTGCAGCCAAATCCAATACAGTTGAAGTAACCTTTTCAAACGTCCAAAAAAGGACAGAAAAATACATAAAATGCCTACATACTGCTCATGTGGTTTCATCCAAGTGCCCTTGGCCTTGGCATTCAAATTTGACCCAAAATGGCGTCGTTAACACCATGTTTTTCGCCTAAATGTTCTCATATATCCTCCTGGACTCATGTTTGTGCGCATAAACCGCACAAGCTCTCGCCTAAAGAGCCGAGACTAGATGAGTGAGAACTTGCGATAGCAGATAGCTGTATTGCAAGTTCCGGTAGCATGTAAACATATATGCAACGCTATTGCGAGTTTATCTATTGATATTGTAAGCTGCTGTGAAAATTGGGCACAAGAAGACAATAATCATTCTCTTAACAGTGAGTTGTTTATGCTCCATCAAGCTGTCTATACTCCTACTTATCTGTTTAACTGTAACATTAATACACTGCCTTTTTTTTTTTAAGCATTGTTAATTTCATAGAGGATAAAGTTGTTCAACATGATTGCTGTAATCGGTTCTGTTAGTTTCAGAAATAATAGTAGTTACATATGAGCAGGAAGGACATTAACACCCTTGTGAGGATTTTACAGTAACACTATTCTCATTTGTCAGGCCACAATGTTCTGAAACAAGTGTCTCTGAACAAGTATGTGTCAAATACTCAACTCTTCTTTTTTCCATTTTGCTGTCATACGCTTTGAGAGATAGAGAAACATTGATCCGTGTCTCAGGTCTTATATGTCACATTCCTGTTCTTAAGTGCATGGTTGACCTTGGTGGCCCTCACAAAGTGGAATCTGTGGCTATTTTCTATCATTTGTCTCCTAAAGCTATTGAAATGCCTTGGTAATTCTTGCAACAGATGCCTGGATTTAGTGGATACATAAATCGAAAAAATATACTCTACCTGGCTGAGAAACTATAAGCATGTTTTTCTTACCATGTGGACCTTTAACATATGTCTGAAACGCACAAGGAAGCTGATGTTTTCAGTAGTATCCTAAATCAAATTCCTTCTACATGTGCTATGGCTATCAATAGACATGTTGACCTGGAAACCAATACCACAATATCAACCATATTAAGGCAATAATCCAAATAATGGACTGCGATGTAAACAGCATTTTGTGAATAACTTTCTAATTTTGAATCGAATTAAGACATCTGGAATAATCTCACCTTAATCAAATTATGGAGGTATTTATACATTCACATTATAACATCCTCACCACAAACCACAGTACGGCGAATGCCTTAAGGCCAAAGCTAACGTTACCTCACTGAATCTCCGTCCCTGTCTAACGTCAACCAAGAAAACCATAAGAGCGACCCTGCATAGCGCAACAGCGTATCCATCCACCTCCCAAAGACGCACTGAAATAACGGATGCAATCGCATTTCATTTGGCCAAAGACATGTGTCCAATAAATAATTTGCCAAGTAGCAATAACTGTAGCTTTCTTTTAAAATTAAGCCTTTAGGTGAGATTATGATGCTTCAGTTTTAGGGTGATAAATTATACTGTAACGGTTGCAGTATAATTGATCAAGGTGTTAGGCGGCCTAACACCTTGTTATTGCCTTTTCTGCATAGGCCTGAAATACATTAGCTGGAATGTAGCACAACAAGGAAGTGAAAGCAGTGCTCTGTTTTAATTTTGGGTAAAAAGTGTTGATACTATTTTATTTATATTTTCCTAAGAGGTTGTCCCTAAAATTAATGAAAAATTGTGATTAATAATTGAGATCTCAATATTGATAAAAATAATCGTGATTATGATTTTGGCCATAATCATGCAGCCCTATATTGACATACAAACTGCTGGATGATACATGCCCATGTTCGATTGTAAACAAGTGTTAGGATTTAATATAGACTTGAGTCATAACCAGAGCTTACTCTTTAATATGTGAAACTGAATAATTCATTAGCAACTCATGTAAACATCATGATCGAAATAGTGTCACATTCACAATAAGGTTAATAGTTGCTGTCCATGTAAAATCGTCAGTGACTGGTGCAGCTGACAGGGCAGTTCTTGGCGGTTTGTGGTGTCAGACTCAGGAGGAACAGGAGCTGAAGGCAAGAGTCTCTGCCACACACCACACTGACTCATGGGAATGATAATGGGATTTTCTCAGGTGTGTTGATAACTTGGGCTGAACTGATAATATTTATGACTGCACTTAAGATTACTGTTCATGGACACTTGCCAAACATTATTTTGAGTGGTTAATGCAGAAGATTTCTTTATGAATTAATAATTACAACAAATCTGAGTTCTAGTTGAAAGGAAACCCCAATATTTGTTAATGCACAACATGTAATACTTTAAGACTAACTTAAATATGTTGTATGCTTTTCTGAAGCTGCAACTGAAGGGTTCTGTGCTACTTAACTAGGTGATGTTTCATGACACGGAAGAGGACAATGAGTAAATGGATAACTTGATTTAGAAATGTAGAATGTAAAATCAGTGCATATGTTGATGATTTCAAACAGTGGGTTTTGGAACCTTATAAGTTATTTGACAACAACACGTAAAACAAGTTGGTAGGAGCGAGAAATCTGTTTTCACAGAGGGTGAAAGACACTACCTCGTACTTTTTACAAGACTTTGTGTTCCCACTCGTCTGACGTCATAATTGAATCCTCTGCTCCTCAACTCAAACATAGCTGAAGAGGGTATTCATTAGTCTGTCAGCATATTATGATGTGTGTAACTTGTTTGGCTGATTTTATTTTACAGCACACAGGGAGAATAAACTAAATGAAACTGTTTCTTTTACAGCCTGAGAAGACATTTATTGTGAAACGGTCATATGAAACAGTGAACGCGAGTCTGTTAATTTTGTTTTTTTTATTGCTACATCATTGTCTTTGAAATTTTTTCAAATTTAGTTGTGAAACAAGGTCTGATCTTCATGATACAGTTGATTGCAGGCATTATTTTGCTGCCATCAAAATGTACCAACAGGATAATATGAATTTATGATACAATGTAAGGGGATACAAATAATTAATTAGGAAAATGGGTCTAGTTAGCACATCATTTTTCAGATTTAATGGTAGTTTTGTGACCTATCATCGTTTAAAGGAGAGCTAGACTGTCCCTTTTCTTTCTATACAGCTCTCTTTTTTTATAAATTTTATTTAATAGTCATCTAATGATCGTAGTTTCTCCCATTCCCCTTTTTGTAATAATAATAATAACATACATTATGCAGTCTGACTGGCCAGTAAGAACATGTCTTTATTTTTTTGTATCCCAGGAAACTCACCCGGCTTTGTCTCATGGTGTGAGAAATTAAAGAAAGCAGTGTGAGGTGTATCCTGCTTTTGTGTATTCTTCCTTATTATCTGTGCTTACCTTTGCTTGTACTCTTAAGTGCATTATCTGTAACCTCTTCAGACCATACCTTGAATAAAATTTTTAAACTAACAATTTAGTAGCACTTAAATGGCGCTTACTTATAGCACTTTGTAGTTTTGCTTTTTGAAGAAATTGTACTTTTTTGATTCTTGTTCTGGGTTTTTACCCTCATGGTTGAATGTACTTATTGTAAGTTGCTTTGGATAAAAGCGTCAACTAAATGAAATGTAATGTAAATTCCTCTTTAAACAAAAAATCTTTATATTGAATTAAGTGCAATATTCTATTTATCATAACACAATAATGACTATTCACGGCTGGATTATAAAAGTGTGCACATATGCTGTTGTAAACACAGGCTTGTTTTATTGCAGTTCTGTCCTGCAGTGCACAGGAAGTGGCAGGATTTACTTCAGAAAGCAGCAACAAAGGCTTGTTTAGACTACACAGCAGAAGAGGTGCGTTTTGGGAGTTACTGAGAGTATTGCTGCAGGGATGATGGATCTTTTAGGACCTAATTTAAAACATTGGCAAGTCTCTCTCGAGTGAGCGCTTTTGACTGTCATTGCTGAGCTAGCTGTAATATAGTTCTGATGTAATGACTCATTGCTTGTTAGCGTGTGCATTATCACCGATGTGTCATTTATCAGCTCCCTTACAGGCATCTTCTGATGCCACAGGGTTTAGCCAAGTCTCAATGGTGCTTTTACTCTGTGTCAATTCACATCTCAGTTCAGATTGTTAAGACATGATCACGAAAAGATGAAATTTATGATGTTTGTTGATGATTGGTTTTCAGAAGACTCAATATATTACTAAATGCAGATAGATTTTTGCGTGTTGTATTTATTCTTTTGCTTATGAAAAGACTACTCATGCTGTTTTTGGAGTCTAGTAGTGTCAGTCGAACCAAAGTGCTTGTATCTAGTTATATTAACATACAGAGAACATTAAAGATCACTTGACAGTGGCCTACAATATAGATTGTGAAGCTTGGAGTGTCACATTGTTCAGTTCTGTGTTAATGGTCTGATTCATCGATTTATGAACCACAACATCTTGTAACACAATCTAGTTGAAAAATAATTCACCCAAAGGTGTAAAAAGAGTTATATTGAATTGGAAAGTGTCCATCATCCGTTTCTTCCGTTTACCTGAGGTTAGGTAGCCACAGCAACATCCAACCTACGTAGAAAACTAATTTCAGCTGCTTGTATCTGCAATCTTTTTCACTCAATCACTACCCAGAGTTCATGACCGTAGGCGAGGGTCGGAACATTGATCGACTAGTGGATAGAAAGCTTGGCCTTGAGGCTTGGCTGCATCTTCACCACAGTAGGCCAATAACACACCTGTAGTACTGCCGATACTGACAATTGCAAGCCTGTAGTATTGGATTTTGTAATATTGAGCAGGTGGTACAGACTGATTTTATTCAGTCCGTAAATGACTTGGGTTTTTAATAACAGTGAAGAGGCTAATTAAGCATAATTTGTCAAATTTATTTTTGTCAAGTATTCTTTTTAGTGTCTCTTGTTTGTCACTAGTCGGTTGGATAGTTCTCTGCTGCTTGGCCTTTCCTTCAGTTCCCTCGTCAGAAGTAGACACTGCTTTCTGCCAGGGAATCTGCTGAAACATTTCCTCCCCTGCAGACTATTTTCCCTCGCTGGGCCTGTTGATGGGAGGAAATGAGGCAGCAGAAAAGGAGATGACACCAGCTGTTTAGGGGGTTTTCATACACCCCAATTGTTGACCGACGTTGGACAACTTGAGACAGTCACATATGTTAAGAAAACTGCTGCTTCTGTTTTTGATGATTTCATGATAGTGTGGCTGTGACACTGCCATGACTGGAAGCTTTTTGACAACAAGTGACAACATGACCGTGCAGAAAGTGGTTGTTACTTTGCCTTGATGAACGCACCAACAGAGACTCACTGTGTCAGTGCTTGATTTCTTTTTCTGTCTTAAAGGTTTGGTCGACGTGCCCAGACAAACATCCATATTTGTCTTCTGTTCATGTGTGAAGTCATTACTCATACCCAACCATCACTGAATTTCAGGTCAATCAATATTTAAAATTGCTAAATGAAATGTCATTTGGCATTTGTGTGTTAATGATACAGGAATGGATTTTTTTACGTTAGCCACGTAAATGGACTTAAAATGAATGTATAGTTCTTAAAGTATTGGTAGGTCAGATTTCAATTTATCAACTAGATCACAAGAGGTAAATGCTAGTGAGTACATTTTTTCAAAGTGAAGGAATTGTATGAAAGACATGAAACTAAAATGGCAAAAGATATATAAAATACCAACAGTATGGCACTAACGGAGAGGACATACTCCCACCAAGGATAAATCCCTATTTTGCCTTATTAAAGAGAGTGGGAACAAATGTATACATGTATGTTTATATATGTATATTTGAATTCTGTTCTCACAAAATTATAATCTCCATCTACACGACAGACATGGTTTATTCGGAAGAAGTTTCTGAAGAGCAGTAGTCTAACAATGCCTGATTTAGGTCTTAATCCCTGTAGTGTAGTGTGAGGTTGGAAGCATATAGATCAATGTTGGGTAATACATTGGTACAGACATCAAATAAGATGAGGTGATATTGATTAAACACTGGTGAACATTGGTGGGACATAACAATGTGACTCTCAGCCTCCCTCTGGTCTGAGCTAGGTTTTGCCTGACATTGCCTGTCAAAGACACTTGTGGTCCTGCTGGGGTGGGCCAGGATTATTATACCCTCGGGGTCAGGCCCGCCCTCCTCAGAGCAGTTATACAAATAACAGGAAACATGGTTCCTGCTGCAGATGTTAATGAGCAGCTGCCCAGAGCCGGAGACGGAATGATTACAGCAAGAGGAGTATAACATGCAGAAAGCCTCTTGAACATCAGAGGAGACTTAGCCACTTGCTAGCTCTGCTTCACAAACTGCAGCTAAGCATGTTGGTGTGTCTATACTTCTAATTGTGTTTTTTTGACTCCTCAGCAAAGAGCTGTCATTAATTACGCATAATTAATGCTTTGATGACACCAACATGCACTTTCAACCTCAGATTAAACAAAGTTATGCATCTGAAACTGCAGCAGCACAACAGGCTCCGTCATGTCTCCGGAGGGTGAGGTAAACTTGTGATAACAGTGAGCAATTCTGTTCTATCATTACTGTTATTGCTGATAGCAGAGTATCGGTGCTGAGTCAGCAGCAGCTCAATGGGAAGACTTGAGTTATGACTGAATGTTTACAGCTAACACCGCCTGGTTCTTCCTGTGGTCGCTCCAACAGTGTTAGCCAAGAGCTACAGTATGGGAGCTGAGGTTTTTTAGCAGTATCTTGGTGCTCTGCTGCTCCTCCACACTGGGAGGAGCTAGTGGAGCTGGAGCAGGCACAGGGTAGGGTGCCTCCCTGATAAAAGGCTTAACATTTGCAGATACAAACATTAAATTATATAAAACCCTGTTTTTATTCACAACATCACATCCTCGTTTTGTTTGCAGGTTCTGTTGCCATGTATTCCATAAATGTTCCCCAAAGCAGAATACGCTGATTTTATTCATTTATTTTTAAACTGAAAGTTGAAGTGTTTTGCTCAAATGCCATTGTTACATAACATTCTTGTTAGGCCTGTTGGCCTTTTCTTTCCTTTTTTTTTCTTATCTGGCCTGACATAAAAGGAAGAGATAGTAACTACATGCTGCCTTTTCTGCTCCGATATGAAGTGACTACTTGATATATTCATGGTCAATGTAATTTAACACAATGGTCAATTACTGGTCGGTTCACCAAGCCCTCTTTTCCCCTTGATCATACTTATGAAAACTGCTTGCACTCTCTGTTGTCATTGGAAATGGGAGCTGGGTTTTGCCTGAAAAGCATGATGCTTTTCAAGCAGTTCCATGAATTATCCAATGTGGTCTTCCAAACAACTTGTAACTGCTTACTTCAATGTTAATCCTGTTTTCTCTTTTCATCTCCTTACAGGGTTCTTAATAGTCAGTGGGATGTTAGAGGTCTGGAAGCAGGACCAGGACTGACTGAAGGAGCATGGTGAAACACCAACCCCTCCAGGTCTATGAGCGGCAGCTGTGTCTGTCATGTATCACTGGGATCTATGGTTGCCGCTGGAAACGCTATCAACGTTCCCACGATGACACCACCAAGGTGAGAGGGGGAGGAAACCCCTTTAGTGGATGAAGTGTAGCAATCACAACAGCTGTGCATCTGGTTAAGATGAGGCCCTTAACAGTGTGACACCATGTAGCATATTGCATAGAGTGCATGATTCAGTGCATGTACATCACTCATGTTTGCCCTCAGCAGCCAATCTGACAATGCACCAGAAAATGACATTTGACAGACCATGCAGCAGCACATGTCTGAATCCTTCACATCTTACAGATTTACTCTAGTTTTACATTCAAGAGATTGTAGATAACACTTTTCACTGTGGTGGTTTAATATGTGGAATTTTTGAAACGACAAAACACAAAATAACAGAACATGTGTTCACATCAAGTGGCAGCAAATTCTGTCTAATTTATGTCAAGGTCATTTTCTGTGGTAACTGCACTGCTGTACCAAGACAAATGTATGTATGTGTGTTGGTTTGTAAGCAAGCTTACACAAAAACTACTAAACCGATTTTCCATAAATTTTGGTGCAGATCCGACGAAGGGGCTGATCTTTTTTTTCCTCACTTTCTTTAAATTTCGGATTCGGTTTTTCAGCATTTTTCATGTTTTCTCAGAGAATAATTAACGGATCTTAATGAAAAAACAGGCATAATAAGGGGAGTTATATTTATGAGTGTGTACAATTTGGTGCAGATCAAGTGAATTTAAATGTGGTTTCATAAGAATTTGGAGGAAGTATGTGCTCTAGTGAGTGCCATTCTAGTTTCCTTTATATTGGACTTCCAATGACGTTAACTTCATTTGTGTTAAAATATTTTTAAGTAAATCATTACACTCCGTTATTTGGCTGCTGAATTCAAAAGTTATTGCTGGAGCTGTTCCATTTATCTTTGTCTTATCATACCTTGAATAACAAGTTGGCTGTGAAGAAAGGGCTCCATTACTGACTGTCCTATGAAAAAAAAATATATCAAACCTATACAAGACTCTAGTGTACGTCTGTGTTTAACATCAAAAGCAGTGTTACAGCCCCTGGTCTGTAGATACCCTCCCCTGATGTTGTCTTTCAACATTGATTTACCAAGAACACTTATCTTTGACCAAATCTGTCCTTACTGGCTTATCCTCCACCCAGTAACCTTGAGCTTTCCACACTGAGGCTCATTCGATATCACAAAACTCCAGTGTTTCCACTGTGTTTTAATTAGTTTTTAGTTCTAGTCATAAATGTCGACCTTTAGTGTTTGTGTGCATAATTAGTATAGCACTTGGCTGTTGTTTGGTGCAGAATTTAGTGTTCTTTATTGCAGTCGCATCTGGGATGACTTTAAGAAAATCAAAATTTATGAGTAATTTATTTGGCATTTTAAATTATTGTTAGGCACTTAGTTACTTTTTAAAATATGCCATTTGAGATGAATGTTTGAATGCATTTTTATTTTTTGTAGTTTCCCTTTTGTAGCTACAGTTTCTTTTAAAAATGTAAAGCCAAATTTGCAACCATAGCTGTCAAATTCAACCCCCAACCAAGGAATTTAGTCATTAATTTTGTATCGTATTAGGCACATGCCAGAATCAGTATCACAGCTTGGTACACAAGATGAGCCTTGTGTTCTGAGCTTTCCCTTAATCTCCTCTATTCTCTATCTAATGTCACAAAGGTTATTTTGTTGCAGCAAACCCAAACACATGCAGCATATAACAACATTTATAACCTCTAACCAACCTAATTTTACTCATGTCGGTAAATTTGGTTAATACTTTCCCCAATGCGTATATTAACAAACTGTTTGATTTCTGCTAAGTTCCATGCTGTATTATCAAGCTGCATGTTTTCCAACCTCACTCCCTTGCTGACCTGCCCTCACTTTACACATTGACAATAAACACCAACACTAATCAGAGGTTATATGGACACGTAGGCTACAGTACTTGACGTTTTCTTTGTGTTTGTTTGTTTTGCTCTAAAGTTTAGGAGACAAGTATTTAAATGCATACGTAGTTCACAAACAACACGAGATGTAACGTGGTGTGTGGAATCATGAATTGTAATCAATGTAAAAGTTTTAATTAATCGTGATTTTGATTTGAAGTCATATCCCCCAGCCATATTATACTGAATATGAGCAGAGACCCAGAACATCAATCTCATGTCTTGTAGTCACAAAAAAAATTTAAAATACATAAAGCCTACAATAACCCTAAATGGAATGTTTAAACGGAAACAAACAACACACTAAGTCATTGACAGCACTTGGATCAAGTAAGCATAGCAGAACTAAATAAAGGCATATTGATTTTCTTTCCCCCTGTTTGCAGGAAACTTGACACTGTGTAGCTCTATTTCCTGTTGCCAGTGGTTGTCTTTCAGGCTCACTGATGGGATAGTGCAGAGTCGGCATTATTTGTTCACGGTGCTCATCTTTTTGTTTCGACCGTGTGGTTTTGTACAGCACACGAACATGCTCTTGACCCAAGTGTAAGAAGCTAACAGGCACATGCACTCTGCTGCAGGCTGCACACCCTTTCCAACCAGGTGATTCCACATATCGAACTGACGCACTGAGCCACTACCAAGTGCTGCTTTGTCCTGGTGCTGAAAAGACCAGTCATTTCCATTGCGAGTGCTACCTGGTGTAGGTCAAGGTGATGTCACATAAGCCTGCATCTGTAATGATCCCAGTAAACAAACTGTGACCAATCAAGGGCAGGTATCCGCTACATGTAACTGGACCTGAGCGAATCACAGAGGCGTGAGACCTGAGAGTGTCGTGTTGAAACAACGGTGCAATCCTTCATAAGCCACAAGTAGCTCATGCTATTTCACCCCATTATCATCTTTGTTCACTGTGATGAGCCGTTTCAGGTCGACCGGCTGTCTCAGCGAAACTGCTTCTGTCTGTACTCAAGGTGCTTTGTAGAGGGAAGGCCCACGTCATGCAGTGCAAGCCGATCTGACCTCTCAGTAATAATTGAAAGTATTTCCATTTAGCCACTCATTACCATTCAGTCACATAAAGGCTTCAAAAATAGAAACAAAGCTGCTCTGCCATCATCTGTCAGTGATCTTGTGGTCTTCATTTTCCCTGCACTGTGAGGTATTGGACGAGGCAGGCAAAATAATTACCTAGAGTTAGAAGTTACACTTACTTGGCTGCAAAAGGATATAATCAAATAGTTTTTGAAGAGATTTTGTTTGTAAAATTATTCCTTTGTCCTGCTTCAGACTTACTGTGAAATTTCATTTATTTTCATGATTTGTAAGAGTGTCCGAAATTCCATTTTTATGTCCACCAAGGAGGTAATGTTGTTGTCTGTTGATCATGAAAATAAACTAAAGAACTTTTTTTCCTGAAACATGGTGGAAGGTTGGGATCGAGCCACTGTTGAGTGGAATTGAATAATGGGGAGGGTACAGGAATAATAATGACTAATAAGGGTAGTGTGTAAAGAATAACATTGGGTTATTATTTCATGGGGGATGATTTTGAAGGTCATACATATATTATAATAATAACCATAAAAATCAAAACGCAGCATTTAAATAATACATAAAGATGGGACACCCACTTGTTAGTACCAAGACAGCAGAGAGGGTAGGTTTTTGATTTGAGTTTTATCATAGTTTCCAAATCATCCATTGTTGTGTTACTCACCTGAATAAAGGCTGATATTTATATTTACAGGCGTAATAAACCAAACCCTTTATCTAAAACCTATTTAAAATATGCCCTGAAATATGTAGGAAATGCCTTGTTCGCTCACATTATCAATTCATCATCGACGGTAAATATTTGCTTTCAGAAGCTGTGAGCGCAGATGTAATGATTCATTGATTGTTAATGAGAGTTATCCTGATGAAGAAAAACTCACACTGTGCTGGGGGAAAAAGGTTAAGCCGGCTCAAACAAAAACTATTTTGAAATGAAAACGAATTAATCCTTTTCTCATTATTCCCCTTGAACATAATACAGCCTATGATTTAACGTAACTTATTTTTACTATGCTCACCCCACCCGTGCTCGAAAAAGCTTAACGGCTGTGTTCACGGTCAGCTCACTGGTTGGAGCGGGGTAGCTGCAGCATCCCTCAAATACATGAATTGTTTCTCTCTCTGAGTTTTCTGTTTGTGTTTCTGATATAAAGATCTAGATTAGTTTGTGTAAACTATAATGATTTATTTAGGATTTGCACATCCCCAGTGCCAAATATTTACCTTGACATCTTCTCGAGAATCAGCTACTCTTTATGTCCTGTGATGGGATACTGAATATCTGATGTCAGCTCAGGCTTCAGGAAAATATGATCAGGTTTTATGACTATATTCTTCAATACGCAATAGAAAATTTAAAAAAGCCATGAACTTTACCCTTGTTAATCACTGACTATAGTTTAAAATATATATATCACAGATTAAGTATTTTTGTCAAAAGAGATTGTCTCCTGACTTCCCCACATTTCCTTCCTAAAAGATGTCAGTCATGCAGGATACCCTGACATGTTCCAGATCGTGAAAATAAGGCCTTGGAGGACAAGGGATTTATTTTTAGCTTCTCTATAATGTTAGTACACTGCAAGGCATGGGTTGCAATTACATTCTCTAGCCAGTGTGATTTATTTGAATCTAGAACCATCCAACTGTAAACATGCAAGTGTTCGGACTGTTGCAGAACAACATATTGACTTTATTGGCTGTGATTACCAAAGCCTCAAGCTTCTTTCTGTGCATCTTCTGAGCCTTGTGACACATAGTGAGTGACTTGTGCCATATGTTTCCTCTGACCTAAACAAATAATTCCAAACATCAAATGCTACAAGCTTAACAATTGGTTGCTGGAAATGGTTGCATGATGTCCTGCTAAACCTTTCCATGTAATATTAGAAAATTAAGTGAAAAAGGGAAATACATTGACAGTGTTATCTGTATTTCTTCATTTTAAAGTAATGGGAAATTTCAGTTCAGTACTTGGCAAGTGTTTTATTTTTTTATCCTCAGTTCCTCCTCTCTATTTTTGCAGACACATTACTTTCCGTGCCTTACTCTGGTGCTACGTTATAAAGCTGTGCACACCCAGTGTGAAATGCCAGGGACTTATCGGGATATGCTCAGGAATGTGACAAGGGACTGAGGTGTTAAGTCCAGTGAAGATAGAGGCAAAGAGGGAGGCATGTGAGACTGCACAGTCAGAGAAGGATTAAAAGCTGTAGGAGCTTTGTCTTTTTCTTTTTGCCTTCTCTCCTACATTTACATGTTTACATTGGCTCTGGGCTAAATCCCAATCTCAGGGCTTCAATGTTGAGTTTCACAAATCAATGTGCGACGTTGTATGGGTTGACACTTGGTCGTACCTAACTGAATCAATAATTTGATTGTGTGTTAACTACCGTAACAGAGATCTACTTTACACTGAAATCACCTTGACATATATCATTTCATAACTGTAATGTGTATTGTGTATAGAGTAAATGATACTCTATAATTACACTTGGTTAATACATTATGTCAATCACTATAAATTGCTTGCATACGTATGCGCTAAATTGTGGGTTCTGTGTCTTTACGTACATTTTCATCATCTCTTTGTAGTTACTTGTACAGTAGCTACTGTCTTCTTTCGGACTAATCTTATCAGTTGTGTAACTCACACAAACAGCAGCTCTATCACAGTCAGAAGCGCATTATCAGTCACAAAGTGTGTTGGGAAAATTTTTCTTTGTTATATAAGTGTAGACAAGTTCGGACACCTTTTTGTAGCCACACACAGTAACGTACTGTACATAATGCAAGTACAACTCCTTCATATATCCTCACACACTGTAACCAGCACACATCCAAACAGGGTCATTTAGCATAACATGCGAGTTCACTCTGTAGTTATACCAAAGAATGCAATGCTATGTGGTAGAAATGTGTGAGTTATTATAATAACGATCCATATGCTTGCTTGTGTGATTAATAGGCCGTTGGGTTGTTTTTTCTCCCTGTCTGCTGGTAAGGAGGTCAGAGTTATACACAGAAGGCGTGTGTATTGTAGCTTGAAGAAAATGTACACAACAATAAACAACCTGACCTATGAATCTAAAGAAAGACAGGTTTTGTTATGCAACTTTTTGTATAGCTTCTCGACCACACACCATCCTCATTATAACTTACAAATTAGTAGATAAGATTGTCATGTGCTTTTTTTAATAGTAATACAACGTGGTTTGGTGTGTCTGTGTGAGAGTGAGTGTGATTTCTTATGTGTACCTAAACAAACATGCCCATGCATGCATGTACTGTGCAATAGAGCAGCAGCTGAGCATGCATAATGTCCCTCCTGTGGATAGCACTCCGATTGTTGCCTAAATCATGTTGGCATTAGATGTTGTGCACATAGGGAAAAGTTTAACAAGTAAATAACAGAAAAAAGCTGTACCCATCATGGAATCTACATTACAAAGTGATGCTACATTTAACCATGTTCTGTGCATGTGTCATTTTCCTGGCATGGTTACAGAAAAAAGTGTTTGTTAGTCAGCCCAAAATATAAAGAGTTTTTAAGTAACTTAGGGATGAAGTTAATCTCTTTGCACTCCAATTGACTCACCCTACAGAAGATGGAATTATTTATGCAATCATTTTAGTATCCAAATTTATATCTTTGCTGCAAAATGTTGTCACTGCTTTCAGTTTAGCTGGGTATTAAATAATAATGATGTAAATGAACATGGCTGAAGTTAAAATAATATAAATTATCTAAATTCAGACAACCTGATACTAACCTGATGGTGTAAGTTGACGCATAGACTGTCGATGCATAGACTGTGTATATATGAATTGACAACTCATCTCCAGTTGCCCCTTCCTCCCACAATCTAGAAGTTGAGTCATAATATCATGGATATGAACACTTTCATCTTGAGCATTTGGAGCCAGAGTCTGCAAATGTGTTAATCATGACAGTTCACATTTTTTTTGCATCAAATAACTAATAAAAAACGGCTTTACTGGAAAAAAATAACATCAGTGTAAAGAAACATCAGTGTGATAAACTGCCTAAACAGAATTGTTTTTGACATGTACGTTTTAGTTTGACCCACATTCCATCTGCTAAGATGAAGGAGGTGGGTTTTATGACCTTGAGCTGTGTAGTTGTCATGGCGTCCATCTTTAAATACAGTCTATGGAAGCAATAAAGCCCAAATAATTTCCATTAGATCTTGAACCAGAAAGATGCTACTTTGCCAATGTGATTACACAGCACTGAGAACTAAACAGCTTGATGGTGTCAGCTTGACAAGAAGAAATACACGATGGTAACCGGAAGGTTTGTCACAATAACTCCAGACATTTAAATGCTTTTTAAATGCTACATTTTTGCAAGGATATCTCTGTAGATAGATTCTTACCTTGTCTGAAAAAGGGCAGAAATTACCACACCTGCTTTTCCCAGATGTTAAATCACTTTTGCAACTTCTGGCTGGGGGGGATTATAAATCTTTAGTGGATACAAATGTCTACATGCTGCAATTATATTTGTCCCTATCCATTTAATATTTATGTTTCAGCTGTAAAACTTGTCCAATATAGTTAGGTCCTTTACTTCCATCCTTTTTTCATATTTACGTTGAATTAATTTTCAAAATATATTAATGTATGCTATTGCAGCTGTTTGGACTACATTTCTAAAAGTAGCTACAAAAAGGTCCTTGATGATTTTGAAAAGTCATTTGAATATTTTGGAATTATGCTTTAATTACAGCTCAACTTAATAATTTGATATGAGCTAATTCAGTGGCTCTTAGTTTTCCCAAAGGTGAACTATGTCCTCTTTGTCTTTCATGATTTCTCCAAGGGGCGAACAGCGTAACACTATAGTCAGGGTAATTACTAGAGCAAAGCTAAGATGGCCATTAGCGTGCACTGTTCTTCAAACAGTCTGATTCCCAAAGCAGAGCTTGTGATTTTCTGATAGATTTCTGCTGCCATGGGGGTGCTGCGCCTGAATAAAATGCCAGCCATGCAGAATGTTAACGTGATGTCGCCAGGGCAGGCTAAGTCAGGCCACACAAGCTCTGCTGCTTAGTTAGCTGGGAAACAGGAAGAGGGACCGTCAGGCCTGATAGGAGTGGGAATCTGTAAAGCTGCTCTCATTTTCAAATGTATGCACCACACTGTCAACCCTTCAGAGAAGTCCCCTATCCTCAAACACACATATGCACACACAATGTTGAACCACTGGCTAAGACAGCCGGCTGTGTGGTTGTGAGGTTGGACGTCTCAGGACTTCTGCGCTCCTCACACATTGCCTATACCTGCAGTTCAAGCGGCTCAGTACGACAATGGTCTTGGCCGTCAGGAAACTCCAGGGGCACAAGGCCTCTACTTCTTACGCCATTTCTATCGCTAAGTTGTGTGTGCTGCTACTGGAATTGTTGCTCATAGCAACCTAGATCATTAACAAGCTAATTGGTATCTGGTATGTGTATGAGACACTTCAGATGAAACTTGGGGGTTGAAGCTACACTTTAAATGAAATATCAAAACTATCCACTCCTTAAGGCCAAAGAGCTACCACCAAGACCCTGGACCGTAAACACAGGATTTCTTCCCTAGAAACGGATTCATATTTATCCAACAATAAAAGATGCCTAATTGTCATATTGTCATGTTCTTATGGAACGTATGAAATGTTTTTCAGTTTATTAGATGATCTAATCTATTAAAGAGAACTTGTTCTCTCAGGGGCATCTCGGATCACATCCACATTATTGCAGAGAGGAGGGGTGGGCATTGGAGGAGTGAGAGAGTGAAGGGGGTGGAACAACGTCATCCCGCAGGAGCAAGGTCAGATTTCCCAGGTGTTTTCAGGTAGTCACCAAGGACCATGGGTACCAGCAATGGTGCTTTGTCATCAATGAGCAGTGCTGTCTGCCACTTCTGATGTTATTAGCTTAATGTTGAGAGATGTGTGTAGCCAATTATTATTTAGATGGTGCCCATTTTTCATGATGTAAGAGGACCTTAAAGGGATAGTTCACTGAAAAAGGAAAATTCACCAATTATCTATCACCACTATGCCGATGGAGTGTTTGAGTTGCCAAATCACTTTTTGAGTCTCAGGGGTAAACAGTGTTGCAACAGAAATCAATCCAATAAAATACTGGCCAAGTCTGAATGCGGAAGACAGTGTGCATATAGGCTATTGAAGTAACTGGTGATCAGTTTTTCAAACGTAAAACAACAGCAGATACCATACTGCTCCTGTGGTGTTATCCAAGTGTCCGGCAGCCCCGACATTCAAATTTGACTGGTAACGGCTTAATTTATGTCCAAATATGAGGGGGGATAGAATCAGCATTCCCCTCGACTCTTTTCACTTCTCTGTGCAACTGATCGCTCATGTCATAAGAACCTTGTCCATAGATTAGGTAATAGAACTTTATACTATCATGATTCCCAAGTTCAGTTTGTCCCAGGACTGAATAATGAAATCTGGGGAAGCACTATGTTTTATTTATGATTAGAGTTTCCATATTAAATACGTGAAGAACTTAAGATTAAGTGCACTAAACCACAGTGAGGATGAGATCAGATATAAACAGCTCAGACAGGCTGTCTTACCTGTATCACATCAGCTGGTCGAAGAGATAATAATCTGATACTTGGCATGTACAACACTGGTGCATTCAAGGTGACTGAGAGTCTATCTTGACACTAGTGCGTATAATGAACACATACAGATGATTCTAGGATATTTAGGCAGCAGCTTCTAAATATGGATTAGCCTATGTTTTTCTTGCTTCAGATTCAGCTGTACTTTTTACTTCTATATTACATGTTAGATCGCACTGGGCAGCAAAATGTCGTATTCTACATATCGGGGTGCAGGTCATAGTTAACAACAACATAAGACACATAATCCATGTAATGTAAAACACAAGTTAGTTTTCTTTTTTAGTCTTTAAACCTCTTGTTTAAGGTAAACTAAATCCTAACATTGGAGGAGCTTGAACCAGTATATGTTACATATTTCTCCATTGATCAATCATTTATCAAAATGCCATACCAAATGATCAAGTAAAAACAACATGTCATACATCTTTGTTGTTCATACTCGTATTGCCCTTTTTTTTGCATGCCATCACTTTGCCAAATGCATGAAAGACACTCAATTACACCTACAGTGGACCCAAATCGAAGGAATACATTGACTGAAAAAAGTGATTTGGGCAATTTTGTCCAGATAAAACTAAATTCGAATGCTGCTAGCCAACTAAGTACTTATTATCTTTTTTAAATATGTGCATATTCTCAGACCTTTCCCTTAAAGAGTTTACTGACATCAGCTGATAAAGTCCGAAATTACTCTTCAATACAGAGACATCATTCTATTAACATTGTCAATGTGTGGGTCAGCAGCTCATTTGAAGTCAGCCGAAGCACATGCTGCTCAAGTTCTCTTGCGTTGCCTTTTAAATGAGAAATAGCTCTTTGCTTTATAAAAAAGGTCAACATGTCCATTTCCGAGTCACAGCATGAGAGAAAGTGGATTTTCAGTCGCTAACTTTGAGAAAGATGTACTGTAGCGGAGTCTGCCTCCAAATCCTCTTGAGTATGGCCCAAGTGTTCGCTTCTGTCTATCTTTTTCTGCTGATGTGGCCGGTAAAATTTTTGCCACAGTACAAAAGTGCTGGAAAGAGGAGGACCGTAATTAGTTGTCCTGCATGTGAAGTTATTAAAAGTAAATCCTTGATAATTAGCAAAGTGTATGAGGGAATACTCTTTGAAGAGTTCAGTAGCCAGTTCAAAACATGTGCTCAAAAATGGATTAGCTTGTGAAAAGTGAACATCACTTATAAAGTCTCTGAAAATCTTCTTGAAAAGTTAGTGTGTGTCTCTGTGTGTCCGTGTGAGAATAATAATATTGTCATATAATCATGTTTGTGTGTTTGCCCAGTGGGAGCTGCTGTGGTCACTCATCCTCCTTCTCACGTTCTGTCTGCTGCTGGTCTGGTGCTACTTTTGGTGGGAGGCACATAATGACTACAATGAATTCAACTGGTGAGTACATAACCAAACTGACTGCTTGTGTGTGTGTTGTCATGTCTAAAATAGCACCAGACGCCCGTCACCTTAATGGTTTGGCTGTAAATAGAGTTTATCTGTGCCTGTCTGTTTATTAATTTCCTAAATCACGAGCTTAATCTGTCTACTGCCTTAATCTGAGCAGAGACCCAGGACTTCACAGATTACACCATTATGTAACAGAGACATTGCTCAAAACATTTCCTATACGGTCAGCCCTGTACAATATGTACAAAAATAACAATTTGATGTGTAAGCGTTATTTCAAATACAAGCAAAATATTTTTTAAATACAATTTTTGTTAAAACACTAATTCACCTAAAATTAGACTAGTTATTAGGACTGGATGTTACAATACCTGTGGATCAACACTAATTGATTGGGAATATTCCGATGAAAAGCACCAGATGATGTTGTTTGGAACTCATTTTCATTCGTGTTTCTCAGTGTCCTTCTGCTTTTTGCTCACAAGGCACCCACTCCTGAGGCAGGCCCAAAGCAGGCTGATCAGACCCCCAGGCTCTACTGTTTATGGTCTCTATTGGCTGTCAGTTATTATCAGTGGCGGAGTTAGGATTTTTCTAAATCTGAGCGAAAATTTACACATAGGGGCCAATTTTACATCCAACATTCACGTACAATTCCTGATAAAGTAAATTGCACATAAGAGTCAGTCTTTGTTGTGTCGGGAGGTGGTATCTTGTCTGTGTGAAATCTGTTGCAGCTTGACTGACTTTAAGGCAACTGTTGGGCTCTGCCATTCTTATTTATAATTGGTAACTGAAAATTGGAAATAGGACAGGCAGTCATCCGCTACGTCAGTCTCAAGGGCTTATCACCGGAAGAGGTCCAAGAGGACACAAGGGTAACACGAAGGAAGGGTGCCCCTTCTTACAGCATGGAGATGAAGAGATGACACTCATTCTGGATGACTAATCAATACCCATTAGGGTGATGACAAGGATCCTTATACTCCACGACTGGACTAAATGTAGGGGGCGACTATATTGAAAAAAAACAATGCAAATTTCCCTAAAATTGAATGCTTTAGGCCACAAATGTATATCTATCATCCCTTGTGAATACATCGTTCTATAGGCTAGGCTACAGTACAAATAACTACTGTGTCCCTATAATGGAACATACACTGGACGTCTTTATTGCCAATTTCCTTATTTCCCCCTCCCCCGCTGCTGACAGACACCTCTACAATGTCACCTTTTTATCATCACCTTCCCTTCCATTACCTCTTTTAATCTTCCTTACCCAATGTCATTTGTTTCTGTGGTATCCCAGTACCCTTTGTCCTCCCTTACTTCCCACCCATTTTACATTTTAATAGACTCTTTTTCTTAACATCCTTTGCTGTCTGTAATCTCCATCCTCTTTTTTTTTTCAGTTCCCCCGAACTTTCATCCCAGTTCACTTTTATCAGCAGTCTCACCACCAGTGTGTTTTCTTGTTATCTTTGGATATCATTGTTGGTGGGCAGACATTTACCATTCATTTTTAATAGGGAGTGTACACATTTCCTGCTCTTCTTCCTGCGTTTTGTGTGGATTCCAAAGATAATCACAGAGATGACGTCCCTGCCCTCTATGTGTTCTTGTGATTTAGTAGCCTTGTGTCCTGGTCCAGCTAAGTGTCCCTGCTGCAGCTCCAGGCCTCTCGAACCACTAATAAGGATTTTGGATGTAATTATCTGCGGCTGTAACCCTTTTGATATGCCCAGTGTCAGTCTTTTGAGAAATACAGCTCGGAGTGACATGGGTGTTTACTTATACTAGAGTTGTAACTGTGGGAAATCTTCATGGCAAAATTAAAGTGACCAAAATGATCATGGTTATCTGTATTCATGTGGTTAAATGATTAAAAAACAGATATATACACAAACAATATTTTTAATATTATTTCACTCATGTTTTCCATCCCTCTCTTACACTAACACAAATTGTTATGTCGCATGTAGGGCTGCCCGATATATCAATAATGTATCTTCATCGCCATATCAACATGCGCATTTTACGTATCGCAAAAGACGACTTGAAATGCAATGAGTGGTGTGCCATGGATTCATGCTGTGCATGTCAATATATTCGGCCAATCAGATGGAGCCCTGCTGCCCTAGATAATAAATTAATTATTTATGATAGTCCTAGAGCATGAAAGAAAAGTAATGGCACACCCACACACTGACTCCGCTCCTCTCTCTTAATCTCTTTTTTTAACTTGTTGGTTAAGTGAGTAAACATTATTATGTGCGATAGGTGAATTGTCTGCCAACACAATGCAAATGGCAGCACAGGAATATGTAGGGTCATTCAGAAGCCCCCACGTCAGACTTTAAGCTTTCTTTCCACGTGTTCTGCAGATAAGGTATTTGATCAAGTTTCCCCAGCACTCTTGTATCATTAAAATATGACCGCACTGATGACTTTGTTCTCTTAAGCTGAAAAAACTCCAAGCGCTGGCGCTGCCTTCCACTGTGATTGCAGTGATGCAAATCAAGTTACACCTGTAAGAGCGTTGCTAACTTTGATTGATACTGGGTGTCTACTTTTTCAAAAAGGACTAATGAGATATATTTTTACTAGTAATAGCAATGGTAATACTAACATTAGAGTTTCATGGGTATGTCTTGATGCATGCTGTGAAGTCTGGATATTTTTGTTTTCTGTGTCCTACTCTTAAGTTCCTCCTCAAGACAGAAACCAGCTATTAATAATTTGCCACCCTTCCATTTATTATAGCAATAACATAATATATTTGGTCTGTGTGCTTCCTGTAATAATGTCTGCAGTTTGAGGCTGCTGTCTGTGTTATGTTTGTGTTAGTTTTATTGCAACAATAAAGCATTCATCTCAAGGTTACTTGATCGTCTGCCTGTATATCAGAGACCTTTGAAAAGCAGCAGCCTACAATGCTAAAGAGCATGGGTCGTCATGTTTTAACTGTGCTTGACTTTAGCCGCAGATCCATTACAAATACAAAATTCTGCAAACCCCTAAACTAACATTACCTTGCAAAAAGCCTGTAAAGACCAGTTTTGCAGTGTTGCTAATATAATGTACTGTAATTTTACATAATTTAAGGGATAGTTTGTATTTGAGGGACTAAAGGTGACTGATTATGATTTAAAAGCTAAACCGCAGCCTTCACATCAGTTGGTTGTGATAAAATGCAGGTGAGCTGTGCTCAGATGAATAAACATTATTCCCTCTCTTGTTCCTGCAGGTTCCTCTACAACCGCTCTGGGGAGTGGAGTGATGGCACTGTTCCCATCCTGGCAACCACCGCTGCGGGCTTCACCTACATTGCATTATTAATGGTCTGTCCCACGTCAGATACACACTAATGCGGAGGTGCTACAGGCTGCACTCATGATGAATGTGTTGCCATACAAGCAAAGTCACATGTTGATGCTGAGCAAGTGGAAATATGTGAGACAGAAAACTTGTTTTTGAAAGTTGTACTCTTATCTGTGTGTCTTTCTTTTTTTCCTTCTCATTTTTCAGATTTTAGCACTTTGCCACGTTTCACTTGGACAACAGTTAAATTTGCACTGGCTCCATAAGGTAATGTGCCAAGTGGGAGAGAAACTGTGTTTGTGAGTGTTGGTGGGGAAAACTTGTAGGTAGAAAGAAAGAGGTCAGCAAGATTTATAGATGAATGTTTCTCTCTCGCGCTCTCTCTCTCTCTCTCTCTCTCTGTGTATGTTAGACTGTATAAAGATGGACAATGAGTCTCCACTTTCTCCCACTTTCCAAAAATGAAGCCCAAATCATCAAAGCTATGCCCCCCAAACAGTGAACTGCTAAAAGCTGACTGTAACTCGCTCGCTGCATTCTGACTGTCTTCTTTGCCTCAGCCGTGTCTCTATAGCATGTGAAGACGCTGGTTATGCACAGTGAGTGCGCGCAGGCTGACAGGCTGGTTAGTGACAGACAGGTACACCAACCAATTATTTCATTCAGTTCAAGTGAAATGATTGGTTGTCTTTATTACAATCCTGCAAGGGCCACAGATCTCAACAAATAAGAGTGATACAGAAACGACTTACCAATACTACCATAAGAATTAGCACTTGAACATCAGAACTTATTTAAGAAGTACTTAAAAAGACAGAAGCCATCTTTGATGGACGCACAACATTTTTTTAACCTGTACTTTTACTATTACTGCAGCCAGCTACCAGGATGGAGATGCTTTGGCTTCACTTTTGGGGAGCTTTCATTTTGTCGCCCTAATATAGTTTATGATGTGTGTGTGCGTGTGTGTACATATTTTGTGTATCCCCTTATCTGTTTGCTGTTTGGTGATTGCATGTGTTCATTCAGTGCAGCCAGCTGAACTTGTCCTGAACCAGCTTGTGAAAGCCCAGTAAATGACCTGCTCGAGAACGTTATCTGCAAAACAAACACAAGAACCAAACAGTGTTTTAGGTGTGACAGGCCTGGGAGCTATTCAGGGTTAATCTGTTTTATGTCTTTGTGTGTCTGTCTGTGAGAATGTATAAGTACTGTATGTAGTCAAAGTTCTCCCTTTCTGCTCACACAGGTTGGAGTGGCCGTTGCTCTGCTCACCACCGTCGCTGGGGTGATATCTATCAATCAGACATGGGGGCAAGAGTGGGAAATCATCCCCATCTCCCTGCAGGTCAGCACACTAAAACACAGGAAAGCCCCAAAGACACTTTAAATACCTTGACATCACTTTTTTTTCTTGGGGGGTGACGGTTCCATTATGGACTCACACCAATGATTTTGTGGTTGTGGCATTTGCTGTATCCATTCAGCCGCAAGGGGCTCTGTGTTTGAACTGATAAGTTTCAGTGCTAAAGTATTGTCATGCATTGGGGAAGGAAGTCTGTTATTTACAGTATACACAACAACTTTGGCAACTTTGTTGTTCCAAAGAATAATTAAGCCAGACCACTTTAACCAGTGTGAAGAAGAAATCTATCTTTTCCATATGAAACTAGAAAAGAGAGCAAACCTTCAACAAAGAATTCTCCTTAAATTCAGTCAACCTGCACCAAATTTCACACACTAGAATAGAATATAAATCAGTCCTCTAACATGCCAGATTCTTTCATCTTGCTTACGAACAGACAGGGATGAAAACAAAATCTCCTTGGTGGAGGTAACAAAGTGTAATATCTTCATCTTGTCTGGTAACATTAAGTTCCTTAATAATATCCAAGGAAGTACATAATCAGTGTGTCTTTGTGAGGAGTGAGTGTTTGAAGTGGACAGATCCCGCTACTGATACTGATGCCATTTAATCAATCGTATCTATTATTTCTGAGTAGTGTAACTGTTGTGTTAAATCCAGATGATCTCTGTTATTCCATGCCTCTCTGACTTCTTTCTTTTTATCTCTTTTGTTGTCTCTTAAATTCAAATTCTCTTTGCCCTATCTCTATTTCTTTTTTTCCCTTTCTGTTTATCATTTGTCTCTTATTGTCTCTTATTCTTCCTCTCTGTTCTGGCTCACATCTCTGACCAGGCGACAGGTCCGTTCCTGCACATAGGGGCTCTCGCTGCTGTCACAGCACTGTCTTGGATTGTGGCTGGACAGGTCTCCCGCGCAGAAAAAACAAGTATGTGTACTTTCGCAGCACAGAATACGAGGCACTGTTACATGAGGTAACAGTGTGACACACAAACACACACAGAGGCACAGGAAGAGTGGTGAATGATTAACACTTTGTGGACGGAGGCCAGGACCTCTACCCAGGGTGTCGGAGATAGCAAACATTCTTTCAGTCTCATGTGATTCACCCCGGACACCTTAGATTGTTTTCTCCTCAGGTGCAGGACTCTCTCTGGGAATTAGCAGCACTGAACTCGTATTCTAACTCACACTGCTGTAGAATATACCAGGTGTGAATACAGTTGAAGTTAATTGTCATTTATGTACCAGGCTTATTGTATTCTGTATAAATGATCGCCAGATATGTAAAGTATTTATTGTAAATTATGTTGGTAATGTACATTTTTTTTCAAAACTAAAACTAAGCTCAGTCGGGAGCTCGGACAGCTCACATGGAGCATCGAATTCCCGTCCAGACTTGCCACCACTTTTTTAATTAAGTTTGAGGAATGAACACGTACGATGTCTTTCTTCTTCTTCATTTTTTACAGGACTTGTAAATAAGTGCACCAGAAACCGGAAGACACGCAATACCAGCCTAGAAACTCTACCCCACTAGTGTTTCGGGCGGTGTAAAGACTCATACACCTACGCACAACTATGAATGCTCTGCCCTTTGTGTAGGCTACCTGCGTAGCACGCAGATGCATGAATTGGAAATTACCATCCTATATCAATAGAGAGAGACGAAATGCCCAAGCATAAGAAGATTCCTAATCTGTTTTGAAATATGAATGTGTTTGAAGAACACTCACTCACTGGAAATATACACCCACAGGATAGTGACCGAGGACAACTTATTCAGACATTTGCATTCACACATAGTACTCAGCTAGAAATGTTCAGGGTTGTAAGTGCATTCCTGAACGCACCTTTATTTAATTTTAAGATACATTTGATTAAGATGATTTTACCGCCAGTGGGTTATATATAACTTTCTGGACAAGGCAGTTTCTATCTTGTATGTGATTTATTTGTAACATTTAAAAAACTAGTTTGACATATTTTAAACATTCTTTTTTGATTTCATGTTTGGAGTTAGAAAAACATTAGAGAATTTATAGCATGTGCATGTCTAGCTTTATACGATGGGGTTGGGACTGGGTGTAGAGGCAACACAAAGGTAAAAGAATCTGGTCCATAACTCTCTGTAAATAAATGAGAAATGTTTCCAGTCTTTATGCTAGGCTATGCTTATATTTACTATACCAGCATAGTGACAGTGGCATCAATCTTCTCATCTATATCTCAGCAAAACAAGCTAATTGGATCTATATTTTCAACTTTGAAAATTGTATCTGGATATCGGATCAAACTATATTGTCATATGTATGTGCCCCAGGGTTCCAGGTGGTCGTCATGCTGCTGTATCTCAGTTTGTTACTGGGACTCTATGTGACGCCCCTGTACATCACCTCCCCCTGCATCATGGAACACGCCTCTCTCAAACCCCGTCCTGACGTTATTGGTCTTCGGGGAGCCTCCATGGTAAGTCAGCTGACCTCTCTCATGCAATCAGAAGGTGGGAAACAGGCAAAGTAAATTGTATCACATATGCTCTTTCATTACCATACACTTTCAGCTATGTGATACTGGCTTCAGAGGGAATCAAACCCAAACCTTGGTGCCATTGATGATACTGAGCCTCTGCGAAATGGAGCCTCTAGCTCCACTTGATTCTGATCTGGAGATAGCAGAAGACAAACTCTGCTGCCTTTTTATAGATATTTGTCCGCCTCGTTTTTCATTAACTTTTCTTCTCTGCTCTTCCCAGAGCTATTCTAGTCTGTTAATGACCTCATGGTCCTGCAACTGAAAATAGTCCACAAACATTGGCCGGTCAGAGCCGGGAGCTTTCACTGCCGGATGCATAGCAAGAATATATTACCAGCTGTATTCTGTGTATTTCTGGAAAATACAAAGACGTGCAGAGATGACTGTTTTCCAGAACAATGTTTTGATTTTTCAGTCACACCAGATCTCTCACTGATCCGATTGTAGACTCCAGATTACAGTTTTTAACAAGCTTCTGGTTAAGTTTGCTTTAGATTAGAAGAAAGATTTATTATTGTTTATGCAGACCTCATATTCTTTTTTCATGTTTTATTTATGTGCTTAGTTTAATGTAAACGCTTCTAAACCTCTCCTATAGAAGTATTAATGTACTTGGTAAATTCAACTCCTGAGTATTACGCAACACTTGGAAGAAAACGGAAGGAGTATTTTCTCTCCGAAACGCTCCTTGCCTTTTGTGGTATTTGCATAAAACGATCGATCCTCACTGTGGAATCTAAACTTAGGAGTAGATCTACGAGGCTGTAAGACTCTCACTGGAAAACTGAAAAAAAATCACATGACTTGACTCAGTTTCCCAGAAGGAATCAGTATTGATTATGGCATCATTCCCAGATATTAGCTTTACTCATGGGGTCCGTTGGGAAGATGAATTTTTAGTAAGTGTTTAACCTATTGACTTTGTATTGAGCTAAACCTTGACTTGAAGAGAAAAAGATGACCCTGCTCTTTTTCATTTTACACCATTTCTCTGTTTTCAGTGGAAGGAGTCCATGTTCATATACATCATAATATTTATGATTTTCTTTTTACTTTGTAGATCTGTTTTATGTTTGTTTACATTTTGATTGTCATATTTCTCCTCAGTAGTAGGACTTCTAGGAAAGTCATCTATTAGTTCATTGTTACAGGAATATGTTGTGTAATTGTGTGTTAATTTTTACTCTGTGTGTGTGTGGGTTTCCAGCTGGCTCCAGAGAACACACTGTGGTCTTTCCAGCGAGCTTTGCAGATGAACGTCACTGGGTTGGAAGCTGATGTGGCTATCAGGTGTGCATACACACACAAACCTGATCAATACAGCAATATGACAAAGCTTAACAAATTAAGTATTTTCTTTTTCTTTGTCTAGATTATGCCTCACTGATTTATTTCAATGACATCATCATTCTGGTTTCCCTAAAACAGTGCATACCAGTATTTAGCATTACATACTATCAGCCACAACACAATTTGTTGCTTTTGATAACTGTCTACTCTGTCAATATAATGGATGGAGGTGAATTATGATTTCTGTCAGAAAAGATAAGTAATGGCTACGAGCTCTTTCAAAATGTGACAGGAGTAACTGGACACACACTCAGGTTATTAAGTCAGTCGATGGAGGCATTACATCACCAACATAATGGGAGGTGACAGGCTAAGCCCAGCAAGGCACACTTGGAGGAGGAGAGGGAGGTTGGAGAGTGGATACTATAGTGGTGTATGATGGATAGGGGGTAAACTTGTCATCTCATGCATGTGAAGTGATGGAGGAGGAGTTGTTGTGTAGGAGGAGGGGGGTTGCTTTGTTGGCCCAGCTAGGGTGAGTGTTTGTTGGCCTGTATTTACCACCGCAGTGTATCTCTCTCGCGTCTTTTTTTGTTTTGCCGATGCTACTATTGGAGAGATCACGAAATTCGTGCGTGTTCGCCCGCCCGCCTCACTGTCGCTCTGGTTGTCATCAGGTCTAATTACTCAGAAGCTCACCTGTCAGCAATCTGCTCCACACATCCATATAGGGGACATAGTCAAAGCGCACAAACACACACATTCAAACTATGCCAAAACATTGTTTTTTTTTCCCCTCCTCATGACTATATATCATTTTCTTGCAGTATATAAAGCTATGAGAGGAAACATATATTGTAAGGTTATGCAATGAGTATTAAGAGATATAGCAAAAGTATTCCTCAGAAAACGCTGTGATCGTTATGGGGCGCCTTAATGTTTAATTAACATTTTTCTCTTCAGCTAAGTTTAGAAATATTATTATATTATTAGAGATATTAAAACAATCAGATGCCTTTGTTGTCTCTTTTTCTTTCGTTTTTTATTTTTAATAAATTTTTCCCAATTTTTTTTCCACATTATCGTTATGGGTTATTGTGTGGAATAAGGCTATAACATTAAAAAAATGTGGAAAAAGTGAAGCGCAGTGAATACTTTCCGGATGCACTGTAGCTGTGCTGGGTTGATATTGCGTATGTGGAAATATGCAGACCTAGTGATGTTATTAATGTGAGATTCGAAAGATCGAGTGCTGTCGAGGACGACACTCTTGGCTTGGGGAGATGGAGGAACTGTGGAGTTGTCAACTGTTAGTGAAGGACTGTTACAATTGGCCAGAGTGGACTTGGTACCAACAAGGAGAAGTTTATTGCAGTTAAGTTTGAGGAAATTGAGTGATTCTTATGTGGCAGTCAGAGAGGGAAGATGGTGGGAGGGCAATGTTGGGCTTGGTGAAAAGATAGAGCTGGGTGTCGTTCACATAGCAGAAATTAGTCTATCATTCATCAGTTCTATGTACAATCTCCTCTTTCTTGCCTTCTTTTACCTTCCTTTCCAACGCCAACCTGTCTCTGATCACTAGTGTGGACGGAGTGCCTTTCCTGATGCACGACCGCACGCTGCGGAGGACCACAGACATAGAGAAGGTTTTCCCAGACAGGCAGACGGATGAAGCTGCACTCTTTAACTGGACAGATCTGCAGCAGCTCAATGCCGGACAGTGGTTCCTTAAGGTAGTTCTGGGTTATTTTAAAGCCATTTCAGCTTTACACACAGCGTGACGTGCAGTGATGTGCAATATAAGTCATAGGCCATTGAATCATGTTTGTCTAATTGATCTGCCATGACGGTTTCATCTAAACGCTGAGATCAATTTATGTTTCAGAGATCCTCAGGGTCAAAGCATGCTTCAGAAAAATTATTTGTTTTAACCTGATGTGCCAGACTAGTGCTCCAGACAGGATGAGACACACAAACAAGCAATGAAAAGTGTATATAAATTAGGGATGTCACATTGTTGAAATTTTCCCACGGGGCAATAAACTTGTGACAACAGCTGTGTTATTGGTCACACTGGACATTTAACAAGAAGACCGTGTAGTGATGTGGGTGCTGAAACACAAAAATAAACTACATAAATTTATGTCTAAGAAAAAAAATGAAATGATGTTGTAGCCGGTGGGCAAGTAATGAAATGGGTGTGTGTCTGAACACCGTGTAACCAAGTGTAACACTGGTAACAACAACTACCAAGGCAACCCAAGTGTAAATACAGCCTGTCCTGTAGTGTGTGTTTACAGGCTGCATTATGTATCTGAACCCCGTTGGAGCCCAAGAGAAACTAAACTAATCGAGCCCAGGCCCAAACATTTTCTTTTTTGTGTCCAAACCAAACTCAGTCCCGATACATTAAATATAACCTGCTCAGAGTATTTTTTTTACTTTATCCTTCACATGTTTTTTAGTTGTTTTTCTTGATTACAGACATGTGCAGTGTAGAAAATCAACAAAACCAACCTTACAAACCAGACTGGAACTTGCAAATCATTTAAAAGTTAATGTCTGGACTGATGTCAAATAATCCTCTACCTGGTACCCACAATTATTCTTACCAGCCTGCATCCATATGATGTACCATCTAGAGGAAATGAAATAAGGAACTGAAATGGTGACAGGACATTATCCATTATTCCTACTTACCCATTTCCTGCCCCTGCACTCTTAGCTTCCTACTTAACTGCTTCTTTGTGGGCTCTTTAATCCTGCATCAGTCAAGAGTTTGTACTCCTCTTGTCATCTTGCTTCCAAGCTACTGTGGTAAATAATCACTGTAAAATCTGTTGTGTTTGTTTGATATTTTCTACTGAAGCTGAGATTTTATGAGATCGGACTGCTGCACAGACACACTTTGCTGCTCTGCCTCTGCTGTGTCAGTATTCGTTTGACTCCACATTATGTTCTCCTCTGTCCTTCTTTCAGTCTATTTACACTGCACGTGCATACATCGTTGCTGGATATCTATTCCACAAAATACCTTTATTACTTCTGTACAGTCACAGTCATTGTCCGTCTGATTTATCTGCCAGAACATGCCACATAATATGTCTTGATTGATTATTAAAAGTGTCATCAAAATGACATGATGAGGTAAAGCACATCATGGATGACCTAAAAAAGAGCTTGTAAGCTTTGACAAGGATTAATGGAGCACTGAAGCGAGAAAGAATATGAAGAAAATAAGGAAAATAATCCTATTTTGTATATCCTGTAGGCATTGTCTAAACAGTCTACATCACATTAAAACAAATGCATTTATTCAAATGAACAATTAGGATTATGAATGCATATTTATTTTTCGTCAGGTTTCCAAAAACACACTTGAATTTTTAGCAGTTGGAGCGTTGTTATGATGTTTTGATCATATTTTAAACAGTGAAACCCCCTTATATGAGGTCCTGTGTTTTAGGAGGACCCCTTCTGGACGGTGAACACGCTGTCCTCGCGTGAGAAGACTCTGATTGCCAACCAAAGTGTGTGCAGCCTGGAGCAGCTTCTAAACCTGTCCTCCTACCATAACAGCACAGTGGTTTTCAGACTCAGGAGACCACCTCTGGAACACCCCTTCTACCACAGCTGGATCAACGACACACTGCATGCTGTGCAGCAGTCTCGGGTTCCTCAGAACCTGGTAGGTGTAGAGGAGCCCAATCCATGGACCAAGCACCCACAGAACAATGTCTGGCTATTCATTCTGAACATATTTAATTTGATAGGATGATTGGAAATGTCAAATATTCCAAACTATAAATGTATTGATTATCTTTAACCACAGTTTTAATGCATTTATATGTTGAATATGTCACAAACATCTTTATAAACACTACCTATATCTGTTTCAAAGTATAAGCACTCAATGTTTCTGAGACTGAATCCATTCATTTGTTTTGACAAGGTTTTTAACAGAGGGTTGTGTGTCCTGTGCTGTCTGCAGGTGATGTGGACTCCAGATGAGCACAGAGCTCAGATTAGAGAGCTGGCTCCTGGTCTGATCCAGACTTCATTGGAGAAACGGAGTCCTCAAAGTCTCAACCAGTCGGGCATCAGCAGGCTGCTGCTCAGATACAACCAGGCCAGCACACAGGAAATCAGGTGGGGAACACGCACGTATGATGGCAATTTAACACTTGTATTATATTTTAAAACAAATGTGTTTAGATGTGTGTAATTGGTTTCAGTGACTTCTCCGAGAGCCACATCAACCTCACCTTCTACACTGTTAACGAGCCCTGGCTGTTCTCGGTGCTCTGGTGCAGCGGGGTTTCATCGGTTTCTTCAGAGGCTCCGCACATCCTCAAAAAGGTGCCTTACCCCATCTGGCATTTGGTAATTATGATTAAATACACTTTTATATTAAACCTTTTATTTTAAAATCCCTCAAAGTCTTTATCAACACACAAGTGTTTCTCTGTTTCTGTAACGGACCACATTTCATTTTAAAATGCTAGACTCATCCTGTGATGTGTTCATCTTCATTCATGTTTGCGCTTGCTATAAGCTCATGGTAAGGTGTTAACTTTTATCCTCAGCCTGTCTCCTCTCCTTCAGCTGCACCTCCTCTGTATGACTTAATTAGATTTGTCTGGGTGATGTCAATTTGGGACCCTTGCTTTCCACTGAGCTCGTCCAGTCTGTTTATTACCTGCACTGAACAGGCTCGTCCTATTATTTCCCAGCACTCATCTGAAGTCCCGGCACAGTGAAAATACCTTTTTATTAAGAGCATCAACAAGTATAATCATTGTGGCAGATCCTAGAGAACCGCTCAACACTGCGTCTCTGTGGTATTGTTTCACCTGCCTCGTCTGTGCAGCGTGCCAGCCTGGGCTTCCTGTATGTGTCGCCATATGGGAACTCAGCATGACAACATGTTAATGTGACCCCGACTCCCCTGCTGTGGTTCAGGGAGAGTTTGCACTGTGAATTTAGGTCAAACTAGAATGTCATTTGGTAGAGCGCACAGCTCCAACCAGGCCCAATAGTCCCCTTAAATTAATTCAAGCTGCACCAAATATCATACACTCGCAGGTATCGTTCCCCTTAATGTGCATGATATTTTTAATCAAGATTCATGGATTATTCCCTGGAAAATACTGTATATGAAAATATTAATTCCTGGATCCGCACAACATTTGATGGGTTCTTCCTGGCCCCTACCACATCCTTCAACCTAGTTTGATGGAAATCTGTTATGCTGTTCCTGTGTAATTTTGCACATCTTTGTCAAAGGAAATGTACATCTTTCTGTGGATGTTGACAAGAATGCACATTGCAAGACCTAATAACTTGTCCCAATGTAATTATGGAAGATTCATCCAATAAACTCATATCGTAGGACTAATGTAAATATCATGTAAGCTGGTTAAGATGATGCTTCTAACTTAAGAGACTGTATGTTGATATATACTGCCACCCAGTGGTGAGTCCTGCTATGTAATGCGGGTGCGGCTGTGTGTGTGTTTCCAGAGACCACAGGATTACTGCCTGATGTGGGTGACTGCAGACCTCATCTCTTTTGCTGTAGTTGTAGGAATATTCATTTTCCAGAAGTAAGTACGGACACTGGGTGATGTAGCTGTAGTAAAATCACTGAATTGAGTTCTAACGCACAAGTTAACGTTTCTTAAATTATATCCTGATGAAGGAAATGGAAAAAAAATGATGCTCTTTACTTGTTTTTCATTGGGGGGGTTGGGTTTGCCACGTATTGCTGCCAATTAACAAGAACTACTGTGTCTGGAACACATCATGAAAACTACAGCTTACACCTAACAATTCTCTTCTCCTGTGTTTTCATGTATTTAAAAATGATTTGCTATGACACATATTTGTTATGTGGTTTAATAAGATGCATCCCAGCTGTCCTCTCCTGTGGTGTGACAGAGAAGATGTACTTTCTATGAGCATGTCTCCTCCTGGTTAAAGTGTATACACCATTCCAGAATTTCTTTATTTAAGAGTGTGGTCTTTCTGTTTGAGATCAGGATTTATGGATTTCATGTTCAGATGTCTGTCTAAATGTCTGAACCAATAGAATGCAGGTGTAGTGTTGACAAATGAAATAATCTCACCCTCATTGTGGATCATTTGCTGTTGCTACTGTTACCATAAGATACAGTGGGAAAAGAAAAAAACTAATTGGTTTTATCATTGCTCCCATAATATAAAAACTGGATTGAAACCCTTGGCGTTGCTGCTCCATCGTGACCAGCGATCTTCTAGACTCCTGCTTCATGAAAGTGTTGTCCACAACGAGGGCAGGACATTTTCATTGGCCATTGCTACACCTGGCATTCTATTGGTTGGGGAATTTTGACAAACATAAACAAAATCCGAGAGCAGATGTTTCACATGCGCTCAGAAGCTGCTTGAGCACGAGATGCGCTGAAGCCGGAGTACAGGAGATCTGAGCACAAGCGGGTATATTTGAGTGCAAGTGCAGGGTTTTAAGTGAGAGCATTACAAAATCTGAACGAGATATTACTCCTGTTCTCAAACTGAAAGACCACACTCTTGATAAAGAAAGGAAAAAAAACATTTATTTTCCTCTGTTGGAGAGCAGTAGATTGTGATGGTCTGTCCTTTAGGGGGCGTGATATTGTTTGTTTGTTTTCATGATGCGTTGCAGGTTTGCTCGGCTCAGTCCAGTTCAACAGTAGCTTCTGCTGGCTTCTAAACTGACCTCTCTTGTCTCCCGTCCTTTTTTTGTCCTTCCGCCTCTCCTTCCTCTTCCTCTGCCTGATGTGCATGCTCTTCTCCTCCTCTGCTGCATTCTGGCATCTTCTCTCAGCTATCACATGATCAGGTAACTGGGTCACGTCTTTCTGACCCAAAGTCTTCTACCTTTTCCTCCTCTGTCTTCCAATTTCTATATCCATCATTCTGTTCTTGGAGGCATTCTTTGTCTTCTCTTTCTTTTCTTTGTTGCTCTTTATTATGACTCATCACTCTCCATCAGATTTTTCTCTCCACACTACTTATGTATTTAAATCCTCTCTCTTTCTTTTATGTATCTCAACTGAATGGTAAAGCACTGCTGCCACTTTCCTCTAGAGGGTCTTTATCCCTGCATATAAGGCAGCACAAAATATCCACCGCATTTAGTCCCTGATGAGATTTATTCATTTATTTTCCGTCCCATTAGCCAAAAGACTTAAATGTCCAAAATGAACGACAGCCTCATCAGGGGAAGTGCCTCAGGACTGATGCTGATGAAGCAAAGCCTCGCTTGTTTGCATTTCTGTTTTTGAAAGCCTCTCTGCATTAGTCCTGATTTATTGAGACTAATGCTTGTCAGTTAAGTTAATTGAAATTAAGGCTGTTCATTTAAACAAGGATGTGATTTTCGCATACAGGAAATGACTGTCTCTCTCCTTGACTGACGTACTAATCCCAAATAGCGAGGGATTGATCCCGTCAGCGACTGTAAAAAGTTAATTAGCTGAATGCTGTCCTAATGTTTCACAGAGCAGAATGTTCTTTCTTGATTATTCACAAGGCACAGTATTATATAGGCTTACAGCACATGACGGAAAAGTCATACATATTTAATAAAACAGATTTATATGTCCATAAAACAGCCAGATTTGATCAACTAACTCATTAGTTATTAAAAAATGTAAACTTGAACTTTCCCCCTGTCGACCCTAAACTGCACATTACGAGCAGAGGCCACAGCGTTAAGTGGCGTCCGCATTGTCTCCAGGCGATTTCTGAAAGTGTAAGATGTAACATGTGACCCTGCAGGTATAGGATGAGTGGTATGCGCAGCTACAACCCTGAGCAGATCATGCTGAGTGCTGCCGTCAGGAGGTCCAGTCGAGACATGAGCGTCATGAAGGAGAAACTTATCTTCTCAGGTGAGGCCCTCACATAGAAATGAAAATGTCCTCTTGTGCGTTTTTGTCGTTTGTTTGTATTGTGTTGTTGTTTGGGCTCCTGAACTCAAAGACAGATTCTTCTCTTTGTACGTTATCCTTTGATTTACCGATTTTACAAAAACAATCTCACACTTTTTGAAATTGAAGATGAGGAATGGGCTTTTTCTTGAGTTTCAGGTGCCCCACTAGCATGTGACTCCATCCCAGCATGAATCTTTCTGAGTGTCTGTGAATGTTCTTGCTCCTTCTTTCCTCCTCTACCTCTCATCCTCATTGAAGGTCAGCCCCAGTAAAGCCGCCTGCCTCCTCCATCCTTCGTGTGTGATGTGCACCACCTCCTGTCCATCCTACCTCCTCTCCATCTCTTCACCAGCAGTGATTCTTCCATTTTTATTCCATGCATCCATTGCATCCCTCGTTACCTGCCACCTCTATGTCTATTATGCCCTTTCCAACCATTCATCCACCGCTTCACACACCTTGTGATCTCCCCATCATTCCTCCAAGTGGAGACGTCGTTCTGTGTAAGGGAGTTTATAGACACCCTGTTCTGTCTAGACAGCCTGTAGTGCTGGGGGGGAAAGGTAAGCAATGTCAGCTGATCATCATTTCCTGTTTTGAATTTCAGTTTTGCACACTATTACGACTCTTTCTTTGTTCACTAAAGCCCCTTTCAGACATGAAAATCTTCAGAAAATTTGAGTTTTCTTTTTACATATCAAAAACACAACAGTAGACTGTATGGGGTCAGATGCTCTCACAACAACAAACATTTTCAAAAGAAATATGGGGTTTCAATTCAGCAGAAATGACGTGTTTTTGTTTACAGCACATCGAAACAGGCATCAGCAGGTATAGATCTAGAATGTCCTTGTCTTTCCATGTTGTCATTTTAGTCAGAGTTTTGTACGTGTATAGCTCCTCTTTTTTTTCTTTACTGTTTAACGTCTGTCGCATGTTGGATACATCATCGGCATGCCTTCGATGTTCTGGACATTTTCCTGCTGTTTTCTCAGGTCTTTTTTCTTGTTCCCTCCTAAGATATTAATTTTTCAACCATCTCTCTAAAGTCACTCTCAAAATGATTTGGTTCCTCTGTTATCTCAGATAAATGTGAATTTCATCTTGGTCAGAAACCCTGCTTGCTTTTCTCTCTCTGAAGCTCGAATGGAAGAAGGTCCTGCCTCCAACCACCAGAATAGGATAGGTGTATTAGTCCTCACTCCAAGTAGCGATTTCACTCCAGTCATGTAGAGGTTCAACAGACTATCAGGGTACTTTTAAATGTAGCTACGCTACTAAACTATTAGTTATTATTAGGAGAAGTAGGATGCTATGATGATGATAAAGTACAGCAGCAGATGGAGCTAATGCACCTTGATGTTGATTGCCACCTGCCAATAAAGTAAACAAAGAAGAAGCTTGTAGCTGTCACTTAGGCTCTTTCGGACGTTAAAATGTAATTAAAATGTCCAGTTCAGTTCATGTCTGGAAGCAGCTTTATTGACCAAGAGTGAGAATGTTTATGAAAACAAGAGTTTAAAATTGTATTATAGTTTACTGACTTTTTTTGTTTTATCCTTTGGCGCCCTCCAGAGGTGGGAAACGGGGCTGGCAGTGCTGAGGAGCTGTATGAGGACAATGACTGCGACTACTACACCAATCAGGGCATCAGCCAGTGATTGAAACTGAGCCCTGTGTGGATCTGCTGTGGCGTGATGAAGACAACGACACTCTGTGTTCAAATCATTACTGTTTTTATTCGATGTGAGGTCTCCCCTCTGTCCTACTGATGAACTGACAGATATGCTGTATAGGAGAAAACAACCTCCCAGTTGTAATGTGTACATTCTGTAAATAAGTTTTTTTGCTTGTCAGATTTACTGTCTATCACATAGGACGAAACTTTTTATTAAAAGAATTCGCCAAATTTGAGGCCGAGAGGCCCCCCAGGCTACCATCGCCTGCTTCTCCTCAAAACTTTGTTTCCAGATTCTTTATTTTAAGCAGTTTATTGCTGCAAGCAATCTAAATGATATTGTTCTCCTTGCAGATTAATTTATTTTTAAACAAGGATTTTTCAAATCCTTTATTGCCGCATGAGACAAAAAGCTTCATTCCCCGTTATGCTCCTGCCTTCTGTCACAACTCTGCTGTGCTGCTGTTCATAATGGACCGAATATTACTATTTATATTTAAAGAGAAGAAGAAAAGAACACAGACAATTTGTTTACAGAGATCCTGCCTTCTCCAGGTGAAATATTCACGTGACGTATGTAAGATGATTCCTTTGATCGAGGCTGAATGAAAAGCTCCGCCCTCTGATCAGTGCATGTTACAGTTACCATCATATCAGACTTGTGTGAGCTGTGCTTCTGCTGTTCTACAGGAGGACCTGGTGAAAATGGTTTGGGGTGGAGATATTTGATGTCTTTTAGTGGTTAATGTGAATGTGTTACGGATAACTTTTTTTTTTTAAAGATGTGTATTGAGTGTGTCCTGACTGGATATGTATTTTTTTTACCCTGTGTGCAGTGCTGTGGTGAATGTGTTGCACAGGAAAAGTGAACCAATGTTAGAGATGCTGCAGCCGACTACACGTTGCATTTTAACAATGTGACAGTTTAATATTACGGCAGCAAAAGTAATTTCTCTTCACACAAGTCTCTGGGCTGCAGTAGGGTGTGTGGCGTGCTGAGGAACATCTCACTGTCGGTGTCTGAATGCTGTAATGTAAATGAAGTGGGTACTAAATGTGAAGGTGGAGCTCCAAGCTCACAGAGGACACACGGCTTCAGGTGTCACAGGGTCAAGACATTGGTTGCTTTTTGTGTTGACTTCTTTTCTGTGCCTCAGAATTAAACATTAAAAGATTTTAAAATACAAGAGCTCAGTTGTGGTGATTTGTTCTGTTTGTATATATATTTGTTTAGCATTTTCATGCTTAACAAATTGCGTTTTTGGTCCATATGCATAAAAATGTATCAAACTATTTTAATATTGTAGGCCACTTTTGATCTTGAGGCCAGAACAAAATGGATGTGAGCCTAAAGTGGCCCATGTGGTAAAGGGTGGATATGGCCAGTATACAACTAATGTGGTTGAGATGCAGTATTGTTATGGCTCATTACATGTGGCCAAGCTCTGGCAAACAGGAGTGGACCGCCAATGTGCCTTCTACAAGTTTTAAAAGGGTCTTTTTTCCCCCTAAGATTGTGTTTTAGACACTATTTGGCAAAGTAAAACACATTTTCGGGATTTGCTAACATGCAATACAGCATGTGCTCAAGAGGAGCCGGGGATCACCAGGTCTGTGTCTCAAACCAATAATATAACTCATTATGTGGCTCAGTTGAGTGGTGGTGAGCATGAGACTCGCTCCAGCTAATTTTCATTTTGATACAAGGTAAATTGCCGGAAATATGGGTCTTTCCAACAAGTAGACGAAAAAACTTCAAGATGGTCCGTGTTTTATCTGCAGACGTGGCAACCCTGCTGGGGATCAATGAACTTGTGTCACTACCACCATCTCACTGTTAACCTGGAGGTATGATGTTTGGGTCCCATCTCCTTCTGTTGATAAGGTTAGTTCAACTTTTTCTCAAAATAATAAACACACACTCGACAGGCAGGGGAATGCAGTTTTAATTTTTCATAGCAAATTAGCTTCACTTCCAAGGTGTATAGTCTGACAATGAGTTACACTTGAAATACAAAAACAGTTCCACATTTCAGTTTTGTTTTTTTGGTCTCTACTTCCATAGAGACTGAAACAGTATCTCTACAGTATCGAAAGCAAAATGTGCAGCCTCATATTGCTTTATCTTAATTGAAAGCTCTTCATTTGATGAAAATGAAATGAAATAAAATAAATACACCTACTCATGAGTAAAAAAAAACTGTTTTACAGGAATGTGGTTACTATAAGTTATCTGTGAGAGGTTGATACCCACTGGATACAAAATTATGGGTTTCATTCTTTCAAATAAAGATACATAGTTTTGGAACAGAAATGGAATTTAGGCTCCATGATGGATAAATAACCAGCTTAACGTCCACCAGAGTCAATGCAGGTGTACAGTCTTCATTTCCCTTCGGGGATGAATAAAGTACTCTATCTATCTGTCTACAATAATAAACAGATTCATCAGATTTCAGGCACTGATCAAACATCCTGTGTGCGACAGTAACATGTTTCTCAGTATCAAATACGCGAGGCAGCAGTAAGCAATGCTTTGGTCCTCCTGTGGGAGAGTCAAGCTTCTCTTCCTACAGCAGCAAACAACCTGGGGTTCCAAACACTCACGTGCAGCGTTGTGCAAGTCAATTCACTTTAAATAAAGCAAACGCAGAGGAACATAATGCCCCGGCAAGTCCTGATATACGACAGGGAAAAATATATCATAATATGACATGAACAAAGTCATAATACTGTGTTACAAAAATAAAGTAATTGCTTTATTTTCAAGTTAACCCTATGTAAAGGTTTCACATATAAGAAAATACTTCCTGCTCAACAGCACCACGTAAGTATTATTCACATATAACAACTTTATTCTTGTATTATTACAATTTTCTTCTCGTAAGCGACTTTCTTCAATATGAACATAATACAGTGTTGTACTGAAAAGTGTAGCACTACTAAGTAAATTTACTCATGGTGCAAATGATTTCAGCAGTCTCATCTGTTTGCTGCCGGCTCTGCACCTGACCAGGATTCATTAGTTATCAGGTGAGCAGTCTAATCAGTATTACGGTGAAGTTGTATTAAATAACTTTTCTGCGTATTTGCATGACTTCCAGTGGACATGGGATCATATCAGGGACCTGGAAAAGGGCCTCTGTCTGAACCACCGACTCACGGCTGTTGGGTTCAGAGTATAGCAGCTTTCTGAAAAGGCACAAACACACTGTACATCCGCCTTCAATGAGAAGATGTGAAAAGGAATTTAAGGCCTGTAAAACACTGTCACTCATACATACGCAGACACACACACACAACAGCCATACTGTCAATGAAATAAATAAATAAATAGCTGATGATGATGCACTGGTTCATCTTTAAACCAGTGGTGGTTCCCTGAATCAAACAGCATCTAAGTATCTAACATAACTCAGCATCACGGGTGTAGCTGAACAGATCAGTAGACACACGACAGAGAAACGTCTCTTTCACATTTCAAGGTCTCGCTGTGTTACACACAACAAAAGCAGCCGTCACTGTGAAATTGAGAAGAGGAATGTTGACTTCGGCAGATGATAATCACTACACGTCAAATAGAAATGTCGGCATGTTTCAATACACAATCTGCATTTTTTTCCTTCTGTTACCGAAATCTCTCACGAACAAGGAAGCAAGAGACAAGTTGAAAACCAAAATGTCTTGTGTGTGATCAGCAATATTTGCATTAAGCACATTAAGAGACGTCTGACACAGAGAGGAATCTGTGGCCAGTCTGCTTCATCACCTTTTTCTTTGTGAAGGTTAGCTGAGGTTCGTCTTGCGTAAGTGTCTGTTGAGGATTTCGATAGCGCTCACTTGCAGTGGCCAGGAACCGCCCATGATGCCCGCCTGAAGGGCCACACCTGTTACCACAGCCAGGTCAGGGTCGACAGATGTGTTGGGCTCCTTCCCAAAATACTCAGCGATCAGCCTCCTGATCCGCGGGATCCTCGTGGAGCCTCCGACCAGAACGATCTCATCTACCTCCTCTTTCTCCAGGCGGCCTTCAGCCAACACCGTCTCAACAGGAGCCAGGATCTTCTTGAAAAGGTCATCGTTGAGCTCCTCAAACAGCTTGCGATGGATCACGGCCTGGAAGAGAACCGGAACAGGAGCGGAGCCTTCGGGCGACTCCGAGCTGCCATGGGTTTGAAGGAGCAGCGGCACTGAGATGGAGACACTGGGCTGGAGGGTGAGGTTGAGCTTTGCAGCCTCCACAGTCTGCCGGAGACGGTGAATGTCCTCTTTGAGAGTGGGTGGGACGCCAAACTCTTGCCGAACTCGCTCTGTGGTGTACTGGAGCAACCTCTGGCTGAAGTCTTGACCTCCCAGCTTGCTGTTTCCTGCAAAAACCCATCAGCTTATTAACAGCATTCAGTTCTCTTCAGAGAAACAAAAACACAAACACTTCCTCAAACAAAAGCTGCTTTGTTCTTTCTTTACATCAGACAAACCAGGTGACAATTATGATCTGAAATAATAGCTGTTGAACCGACTTCAACTAAGAACAAAATAATGAATTGTGCTTTTGAAGAAGCAGTCCAAAATATTTTTATTTCAATAAATGTCTGAAAAATTACTTTCTAATTCTATATCCACATTACTGTGACATCAACTCCACTACACATACGCTCCTACACTACCCCGGAGTCTTAGAGCTAGAACGCTGCTCGCCCCATCTAGTCTCAACGGGCAGAAACTGAGACGTTGGGAAACAATGACACAGTGAAATTCTGCATATTACAACATGACAACTGCTTTGCATAAATGAGAAGCTATTATTTGACCCATCCGTGTCCATGGGGACATGCATGCCTTCCTGTTCTCTGTGTACATGACAGTGAGCTCAGCACTTACTGCTACTGCTCATTCAAATGTTTTTGTTCAAAGGATCAGTCATTGTACGGAGGAACCAAACAATAAGATGAAGAGCTGCATGCGACAGGAGACTCACCTGCAACCTTCATAACCAACTAATTTCCCTGTATTCTGTGCATCATGTAATCAGATCATTGTTGCTGATAGAATGATGGAAAACAGCCAATACTTTCTGACAGCTTTATTAAAACAACATTAGTTTGTTTGGCTGAGGCCAGTAATCTGTGACTTGTTGTTGTAAAACACTGTTGCTGTTACCACCGCAAACTACAGGTGTGGGCCAGACCACCAGGACTGTTGCATCAACATCTGTCCTGAGAGATCCAATCACAAGTGGTCAGCGTTTAAATTCAAATGTGTCCTGAAGCGTCTCCTGTGATCACTGGTGATCTCACTTCCCAGCTCTATTTGCAAGTTAATATGTATGTTTGTGTTCGCAATGATCAAATTCTGTTTGTTTTAACCAGTCTTGAGTTTAAGGATGTGTCCCATGACAAAGTGACTGTCAGCACAAGCAGGTGATAAGTGACTACATGTTGTTGATGCAGCTCTACTGTGAGAGATTTTACCCAACTGAAAACAAATACAACTCCTTATGTAGTCAGTGTAAATATTATGGCCACAAATTACAGTTTGGACAGAGAGAGAAGAGTCTGTTTGATTTGTGAGATTGAAGCGGGTCAGAGGACATCTCGTCACTCTAGGTCTTTGCTGTGCAACTACAATTAGTTCATGTCACTTCCTGAATACTAGAGCAGCGAAGCACCTACCTGCCATGGCTCTGGTGAAGAACATGCCTCCCTGTTTGTTAAGCAGAGATACATCCAGTGTTCCTCCCCCGAGATCAACCACCAGCACGTTAGAGACGTCTACCTTGTGCAGGCCGTACGCCATGGCAGCAGCCGTGGGCTCGTTGATCACTCGCAGGACCTCCAAGCCTGCAAGACAGTAATGATGGAGTTAGTGTGAAAAGGATTCCAGTGACATAGTGTGTCAATGACTCTGGGAGAGAAAAGCTATCGAGGATCTCAAGTGAGTTTTAGACTCAGGTGTCTGATGTGCTGTTTTGTCAAGACATCTAACATCCTTATGAAACCGTTGCAGGACTGACCGGCGAGGTTGGCGGCCCTGACGGTGTAGTTCCTCTGTCTTTCATCAAACTCTGCGGGCACAGAGATGACGGCTTTCTGGATGAGCACACCCAGCTGCTTCTCAGCCATCTTTCTCATCTTCAGCAACAGCCTGGAGCCGATGAACTCTGGGCTCACGGTGAAGGTGTGATTGGTGGAGATCAGAAACTCTGCACTGCCATTGTTGTTGATCACCTGCAGGAGGAGGAGGAGTCAGAGAGAGAGTGAACAGGGAGGAGAGGTGTCAGTAGATCAGATCAGGAGGAATACATGAAAAATGTTTTTGTTTTTTTAAATGTATTGAAGTATATTCTGGTCGGCCGAGAGGTTGATGTGGTTGTAGAAGCTTGATGATGAAGGAAAGGAACGCGGACCCAGTACTTACAAGTATAATGATGTTTATTACACAAAAGTAGTACAGGTCAGGACAAGCTCTAGAAACTTGGAGAAATCACACAGCCAAACAGTGAAGTCTGTCTTCTCCCTGCAGGGCAAGAAGTTTTATAGGTGGGAGGTGGGACCCCAAAACTAGAGATAACATGACATCACACAACAGGGCTTCAGCCTAAATAAGGAGTTGTTTTGCACATGAAGATGAAAATGCATTGGTCAAGGACCCCCATCCATTTGCTGGTCAGAAGTCATTCCCTAGGTAAAAGGTCTTTCCAAAGAGGGACAGACCTCCTTGAATAAACATCTGGAGGATTCTCTGGGAATGTCTGAGAGTCCCAAAGATAAGCATCATATATATCAGCCTGTCATTGTATTTAAACACATGCTAAAATCATTAACTCTAGTGAATACACGACAGTATTATATTAAAGTGTGTGTGTGTGATCCTATTGAATTCATAAATGAGTTTCATCAATGAAATCAGCACCATGACCCACCTTAAAAGGGTAGCGGGCGCTCTCCTGCTCCAGCAGCTCCGGGTCGAACAGCTTCCCGATGAACCTCTTGGCGTCGTACACGGTGTTCTGTGGGTTGGTGCTGGCCAGGTCCACGGCATCGTGTCCGGCCAGCACCGCATCGGTGGTGAAGGAGACGGCGGAGGGGATGCTTTTCCTCCCCTCCTCATCCGCCAGCACCTCCACCTCCCCGCTGCCCGGGTGGAAGACGCCCACCGAGCAGAAGGTGGTGCCCAGGTCCAGGCCGATGACCAGGGGTTTGGGAGGAGGAAGGTACTGCTGGCCCAGGTACCCTGCCAGGAACAGGGCCAGGATGACGGAGCCTGGGGACCGATGGAGACACCGTTAGCTCATGTGTTAGCATCCAAACACCGGCGAGCTACCGGGAGGACAGAGATCTCCTTTCACTTACCGATCATAGAAACTTCTCCGGACATGGTCTCACACTGTAGCGAGGCCTCACGCCACTGACACGTCACAATGTGTCGGTATCAGGTGCTTCAGTGCGGATTAAAACACGCGAAGCTTCAACAGCTGGAGGAGAACTCTTCAGACCAGCATGAAAACACACGTCAACGCTGTATGGCCCCAGGTGCTTTCTGGGTACTGTAGTTTACATCACGTACTCTCCTGGAATAGCGAATCAGATTTGAGCTCAATACTACATCTCCCATCAAGGCTTGCGACACATGACGTACTCTAAAAGGTTTCGAGACGTGTCCATGTTTTCAGCCAACCAGACGGAGCCTAAGCAGTCCAGGTTGAAAAATATATTATTTATAAAGATACAAAATGAAAAGCACATTAAAACTAGGGCTGCGAGCAGCACTGTGCGGACCCGAGCTCTTTGGAACTCTGCCCCTGAAGCGGCCGCAGGAGAACAGATAAACGGATTAACTCTTCACTTCCTGTGTGCGTCACGCAACCCCGAACCACGCCCACTAATGACGCACGGTCCCCACCATCAAGTGCAGACCACACGGTGGAAAACGAGGCTTACTTCCTCTTGCCACTAGGTGGGGCTATCACTACATACAGACTAATAGATCTGTTAAGGTCAAAAACACTGTTGATTCTCTTCAACATCAATACATCTTTCACCTTTGATAAATCTTAGACATCAGAGGAATCTATGACCACTGACACTATACAGATACAACAACCTTGGGTTTTGATGCTGGTAATCAAACTTTGATGCTATGCCATGGCCACACCGTGGGACAAGAACTCTAAAATCTAGGTAGTTTTAATCTCCATGTTGTTGAGAGGACCCTCATCGAAATTGAAGTTGATCTGATGAAAGCTCTAGGAGACAAAGAGACTCTGCTGAGTTTACAGACGGACTGTGGGCAACTTCAGGAGAGATACAATGAGTTCAAAGCAAAGCTGACATATTCGAAAACTCACTAAACTTTGCGGGCGAGTGAGGCCTGATGACAATGTACGTATTCTGGAGTCAAAATTAGCATGGCAAAATGGCTCAACAGCGTCTGTAAATTCCGTCTGGTTTAACCGATCATCAGGAAATTCAGTACACACTTTTATCATGACTGGACAAAAAATATTTGATTAACGCAGCAGGAAGTCAGCCATTTCCCGTTTTGTGGCCATTTTGTAAAAAATGCCACTAATTTTCATGAATAATCAGACGAAAAGCAATGGGAAGTAATAAATGTAATAATAAAAACAATATTAAAACGTAGTAAAAATATAAATATGGACACTAGTTAAATTATATTAAATAAAATTGAATTGAATATTGTGAAAACATTTAAATTAATACAATTAAATTAAATCAATTTTTTTTACTCTGTTATAGTTCATTAATGCTTACATTTATGTGTACAGCACTGATAAATCATGTAGTGGTAGTTGAAATAATTCCAAATACACAACAAAAAATAAATGTAAGCGTATTTCTTTAATTTTATTTACAAAAAGTTGTGGAAACAGATAAATGGCTTTCATATACAGGCTCTCTTTCTCACACTCACACACACACATTCAAAAAGTAACATATGTGCTTTACATCATACATACATCTTGTACAGTTTATATTATTTAAAAAAAACACCCGATTAACAATACCACTCGATTCACATGGGAAAAGAAAAGACGATCCTGGACGTTGAATTGAGACTGGATGTGATGAGGATGATAAAAGTGATATATAAAGGCAGAACGTACATGTAATGACACTGAATGATTGTTAATGCAATAAATAAAAGTGATGTTAAACAGTGACATGTCACTTCTTCAACATAAAATGGTTAAAAAAAACTTCTTGTAAAGTTTATTATGATCTTGATGAACTGACAAATGGATGAGATGACATTTAGAGTACCGGCGGTTTGTTCTTTCTATATTAGATGTAGCTTGTGGCTTTCTGGTATGAAGGATGTTAATGCAACATTAAAGACATGAATTGTTAAAACCATCAGTCATAAGAAAATGACAAACACTTAATTCCCAAACGAGCAGATCACGAGGCCCCAGCGTCTGTGAGCTGCTCGGCGTCCTCTTTGCTGTCTGAACATTCTGACGGGATGAAGCAGCCCGAGTCTCTGGGACAGTCACTGTCTTCCTCCTTTTGAGTGTGGGAGGATTTGTGCTCCTCCACATCCCTGACATCATCACCTGTGGCCGCAAGACAAGGTGGAATTAATACAAATGTCATACTCTTTCAACTTTGCGTTTCCAACCACATGAGGGAAGTGAAAATCTGTGCCAAGAGAGAAATAAAGCCAGATTTAGACGTGAAAGGCTGATGCTCTTTGACATTTTGGTTTTATTGCTTTTATAGCAGAAGCAATGTGCAATAATTTGGACTGCAAAGTTTGTTACTGTCCAAATGGATGTGTGATTGAGTCACTGAAAATAGCAAAATCACACAAATGATAAAATAACTACTGAAGGTGTGACCCAGCAAAAAGCAACCCGAAGCACCTCAGATTCAATTTGTATTTTTCTACTACCAGACTGATCTGAGCTGCACCATTCTTTAATATTTTGACCTCACTGACAGAAACTACTAATCCTAACATCCACGGTGCCAAAGCACTAACCTAATGGAGTTCAGCTTGATTAAATTACTGGCCTCTCCTGTGAGGCAGGCAGGGTCACACTGCAGCCGCCATCTGTTTCGTCAAACTGTCGCCCAAGCAGGAAAAATGACAATGACCTTTAATTACTGAGGTTACATGCAGTATAGCTAACACACACACACACACACGCACACACACACACACACACACACACACACACACAAAGAAAAAGAGTGAATAGAAGCTGCCAGTGAACTCTACTCCTTCCTCTTGCTCGGAAAGTATTGTTTTGCATCATAAATGCAGCCCTCTGCGATAATCAGCCTTTTGCTTCAAGACACCAGATTACTGGAACAGCTTCTGCCCTCTTAAGCACTTTCTATCTGAGTAACAGGAAATCACTGATAAGCCTCTCACAGTGTGCAGGATGTCTTTCTATTCAGAGTGGCACTAACCTCCAGCTTCCGTCTGCTGTTTCACATCGTTCGTATGTCAGATTACTTTTCATAAAACTCAATGTGTTAGAAACACATTCGTTTTGTTTGTCTTTGTGTTTGGATTTGAAAGGTTTATTCTTTTTGTTTGAAGGACAATGTGCAATAAAAACCCATATTGGACAATAAGCGCTCTCATTGTGACAGAAAGCCTGAGGGGACACTTTAGTTTTATAGTAGGTTATTGAACATGAATTCTTACAAACACCTGCAAAGGAATTTTAAAGGTTTAAGTGTGGGGACTATTTTTGTACATTATCTCCAACATACAGCCTTAGCATCCATTTAGCATTTGTAAAAACCCGAGTGATGAAACCAATCAGTCATCAATGAGGTTTACCTTGCCTGAGACGCACTTTAAAGCTCCTGCGTCAGAATGAGAGGCCTCCAGCGTCGGGACTGCTTTGCTATGCCTCAGCCTGGAATTTAAATTATGTTTATTTTATCTTTTTGATGTGAATAAATCCAATAGTTTATTTAGTTTTTAAAGGTTTGAGGTATACGCCCCATGGGACAACTTGATCGCAGCATGTGACTTCGATAATAAATAAACCGTGACATAAGCATTTGTCTCAATTCAGGGACTTCATGCTTCTGTGTTGCTGGTCTATTAGACCACAAAGACTGAACCGAAATAGGATGGTCTGGTCTAAAGAGGGTTTCCTTGAATTTGAAGGCGCTCATCGAAATGGCACAACCTGGTCTTGCCGCTGCGACTGAATTGGGCTTCAAATGCAGCCTCTGAATTGAGACACAGCTATTAAATATTAAAATCATTCGTCGCAGTTGTAGTTTGGTGTGTTTCTAACCTTCTGTGTAGCGGCACTCAGCAGCAGCCAGAAGTCTGTGTCTGTGCTCGGGGTCGTTGACGTTCAGCTCTATCAAGTGTTTCTCTTGCAGGTGCATCAGGTCCTCCACCGTCTGGTAGCCATTCAACAGCAACGCAGAGGCATACTCCTGCAAAGCCCAAAGCAAAGCTCAGTGAAAAAAAGACCCACATCAGGTTTCAGATCAAGTGTTAACAAATGTGATGTTTGTCCTCCGAAGCAGGAAATCAACGGGGGCTGATAACATCGGGTATTTATCTCTTTATGTCTGAAGTTGAGTTGTGAATGATCAGGCGAACACCCCCTCACCTCCAGATTCAGTCGCTCCAGTAACTCCAGCAACGTTTTAGGTCTAGGTCTTTTGGAGAGCTTCTGCTGTCTGATCTTTGGGACTTCTTCTTCCTCCTCCTCTTTCTCCACTAAAACATCTACGTAGATGAACTTGAAGTTCCCCACTTTGTCGTTCAACATGCCCGTCCAGATGCCCATTGGAGGCTTACTGATGATGTTGATGATGTCACCCACCTAGGAAAAAATAACAGGCTTTTAATTGGAGTTCAACTGGGATGGGTTATAGTTATCTTTTCTTAAAGCAGAGTCTGTAGGACACAAACATCAATGTAGATGTAGTGTGTGTGTGTGTGTGTGTGTGTGTGTGTGTGTGTGTGTGTGTGTGTGTGTGTGTGTGTGTGTGTGTGTGTATCACCTTGAGTTTGAGAGAATCTGTGTCATACGGGCTTGGAACAAAGTCTGTGTGGACACGAGCTCTGCCACAGAACTGTCCCTGGTAGGATCCGTCCTCCTCTAGCCTCACACTGTCTTTCTGAGCAGAACTATTGGACTCACTGGTCACACCACCTGAACCCACAAACACAGTGTGATTACACAGCGATGGTGATAAAACAATTCTGTGTTCTGTGCAGGATCCTCTTTGTGAAGTATACTCACTGGAGGTGCTCTGGCCGCTGTACAGACTCTCTAAGGAGTTACTTGTCTTTGCATTGTCTTTCTCAGCTGTAGTGCTGCTCTCTGCTTCTGCCTCCAGTTCTTTATCCATATCATCACCCTACAGGCAGAAAAACAATTGGGAGGCATGTTATATAAAACAGACTGACGCTGTGAAGATCTTTGCATTGGTATTAGAATCAAACTTGTAAAGTGCAGTAGGACACTTTGTGGTGTATGTCATAGTGAAGCATGTCAGCAGCAGCGTTATATATAAGGATGTGGGTTTGTGAGAGATGACAGCGATAAAGATTCTTGAGAAAAACAACACAGGTTTGCTGTAACTGACGCTGATCGTCGATGAGTCTGGTCTCTCACTGCGTATCAAGAGTGTTGTTGGTCCTTTGTGCACAGGTGTTTGCTGGGTTTGCATTTATGTTTAGAGTGGCAAGGGGTGGCTGTGGATCATGGGAGAAAGCAGTTCATCCACTAACCAGAAGGTCAGTGGGTTTATCCCTGAACTCCAGTTTGCAAGCCACAGGGCACTACACTAAACCTCAAATTGCCCCATGTGCCAGCAGTGTGTGATAGAAGTGCAGTGTATAGTACCGCTGTATGACTGTATGTCTAAACTAGGGAATGGCTTGTACTGTAAAGTGCTGTGAGTGGCCGATTAGACTAGAAAAGCTCTATATAAACACAGTCTAGTCACCAAATAGTGACATTTACGCTTGAATGAGGGATTAAGGACACAAATAGCTTTATTCATGGTGCCTGATGGAGTTTCTGTGCGTGTGTGCTCTTGTACAACTATCTTCGTGAGGACCAGTTTGAGTCGACAACCTATGGAGTACGGACATTTCGGGAAAGTGAGGACCTTTTGGCCGGTCCTCACTTCGTGACCCCCTTTAATGTAGTGTTTGGGAGTTAAGACTTGGTTTTAGGGTTAGGGTTAGAATTAGGTTTAAGTTAGGTAAAGGGTTAGGGTTAGGTATTACGTTTTGATGGTTAGGGTTAGGGTAAGGTTCTAGGGAATGCATTATGCCTCTGAGTGTCCTCACTAAGATAGCTGTACAAATATCTGTGTGTGTGTGTGTGCGTGTGTGTATGTGTGTGTGTGTGTGTGTGTGTGTGTGTGTGAGTGAATTTTCCAGTGACTCACAGGCTCCTCAGAAAAATACTTGGCGTGTTTTTTGCCCATTTTTCTGCGCATGGTTAGTGAAATAGCCTTCATCTTCTTCCCAAGTCCAGTTGCTTTGTTAGGGTCTGAACTTTCACATTCTTCCACGACCTGTGGGCAGAAAGTTGGTTAAGTAAAGACAACGGATTTAGACCATACTGCAGCTGCTCATATTTCTCCCATCTTCTCATCTTTTGTCCACCATGTGTACAACATTTTTACCCAGTATGAACCTTTTCCTGTTGTTATGATTTTAAAGTGAAATCAAACACATTTACGCACCACGTTTGTGCCATTCTCCTCTGGTTTGGCCGGTGACAAGTGATGTCTGAAACCCTCGAACTTGCCGAAGCTTGTGGAGCGCTGTGGGGAGGATTTAAAAAAACAAGAAGGAAAGATGTCATAAAAACATCTAGCAAGATTTACCAGCATTACATAATATCAAGTCACCATGTGTGTCAAGGGTCAAAAATCCTGCAAGACGTTGCATCTTCGAGTGGATAAAATGGATGATATAACACAGAAGCTTCTATAGCTGTCTTTGTCTATAGGGGCAAGGAACGCCAGTTTTCTTTTTTGGGCCGACACACACACACACACACACACACACACACACACACACACACACACACACACACACACACACACATACACAGACACACACACATGTTCTCCATACATGTGCACTGACATATTTATCTGTATAAAAAATTAAGGATAATTGAACTTAAGTTTTACTCGTTATTATCATTTTATTACTGGCAAAATTTACTCACAGTGACCTCACTTTGGCTTAGTTTTAATTGTTTCTTCTGTTTTTTCCCTCCCACATTTTTTTATAAACTAAAAGTCATCATAATCTCTCCCAAACCCCCATCATCTCCACCGCAGAGCACCAAAACAATTATATAAACCAATAATCCCTTGAAATCCTGGTTAAATAGGAACTCCTAGACAGCTCACTGCAGATTGTTTTAATGTCGCGTCGTTTTACTCCATTGTCTACAAACGCAGCAGCAGAATCAAAAGATTGTGTTTCAAAGCAACTCTTTCCATTAATTATTTTTACATAGTAGGAATTTTACTGTCATTGTCTCTTTTACAGCGTGATAATTGAAAATCCATTTTATTGTATCTGTGTTAAAAAACTGCCTTCTAGTCTATGAGAGGCATTAGTATTTTAAAAAGTATAAATTATCCCTAAATCCTAAATCTACAAAAATGGTATTAGGTTACACAGTAATTTCAAGTACAACCAGAACTAATTTGCACAGATGTCATTTAAACAACGACCTCTGTCAGACTCTGTCACAAGTTTTGAAGAAACTATTTGAACATAAAATTGTACATCATTGGCTTCACATTTGAATTCACATTTTCACCTACCTTTGGTTTGCTGCTCTTTGCTTTGTCCGACACGTTGGATGCCGTCCTATGTAACATTTTCTATTGTTCTTTAATCAAATATCAACCCTTTCTCTTCTCTTTTCTTTTTACCCCACTCTCCCCTGACAGTAAAGTGTTAACTAACACAGTGTAACAGTGAATACTGGCTGTCTGAAGTGCTGGCTAGCCCACTTCCTTTCAACATACAGGATGTGAGGCAATTGACACAGTGTCTTGCTGCTTTGAAGGGGAAAAACACAAGTGCTTGAGTATGCATTTTGTGGCCCGTTCAACAAAATCATCAAGATCTACTTCCAGGAACAACTGTGTTTAAGTTTTGTAAATGTCGTATTTGTTTTTTTTTAAATCGTCAGATATGAGATATGCTGGTGAGGATGAGCTTGAGTCACATTTGCTGCTGTGTTACATCTCTGTAGTTGGTTAAGCTCAGAGTTGGACTGTAAAGTCAAGTATAACAATGACATTAGAGTGACTCAAAGTTTCACCCTGACAATATGTTTATTCTAAGTGGCCCTTAGCCTCATAATAACAGCGTTTTTTAAAGAATTGAATGGATAAAATAGGAAGACAACATGTAAAACAAACATATATTTGATTCAAATCAGGTCTAATTTTATTATCCCTGAAGATTTTCCATTATTACTAATGAGGAAGTTGCTTTTGTAAATTATGCTATGACTCCTTTGCATTTATTTCTTCATGTGGGGTGAGTATGTTGAGGAAGTGCTGACGTACAACAGAGGAACAGCTGAAAGTGGCAACTTTACTGTGTCGAAACCTTTTCCTGTTTATCTCTGCTTTCAGTATAGAGGGCAACACTGAATATTTTATTTGATGTCTCAGAAACACTTAACTGTCAAACACGTGATCCAATTTTTCTCAATCATTAAACAACCGCCTGTCACCTATTTACAAATCATGGCCTTCCCCAGTGAATGTGAATTTAGGATTGAGCTTGACTTTCCCCAAGATCCTACATCGCTGTCAGTTGTAGCTTTCCTCTTGCAATTTGTGTGTGTGTGTGTGTATGTGTGTCTGTGTGTGTGTTTACATTAATGAGAGTTGGTATCAGTCAGATGCAGAAAAAGGAATTCCAAAGACGACACATTGTCCAATCCTGCTGCCTTCAATCAGCCGAAAACTCCTGTCAATCCAGATTAAAGCTTCTAATCTATTACTTTAGAACCTCCTGACGGCCTGGAGAGGCCATTGTTCATTTGAAGAGTTAAAAAAAAGTAAAAGTCACCTAGTATTTGTTAATGTCTTAAACAATTTAGAGAGAGGGTTTTCGTATTTGTCAGTATTATTAGGCAGATAACTTTCCAGTAATTTTCAAAACTACGCGCTACGATGAAAGTTTGCTTATTCTAAGACAAAATAATGAAACTGCTCACTGGCAAAACACTGTCTGTGAAACATCTAATTTGACCATGTGCTGACAAAAGGTGAAATATTCACAAAGAAGAGCAGAGTAAAACCAAGTATGATGAGTGTTTTCTTTTCTATTCTGTGTATGACGAACGAGTCATAAACTCCACACCATCTCTATAGACTTAAGAGGCTTCATGTCTAATGAAATTACATTTGTCTCTAAGAACCATATAGATCCATAGGCATCTTGTAATCTCTACTCCGGATCATCCTTTTCATCAGACAATTCTCCCAAGTGATGTTAAGCTTTAACGACTGCTTTATGTCTGACTGCACGTGTTCGCTGGATATCGGTCCGGGTCTTATGCTTCGAGGGCACGCAACGGCTTTGACCTCTTTGGTCAAAGAGCTCTATTGTGTGGTATTAGCACTGAGTGACCTCCGACCTCACTGCACTGAACTGCAACTGATTGAAAACCTTCCCACTGGGAGAGTTTATCTTTGATCAGAAATTAATTTAAACTTGGAGACATTTTTCACACTTAATGGATTGGCATGCTTCTTAAAACATTGTTCACATGCTTGTATAAACAGTCTTTCCCAGAAAACATATGGGTGTGGGCCACTTGATGCAGCACTTCTGGACTTCTTGTGGTCAGACAAAAATGGATGAGGCATGTGAGCTTGTAAATTAGAAAATGTGGCCCAAATATCCCAAAACATTTTGTGAGCTTTTTCTTAGCAAGGTTTAATCTTTAAATTAATCTACCTTCTTGGGCCACCTTTGGCACCTTGGGTTGACATGCGGTATTGCTATGGCTTGTGGCCCAGATCTGGCAAACAGGAGGTGGCCTTCCAAATGCCATCATTCCATATGGTATACAGGATGTGAGCCAAATGTGGGCCAAAAATTTGCTATGTGAGTTGGATGTTTTTAATAAAGGACTTGACAGACTCCCTCCCAGTGTAAACTCAGACTAAGAAAATACACAAAAATGTATTTCCAAAGTTTAGCCAAAGCTGATAATGTAATAATATCAGCAGTCTGAGTGAAGCATAAATCAAGACAAGCAGGTATACTCAAAGTAATGATGTAATGTTGAATTTATGGATTTGACAGATTGCTTACATCAACTCCACTTCTGCTGTTAATGGATTTCTGTACAAAATGAAGACTCTGGCTTTTATGCTGAAATCCAATTAGGACGGTATCACTTCATGGCCAATAAAAATGGGAGGAGTGATTACAGAAAGCAACTAGAATACCCCCCTTTTGTTGTATGCCTCTGCCAGCCAGTGCATTTTCAGTCCACATAAAAAAAATGTTCAGACTCGTATATGGTCACCATGACATTTGACCCCTGAAATCAAATCGGTTAATCTTTGAGTCCACTTGAGATATGATGTTCAAGAGGCCAAAAACATGCTTTGTGAAGCCACGTGACCTTTGACCTCCAAAATCATATTATTCAATCTCTAAATTTATGTGAAGACATTTGAAAGGATCCTCTGGAGGTTGTTCCTGAGATACCGAGTGCCCAATGCAAAAGGTGTAGTTTATGGGGTCACACTTTTGTCCTTGACCACCAAAATCTTAGCAGTTCATCCTTGAGCCAAACTTGAACTTTGCACAACTTAGCACAAAATTTGAAGAAATCCCCTCTGTACGTTTTTGAGACTTTGTGTTTACAAGAATGAGACGAAGACATAATGCCTCCAGGCACTAGCTGTCTCTAACGTGGAGGCATGAAAACTGTTGCAATTAACATAGCTGACATATAATATTGTGGAATCTTGAAGAGACTCATTCAACTACTTTGTAAGAATCCAATACTCAGGCTCTGTTTTCCTGGAATAAAAACACAAAACATCAACATCAACTTACGTCTGGTTCTGACAGATCCAAGTCAGTGACAGGGCGTGACACCTTTGGGGGAATCGGGGGTTTACAGTCCCGTTTCAAGCTGGAATCCTGGGCCTGCTCCTGTCTTTCCTCCCATTCCTTCCCATTGGCTGGGGTGAAGTCATGAGAGTACATGCGGTACTCTGTGAGCGGTCTGCGACAGGTGTGTTGGACGGTCCCCCAGGATGGACTGCTGTCGCCTGGGTTGCTCCAGCGCTGGTTGTAGGTGTGGGTGGGCGTCGCACCACCGGGTAGGCTGGCCATGTCTGTGCAGCGGCCTGGCGTTGTGTTCTCCTGAGAGGGGAGGGTGGACGACTTGCCAAGGTAGGGCCTCCTATCTGATCTGTACGGCACATCCAGATAGTGGGGTCCCATGGGTGGGCTCATGGAAATGGGTTGGGAGTGAACTGAGAAAGGAGACATTTGTCAAAAAAGACTGTTGATGTGAATTGTTAGGGATGGACTCATCGTAACCTCGCCAAGGAGGTAATGTTTTCATTTTGCATTTGTTTGTTTGTTTGGAGAGGACATCACCCAAAGAAGAAACCATACATTTTTTTTGCAAATCCAGGATTTTTTTCTTCACTTTCATGTTAACATTCTGAGAGAAGGTGATTTCAATATTTATGTTGTTTGTGCAGAGAATAAGTGTGAGCAATTTGGTGAAGATCCAAACAACATCTAGATGTATTGAATTTAAATATGGATTCATAGGGGCACGTTTGGGGTGCCATTCTAGTTAGAACTGGAACCAAACCTGTATATTATCTTATTATAAGGTGCCTAATAATTTATGTAAAAACGTAACACAAACACAAAACATGGCAGCTTCATACAGTCATGCTATACATAGGCTACATCGCCTCGCAACAAAGAGAGTGATACAAAGTTTTGCAATGGAAAAAGGTTTTTACTAGAGAGGGAAAATCCTCTGTTTTTCTGTTTTTGCCTTACATGTTTAAGCATCTGATTAATGTGGTTTCTCTGTGTAACCACTATGAGTAGGTTGAACAGGTACTTGTTAACCATAAGGCAGCCCCTTGTGGACCTGTGACACAACACACCTACACTGAAGTTTAAAAGCAGAGGTGTAAATTCAAAATCTACCATAGGAAAAAGAAAGAAGTCCCAAACATGTTTTTCTTTTACATTTACCACATTTTGACAAATGCATCATCAGCCTTTTCTGCTTCTGTAAGCACAATTCTAAGTTAGTCATAGATTAGTCATAGAGAGGTGAGAAAGGCCAAAAGACAGATTGATCAGAGGAGAGTGGAGACATATCTTAATGTTTGAGTATTTTTGGAAAGCTGTCTTACCTGTGGACTTTTGACTTCTCTTTGATGCTTCTTTCCCGCTCTTTCCAGCTGTTTTTTTTCCCGTCTTTTGGCTTCTTTTGACGGCAGGTTTAGACTCTGGCACCAGTCCGGTGACATGGATACTCTGGTAAGATGCAACATACATCCCATGTAAAAACTAATTTGACACCTCTTCTGATTTCCACCCATTCATCCATTTTTTTTATACCATTTATCCTTTGAGGGTTATGGGGGGAGCTGGAGCCAATTCCAGCTGGTATTGGGCAAGAGGTGGGATACAATAGGACAGATCACCAGTTTATTGCGGGCCCAACATACAGAGACAACAACCATTGACACTCATGGTCAATTAAGAGTCGATTTAAGCCAACCCCAACCCATGTCTTCTGACTGTGGGAAGAAGCCCAAGAACCTGGAACGAACCCAGGCAGACACAAAGAGAGCATCTCAACACAGAAAGACCCCAGCCAAAGCAGGATTCAAACGGGCAACCTAGCTTTAAGCGATTCAAGTTGTCTGGCAGTGAGTCTGTCCACCATTGGGGTGTAGATGGAAATATCTCAACAGATATTGGATGGGTTTTCATCAAATTTGGTATAAACGTTTTCATGGATCTCCTCCTTTTCAGGTAAGCCCAATTGTCAGGTCAAAGCTTTTTTTCATCAAGTCCCTTGTCTCTGGTCTTTTTTAGTTGCTTCCACTTTTTAAGGCAATGGAAGCCACTGCTGATCCAGTACTGGCAGACTCTGCTTTGTTTGATTCTCACTATGTTGGACTTTAGTCTAAATGGTCACTGGGTGTCCTGTTGTAAGGCCTCTAAACCCTCATCACCCCAAACACACACACACACAGACAGACAGACAGACACGCACACACACACACACACACACACACACACACACACACACACACACACACACACACACACACACACACACACACACACACACACACCATGTGGCCCAGAGATTACTTTCAGCGCAGTCCCCCTCTTTGGACCATCTGTACTGTATTAACCCAATCAGCATTTTTGTTAAATGATTGTGGCCATTTAGGCCACCAGAGGCTCTCTGTATGTTAAAAGCAGGTGGCAGCTTCAGACTCCTAACTCAACACAAAACAGTCTGATGTGTAATGAGAAAAAACAGTCCCTCACACTCGTCATGTACTATCACCTTATTGACTTTAAAGAAACTGGTCTCTGGCTGGGTCCGAAGTCTCTCACTAATCACTACATAGTCTACTTTTTAGGTAGTTCGCCATTTTTTTGTGCTGTCTGAATGTCAAGTGAGGTTTTTTATACTCTATATAGCACCCTCATTGTTTCCCACAATGCATCTTAAAAAGCAGTTGACACCTGATAGTCATTAACCAAGCAATATGTTCCATCATGCATTGCGCTCGCTGCAGACGACAGGAGAGAGGGCAGCAGGAACAGCTTGACCTGTCGTACAAATTTAAATACGAGCAGAGCAGCTAATCACAGCAGAAACAAGTGTAATTCTACATTTAAACTATAATCATTCAATGTGCATTTCACCTAAAATGATTAATACTAAGTGTAAATTAAACATTTAAACATTTTCCACAATTTCTGTTGTTGAGGGCCAACAATACCATGATCAGAAAACCCTGAACAAGGCACCCCAGTTTAATGTAGTGGCCCGCAGTCCCTTTTGCCCTGGAGCCCTCAAAGTCTCTTGAAACGCCCCTGGTGTTTAGGCACAATTTTGGCAACGGAGGGAGAACAGAAACTCAAAAACAAGAATATGCTCTAAACACTTTGCTTAGGTCTTTGTGGCTGCTGTTTGGATGTGGCTTCTATCCCTCAAAGCTACTGAACTATAAACAAACAAAAAAAAGCTGTTGCACTTGGTTATTAAATATATTTGTTATGTTACCAGCACCGTCATCAAAGAATAGAAGTGCTTACAACATTTCACCCCATGTTTGCATAAAAAAAGCTTTTCAATAATCTCACCTGACTCAACGGCGGTTTCTCCTTTTTCCTTGTGCCGGAATGATGAGCTCCTTTCCCTCCTTTAGTTTCTGTTCTGTGTTTAGGTTTCCTCGTCTCTAGAGGGGACACAACATATACATGTTTACAGTATATCATCAGGATAGTGAAACACCACAAATACCAAAGACAACCACAACCATCAACAGAAGACTACTGAACTCAGTGAGGTGTTTTGTTTATGAGCTGCTCCGCTCCTGTAGTTTAAAACTCCTGATCAGTGGTGTGTTATTTGTTGTCTATTAAACTGCTGTTCTGAACCTCAGTGCAATTCATATGTTAAAAAAAAAGGCCAGTGCAAAATGTGTGATCACTGCTGGCCTGTGCACCATGATTTAACAACCAGAAATGTGGGGTGTGATTTTGGTGCTGAACTGGTTCAAAAACCCACTGGTCAGCATCTTCAGACGTCATGCTGAGACTCCAAATGACTGATGGCACACAGATGAGCTTAACCCATTTATTTCCTATTTACCTTCATTGTGATTGTTGGTGATGTGGACTAAATCTTCTTGGCTCTTGGCGCCCTGCCAGACCGTGGTATTACAACCGGGGTTATCTGCAGTGGAGAGAGACAGACAAATTACAAACACTGAGGATTTGAAGTGAAAAGTCTCGGGTGAATGGAGGTCATGCAGAGACACATGGGGCTGAATGAAATTGTTCTCTGATCCACAGACAAGAGATATGGAAGGTTATTGGAGGTTTTAATCTAATATTTACTAGCAGCTCCCTATAGGTCATTCTTTAGCTTTGAGAGTAGGGGTAAAAAATTGTAAAAATGACCATAAAGAATTATAAAGACAGTGGCTGTCTTGATCCAATCATACCTCTTTAAACTAATTTTTAGACATGCAGACAGCTCATCTACACCAGTGTCGGCCCTTATCACCAGAAGCTCTCTTGACTCATTTGTTGGTGTCTTCCATGTGTATTGCCCTACTTTTTTGTCCAGAGATATTTGTTTTAATTTTGCATTTATTGTTTTTGCGTCTGTCTGGGGTTAGGAAAATCAAGGGTAAATGCTGCAGAGGATCTCCTGCTGTGTCGGCTCCTTTGGACTTTCTGAGGTCTAAGAGGGCAGATGGAGAAAGTCTGCATAAAATGTCCGGAGGCTCTTACTCTGCGATTGGGTTCACACATGCCCTACGGAGAAACTCCGGAGGATCTCTGGGGTTCAGTGTACATCTGAAAGCAGCTTATGTTAATCACATTATTATTAATCAAGAGGGAATTGCTCTTACTCACCCAATGTCTCATTATCTGATGCAGATTTGTGTATATGTGTTCTGAAATAAAAATCAACAGAGATATAATATTAGATGTTTGCCTTTAACTATAGCATTTGAGTAGTGTCTTGTGGCCCATTAGTTAAACTACACACCAGAAAAAACACACTGATATGATGTTTTGTGTTATATACAGTCAGTGTACAGAGCAACACGCTAACTTGCACTCAGTACATCCACAAGATTTAATGCAAATTGCTTTAGCAGTTTTTGTGAAAACTTGTTAACTTATGAACAAAAAGACAAAAACAGTGACCTCCTTGAAAGAAATATTACAAAGACGCTTGGCAAAAAGGACAACCACAGCACATTATGAAGATGAGAGTAAAAACTATCATCTCATATTGAGGAAGTACAGTCTGTGCGATGTACCGACGAGATCTAGTCTATACCGAACTATGACATAAATTGTGTTTCTTTCAACAGAACACCAGCGGAGTAAAGGTGTTGTGGCAACTGGGGACTATAAGTAGGTGGGCCTTGAATCCGCTTAGTCCAACTTGCCCAAAGCCATAATCTGCCTTCTGCTGGCCCAACACTCCACAGAGCCCTGCTTCTCAAAAAAACATTCACTATCAGACAAACTGAACAATGCATCCGTACAAAGCTTTCGTTTCAATCGTTTCTAATGGTGCTGCCACTCCCTCTTCTAAAATCAAAGCATTGTCTCAAACAGGCCACACAAAGTTGATGTAAGGTTAAGACAAGGAGAAATGCGGAAGAGCCTGTTTTCTCTGCTGCACGAAGGATTTACAGAATTAACCCACAGAGAAAATAAAAAGGGAGCCTTCAAGCCATATTATTACTCTATGGGAAAACCCTTTCACTTGCAGGGCGGCTTTTTTACTCTGCTTTGCACGCACATCCAGAAAAAAGAAAAAGAACTAAAGCTACAGTATACAGCAGACATACACAGGCCTGCATGCTGATAGGATTACAATGTCTCTAATAAATTTTCATTGCCTGTTTACAGTCGAATGACAATAATAATATAGGAACAACCTACAAACATGTAAAATGGATTTGCGAGAGATAAAAACCAATGTACTCTAGTTCCTCTAATACAATGTAGGCTTGATTGTGTCTAATTCCCTGCTGAGCTCACCTTCTTATCTTTTTATTAGAGTTGGTCGCCTGCGTCTGAGGCATCTCCTGCAGGAAAAAACAAAGCTTTTTCAGTTTGATGTTCATGTGTGGTTTTTTTTGTCACATTCAAATGGATTTGATAAATAAATCACTGTTTTACTCATTCACTGATACACCAAGGACATCTGCCTATTCAACAAACATCTGACATCTCGATGGCCCAGGGAAGTGTAGTGCAGATTTTGGTTCCATTTGGGCACGCAATACCTCCAACCGACCAATCTTCTTTCAATCAACCTTCCTCCTTGTTGTATTCAATGTAAAAGCACAACGTTTGTTTTGTTGCAGTAATCAAGCTGAATTTACAGAGCTTTTATTTTGAAACGTTGTGAGCCGCAGGGACTGAAGATTGTGTTGATTGTTTAACAAACCTCTGAATAGCCAACATGCAATGTAGGAAAAAATAACTAGTTCAGTAAGTCATTCATTGCAGATAAACCAGGTCTGATGAACACAAATTTTGACTCTGCACAAAAGACTATTAAAAAAATATATGCCCACCACGGCCAGCACACAAAAAGTTAAATGTGACATTATACATAGAGCTGTGGAGGACTCACTAATGACAAGGAATAATTCTGAAGCTCCAGAGCATTAACACAGTCCATTTCAAACAGGCAGGTTCAGAATAGGCACTACACCTCTGCTTAATTAAACATTTTAAAATGTGAAAAGTCTGGCAGCAACAGCTCTCAGATGACTTTGTTCTTCATTTCATAATCAGTTTTACATCACAGGTACATTTTGGTTGGTGGTCATAATTGTTCCCAAGAATCCACCAGTCACAACCTGTGCTCTGGAATTCCACTCAGTACAAAGCATTGTTGACAACCTGACGATCTTAACTATGGGGTGCCGTTTGTCAAGCAGCTCATGCTGAAAATAACAGCAACATTTTGTCACATTTAGCTTCAAACCATGTTTAAAAAACTGGTGTGAATTTTTGAGAGTCACTTTTTTGCACATTTACAACAATATTTGTCAACTTGGAGATATTTTAAATATTTAAATCCAAATGTTAAATGTAACACTTAAATGTTAAATCTAAATGTTAAATCTAAATCTAAATGTTAAATCTAAATCTAAATGTTAAATTTAAATCTAAATGTTAAATATAAATATAAATGTTAAATTTATATTTAAATATAAATGTTAAATATAAATGTTAAATTTAAATCTAATTGTTAAATTTATATCTAATTGTTAAATCTGAATCTAAATATAAATGTTAAATCTAAATGTTAAATATAAATATAAATGTTAAATCTAAATTTAAATCTAAATGTTTAATCTAAATGTTAAATTTAAATGTAAATGTTAAATTTAAATTTAAATCTAAATGTTAAATCTAAATATAAATATAAATGTTAAATCTAAATGTTTCGGGTGAAACTAAATATTTAGCTAATATGCAAATTCAAATGCCGGTTACAGGAAGTAGTAACAAAATAAAAGCTCGAGGAAGTCTTAGCGATGTCCTGTGTGTGTCTGTGTCTGCTTCCTCCTCACGTCCCTCTGTCCCCCGCTCACTTTACACTTTAACAATAAACACCAGCGCTGATCACAAGTTATTAGGACACCTACAGGACTGATGTTATGAGCTCATACTATCTCATAATAATGAGATACTGACTGCAGGGTCTGTCATGGGAGACTGTGTGTGTGTGTGTGTGTGGGCTGTGTGCGTGTGTGTGTGTGTGGGCTGTGTGCGTGTGTGTGTGTGTGTGTGTGTGTGTGTGTGTGTTGGGGGGGTGTATGCTTGTCTCTGTTCCTCTTCACTAAAACTGATAATCACATGTATTTTTTAGTTATTATCCGATGATGACCGATCATGACTTCGGATCGCTCCGTCACTTTAACGCTGACGGTCCTGACTGTGCGCGTCACGTTCTGCTTGTGTTGTGTGGAGCGGGGGACTACGTGCACACGGTGTTTAAACATGTGTTTAATGAGCTCAAACAAACACAAAGTAAACATCAGTCCTGTAGGTGTCCTAATAACTTGTAATCAGCGCTGGTGTTTATTGTTAAAGTGTAAAGCGAGCGCGGGACAGAGGGAAGTGAGGCGGAAGCAGACACAGACACACACAGGACAACCGGACTTTTAATGAGCGTCTGTTCTGGTTATAATGATTCAGCGGCAGCACATCGCTAAGACAATGAACGCAGCAGAAAACATGGATCGATCCTGTTATGTCTCTGTATCGATGCACAGTCGCCCACTTCCGCGAGTAGGGAGGCTGTCCCCGCAGCCGCTCAGCCCTGCTCTGTGGCGCGCCCCCCCCCCCAACCCGTATCTCATAATAATGACTTAATATGTCATTATTATGAGATACCCGGATGTACATTGTCCTAAACTTTCTCGGGATCTCGCAAAAGTCATTTTGCTGTCCTCATTTCCCCCCGTGTCCCCTGGGGGGCTCCGTAATAAACACACTCTGACTTCCTCGAGCTTTTATTTTGTTACTACTTCCTGTAACCGGCATTTGAATTTGCGTATTAGCTAAATATTTAGTTTCACCCGAAACATTTAGATTTAACATTTATATTTAGATTTAGATTTAACATTTAGATTTAAATTTAACATTTACATTTAAATTTAACATTTAGATTAAACATTTAGATTTAAATTTAGATTTAACATTTATATTTATATTTAACATTTAGATTTAACATTTATATTTAGATTCAGATTTAACAATTAGATTTAAATTTAACAATTAGATTTAAATTTAACATTTATATTTAACATTTATATTTAAATTTAAATTTAACATTTATATTTATATTTAACATTTAGATTTAAATTTAACATTTAGATTTAGATTTAACATTTAGATTTAGATTTAGCATTTAGATTTAACATTTAAGTGTTACATTTAACATTTGGATTTAAATATTTAAAATATCTCCAAGTTGACAAATATTGTTGTAAATGTGCAAAAAAGTGACTCTCAAAAATTCACACCAGTTTTTTAAACATGGTTTGAAGCTAAATGTGACAAAATGTTGCTGTTATTTTCAGTGTGAGCTGCTTGACAAACGGCACCCCATACTTAACAAGTGAAAATCCCTTACTGCACCAGCTGCCAAATGTGCTTGTTTTGAGTAAAATCCTGCTTATATCTGGGCAGTTTGGCCTTAAATTTGAAATGTTGTTTTCAGTATAGCATGCTGTCTTTTCCCTCTCACCATGGATATTGATCTCCCGGAGCCTTGCCACTTTGTGTTGTTGTCCAGCAGGACCGCTGGGCTGCAGGAGCGGCTGCAGGAGCGGCTGGATGAGCGGCTGGGAATGGGCTTCGGGGGCCCGTCGCTGGAGCTCTGCACCGCCTCATACAGGCTGTCCATAGACCCCTCCTGACAACCAGACACAGAGCTGTTAGACAGTTGAACCCTGGAAACAGGTTTCATTTATGAAGTGTTCTATTTGGATTTAGTCTGATTGTGATCGTGTGCACAAATCATGCAGCTTTTGTTGGTACAACTCTCATGATGAGGAAATGTCGTGCTGTAAAGGGAGTGTTAAATCAAACCTCACACTGCTGCATTTCAGGAATCAAGCAGAAAATCCTCCTCTACTGCAAACACAAACATCATCACTAATTTCAATGGTTGATCCCTGAGCCTAAAACTCATGAAACGTATCACATGCGAAGCATCGAAGTTGGAGATATAAAGATTTGATATGACAGCTTGTCGATGTTGGATGTAAGGGAGGATTGAGATTCCTCTCACATCTCAGTGTGGATTAATATCTTGTTGGACATATTTAGGTTCCTTTGAGGAACAAATATCCTTTTTCTGTTCTTATCCATTTCGTCTTTTGTGTACATTGACATCTTATCAGTGCACTGGACAGACGGATATTTGTTTGATTTCATAATTTGTTCATGTTCTCTGGATTGTGAAAAAACAGGATACCAAAGATTTTGAAATACGAATTCCTTTTATCTGTGTTTTTTTAGTAACATATCACGTTCAACATAAACCTGTGATTTCATGAATTTTTACAGTGCTTTGTATTTAACCTTTGTGCCCAATGAATACAAATAGGCAAATTACATGCACTGATAATAATTTCCCGAATGCCTCATAAACGTGATTGTGCAGAAAAAGAAGAAATCACGTACACGTGATGTGGAATATTGACAATATAGAGGACGATCAGTGCAACCACAGTTCAAGCCTCTGTTCGCTGTAGCAAGACGTCAGTTAATCATCCTGATTATTGGTCAACATCCTTCGACATCTGTGCAGAAGACGAGCTGAATATATGTGCCCCCGTGTCCACGTGTAGAATGACAGCTGCAGCAGCATCTGACGCACCATACGTGTGTTTGTGTGCGTCTGTCACGGTTTCAGTAACTCTTTTCCCCCCACCAATCAGACTTTCTTTGTGCTTTCTTTTGCATTATCAGTGTGCATGAACATATCAGCAAATTAAATGAACTATGGAATAAAAATCACATATTACAGTGCCGCTATGTCACATTTTCTACGGCAACATACAGTGATCAAAATGAGGCAGGTTTTTTTCATTTTCAGAAAAAGTGAGATTGTTCAAAAGGAGCAACTCAGTGTCAGGAGGATATTTCTAATAATTAATAGTCAGTGGGCTTATGATGTAACTACAACAAGAAATAACAGTAGGTGTGTTTGAGATTCAGTAATTTGTCTTTGGAATAATATATAGCTTATTTTGAGGCACACTATGATAAACATAGGTCTTTCTCTTTAATATCCACTATTTAATGTATTCCTTGTGTTGTCAAGTTAATATTTCCCTAACATCTCTCTCTCTCTCTCTCTCTCTCTCTCTCTCTCTCTCTCTCTCTCTCTCTCCTTCTCCCTCTCCCTCTCCCTCTCTCTCTCTCCTCTCTCTCTCTCTCTCTCTCTCTCTCTCTCTCTCTCTCTCTCTCTCTCTCTCTCTCTCTCTCACACATACACAGCTTGGTGAAAAGGTTCAGACAGAAAGCAAAAAGGTGAGTGTCCTACCAGTGAGAAGCAGAAAAGGTTCATGGTGGCAGACAGTGTCTCCCGTTCACGTCTGTGCGTCTAACGGGCGGTGAGACAGCAAGCTGAGTGGCAGCCAGAGACTGAGAGAGAGAGAAAGAGAGAGAGAGAGAGAGAAAGAGAGAGAGAGAGAGAGACAACAGCTCAGTGTGAGCCCTGGGTCGCCTGCTGTCTTCTCAGATTAATACCACAGTGAAATCCCTCCACTAATCCAATAGATGGACCACCATTTCTCTACCAGCTGAGGCTGAACTCACTCTTGACAACAAGCCCACCATTGGCCAGTGGTGGAGCAACAGATTGAGTCTTGTTTTGTTTTGTTTTTTTGCAGACAAGCTTTGTCCTGCAGCCGTGCTCTTTTTAACCTCGAGGGGACAGAAGTATTACGTCCTGCATTCAAATAAAATACTTTCTCTGTAAAATATCTGCGACTGATATATTATTAAACGGTACGTTGCGGTTAACGGTATATTGCTATGCTAACTATTATTTTTTAGGTCAGGTAATCTAATCTGGTTGCATAAAACTATTGGAGCTGGGCCTCTGCAAAAGATCGAAGGATTAACATTACGTTTGTGAAAGAATTCATGAGAAAAAAAGAAAATAAGAAAAGTTCTGCCTCTCAAACTAATATCTTACATCACTTTAACGTTTGGGGGTTTTAAACATTTTAACTTTTTTTACCCAGGGAATAATTAATGGATCTTGAAAAAAAAGAAATTGCATACAGGGAACTGATATGTGTGTAGAATTTGTTGCGATTCGTCCTTGTTGGAGGTATGCAATCCTCTGAGGTTCAAATCATTGCATTCATTTCAGTGTTATCCAAAACAGTATTATCCAAAACAATTTTACAAAGCAAAAAAATACACATATACACGTATACACATTCCAAGAATGAAAAAATGGAGCAGGAGAAAGAAAAAATCATTTTTTGATTTCCATTCTTGCCCAAATATCATAACAAATTAAATATTTATCAATCAATAGCCAACACAAATGTTACTATAACAGTTAATTGTTTTAGCTCACGTTGAATATTATTTGATTTACATCATCATGTTGCTGTTGAAATTCTCGTTAGAACTGGTGAGCATTGGTTGAACTCCTGATAGCTGCAATTACTGCAGCAGTAACTAAGAGGAGAATAACAGAGGACATGTGGGTTAAAAACATGCTGTAAATGATGTAGTCCAATTTGAATGTTGGGGCTTACGGACACTAAGATGACACCATAAGGGCATTTTAGTATTTTTTCTGCAGGTTTTTACCTTAGAAAAATTGGTCATCAGTTACTTCAATTGTATTAGATTTGACAGCAATGCTGTTTACCCTTAAACTCCATGAGTGTTTTGTGGACTCAAACACTTCACCCACCCCTCCATCGGCATAGTGGTGAGTAGATAATGAGTGAAGTTTAACAATCCCTTTAAATTCCTCCAAATGATGGAAAGTTTTTGGTTTGGGGACAAATCACCCGAACGTGATGCATTTAGTAATTTGGTCTGTCTGTGTATATGTGGACAATATGTGGGTGTATTTAACAGTAACACATAAAGTGTAGAGGTTAATCCACCAATCATCCATCTCTGATGTCTGAATCGCTTATGTAGAGAAGAAACAGCTGGAGAGATTAACACTTATGACCTATATTTCCATGCTGGTGTTAGAGGCAGCATGGTGGTCGAAAGGTATTTTGAACACACACCTTGTTAAGCTCAGTCGTTTCATTGTCATATTTTATGTTTTAACTTATTTGTGATGTGGAGCCAGATGTGGAGGCTTTTGTGCTTTTAAGCAACATGAATCATAATAATAAACAAAAAAGTTTCCTGAATACTTCAAAGTCAAAGTCAATTTAATTGTCAATTATTCCAAATATACAAGACATTGACATCGAAATAGCATTGGTTTGTGGAAGATGCACAAACACTCAACATATAAGAACACAACACAGAAACAGTCAAAAGGCACAGGGTAGTTAGGATATAAGGAGTGGAGGGTGGTATAGTGCAAAAATAGATTGTGCAGTACAAAATTACTTAATCATTGTCGCCTTGAACACCTTCATAGAAAATCTGGTCTCACTATCCATAAAAATATGCACACTGATCACATTATATACGACGAGGATGCTCTCTCCAAAGACAGATCAGACTATTATGCCAACCTAATTTGGTGTGGCGATCGGAACACAAGAACACTATTTTCTACTGTTAATAACATCTTGCGTCCTCCAGACACTCTTGCACCTCACATGCTCATCACCTATTACTGCAACAACTTCATGTACTTTTTCAATAGTAAGATTGAAACAATCCATCAGCAGCTGTCCTCTGTGAAACACACCTCTTCTGGTCCACTTCATCCATCCTCCTACGATTCTTCCTTCTCTCCTTTCTCCAGCTTTCAACTTCCATCTGTTGCGGAAATATTAGGTCTCATTCATGAATCCAAATATTCTACCTCTCAGTTTGATCCACTTCCTACTCACCTAGTCAAAACCTATTCACCCTTTTTGTCTTCCGTAATAACTGAAATCAATCACTCCTCTCTCTCCTCTGTTCTCATTCCACCATCTCTCAAACAGCTGCAATAACCCCTATTCTCAAGAAACCCTGTTCAAACCCCAACAACCTCAAAAACTTTCAACCAATTTCTAACTTACCTTTTCGAGCTAAAATCCTTGAAAAAACTGTCCCAACTCAGGTCCACACTCACCTATCTGACAAATATCGGTTTGAAGAACTCCAGTCTGGTTTCCGTCCCCTCCATAGCACAGAGACAGCTCTGGATAAAATCACCAATGATCTGTTGATGGCTGCAGACTTTGGACTCTTATCACTACTCATCTTCCCCGACCTCAGCGCAGCATTTGGTACCATTTGTCATCACATCCTCCTTTACAGATTAGCTTCCATCCATATCACTGGCACTTCACTTACCTGGTTCAAATCCTATCTCTCAGTCTTCTACCAGTTTGTTCAACTAAAAAACTTCAAATTGCCGCTTTCCCCAGTTACCACCGGTGTTCCTGAAGGTTCTGTTGCAACTCTCTCCTCTCCGGTACTCAAACTCCTCCATAAACTCCAACTGGTCCCAAACGCAGCTGCTCGGATCATCACCAGAACCCCATTCATTGAAGACATCACCCCTGTCCTCAACAACTACACTGGCTCCCTATCAAATACTGCATCGACTTCAAGATTCTCCTCCTCACTTTCCAGGCTCTCCACAACATGGAACCTCTTTACCTCTCTGACCTCCTCCACAACTACACACCCACCCATACTCTCTGCTCTTCCTCCTCCATGATCCTCTCCACACCTCCTGGCCGGCTGTCTTCCATGTGGTCAAGGGCCTTCAGCCCTGCAGCCCCCTGACTCTGGAACTCTCTCCGCAAGCCATCAGTGAATCTGACGCTCTCCCCACCTTCAACTCCCATTTAAAAACTCACCTCTTCTGATTTGCATCCTCAGTTTCATGTTTAGTATTTACTTGTTCTTTTATTAGTCTGTTGTTGAATATTTTTTGTATTCGTATTTGGTCTGTTTTTATTGTTGTGTATCAATTTGTATTTGTATTATTTGTGTATGTAAGGTGTCCTTGAGTGTAATGAAAGGTTTCCATAAACACAATGTATTGTTATTTAATGAAAAGTAATGGTTATATATCTAATAGCAGCAGATGTAAAAAAAACATAATTTAGGGATAAAGTGACAGCAGATGAAATGATCACAAAAAGTGACCGGTGCATGTTTGCACTGAAAAGGAGTTCAGGTGGATTTCAGTAACAGTTGTTGTTTGGATGAAGGAGTGTGGGTTGGTGGGGTGGGAGGGGCATAACGCTGGGATGGTGTCAGAAAGTTAAAGTCCTTGGAGGCAGGCCTGAATCTAAGCTGCTCAGATTTGGGTGCAATTAGATATCTGGGGTGGGCACCTTTCCAAAAAGGAGACTTAGTGTGGAGTTTTTCAAATTTGTAAAGAATGGTTCACAATAGGTAATTCAACCAAGCTGTGGTATAATAAGTATAAGAATATCAATTATAATAAAAATGAGTATAATTATTTGAATATCATTTTCCTACATGTGCCATGCAAACACAATTGCCACCAAACTTGTTTATGCCTGCACAGAAACACACATACAGGTTCCAGTAAGGAAGCTGTGACTGCACGACACTGCCAGTAAACACATCATAGATATTTTGTAATGATAATAATGTTATTAATTTGAAATATGTTGATAAACAGGTTCAACAGCCCGGTTTGCTTTAGTAGATGAACAAACTGTGAACACCCAAGACTTGGCCTTGGTTGTCCTTTGTGTGTCACTGTTAATGAGTCCTAGAGAGACTTTCTGAAAATGTCAATACCGCGGTTTTAAAGCAACAATTCTAAGGTCAAAAGTCAAGGTCACTGTGACCTCTAAAAGCACCTGTTTTTTCCATATGAATGTGATATCTCAGGACCATCTCAAGGAAATGCTTTCAATTTTGACAAACATGCTCACTTGGACTCACAAATTAACTCATTTAGTGACCTTTTATGAATCCGGGGGGGGGAATGGATGCAAACTGTACTGCTTGGCGAATACAACTGCAGTGCAATCTTTCTTTAACTTTCCTTGTGCCTCAGTTAAGTTAATTTCTTGTGATCCCTCATCTTGTTTTCTGTTTTATTTTGACGTGCACCCCACTTTGTTCCACCTGTTTTCTACTCTTGTGACCGGCAGCCGGCTACACCTGCACTAATGTATTTCACCTGTGTTCAGTTACTGCCTTCTGATGTCTCTGTGTTTCCTTCAACATTTGACGTTGTGTCTGTTCACATCCCTGGATTTGTTTCCTCTTACTTTTTGCTCTTTCCTGCTTTGCTCCTCTGCTTTCTAAAGTTGTTTTATTCATTCTGGATTTTAACTTCACTCCTCCTGTTTACATTGTCAGTCCACTTCTGTTATCAAATTTGCACATTTCACCTGTCTTGCCCTTTTGTATGCAAACATTCAACCCTGACACATGAGGTGCTCATCAAGTGGCTAAACTGTTATTAATCCTTGTAAGGCTCAGTAACTGTGACTTTAAAATATATATTTTTTAGTTTTCAACTTATCAATTTGTTATTTTTCTATTTATTAAGTATGGAAATAGATGACGACAGTTTTACAGTTCAGCAGTGACAGACAACAACCAACATACAGTAGCAGTCGGCTGGTGAGGGGCCCACTAAGTGACATCAGAGAGGGATTATGTGTGTGTATGTGTGTGTGTGTGTGTGTGTATGTGGTCGCTCTGCTTCCAGCTCGAGTGCATCACAAAAAAGAAAATAAATCATGTCTGTGAAAACCTTTTTGTTACGCAGTTTCAGAAAAGTGGCATGATCGAATAGGCAAAACATACAAGGCAAGTTTTTTGTGTGTTAATTATTTTAATCAATGACTAATCAAATCAGCAGGATTATTGACAGCTTAACGTTTGATAAACTAACAAATAGTCTTTTATAATCTTTGTGAGGTTCATTTTTCCACACGACCGTGAACCATCACAAAGTGAAAGTGCTCTTCGAGCGAGGCCTTGGTCTTAGCATTCGTCCTCCTGGCAGCAGGTTGTGAAATCGTCCGGATCACAGAATTCCTCACACGTACGATCCATCTGATCACCTATTGATAAACAAATACAACAACAAACAAAATGTAAAGTAACTGCAATAAAACAGTTACACACAGTCAATAATGCACATCATGGGAAAAGTGAATTCAACAAAACAAGTCGTAAATGTACCATCCATGACAGTTTTGCAGTACACCTCTGTCGGCTCGCACTCGACTGGAGTCTTGCATTCGATATCTGCGCCACTGGTACAGGTGTTGCATGTGAGTGTGAGCACTGTTGATTAGAGAATCAAAATTAGAGACATGTTTTTTGTTTAACACTTACAATATTGTTGAATTAACAATTAGAATTTTTAAATATTTAACAGAAAACAATGTTCAACCACAATTAATATGTGATAAAATCTAATAGTTGGACTACTATTGTTAAATATTCTCCTTGAATGATTTTCAGCTTTTTAATAAAACTACATTTAATCATATAAAATATAATATAATATAAACCAAAGTTCTCTCACCTTGAGTGCTACACACCAGCAGGAGCAGCAGCGTAAGAAACAGGACCTTCATGTTGACGAATGGTTTGTGCACGAACCTCACGCTCTTTTATAGAGGCAAATACTGTCACGCACACCACATACCTTTCTATTACTGAGACGTGCACTTCCTTATGTAAGATATTCCAGGAAATGTTCCTTCCTGTAAACGAAAGACAACACCTGAGAAAACAATGAGAGACTTAATTGAGGGTTTCGTGTTACATTTTGCAGGAGGATAGATCACCTTAGACTGTTTCTAGTTCACTCCTTTGGGTTATCGATGTGGGACAGACAAAAATTCATCTATAAATTTGATAATGCATCAGATTTTATGAGATTGTGTCCGCACTTCAGTTAACATTTTTGCATTCTTTGGCTCTGCAGAAGCACTTGGAGCCTCAGTGGGGCTCGGCACGTCTGACCGGTCAGACAACATCCTTCCCGTAACAGGACAAGAACATTTTCAATAATTGTTTGTGCAGACGCCTGTGTTGTTATCATCTGAAGGGACTTTTTACAAAACTGCACCTGATTCAAGACGTCACAGTGCCACCTGGGCCATATTTGTGCGGTTGGTTGATAACTAAATCTATCATGATTCCGACCCTGTGTTGAACTTTTGAAAGACTTTTGATTTGTTATTATAACTTTAGAGGAAACTTTCTGTGCTTATTTCTCCTTATGTTTGGATTTGGATCCTTTGCTTTTGATAATATTTGTATTTTGGGATTCATATCTTTGTTTGCATTTCCAGTTCATCACCTAAACCAAGGATGTTATTATGTTTTCCACAGTTCATTTGTTTGTTAGTTGGTTTGTAAGCAACATTCTACTTGGATTTTTCACTTTGAACTCATTATTTCCTGTTTTAGTTAAAGCTTCTTCGCTTTTTCTCAATTCAGGGGCTGCATCCTACAAAGGCTGCATTTGAACACTGATTTTGTGTCACAGCAGCATGGCTAGGGCTGTTCCATTTGGAAGGCTCCTTCAAATGAGGCCCACAAATGATCCCATCCCAGAAAAACAGAGGCTGCTATGGCTGGATCCTTCCCAGAAGACCAACCTATCCGAGGATTCATTGCACTTCAGTGATGAACTGTTAAGAAGAGGTAATGGAGCCAACAAGGGAGCAGACGTCCAGTTATTGAGTTTCACAATTCAGCTAAGGGTACATATGTTTAAAAAAAAGGGGGGGGGGCAATAAAATTGACTTACCGTGTCCAATATTGCTCTGTTCTTAGGCAACAGCAATAAGGACAGGACGAGCTGGTGACGCCACTCACAGAAATCCAATGTAAACCATACGTCTCATTTCAGTTTGGCCTTTGCGGTCTATCCGTCCAACGAAGGAGGCGTTCTTAGTCTTTGTTGTGTCCCGTGTCAGTTGCTTTGTCAGTACTTGGGAACTGCTGTGGTTTAACTCTAAAATGTTAAAATCTGAATGCTAACATGCTAATCATATTAATGTCAATATCCGGATGCATAGCAAGTATAAATGTAGCCAATGTTGCATCCTAGCATGCTAACATTTGTAAATAAGCAAAACGTCCTGCTTTTCATAGACCTGATTTAGAGCTTATGAAACGTAATAGATTCATGGGACTGTAGCCAACCTGCCTGGGTGTGGTCACAAGCCTGAACAGAAGTATTGTTTGAATGGTCGAAAAAGAGCTGTGCAAAGTTTGCTAAAATACACACTCATACCAGCTTTGGGTTCACGGAGGAAACTAGAATAACAAACCACAAAGAATTGTGCAATAATAGTAAAAACTAAGATATAAATCCATCTAGAATGGTACTTAGTAGAGCATATACTGTCAGCAAGGCCGAACAGTCTCCTTAAATCCAATGTCATCCTGACTGACTGATGTTATATTTTTTATATTTTCATATCAAGTATATTTTTATTAGTGCTGTTAATCGATTAAATAAATGAATCAAGTTAATCACGTCAATACTCTGTGATTAATCATGATTCATCACACAATTAAAATACTACTATTAACAAGTACGGTGTTTGAATAACGAAATGTATGACAAACTGGTTAGGGCTTTTTAAAACTTTATTTTACATCTCAGCCGATTAGAATATCTTAATTCACAGAGCAACAACACCCATAAAATACAAACTTAACTAGCAGACAACCAGATCGAGTACAAAAATAACTGCTTGCCTGTAAATAATTAGTAAAATGACATTTTACCCACATGAATTTTACATTGATTAGGCTTAAGGTTTAAAAAGAAAATGAATGCCATGGTGTCTTTGAAGAGACAAATTGAACAATCCCTTTTCAAACTCTACAATGAAAAGCATTACTTGATACTTGTGAACTTGTGTCAAATTACTCCAGTCATGAAGTCTTCCTTTTCTTTTAACCTGCTCATCACGGGCACCTGTGTGCCACTTTAGTAAACTGATTAAAGTGCCTCATCATTAGAATGATTACAAAGTCTCATGGAGTGCTTAAATAGAAGACAAGCATATGAGAAACTGTCAACTTCTGCTACAAAGTACAGCTTGAGTGGGCTGAAAGCTGAATTATAAACTGAATGTCATAAGTGTCTTAAAAGAAACAAAGTGAACAGTACTTTTCACACATTTAATTCAATAACAATAACTGTGTGTAAACGTGTTGTGTAACATGACTTCAGTCACCCAGTTCATTGTCTACATTTTTCTTTTAACCAGTTACTCAGGCAAACTAGCTTGTTGACATTTTCAGATGACAAAGCTGACCTCTTATTCTGTACAATGTGGCCTGCCAAAGAAAATAGTCTCTCACATTGCATTGTTGAGGCAGGTGTGGCCAAGTACTTTTGTGCAAGATGTGCCAGCCTACCATGGGCACCAGTGTGTGCTGACCACCACTGCAGTGGACATGTGTCTATGCTGACACTGGGCTCTGCCCTATACATGTCCAGAGTTTTGTCATTAAAAAGTGCATCCTCATCAGACTCTGACTCTGAGCCCAAACAGTCGGAGAGCCACTTTCTTCTTTGGTGGCTCTGGTTCCATCTGGGATCTAGAGCTGTTGCTAGCTTTAACCATGACAGGTTTGTGTTCTCGTTTCGTGTGTTGAGGTCCCCTTTGAATGCAGCCTTGAAGGGCACTATGTAGGCTGGGTCAACATCTGACATTTTTTGCAGAAGGTGGCAGAGTGTAGACAGGACCACAGAGCAGGACACATATTTGTCACCCCCCAAGAGCTCAGTAACATACCTTCAAACACACAAACAAGACGGACTACTTTTTTCATTCATTAAACCAATATAGTGGAAAGGCCTAAAATTATTTCTAAAAGAAAATAATTGGAGAAAATAAATGAGTTGAGACTAGGAAAATCACTTTACCTGCATGGATCCAGCAGTGTTTCCAAATTTGCTAGTCTGTCATCAGAGATGGGCAAAAATACATCAAAGGTATTTTGATACAAAATACAAAATACCCCTCAAATAAATGTATCAAAATAAAATACAAAATACTGGTGCCAGAAAATGTAACAAAATACAATACATGTATTTTGTATTTAAAATATAGGAAATACTTTTTCTGGATTTTCCATTTTTCTCACAATTTGGTATAGCAGATCATTCAGGTTTGAGCTATATAATGTACACAAAGCTCTGGTGAAACCCACAAAAAGGAAGAACAGTCACAGAATGTCAGTGTAACTAAGCAAAGCTATTAAAAGACAACTTGATTGATTATGTATATACACTACCGTTCAAAAGTTTGGGGTCACCCAGATAATTTTGTGTTTTCCATGAAAACTCACACTTTTATTTATCAAATGAGTTGCAAAATGAATTGAAAATATAGTCAAGACATTGACAAGGTTAGAAATAATGATTTTTATATGAAATATTAATTTTGTTCTTCAAACTTTGCTTTCGTCAAAGAATGCTCCATTTGCAGCAATTACAGCATTGCAGACCTTTGGCATTTTCTAGCTGTTCATTTGTTGAGGTAATCTGTAGAGATCCCCCCCCACACTTCCTGAAGCCCCTCCCACAAGTTGGATTAGCTTGATGGGCACTTCTTGCGTACCATACAGTCAAGCTCCTCCCACAGCAGCTCAATGGGGTTGAGATCTGGTGACTGCGCTGGCCACTCCATTACAGACAGAATATACCAGCTGCCTGCATTTCCCTTAATAGTGCTTGCATCATGTGGAGGTGTGCTTTGGGTCATTGTCCTGTTGTAGGAGGAAATTGGCTCCAATCAAGCACTGTCCACAGGGTATGGCATGGCGTTGCAAAATGGAGTGATAGCCTTCCTTATTTTAAATCCCTTTTACCTTGTACAAACCTCCCACTTTACCAGCACCAAAGCAGCCCCAGATCATCACATTACCTCCACCATGCTTGACAGAGGGCGTCAGTTTTAAAGAAGCTGCCAGTTGAGGACCTGTGAGGCGTCTATTTCTCAAACTAGAGACTCTAATATACTTGTCTTCTTGCAGAGTTGTGCACCGGGGCCTCCAAGGGTTTTCAAGTGTTTTCTAATCATCTATTAGTCTTCTAAGGCGAAAAGCAAACACAATGTACCATAAGAGCACTGGAGTGATAGTTGCTAGAAATGGGCCTCTATACATCTATGTAGATATTTCATTATAAACCAGACGTTTCCACCTAGAAGAGTAATTTACCACATTAACAATGTATAGAGTGTATATCTGATTAATTTAATGTTATCTTCATTGAAACATTGCTTTTCTTTGAAAAATTAGGTAATTTCTAAAAGATCCCAAACTTTTGAACGGTAGTGTATATATTAATGGGACTTAACAGCCCATAAACTTTGGCTTTGTATCAACAAGAAATTATTCATCACATATGAATAGCATCACACAAGGCCTATATATACTATAAAAGCAAAATATAAAATTAAAACCAGTTGTACACAGGTAAAGAGCCTACATAAATTACTGTACATCAAGTTCTGCACAGAAAAATGAATAAAAATAAAAGGTAAAGTAAATCAATACAAAAGTGAACAGGAAACTTATCAAGTGAGTAGCCTACTTACTTCTCTTTTACTGTACCTTGGCCAGTGGCATGGTAGGCCACATAGTTCTATATTACAGTGTTAAGTGTCTCATACAGGTTAACCCTGACATCCTTATGACATAATAATCCTTCCATTTTGGTTCTTGAGACCCAACCACTAAGTAGCCAGTTTAGTTGCCTTTAAGAACAACTCACTTTTCAAATATTTCTGTTGTTAACCGCCTCCTGTGCGAATGGAATATTATTCCTGAGTTTCTTCAGCTGAGAAAACAAAGAAGTCATCTTCCTCATCATCTTGGAGGTTGGAGGAAGCCGTTTCACTCTCTGCCACCAGGCCAAGATCTTCAGCTAATTGGAGCATAAGCTGGTTGATTCACCTCCTTTCTCCTGACAAACGTGGTGGTAGCCAGCTCATTTTGAAGAATGGGTGAACTCGTGAATTGTTTTTGGATTTCGTGGAGAAAGTATCTTGAGTATTTTAAATACAAAATTACTCCACTCTAAAGTATTTTGTTACAAATTACATTCGATTTTTTATCGGCCCTATCAAAATACAAATTACAAAATACTCAAAGTAATTGAAATACGTATTTCAAATACAAGTAATAGAAATACTGCCCATCTCTGTCTGTCATATTCAGCTGAGGTTAGCGTGGCCAAGTTGTGGTTCTGCTGGGCAAGTGTTGCCGTCAGTGGCTCTTTGTTGTGCTGGATATGCTTTATCATCTCCAGTGTTGAATTCCAGCGTGTGGCTACATCCTGGATGAGTGACTCTCCTGTCTGTCCATGGGAAGCTTGCTGAACTTTCAGCTCTCCTGTGTTTGCAGGACTGTGTTTAAAATGTCCGACGATTTTACGGCACTTGGCTAATTCACCATCAAACCCGCTGTCACGCAGAGACACTGTGATCGTTTGCTGTATAACACACAAGGCATATGCTCGAATGGTAGACTCCTGGCTGCCGCTACCATATAACGAGCACTATCTGTTCCGATAGTGATGAGCCTGTCCGTTATCCCCCACTCGCAACGCCAATAAACTGGCAAGCGCATGCTTCTGTTTTCTCTACATCTAACGCAAACGAGTGCAGCTGCCAATTATCATCTATTAGATGAGCTGTTATGCCGAGGTAGTTATGGTTGCTTAATGATGTCCAGTGGTATCCTATCATTGCAACCAATGAAGCTCGTGCCAGCTGCTCCACTTTCGTTGCCTTTTCACTTCCATAGAGTTCATGGATTCTTGAGACAATAGTTCTCATCGAAGGCGTTTGGTAGGATGGGTCCCCTGAGGCGATCTGGATAATGTCCCGAAGCCCTTTGTCTTCAACTATGTTGATGGGTCTGCAGTCTATTGCGACCCATTTAGCGATAGCATTAGTTAGCTTAGTTGTTGTGGTTTTGTTGACGGAGGCTCTGCTGCACTCTGCCAGTGTAGCTTGACGAGCATGGCTTGCTCTCGTCTCGGTGTTAGCGTCTGTGTTAGCAAAGACGTGCTTTGCACGAAGATGGTGCTTCAGACTCGTTGTACTACGGTGGAAAGACAGTTCATCACTGCAGTATGTACACACAAATTTGGTTTTATCTAAACTCCCATTCTAAAGCTTTTTAAATGTAAATTTGCCGTTAAGCACACTGGGGTCCGTCTCCTCACTCATCACTTCGCTACTTCTTCCCCCACAGGAGGGTAAACATCAGCGCTATATTTAAGGCAAAATTCCAGGTTTTATTTTATTAAGTGGGAAGGTATTGACAATTTTAGCCATTACAGTTTCTGAATCATCTCAGCACTTTCTAAATTTTCTTATGAAACTATATATTAGATAAACAATTATCATTAGGATGTATTTTTAAATGGCATGTTAAATGAACATGACTGACCTCTGTAGGCAACCATGGGAACGTGCAAGACAGTGTGTGCATGAGGAGTTTTTTTTTCATGATTCAACTTGTTTTCAGTGATGTACCCCTTAAAGTAAGCCGCTACTTCTGTATTGGTTGAAAAACGTTCATGTGGCGATTGTGAGATAAAGTTTGTCTGTAAATATCTGTATTAACGTGCAGATAGTGCCATTTACAAGAAATCTGAAATACATCATAGAGCCAAAGCTGAGCTGTTACAGCCCTTCAGGATGCTTTTCTGTGTCTTCTTTGCTTTTGTTGTCCCTGTTGTTCATCACAAAGCAGCTTCAACTGTGAGTCACTTGAGAAGAGTGAAATGGAAAATACAGCGATGCATTTCCCCGGGAACAATGTCCCAAAACACTCCAGATAATCTACTGATCACACCAGTAGGTCTCACAGCATCCACTCTGTAGAAACATTATGCTTTTTATTTTTTTATTTAAAATCTTCATGTCCCCACAGAAGAAATTTGTCTAAGGACCAGGTTTGTAATGAAGAGTCGACTGATTCATCCCTGCAAACATTTTCCTTGCAGTCATTTCAAATAGCCTCAAGGAAACAAGTGAAAAAACACAATACATTTACATCACATTTCATTTAGCTGACGCTTTTATCCAAAGCGACTTACAATAAGTGTATTCAACCCCGAGGGTACAAACCCAGAACAACAAGAATCGAGACAGTACAATTTCTTCAAAAATAAAGCAAAACTACAAAGTGCTATAAGTAAGAGACATTTAAGTGCTACTAAATTGTTAGTTTAAAAAAATTCAAGGCAAAGTCGGAAAGAGGTGTGTTTTTTAGTTTGCGGCGGAAGATGTGTAAACTTTCTGATAGAAAAACAGTTGTGATTTTGTTGAGTGTTTAGCTCGCAGTGACGGAGCAACGAGCCGATTGGCCGAAGCAGAACGAAGTGAACGGGCTAAGGTGTAACGTTTGACCATGTCCTGGATGTAGACAGGACCTGATCCGTTCACAGCACGATACGCAAGTACTTATGTTTTGAAACGGATGCGGGCAGCCGCTGGTAACCAGTGAAGGGAGCGGAGGAGCGGAGTAGTGTGAGTGAATTTAGGTAGGTTAAAAACCAGTTGAGCTGCTGCATTCTGGATGAGCTGCAAAGGTCAGATGGCACTAGCAGGTAGACCTGCCAGGAAGGAGTTAAAATAGTCTAGGTGTGAGATGATCAGAGCCTGGACCAGAACCTGTACCGCCTTCTGAGTGAGAAGGGGGCGTATTCTCACATGTATACAGATATATAAATAATGTCAGAGTAACTGTAACTATCCTTTGTTTTAACAGAGTTCAGCTCAGCACCACTTTGTCATAATATGTGTCATTTATACAATTTATAATCAATTTTTTTTGCAGTCGTTCAAACTTGACAATTTGAGTTTTTATGACATCTGAAAGTTTCCAGTTTCTGTCTTTTGGAAGGGGAGGGTGAGGGGTATTAAACTGCAAGATGCAACTTCACCACTAGATGTCACCAAATTCTACAAACTGAACCTTTAAACACACACTGCAATACTAAAACTATTCCTGTGTGTTGCTATTATTATCGACACAAAAGTAATGATACACTTTTTTTTTATTATTAAAATCTTTATTAGCACATTAACTTTACTAGGTCACAGGCAGGGGTCTCCTCTGCATCAATTAATAATTAAAATGCATTATCTCGTAACTGATGCACCACTATGAAGATTGATACATGTTGAGGGAAACTTGGCACTCATTTCAGGTATGAGGTATATTTCAATATAAAATAATGATTATTAGTTGAGAAAACATGCAGTAAAAAGTGCATGAATAATAAGAAAAGGAAAGCGTTACACACAGGTTAATATTGTGTATGTGTGGGTTTTGTTTGGGTTCTGTTGTTTCCTGTTTATTTGATCTCTATATCTCGGTATTACACAATTAACACAGGCCAAAGAGACAAGCTGCTAGTGCCTAAAAATAACACACATGTAATCAAACACTAGTCTGTGTATCAATGTTTCCCTGTTCTTGTGATTTGAACTGAATGCGATTCAAGTGCAGAGAAAGGACTGGGCCAATCCATACGCTAAGACTAAAAAGCTTGATATCAACATCAATATCTTTCACAAAAAAACATTTACAGTACAGCTCAAAAGTTTATTCAAGCTTCCATATATTAATCTTTGAAGCTTCTACCAACAAGTGTTGTTATCATTTCACAAAATTAGACAGTTTACATGCAGAAATCAATTATTACAATTATCAATACAAAGAAGTAGGTGATGTCGAAAAGGTTGCAGATACATTCAAATGCACAGTGTATTGTTGTTGTTTAGAAAATAAACCACTTCAGTTTCAGTAAATGTGAATGAATCGTACTAAATGTGGAATATCCTAATAGAATATCCATCTGAATATTTATCAAGTATATGTAAGTAATGTAATGTAATGTAATGTAATCATCACTTTGAAGCTCTGAAAACTAAAAATTGACAAAAACAACACAATAATTTAAGATGATGCTTTGTCTTACATGAGCTCCACTCCAGTCAAGCACAAGTCATACTGAACTGCTACAGGCCATTTTTCTATTGTTATATCCATTGTTACATCAGAACCAACAACAAGGACACGTCAGTGTTTTCTCTGCAAAGTCAGATTCTCCTCCTCCGTGGCGGCCTCCTTCACACTGTGGTTTTCAGATGTTGATTTAATTCCCCTGTGGACGATTTAGATTAGTTAAAAATTGACATTTGTTGAACTACATATCATCCAGTTTATTACCACACTAACCCGGAAACTGCAATCAAAGTCCAATATCTTATTTCCATACAGTCCAAATAAAATAAAAATGTTCATATACTACAGCAATGTCATTGTGTGAGTATGTGTGCATATGAGACCTATACATTTATATTTACATATTGTTATTATTATTGAAATAATTGCAGTATATTTTTATTCATATCATGCAATGAGTGATGCACTGTTCAACTGCTTGTATAACATGATTAAAACTGGGTTGTTTTAAGGTCTAATCCATAATCACAAAGAACTCTTACAATTTGAGTGGGTTTATTTACTTTAATAAAATAACAGTGCCCTCTGGTGGCCAGCAGCAAGATGACAGAAAAAACAGTGTCATATTAATGTTGAAATGCTCAAATGAATTGCCTTCAACCTCAACCAATGTGTTTACCGCTTTTAGGCTTCAGAGCAAATGTTCAGAAAATGTATATTTGCTCAGGCTACACAGTCTGAGAGGAAATCTGAAGAAGAAATCCCCCCATTAAAAGATTTTCCATCACAGTAAATTCTGTTCTAGACTTACAGTTATACAGTACATCTTAACAATATAGATCTAGAATTACCACCACATGGCTCTATGCCTTCACTAACCAGGGCAGTTTCAGCCTACATCAATTTTTGTAGGCTTGACCTGTGGAATATGACCTCTGGAATATAATCAGTTAAACTTTATTCCCAGTGACAACATTAAAAATTTAAAGAAATTTCCTAAAGGCTGATTTGAGATACGTCCAAGAGGTTGAAATAAGATTTGTAAGGTCTCCTTGATCTTGACCACTCAATTATATTAAATTAATCTGTGATTGGCTGTCATGGAATCACAAAAAACGTTTACATTCCTGTATTGTTATCATACCTGAATCCTTCAAACTTCCTTTCTCGGTAAGAATCACCTTTCTTCATTAAGTAGAGAAGGACCATGTCACAGAAGAAAGCTCCCTGTTAAATGAAGTGTTATTCAGTGATTGGGGTGTCGTAACAGGGAAAACACACAGAGAACATTATTCATGGTACTTACAGCACCCATTAAAGCCAGACCTGATGCAACATTGATTGCTGTTGGGATGATGCTGAACTTCCCGGCCTATGGACGACAGCAGAAATATAAGAATGTGTGTCGAAACTCCCAAATCATAATCTCAAATAAATTCCTACAATTTGCTTAAATAAAAAAAACCACAGATGAAGGACCATGAAAAATGCATCTTCCGTACCTTCCCATGCACCATGATGTTAAATCTGACACCATAGACTTTGAATAGAGAGCGAAAACCCTCCCCAGCTGCATTTTCAAAATACCGAGTGTGCCTGTTGAAAAGAATAAAAAAAAAGAATATGCAGGTATAACTTGATGTTGGAAAAATGTATATTTCATTAACGATAAATCAAGTTAATTAAATGTATGAAAAGAAAGGGTGATATTTGCCTGGACAATATGACAACATGGACCCTGGAAGTGTGTATGCCATGGGGCTCACCTGAAGTTAAATCCTGCTGCGATGGTCTGGTTTGAGATGCTGATGTCCAGACGAGTGAATAAGTATTGTGGGTGGCAGTGAGAGTAACCTTTGTCAAGGTCACAGTCCCAATGTATCATAATGCCAATAGAGCCGCCCTGTAAAACAAACGCATGTCAATTATTATTCAAACCAACTTAATTTAGCCTGGACCAAATTCTTGAATTGAAAAAAATTTCAGGTAATATTTAGGGCTGGGCAACGATTAAAATTTTTAATCCAATTAATCGCATGATTTCCCTGATTAATCACGATTAATCGCATTTGTATACGCAAAATCCAATAATGAATTAAAAAGTAGTGTATAGCGCAATTTTATTTTCAATGTTCTGCCATATGAACGAAAGTGCCATAACATTTGTTGTGCAAACACTTTTAACATCAGCATTTAATACAGTAGCAGTTAAATAAAATATTCAGTGTAAATCTCAACTTAACAATGTTATCAAAGCAAATACAAAATTAAAGGTCAATGCTACTGCCAGGGCATTAATGTTATCCTCTTCGTTATGAAAAATGTATACTCCTCCCTGCGTCTAACGTAGTCTGCCGAAGCCTCGCTCCACTCGCTGTTTCGTTGAGTGATTTGCTGATATCAACTGTGTGTTTTGCATTTAGGTGATATTTTAGACTGGAAGTACTCCGGTGATAAGAAAATTCACCTTGGCAGTGTCTAGAAATTACTTTGGTTCTGTCGACTCCGCCGTCTGGAAGAACTTTAAAATGAAAATGGCCATGTAAAAGCACCGTACCCTTATCCATGGTTGTTTATCCGCCAATTATTTTCTTTTTTCCTGTTCCGCAGCAGTCAGCAACATACTTTCACAAAATGAAAGTCTGACTTTCACAATAAAACAGTAAATAATCAAACCTGAGTTAATGCGAGATAAAATAATTAATCGAGTTAACTCATCACTTGAGTTAACTCGATTAAAACGAGTTAACTTGCCCAGCCCTAGTAATATTATATTCCATCAGAAAAAGCAGTGATGAGTGTCATTGTATCTTAGATCTGATTCTGGCTGCACCTGTGACTTGTTGTGATTTTGAATATCTGAAGGTAAAGTTTAAGTTTTGTAACAATAACTAACTCTTGAGGATATGCAGTAAAAATACTAACATATGTTGCCATGTCGTTGAACGCGTATCCGGCTCGCTGGGTGATGTCTCCCAAACGGAAGATGGGGCAGTACGGGTGGAGCTCCTCGTCATATTGGCATTTCTTCAAATAGGAGTCATCAGTTGTTTCAAGGACATTGGACCTCAGAGTTGAGAAATGCACACACACACACACACACACACAAACACACACACACAGCAGTCAGAGTGTATAAATGAGTGACTAGTGACAAAGTAGCACATTGTGACGCAACAGTGAGAAGAGGACTTACTTTGAAAATTTGAATTTCGGAAATTGGATGAAATTCTTGATGTAGATGGTGAAGTTTTCTGCGTTTGTCAGCAGAGGCCCTCTGTTTAAAAAAACAGGTCAGGGAATGTAGTTGCTACCATACAGTGTATCTATAGATGGATGACAAAATGGCTGAAGAGAAGCCAAAGCTTCTCGATCACAATGTGGTGTCTGACTGCAGTACAGGTCATAGACCCTGCCTCCTCCAAGTCAGTGGATGGGACATGGACCAAACTAAAAGGTCAAAATGCAAATCAAATAGATTCATATAAGATGGTTTCTGTCCTTTAAGGTAGTTCAGTCAGACAACTCTAGTTCAAACGTTTATTGCCGCAGTAGAAAAGGTTAAGTATTTGGAGTCCAGGCTCCAACTTAATCACTCCCAGATATGATCCACAGGAATGATGGGAGTGATGAGCAAATACTTGTAACCGCCCGCTGGAGCCTACAGGTGGATGCTGGGGTGGTGGAGGGGCTGAAGCAACTGGTGGCAATACTGCAGCAGCAGTGCGAGCAAAGGGGATGATGGGGAATTTTTCTCTTTTTAAATAGGGGTGGGTGTGTATTATAGATGGTTGTTGAGAGTGAGGAATGTCACATGATGTATGTCACATGATTGGAGCAGCGCAGCTGGAGTTGGCTGCCTGAACGCAGGCGTCGCTTCATTTGTTATCGCTCTCATGTTGAGTGCTCATTTTTGTGTGTAACACTTATTCTACTATTGTGTAGACTTTTTGTAATGTTGTTTTCTATCTGTCGCTTGTATTCATTTTCTTTCATGTAATCCAAAGCATTGTGAAAGACAAAGCTCATCGATCTAAAAACTGTCAGGTGGGAATCTTGCATCAAAGAAAACTTACTTGTTGTTTATACACATATAAACTTTCAAACATACTGTATAACAAAAGATAAACAAACTAAAAATGTCTGGCTGTGCAAGGATTTACCTATGTGATCAACTTCATTCAATTATTGAAGGTAGATCAATAATTTCAGTGTTTGAGTTTATATGATGTGACTCCGTTCCTTCTTACTGTGGTTTGAATTTTCTTTCGATGGGACACCAGCCATAGATTTCACAGGTTCCAGTGGAGTTCACATCTTCTATTAGGCACCGGCCACTCATAATCCCTTCAGGAAAAGAGCAGAATAAACCGTTTGACATTATCCACCTCATCACATATGAAAAGGCACAATATCTAACTTCCTGCTGCAAAGATATAGACAGACTTTATAACTGGTTCGAACAGGAATCCTGACTTTATTTACAAATTCATTTAACTTACATTTAGCACATAGCCTTGGACAGACAGAAACTAACACAGACTTAAAAATACAGTATAATCAATAAAAGAATGTTACTCACTTACCATTACCAGCCACTACCATCTTTCCCTCTTCACAGTCCTTGTCATCTCGACAGTGGCCATCCAGCACTTTTGAACTCTAGAAACAAACGCCACAGAAAAAGACAAAAATCACAAATAAACCTAAAAAAGCTTGAATCATGCAGGTGATTCTACTGATTCCTCACATGATCATCTGAGCTCCTATTTTTTTTTGTCACACATGTCCAGCAACAAGCGGATTGAAATTATAGTTCACACTATCATCATCAGAACTGAATATAAAATAAAATAAAGTCTGTTGAATCCCATGATTGAAGAATGCACAAACATTCTCCACTCAACACATAACATAAAAAGTTCACCTATGGAACCTCTTTATACTTATGTCTAAATCTGGCTCAACTTACTGTACTTGTATATTTTTTTATATTGTAGCAATATTTCAACATTTCCTTTGTTTTGTTTTTATTTTCAATCAAATGTAGTTTGATGTTACAACCTGTGACTAAATGATGGTTAAATGCTCCCTTTGTATGAACTGAAAACACATTATATTAGAGCGTGTCATTGTGTTTAAATCAGATAATGGAACTATAACTGTAGGCCTGTGGCCACACAGAGTGTATCACTTTACTACGTGTAAATATCTTCTGTTATAAATAAAGTTTGAAAACCGTGTAAGTGGAGTCAGAGAGCTAGGAATGGTGATTTTTTTCACTTTTCTTAACACCAAGTGCTGAGGTAAAACAATTAGAGCCTCTGTTGTTCCTGCTGTTTTCCCCCGCTCCCTTGTGGTTGTTGTTGGTCTCCTGTTTGTCTCTCTCTGTGTTGGATTGTCTGGGTGTGGTTGTCAAGCTCCGTCCTCCTCCTGTTTACCTGCACCACTTCACTTCATCCACTCAACAAACTCCTGCAGATCCTGCATCATTTAACTGAGCAATTCCTACTTGAACTTTATGTTAGCATGTTTACGTTCTATTGACTTCTGCATATGTATCCCATTTACTGGCTCATATTTAAAAAAAACAAACATTTGGAGATTAAATATCATAGAAACGGGATGACACATTTACAGATTTTATAACGAGCACGTCAGTGCTTGACGACACTGCAGGCCCAACTTCACCTGCCCCAATGCAAACAGTGCTTTTTCGTCTATTTTACTCAAATGAACTCGAAACCTTAAAAATGTATATCATGTTGGTAAACTTGAATCTAGTGATTGAGACCATGAAATCCTTAGGAAAATGTTCACTGACATTATAAATCAATCGAGAATTATGGTAATTTTCTATATAGAAACTGAGTTTTTGCCTTCAGTGAAGTCGCCCTCTGCTGGTAATTCAAAATTAAGGTTTAAGGCCCTTCCACATTGGCTTCACTTTTTACCGGGGTCTACTTTTAAATGCCAATAGTGTATGGTTTGAAACAGTCCTCTTAGTAGTTAGGAGGACTTTCAAATAAAAAGCTTTTTATTTTCTTGCCTCGACATTAATATGAAAGTTAAAATGTAGTGGTTGAAAAGGAGCAACTGTGAATGGGAACTGGTAAGATATACAGAGCAGTGTTTTATGGTTGCACTGCTTGTATAGGCAACTCTTCTGGGCAGGGAGACAGGAGACCAAGACAGGCTGAGTTTACATTCCAGGAAGTCTCTGTAAATGTCTCACTAGAGACAGAGCTGAGAGAAATGATGCACAGAATAACTGACACACACACATTCACTGGAAGTAGAAGGAGGCATCTGACTTTGTTATAACTTGTAAGTTATGATGAAGACTGAAGGAAATGCAGACCAGTGCTCGTCTGACTGTGCCAATGTTCTCTGCAGATCAGCCAAAGTCTATTTTACAGCCTATTTATCTGCTTATTGTGCACACAGTTACAACTATTTCAACTTAATTGTATTCGTTTGAGACAAATCCAAACATACATTATCTAAAGGCATTTTAAGCTAAATATTAAAGCTGAGACCCAACAGTTCATCATAGCTTCATTTCTGGATAGTGGAAGGAAGTGAAGACTCTCTAAATTCCAAAGTGGCTTTAATCTGTTGCTTTCTTTTCTTCTACATACTCAAAACACAGGTAGATTAAAATCAATAAAGTTGGCATTTCAATTGATTGGAGGACATTTATACGATTTTTGTTTTATGTATCTTCATCATCCTGGATTTTTTAAGTGGGAGCTGTTTCTGGAAGCTTATTGTAAGAGATGAATGATGAAGCTTCCGTTTATTTTTGCTTTTCATTCAGTTTTATGACAGAGCAGTTCATTTCCAACTCTTCCACACATTGCCTACTACTGCATCTATTTGAGACATGCCTGGCAGGAATACTTTCCAGATGATCAGACGTTAAAGAGCACAATGTAAATAAAGTAAATTTAGAATAAACATTATAAGTCACAGAGTGAGGGGGTCTTGTAGAGAGAAACCCGTTTTTAAATGGCACACCATGGCTCCAGCTCACTCAGTTTGTACCAGTGAACCTGTTTCCTTACATCAAACAAAGGCAATAGTAGGAAACTCAAGAAATGTTAATTTACTAAAACAAAAATACTTATCATAATGTGGTACGTTCGAATTTGTAAGTCTTTGTATGTTGATTACCTTCACCAAGGAGGTTATGTTTGGGTTTCAATGTGTCTTTGTATGATCGTTGGCAGGAGTACGCACAAACTACTGGATGGATTACCATAAAACTTGCTGTGAGGATGATATATTTGAAGAACCCATTAAATATGGACTTGGATCCAGATCAGGGGGCATTTTTCAATGTATGGACATATGTACATATGTAGGGGACCACTAAATTGCCACTGCAGGGGCCAGAGTATAAACAAATAATTAAAATGTGCAGTGATGGTTTCTGCATCTCTTCTATTTTTTCTGCTCGCCATGAGGGAATTGGGCCAGTAAATACAGCAAAAATTGTTTTTTAAACAGCGATCGTGCCTAATTTATATGTAGAGAAGAAGACATGATACACTCAGTCTGTAGACTGAAGACACACTGCCTCCTCACAGAGTGTTACGGGGTGCTGGTTGCCAGTTCATTCAATTGTAATTAATATTGAATACATAGCATTGTGCACTAAAATCGGTGTTGTACATAGTCAGGAAATTTACACAGTTTGAGTTTGAAGCCAATAGGATGATTGAATCTGTAGACATGTGTTCCCCATACATACAGACAGACAGACCGACGTTTGTTGAATCAGTAGATTGAGTTCAGTCAAAATATAGGATCTCAGCTTCTCAGTAGGAGTCTTAACGCGTGTACAAACTAGTAATGGTTAGCTCATCTGTAATGTGTTTCTGGATTGAGACACAAATGACATGCACACTTGACAAACTACTGTTACGCCATTAAATGTATTTATTTAAGTCTGTAAAGCGCAAGATTGTTTTGGCCCGGATTTGGCCCACATACCTCAATGAATGATGGTGGTCTGCTACTGTTTGCCGGATCTGTGCCACAACAAGTAAGCCTTAGCAGTACTGCATGTCAACCAAGTGCCAAAAGTGGCCCAAATTAGTTTTGTGCTATTTGGGCCATATTCAACATTTGCCACATCCAGACTATATCTTGCAGAGAGCACTGCATGTTTGCCAAAAAGGGGCCACATTTGTTTTGGGATATTTGGGCCACATTTGCTGTTTTACTAGTGAGTAACTTTAGGTTCACATGAATTTTGTTAAGGCCACATGGAGGTCAGAAATGCTGCATCACTGCCTGAAGTTCATTTGTGTGCTATCTGGGCACCATATCGCACAACTCCATTATAATGTATTTAAAATTAACAATTAATTCAATCTCAAATATGATCCACACTAACAGCTCCTATTATTGTCACTCAAAGTACCAATGTGGTCTACCATATAATCATTAATTTACAATTGAATCAAGATGACACAGTATTCTTACCTCTGCACAGTGTCCCAGCTTCTGGTTCGGTGTCTCTAAGAAATTGGTAACAATGAACAGCACAGCTTCCCCCTACATGTAGAGGAAAAACACATTGTGAAGTGGTCTTAATATAGACATCATGTCATGATGACCACTCTGCCGCCTCAAACTCTTTATCTTGAAGTGTGAAATAGTGCTGCACTGTTTTCACACAGCGTTACTGTTAGTCTGAACACAGCCTGAACCAGCTCTGAACAAAGGTAACAAAATCAGCCTGTAACCAAACCTCTAAAATCATAAAGCTATTGGCAGGAAGATTTAGGATGGGGCCTTGTTAGTTGCAATCTCCTGTACATAATCGATCATAACATTTCAGGGGGTTCTCACCAAATAAATTTCCCAGCTGGACTAATGTAATCTGCCGTTCTCTGAGACCCTTTTATCAGTGCTGGGCTCCAGGCAAACGTCTGCTTTCCTCATCGTCACCGCCTGACCAGTAAAACTTTCAGCCTGCCTATCATCACTGCAGTTCTCTTAAGCCCTACAACCATGAATTTAAGCACACATGCAAAGTATACAAAAAATGTGTTTGCTACCAGAAGCATGCTAAATAACACCACTTGTTAAAAAATATACGTGTGTGTGTGGAGTAATAGTCATATAGTCTGTACACACACTGGAGCTGTGGGCTAAACGTTTTCACCTGCGGTGGGATGACATAGTCCTCCGGTCCCCAAACCAGCCGCCCAGACTCGGAGGTGTTTGTCACTGACACTCCCTTCAGTTTAGTTATGATGGAGCTCTGTACGGCCTCGTCTGTTTCCTGGTAGCCTTTCTTGCTTACAAATACCCACCTGTGGGAGAGAGCAGCAATCAACATGAACAGGTTTCGACCCACCAGCAGTTGAAATCAAAAATGGAAAAAAAATCGGCTTAAAGATTCAGATTTATAACAGCTTTTTGAATACTCTGATTGTTTGTGTAAAACGTACAAACATGAAACTCAACATAGACAAGTTGTTTGCAGTATGAATACAGTCATATCAAATGAAAAAAAACCTAAAGTATTGATATGATATGTTGGATGTCGTACTGTTATAACACTGTACTATCTATTAGTTAATAATTTATTTGTTTTGTTATTTTGCTCTATGTTACATTTCTGTTGCTTTGTGAATTCAGTTCTACAAATTCTATATAGGCACAGTTTACTTACAAAGTCAATCTTTTATTCAGAGCACTAATTAAAGCACAGGAACATCCTATATTACGTATTAGTGATCTAAATTAGCCTATAAAACACAGATATAAGACTAATAGTGAGAAACTGCTCCTTTCAATAAGCCTATAAAAGCACTGACAAAACATTTATAGCCCGTTCACTTTATAAAGCCCTGAAAACATCATAAAGTTCAATGGGTAAACTAACTAAGGAAGATGCAGTTTATTAATCAGCCACCAACACATTTATCTAGAGTCAAGTTTATTGTTATTTTCACTTATATTGTTTAGACTTAATACTCAGTTTTTTTCTCTGTTCTATTTATTATATTACTAAAGCCTGGACCAAGCAGGCATCAGAATTAATAAAACATCATCCTATCTCATCTTAACTTGTATTGACTTATTGATTGCGACTTTATTACTCAGAATTTTATTGAAAACGCTCCGTTTATTTAACATATGAGATACCGTACAGGCCCAAGGTACACGATCTGTTAAATTGTGGTAGATATATGTATATAAACATAATTCGTGGTTAATAAATTCCCTTCCAGAGAACAATAATTAGCTTCCTCTGCTATTTTTGATGAGTGACACAAATGTTTTTTCCATAAATTCTTCATAGGTTCTTCATGAGACTGATGACTGACTTTCTTTCCATCATCAAAGATAGCAGAAGTTCATTCTTGTTTTTTAAGATTAAGATTAAGATACATTTATTTGTCCAAAACACATGCACAGACATGCACAAGCACACTCATGCAAGAAGGGAAATTTAACCTCTGCTTTTAACCCATCTGGTGCAGGACACACAGAGCAGTGGGCAGCCCGGGAAGCAGATGTTGGGGGAGTAAGGTGCCTTGCTCAGGGGCACTAGACAGGGTAGGGAGAATCCTCTTGGATTTTTGGACAGATCAATCCAGGTTCGTCTTTTTGTTGTTTCTCCGTGGAGTCGAACCAGAGACAAACCAGAGACCTTTTCTGCCCATAGTCCAAGTTTCTACCACTAGTCCACCGCTTCTTTTTGACAGATGATAACTCAAAAAGTACACAGTATGAATACTTCATAGTATTTGTGACAATAATCTAACAAGTACCTAGTAAAACAATAACATTCTCATGAAGAATTTATGGCAAAAACACTTTTATCCATCATCAAAGTTAGCAGAAAAAGCTCAATCTTGTTCTGTGCAGGGACTTTGACAGAGGATTAGTAAAAGAGGACACAGTATAAGTACTTCATAGTATTTGTGTCAGTAGTCTAACTAGTAGGTCCAAATATATCACTCAAAACACTTTTTATCCCTCATCAAAGCTAGTAGAAGCTCATTGTTGGTCTCTGGAAGGGAATTTATTCATCATGAATGAAACGGTTTTTACATTATCTTATCTCATCTCACCAGATAATTATTTGTTCTTTGTCAAACCAGTTTAAAGTTATAATATGTTAGGAGGTAATGCATCTTGGAAAAAGGATACAACATTAAATCACTTACCCAATGATGTATCCGATGATCGATAACTGAATAAGTCTGTACAAAACTCCAACTTTCTTATTATTGGCGACGATGTATTTTTCCGTCTTGTAGTCGAAGAAGGAGAGGAAAAGTGCTTGTAGTAAACCTCCGGCCATCCTGCAGCAGGGAGCGGGCAGCAGGCTGTCAGTGGACAGGGACGGTCCTCTCACCTTCAGGACGGCAGAGGAACCACCGACCACCTGCAGGCGTCTGGGATCTACCCTCCTCAGGTCGGGGTCTGTGCGGGATTGGTTGCCCTCCTTAAGAGGCGGAGACCAAATGCTTTGGGAAGGTGGCTGAGAAATTCCATTGGAAAACTGCAAGTGTCAAGCTCAGGCTCTGGAGGACAAGTCATTACATTCAGTAAAATAAAACATCAGCCCAGCAGTTATGTATGGTGTAACTACACCACAACCCATCGAGGAAAATACTTGTGAAGATATTTCAGTTAATTTCAACAATTTCAGGTTGGCGCTTGTGCTGTGACAAAAGCTCCAAAGTTAACGTGCATTATCTTCCACTGTCCACCAGAGGTCACTGTTCATCCAGTTGAATAGCAACACCTCAAACGGGCCATCAACACTTTGCACTGTTATGCTATTGTATTTGATGTTGTTGGATGAAGTCCACTGACTAGTGGACTTCTTATTAGGTACAATAAGGTTGTGTGGTTGTGTGGTCATTAACATATAATACAGGTTCAGACTGTGTATGAAGATGGACAACATGAAGTCTCCCCAAAAATTACGCCAACGCATCTCGACTGCAACCTACTAACCAAGCTAAGATTTTACAGTAGACTTAATTTTAAATTTTTGTTTTTATGTGAAAACTTACAAATATTAAATAGAGTGCAGGGAGAGGCAGAAAACCGTGTGGGCTCACTTTGAAGCTTCTACCAACAAGTGTTGTTATCATTTCACAACATTAGACAATAGACAGTTTACAAGCAGAAATTTATATAAATACCCAGGAGAGTCACAATTATTACAATTATCAATACAAAGAAGTATGTGATGTCGAAAAGGTTGCAGATACATTCAAATGCACAGTGTATTGTTGTTGTTTAAAAAATCAACCTCTTCAGTTTCAGACAATGTGAATGAATCGTACTAAATGTGGAATATCCTAATAGAATATCCATCTGAATATATATTAAGTATATGTAATCATCACTTTGAAGCTCTAATATCTTAAAATTGACAAAAACAACACAATAATTTAAGATGATGCTTTGTCTTACATGAGCTCCACTCCAGTCAAGCACAAGTCATACTGAACTGCTAGAGGCCATGTTTATATTGTTATATTCATTGTTACATCAGAACCAACAACATGACACGTCAGTGTTTTCTCTACAAGGTCAGATTCTCCTCCTCCGTGGCGGCCTCCTTCACACTGTGGTTGTCAGATGTTGATTTAATTCCTCTGTGGACGATTTAGATTAGTTAAAAATCGACATTTGCTGAACTTCATATCATCCAGTTTATTACCACACTAACCCGGAAACTGCCATTGAAGTCTAAAATCTTATTTCCACACAGTCCAAATAAAATAAAAACGTTACTACAGCAATGTCATTGTGTGAGTGTGTGTACATATGAGACCTATACATTTAGATTTACGTATTATTATTATTATTATTATTATTGAAATAATGACAGCAACAATATAGATCTAGAATTACTGCCATATGGCTCTATGCCTTCACTAACCAGGGTTCTCATTTATAAAAGAGGATTCATACTAAAAGTGTACATACGTACAAAAGACGGAAATGGCGTACGCACTTTTCAGGCCCCGTTTTGTGCGTACGCAACAGTTATATACCTCTGGAATATAATCAGTTAAACCTTATTCCCAGTGACAACATTCTAAATTGAAAGTAATTTCCCAAAGGCCGATTTGAGATACGTCCAAGAGTTTGAAACAAGATTTGTAAGGTCTCCTTGATCTTTGACCAATCAATTATATTAAATTAATCTGTGAGTGGCTGTCATGGAATCACAAAAAACGTTTACATTCCTGTATTGTTATCATACCTGAATCCTTCAAACTTCCTTTCTCGGTAAGAATCACCTTTCTTCATTAAGTAGAGAAGGACCATGTCACAGAAGAAAGCTCCCTGTTAAATGAAGTGTTATTCAGTGATTCGGGTGTCGTAACAGGGAAAACACACAGAGAACATTATTCATGATACTTACAGCACCCATTAAAGCCAGACCTGACGCGACATTGATTGCTGTTGGGATGATGTTGAATTTCCCGGCCTACGAACGACAGCAGAAATAAAAGAATGTGTGTCGAAACTCCCAAAATCATAATCTCAAATATTTTCCTATATTTAACTTAAATAAAAACCCACAGATGAAAGACCATGAAAAATGCATCTTCCGTACCTTCCCATGCACCATGATGTTAAATCTGACACCATAGACTTTGAATAGAGATCGAAAAACCTCCCCAGCTGCATTTTTAAAATACCGATTGTGTCTGTTGGATAGAATAAAAAAAAGAATATGCAGGTTTAACTTATAATTTATTAATGATAAATCAAGTTAATTAAATGTATGAAAAGAAAGGTTGATATTTGCCTGGACAATATGACAACATGGACTCTGGCAGAGTGTATGTCGTGGGGCTCACCTGAAGTTAAATCCTTCTGCGATGGTCTGGTTTGAGATGCTGATGTCTAGACGAGTGAATAAGTATTGCGGGTGGCAGTGAGAGTAACCTTTGTCAAGGTCACAGTCCCAATGTATCATAATGCCAATGAAGCCGCCCTGTAAAACAAACGCATGTCAATTATTATTCAAACCAACTTAATTTCGCTTGGACCAAATTCTAAGACTGATTTATCAAGGTCTCTACAGTCATGTCCTTCATTTCTTTAAAAAACCTAAAATCTACCCAGACTCTTGCTTTCAGTAGAGAAATAAAAACAGGAAGAGCTTCTTGTCCTGCCCTGTCCTCTACTCTGTTCTTCCTGCTGCTGTAAATTGACATCTTAGCTTCCCCTACCATCCAATTTAAAAGTTCCCATTTGTCTTTATTTGATTTCTTATATCCTGCTCCTAAAATGAAGGCCCTTTTACTCCATGTCTCACCAAACTGTTTAAAAACCTTCTGCAGTGTATTAAAAAGGTCTAAAAGTCTTTTACATTCATAAAAAACATGGAAAACTGTCTCTGTTTCTCCACAAAACGGGCAATTGCACTTGACTGTTGGATTGATTTTTGATATAAAACTGTTGACCGCTATGGCTCCGTGTAAAATCCTCCACTGCAGGTCGCCAGTCCTCATCCTTAAAGGTGATTTGTATAAAACCCTCCACACTGGTTTGTCCTTGCTGTCCAGATCCAGTCTCTTCCTCCACACTGTGTCAGGCCTCACATCCAGCTTAGTTTTGTTCAGGGTTAAAACACAACATTCATACATGGCTCTCCATTTGGCTGTGTACAGGTCCAGTTGTTTCCATTCAGTTTTATTTAAAAAGGTCCTGAGAGCCCAGCCAGATTTGGGTTAAAACCTAGCTCCGGAAACGGGTCGCTGTCATCAGGGGTTTCCGTTCCAGCAGAATAATCCTTTAGCATCTTCACCTCCTCGCCCGTGAGTCTCTTAATCCATTTGTTTAAAATGTGTTCTGCCTGTCGCCTGGATCTCTGCCCGATGAGGGACCCCACGCCGGGATGTTGTTAAGTCCAGGACCTGCTGCATGGACCATCGTCTTCAAGGTTACAACTCCGGCGGTGCACAGCATGCTGGTGAGGCCTGGTGTGGAGCTGCTCTGGACATCCAGCCTGGCTCCGTTGATCAGCGGCTCTTCTAAAAGCCAGTGCAGAGAGTTTGTAGGTTCCAGCCTTTTCCATTTAAAAAGGTTCCATGTCTTAAAAAGTGACTGATAAAAAGGAGATAATCCATACAGTTTAAACAGCTTAAAATCCATTAAGAACAGTGGCATGTCTAAAACCAGCCCAGTTGCCCCCCTCAGGATGCTGCTTGTTACTTGTCTCCAAACAACATCCTGTGGACCTAAGAGATACTTCTGTAAAAACTGTAATCCAAAAGTTGATATTCTGCTTTGGATATGCACCAGCCCTTGCCCCCCCTCCTCCTTTGGTAAAAACAACACACACTGGGGCACCCAGTGCAACCTGTCCCAAAAGAAGTCTGTTAAAATTGCTTGTATTTTCTGAATCAATCCTTTCGGAGGTTCCATGCATGCCAGCCGATGCCACAGAGCAGAAGCTACCAGGTTGTTTATTATCAGGGTTCTGCCTCTGTAAGACAATTGTGGTTTCAGCCATTTCCACTTGTTGAGCCTCCCTTTCATTTTGTCCACCACTCCCTCCCAGTTCTTCTGAACCATGGACTCATTGCCAACATAAACCCCCAGGTACTTGAGACCATCTCTCCTCCACATCAGCCCCCCCGGCAGACTGGGTAAACCCCCCTCCCACCTTCCAACTGCTAGCGCTTCACTTTTCCCCCAGTTCACTCTAGCAGCTGACATGATTTTAAAATCATTGACAATTTTTCCCAGTTCTTGGATGTCCTCCTGATTTTTTACAAAGACGATGATGTCGTCTGCATATGCTGATAAAATGTGGCTTTTTTAAAAATCATTTAAAATCAACCCTTCAATTTTAGTTCTTATCTTCCTCAGCATGGGTTCAATAGAAAGTGCGTATAACATCCCTGAGAGCGAGCAGCCCTGTCTCACCCCCCTGTGCACTTTAAAAGGTGCACTCAGTCCTCCATTGATCTTCAGTACACTCTCAATGTCTTGATACAAAACCTTGATCATAGCTAAGAGACCTGGGCTGAGGCCAAACCTCTCCAGAGTCTTCCAGAGGTAAAGGTGCTCAACCCTATAAAAAGCCTTTTCCTGGTCCAGAGAAATGAGACCAGCTTTTATGCCTAATGAACTAGAGAAGTCCACAATATCCCGAATTAAGGACACATTGTCCAGAATAGACCGACCAGGCACACAGTAGGTCTGGTCTTGATGGATCACTTCTCCCATCACCTCCCTCAGACGGTTTGCCAGAGCTTTGGAGAGGATCTTATAGTCTGTGCATAACAGCGACACCGGACGCCAGTTCTTAATCTCCTGAAGGTCTCCTTTCTTTGGTAGGAGAGTTATCACTTCCCTCCTGCAGCTTGTCGGCAACACCAAGTCTCTAAAACTTTCGTTAAAATCAGTTAAAAGATCTTCCCCCATCTCATTCCAGAACTCTTTAAAAAACTCTACTGGAATGCCGTCGATGCCCGGGGCCTTTGAGTTCTTCTCCTTCAGGAGATCGCAGAGTGTGGATGATCCTGCTTTGTCCATTCTTCTTCTCCAGTCCAAAAAAGAATTTGGTCGGTGCATCCATAAGCGCTGCCGTCTGGAACCGTGACCTGACCAGCGCCCCCTGAGCCTTAGTGCCCAGTAGGTCTTTAAGAGCAGATTTTTTAGACTTGAGATCTTTAATATAATCTCGATTTCCTGTGGAATCTATTAAATTCAGCACCACCATAATTTCTGTCTCCAGATCCTCCATAGATCTGGTTATGTCTATTGTAACATTGAGGGTATACTGTTGACAGAGCTGCTTTATCTCAACTTTCCCACAGTCCCACCACAGCTTTAAAGAAATAAAATCATTCTTTCTTTCTTTAAAACCGCTCCAAAAAAACTTAAAAACATCCTTAAAATGTGCATCACATAAAAGAGACGTGTTAAAATGCCAGTATGCGCTTCTGGACTTTAACTTAGAGATAAAAACGTTACATAGTACAAGCGCGTGATCTGTAAAACCAACTGGGAGTATACTGCACTTTCTGAAGATGCTAAAACTATGTTTAAAACAATAAAACCGGTCCAACCTCGCCATGGAAATGAGATTCCCTCGGCAATGAGTCCAGGTGTATTGTCTCTTATTTTCATTCATTCTTCTCCAAACATCACACAGCTCATGGGCCTGCAGCAGCTGCCTCAGAGCACTCTGGGATGCTCTGTGGGGCTCCATGTGATTTCTGTCTAAAACATCATTTTCTGTACAGTTAAAATCTCCTCCTAAAAATAAAAAATCATCAATTTTTATTTTGCTTAAAACTGTGTCTTAAACCTTTAAAAAACAGACTCTATCAGGTCCTGAGACCGGAGCATAAACATTTATAAAAACAAAATAAAATTGCTCGACCTTTCCCCTCACCACCAGTAGCCTGCCCTCCACCACCTCTTCCACTTCTAAAGACTCTGGTACAAAGCTCCTGGAGAAAATGATGCCCACCCCCCCACTGGTTGTGCTAAGGTGGCTCAGGACCACCTGTCCCTCCCACTCTCTTTTCCAGTCACTCTCAATTTTTGGGTCACTATGTGTTTCTTGTAAGAATGTCACTTCAGTTCTTTTCATTTCTATTTGCTGGAACATCTGTGACCTCTTCGCAGGGTCCCTGGCTCCATTTATGTTTAGCGAACTGATGCTTAAAAGACTCATATTGTATAATATAAAAAACCCACAAAACCACAGAACTGATTGGTAATCAGGATGTTCACCTTTATTCATCATCATCATCATTATTTTTCTGTTGTCTAATTTTATGAACAATCTTCTTTAATCTATACATCTCCTGGTCAGTAAAACCTCCCCTGCCTTTGCTGCTCATGTGCAGCCGGGCAGAGGTTGAAAACTGTTCTGTATCAGAGAAGTAATCCTCTATCTTTAAACCCTTCATGTTTTTTGTTTTTTGAAGAAACACTTTCATCTTCGCCGCACTGTAGCTTCTTGTGCCCTTCTGGCTTCCTGCCCTGAATTCGGAGGATTCACTGTCAGCAGAGTCTGTCTCCATGCTTGACTCAGACTCTGCTGCTCCTCTCCCTCCTTTCTTCCCGGTCCCTTTTTTAGCTTTTGAGCTACCACTGTTGCTCCTGGTCTTTCTTTTTAGACGAGGAACTTTAAGCACCTCCTCGTCTCTCTCCATGTCAATATCGCTTACTTGGTCCTGTGGGACCCCCCCTGTCTCCTCCTTTTCCCCTTCATCTACCTGATCTACCTGTTGGACCGCCCTTGTCCCCTTCTGCCCTTTCTTACACTCCTGACCTTCCTTTAGGACCTCCCCTGTCCCCTCCTTACACACCTGTACTTCCTCTGGGACCTCCCCTGTCCCTTCCTCACTCACCTGTCCTTCCTTTGGACCTCCCCCTGTCCCCTCCTCACTCGCCTGACTCTCCGGTTGGACTCCACTTGTCCCCCCCTCACTCGCCTGACTCTCCGGTTGGACTCCACTTGTCCCCCCCTCACTCGCCTGACTCTCCGGTTGGACTCCACTTGTCCCCCCCTCACTCGCCTGACTCTCCGGTTGGACTCCACTTGTCCCCTCCTCACTCGCCTGTCCCTCCTGCTGGACCCCCCCTGTCCCCTCCTGCTGTTTCTCAGTGTCAGCTGTTTTATTTCTCTGAGGACAACCTTTTGCTTGGTGTCCTTCTTTCCCACAGCTGAAACACTTTGTATTATTAGATGTTACAAAAATAACATAATCGAACTCATCCACCCTGATTTTGAACACCAGGTTCAGGTCCTCAGTCCTATTATTAAGAATCATAAATAGATGTCTTCTGTGGGACACCACGTGCTTTAACAGAGGGGACATCCCGAGGACACTTTTTTTACCTGAGACATTATCTTCCCGTGTCTCGATAATTCCCTTAACAATGTCTCATCTCTGATAAACGGGGGGACATTGGACAGCGTCACTTTTACCGCCGGTGTGGCGAGAGGCAGAACAGACACGAACGTGTCGTTCACTTCAATCCCGTTCGCCACCACCGTGTTCACCTTATCTACACTATCCAGGAAAATGACAACCGCGTTGTTCATCCTCGCAGCGGACTTCACGCTGCCGTTGCCGACCACCCTCCCCACGGCCAGGCTACACTCCTCCACGGAGCACGGGAACGCCGGAGCGATCTTAATTCCGTGCTTCCGGGTTAACTTGGCGAGGTCCATGGCGTTTAGCACGGCCCGCGGCCGGCTGCAAACACACACAAACACGCACACCACCTAACACCTCCTCCGTGTACACAGCAACCCCACAAACACTATAAACCAACAATACACTATATAACTATAAACAGAATTACCAACAAACAGAACAAAATCGCACAATCCGCTCATTTACCGTCACCAGCTCTCAGCTCACACACACTCAACCACCACACTCCAGAGAGAGAGAGAGATGTATTGATTTGATTCATTAATGAAATAATATAAAAATGTGTTGTCCCCCTACTTTGCAACTGATGTGATTCTTGAAAAAATTCTTAGGAAATATAATATCCATCAGAAAAAGCAGTGATGAATGTCATTTGTATCTTAGATCTGGCTGCACCTGTGACTTGTTGTGACTTTGAATAGCTGAAGGTAAAGTTTAAGTTTTGTAACAATAACTAACTCTTGACGATATGCAGTAAAAATACTAACATATGTTGCCATGTCGTTGAATGCGTATCCGGCTCGCTGGGTGATGTCTCCCAAACGGAAGATGGGGCAGTACGGGTGGAGCTCCTTGTCATATCTGCATTTCTTCAAATAGGAGTCATCAGTTGTTTCAAGTACATTGGACCTCAGAGTTGAGAAATGCACACACACACACACACACACACACACACACACACACACACACACACACACACACACACACACACACACACACACACACACACACACACACACACACACACACACACAGCATTGCAGAGTGTATAAATGAGTGACTAGTGACAAAGTAGCACATTGTGACGTAACAGTGAGAAGAGGACTTACTTTGAAAATTTGAATTTCGGAAATTGGATGAAATTCTTGATGTAGATGGTGAAGTTTTCTGCGTTTGTCAGCAGAGGCCCTCTGTTTAAAAAAACAACAACGATGAACTGAATAAAGAGCCACATATTCTGTACATTGGTAAGAAAATGTGCTGTTGCAGGTCAGGGAATGTAGTTGCTATCATACAATGTAGCTATAGATGGATGACAAAATGGCTGAAGAGAAGCCAAAGCTTCTCAATCACAATGTGGTGTCTGACTGCAGTACAGGTCATAGACCCTGCCTCCTCCAAGTCAGTGGATGGGACATGGACCAAACTAAAAGGTCAAAATGCAAATCAAATAGATTTATATAAAATGGTTTCTGTCCTTTAAGGTAGTTCAGTCAGACAACTCACGTCCAAACGTTTATTGCAGCAGTAGAACAGGTTAAGTATTTGGAGTCCAGGCTCCAACTTAATCACTCCCAGATATGATCAACAGGAATGATGGGAGTGATGAGCAAATACTTGTAACCGCCTGCTGGAGCCTACAGGTGGATGCTGGGGTGGTGGAGGGGCTGAAGCAACTGGTAGCAATACTGCAGCAGCAGTGCGAACAAAGGGGATGATGGGAAATTTCTCTCTGCTTAAAAAGACCACCTGATAAGGTGGGTGTGTATTATAGATGGTTGTGGAGAGTGAGGTATTCTTACTGTGGATTGAATTTTCTTTCGATGGGACACCAGCCATAGATTTCACAGGTTCCAGTGGAGTTCGCATCTTCTATTAGGCACCGGCCACTCATAATCCCTTCAGGAAAAGAGCAGAATAAACCGTTTGACATTATCCACCTCATCACATATGAAAAGGCACAATATCTAACTTCCTGCTGCAAAGATATAGACAGACTGTATGACTGGTTCGAACAGAAATCCTGACTTTATTTACAAATTAATTTAACTTACATTTAGCACATAGCCTCAGACAGACAGAAACTAACCCAGACTTAAAAATACAGTATAATCAATAAAAGAATGTTACTCACTTACCATTACCAGCCACTACCATCTTTCCCTCTTCACAGTCCTTGTCATCTCGACAGTGGCCATCCAGCACTTTTGAACTCTAGAAACATATGCCACAGAAAAAGACAAAATTCACAAATAAACCTAAAAAAGATTGAATCATGAGGTGATTCTACTGATGTGATTCCTCACATGATCATCTGAGCTCCTGATTTTTTCTGTCACACATTTCCAGCAACAAGCGGATTTGAATTATAGTTCACACTATCATCATCAGACCTGAATATAAATTAAAATAAAGTCTGTTGAATCCCATGATTGAAGAATTCACAAAAATTCTCAACTCAACACATACATAAAAAGGTCACCTATGGAACCTCTACCTCTTTATACTTATGTCAAGATATCTGGCTCAACATACTGTAGGCAACTTTTATATGTTTTATATTGTGGTAATATTTCACCATTTCATTCCTGTTTGTTTGGTTTTTATTTTCAATCAAATCTAGTTTGATGTTACCTCCTGTGAGTAAATGATGGTTTAATGTTGTGTAAACTGAAAACATATTATTATTAGGGGTCCACTTTTAAATGCCTATAGTGTATGGTTTGAACAGTCCTCTTAGTAGTTAGGAGGACTCTCAAATAAAAAGCTTTTTATTTTCTTGCCTCAACATTAATATGAAAGTTTTATGGCTGCACTGCTTCTGTATAGGCAACTCTTCTGGGCAGTGAGACAGGAGACCAAGACAGGCTGAGTTTACATTCCAGGGAGTCTCTGTAAGTGTCTCACTAAAGACAGAGCTGAGAGAAATGATGCACAGAATAACTGACACACACACACATTCACTGAAAGTAGAAGGAGGCATCTGATATAACTTGTAAGTTATGTTGAGTGCTCGTCCAGTGCTTGTCTGAATGTGCCAATGTTCTCTGCAGATCAGCCAAAGTCTATTTTACAGCCTATTTATCTGCTTATTGTGCACACAGTTACAACTATTTCAATTAAATTGTATTAGTTTAGAGCCAAATCCCAACATACATTATCTAAACGCACTTCAAGCTAAATATTAAAGCTGAGACCCAACAGTTCATCATAGCTTCATTTCTGGATGGTGAAAGGAAGTGAAGACTTTCTAAATTCCAAAGTGACTGTAATCTGTTGCTTTCTTTTCTTCTACATACTCAAAACACACGTAGATTAAAATCATTTCATTGATTGGAGGTTATTTATACAATTTTTTTTTTTAAGTGGGAGCTGTTCTGGAAGCTTATTGTAAGAGATGAATGATGAAGCTTCAATTTTTTTTATGCTTTTCATTCAGTTTTATGACAGAGCAGTTTATTTTCAGCTCTTCCACACATGGCTTACTACTGCATCTTTATGAGACATGCCTGGCAGGAATACTTTCCAGATGATCAGAGATTAAAGAGTGCAGATTAAGTGCCAGACATGGCCTACTCCAATTCAAAGTAGCACACAGACTGCACTTGTCTAGGGCTAGAGTTGAGAAGATGTATCCGACAATTGATGATTCGTGTAATAGATGCAATTTTTCACCTGCAACATTAGCACATACGTTCTGGTCTTGTCCGAGACTCTCGGGCTACTGGTCCTCTATATTTGATGCCCTATCCAAGATAGTTAAAAGGCCAATAGAGCCGAACCCGCTCACGGCTATATTTGGTATCCAATGTGAGGATGACCACCTTCCTAGGGCACAATCTGATCGCATTGCTTTTGTCACCCTCCTAGCGAGAAGACTAATTTTACTTAATTGGAAACAGGCTGCCCCGCCCTCCTATAAACATTGGGTTAGAGATACGCAGCAACTCTTGAAGCTAGAAAAGATCAGACTTGCTCTGCGACGTCCTACTGATAACTTCAGCAGGATATGGCAACCTTTTATTACATACCTGCTTGAACAAGTGTGAAGTTTTGTCCTATATGTCATGTACAGTATATATTGTCATTTATCATTACTGAAAACCACATGAATGATCTCTTACACACACCTTATGTTTTGTCTGTTTTTTTTTTTCTTTTTAAATTATTATTATTTAATTCTTTCTTTTCTGTTTGTCCCCTGGGGTGGGGGGGGGAGAAAAAAAAATGTTTTCATATACGTTTGTATGTATGAGATTTCATCTTCAATTGTGAAAACCAATAAAAAAATCAAAAAAAAAAAAAAAAGAGTGCAGATTAAATAAAGTACATTTTAAATAAACATTAAATAAACATTATAAGTCACTCTTTGACCTATAATGTAGAGAAAAACCCGTTTTTAAATGGCACAGCATGCCCTCCAGCTCATTAAGTTTGCACCAGTGAACCTGTTTCCTTAGATCTAACAAGTAGGTTTGTCTCAAAATCCAAAGGTAGCGACACTGGCAATAGTATGAAACTCAAGAAATGTTAATTTACTGAAACAACCATACTGGTCATAATGTGGTACATTGGAATTTAAAGTCTGTGTATGTTGATTACCTTCACCAAGGAGGTTATGTCATTTTTCAACACTTTCATCTTGACGTATGAAGGGGCCAGGGTATAAATAAATAAATAAAATGTTTTTCTCCCCAAAAAAGTCCCTGGTTGGGAGGTATTGCTTTTCAAAAGTACTGAAATCTGTGGGGTGGGGCTTTCACTGTCCTAACATACCTGATTGGTTGAGAATGCTAGCATTGTATTTCAGCCACCACTTTTAAAAACTTCTAGCTAGTTGTTTTAAAAAATATATTCAACAAAGTTCAGGACCACCTGAGTAACAAATACAATTAGAAACATGGGAGACAGAAGTGTTGAAATGCTGTCAGCTTCCATTCCGCGCCCATATTAAGTAATTGCGCGATCTGCAGCGATGGTTAAAGCGCAAGATTGTTTTGGCCCGGATTTGGCCCACATACCTCAATGAATGATGATGGTCTGCTACTGTTTGCCGGATCTGTGCCACAACAAGTAAGCCAAAGCAATACTGCATGTCAACCAAGTGCCAAAATTGGCCCAAATTTGTTTTGTGCTATTAGGGCCATGTTCAACATTTGCCACATCCAGACTATATCTTGCAGAGAGCACTGCATGTTTGCCAGAAAGGGGCCACTTTGCTTTGGGATATTTGGGCCACATTTGGGGTTTTACTAGTGAGTAACTTTAGTTTCACATGAATTTTGTTATGGCCACAAGGAGGTCAGAAGTGCTGCATCACTGCCTGAAGTACTTTTGTGTGCTATCTGGGCACCATATTGCACAACTTCTATTATAATGTATTAAAATTTAACAATTAATTCAATCTCAAATATGATCCACACTGACAGCTCCTATTATAGTCACTCAAAGTACCAATGTGGTCTACCATAGAATCATTAATTTACATTTGAATCAAAATGACAGTATTCTTACCTCTGCACAGTGTCCCAGCTTCTGGTTCGGTGTCTCTAAGAAATTGGTAACAATGAACAGCACAGCTTCCCCCTACATGTAGATGAAACACACACTGTAAAGTGGTCTTAATATAGACATCATGTCATGATGACCACTCTGCCGCCTCAGACTCTTTATCTTGAAGTGTGAAATAGCGCTGCACTGTTTTCACATAGCGTTACTGTTAGTCTTTACACAGCCTGAACTCAGCTCTGAACAAAGGTAACAAAATCAGCCTCTAAACAAACCCCAAAAATGATAAAGCCATTCGCAGGAAGATTTCAGGATGGGCCCTGTTTATTGCATTCTCCTGTACATAATCAATCATACATTTCAGGGGTTTCTCACTAAATATTTTTGTAGCTGGACTAATGTAGTCTTCCGTTCTCTGAGACCCTTTTATCAGCTGTGGGCTCCAGGCAACTGTTTGCTTTGTCCAGCCTGTTGCAACGCCCCTGATGCTTGACAAAGAAGTGTAAAATCCAAAAATGAATTGACTCATCCCGCTTCACTCAGTCAGTCATATTTGGATCCTCATCGTCGCCGCCTGACCAGTAAAACTTTCAGCCTGCCTATTATCACTACAGTTCTCTTATGCTCTACATCCATGAATTTAAGCACACACGCCAAGCATACAAAAAATGTGTTTGCTACCAGAAGCATGCTAAATAACACCACTTGTTAAAAAATATACGTGTGTGTGTGGAGTAATAGTCATATAGTCTGTACACACACTGGTGCTGTGGGCTAAACGTTTTCACCTGCGGTGGGATGACATAGTCCTCCGGTCCCCAAACCAGAAGCCCAGACTCGGAGGTGTTTGTCACTGACACTCCCTTCAGTTTAGTTATGATGGAGCTCTGTACGGCCTCGTCTGTTTCCTGGTAGCCTTTCTTGCTTACAAAAACCCACCTGTGGGTGAGAGCAGCTATCAACATTAACAGTTCTCAACCCACCAGCAGTTGAAATCATAAATGGAAATCAAAAAAAAATCGGCTTAAAGCTTAAGATGTAAACCCCTTTTTTAATACTAGATTGTTTGTGTAAAATGTAAAAACATGAAACTCAACATAGACAAGTTGTTTGCGGTATGAATACATTCATATAAAATGGGGGAAAAAAGTATTGATATAATATGTTGGAGGTAGTACTGTTATAACACTGTACTATACAGTAGTTCAGATCTACAAATTCTATATAAGCACAGTTTACTTACAAAGTCAACGTTTTATTCAGAGCACTAAACAAAGTACAGGAGCACCCTATACATTTTTAGAGAATCCTACAAAATGCACAGTGCTACAAACGACAAGTGCGCCTGCGCAGACCTCTGCAGCGCTCTGATCAAGCAAGATGAAGCTTGGTTGAAAATGCTATATTTTAGCAATGCTTCTTAATAAAAATGCGTTTTGAGATTAAGATACATTTATTTGTCCCAAACACAATGATGATATTCATTGCGAGATATGTGTGTTTCAGTTTCAATATTTTCATTCATGGTTACAAAACAAATCGCTTTTATGTTTTCTAAACCCTATTTTCACAACTCTAATCGCAACCCGGAAGAACGATACAAAGAACTACAAATTGAACGGTGTTCCCGTACGTTTGTGTGTTGTTCCCATCTTTTGTAGTTCTAATGTGTTTTCACTATTATGTGAGATGGCGACTGGGAACCTTGCATGCTTCTTTATGTTTTTTTGGTGTGAGTAAAACACCTGTTTAGTCAGATGTAGTTCTTCTTACTAATAAAACAGTAAAATCTAGTTTTTTCAAGGTTTTGGCCCTACTCAGTGGAGCCCCCCATAGGTTTGCATTGGGCTATGGTAGTGGAGTTCAAGACCTTTCCAAAACAGTTCATACCATGTCTGTTGCATATTTAGTTTCCATCGTGTAAGCCATCAAATCTGACTCAGGTGCAAGGTTCAAGGTCATCCCTGAGGAGCAGGAGCCATTTTAAGTGATATTTAATGGCCAGATATGGTCAAAATATGTATGTTTGGTTTATACACAATCATATGTTTCACTTTGGACCAAGTTAGAGACACCTTTATTCATTAACAACCCAATTTCTCACACTCCAGCCACAGACTGCTTGCCCTCCTCCCCTCTGGGAGGCGCCACAGGGTCCTCCGTTCCAGGACCAGCAGGTTAAGGAACAGCTTCTCCCTGCAGCTGTCACTCTGCTGAATCACCGTGGTGCAGAGTTCATATGTATTTATTATATTAGAGTCTAAATTAGCCTATAAAACACAGATTTAAGACTAATAGTGATAAACTGCTCCTGTCACTAAGCCTATAAAAGCACTGACAAAACATTTATAAAGCCCTGAAAACATCTCAAAGTTCAATGGGTAAACTAACTTAGGAAGATGCAGTTTATTAATCAGCCACCAACATATTTATCTGGAGTAAAGTTTATTGTTATTTTCACTTATATTGTTTAGACTAAATACTCAGTTTTATTCTCTGTTCTATATATTCTGTTACGAAAGCCTGGACCAAGCAGGCATCAGTATTATTTAAACATCATCTTATCTAATCTTCACTTGTATTGACTTATGATAAAGCCTATTTATAACTTTATTACTCAGAATTTTATTGAAAGCGCTCCGTTTATTTAACATATGAGATACCGTACACGCCCAAGGTACACGATCTGTTAAATTGTGGTAGATATATGTAACAGTGTATAAAAATAATTCATGGTCAATAAATTCCGTTCCAGAGAACAATAATAACCTTCCTCTGCTATCTTTGATGAGTGAAAACAAATGTTTTTGCCATACATTTTCTGCATGTTCTTCATGAGACTGATGACTGAGTTTCTTTCCATCATCAAAGATAGAAGAATTTCATTCTTGTTTTTTGACAGATGATAACTCAAAAAGTACACAGTATGAATACTTCTTAGTATTTGTGACAAAAATCTAACAAGTACCTAGTAAAACAATAACATTCTCATGAAGAACTTATGGCAAAAACACTTTTATCCATCATCAAAGTTAGCAGAAAAACCTCAATCTTGTTCTGTGCAGGGGACTTGTGGCAGAGGATTAGTAAAAGAGGACATAGTATAAGTACTTCATAGTATTTGTGTCAGTAATCTAACTAGTAGGTCCAACTATATCACTCAAAACACTTTTTATACCTCATCAAAGATAGCAGGAGCTCATTGTTGGTCTCTGGAAGGGAATTTATTCTTCATGATTGATATTAATATACTGTTACGCATATTCAAAATTTCATTTTACACTAAATACCTCATTATTTTGTTCTATGTACGCTGGCACAATAATTTCCTTCCTTCTTATCTTATCTTATCTTATCTCATCTCATCAGATAATTATTTGTTCTTTGTCAAACCAGTTTAAAGTTATCATATGTTAGGAGGTAATGCATCTTGGTAAAAGAAACCACATTAAATCACTTACCCAATGATGTATCCGATGATCGATAACTGAATAAGTCTGTACAAAATTCCAACTCTCTTATTTTTGGCAACAATGTATTTTTCCGTGTTGTAGTCGAAGAGGGAGAGGAAACGTGCTTGTAGTAAACCTCCGGCCATCCTGCAGCAGGGAGCGGGCAGCCGGCTGTCAGTGGACAGGGACGGTCTTCTCACCTTCAGGATGGCAGAGGAACCACCGACCACCTGCAGGCGTCTGGGATCCACCCTCCTCAGGTCGGGGTCTGTGAGGGATTGGTTGCCCTCCCTTGAGGGGCGGAGACCAAATGCTTTGTGGAAGTGTCAAGCTCAGGCTCTGGAGGGAAAGTCAGTACATTCAGTAGAATAATACATCTGCGCAACAGTTATGAATGGCGTCACTGCACCACAATCCATCCAGTAGAATACTTGTGAAGATATTTCAGTAAAATTCAACAATTTCAGGTTGGCGCTTGTGCTGTGACAAAAGCTCCGAAGTTAACGTGCATTATCTTCCACTGTCCACCAGAGGTCACTGTTCACCCAGATGAATAACAACAGCTCAAACGGGCCCGACAACACTTTGCACTGTTATGCTACTGTCTGTGATGTTTTCCTGTCCATATATATTGTTCATTGTCATTGTGTTGTGTTAACTCTGTCTATGTCCATGTCTTTATGTTTTCTTTTCTATTTTTTTAGCTTGTGCCTAATAAGAAGTCCACTGACTTGGTTGTGTGGTCATTGACATATAACACAGATTCAGACTGTGTATGAAGATGGACAACATGAAGGCTCCCCAAAAAATGACGCCAAAGCATCTCGACTGCCACCTATTAACCAAACTTATAAGTCATATATGAAATATTTTTTTGTCAAGGAGATGTTTGCTGTCATATATAGGTAGTTCCTATAATACTCAATTGAAGTTTTCGTGTTTCTGATAAGTTTGGTTTAATGAGAAATGCGATGCTATAAAAACAGGGTGAAACCTCATGACTCACAATCTGTTAAGCCCACGTATCCGTGGAACCTCGATACTTCGGCTCCATCCACCTATTGCTACTCCACAGCCTCAGGCTGCAAAGTCATCATTGGTGCTAGACAGCAGTGTTTGTATGTGGGATGTTTTGGTTAAATTCATGGAAGTGGAGACACAATGCCAGTCTTTATTTACAGTCTAGGATGTCTGCACAAAATGTCATGGAAGCCTATTCAATAGTTGTTGAGATATTTCAATCAGAACCAAAGTGGTAGACAGACACTTTGCAATCCTTGTATGGCTAGACTTAAAAAAACAGAAACATTCACAACAACAGACGAAAACATTGAATTCACTTACATTTTAAGTTTACTGCTAAATGAAATAAAGAAAGTTGCTATTGTCAAGGCCGCTTTTAAGAGACACAGCACTTCCTACTGAAATCCGCCATCTAAAATCATACATCATTATATTTATTGATTTAAGTTTGATGTTATTAATGTTCTACAACATGATCACCATAAAGTTAAAATAAACCGCTGCAGCTATAGCTGTAAACATTTGGCTTCTGTTAATGTGAAAGCAAACCCACAGCAGAGAATTTCCGTTGCATGTGCTTCAAAATGAACAGTGGTCGTCTTGTGGTTTTGTCCCATGATGCTTAGAGGTGTTAGGTTCGACACCATCTCCCTGCTGTTCACATAGCTGTTAACAATGAATGCCGACAAGTGGATTTTCCCTTTAGCCCTGTGCTTCATTTGTGCATCTTCAAACGGTAAGAATGAGATATTTAGATTAACACTTTGAATAAAGCAAAAGTTTTTTCATCTGGGATAGTGGTGATGATCAAAATTGTAATAATTATTTGGCTAATATCATTGTTTGATCTATTGGTACAGTTTCTCAGTACTTTTATTTTTCATCTTTTTTTTTATCTTTATCTTAGTTTTCTTTTAATTCTTGTGGTTAGCTATTTAGATTTACATAAATCTGACTACAGTATCATTTACTTTTATATTTAGATATGTTTAATGTTGTAAATATATAGATTGAAATTTTTCAATTTAATATACAGTACGTAAAACAACATTAGTTCAAATTGTAAATTACATTATCATTTTCTTATTCTGCTCAAACGGTTTCTTTAATTTATTCTCAATGCTGATGGTTAATGCTGAGATAGCAATAAAAAAGGACGAATCATTTCTATTGTTGATACACTTGAATCTCTTCCCATCAAGATGAGCAGCACTTTGAGAAATCGTGCGGGCAGAATCCGAATCTGTGTGAGATGCTCACAGTCAGCACTCCACTTGGCTCGTCTGTGCTTCTTCCATGCAACTTTTCAACCAGCGGCCTCGGGAAGGTGTCGTGGGGCCGCGCTTCCGGGGAAAACCTGCTCCATCTCATGTCTGATGGCCACGTGCAGTTCATGCTACCCAAAGAGGGCCGTGTGAAAGTGTTCCCAAACCAGGGCTCGAGGGGGAAATATCCCATCAGGATCGATGACCTTCAGGACTCTGACCTGGGGCGTTACTGCTGCTCGCAGGGAGATAAGTGTCATCAGGTGGACTTGCATGTCACAACAGGTATGTGGGTTTCTCTTTGAATGTGTCAGTGAGTGCAGCAGGTCTGTCAGAGAGACCCTGCAACTGTTTCCTTTCCGATTCATACACCGTCTAGACCACACGCTTGAGAGCGGGCAAGTTGAGCAAGAGTTTCCTGTGGACGTGTCTTTGTAAAACCATAACTTCTTCATGCAGGCACACTGAGTGAAGAGACATGGCGACTGATCTACATCTGTGTTGGTGTGGTAACGTTCATCCTGCTGGGTGTCAGCAGCTACTGTGAGTACCTGTCCAGTCCTACTCTTTCATTCCTCTGCAGTTGGATGTATTAGTTTGTTGGTTGCTGGTTATCTACAACAACATTTTTTATTTCAGTCCTCCACAAAAAGATGACACAGGACAGTACCAACAATCTTAGCGTAGATATTGAGGGTAAGCAAACATTTTTATCATTTACCATTTCAATTAGATCCATGCTCTGTATACTGATGCTTTGTGCACAGATATTTTAACATTACAAAAGATAATGTTTATACAGTTTACACTATTTATCTTGATTTTAAGTTGCCACAGATGAGGGCACATCCTTTCCTTATGGTTGAGGTACACATGTTTTATCAATCATATGATATATGACCAGCTAAGATTGTGATGAGGAGCTGGATGTGTCAAAACTTAAATTAGAAAGAAAATGAACAGAATGATACATAACAGAGAATATAGGAAAAAATAGCTCTCAGTAGAGAACATACCTCTGCCAATGCCCAACTTTTTCGTCATGAACCACATTTACATTTGCTGGATCTGTTTTTTTATTTGTATCTGCCAAAAATTGCACACACAAATACCAGTCCCCTAAACATGCACAATTGGTCAACATTCATGAATTATTTTCTCACTAATTTAAATATTGAAAAACATCTTATCTCACAATGTAAAAAGAAAGTAATATATATATATATATATCCTGGATCCGCCCCCTGATGGGGATCCACACCAAAGTTTAATGTCCCACCATTCCACAGAATTTCATGGAAATCGGTTGAGTGGCTTTTGTAATTCTGAAAAACAGACAGAAACATAACCTTCTTGGCGGAGGTAAAGAAAAGTAACATATTCTGACAAAAGGATGAAAAACAATGGGAATTTTCATTTTTGTTAATGTGTCTAACTCTGTCTTCAGGACTTCTGCATGTGTTGCATCCTTAAACAGACAGGACTCCATTTTCTGTTTGACAACATCATTCTCTATCCAACATCTTTATGCCTCAAAGCTGTTTTACAGCACTGCAGTAAAGTGGACCAATCTCGTGTGGCTTACAGCATTAAATCAATCTCCCAGTTATGAGTAACAGTAGAAACAAAAAAATATATGAGGGTAAGAGTTAGGATTAGAGACAATTCAAATATTTAAAGGTGACATATTTACCATAAAAACATGAGATTGGCATTAATAATCTGCAAACTCGGTAAGAAAGACAAAATGCTACTATTACTATTGAGAGTCAAACTATTGATTCATATGTTTAATTCAGTAGTCAGTGACCCACCTGCACCAACAGGCCGAGAGCCACAACATGGAGAACTCGGAGGTAATCTACAGCTACACACACACACACACATACAAAGTCTTTCAATCAACAATAATAATTCATAGATTACAGTTCTTAGCATCTGCATTGATTGTCCATCAGTTGGTTTCCAGGGAGGTCATGTAGGGCCTACATTGTGGGGTGGCGAGGGGAGGGCGTATGAAACTTAGCTTATTTGAAAGTTAAACATAATGATAAGTATTCGCATGGGGTAATGTTTGTCTGCACATGCTTTGTTTATCAACTACATAATTAAGTCTTCAATGCACCAAAAATGAATTGTGGAAAGAAGTGGCTGTTAAAAGGTGACACGGCCCATTCCTTCCCTAAATAAATTTAAAAAACAGACACTGTGAAGTGTCAAGCTCAGATTTCCCCTAATGCTGGTGTCGCTGTTGAAATCAACTAATCAACCTCCCCCATCCATGTGACCTCGATCCACAATTTGTTTCTTTTTCTTTTACTTTCTCTATAGGAGCAGACAACCATAGTCTTGTTTACGGTGCGTTCACACAGCTCTATGTCCACATTTTGGATTCACCTTTTTATAAAGCTAATGTCACTCTATCCCTCTTAACACATCACTAATGTCAGTTTCACTACTTCTTAACTTATCTAATTTTTTTAAAATTAGAGAACGATGACCAGGACCCAGCCAACCAGCAGGGGGACCCCAAAATAAACTATTGTAGTACTGTAGGTCTCCCTGATCTATACAAAGCTCAGACAACTCAGAGCACTGTTTATGCAAACTTGAACCAGTTTAATTTTGAGATGGTGGAGAGTCAGAGAACTACACACAGATTCCAAAGAGGTGCATATACATACCTTCTTACTGACTGACCTACCTTACTGCCTACCTACCTACCTGCCTACTTACAGTATCTGCCTACCTAACTACATGCATACTTGCCTGCCTACCTAATTACCCAACAAACTAACAAACTAACAAACTAACTAACTAACTAACTAACTAACTAACTAACTAACTAACTAACTAACTAACTAACTAACTAACTACTTGCCTCCCTGCCTGCCTGCCTGCCTGCCTGCCTGCCTACCTACAGTATCTACCCACCTACCTACCTACCTACCTACCTACCTACCTACCTACCTACCCACCTACCTACCTACCTAACGACCTACCTACCTACCTACCTACCTACCTACCTACCTACCTACCTACCCACCTACCTACCTAACTACCTGCTTGCCTACCTACCTACCTACCTACTTACCTACCTACCTACCTACCTACCTACCTACCTACCTACCTACCTACCCACCTACCTACCTAACTACCTGCTTGCCTACCTACCTACCTACTTACCTACCTACCTACCTACCTACCTACCTACCTACCTACCTACCTACCTACCTACCTACCTACCTACCAACCTACCTACCTACCTACCTATCTACCTACCTACCTAACTTACTAACTAACTAACTAACTTACTAACTAACTAAGTACATTCTTACCGACATACCTACCTACCTATCTACTGAGTAACTAGGTTTTATCTGGCCTCCCTAGAAGTCTACGACAGATCAGGAAAATCCTGTTTCACTCAACATGATTATGGTAATTTTAATATTTTTCATGATTTCCATCCTGTCAGGAATTTCACTAATTTGTTTTATTGCACAGTTAACCAAGATGAAATCAGCAATCAACAAACCATGTCAGCTACAGTGGAGAATCATGGGAGAGGTATTTAGACATTTTTGTCTCTTATCATCCATCATAATTAAAAAATAATAATGTCCTGTCTGTTGTATTCTATATTACCACAGGTTTCAGGAAGAAGAAAGCCAAAGCAAGTGAGTGCTGACTTCATATGTGCACATGTTTCTGATTAAATAATTCTGTGCACTAAACTTCTCTGCCACTTTTCTGCTCAGATCGTGAATACAACAACCCGATATACAACAGAAGCCAAGAACAGCTCAACCAATAGAGAGCCACCTGTCGTGATGTTTTCAGAATCAGCATCCTGTCATGATTACAGTCCCTCATCAGTCATTTCCTGTTTGTTTTTTGTCTTCAGCAAATAAAGATCCTCAAACCCACAAAAAATCATATCTGTGCAGGTGCTGAATTTAGACAAGCATATATACATCAGATTAAATGCTATATTTAATTACAAGATGTTGTGTCATCATTAGCTCATCCTAAAGAGAAAAACACATTCACACATATACACAGATTACACCAGTATGCTTTCAATTAATTTCAAAAGATAAGATAAACTGTGTTGATGCCACACCAGAGAAATTTACCTGTTACAGCAGCAGAGAGTCAGAATTAGGTAAACAATGAAATAGACAATAACTAATAAAATAACAAATAAAAATACATAGAGTATGTACATAACATACACCTTTAACTACGGATGGAAATATTGTTTGTATAAGAATGTACTTTTCATTACAAATAGTGAGTAGTTTAGTGTGGAAAAGCAGTGCAGTTGCAGCTTATACACATTACACACATTATCTGAAGAAAACAATGTGTTAAATCACTGAACCACATGTATATGTTTGTTGTTTGCAAATGTCCCTTTTATTTTCTATAATTCTTTTTAGCTGCCGATTCCTGTATGGTTAGAAGTACGTTCTTTGTTCTTTGTTCAACTTCCTGTATGCTTGCTTTTATTTACATTTGAAATTAAACTTGTTCTAATAACTATTAATATATCCATCTTATATATATATATATATATATATATATATATATATATATATATATATATATATATATATATATCGCTTACGGTATACATCCTCCTGCAATACATATTTCTACAAATGATATATCCATCTGTGGTGAAAGGTGTATACTCTGGACATATTCCCTGCATTGTAAATATCTTATCTTCAATTTTATTCTAGTTTTTCACATGGCCTCTTGTCTACCTAGCTTATCTTATTTTATCCTATCCTATCTTATCTTATTACACAATACTGGACAGATTCCCAATAAACTTGGAGCAAGAATGTTGTATGGGTCACTGAAGAACCCATAACATTTTGGTGGGGATTCAGATCAGGGGACTGATTCCAGAATGTGTTACCATAAATGTTTTTTGATGAAAAAAAAAATCTGGAGTGTTTTGGGAACTGATATCTGTGGGTGTGTGGCCTGTTGGGCCTCGATGGGGTCGTGCTCTCTACTGACGGACATTGCTCTTTGAGCTGCTCTCACTCTGGATTGAATCATGTCAATTAAGCCAGATGTGAACCACCTGCTCCACCTGTGTCAGCAAACAAAGATGGAGACCTACACTTCAACCGCTGTCTGGGTGACATTTATATATTTTTCTCTGCTTCTTTTGAAATACGAAGCCCACACTGCTTCAGATCTATATCAAGCAACAGTCCATAACACCGTGAGTAATAATAACAGCTTGCTCTGCCTTGACGGGTTCATGTCTGTTTACATATCAAAGGTGCAATTCGCTGATCTTCCTCATGCCATTTACGTCCAAGGTAAGTCAGACAATAAAAAAACGTATCTTGCGTGGTAACAGTACAGGTCTGAAGTGGTTGTGTTTGCTCTGCTGTTTGTGTTCACATTTGCACTCAGATGAACACAGTGGATATTACCAAGCTGTCTCAATAGCAAAACACTGCCACTACTTCCTAGGTGAAAGTGATACTTTCATGATCTTAACAATTGCTTCCGATGGCTGTTTTGTGAAAAGACAAGTAAGTGAGTAAAATAGTCTTTTAAACCTTTGTTTTTATTTTTAATGCAGATCTTTATATATTTGTATATTTAATCAAATTTTCTTTTACAATTTTGTATATTAGAAATACACCACTAGTCTGACAGTTGTTATTATGACACTTGAAGACAGAGGAGGATTTGGGGTGTTCGAGTCAATACCTCTCATGTGTGAATGGGGAATTAAAGGTAATTCCAACAGATAAATGTTGTAAAATTATGATTATTTTTATAGTTGTGTTTATAATTATCTGTTTGTTTTCTGCAGAGGCAAACAAAGAGCGTTATCCCCCAGTGCCGAGACAGCTGTTCTGCAGCAAGGATGGGTTTAACATCACCATCACCCAGAATGCCACAGTCCCACCTCTGAACATGACCGATGTGTGGATCCCCTCCGGTCAAAGCCACATCTGTAAACCCAGAAAAAAATCCACAGATGCTGTGACTTTCCATTTTCCGTTCACTGATTGTGGTGCTCAGTCCATGGTAAATGTCAATCGGTTTCTTCCCTCAATCGGTTTCTACCCTTCTTGTCTCTGATGGGTCAGATGGTTATATTTGTGACTGGGGCCGGCTGTGGCTCGGCAGCTAGACCAGGTCGTCCACTGACCAGATGGTTGGTGGTTCGTGCTGAAGTATCCTTTGGGAAGATACTGAACCCCATAGGCCCGATGGTGTGTGAGTGATGTGTGATAGAGAAAGTGCTGCACATAGATGCATGGAATTTGTGTGTGAATGGGTATATGGCAAAAATAATGTATTGTAACCAACTTAGAGGGGTCATCAAGACTAGAGAAGTGCCATATAAATACAGAACATTAATCATTTAATAAAAAAAACAGGTTTGTTCTGTGTTTCGCAGGTGGAAGATGGAGTTATAACTTACTGGGTCAACATGGAGGCGAAACAACGTCCACAGAGTGGCTCCATATTTCGTGATACTCCTTTCAAGTAAGAATATGATCATACATACAAGTTGCTGCTTGAGAGATTTTGAATATTGTTGGTTCTTTTACCTTGCAAGGCTCTCACATAACTACCCACAACAAGGTCCAGCCCCTTAATATGGAGCTCTCATAGTTTTAGTTGACTATATGATGCAAGGATGTTTCTGTCTCTGACAAACATCTGTGGTACAACATAGTGATTTTTTAATAAGACATCAGAAGAAGTAAAATTCTTCCTCTGCATCTAGCTACATGAACAAAGTTGATTAACTCTTATTTTGAAAGCTCACAGGCTCCCATTTAGTTTCCTTGTTTTGTTTCAGTCTAACTGTGAGTTGTAGGTTTGCGCTGGTCAAAATGACACAAGCAAGGATCAAAGTTCAGGGAGAACAGTATGAGTTCCCATCAACTTTGAGAAACACAGGAATACTCAGGACTGAAATGAGGTTCGCCAAAGGTCAGTTTTTCTTTTTTTTTTACTTTCCATCACTCCTGCTTTTTATTTCATTGTCCACAAATTGTATTCTTTCATAGTTTAATGTCTATGTATTTTTCTTTTAATCATCTTTCTTCATAACCAAAGAAAATGTCTTCAGAATTGATTTAAATGCATCATTTTTATTCTGGCTATTTGAGTGCACAGTGAAACGTTGTTGTTGCTAACTCTGTGGGACAACTTTTTTTTCCTTACAGATTCTTCTTACAGTTTTTTCTACTCCCCTCAAGACCCTCCTGCAGTGACTGAGCTTGGCCGGCCTGTGTACGTGGAGGTGTCACTTCTCAAACACAAGGATAAGGACCTGGTGCTGCTGCTGGACGACTGCTGGGCCACGCCGACAGAAAACCTGCATGACCCGCAACGATGGAACCTGCTTGTCAACGGGTTAACAGGCGTAAAAACTATTTGGCAGATGTGATCTTTTCAGAAATGATAAAAAAAAATTAAAAGCGATCTGTACTTTAAAAGGAGAGTATACTGTGTTTGTATCCGGCCCAGGTTTCCTTTTACTGGTGATAGCCACAGAACCGTTGTGTTGCCAGTCGTCCCCAGTAAGGAGCTGACATGTCCCTCTCTTCACAAATGGTTTGTGGTCAGGATGTTCTCATTTGTGAAGCCCACAACATCTGAAAACCAGGTATGTATGGTGCTGCCTTTGGTCATTTTAAGTCTTGATGCTTTTAATTTATTGTGCAGATCTTCTCTTTCAGGTATATTTCCACTGCAATATAGAGATCTGTAAAAGACCAGGCTGCTTAAAGTCCTGCAGCAACGGTAAGTGAATACGTCACTTGTTTGTTCAATGATTCTGGTTGATTGAAAGTCTCACTTGCATGCAACACCAAGTGAATGATAAGTTTGTCTATTTCTTTCAGAAAGGCGTAAACTAAGAAGAATTACACCAGAGTCAGGACAGAGGATTCTTCACGGTGTGGTCTCTGGTGGACCTCTTCTTTATCGCCTTTAAATATTCAGAAAAAGAAACCTGCTATCTGAGGTCGTATTTGGAGGCGCTAAGATTTAAAACAGACATGTCCTTGATTTGTAATAAAATCAAATCAAAACTTTGCTTTATTGGTCTTCGATAGGGTTCCATTACGTAACTTTTTCTTCATCGACTCAACTCATCTGTTGAATGTATCAAATAATGCAAGTTGTCAGAGGGTCTTGTCCCAAAACCCAAACTAATGGCCCAAGTCATTTCTTCAGGTTTTTCAGAAAACACAAACAAATTCACCAAATATTGAATATATGATATTTATTAATAATTTCACTCAAAAAGGTTATGACAATAGATGACTATTGACATACTAATAACAATGTTTGTCAAGTATGTAACATAAGAGGAATAAATGACTTGGGCATATTTTTGAACATGCCTTTGTGACTTATGCAATTTTAAACCTTCATCTCATTCAACAATAAAGCATAATTAACAAACTAATTAAAAATAATGCTGAGGAGGCATGTGCATCTCCTTATTTGGAGGAGATGCTCCTTACCGGAGGTCCTGGAACTTTTCCTTGATTGGCAGAGCACATGGAAACATTCTCATCCATGCTATCGGCTCATTTGGCACCTGCACCCTTTGTGGCGGTGCTTCCCACTCAGATTCCTCAGACAGCTTGAAAACGACCTTGCATTCACTGTAAAACTGAAGAGCCCTTAAGTGATGCACAGTAAGATCTCCAGCTTTTTGCTTGGTCTGATGCGAATTAAGTAAGATCCATTCATTTTCAGGAACTCATCATGCTTGAGCACCTTCACATGGTAAGGTGATGGCCTGATTCTTGCAGTTCGGAGTATGATGACGTAATCTCTCGGAATGAAGTTATCCGTAACTATTTTGCGTCCAATACTACTATACATGCTGTTTTGTGTGTGTCCTGCAACAGGAATTTCTGTGTTTGACTTTGATCTCCTTGAGTTTCTGGATGGTCGTTGATCACATCTTCAAAGGACTCACAAGTGCTGGGGTATAGTCTGGATCGCTTATCACATCATCAGATATGTCGTCTTCATGGTGTGGATGTGTCTGCTTGGACTCTTCAACAACATCAACGGGAGTGTTTAAGGTATTGTCTGCTCCATCTGAAACAGAGCTTTGGCCTGGTACATGCTGCCTCATCTCTTCGACTGCCTCATTGTCATTTTCAGTGGATGAGGCCTGATCGGTGTCAGAATTGTCAAGTGCATCTCCTACCAAAAAGGAAAAACATTTCAACCATTTTAGATGTACAGTCACAAATGTGTGATCATTCTGAAAAACAGATCCTTTGTAATTTTTTAGTCATACACATATTTCTAGCTGTTAGATTACAATACTGTTTTAAAATCTTTCTTAATTAGATCATATAATGTGGAAAAAATTAGATAAAAACTGTAGATGAAATACTGTTTGAAAAGACAAAAGAGTTAACAGAAAGCCTATCACTTGTAACAGCCTCAGATTCTGGCGCCTTTCCACTCTGCTAAATGGACGAGGCAGAATTTATGAACTGGACTGCAGACAGCCATCAGGTGGCACTAGAGGCACGTTGGCTTCATTTTTGGGGAGCCGTCCTTGCCATCCATCTTTATATGCTGTCTGTGTTTTTTACTCAATAAGAGCACACTTGTATATTTTTGTGATATGGTCATTTTATGAGTGAACAGTGTTTAATAATGTAGGTTTTAAACATGTGTATGTGAAACAAAACTTGTATTCATTTTCCTTCACAAACAAAAGCCCTGCTTCAAGCCAATTGGCTCGTGAAAGTCAAGTCAATAATAATAATAATTAATAGACGTATGTAATTTGCATTAAATAATGTATTAATTACTTTTAATGTTCAATTCGTATGATTTTTGTATTATTATTTTTTAACGAGATTTTAATAAATCTGCCAGGCTTTTATTTTGGTAGAGGAGTTTGGGTGACGTACTCATTTTTAGACCAATAGGAACGCAGAACGGGTTAGTTTGCGGAAGTTGCGGAACTAGGGTCTGAAAAGATAAATGCGAAAGAAATAGGTGTTGTTTGAAGTGTAGTAGTGTATGTGGGGCTCACTGTTTATCTCATCACACAGTAAAAGCGTTCAGTTATGTCCTCATCAAGCAGACGGGACCGGAAGGACAACACCGAGTCAACAAACCTGCCGATTCATCGGCACAAAACCAAACTGATCGAGGCTGTAAAAAACAGCTCTTTTCTGGTTGTAACCGGGGAAACCGGCAGCGGGAAAACCACACAGCTTCCACAGTTCCTGCATCAAGCCGGTGAGCAGTCACTTATGGTCAGTCCGTGTCAACATCATCACACAGCTGGGCTGCACCATCACAGATCTGAACTTGTCATGTTGATTTGGCCTCATGACAAACACATGCAACCAAATATCACGTGTTGGATAACAAGGATGGTAGAGGTAGGCTAATGACGTCTTGGGGACTTCTGGGACGTCCTGAAGGTGCATCCCAATTGTATCATGGCGGTATGGGAATGTGTACTTTGGAGATGGTCCATGAGGATTATTTTTGTATACTGAGATTACAAACTGTTTAGATAAACATGGAGCTGGAAAGGAGCTTCAAAACGACAAGATAACCATTTCTCTGTGACCTGTATCAAAGGAGTTATGACCAGTTTAAATCACCTAAAAAGCTATCACTTCATGAGCCAATATCTCCCTTAACTAAGTTCAGAGAAACGTACCTTCCATAAGTCTGTCCATCCATCCATTATCTATACTACTTCCTTTGAGGGTCATGGGGGGAGCTGGAGCCAATCCCAGGTGACCTTGTGAAAGAGGTGGGGTACACCCTGCACAGGTTGCCAATATATATCCCAGGAACGACAGAGAGAGCAAGCCAGAGTACCTGCAGAAAACAAATCAGAACGGCCAATTTTATTTAAAACTGATGGTGCGACCCAAACATTGTGATGATTTGATCCGTAAAGAACCAATTCTGCAGCCCCATCCCTGATAATTTGGTATTGTATGAGTTACCACCACTGCTTAACACATTAGTATTATTTATTACGTTAAAAGACCAAATCTAAATACAATTTGACCTAAAGAAATCCACCATTTCATGTTCTCTCTTCTCTGCCGTATAGGTTTTTGTAAAGATGGCAAAATTGCTATCACCCAGCCCCGCCGGGTGGCTGCCATCACAGTGGCCCAGAGGGTAGCCCAGGAGATGCAATGCAGTCTGGGAAGAGAAGTTGGCTACCAAGTGCGCTTTGATGATTGCACATCACAGGTGAGAGGCAGAGATGGGACGACCCTGCAGTAAATCCAGCATCTTTTTTGTGAACGTCTGATAACTTGGAGGTGGGTCTGTGTTTGAGCCAGGACACGGTTGTGAAGTACCTGACGGACGGATGTTTGCTCAGAGAGATTCTGGCAGACCCTGGACTGTCTCAGTACAGTGTTGTGATCTTGGATGAGGTCCATGAACGCAGCCTCAACACAGTGAGTCAACATATTCACCGAATGTACATCAACGCATGGGATTCCTGCACTGAGCATGTGTTTCTAATTGTTTGTATTTGCTGCAGGATATCCTCCTGGGCTTATTGAAGAAAGTCTTCTCTGACCCCGTTGAGGCCACAAAGGGTCGATCCTTTCCGCTGAAGGTGGTGGTGATGTCTGCTACATTGGAAACTGACAAGCTTTCAGCCTTTCTCGGCGATTGTCCCATTTTTGTTATTCCTGGGAGGACGTTTCCTGTGGTCTGCACGTTTGGTTCTGCCGTGGGACCAAAAGATGTAGAAAGCACTGGTTATTTAAAAGAGGTACTGAGTTATGTTTGTAGTAGTGATGAAATAGTGTGAACATTATAGTGACCACAATTATCACGATTATCAGTATAGTTGTGGTGTTATTAAAATGTCCTGAACATTTTCAAGAAGTACTGATTCACAAGCCAAAGTAATTAAATGAGGTATAATAATGAAATAATATAATTATTTATAGTAAAAATAGTAATATAGCCAACACCAAATGTGTAACACTAACACTAAAGGAAGAAGGCTTTAGTATGTAAGTTGTTTTTTTGTTTACAATAAAAAATTCCAGTAATGCAGTTTTAACTATTCACAACCTTAAATAAGTAAATAAAATGATAATTTAGTTTTTCAAAAGTCTTGGAGTACTTTTAGAGCATCGTGATAATGCTGAGGGCGGCTCATTTCACTTCAGCACAGTGTGTAAGTCTTTAAGTTGCACACTGTTTCATCCCTATTATATGCTATATCTAAGTCTTTTTTATTTTAAGATTCTTACAGGAAAAGGCTATAACTTTAACTTTCACATTGATTGTTGAATGTTGATGTTGGTTGCATTTGACTGCCTTTGCTTCCAGGTGGTGAAAGTGGCCCTGGATGTGCACACCAGTGAGATGTGTGGGGACATTCTTGTGTTCTTAACCGGTGAGTTCCCATTATCAGGCCCTGAGATCACATTCAACCTTAAAAGTCTGTCCGTATTTTTTCGTACGTGTCATCCAATAGAAATCATCACGCACAGAAACTTTGCACAAGAAAGATGATTTTTATACTTCTTTAAAAAACGAAAACAAAAACATTGGGTCCATCCAAACCTGATAAGCCGCCAGGAACAAGGACAATTTTGTTTTCTGATAGAGGAGCTGTGAAATTATTTTGGTCGGTTTAAAGTCTATTTCAGGATGTAAGTGTTCCAGTTTGATATGTTACCAGCACTGATATCGCATATTAAAAATAAGAAAACTCATTTGTGAGATGTGTTAGCTTCTCAAATGACATTCTGGACAAATATGGTAGCTCTGAGGGCTCAAACTACTCTCTGAAACGCCTGTGACAGATGCAAAAAAGACAGCATATCAAAACCTGATCCGAAAATTTAATGACAGAATGTGATTGACACAACGTGAGGTCGTATTTATAAACGTGCGACAATTGATGAATACGGACTCAAACCTTAATGCTGACAAAATCAGCCACATGACTTCTCTTTATGTTTGACAGGTCAGTCAGAGATTGAACGCGCCTGTGACCTGCTATTTGAAAAAGCAGAGTTCATAGACTATCGCTATGATGTGGAGGACCAGACGGTGGAGGGTCTTCTCATATTGCCGCTGTATGGATCCATGCCCACTGGTAAACACACAACTGCTACGGTTGTTACACCTGACTGTGAGATACATTTTTACAAGTTGAAGTTAGTGTCTTCTTTTTTGTGTGTGTGTTCTTGTCATAGAGCAACAGAGGCAGATCTTTCAGCCCCCGCCTCCGGGAATAAGAAAGTGTGTAGTTGCCACTAACATTGCAGCAACATCTCTAACCATCAATGGTATAAAGTAAGTGAGGCCTGTGGTCAATGCTTTATCATATGTAACCATGTCATTGAGATATTAAATCAACATCACTGAAATATTTCAGTTAAGCCATTGAAAAGCCAACATCACTTTCTTCTATAGGTACATCATAGACAGCGGGTTTGTGAAGCAACTCAGCCACAACTCACAGGTGGGCATGGATATCTTGGAGGTGGTGCCTATTTCAAAGTGAGCCGCGCCGAAAGTACAATTATTTCAGACCTGCATATAGTTTCGTTTTTAAAGGAGACATATTCTGCTCATATTCAGGTTCATAATTTTAATTTGGGTTATTTCTTTAAAATAGCTTACTCGGACACAGAGATTTTAAAGGTCAACAGGACTTTACCTGGTTAAACAAGGGTTAAATAAACATGCTCTAATGTTCAGAAAACACATCACTTTCCTCATTCGGACATGACTTGGGGTGCATTATGCAAACGTGGGACATCAAGATGGTGTGGAAATATTGACCGGATTGCTGACAAGGCATTTCAGGTGCTTCATGAACAGTGTTTTCTGTGGTGAAGAGGAGCTTTTTGTGCTTTTTAACTTTGCAGTCCATTACATGAACAAAACAATCCCATATACAACACTAAAAGGCACACTGAAAAAGCACAATATGTCTCCTTAAATCATTTTCATGCCAACGGTAATGGCAGTAAAGAAAAAGGATTGTCGTCTGTGATTAGGAGCGAGGCGCAGCAGAGAGCAGGCCGAGCTGGAAGAACCTCAGCGGGAAAATGCTTCCGGATCTATTCAAAGGAATTTTGGGAAAAGATCATGCCTGAATACACGATTCCAGAAATCCAGAGGACAAGTCTGACAGCAGTCGTACTCACACTCAAGTGCCTGGGCGTCCATGATGTCATCAGGTACACTGGTCCCCACTCTGTATCTGTTTGCTTTCCTAATTCCTACTAATTTATTTGTAAAGACTTTAATGTCTTAAATAATAAGTTGATATTTTTTTTAAGGTTTCCTTATCTGGACTGTCCAGAGGAGAGGTTTATTCTAGAAGCACTAAAAGAGCTCTATCAATTTGATGCTATTGACAGGTGAGTGGTTTCACCTGGTCACCAAGTGTTTGGTAGTTCTTCTTGTTGAAGTTTCCTGAGCTTTGTGTGTCTGATGCTTGGACTGCAGGAGGGGTAGAGTGACCAAGCTGGGGGAGCTGATGGTGGAGTTCCCGCTGCAACCAGGCCTCACCAGGGCTTTGCTCAAAGCCGCCTCGCTCGGCTGCCAGGATCTGCTACTTCCTGTGGCCGCCATGCTGTCTGTGGAGAACATCCTCATCAGGCCAGGTCAGTAGTTAAGCTATTGGTTTTATTCTGGAATTTGCTTCTAAGTAAAGAATACAAGGGGGAAGAACACACTTGTCTTATCTATATACTGTGTTTTTTAAGGGAAATGTCTATTAGCACAGGTACTGCAACTCGTCCGTCAGTCCCTGTGACAGGAACTGGCGTGTGAAGATGAAGCCCCTTTTTCCATGGGTCAAAAAACCCGCCAACATGTGGCTTTTGTCCCCAATAAGAATGGATACAATTGGCATATGTTCCTGGGTCAAAAGACTCTGCAGTGGACCCAAGTTTTTATCGTCTCTGTCGCTGATCTGCAGTGATGGATATATGACACCTAGGTGAACGCACTTATTTCTTCTTCTTTATTTTGGCAGTCTAGATGTTGACGCTGCACCTTTCCCAGCACAAAGTTATGACCAGCCTTTGATTGTGCCGGTGTCGGCACATAAATAGCCATGAATGTTTTTTTAGTTTATGTTTTTTTTTTTCATATTGGGAGCGTCTTATAGCATTTTTTCCTCTTCATATGATGCAACTCAGACAAGACAGCAAAGTGAGAGAGCTTCTCAGTTTCTGTTGCGTTACGTGAACAAATAATAGAAGGGCAAACTCCTTGTGATATCCTTGCATATCAATTATCAGATGCAGAAACATAAACTTCTATTTAACTGGTTTTATTGCTGGAACCACCATGCTACATTACAACATGACCAATGTAGGGGTACGTCCTTACCTGGCTAGGTCATACACACCCTGACCACGACTCTATCTAATCCCCACTATGCAAATAGTGCTGGCCCTGGACTGTGATAACATATCAATAACCCCTTCATGACACGCCTCTACAAGCTATGGGAAAGGAGTCATTTGCCTTTTTATGCATCTGTACTCGCGACGGCATCATACTTTGAGGTTCTTCCTTCCATATGTCCATCCCCAAGGTCGTCAAAGGTCACGGTGGCCTTATGTGAATCTGGAAAAAAATATATGTGTACTGAAACTGCAGTGGTTGGTGAGAGCATACAACCCCACTGCGGTATTTCTAGTTTAGCGGGTTAGCCCATATCAAAAAAACACTCTGTCAGTGAATTTCAGTGTAACTGATCTCATGCTCTCTTCAGGACACCCTGAGAAGCTGAAAGAGGCAGATAAGAAGCACAGAGGGCTGGCTGACAAAAGCGGCAGCATGAACGATTTTGCCACACTTCTGAGTGTGTTTCAGTCGTGCAAATCCAGGTAGAGTACAGAATACATTACTGCTGCAAGTTGAACCTGTACTATTTCTTGTTGCTTGTATAAATGAATGACTGTGTCTCACTTGTATTATCACAGCTGTCATATGTGCGGGCCTTTCTCTTGTATTCTGCAGTGACAGGCCTTCTTCATGGTGTAAAGAGAACTGGATCCACTGGAGGGCGCTGAAGTCGGCCTTTAGCGTGGAGACTCAGCTGCGAGAGATCCTCCTCCGCCTCCAGAAGGTACAGCAGTGTGTTGTTTTCACATCGCTGACTGCAGCATGACGTGTATCCATTCTCTGTTGATGTAAACATTGCAGCCGCAATGCACAGTTTCTGTTAAGCCATCACAACTGATAGTTGCTCCCCACATTATTAATGTACTTGAATGAAACCTCTGAGCAGATCCGTGTTGTCAGATATTCAACTCAAATATACTGTCTTTTATTAATTTGTGTTTGCCCACACACTGCCGAGCTAATTAGTATAATTGTCATTATTATTTTTATTGTCTCCCAGAGGAGAGATTTCCCCGTTGAAACATTTGATGGCGACGAGAATGAACTCTTCAGACGATGCCTGTGCGCAGGATATTTCACCAACGTTGCCAGAAGGTATCACCAGGGCTCATTTAATTTACCCATCTTTAATGCCTTTGGTGTTTTGGGATTATTTTCTGGTTGAAAATAATTTTTTGTTAATTCCTTTTCATCCCACATTCTATAGGTCTATGGGAAATGTGTTTTGCACTATGGATGGACATGGGTCCATGGTTCACATTCATCCGTCATCATCGGTAAAGATTTTTTTAAGACATTTAAATTAATTGTATTCAAAAACACAGTTTGAAGATACATCGTGTTTGGAACCAAAATCAAAAATGATCTTTTTTTATTTCTCTCGCCATGGTGAATCCTCGCAGCTGTGTGACCAGGAGGGGAAGCTGAACTGGGTCATCTTCCACGACATGCTGGTGACTTCACGGGTGTACATCAGGACAGTGTGTCCAGTCCGGTATGAGTGGGTGAAGGACTTGTTACCTAAACTCCATGAGGTGGACGTCTATGAGCTGAGCAATGTGGCAAGAGAAGAAGTGACTGACGAAGAGATGGTTAAATGGGAGACCAAGGAAGCAGCCAAAAGACAACCAGGTTTTATGATCATCTACATATTATTTGTGAAATTGTGCTACAGTTTTATGGTTAGTCCAAAGTGGTGCCAGAGATGACCCACCTAAAGCACAGGGCGGATTAAAAGGCCAAAAAGAAAATGATGATCTGAAGTGTATTGCTGGTTGAATGAATTGATAATCTATACCAAGACATTTATGACAAGTTAATAAACTACCTCTGTGCTTCTTTCAGAGGTTTCTACTGAGGATGTCCTGAATAAGCACGAGAAGCGAAACAACGAAGCCTCTGTCAGTGATGCCCGTGCTCGCTACCTGCAGCGAAAACAACAGAGAGACCAGAATAAAACTCTCTGACAGAAAACACCTCCTCTTGATGACATGATTCATTCAAATTAATACTTTTGAAAATAACAAATGAATAATAAACTTTTTTTACATTTATACCATTGCCTCTTTCTAGTTTACTCCCTGCTTCACTCATAATGCAAGGAGATCATGTTTTCAATCAGTTTGTTCGTTTGTAAGTAAGATTTAGCAAAAATACTGGACAGACTTGTGTCAGGAAAGAACGTATTAAGTTTTGTCTGGATCAGGGGACAGATCCAGAATAGCTTATCCACTTTCTCCCACATTTCACTGGAGAAAAGGGACACTTTTGCAACATCTTCGTTGATTTCTCAGAGAATAATTCATGAACATTGCTGAATGTTTTCAGGACTGTTAGGGGACTCATATTTATGCTCCTACTAGAAACGCATCGATCAATAATTTGACACTTGGTAGTAGTAGTCCATTTTATTTCTTACTTTTTTTATGATATTTATTGTCGATACCACTCTCCTATGCAGCAATACTGGGGACAGGTGGAAATGTGCTGTTTAATGGAGATATTTCACAAGATTAAGTACTCTTTTAAATTCTGATTGGTTTTAGTATAGTATTATTGTTGCTGCTGTTGTTTAGAACATGCTATTTATCTTACCATGTACCAAGGAGTTTATGTTTGTGTCTGTTTGTTTGTCTATTAGTTAACAGGTTTACGCAAAAACTACCACACTCTAGTACATTGCAAGACAGGATGTTTTTCAACATTTCCAGTGAATTCTCAGGGAGTAATTCATGGATCTTGATTGGAGGGGTAAACAATCTGTCATGTTTCAGGAATTTATGTTTTTAAGTGAATGCAATTTGGCGAAGATTCAAATTGAATTAAGATTAATCAAGTCAAATTTAAATGTGATTTCATAAGGGGACTGGCAGGCGCTTGTAGTTTGGGTGTTTGGCAACCAAAGAAAACAGGTGCTCTCCTCTGAGCAGAAAGTTACTGGTTCACCGAGGAGGCGGGGTCGCTGGTTTAAAATGAAGACACGCTTCACTTGAATTTCTAATCCCTGGGACAATCTGTAATCCAGCGGTGTGCAGCTGGACCGGGGTCCAGGTTTCAGCGCAGGACTCGGTGTACTTTCACATCGACCGCTCAGGTGCAGTGCGTGGTGGACCCTCTGGCCTCGTACGTCACTTCCGGTCTCAGCGTGAGTCTGCGGAGCTTGTGGCGCTGTCTGGCCGGGACGAGGAGGAGGGCTTCCACGCGAAGAGCAGGCGACCGTCCACACTGAACCCTGGGAGAAGCAGCAGCAGCAGCTCTGTGCTCCGTCTGACCGGGATTCCAATCAGTGTTTTGTACTCAGGCAGAAGGTCGGAGCGCGGTGGGACCGTGTGCTGTCGCCGAGCCACTGCAGCAGCAACAGACCGAACACGCCGCCGCTGCGAGGGCAGAAAACCTCTCGCTGTCCGCTGGAGATGTGTGATCATTGACAGAGTTCAATACACACGGGCTTTGCGTGATCACCGCTAGGAGCTTCGTGCTGCGGACTCCTGAGCCTCTTCCTCCGGGGACAGATCGACTGCGTGGTTGGGCTTAATTCCGTCTCTCTGAAGTCTCGGTAAGTGGAAGCCGAGGAGAGGAGGAGGAGGGTTAACGAGAAGTAGCGCAAGTGGCTAGCTGACATGCTACCTAGCCGTTAGCTCGACGGCTGCTACGTTGGCTAGCTGCCTTGTTTGGCCGTAATGCGGTCACGGTCAGTGTCCGCGCTGCTGTTGGTCTGTCTGGCGCGACGCTCGGCCCCGGATTGTCCATAAGCTTCGGCTTAAGTGTCGAAGCAACTTGTTTCTCGTTGAGCTGCGAGAGAGAATCGAACGACCCGTGGTGAACTTTGAAGGTAACGTGTGTTGACTTTGCCTCAGTTAGCTAGCTAGCCGCTACGCCGAGAGGAGGATGTGCTCACGCTACGAGTCGTGTTTACTTTAGGGTGGCTTTTTTTGTGGCCGTGTTTAATACAGCCTGTTATTTGAATCAGTTACACAGAATTATATTACAAGTTTAATCTGAATACAGTTTTATTTATACCTCTTTTTCTTTTTTAAAATGGTGCTACATGTCAACCACATACCTGGTTACTTACTACAGTACTAATGTCCTGTGTAAAGCCAAACTCATAAATTATTATTTACTTATTTATTTTTATTTTTTCAATTTATTTTATCCTATTTATCAGATTTGTTTAGATGTGTTAAGCACTCTGAAAGTAACTGTTCAGAAAAGTGCTATATTTTCTATCTTTCAGCACGTACTTATTTATGATGCTGATACTTTTTCTGTTATTGTCGTTTTTAATATGAGGTTTATATACATTTAAAATGTGTATGTACACATAGATATATAAATTATCCCCTTACAGTGGCATTGTACCCGAGTGTGATGACAATAAAGATCTTTGAATCTTGAATAATAAAGAGATAATAATGGTAGTAATAATAACAATAATAAGAGTTAACAAAGCCATTTAAAAACTATTTGTGTCGTGCTCACTGTATTGTATGCACTGTTACATTCAACCCCATCACTTTCACACAAGGGCTGTGAAATTCTGTTAAACCTATTATCTAACCTAAGCTGTTCATTCAGGGCTGACCCTGATCACCAAGGCCTCCCTTCAAACATTCAGCGAGATCCATGGGAGGTTATTGCATTTGACAAAATTGCTTTTAGTTCCATTTTCCTGTTTAGTAGCGTCAATGCCAAATTCTCTGATCTTAGTCTGGTATCGGTTTCAACACCATAACTATAAATCTGCATGTGTTTAGATACAATACGACAGTGAGAGAGGCCAGGGAGAGTATGTTATTTTGCCCTTTAATATCCAGTTGGGTCCTGATAGTCGTTGCACTGGTCCGGGTGTGGATGTCACTGTCAGAATCATTAGATGGTCACGTATGGGGGCCGAGCAGACATGCAGCTTTCAGCAGTTTTGTTTGTTGTGGAGTTGTGTTTCAAGGCAGCACAGTTGCTCACAAGAAGAATGTATTCACACTGCTGTGGTGAGACAGTTATCAGTTTCACTCTTTGTATTCACCTCCCTTGCTGTATTGCTACTTCCTTTAGACACGTCGTCTGTTTAAATTTATGTTTCAATGTTCCTCTACATCTAAAAAAAAGACAATGAGTGTAAAAAGAAATTGCGCAAAGCTATGTGAGAAATTTCATTATAAATAGTCAGAAGTCACACCACTTTTTTAGCTCACACCATAACAAGTTAGCAGAGGTTCTTAATTTTTAACAAAGAGTGAAAGTGCACTGATGTGTTAAAGTATTAACTGGACATGTTGTAATTCTTGAGGTTTTTTCCGATGTGGGTGGTTTATAGCTCTTGCCACATGAATGAGTGTTGTAAGTAACTACATGTTAAAGCTACTTCAGTAAGCTTTGTTTCTGTATTTTCCTATCTTTCTATTAATGAGATCTCTTTCTGTTCCCTTCCTCCAGGTATTATATTGGTGTTTTTGTGTCTGAGCCACTGTCAGGCACTCGACCAATAGGAGCAGTTTGCACATTTCCACCAGCTTGTCTGCAGCCCCCTCCCAACCCAGACAGTCTTCTGCCCCAGCATGAATGAAGTCAGTGTTGTGAGAGAGGGATGGCTCCACAAGAGAGGTAAGGGGGTCCCATTTCGCTGTCCATCATTTTGGGTCTACATTGACGTGACTGTCTCTACCTATAGATATAACTATCTTTTGATTACAAAACCTCCCCTGTAACGTTTCTGTTAAGTTTGGAACTTCTTCACTGATCGAGAACCACAGTGCTCAGTTTGTTTCAGTTAATTTAAGTCTAGTAATTTAAGCAAGTGCTCAAACATACATTTTTTGGCTCAAACATCTTTACCCTTCTGTGTTTTCAGGTGAATACATTAAAACTTGGCGGCCTCGCTACTTCATATTAAAGAGTGATGGCTCCTTCATTGGCTACAAAGAGAAGCCTGAGGTGTCCAGTGACCACAGCCTCCCGCCGCTCAACAATTTCTCTGTCGCAGGTCAGTTTTCCAGATCTGGCTATCACATTTCAATGAAATGGCCAGGTGACGTTTGGTTGAGGGTGCTCTAAAATTTTCAGCATAACCTGACATCTCTGTGTTTTGTAGAATGCCAGCTGATGAAAACAGAGCGTCCCAGGCCCAACACATTTGTCATTCGTTGCCTGCAGTGGACTTCGGTTATCGAACGCACCTTCCATGTGGATAGCAACGAAGAGAGGTAAGAGACAAGGATTTTATTTGGTGATTTATTTGGTCCTAAGTAATATTTTCTGACCTTGTGGTAGGAGATGCTTTGGTTCGAAATTGAGGGTTCTTGTCGTGCGCTTAGACCAGTCAACCTAAAACTTAATTTCCAATGCTAAAACAACTTATTTCCAATTTATAGAACTAAAAGCTCTTTTCAGTTGCATCATGATCCTCATACTATTTCAGTAAAGCCAACTCGACATACTATTTTACTGCTCTTGATGTTTTTCTTTGTTTCTTTTAAACACCTGAACAAGTTTCAAGTGATTTAAAGTGTGATTTGTTCACAGCTAATAAATGTGTTTGCTTTGTTTTTACTGCTGTGCAGTAAAATCATGTGCCTCATGTTTAAACACAACACAAACTAATAATAAATAATTCTAGAAAATGATTTCTGCTGTGGAGCAAAAAAGTTTTACTGTGTTGTAATTAAGAAAAGTAAGAATGAGAGTCCAGCTTTATAGGATAGTGTTTTTTTATTTAGACTGTAGCGGTGTGCCATACTCAAATTAGTCCAACCACATATTCAGTATGAACCAAAACACCTTTAACACCTCTCATAGTGACATATGAGATCTCTAACTTGGTGTGTGTAGCGCTATTTGCAGCACCTTCACTCGCTCGGTTGCTTTACCTCAAGCTACCACGTGCTCGCGCCACAATCCATACTGTTTTTACCATGCACACAGACAGTCAAATATCACAGTTTCAACTACAGGTGTGGCATTAAGGCAGTTATTTCTATTTTGCCAGAACTTATCTTTCACTTTTAAGTCAGTGTACTTAATGTCACTCTTAATCTGTGTGCAGTGACCTTTGTGCACGTGTGCGCCTGTTACTGCCATACATACAACATTTTGTGTGAAAACTAGTATAGAATGTTACATCCATAATAATGTTTTCATTTTAAAACGCCATTTTAAATATAAAACGGTCTCTGTCTCAACAAGTGTTCGAGCTCAGCATCAGTAATATTCCCTATCCGTGCTAACACACCCTTTTAATTTGCATACTGGTGTAAACAGTTTACTCTGCAGTTGGGTTGGTTGCTTAGTTACAGAAAATGTTTCGATAGAGAAACAAACCAAGGTGGCACTGTCACTGACAGTAAGTTGTCACAACATTTTGCATTCACTGTTGGTAGTCAAGTCAAGACTGATGATAACCAATCAGTGAATGAAGGTGGGTGATAGCATCATCGTTTCCAAACTTCTCAGTCTTTGCTTGTCCAGACTACAATACAGCGTGGTGTTTTTCAAAGTAAAAGTTTAGTCTGTTTTAGGTCCTTGAAAACTCTGTAGTGTGGATGGCAAAACTTAGCAGTAATAGGTTTTAAAACTCAAAAATTGTTGCGTGGATGGAGACAAAGGAACTTTTTCATGAAACACAAAAGGCCTAAATGGTCCAATCGTTCACTACAGGCAGTGGAATTTATTTGTGTATGTGAGAGCAGTAGGAAAGACCATCATGCTCAAAATAGAATTTGCTGCCAGATTAGTCCTGATTATTCACCCCTAACCTAAGCAATCGTCATTGAGTTTTGTTTACGTTGGCTCTGCCAAGTACCAAATCCCAGCATCCCCCTCACTGAATAGTACAGATTATCCTCCACCTTCTAAACTGAGCTTTCTCTTTTTCTTTTAAGATATATTTTTGGTGCTCCTATATCATCTCTGTGAACAAATGAATAAAATGTGTAGTTATGGCTCTTTTGTTTTTACATTTCATATGTGTGTGTAAGTTCAGAGTAATGTGGAAAAGGAATAGGCTAAAATTGATAAGGGTGGTGTTTGTTTCCTTCTGGTTCAGGGAGGAATGGATGCGTTCGATCCAGGCGGTGGCAAATAGCCTGAAGAGTCAGCAGCATGATGAGGAGCCCATGGAGATCAAATTTGGCTCTCCAACTGACAGCAGCGGCACAGACGAGATGGAGATTGCTATGTCCAAGTCCAACAAAAAAGTGGTCAGTATTTGCACAAGCAGTGCCTGGCAGCTGAGTGTTTGCTGTGTTTGTCAAGCTAAGCTCATCTTTATTGAGCAAGTTGTTAAAACTTTAAGCCTCTTTCTCAAGGCTTTTTTTGTGTGAAGTAACCCTAAAATGATTCGGGGGGTGGGATTTGTAGATGTATTTTTTCCAGTGCTGATTAACATGAAGTGAACTGAACATTTGGCCTATTGACCCTGTTATGAGGTGTGAAATGTATGTACACATGTAATATGGTCTGTATCTATTTAAATAGTCTGTGTTATATAGCTCTTTTCTAAACTTGATGAACACTCCAAGCACTTTAGTAGGGACAGTACAACGGGAATCCATTGACACATCAAAATGCTCTTTCTGTACATTTCAGAGAAGCCCTTTTTATTTTACATAACACACAGTCCCAATCGAAACTCACAGATATAACCTTCATCAGCTGTGTCTCAATTCACGGGCTGCTTTCTACGAAGGATGTGGTCTTCATAGGCAGCATAGACCACAAGCAACATACCAAAACGAGATAGTCTGGTCTGTGGAGGATTTCAACAATCTGTAACTAGTAACAGTTTTAGTAACTGAGCGGTCGTTGGACACACAAGAAAGTTTTAATGCCCCTTGCTTTTTTAACATTGGTTTACTGAGAAGTGTATTCTTCTGATATTTTCTCGGGGGCTGCCATTAACCCCTTTTTAAAAACATTAACCTCTGGCGTGCAATGAATCCTAGAATAGGTGGGTCGGGAAGGATCTACCTGTTAGAGACTTCATTGCTTGGGGGATTGACAGACGCATATAGAGGAGCCTTCAAAATAGGACAGCATAGGCGCGCCGCTGTGACGCAAATGGTCTTCAAATGCAGCCTCTGAACGATGAAGCCCCTGAATTGAGATAAAGGAATGGTGTCTTTAATGAAAACTGGGTATAAGCTCACTGTGGTGTGAGTGCATCAGCAGTTCTTTATCATTGCTTATCTTTGACCTTTGCTCTTACAGACCATGAGTGATTTCGACTACCTGAAGCTGCTGGGCAAAGGGACGTTTGGTAAAGTGATTCTGGTGAAAGAAAAGGCCACAGGGATGTACTACGCCATGAAAATCCTCCGTAAAGAAGTCATCATTGCTAAAGTTAGTGCTGATCACAATCACATTCAAGTCTTCTTCTTAAACAGCTCTAGCTATCTGTTGCTACATGATCTTGTGTACATGCTCTAATTAAGTCTTTGTGTGGTTATTATTCCTCTAGGATGAAGTGGCACACACAGTTACTGAAAGCAGAGTTCTCCAAAACACCAGGCACCCCTTTCTAACAGTAAGTTACTATTGTCTGTTAAAATTAATGGACTGTTTATTTAGTGTAATACAAACAAATATTTTTGTTTCTTCCTCGGCAGACACTAAAATATGCATTTCAAACACATGACCGGCTATGCTTTGTGATGGAGTATGCAAATGGAGGAGAAGTAAGTTTTACTCTTTTTTTTTTTTTTTTTTTATACCTGTGTGTGCTATTGATTTGTTGATAATGAACAGTTTCGAACTGACTCTTTAATATGTGGTAGGGATTGCTTGGTTAGTGTATGTCTATATGCTTTAGTGTTTTAGTACACAAGTCTGTGTTATTGTAGGGCTGGGTGATAAAACAATATCGATAATTATCGCGATATAACTTTCCTCGGTAGAAACGTATGACAGGTCCATAGAACTCATACTATCCATTTTCCTACACAGAGGCGGACTACACTGCATCGAAACAGTGACTAGTCATTATTATGTTTTCAGCTACATTCATAGTTTCAGCGGGTTTCTTTCATTGAATAATTATAACACTGCTGCTTCAGGACCAAGGACCAAGACAGATGCACATTAAAGGGCCGGTCGTCCTGTACTGAGTCTCCGGTCAGAGTCTGCTTCCTCCTCAAATCCCCATCTAACCTATGCTCAATTTACACCTTAACAATTAACACCATCACTGGTGACAAGTTATTAGGACACGTACAGGACTGACGTTTATTTTGTGTTGATTTGATTCGCTCGAGAGTTTGAGACAGATGTTTAAACCTGTTAGACAACACGAGATGTAACGTGACGCACACAGGAAATCGGGGTTAAAGTGACCGGAATGATCCAGAGACATGGTCCGACGTCATCGATGTGATTATCAGACCTCAGAGACAAGCTGACACACACAGACTCCTGCAGATTATGACGGAACGTGCTGCAGAAGAAGCAACACTGTTTTTTCAATCTGTTTTATGCATAAGAAAAAACTTTTGTACATAAGAACATTGTACATAAACACAAATGTGCAAACATTTTATTTTCAGGTTATTGGGTTTATATCGCAATATATATATATATATCGACTGATGGGAAGAAATTTATCATGATGAGATTTTTTTCCATATCGTCCAGCCCTATGTTTTTTTTTTTTTTTTTACAATCAACCTACTAGAGACCGCAGATGAAAACCAGGCTGTATGGCTAAATCTGGCACATTTACATTTTGAACTAAAGTACACCTGTTAATGTCTATTGTCACCTAAATAAACTTGAAGGGCACTATCTTGCCATGTCAAAGAAGGTGGGGGAAAATCCTGGAATTGCCTGTTAATGTGGGTCTATTACAAAATGTAATGGTTTCTTGCCTCTTGGCTCATGTTCCATGTAGTTTGAGTAATCCTGTTAACTAACAAACACCAACAAAAACAGAATGTCCTTAGCAGAAGAAATACATATTTTGTGGGTTGGTTGTTGATCCAAAAGATTTAGATTAAAAAGGTTAATTTGTAAATGACATCCACACAAAGGTTTAAAAGCACACATTATATGATTTGCAAGGAACAAGAAATCAATTAGAAGGAATAATTTTGATTTGATATCTGTGGGAAAATGAGGAACTGTTCCTTCATCTGTTCATTTTTATTCCTTTGCAGCTATTCTTTCACTTATCGCGGGACAGGGTGTTCACAGAAGACAGAGCACGATTCTATGGTGCAGAAATAGTATCAGCACTGGAGTACCTACACTCACGCAATGTCGTTTACAGGGATTTGAAAGTAAGATATCTGCTTGCTCTCATAATGTGGCAATATATTGTAAAAGTGTCTGGAGGGTTATTCTGAATATGCTGTAATGTTAGATTGTCATGATGAACATTTTCAACAACTAACTTTTTTTTTGTTCTGTACCCATGAGCTCTTGCCACTTAATTCATCTTTTTAATACTTGTCCAGTTCCAGTTGTCAACTAATTTAACTCTTTAAATCTTTCCCTGTACAGCTGGAAAACCTCATGTTAGACAAGGATGGCCACATAAAGATAACTGACTTTGGGTTATGTAAAGAGGGCATCACAGATGGCGCCACCATGAAAACCTTCTGTGGAACCCCGGAGTACCTGGCACCAGAGGTAACATCACAATAGCTGTGGACTTCAGTGACCTAGGTTATGTAAAGACGCACTGATGCCACAGGGCTGTGAGTCTCTTTATTTCTCTCTAAACTTTTCATTTCTACCTTGTCAGGTGCTTGAGGACAATGACTACGGACGAGCTGTGGACTGGTGGGGACTGGGCGTGGTCATGTATGAAATGATGTGTGGTCGGTTGCCCTTCTACAACCAAGACCATGAACGTCTCTTTGAGCTCATCCTCATGGAGGAAATCCGCTTCCCCAAGAACCTAGCCCCTGAAGCCAAGGCCCTGCTGGCTGGCCTGCTCAAAAAGGATCCTAAACAAAGGTGTGTGTACTGTAATGGCTTTTAGACTAAGAGGTGAATCAGAGGGAGCTGGAGTACCATCATCTTAATCAGGATATAGAATGAGCTCTTATTACAGTCATATAAGGATGATACAGTGGTATTTAGAGATGTTGTGATTAACCGATTTTACCATAACCGTGGTTTCATAATGTCACGGTTTCCTAACCTGAATCTCCTCTCGTGAGTACATTTTTCAGTGTGTGAGCCACTTTAGTAAAACGTTAGTTGAGAAGAGGGAAATGACCTAACCACCTTATTTCCACCAACGCTGGTCAAAAACCTCCATCGGAGGATTTCACAGCGAGAGGAGAAATCATTGTTTACTTTTTGTTTCTGACTGCCGAAGGAGCAGTATTGAAATTTTGAAATAAACTCAAACATAATCAAATGTTTTTCTCCATGAGTCCTTATATTGGATTATTAAAGAAATGTGATGTACAGAGCTGGACATTTCTCAGTAAAAAAAAAACTTGAATGCCTTCTGCCTATGATATTACTGTAGATAACTGGGTGAATTACATCAAACATATTTATGTGTTTGTTTGTTTTTATCAGCCATCAATGTGTGGCGGCAATATAGGAAATAAATGGTTACTGGTTGTGTACCATTTCATTGTGTAAACAACAGCTGTCCAGCTGAATGTCTGCTTCGTGAAGGAGCATCCAAACAGCTCGAGGAAAAACATTTTCTTCCTGGGATGTTATGGCTCGTCTGCTGCACTTGATAACTCTTCTGAATCTTTCACATTGGGTCCAACATATTCAGTTACAAAATAAGTAACCACGTTATTTAAGCCCGTGTTCCTGCTTGATCCGTTTTGGTCCGGGATAATGGCCTCACAAGCACATAATTGATTGTTGTTTTGTTGGAGAACCTTGTGTTTCCTGTAACAGTCAAACAACTGCTAAAATTAGCACATTGAGCCCTGCCTGCAGGCTTAAAAACATGTGCACCTATAAGTGGTCAGGAAATTAAGGTATCTAGAAATAAGTAAATACAAGTCGGGAGGAGAACAACACATCATCAGTGCTTGTTGTCGAACTCCTAATGACCAGGTTTGCACAATAACGTGTTTAAAGAAAAGGTGGCTGATCAGTGTGTGATAATGATGGTGTTTTTGTTTTGTTTAAAGGCTCGGAGGTGGACCAGACGATGCCAAAGATGTGATGAGCCACAAGTTCTTCACCTCAATCAACTGGCAGGATGTCACTGATAGAAAGGTGACACTGGTGTAAAACATATAATGTGACATTTTAGGAACAAGCTGCTTGCTTGCGCTGTGGTAATGATGGTGACAGCTTTCTTTCTTAAACTGTAAACATGAGCTGCAGTAATTGAGCTACAGCAAGTTCAGGCTAAAACTATCCTACTACATTTTAAGTTGGCGTTTTGGCTCTGTATCAGCTTTAATTCCTGTCCATACTAATATGCCTGAAAACACATTTTACATGACCACTCGCGTACACTGAACATGTGCCGTAGGTAATAGGAAGGCACACGTCAACCGGTTTAAACGGAGAGACAACAGGGTCAGCAACAATTGTTATTGACATGGAACCATGTTGCGTTCACCAGAGGAAGCTGAGGCCAATGCCAGTTGTTTTCCTCCGTAATTGTTCTACCTCAGCTTGGCTCGTTTCGGTTGGCAGTGCGCAGCATGAATGATGCAGGCATTGTCACTTCTAGTGGCTACGTCATCGTTTCCCAACATTTCTGTTTCTGCCCTGCCAGACTTAAATGCACACGGGGCCAGCAGCATTTCTAAACTTCTTTGTTTTAGCAGCTCCGAAATCCCAGAGTAGTATTGAAGCCAGGCGTATCCATTGCTGACTTCATGAGTTATCAAAGGAAAGAGTAATAGTGGGGAAGTAACCAAAGACCAGCTGCTTGACTGCAGAACCCTGACGCTGCTGCACAAAGAGTTGTTTTACCTGTTAATCCAAAGTCTGTGAAGCTCGATTCAGTACGCAGACCTGGGTAATCAGAATGCTCGCTGCCTGTTAATTAAGCCTTTATTCATATTAAAAGCATCCAAAATGTACCAAATTCAGCACTGCACTTCCATGGGCCTGTAACAACACACATGCCAAGCGTGATGCAAGTACAAACGGATATATTTCTGGAATTGTATGATAGCTAGATGATGATCTGAGTTTAAAATTTGTGATTTTCTTCTCCTCAGCTTATTCCACCATTTAAGCCCCAGGTAACATCAGAGACAGACACACGCTACTTTGATGATGAGTTCACAGCACAAACTATCACGATAACTCCTCCAGATAAGTGTAAGTAGATCTGCTCCAGTCCACCTTCTATTTGTGGTTGAATATTTGATTCACATGTTTTTGGTGAACTGAGTTTTAACAACATTTTGAATTGTTTTTTTTCTCTCCCATTGTGCATACTCCAGATGACAGTTTAGATGCAGAGGATTCAGATCAGCGTACGCACTTCCCACAGTTCTCCTACTCTGCCAGCATACGGGAATGATTACTCAGACTCTTGAACAAGCAGGCAGACTTAACACACAATCACAATCCCACATAACACACCCGCACTGCTGGGGGGAATCTGAACGACACAAACCAAAACTGGCACAAGACACATTCTCATTTGGTCTTAAATGCACGCGCACACATATCCACACACATATTGGCAATTCAGACAAGACGTGGATCATCATGTATGAAGTGAACACACGGGCTGTGAATGACCGACCTCAGCAGGTTTGTGTGCATAGACTGGCAGCTTTGTCTCGTCCTCTCAGGGCTGGCGTTAGGCTTCCCTGCAGGACCTCTGCTGCACTACACTGGGCAACACATCAGAGCCTTGATACTTTGTAAACCAGGTTATGCCAGCAAGTCCCACCTCTTTACCAGCTGTACCCTTGCTACACACACACGTGCACACACACACACACACACACACACACACACACACACACACACACACACACACACACACACACACACACACAACCAACCCATGCATAGACTACATATATAGACACAAACACAAATGTACTTGATAGAATTTTAACAAAATTAGGAAAGATTCATCAGTTGTTACAGTTTTAAATGTAAAGCCATATTTCTGCTTTCTTTTTTCTTTCATTTTTTTAACAAGTGCTCTTTCTGGAACTTGCTGTTACAAATCAAGTGTGGGACAGTTCCTACCGTTGGGGGAGGGGGGAAATGGGGGAGGGCGAGGAGGAGGGTTGCCATTTCTGTGTTTGCACTGTGTTTGTACATGAGCGGATGCGTGAGTGTATGGGTGTGTGCATATGAGTGCAGGAGAATGTATGAACAATTTTTTTTTTTTTTTTGATTCTCAACCATCCATTTGTCTGCTTTATGCATGTTTAAAAAAAACAACAACTCAAAACTGTTTGATGGTATATTGAGAAGACACTACATGGCACAATCAATGGCCTTTTTTAAAGGGAACAAGCATGTAATTTATGATAGCTTTGATTGGCTTGGCGCTAAAATTGACTCAGTCAGGATTAGAAACTGAGATCTCATGCATGGCTTATCTTTGCTTTAAATGCTGCATTAATTTAATTCAGAGTGAAACAGCAGTCGGGCTCTTCTGAGTCCACCTTGCTATGTCCAGACCGTATGACTGGCCGACCAACTCGCTGCTGGTCGGAGGCGTATGTTTTCATTAAGGCCAGTCGTGCTACGTGTTAAAGACAGGATTCATAGAAGGAAAGAGGGAACGAGAGACTGTACGCTTAATCACAGTTTTCCCCCAACCCGTCTTGAGTGACAAATGTAGACGAACACAGCCGCTTGCTGTCCTCGGCCCGATGATTCTCACTCCCTAGTCGTGGAGTTAGGAACCAATCTTTTGTTCATTTTCAATTTTTAATATCAATGTATGTGTTTTAAAAAATAAGCCTTTGAATGTTCCTGTATTTAAAGAATGGAAAAAGTTCAATCGTTGTCAAGCCTTCATGATGAGGCTAAAAACTTAACTGACTTGGTGGATTTTTCACACTTCAAATGATTCCACAGTTGATGTTTAGTTACTTTGGGTTAAGCGTTTTCTTTAATGCTGTATCAAAGCACTTAAATTTATGTAGGTCTATGTCTGGAGCAACAGTCTGCAGCTTTGCAGTCCAGCTACATGCTGCTCGGGCTGGTCGACCAACCATCAACCTGCAGACAGGGGGCGCTAATTAAAAAGATCCGCTCATGTTTTGTGTGGTTTTGGGTTTTGACAGCACATGATCGAAAGAAGCGATCATATTGAAATGTTTGCATGTCGACAAGTGTTGTACAATTCCATATTGCTGGAAGAGATGTTGGTTGCGCTTCACTAAAGGAACATCAAGACCTTTTTGTTTGTCATTGTTTTGTTTTTTCTGTGTGTTTCTCCTTTTTTGTCCATCTATTTCTCAATTTTGGAAGACACCTTGTTTAAGTATACATTATATAAAAAATATATTAAAAGTTTTTTTAAACTGCTTTCTTTTTGATTAAGTTCTTCATTTCAATGGGGTTTCTGGCCGAAGATTGCTAGTTTAGCTAATGATCAGTTATATGATTTTAATTGGGGAAGTTAATTTCTGGTTTGCATAAGCAAGTCATTGAAATCACTGTTTATAATTAGCATAATTATGCTTATGTTAGCTCAGCGTGTGTAAAATACACAATCCTAGATTGGTCAAGTTAAAAATTCGATTTGATTCTCTTCAGAGCACTTACCCAAACAGCCATTTTTTGCAAGGTTTAGCTAAAGCGTTTGCTGGGACACACCTCATGCCACATATTGATTTGCTTCTATTTAAGTTTGTGTGAGTGATGGAGGGTGACTGTGAGATGTTTGAGTGAACATGATGAAGAAGACACGGGAACAAAAAAAGCACCAGATGTTTGACTCATCGCTGCCCCAGCTCCTGCAGACGATAATGTGATGGAATGGCTTTGATTTACAGTTAACAACTCCAGCACCTCTTCTCACTTGGCTCAGGCACAGCCACCATACTCTAGCCTAGCGTCCTGCTAAGGAAGCAGCAAGACTGGATATCACAACCACTGCACTGTTGGGACCATAGATATATGGTTGGGACACCACTGTGGATTTGCCTTCATTGCTATCACGGCCATAGGGGGTGCTGCTGAACTTTTTTAATATTGGTTGTAAAGCCATACACTGAATCTTGCTGCTAGCCACGCTTTAAGCAATGCTTCACAGTTAAACATGCAAGTTAATACCCTGACCTCTCCTGTAGGCATACACGGGCACAACAAGTGCCTCTTCACTATTGTGTAAATACCAAAAAAAGCTTGATGAATGCAGCATTAGTAGAAGGGGAGGTCTGCAGCTTTGTAGTGTTTGATTTGCAGCTTTATTATGGTTACCTTGCTTCTCTGTATATTTGAATGTGATCAACAGTCACGATTGTCACACCTGATGCTGGTGTAACAAGATTTTCCTTTGCTTGTCCCTGTTAGCTGAGGCTCAGAGGACAAAGAAAATAAAGCAATCTTTAAGGGGAGGACATTGTCCTGGTAGACAGTCTCACCCCCCTTTGCAAGACTTTACAACGTAACGGGTGATACCTGCTACAATATGGTAGCTTATAACATTTGCAACTATCATGTGCCAGTAAACATTTTTACTGAATAAACCTCTGTGTGTGTTTCTCTTATTAAGCAGTTTTTACAGTATACAATCTCCACCTGCTCCCTCTCCGTTCACTGCAACGTACAATATGGCCGAAAGGTATTTCAAGATTAAAGCTTTCAGATCAGTTGATGTTGGTTATCATTATGAGAAATGTAAATGATAATAAATCTTTCTTTCAAGTTTAAAGACACATTTTTGCTCCTGAGGGATAATTGTGTGTTTAAACTCTGGCCAACACTTAATTAACACAAATTATATTGCAATAATTATTGACATTGTTTTAATGCCCAGCCATACTGTAACAGTTATCTTTGGTGAAGTTTGATGTATTATGAACCATTGACTGAAAGTTGGAATGAAACTTGAATATATGGAATGGAACATTTAAATAAATAGAAATATTGAATACAAGTTTGAATATATTGAACGAAAGTTTGAATATCTGGATTAAAAGTTCGAATATCTAGAATGAAAGTTTGAATATATTGAATAGAATCAGAAGTCATGGCATTGGCGCCATGTGCAGTGTAAAATAATAAAAACGATATGTGAAGGAAGTCATAGACACATTGGACAAAACATAAACACACACGCATGGATTTTGAAAGCGTGGACAGGAAGTGCTGGTTCTCTGGGGGTGGATGCCAATCAGTGGGGTCCAGCTGTCTCACCTGTGTCTATATGAGCGGCTCCCTCCGGGCAGCATGGCCGCTCTCTCTGCTCCACGCCTCCGTCGACACCTGTGGATAAGTAGCTGCATCGGCCCGGAACGGAAACTCTGTCTCCGGCTGTAACCATGGCCAAGACCGGCGTCTCCGACCCCAAGCCCCTGCTGGACTTACACAAGAGGGTGAGCCTGGGCAGCGCGCTCCACACATGTGGAACAACCATTATGTCTCACCAGGGTGCATTACTGAACAGTGTCTGAGGGAAGTTAAACATTTCCTGGGTAACGTTTTATTAGCAAGTCGTGTAGGACTTTTGTGTTTGAATAAATTCCAATGGATTTTAATCCATCATGTATGTAATTGCATTCAGCTGCCGTGAGTTTTCAGGGAGTCTCTGATTGGATGGTCCGTGTTGATGATCACAAGTGAATCACTATTTGATCAAGTTGATTTCTGTCCATGAAAAACATCCCGACATACACTGCAAGGCAGTCCGATTTAAAAAGAACCTTAATACGCAGGTTCGATCAAGGTGCTGTTCAGGGCCATAAAAAACAATAAAAAATGTAAACAATTAAATAATGAAGCCACAATTTGTTTTCAATTTAAATAAAGTGGATTAAATAGAATACGTGGGAAAGGGATAAAATCAATAGGATAAATCTCGATCAGAAATTAGGCTAATTGATGGAACAGTGTGAAATACAGGTTGAATAAAATGCAATGATGGTTTGTCCTTATAAAATAGTTCAGTTAAAGGCACTTTAATTAAGTTTTTAACCTGGTTTTAAAAGGTACACTGGATGCAGCATTCCTAATATAATCAGGTATTTGGTTCCAGTGCTGTGCTGTATAATGACTACAAGCTGCTTCTCCATTAAAGCTTTAAGGACAGGGATGATGTGGGCTGTCTCTTTAGATTAGAAACTCTTGCAGCTACATTTTGGAAGCGTCACAGGTGCAAAGACACTTTGGTATTCGTTGCGGTCATAAAGAATGGCTGCACATTTTTTTTTCCGGTGTCTAGGTTTGCAACAGTAAAAGATCTTCTTGTCCCTCCAGGTGGATGAAAGGCGGGCCCCGTTAAGAGCTTTGGCTAATGCCTGTGGACCTATAGACCGCTGGCAGCCTGTAGAAGAGTCCCGGAAGGTGCCTGTCAAAGTGGAGCTAGAATGCAGATGGGTACGCAGTCCGTCCTGATGATCACCTGAAACGTGCATCTTCTCATCTTACTTTCCCCAGCACATATATAGTCTTGGCATTTCCCATTTTCTCTGTCTTGCTTCTAACAATTCTTCTTGCAGATGTAATTTGCACTTGTGTAAAAAGAAAGGTGTTTCTCTGTTTACAGGAAAGGAGGTTATTAACGCAAACCAGTGAAGGCATCATCATGGGTTTACATGAAGACAGTCTGACGCACTCAGACGGTAGTGCAATCAATACCAATGATTTCCCCAGAGAAATGTTCCTTATTATGCGGATAACCACAATTTTCAACATTTATCATGAAATTATAGAATGACAGTTGCATAATGAAATTTAAGCAGCCATTTTTCTTCATGGAATTTGGGCTTCTTAGAAGTGTTTTTTTTTTCTTTGAGAGGCCTAAATGTGTTTCATGAATACTCAAAAAAAAAAAGAGGCTGAAACCAATCTGGCTGCATCTTGTGTTACACTATCTTGTTGTCCTTTCAATCTTGTGTAGATGTCGACGGGTGTGTGGAGGAGCACATGCTTCTTTACCCTCGTGGCCTGCCGAGTCTCCACAGCTTTCAGGCGCTGGTACCCAGCCTGCTGCGCCATGAAGTCGAGATGGCCCTGGAGAAACTGGGCCTCGTATGGGACCGAACATACGGCTGGGACATGTTTTTGGTCATGTTTTTGGTGAGACGACATGAACAGAGGTTGTTAAAGTGCTTCATGTCTGAGTATGAAGGACTCGATTTACAAGGGAGAACACTGTAACACTAAAGCTGTGTCTCAATTCAGCGGCCGCATCCTTCAGAGGACAGGGACTGTCTGGCTTCCTTTTGTGTGACGCACAGCCCGTGAACGCTGAACCCAACTACGACTGTCTGGTCTACAGAGGCTTTTAGTGATGGGCAACACCAGCTCGTCCTGCCCTTATTGCAGTTGCCTGGCAACATAGCTAAAGTTTGACATGAAGAGCAAGTTTGAATGCCCCTCTGTCTTATGTGTTGGGTTGAGTTGAACTTTGATACTCAGGCACTGGACGTCTCATCACCTGCCAGTGCCATTTCCTCTTTGGAAGAATGGCTCCGGGGATAAGTCGGGCTGGGAAGGATCTAACTGTTGGAGCTGAATTTCTAGGGGATGGAAGGGCTCATTTGTGTTTTTTTTTTTAAATGGAACTGTATTGTCCTCAAATGCAGTCTCTAAAAGATGCAGCCCCTGAATTGAGACACAGCTCAAGCTTTTACCATGTGCTCCTTATTTCCTGCTTTCATCCTACAGAGAACTCAAACACGGAACTTTTTTCCCAACGCTGACCTGCCCCGGCATTTTACCGATGCCACTCGAGGTGTGCTGGTAGACTGGCTCATTCATGTTCATGTGAGTCTTACTTTTAATGGGTTTCTTCATCCTCAAAGCAAAGTTTGTATAATATTAATTCATGTGCTTGTCGAAACTTGGTGGAAGGATGTGATATGGGTCAGTGAAGAACCCATTAAATTTTGGTCCCCAACAGGGGGTGGATCCAGGAACTATTATCACTTTCTTCAACATTATGAGACTAGGTGTTTTTCAACATTTTTACTGATTATCAGGGGAAAATCTGGCATATTTATGGAACTGATACAATTTGATGCAGCTTGATTGACTTTAAGGAAACTCTTGGCGAAGGTATGCGCTTTACTGAGTACTGAGTAATAAAATAATTAAATAGTTTTTTATTAATTTTTTCACCAGTGGATTTAAATTGTATCTATTTCCAACCAGGAAATGATCCATTTCCAGGAAGAGACCCTCTATCTGGCCATACACCTCCTCAACTGTGCATTGCGTCAGATTAAAGTGACCCCAGCCAATCTGCAGCTCCTCGGCATGGTTTGCCTATTCATTGCTGCAAAGCAAGAAGAGTGTCTCCTCCCTGAGGTACGCTGCCTCCACCAAATTACTTCTTAATGCATCAGACCGATTTCCCAAAGCCTCGTTCTTATGTCTTGGTTCTTCCTGCAGGTGTCTGGACTCTGCTACTTAATGGACCACACCTACACAAAGCATCAGTTACTGCGAATGGAGCGCAAAGTCCTCTCTGGGCTCAAGTTTGATTTTACCTACTGTCCCCCTCTGTACTTCCTTCTCCTTTTTGCCTCCATTGCTCGCTGCAGTTCAAAGGTAGATCTGAAAAATATTTTCTCAGCTTTAATCCTGTGTTAATTGTTTATTTACCCCTTGTTAAATGCCAAATATTTGACAAAATATTATTTAACCTGTCTTTTTTCTTCCTGTATAACAGTTTGAACTGATTGACTCTTCCTGCACTATGCACTGCAAAGTTTACAAATTTTGCGTTGATGGGATTTCGTTCAGAATTAAAAATGTGTGGAAATAGTGTTCAGACATTTCCTGGAGTTTGTCTTTTACTTATGAAGAACACAGCAGAAGATTGTCCCGGGCATATGCGTTCACAACATCAATTAAAATCAGGCGAGGTTAGGCACCTGGTTAGATGTCGGAGGCAGAACAGGACATGTAAATTATGTTCTGGAAATCTCATAATACCAGCGTATTCGGAGATATTGGTATATTTGGTTATGCTTTTGCGTGTTTTGATCTTCACTAACACACCCACTTGGTCGATGTGCATTTTCTGTGAATTTTCTCACTTCATTCTAACATGGGCTTCCTCTGACGTTACCAGGGGCCTGGCTGGACTGCAGTGCAAGTCTGAAAGGCGCTTTTAATTCCTTGCCTGTGACAATAAATTCTGCCAGTTACTGACGATGCACAGACCTATGCTGAAGATCGCAGGGGGTGGCGAGCAGCTGACCGTCACGGCTCTACGCGTTGAGCTGCTCCTAACTCTGTTGTGGGAGTTGTGATGCACATTCAGTGCAATTGGCTACTGTTTACAACAACTCCCATAGTTGTTGTAAACCATAGCACTTTTATCAGAAATGTGCATGTAAATATGAAGAGTCATGGTGTCTTTTTTAATGGAAGCGTCCTCAGCAAGTGAAGTCTGAAGTTTAATTCCAATCTGTCGTCTTGCGCCACCAGGTGGTGTGGATGGCTCGGTACCTGCTGGAGCTCTCTCTGCTGGAGGGCCAGTGTGTGGTGTTCCTCCCTTCACAGCTGGCTGGAGCCGCCCTCTGCTTGTCCCGCCAAGTCCTGCAAGAGCCCCCGACCCCGGAGGGAGAGGCCGCATGGTGCCTGGCCACCAGTATCCATGTCGGCAGGTGTGCACTCACCTTATCAACTGACTGTCTGCTATCACTTGACTCTGAGCAAAGACCTCTTGCCACAATGCCCTCATTTCCGACATTGTTAGCTCTGCAGTCATCTAGCCCTGTTTCTACTTTTGAAATGTATTATCCACTATCAATCCTCACTGTTTTGTGCGTTTCAGTGAGACTGCCCTGCTGACCATCATGCACATTCTGGCCAACGCTGCAGCCAAATACCAGACCTGTAGAACTTTTATTAAATTCTCCTCCCCAGAGACCATGCACGTCAGCAGACACCCGGGTCTGAAGATGGCCTCGGCTCTGTTGGGTGTACGTACTTGACATATCTGACTCACAGGAGCTTCACAGAATCCCGGAGCTTCAAGGTAGAGGTACTAGACTGTTATAACTTGAGCACTTGACTCCTGTGTGTTCCACGCCTCTGGATCCTGAGGAATTACCATGGAGAAGGGTGAGGAAGACGTTTGAAAGATTTAATGGAAATTGTTGGATAGAGAACTGCATGCAATACGCATGCATGTGATTTAGCCAGGCTAGTCGCACATGTGTTTTATGATCTTATCTTGCAGCCGATTTAAAAAAAATAATATTTTCATTGTAATGATGTGTCCTTGTCTTTTCATTTGTGGAAATGTTGTGGGTTGTCTATCATATCTATATTTGAAAATTTTAATGTAAAAATAAAGTCTCTGCTGCAAAGGTATCGTACTTCAGCAAGTTATTTTTCTCAACGTTGTGAAGTTTCTGCATTTCCACACTATGATTTCTACCGATCGAACAGAATGACTTCAGAGTCACTTTCCCACTGCATAACTGTAAAGTTGGCCACTCCCAGTTCCAAACCCAGTTTAGATGAAATAACGCCCACATCTGCACGATGAAGGCCTCGACCGACCAAAGCCTTGTTTCTAACACTAAGTAATACGGAAGAGGGCCTGGTTTCGTCTCAACTATTTTGTTTTCTTCCTTCAAAACAAGCTTCAGAGTCACATGTAAGCATGCTGACACAGCTGATTGGCTGTGAAGTTAAATAACATGGGACAGCTGCAGTACACCTTTACATGAAGAATAGTACTTTTTTCACGTGAAAGGAAAACAAATGCACACAAACTGGAACATCGATCCTCTCCTACACCTGCTCTATACACAGTGTTGGGGAGTAACGGAATACATGTAACGGCGTTACGTATTTAGAATACAAATTATGAGTAACTGTATTCCGTTACAGTTACAAATTAAATAGATGGTATTCAGAATACAGTTACATTGTTGAAATCAGTGGATTACATGACGGTACTTCTCTGTTTCACGAGTTTAATCACTGTCTCGTAAATCCACCGGAGGCAAAGCCCCCAGGAAGCAGCTGGAGACCAGGGCTGCCGTAAGAGCGCCCGGACCCCGGCGGCGTGAAGAAGCCTCACCGCGACCGGCTCGGGACCGTTACAGGCCCGGGACCGTGGCTCTGAGAGAGTTCCGTCGCTACCAGAAATCTACGGAGCTGCTGATCCGCAAGCTGCCCTTCCAGCACCTGGTGAGAGAAGACCGACCTGCGCTTCCAGAGCTCCGCTGTCATGGCTCTGCAGGAGGACAGCGAGGCACGCCGGGTTCACACCGGACGCTGAAGCGCCGCTAAAATAATATCACCCGTTGACCCAGAAGTATAAAAGCATATAGTCACTTGTTGCTCCAACATTAACTGCAACAGCGTCCCAATTTAATGTCATCCATCTTCAAGAACTTCTCCGCTGTTTGCTCCGTTCAATGTCGGGTGTCGAGGGTAAATTACGTGTTCTCCGCCCCCCCCCCCCTCTCTTTTTATCTTTATGACTGCTTGTGTGTCTGTATGGAGGGGGGCATTTAATAATGTGATCGGTCAAATTGGTAAATTTAAAACTCCAGGACAACAGAAGGGGAATACAAACTATGGGATGCATGCTTTATCATTTATATCATATAAAATATGTCATCAATATCGTTTAAAATCATTTTTCAGTGTGTTTCCTGGAGCGATACGCTCGGGTCAAGCGCAAAAAATAGACCCGACGCCGAAACGATCGCTGCAAGGCGCGAGGCAGCCTTGGCGCAGGGGGGGTTCAGCCTCCGGTGGGACCGGCACAGAGGTGGGAGTGGATGGGAGCCGGACATCCAGCGGGCCCGCAGCATCGGTGGAGAGAGAGTTTAAACTGCTGCTGCTCCCCTGACTATAACAACGCCGCAATCATACACTTAAAAAATGCAATACAAACCGGAAGTATTCCAAGTATTCAGAATACGTTACTCAGATTAGTTAATGTATTGGAATACGTTACAGATTACATTTTTGTGCATGTATTCTGTATTCTGTAACGGAATACGTTTTGAAAGTATCCTTCCCAACACTGTCTATACATACGAGCTCAGTCATGTGCAGGCTTTCCATTGCAACTGTTGTTCTGATCACAGGCAACATGAGTGTAGCTGGTGGTGTTCCTGGTGGAGTGAGCTGCGTCCTCATTTGACCGCCTATAGTTTTCCTGATCTAAACGTGACTCTTCATCAGTCTGCTGCTCTTTGTGTTCTTTTCCTCCACTACAGCTGTGTGCCTGCTACACGTGCGCTGCTCTCTGATTGGCCCCCGCGGCCTCCCGGCGGACCAATGGGCGCCGAGCTTCCTTACAGACGGCTCTCATTGTGTCTGGTAGGTGGTCCGCGGCCCGGGAGGCGGCCCCGGGTTCAGCCGAGGTAAAGCAGGCGAACACCGCGCGAAGCCCCGTGTGTTCTGCTGGTGCCTCTGAGCTGCTGCCCCCCCCCGCACCCGCTTTCATGACACAGCCTGTCATCAGTGTCTGTTTCGCCCCTCACTCTTTTTGTTTCTAAAACGCCGTGCCACCTTAAAACAGCGGCGTCAAGCTAGCTCGCGTTAGCCGCCGGGATTTCAAAACAAAAGCCTGAAAGTGGCGCCTGCTGGATAACCGCTCCGGTAAGTTCTGCTTCAGGGATTTAAAACCAAAGCGATGGATAGTGCTGAACATGATTTGGCGAGGCGACCTTGCTGAAAACATCGTCTTGTTTTGTTTAACGCTGTGTATTTTGTGTTGAAACAAACCGGATGTGCTGTTGATTTATTGTGACTAGCTTGAGCCACATTGTTTACATTGTAGTGGGGAAATAAAGCTGATTTGACAAAAGAGGAAAAGTAAAAATAGATTACTGTAGTTCTGGTTGATAGCCGCTACAACATGCTCCTGCTTGCTATATTAGCATGTATCCACTCCCTGAACTTGAGTATGAAACTGTAGATACTTTTATTTTAAAACACTTTGAGGTGGGCTTTGTATACATGACACATCATATATAACATTGCCTGTGATATCGTCAGATCTCGCCACTTTCTGGTCCTTACTTCTCCCGTCATTACATGTGTGTGTCTGTTGGTTCGCGTCTGCAAACATGTCGGAAGGAACAATGTTTCATGTATCTATCACTTCCCACCCCTTCCTGGTTGTTAATGTACGCTTGTGTTAGTGTTTACGAGCCGCGTGAGTGTAGGGGACAGACAGACAGACAGAGGGCTGGACTAAGAAGTGCTGTGTTGCATAACATGTGTGTGGGGGGGGGGGGGGGGAGGGCACCTAAGGACAGGGGGTGATCCCTTCACGGAAGCGTTCACCCCAGGAAGCCTCTGCAGCTTGTTTGAAATGCCTCATCTATAGATGGGAGTGTGTGTAAACAGGAAGATGTGCTGGTGATCAAAACAACGTCACCTAGAAGAGCACAAACCTCCCCCCAAGGCCAAAAAGACTCCTGAAGTTGAATCAAGCAGTCCTACAGTCCGTTTATGAAACCACATCAACATTCACTTGATCTGGGGTTTTATTTCAATCTTCACCAAATTTCACAAGCTGCTAAATTCCATTCCCTCATCAGTTTTTTTTCATCAGGATACACTTAGTTATTTATATGATTCTATGTTTATCATTCTCTGCTCAGCATAGATTAAAATGTGGATATCCACTGCACTGCCAGTGATTGTGTCCTCATCTCACCTACTTCCCTTCCAGACAAATAACTCAAAGCAGAGAGCGTGCTGCAGCGGAGCATCTGGTGTCATGCGAGGACATCTATAGGAGTTAGTCTGGCTGTTAACTCCCCAGACTGACTCAGCCAGGAATGGACAGCACAAGAATGCGTATGAAAGGCTGTTCTTATTAAGAAAGCTACAATCCCCTGGTTGTTTTGAGAAGTTGCATCTACACCTGAGGACAGCTTTACCTGAATGCGTCATAGGTAATTGCTTGTCACTTTCTTGTTTGCATACCACTAAGTCTTTGTGGTTGGATTTGTAGAACAATGGGATCCTAGTTACTTGAGCAATGTGTTGGCAGATTAGTATGTAATCCTGTTTTATCAGCCTTATAATCTCGTACTAATGTTAGTTTGTTTTATACAAGTTTAACCATCATACATTTTTGTTTATTTTTCCATTCCCGTTATCAGGATTTTCATCAATTCTCAATTCTTTTTGATAGCTGTCATGCAGGTTTGTGTGGTAGACAAAGTAGGACTGAAGTTTCCCCTACAGCGTTATTTTGGAAAGTCTGTAGCAATCTTGTAAAAACATTTATTGACTGTGATCCATTGTCTTTAGTGGTTAGCTTGAATTTCAGCATTTTATTTGGTTATGCTGAGTTTTATGCTCTGTATTGTCTCTGGTGTGCACAGCCTGTCATTGTGCATCAGTTGCCACTGTTTCATCCCCAAAAGGCAGACACACAACCATCAGCATATGCCATTGTAGGTATAGTGGAGAAAAAACATTGGAAATACTCTAATCGTGTAAAGCTGTTGTCCAATAGACGGCACAAACAAATCAAGACAGAATTTAGGCAAATCATTTATACAGCCTATCAATGAGAAGAGGAGCAACATAATATTTATTTAGGAGGTATGTGATACAAGTTTTAAAATATTAAAATTCAGCAGGAATATTAATTTGTAGGTTTTAGTGTTTTGCATCTAAAATCCAAACAAATAAAATGCGACCTATCCCGATGGTCATGAGTCTGTCTTAACATGCAGTGGGTGACGGGCACAGGCAGGGTACATCCTCTCAGGTCTGAAGTTGTGTTTCTATGCTGGCATTTACTAGCTGTGACTAACTGTCTCAGTATCATGTTTTTTCTCATTAGGGTACAGTATGCCAAAGGAACAACCTTGCCTGAGCGAGCACAGCCCCTGTGCCACATCCAGCAAGAACGCCAAAGATGAGCGCAACAGTACGATTCTGCTGGCGATGCGTGAAACTACAGACGCAGATGACTCCAGTGGAAGGGGCTCCCTCTGCAGCTCAGAGAAGGACTCAGGCTACTCTGGTCAGTTTTATTTATTTTATGTGGCAGAAATATAACTAGAGAATTTACAATTTGCCATGTTGGATTCTCTGTATCTTTTATTAAAGCTGGATGGACAAAAAGTGCCATATGTAAAGTGTAGGACGTTTAAACGACATGTAGGGTACCATGTTGATGTTTTGATTTGATCAGATGGAGACTGAAAGCAATGTAGCAGTTTTTAAACTTTTTTCCTCAATCGTAGGAGACAGATATTACTTGAAAGAAAGTCACAGACACTTTAATGAGGTGGTCAGTTAAAGTTTTGTGTCAATTTCTTTGCTGCCAATGACTGAATTTTTGAAGTCTGGGACCCATAAACGACGACCCATAAAGATGACATAGACACTGAAACACTAAACCTGCCCAGGTCGACTGAGTTCAGCTGACTGACTTTCCCAGTAGAGAATATCTCACTACTGGATCATAAAATCTCCTCAGCCGCTGTGGCTGTTAAAAGATCATTCTCCCGGTGCATTGTCCTAAAACAAGGCTAAGAGAGGCATTAACCGACTGATCTCACCATCTCTCTGCCCCTGCTGGGTGGCATTTAAGACCCTGTTCAGACCCTTTAACATCCAGGTCTGAGCTAAGTTCAGATCTCAATGTACCCAAAAGCGTTCTTGGATCCAATCTCTCTGACCTCATTGGGAGGTGGTCTGGGACGCATGTAGTCATATTGTTTTCCGTGTGTGAACGCATACGCATCCTGGGCCACATATCTCAGCTGCTGCCTCTGAGCTGCTACAGTTTCACATTAATAAAATATATTTTCACGGTTCTCCGTGTCCATACGTTGATTTGCTCTTGGCAAATTATCAACAAATAATGACTAATACATTTTTTAATTGGTGACATCTGAGACCTCTTTAAAGTCAGACGGGGTAAAAACCACATCATTTGGTCCTCATGATCACAAATGACGATCATGACTATTTGCATATAGTGGAGGGAAGTGAGATCTGATTCACGACACATTTTAATACCAAGTCTGAACAGGGCCTTAGGGATAGGCCTGGATGGGGAAAACACTTCCTCAGTCTGTCAGTGGAGCAGAACTGAGACTGAACGCACGACTCTGTGTTGTGAAGGTGTTTTGCAGCAGGTGCTGGGCCTTGTCCCCAATAGACGGCGGTTTTGTTTGTCATTTTGCTCTGCTACTGTCATGAGTATGTCAAGTATCACGCCAATCACGGAGAAGGCTTTCCTCATCAGCTTGTGCAACAGCATAGCATCCCTTTCTACGACTGCCTCCCCTGCTTACCCATGTAGGAGTATTTAGTAGTTCTATGCTATGAGGCTCTGTGTGTACATCGTTTAGGAATTTATGACAGCATGTTTGTCACTCATCTCAGCCCTTGGCCAGATGGTATGGGGAAAAAATGCAACGGTATCACTTCCATCTTGTGTCACAACAGCTCAACTTTCCCTTTGTACACAGCTCCTGAATAAGTCAGATTTCCTCATTTTTTGTTGTGTTTTCTTTGCAGATTGCTCAGACTGGCAGCATATGGATGTGGAGGACCAGCATAGTGACAGAGGAAGTGAGTGTGCAGAAATGTCACAACCTGGCCAGAACAGAGAACGTGGGCAAAGAAATTCTGAGGATTCCACCCTGATGCTTGCAGGACGTGAGCTCCCACCCATCAACATAATCGACAACATGGGGCTGAAGCAGGTAAGGCTGGTGTGGGTGCAGCCACTGACGTAGGGAAGCGATACACACTAATCCTGTGCTAATAAGGATTCTAAACTTAACGTTTACACTAAGCTATATTCTCAGGGCAGTGGACATAGAGTCACAGCACAACAAGAGCAGGGTTGCAAAGTGAAGCTTCAAATTGTCAGAGATGGATCAGTGTGACTGGCTCCCACTGTTGTAAGGGCCTGTATTGAGTTTTCTCATATGTTTTCTAACTTTACTCGTAATAGCCAGAGCTTTTGTAAAATGTATTTTGATGTTGAAAGTTAACAGCCCTGCAAGAAAATGTATGTGGACACCAACATTCTGTTATCAAGCCAATAGTCTGAATAAGACACTGCCATGTCGGATTAAGCTCATACTCAGAATAATCAAATTAAGACATGTGGACTATTCTGACCGTAGTTACATTATGTAGACATGTATACATTTTTATTGCATTATAACATCCCCTTCATAAGTATGTCAGTTACCAACTGCTTAATGTCACATGCCCTGGGTTTGAATAAGCGTTTCCCACAGAATAAATTAAATCTGTTGTAAAAATGGGAGTACACATGCTCACGCAAAAAGGTCACTCTCAGGCGCAACAGACTCTGAGTTATTCCCCGGTCATAGAGTGAAACAAGTTTTGTTAATGATAAAGAACTGTATTGATGCCACAACTGCATCTGAAACTATGAGGTCTGTGTGGATGGTAAAACGTTACGGAGGAAGCACCAATATGTGGTTGCAATGTGAGCTAGCACACAAATTGTGCTTCACACCAAGTTTGGGATCTGTTAGGTATAGAATGGTAAAAATGTTTGGGTTCATTATTAAATCTTGTTCATAATAGTAGGGATATTGCTGATTTACAAGGGTAAATGTAGTTTTTGAGGATTTTCTTTATTTGTTTATTTTTTATGAACTTATGCTGCCTCATCCTTTCTTTATAATTTGTTTATTTACTCATACCTTATTGGCCTATCAGCCTACAGACTAGCACATGTTTTTCTCTTTGGGTCCTTTTTTTCCTCAGTGTATCATACTTGCTTTTTTTCCCCTCCCAGACCCCCAAGCCGGACACGATCCAGAAAAAAGGTCAGCTACTCTGGAGAAATCAAAGCTGGGAAACTGGCAGTTCCGATGCTTCCCCTTTGCTCGTGTTGCCGACCACCCGGCAGCCCCACAAGCCCTTGTCCCGGAAGCCCAACATCACGGGCAAGAAAAGAAACGGCACATACCTGCCTATTTTCAACTCCTTATCCAGTATTGCACCACCCTCCAGCAAGAAGCCCCCAGATATATCTTTATCAAACGAAAAGCTCCAGAATCTGAGCGAGAATGTGTCCACCAAACATAAGAGTGAAGGTACACCAGGGACCAGGAGTCTGCTAGATCAGCACCTTAATAAGCAACCCAAATTAGCATTCTCATGCTCCTCTTCAGCCAGAGATACTGTATCGTCCTCCACTTCCGATATTGCTTGCTCTAGCCAGGGCTCTCCATCTGCGTCCACTGTGCACACCGCCGGCTCCTCCAGAGGACTTCACAGGTACGGCACCACTAATGTTAGCCACCGCCGTTTCCTCAACACATTAGAAAAGCTAAGACAATCTGGTTTGTTAGACATTGCACTGCGCACAAAGGAGCTGCTGCGCCAAAGCAACGCTATCGAGCAGGACATTTCGGAACTGCGCCAGCACACGGAGCTGCTGTGCCAGACCGCCAGCAACCCCAGCTGCGGCCTGAATGGTGTCACAGCCTGGGAACCTCTCCACAGAGCCATGTCCGAGTCCTGCAGCTACCCCAACCTCCAACGCCTGCACAACTTACAAACCCCGCCTCATCCAGATTCTTCTGGTCAACCAGAGAGTATTAACACAGTAGACGGTGAGCAGCCAGCCACTGAGAGCTCGGATGTGTCACCAGCTCATTGTCCCCCAGCCTTACTGGATCCAAACCAGAACTGTCCTGTATCACCGCATCAGTCGGAACAAAGCAGGGAGCTCGCCACCGGTGGGAAAGTCACCTTTACGCCTCCTGACAGTTCTACTGATTAGCACAATCTGCAGTGCCTTGAGGAGGAGATCCTGCCAGTGGAGAACCGGTAGTTATGTTTGGATATGATTTGTTATGTTTTATCTCTACTTATTTTAGAACGTACTGTACAATGTCATTGTGTTCCCAGTTGATTTATTCTTTTAACTGGAGTTAAGTTTTTGACATCTGAAATTTGATTTCATAATTAATGTGCTTAAGTGCAACACATTGCCAAGGCACCATCATCTATCACTACTGCAGACGTTGCAGAACCACACGCAGGAGGAGGCGCTGTCTGCCAATGAGCCACTTGATGGATTATGTGAAAATAAAATGTGTGTCCTTATAAGGAAGAGGTTATTTGCTAAAAATCAAGTGGCACTTGATGCAGTTATGACAACTTCCACGTGCAATACCAGGTCATTTGTCATTTTGCCTTCACAACTGGGAAAATGGGAATAGATCATTTTTGAATGAAAAAGTGAGTTGTGTCCCAATTCAGAGGCTGCATCCGCATTCTTTGGTTAGGCTCAGGCGTGATACTCAAGCTTGGCACATCTCGTTGTTTTGCCAACGCAATTTCCTCTTTTTAAATACAGTTACTCATTTAAGGCACAACGAATCCTTCAATTCCTAGGGTCGGAAAGGATCCACCTGCATCTTCGTTTCTCTGGGATGGAAGGATGCATTTGTTGCATTTAAAGGAGCCATTGAAATGGGACAGTCCAGTTTCACCACTGTGATGCTTTTGGTCTTGAAATGCAGCCTCTTAAGGTTGCAGCCACTGAATTAGACACAGCTATAGATTCTTATAAATTTATTTCCCTGAGCAAGAGCAGTCTCTAAGATTGGTGCCTACGAAAGAACAGAAAAAGGCTCCCAGAAAAATTGCACTTTAAGGAGGCACAAAAGAGAGCCTAATGCTGCAGAGAAACTCCTCCTGTAACGTCACAGACTGCATCACACTGGACTGCTTCAGGGACTTGTTTTCAAACGCTTCTCCAACAAAGCCTTAAAGACTCAAGTGATATTTTACTCTCTACGAAGATGCATAACTGTCACAGACTGTGACACTCGGTGAACTCTATTCATTTAACATACACAGCACATGCCTTGTTATAATGGAAGTGATTAACCACAGACTGGATGCCGATATCGCACAGGAGATCTGTTACACCATTTTCTCTCATGCAAGAACTCTCTCCAGTTCGATGATTTGCACAGAGCCACTAACTTTGTCTTGTGGTCGTACGTTTTTTTATTCATAGATGTAGCACCGTTTGCATCGTGAGCCTGAGAGAGTTTGACAGTGTTTTTGTATAAAATGATGTTGACTCAGTGATTTATATGCATGTGATATACGTGGAATTATTCTTCCACTATTTTGGGCTCATGCATATGACACACATTAATGAAACTGAGAGTGGTTTATGCAGTGCATTTTTTCATAATTTTAAGGTATTCAAATAAAGCAATATAAAAAATTACATCAAAATGTGACCGCTTCTGTTTGTTTTATGACATTTCATATACATTTTGGAATTTGAAATGGCATTTACATTTATTTCAATTATATATTCTTTAGTGTATTTGTCAATGCAGCTTTTTATATCTATTTTTGATCAAAATATGTATCAGAGGGTGTGACAGAGGATTTTCATTCCACATGAGGGTATGTTTTCACCTGCGTTTATTTTTCTCTGTTGCCAGGATTACCCAAAAACGACCAAAGCCATTTCCATAAAATATTGTGGAGCAGTGAGGCATGACCCAACGAAGAACCTGATCAATTTAGGAGCAGATCCAGAATAATCTGCAGATCGAAGAGTTTTTTCACTTACTCACTTTTAATATGGTGAAATGGAGTGTTTGCCTTGGTGGAGGTATGCACTCTCTGATTTACTGCAGCATTGGAGACTGAAATTAGTTTTTTTACATTCTTGTCTGAAAAAAAATAGAAGGGCATTTGGATAGCGTATACCTCCGATTGGCCACTTTACCACCATATTGCATATAAATTTATTGAGATCAAATGGATATACCATCTACATAGCAATATTATGTCTTCATTATCTACACATTGGTAGATGCTTTACACACCTAGCTCTAGTTGATTCTGAAATACTTTCCCAAATCTGGAACAGCAACAAATCTCACCTCTGTTAATATTAGCTATCTACCCATGCCTGACATTTTTCATAAAGGTCTCTGCATTATTTCTTGAAGTCAAAAAAATCAAAATAACATCCTCTCTCACAATTTTAAAGAAAGGGATAAAAACAAATCCAACCCTTTGCTATAAAATACCCCGTACCCCACCTTTCCACCAAGTGTCCCAAATATCTATAAAGTAGTTCTTTCATCTGCTAACAGACAAACACACAGCAGTTAAAAACCTCGTTAGCAGAGAAAAACATATTGCAGTCAGCAACCAGTCTGCTCGGTACCAGCATGTAGGGCCTTTAGATGCAGACACAAAACAGCTGAGGATCAGGTGAATCTTTCACATCAATTAGCTGAATTCTGCACTTCTTCCCCTCCAATGTGCTGCAGCTCATCCTCTCTGCCTTTGGTCAGTGAGAAGTCAGGGTCAGGTCGGCACAGCCGAAGGCAACGCTATGAAAAAGATAAAAAGTCGACGATAATTTAGTACAGAGGTGCAACAGAACTGTCATTAGTTGACGGACAACTTGGTTATGTTAAACTAAGCAAGTTGTGAGTCAGCTGGATAATTACTTAATTGCATTGTTGCAGTGGTATTCGCAGTAATTACTATCAAGAATACTGCAATACTATAGAGAATGTAGTTTGTACTACTATGTAATATTTGTACTTCAAATTTAGGCATGTCAAACTTTTAAAGATCTTCCTGCCGACACATTAATAACAATAATAAATACTTATTTTAAAATGTACAGCTTATTTAGTATTTTGATGTTGATCAAAGACTTCCTGACGGAAGCTTGAGCGTCTTTGTGCCGTCATTGTGCCATGCTTGTTGAGTATACTGACTCCAAGCATTCATCAGACTTTAGCTTTTTATCACAGCATTTTATGTGTTCCTAATGTTTTGCATCAGGGTTTTAAGAGGTTAGCCAGGGATCATGAGGCACATGACCTGGATGTTGGTTTCTGTTTCATATAGTCATAATAAGCTGAAAGGACTCATGCCCGCAGTCATCGAGTCAGTTACTGTATATTTACTGATCGTGCTAAACTAATCACATTGTCAAGAAACCTCTACATTGCTTAAAAGGTCCATATATTCCTGAGCAAACTTTAAGAATGGATCATGTCACAGTAGGACAGTTTTCACATTAATCGATTTCATCATTGTCCATACCTGACTGAGGGTTCCAGTCCCAGTCCCCAGTTTATATAATGCCCAACCTGGCACAAGTACAATGGAGGACAGGGCCAGTACCCAGCCCACCACATATGTCCAGAATGGGTACACATACCAGCGATTGAAGGTCAGAGGCTGGTACACCACCAAAGAACTTATAAATGTGACCTGAGGAAGCAAAATTAAACACTTAGTACTTTGGTATTTTGGTTGATGTTTTATAGATGGATGTTTTTTGGGCTAACTAAGCAATCTAGCTTTAAAAATGGGGCTGTATGGATATTAATAATTGTTTCATGTCCCAACAGTGAGGGCCTGACTCACCAGTGAGACCAGCGGTGTGAGATAGAGCCAGCAGATTTTAAAGAATATATTGGCACGCACACCCGTCATATCCTTTATGATGTCATACAACCGCTCGACCCCTTAATGGGAAAGGATTTTGGATTAATGTTACACAAAAATCAGATGAAAACAGATGTGTGCAAGTTACTCTAGAATATTAAGATACCACACTTACCAAATACCCATCCCAGTGCCAGGGTTTCAAACACACAGAGAAAGAGGATGCAGGCTCCGTTACAAGCGTAGTAGTCAAACAATTGGAACACATACATCCCTCCCTGGAGACAAAAACAGAGACAGTTAATTTACTTAACATTTACTGTCAAACTCACATGTATGAACAACAGCAAATAAAACAACACAATAGCTATTTGAGATTTGTACATCCAAGCCACCATACCATACATAACTAGAAAGCATATACTGATGATAGAATAAATAAGCAAATCCATCACATAGAAATTGCTGTATTTTGCTGCAACACATATTGGAGTAACAAATGTGGATACATTTACTGACCTCAGTGATCATAATGAGCTGACAAAAGAAACACGTGAGGCAGAAGAGAAGGAGGAAACGTTCTCGTCGGCCTGCTCTGCGCATTACAGCTGGAAACATGTCTATGATGGACGTAATCACTACCTCCATGGCGACAAACTGTAGAGAAATCAAACAAGACAGAAATGAGCACATGTCCAAATGGAATTGCCTCTCCTTTAGAGTCTGTGTGTCTTACTTGTGTGTCCAGACCCAAAAGAAGGAGCATAATAAAGAAACAGATGGACCACAGCTGAGGCAGAGGCATCATGGCTACAGCCTGAGGGTAAGCAATGAAGGCCAGTCCTGGACCTGGAGAGACAACAGCAGATTGGATCATAGACTGGTCTCCTACTGTCTGCCTCTGTGTAACTTACTGGAAATATCAAATAGGTTTGAGATCTATCTTATTCCATAAACTTCTGTCTGTGGAATACACATGTCATCTTATTGGCTTCACGTTTGATATGTGCACTGTTAAGGGCTCAGAGAAGTGCATTGTCAAATTTGGTGCAATTTTGCACTCACAATACGTCTAATATGAATGATATTTGAATAAACAGGCGACCAGTGCTCTGTAGCAGTCAGCATTGTGCCTTCAGTCCATGGGTTGAGTGAGTCTTCTTCTTCGTCCTCAGATAAACTAACAGCAGCTGTCGGCAAGTGGGTCAACCAGCAGTTGTGTCAATCATTCAAACTTATATAAAGGCCACACGAGTGAATGGAAAGGAAAAACATTATTTAATTTCTAGAAAAGTGTTGTAAAATCGCTTTATTGACGATAAACTAGGTAGGATGAAAGCAACTTTCTTGACCCACAAACCATAGACTGTTAATAAACAAGCTCTGCACACAAACAACAAAAAAAGTATTGTATATTGCAGAAGAGTTTGAAGAGGATCAGTAATGACAAGGAATAACTGAAGTAATTCTGGAGTGTTATCAGAGGTAAAGCAATCAGCCCATTCCATGTAGGCAGGATTAGAACAGGCACTGTAAGCCTGAATGATCCACAGAAGGATGTATGGTTCATAAAATTAAATACAATTTAAAAAAACTATTGGTAATAGTTGCAAAAATTCCATTACATTTATTTCAGAGTTCTAAGTTAACAGCACCACAGGAAACACTGCCACATGTGTATGTATGGGGGATTCTTTTCTGAACTCGCTCAAATCAAAATCCTTTGGGATGACGGGGGGTCACAAGTCTGTGGCACGGTTATTTTGGAGGGCATGGGCTGAAAAGTTTGGGAACCTCTGCTGTAGCTGATGTGGACTAAGACCTGAAAACGACTGCTCTGCTTATCATGTCCTCAAGATGGCAGCAAAGTGTTTATGTAGATTTTCAATCTGTTCAGTAACTACTTACTATCCGAGGACTAACTCTATGTAATAGAAATAGTTTTAAACCTATATTTTGAACAGAATTGTCAGAACGCACAGTTTTATTAAGTGAATCCAGAGCTCTACGTCACCCGTACTTATTGTTTTACTGTCCATTGTATCATGTCCTTAGACACAAGCTTTTGTGTATAATGTCTGCATCTGCAACATCTCACTCTGATGAATGTAAACCTCTGTTCCTGTCTGCACACAAAGCGTTTCACTTATTTCCCTTTGTGGTAAATTATGTCAACAGTGCAGGGAAGTGATTTAAGTTGAATGTGTTAAAGGCACAGTCAATGCCAAGTTTATGTTTCATGTGTAAAATGAGGAGGACGAATGTGTTCTAATACTGAGGTTTTGACTTTGACTGTATATGATGACTAACAATAGGACTGCTCCTCAAAATTGAAGCCAAAGCATCTTCATCACCACCCGGTGGCTGACTGCACCCTCTGTGTTAATGGATGGGTAGACGTCTAGACTAGACATTAAAGTACACGTCAAATATTTCCCCCCCTAAAGACGGTTACTGTGATTTTAGAAAGTTTTTATCGCACTGATGTTTGTCCAAGCATTAGTTTTTCCTATAAGTTTGCTTTTGATGATTTCGAAACAGGGTGAAATGTCATGATTGACAGCTGAGACCTTCTTGTGATTGGCTATCCCCACATCGCTACTGCACAGATTCTGACTCTATATGCACAGGATGGCAGCGTTCGTGTTTTAGCTTAATAGTGTCAGGAAATGTAGAGGGTAAAATCAGTTTTTAAAAAAAAGTCTTCAGTAATTGAAGTTAAAAGTTTAAAGTAAGAGTAACAAGATGACACTCCAAATTAAAATGAGTAGAGGCCTCCTCAAAGTTGTGACAAGTTGCCAGAGTTCAGTGATTCTAAAGAAAAGGGTTTATCTGTCTGAATGCTCCTGGTGAATTGCTTTACCTGACTCGGCCACTTCTGAAATGGGAACGCCTTGCTCATGAGCCATGAACCCCAGCACAGAGAAGACCGCGAACCCAGCCACCACACTGGTAGCACTGTTCAGCAAACACAGCCAAAGACAATCTCTGCAAAAAGATTATGATTCATGAGCTTATAGTACATGGTTGATCATTTTAATACACTGTTGCTTATCTATTGATCAGGTCGAAAAATTAAAGAATTATAAATAATTTCTTAAACTGTATTTGCGTAATTAAAAAGGCCGAACATTGCTGGAGAGTCAAACCCAGGGACACAGTGACAAATACTTACTTATAGCAGTTGTTGTTGTAGGTGTTGTAGCTGCCGAGCACAGTTAAAGAGCCCACACCCACACTGTACGAGAAGAAGATCTGAGCCCCAGCTTCCATCCACACCTGTTTCAACAGAGCAGTGCTGAGCTTTGAGGATTTGTCCACTTACTCTGATGACATATTTCCTACCTATATGTCACCCACCTGAGGGTCTGTGAGTCGTGAGGGTTCAGGCAGCAGATAAAACAACACTCCTTGTAGAGCACCAGGAAGAGAGAGTCCACGAATCAGAAGAATGAATAACATCACATAGGGGAAGGTAGCAGTGACATACACCACCTGGGGAAAATACATTTATAAACATGTATTGTAGACTTTTAATGTGGCACAGTCTGGAGCTTACATAAATACCTTGCCTGTAGATCGGACTCCTTTCCAGATACAAAAGTAGCAGGTGACCCACACGGCAATAAGACACAAAAGCACCTCCCACCTGATGCTGCCTATCTCCTCAATCCCCCCTGAAATAGCCAGCACTCGTCGTCTAGAAAGAGAAATTATCAACAAGTAACACAATATTGTATTCATTATTATTGTGTCTTGCATAAGACACCATCATAATGTCTATTTGGAACATGAGGAATAGCCTGGAGGCTGATTTGTTAACGACAGTCATACTCCCAGAATTCTGTGGCAGCAGAGGATGAGTTTGTCTGATTGGTCAATTGAATGGTGTTATTTCTTGTTGAGAAGTCCACACAGTCATCTAAAAAGGAGATGAGAGAGGGAAAACACAGGAAATGTTTCTTGATGCATTGTTGAGGTTTAAAACAACACTTAAATCATTGCTATTGTTTTCATACCAAATATCTGAGAAAGAGAAAATTGCCCTCCAATCATTATTGATAAATGTTAGTTAGGAAAGCACTTAATAAAATAACCAGAATTGCCGCGCTGCAGTTTTGTGCCCCCACCAATCAGTGCAGTTTCCATCTGCATACATTTTTCTTACAGATTCATATAAGGTCACACTGTGACCCTTGCAATATAATCACAATTTCTGAGAGACAGCTATTCAAAGCTTGAAGAAGATCCTTAAAGGGAGATTTGAGATACGTTCAAGAGGCCAAAATCATGATTAATGAGGTCACCGTGACCTTTAACCCCCAACGTTAAATGTGAACCTAATGTGAGTCTAAGGAAATATTTCTGCCCAAATTCAAGAAATCCATGGATGTTTTCCATTTCACTGCTTCAGTTTATGGTTCCTGGTTGTTGTGCTGGTAAGTTTATTTTTAGACCTGTGCTTTTTTAGTCAAAATGTATGCAATGAAATTGGTCCGTAGTTAGCAATAAAAGACACTGTTCATGGCAATGATCCAGTCATTTGTCTTATATAATAACAGCAGTAAATCATGCATATATTATTGTCCACTCTGTGACACAAGTTAACCTTTGTACCTGTGTTCCAGTCGTTGCTGCAGCTGGACCAGGGCAGCTGGGAGCTGAAGGAGAACACCAGGTAGAGCAAAGCCCAGGCAAGAATGATGATGTAGGTCATACAGCTGTAGAGGAGAATCAGCAGGCCACCATAGCCGATACCTGCATGAAAAGACATTACCTAGAATACCTACATTACAAAAACCTGACTTCCTCCATTTATCTTGAACCCTAAACTCTTTTTGCAAACAAAACCTTCCATTAAAACTGCTCACTCACTCTGAAACTCTGAAATTTCACTTTAAGTTAACTAAATTAGTCCCATTTGAAAGAAATGTTTTTTGCAAATTTCAGGTTGAAAAACAGGTTTTACGCAAGATGTCAGCTAATGGAATGTATTTATAGCATTTAATGTTTCATTTCCAGTCTTTATAAATATATTAAATAATATACATATCTCCTCCAATTAAGCCTTTTGTGATACTGTTGGACTTATTCATAGTTTTCCAAAATATGAATTGTCAAAACCTACAGTATGACATTTAAAGGAGAGATTCAGGTGTCTGAAGCTTATTGACTGTATGTTAAAATGAATAGACTCTGGAGCTTATGCGGAAGTGCCTGAAAACTGTCTTCTGTTAAATGAGCAGCAGAGGGCGACTCCACTGGTTGCGAAAAAAGCTCTGTTTCTACAGAAGTCAATGACAAAATGACCCAAAATTCTCACCTGATTTATAACGTCATTCTATATTTTCCTGTGGAGTTTATGGTCTCAATTAATAGAAGTCTTCTTCAATCCAGCATGATGCTCATTTAGTAAATGATGTTCCCATTTAGAGTAAAATTGAAAATAAAGCACGCATAGATGCAGATGTCAGGTGTGGGTAGGTGTGCAGTGTCCTCAAGCTCTCAGGCTCCAACCACCTGCTCCTCCCCATATCGTTACTTTAAAAAAAAAAAAAAAACAAGATAGCCCAGGACAAAATGCCAAACTCAAGGCTTAAAAAAACATTGACTGTAAATACAGATGGATAAGTTCGCTGCTGCCCAAAAGTGACAGCAAAGCATCTTGATGCCCCCTGGTGGCTGGCTGCAGTCTAGGTCATCAACCCAGCCTCCACCATGTTTAACGATGGGACATGGACAAAACTACAAATCCAAAGTACATGTCTTTGACCTCAAAGAATGGTCTGTTCATTTTAGATATAGTTCTTATACTAATGTTTGTCCAAGATTTTCTGGTAAGTTTTGTTTTAATTAGTTATGAGATGCTAAAAAAACAAGGTGAAATGTCATTATTGACAGATGAGTCTGACTCGTGATTGATCAAGGGCGTGCATCTTTCACCTTTTCACACTTGAGGTCTTCTGCCCAAACCAACACTTGAAATTAGTTCAGGGACTTTATCAAAGGCTATATAGTCCTTGTTTTCCACATATGCAATATAACTCTCCAAGCAGACTTTGATGTGTTCAATCAGTAGTGCGCTCCTTAATTTTTTTTTCAAAAAAAACTATTTTTTAAACAATTTTGTCACTTCCATTACATACAAATATTGTTTTGCTTGGTCAGGGAGTCCATGTTATTGATGATTAGTTAGTCCATTTTTTATATTAGTTTGTGTTGGCTCCATGTAATTTTTATTTCGGTTACTGCCTCACGTATTCTCCCTTTGTGAAGGACGTTTTACCACTGTTGGTTAAGGTTTGGTCAAACATTAAACTAACAGGCAGTCCTGCACCAATCATCATTTCAAAATCGTCTCCAGTAAATCATGTTTTTTCGTCTGGCGCTGACACAATATTGCATGTAGTGTATACCTTCTGCCAGTGGGCATAGTTTCCTCCAGCAGGTTACGCTGCCCTCCTGGGTGTACTGGCCGATGGTGATTTCCAGCAGGAACAGGGGTACACCACATGTCACCACGAATACCACATACGGCACCAGGAATGCACCTAAATTCACAAAAAAAACACATTGCTACCATACAATTGTTTGAGTAATAATCTATGTAGTGAGCATCATATTTGTTTACCCCCTCCGTTTTTGTAGCAGAGGTAAGGAAACCTCCAAACGTTGCCCAGGCCGACAACATTTCCCGCCACGGCCAGTAGAAACTCCACCTTACTGCCCCAGTGTCCTCTCTCCTCCACATCCTCCTTCTTGTTTTGTGTCATAAATTTTTGATTCAACATACCAAAAAACTTCCGTCTGGACCCAGTCGTCTTTGTAACCCAGGCACTTTGTCGTCCAGGTTGTCTCAACCTTTATATTCACTCCTAATTCTGTCATGTAATCAGCAACTTTCTGACCAGTTAATCAGTTCTCAGTGGAAATGTAAATTATCTCCTGCCGAGCATACATTTCAATCTCTAAACTACAGGGATTCCAGTAGAGTTCACACTGTACCTCTGGCAAGGCCCAATAGTCCCCTTATGAAACCACAGTTAAATTGACCAGATTTTTATTTGGATCTGCACCAAACTGCACACACTTATAAATATACCTCGTCTAAATATGCCAGATTTGATTCATTAAGAAAAAAATGCCCTATCTTGCAACGTTAAAGAAATTAAAAGATAAATCCTGGATCTGCCCCCTGATCTGGATACCTAAATATAATAGTCATAGTTTCTTTGCTTCCAGACTTCTGTGTCAGTTCGTCTGCTTAGTTCAGGATCTGTTCATGTCAGTTTTTGTTTCCCCATGATGTTTCTGTGTTTCTGACCTTGGCTCCAGTCATGGACTCGCCATCCAGCTTCGCCTTTGGGTTTAATGTTTAAAGTCTCTTAACCGCCTCTGCAGCTCTTAGTATCTGCATTTGGATCCAGAACAACACCCCAAAATGTGACACCTCTGTATATTCCTACATCCCCATTATTTCCTGGACGAAGAAGTGGTGTCCAAATCAATCACTGTATGGCAGTATTATAATCTGTGTGATATCAGATCTTATAAACTGGTAGAGTATAGAAGTCACAATAGCAAAAGTTATGCTATTGACAGTGATATTCTAATTATAAATTTGTTTTTATTTAGTAGACACTTTTTAAGAATTACACTACATCACTTACATTCAACAAGCATTAAAGACATGTTTTTTGCATTGAGTGAACTTAATGTTTTTCAAATTTCATCCTCCAGAGATGGACAAGCTTTTTAAAGTCTTTGGTTACCTCCTGATTTGGAATAACGGGATACAGTGATCAGCACAACGATGAGTTTGACCTGCAAAACAGTTTAATAAGGTGAAGCTACAGCAATGGAGACCACAGCAGGACGAAGAGCAGGAAATAGACGTCTGGCAGTGTTATCCGCCCAGTTCCACTGGTTTCTGTGCTCCTGTCTCTCTGCTGCCTCTGTTGATCAGGCATTAGGTTGCAACGCTTCATGTTTCCGGCAGTATCCCACACCAGCAGCTCTGCCTGAGCAGAGCAGCAGCTGGACGTGTACATCGCCCACAGTGGCTGAGAGGAACCCTGGACCCATTCAGACACATTCAAAGGGGAGTCTCCCGTCTCCAATCTGGCTTTGTAGTGGTTGTCTCCGCTGGTTGTCTGACCCCTGAGTGACTGCTGCCGGTCGGGGTCAAGCTGGGCATCTCCCATACTGTCCTCTGTGGTTGGAGGGCTAAGGAATAAAGTCAGAATGCCTTCACCCCTCTGTAGTTGGAGGGCAGCAAGGCCAGAGCGCCCTCTGTCTGACACAACCAGAGATACACTCCAGCTGGACTCATTGCAAATGGAAGGACAGGTGGACTGCCCTCCTGCAATGGAGCAGGATGGTGGGAACGTGTCAGGATCCTACAGGAGAAACAGAGAGTGTCAGAGTGATGATCAGTGAGATCACAAAAGTGGACAATATCCTCTTAGTTTTTCAGTTAATGCTCACCGGGGGAACAACAGTTAAGTAAGTGACGGCGTAATTTGAGTCTGCGGAGTCGAAAGCCCGCACAGTGAGGGTGAGTGTGACAGTGGCTCCTGCCTGAGCTGTGGCAGGAGTGTGGAGGTTCACCTGATCGTGGAAAGACCCTTGTTCCTCAACATGGAACCTGACAAACAAAAACTCAAAAGTAATTATATAAGAAAGAATTTCCCTTATATATAATAGGCTTTATTTATTTCATTCAGTACACATATGATAATGGTGGTAATAATGATTCTAATAAAGCATACCATATTACATTTAATGAAAACTATTTTACTTTCTTACTTTACGTAAAGGAAACCCTCAAAGGCAATTCTCAGAGGGACCTGGCTGGCTGTAGATTTTTGTCCTACCTGTGAGGTCCTCTCTTATGAAGATATCCACAGTCGTCATCCATGCTCAGACTGAAGAGTCGGGCCGGGCCGCGGTTTAGGATGTCAAAGTCCACCATTGTGCTGTGGCCGGGTACCAGGCGAGGGACAGACAAAACCTGATAAGGTATTGGTGAAAAGGTACAGAGTTGTATGGAAAGTTGGTTAAGGGAAGGTTACAGACCACAGAACAAAAACAAAATATCTAAAGGACTGTTAAAAGCTCCATAGGATGAAGGGAAACTGCATACGTGGAGTGCGACCGTTCATCTTGTCGGCTTCACACTTTGCAGGTGTATTGTTAATGACCAGCGCTCTGTAGCAGTACAGGGGCGGGGCAGTGTGGCTTCAGTCTGAGGACCAAATGGAACTTGTCTTCTTCTAAATTCTCAGGTAGGAGTGGTCAGCGACTGGCAGCCTGTGACCAATATTATATCGTGATGGATAGATCATTTTTATAATCAAATAAATATGTTTTACCATATCAGGCTGACACAGACATTCACAGGAGTTGTCTGTTATGACAACAACATCCAGAGATTCACTTCCTCTTAAGCAACTTCAGTTTTTACAAAAGTAAAAGCACAACATCCCTTTTTTTCTGTAAGATTGCATTGATGATTAACAGACTCTAAAATAATGACATCTAATGTGCTAAATCCACAAATTAAATCATTCCTTACAAATAAACCACACGTGTTAACAGTAACTAAGCAAATATAGATTCATTTCATGAAAAACATTGAATATAAAATCTTCACTGCAGATAAACCAGGTAGATTTGCTAATTTCACTGACTAATGACAAGGACGAATTCGGAAGTAGCTCCAGAGCATGAACACAGAACAAGAGAACAGGCCATTCCATACAGGCAGCGTTAGAACAGGCTCTGCACTAGTTTTTTAAAAACCGAGTAAGTGTACTGAGCTCCTTGTTACATTTATTATTAGATACTTAAATAATGTCTGACATCACAATACTTTAGCACCTATAGTACCTGTATCTGAACATGAGTGGGCTGCACCATCTCAGTGGAAACCCTCTCCAGCTTGTCTCCTCTTCTGTCTCGGCCTGTGAGTCGAACACAGAAGGGAACTCTTGGAACAGACTCCACATATCCCACCATCTCGTCCACAGAGAAGGATGACGAGAGAGAGGAGGAAGAGGAGGAGTTCAGCTTCATCTGATACAGGGTGTCCCCTTGGGCTCCCAACAGTGTCACATGACTGAAAGACGCGTCCTCTTCTGGAGCCAGGCCTGTAACAGCCAGCACCAGAAAGGCAGGGACACCTAGGAAAAGTACAAAGCAGGTTTACTAAAGGGCAGCCACATTCCTGGGCACAGTTATTACTGTGCGCTGTGACTCATACGTCACTTATTATTTGAGAAAACTATCATCACAATTATAATTACCTGCTACTGGACTACCCTCCACTCTGGCCAGACCTGGGTGTGTCTCATTGGTTACAGTGGCAAAGTAATACAGGAAATCTACACGGCTGTCACCTGGAGATGCAGATCAAAAGCAAAAAAAAAATGTCTTACATTCAGTTGTATAGTATCTAACGTACTGGAAGTAATCTATTAATGGATTTCATGGATTTCATGAATGTCTAAATAGTTTTTTCTTTACCTATCACGTTGAATGTGAGGTGTTCGTCACTCTTGGCGTGGACTTTCCACTTGCCTTGTTGTATGGGAAAAAGTAGGCTGATGCGGTACAGACCCTGAAAGTGCTCCAAGTCTGCCAGGGAACCTTTTTCACTCAATAGAGACTGGCTTTGGCCTGACAAGGAGTACAATCAGGAACAACAGCATTTTTTTATTGTCACATGCAAAGACAGGTCTGGGTTGTAGAATATTTATTCTAAGCAAGTACAAAGTGCAGTTCACAGAAAGTAGGTCCTATAATAAAAACTATAACATAAATTGACCTCCACCAACCAGTGCAGTTTCAGTCTATATAACTTAATTTGAGGTCACTGTGACCTTAACCTTTGACTGCCCAAATCTGTTCAGTTGGTGAGTGCATCTAAGTGAATATTTGTGCTAAATGTGATGACATTTTTCTCTCAAGTCATTCATCAGATAACGTGTTCACGAAGGTGAACACGACATTTACATTCTGATCAGTTCATCCTCAAACCAAATTTGAAGAAATTCCCTCAAAATATTCCTGAGCTGTTGTGGTTTTTAGGTCCAAACATTAGTTCTCTAAGGTCACAGCAACCTTGACCATCGACCATTGACCAGCAAATCAGTTTGTTGGTGAGTCCAAGTGAATAGTTCTACCACATTTGAAGACATGTTATAAAAATAGTTCTTGAGATATCGTGTTCATAAGAATGGGACGGACAGACATTTAACAACATAATGCCTCAGCCAGTGGACGGAGGCATTATGTGTCTATATATTGCTTCTAGATTTTGCAGACTGTAACTGTGTAACATTTACCTGAAGGATTGGTTAGGATACACTCAAGCAGGACGCCAATGATATGTATGGTAACATTCTTCAATGAACTATCAACTCTGAAGGAATGAGCGGACATCAGCTCCTGGTCACTCTCCACATGGAGCAGGGTCACCTGAGGAGAAAGGATGCAGATGTGCTGTATAAATCTGAATGAGAAAAATTTGTTTCCACCTTAAAGGGCCCATATTTTAAATCTTCCTGGGATTTAATTTGAGGTATTAGTACCCCTAAGATGATATATCAGGGGTTTAAAGTAAAAAAACATTCTCTGGAGCTACAGACAGAACAGGCTGTGTACGCCTGTCTCATGAGCCCCTCCTCTGATTGGCTGACTGCACTTTGAGTGACCAGACCTATCACCGGTCTCATTCTGGCGCATTGACTCTCTCTGGTAAACACATCTGAAAGTCACATTGTTATGTTTGCAGCTATAGAAGACCAACTACATATTCACAGTCGGTTACAACAGGATGTTTCTGAACGGTAAGTTACACCGTCCTCATGTTTGTTCAAGTTTTAGTCAATGGTCGGCCAAAGGTGGTGGTGGAGGTGACGGGGAGCGGGGGTGGTGGCTCCGGAGGCTGGACTGGTACCGACTGGTTGGGGCTGAAAGACGATTGCGATCCCATATGACTCATACGGGCGAGGAAGTACGAAACGTGACGTCTCCATAACATATTTCTTAGAATGGACTGAGTCTAAAAGTCTGTGGAGTGACTGTTTTCATACTTTGAGGATCCCTACTGACCCACTTCAAGTAATTATGGATAGTAAAAGCACAGAAAATGTATTTTACACAATATGGGCCCTTTAAAGACATTTAACGTGTCTATAGTCACAATTTCTATAATACAAATTTATCACAATCAGGGTGTGAAAGGTGTCGTTTTTGTTGACAAGGATAATTACAAGACCCCAACTAAGTCAGAAGTGTTTAGTTTTCATACTTTAATCTTTACCATGTGACCATTTTATTTGCATAACTTGTTTGATTTAGTACAACTAATGTTGACCCTCATTCAAAGATCTTCCTGCTGTACCTTGTCAGCAGCTGTGTTATCCTCCACTATGGTGGAAACCCTGTGGATGTCAGAGTTGGAGGTGAATATGGTCAATCCTCCTGACACGGAGGAGAGGGAAGAGTAGAGGGAGAAACGATCGGTTGACAAAGGTTGCGTAATCCTCCTCTTTCTCCTCTTTCTCCTCCTCCTCCTGCTTCTCCGTCTGACCTCCGGTGTGTGGTTGGGATCCTCGGTTAAGAGAAATGTCACCTGTGGGAATATCCGGTCAGAAAAGAAATGTGCTTAAAATACCACCTGACTGATTTCCAGTCCTCTTGATGGCACAATTTCATATCGCAAGTAAGTGCACAGTAGATGCAAGTTACATTAAACCTTCAAAGAAACTTAATCATTTCAACTGGATGTGTACAATACTGAACATAGTGTAGCTTTTATTTTAGGGAAATAATATTTGACTTAAAAACCCACCCTGCTCTGTTTCTCAAGTGCAAGTGCCTTCACCGCATCAAACAAGTGGGCATCTTTAGGGGAAGCATCAGTGAATACAAAGATCTCTGACAGCGGTGGACTGTGAGTGAGTGCCAGCTGTAAACACAGAAAAAGAAAAAATTACTACGGCAACTTTCTCCTCTCACTATCCATGTGATCACTCATACCTGATCACTTCTCCTGGGACAAAAGAAGTAGCTTCTACAGTTACCTGAATGGCAGAGAAACACATCTCTGGTTCGTCTCCTCCTCCCAGCGCCATCAGGTTCTCCATTTGCTGCATGAACTGGTTTGGGTCATCGGTCTCATACACCGGTCCTACGGCTGAAGAAAATATTAGGTGGATTGGTTTTTGAGCAAACATGAACAAATTTATAATTGTCAAATTTAACCTTTTAACGTATTAAAGCTTAATTAAATTAATCAATGCAAAATTTAGTGGCCTTACAATGACTTTTTTTGCAAAGCAACAGATGGTAAAATAGGATAAGATCATATTTTTTTCATCCTTTTGGGAAAATTTTGCCAAATGACAATGAAAGAATTGAGAAAAAATAATTTGATACGCACTTTGACCTTTTAGTTTGGTCCATGTCTTATCAACAAAGGAGATTTATTACCTACACTGCAATGAACCACTAGGGGTTGATCAAGATGTTTTGGCTTCACTTTTGAGGGGCTGTCCTCATTATGTGAGTCATGGATAACAGTTGTATGGTAGGAAGTTCTTAAAGGGATAGTTCACCCACAAACTTAAATTGACCCATTATCTGTTATACTCCTCCGGAGCCTCTTGGATATTAAGGACAGTTTGACACCACAGGAGCAGTACGGAGGCATTTGATGTTTTTTGGTGTTTTTTTTTTTGTTGGAAAAATTGGTCATCATTTAATTCAAGTGTATTGGACTTGGCTGGTTTACCACTGAAACCCTCAAAGTGTTTTGTCGACTCAAACACTTCATACACCCCTCCATCTGCATAGAGGGTAGCTGGTGAGTAGATCATGAGTGAATTAGCTTTTTTTGGTGAACTACCCCTTTAAAATGGGGTTTTACATAAGAGAGCTAGGTCAGATCCTGTGACTGACGTTTCCAGCTCCACTGTTTTCCATTCAGACTGACAAATACTTCACCTGGGTCATGGAAGGGCACGAGTAGGAAGGTGCCTGTCTGCGCCGGGCTTCTGGCTCGGCTCTGGATGATGGAGTGAGCCCGGAGGCGAGCAGCAGTGATCTCCTCAAACATGCTGCCTGTGGTGTCCATAACAAATACCAAGGCTGGGGCCTGCTTCACGCTGAAGAGCCTGGTGAGGGATATGAAGACATAGTACTGTAATGCCATTTTGGATCTAACTGTTTGCCCTAAATATGCTCAGTGAGTTCAGGTAAAGTAGCCTGAATCAGCAGTATGCTCTACTAGGAATGATTTCTTAAGTGTGATACCAAGGTAATGTTTGTGTACTACAAACCGGTGCAGCAGAGTGCAGGACTGTTATCACAGATCAATGGCGTGTGACTGAGGACAGCTGTGTGTTCCAAACCTTGTGTATAAAAGCCCGCTCGTCATAAGAGACATTTGTCTGTCTCTTGAGCCCAACTTGGCTTTAAGAACTCTGTCCCTATTTGGCCAAATAGTATCCTGTACCTTTGTTTGTGTTCAATGAACTCTGTGTAATATTGCATCTCGACCAGTATTCAATACCTTAAAACTTGATTCAATCATTCAGTGTAATTGTTTAATTCCTCACCAGGGGTTATATGCAAATTCCCACTACAAGTTCATATACTCAGCAGCTGAAATTCGTAACGTGATATATTCAGAAAGGGATTGGCCAACAAATTATGAAACCTTTAGTATTCAGATGATTGTTTTTATTGTTATTGAATCTTACCGAAGGAAGGCTTTGTCACCCACGTTGTCTCTGAGGTCTCTCAGTGCAGTCAGGGTGGCCTCAGTCGCCAAAGCAGCAGCTTCCACATGGAGGTAATAGTGAGGGGAGAATAGAGGGGAGGTGCTGTCTTTGTTGATGCCGCCTTTAGCCCCCATAAAGCGGCTACTGTCCAGAATTCCTCCATGACTACATTTACCTGGAAATTGAAAAGCCGTTTAAACACTTGATACAGAAATGATTTTGACTTCAGAGTTGGGCCATCATACCTTGAGGTTTTGGAGGGAAAGTGCTGAAGTAGCCAGTGGTGAGCAACTGGGAGTGCTGCTGTGCATTAGTCAGTCTTGGCATTAAGTTGTTTCGACAGGTGGCACTGAAGCACTCCATACAGGTAGGAATGTCCTCTGTGGACCGAAAGGTATGCTTTAATTCAAACTCCTCACTGCAGGGTTGGGGTTAGATGCCTTTAACCCCACCATGGATGGAATGTCTTTTCTTCAATGTCACATTCACTGAGTGAAGATTTGATCCAGTATGCATTATATTTCATTGCAGTTAATCTGACAAGTTATAGAGCGAAGCACTTTTAGCACTAACTATACGTATTGCAGTTTTGCTGTGGTGTTGTTGGCCATAAACATTTTACCTTTCTTTATATTATGATTTTTCTGCATCCTTCTAGTTCTGTATGACTTATTTCTTGTTTATTAAACTCATGTATCTCTGCTACCTGCCTGTCTGTCTGCATTTGGGTCCTGCCATGGTTAAAAACCATAGGGGCTTGATATCTAAATTATGACATGGCATTACTGCTGATGACTTTTGATTTTAGAGATACATAAAACTGTGTACAGTCATGTTATTCTGGTGGGATCATTTTAATTATTGATGATCTGCAGATTTGGGCCATAGTAGCAATTAAAACAAGCTTTTAAAAAATTTGATGAAGATATTCGATTTACCAGCAGTTTAGGCCTATTACTAAGTTAATAAAAAGCATCCGGATGAAAAATAAAACATAACTGTTGTCGAGGCACTCATCTAAGTTGATTTTGATTGACATCATTATATGCCTACTTAACAAATTCCTGGTTGGGATAGGAAAGTTAAAATAATCTCCTCTCCTGAACATTATTCCTTGAACCTAATGGGAAAATGTCTTAGCATCATGGAAAGCTGTGAAGGAGAATCACAGCTCATGAGATCAGACAACATCCTCAATCGATGCTCATTAGGAAAACTCACAAAGTCTCATAAAACATCAAATCAAAACAGTGTATTGTGCAAACCACTGCTGATGTGATGAAGTGTGTCGTAGTGGAATCACAGGGGTGAAGATATGAGTTACCTTTAGCCACAGGGATGACTGGCTCCTCTGGCTGCAGCAGGTGGAGGTATATGGAGTGTCGGCCCATCTCCACCCAGTTACTGTGGCTGTAGAAGTCCTGGTATAACACACGTTAGAAAGACTTGAGGCCTTTAACGCACATATCTAAACAAAATCCTTCGTAGTTATCTTGATCCTTTCCAATCTTTGTTAACAAACAAGTCTTTAACATTTCACATGTTACATTTGACTGATGTCCAGAAGTAATGCAGGTTTCATTACAATTGTAATGTAGCCTATATGATATAAGTTGCGGTTTATTACCATTGCACATTATACACAGTTTTGTTATCCTAATTTCGGGGCTGCTTAGTACCTGCAGGGAGTGAAATAGCTGGCCCAAGCTGTGACGGGCACTTTGGTACTGTTTGGCCCTCACTGAGAGCAGAGTCTGGGCCCAGAACTGCCGTAACATCAGTGTGGCGCTGTCCACGCGCTCTGAATCAAAGTGGTACACCGGGTCAGACCTGGTGGAGCTCAGGAAGTCCATGGCGGCATTGGACTTCACCACCTCTCCCAAAGCTCTCCAGAAGCCACGGCCTAGTCCGGTCTGGGAGGGACACATTTGTTACAATCTTTGGAATGAGATGTAGTTGTGGTGAATTTATGAACTTTTATAGTTCTCAAAGCTCTTATGAAATCCTTGATGTAAAATAAATTGTTGGCCACTGATGTTGGCTCACTTCAGTCATGTAGGGTGGCCCTGAGAGCTCAGACTAAGGTGTCCCAGCAATGTTCAACACGTTTTATTGTCCCATGGAAACACTTTGATGTTTTGTGAGAATGTGGCTGAGTCGCAAGTATTTGGCTGCGTCATGAATACCTGGCTGTGTTGCAATGATGTTTCCACCATTTGCATGTGTTTGGTCCTTTTGCTTGTTTTCTCTGGCCACGGTGGTGATGACCTCAATAATGGTATCTGATATGATTGAATGAAGTCTACAAAACAAAAGAAGCCTTCTCTATGTGTTCTAAACTGAATGTGCAGTAACCATCCTGACACAGCTCACCTGTTCCTCTGCAGGGTTTCCCTTCAGCGTCTCCAGGGTGACATTGAGGATGGCCTGCTCTGTGATATATTGGTGCGTGTGTGAGTCCCAGGACAGCGTTAACACTCGGGACCAGAAGTTGGGGAGGAAGCCCATGCATGGTAAAGCCAAGAGGAGAAGGTAAGTGAGAACAAACCAGCACATTAGCTTCCCACCTCTTTCCCAGATTCTGCCCATTGACATTATGCCGTGTAGATGGGCTGAGCAGGTCACATCCTACCTGCATGAAATAAAAGGCCTTTGCAGTCAGTCGCAACACAAAAACACATTTGAAATTCAGCTGAATTGACTCAACATCTCCATGCAAGTCTTTTACTTATTCATGATTTTGTCACATGAAAGGCAGTTCCCTCTTACTAAGTGGTATATGAAGTGACCTGTCCCCCATTGTTCAGAAGAGATTTGTGCTAATTTGAACAGCCTATTCCGCTCATCCATGTGTCCTTTTCTGTCATCACCCACTTCTTAACAATCCCCCCACCCCAAAACCTCCTCCCATTTTTGTCAACTATGTTTGTACAGAGGCCTCTATTGTTCTTTGCCCACTTTATTCGGATACAATACTTTGGTTTTGTTCCCACAGTCTGTGCTGGGAGACACCGAAACAAAGCACCGTTAAACAACAGCTCCTTCCTCTCTGCCTCAGCCCCCAGTCAGCCAATCCTAACAATTGATCGGTGTGCTTATTCAAAGGCAGAGTGCAAGTACTAATTCATTCATTCTGCAGGAATGACACAGTTTTAGATACTTGTACACAGATTATTAAACAAAGTTTTGGTTTTTAACACCTTCAGAATCTTTAGGGCTTGTGGGCTGGTTCACATTAAACAACTTTGCATCATATGTTGCTTAGTTTGTCCATCATTACTAAAGTAGTAAAATGGGTAATTAACTAGAGCTTATTTTTGCACCAAAAATCCTCTTTCATAATGCTGCAATAATGTAATAAAGAGTGTGCATGTATTGTTTTACTTTCTAAATCATGTTTTCTATTTAAAAATGCAACTACAAGCATTTCCATAAAATTGCACATACAATCTAAGTAGTTACACAAATTAAAAAAACGCTCTCACCTCAGTTCATCTGGTCAGACTCCTTCTCTTTAGTCTTGCTCAGATGTGCATTTGGCAGAGTGGTCTCCGTTACAGTGCACAGGATGCCGCACGTGTAGATTCATATAACCTGTGAGCAGAAGGAGCTGTGTCTGCTATCACAGCTTTCTAGTTTGTGTATTGAAATTATGTAATCTCAACATTTGTCCGTCCTTGGGGTCTCATCTCCAGCCAGCTCCTCAGTAAGAAGAATAACATCCAAGTTAAGAATGGAAGAAGCATGAGGGTCTGGTTGACACTGCGCGGTCTTGGGTGTGTTTCTCATTGAGGGGGGCACACCGTGAGACAGAAGAAGTCCCGTCATAGCTCCCTTACAGCCCCTCATGCCCCTCCTTACCCCCCATTATTGCATGGTGCATTGATTTACCACAAAAGGGCCGCATACATTATCAGCCAGGGTGTTTGACTCATGCCTACCCCAACCCCCCCATGCCCTTTCTGTCTCCATCACTCTTGCTTTTATAATGACGCCAAAAAACCCACTGCTGCTTTTCACAACTGCTAACACCACAGCCCCTTCCTCACTACCTAGTTACCCACTCTTTTAATGGCAACGCAAAGAAGGGAATCAGTTGCCAGCCAACGCAGGGGACGGTGTTGAACTTTGTGGGACTGAATGTGGTGAAATGAACGGAGCATTCTTAAGCTTTGGTCTTCTGTTGTTTCTGAACGACATTTTTAAAGAGATAATCTAATTTTCCAGAGCAGAAATAAGGCACAAGAAGGAAGGTTTGTTGATGTAGTTGTTGTGAACCAGGACACCTACTGAACCAGGAAAGACGTGTAAAAACATTTAGACATTGTGCGATGTATGTAAGACCACCCACATATTTCCAGAAAGAAAAGGAAGAGATTTCACAATTTTTTACTGAACCTCTTCAGTTAACTGGAACAAGGTGGGGGGTTGAGGTTTTTGCAGGTTTCCTGTTCACTTGCAGAAAATCCTCACAGGCCAGTGTAACCATCACCAGGTTTACAGTAATAACCACCACTTTTTACTTCTTAGAATTGAATGCACAGACTATCCTTATTTCTAAATTAAAAATGAAGCTGTAAAAAATGTAGAAGATTTTTGACATGATGTCAAGTTCAGTCAACTTAGGCATTGGACCATGGAAACAGACTCCAGTTTTGAAAGCTGATAAGGAGCATACACATGTATAATAGTGTAGTGTGTAGTAGAGAAACATCACCACCCAATACAACAGTGTTGTTTTAAGTAAATCAATGGTTATCAATAGTTCTTCATCATAAACTGTTACAGTTCCCTTTAAATAAACAGGGTAAGGTTAGGGATAGGCATGAATTTGTCATGGTTAAGGTTAGAGATAAGGTTTTGGTTAGGCTTCACACAGTGAATGGAAGTCAATGTGTGTGTATTTGTGTGTGTGTGTGTGTGTGTGTGTGTGTGTGTGTGTGTGTGTGTGTGTGTGTGTGTGTGTGTGTGTGTGTGTGTGTGTGTGTGTGTGTGTGTGTGTGTGTGTGTGTGTGTTTGTGTGTGCTCTACAAGTCTTGCGGCCTGGTCTGGTCTGGTAGGGACACATTTGTTACAATCTTTGGAATGAGATGTAGTTGCGGTGCATATATTAACTTTTATATTTTCTCAGAGCTCTTATGAAATCCTTGATGTAAAATAAATTGTTAGCCACTGATGTTGGCTCACGTCAGTCATGTAGGGTGGCCCTGAGAGCTCAGACTTAAGTGTCCCAGCAATGTTACACATTTTAGTGTCCCCTGAAAACAATTTGATGTTTTGTGAGAATGTGGCTGAGTCATAAGTATTTGGCTGCGTCATGAATACCTGGCTGTGTTGCAATGATGTTCCACCATTTGCATGTGTTTGGTCCTTTTGCTTGTTTTCTCTGGGCCACAGTAGTGTTGACCTAAATACTGATATCTGATAAGATTGAATGAAGTCTACAAACCAAAATAAGGTCTCTATCATGTGTTCTAGGGCCTGCTCTGTGATATTTTGGTGCGTGTGTGAGTCCCAGGAGAGCGTTAACACTCGGGTGTGTGTAGGTATGTGTGTTGTGTGTGTGTGTTTGTAGATGGATACATGGGTGGGATCTAGGTTGAGAAAAGGATCAGTGAGGGAAACAGTGAAACTCCACCCGTCACATGTTCACTCCGTCTGACAGTATGCAGTGGGCGTGTCTTTGTTTTGAGAGCTTATATTCAAGCAGCATTCTTCCGTGTTTTACTTCCTACTGTGGCCACCGACTGCACAAGATACAAGTTCTCTGTAAAGGTAGGCACCTGCTACAGTTTTTACAAGTTAAATACAATAGCCTTTATTGACGGTCTATAGTCTACTGTACTTATAGGTCAGGATGATACGTACAGTGTAGTAAACCTACTGTATGATGTACTTCAGGTGTATAATACACCAGGTGAACAGTGCCACCTTTACACAGGACAGTGTCATACTCACTCTCAAAACACACTTTAATGTTCCATCATGTCTGCCTACATACACAAGTACTTATGTAAATTACAGGTTGCTGTTGTCAGTAGTTTTTATTCAGTTCTACTTCTATGGTGAGTAAGGTGGAGATGTTACAATTTTAGAGAGAGACCCCCAATCAGAAAGCACAACTTGTTATATAATTTATAATCATTTCATATCATGCCAAATGAAAAGCAAAAAAACTTTTATAATTGTATGAAATATAATGCATATATATAATTCAGATTCTCTCTTGTCCACTGTATCTTAACTGTATCTTGTTTTCTGTCTATTACACTTGCAACATTTCCTTTTATACAGGAATAACTACCTTGATTGTGTTACACGCTGAACTGACATGATGGTGAACTGCTGTGGTCTACTTAATACCAACAATGAGCCAGGTACACAGCTGTCATAAAACACAACTAATGTTTACTTTATACAAACGATCAATGCAAGTGTGTGTTTTGGGGCTTTAGGGTGGCAGAAAAGGGCTTTCAAACGTTTTGAATCTTTTTTTTTTTTTATAATTTATTTTTAAAGAAACAAAGATACAATGAACATACATACATAAAACGAAACAAAACAAACAAAAAGAAAGAAAAACACTTTTTGGTCACCTATACATTTTTACAGATGGTACACTGATGATGATAAATGTCAATTCATATAGTAACAGGTCAGTGATGATCCTGTGAGGTTAAAAACACAATCCATTTTTGCCAATACTGCAGATATTTGTCAAATCGTACATTCAGTGAAAAAAACATTCTCTCCATATTTTGAATATCAGTTACAGTATCTATCCAGTCAGTCTCTGTTGGGGGTTCAGCCTGTAGCCATTTTCGTGTTACAGCTTTCTTGCTGGCTGCTAATAGTATTTTTAACAAATATTTGTCTTGCACCTGGTGAGCTGCAATATTGCCCAAATAAACTGTAGAAAAGGAACAGTCAAATCCATCTCCAAAAACAGTCCGTATTACTTGTGTTACCACCTGCCAGTATGGCTGAATGGCTGGGCAGCTCCAAAATATATGGAAATGATCTGCCAGCTGCTCTCCACATTTCCTCCAACATAGACCCGTTCCTGCCTCACTTGTTTGTACACATTTTAATTTAGGAGTTATGAAATATCTCATCAGATTCCGCCAACAGAAATCCCTCTAAAGACCCGAGCTGGTGGAAGTGGACTGCACAGAGCACATATTTGACCAGTCCTCCTCTGAAATGACAAGTCCAGATTCTTTCTCCCATTTTAATCTAACCTTATCTGTTGAGTGTTTTCTACTGGATTGAATACTTGAGTATAATTTTGAAACAAGTTTCCTGTTGTCCATATTTTTATACATGTCAATGAATATGTCAATTAAATTAGCATCACATTTCTCCTTGGATTTAATCACATTATTGAAGTAGGTCCTGGTTTGTAAATACCTAAAAGAATCCAGTTTTTCCAAACCATACATCTCTGAAATTTTCTGAAAACTATCCAGTTCTCCCTTTGATGAGATTGAACAGTAAGAAGTGATGCCTATTCTATGCCAATACCTAAACCTCCCATCAATCCCTGCCGGCTTAAAGTCCGGGTCAAAAGCGACCCATCTCAACAGTCTAGACCGTCTTTCAAATAGTGGTGATCTACATTCTTTAAACCAGATTCTAAGAGGGACTTTGGTCCATTGATTTAAACTTTTAACATGCTGCTTGTACAAGATTTTGCTACCTAATATGGATTGTAGTGGTATATCCAGCTGTGAGGTTTCCAAATCCTTCCATTTTGCTATATACATTGGGTTACAGCAACATGCTAGTGGTCTTAATTGCGCCGCCTTGTAATAATCTGTTAAACATGGTAAAGATCTACCCCCTTTTTCTTTAGAAAGTTGCAAGTTCTTGGTCTTCTACCCCCCCATATGAATCTCGATATCCACCTATCCCATTCATTAAATTGTTGCAGTGGTACTTCAGCTGGCAAGGATTGAAAGAGATACAAGAGTCGGGGGAGTACATTCATTTTTATCGTTTCTATTCTATTATGCATATCTAAGGGAAGTTGGGACCACCTGTCGATATCTGCCCTGATGTTTTTACTTATGGGGCCATAATTGCTATCATATATTTTTGAAATGTCCTTAGGTATTTGAATTCCCAGATACTTTATGTCTGATGAGGTCCATTTGAAGCCAAATCTATTTAGCATGTCTTTCTGAGGGGTGTAGTTATAACTTAGAGTTTGCGTTTTTTGCACGTTTAATTTATATCCTGAGTGAGCTCCAAAATCTTTAAGCGAAGACATCAGTCTGGGAATGCTGACCTCTGGTGTCGTAATAAAAAGTAATACATCATCTGCATATAGACAAATCTTCTGCTGTGTACCTCTAATCATGACTCCTTTTATCACTTCCTCATCCCTGATTGACTGCGCCAGGGGCTCAATAAATAAAGCAAAGAGGGCGGGGCTGAGGGGGCAGCCTCTCTCCAAGTTGACAACCTGGGAGAGGTGTCCATTAATCTTTATTCTGGCATTTGGTGAGGAGTAAAGAGTTCTAATACAGTTAATAAAATCATCCTTAAAGCCAAATCTTCTCAACACCAACAACAGATATTTCCAGCGAACCGAGTCGAACGCTTTTTCCGCTTCTAAGCTAATCACTGTGGCTCCAATATTCCCCTTATTCACATGATCGATAACGTGTAGCACCCGTCTAATATTATCTTGTGTCTGCCTTTCACGCACAAAACCAGTTTGGTCTGGATCCACTAGTTCTACTATTATATGCTCTAACCTTTTTACTAATATTGACGCATACAACTTGTAGTCTATATTGAGTACAGAAATTGGTCTATATGAGCTGCATTCTTTTCTGTCCTTCCCCTCCTTAGGAATAACCGAAATGATTGCCTCCCTCCATGTACCTGGTGGTTCACCTTTTTTAAGTGTATAGTTAAAGCAATCAGAAAGCATAGGTGCTATTTGATCCTTAAAGGCCTTGTACCACTCGGCTGGGAAGCCGTCCGTACCCGGCGCTTTGTTTGCTTTTAACCTAGAGATTGCTTTCCCTATTTCCTCCATTGTAATCTCTGCCATCAGGGCTTTATTCTGTTCTTCACCTATTGAGGGTAGATCCATTGACTCCAGAAATGAGCTTATTTCCTGAGGGCTAGTTGTATTTGGTTCCTTATATAAGTCTCTATAGTAATTTTCAAAAACATGTTCAATATCCTCTAACTTATGGCATAATTTTTTAGTTCCAGGGTCCCTTATTTCATATATGGAGCTGTCTGCTTGTTGTTTCCTTAACCTCCATCCCAGAAGCTTCAGGGCCCTTGGTCCATTCTCATAGTATCTCTGTTTTGCAAATTTGGCTTTTTTCTCTAATTCTTCCTCACATAGTTTGTTTATTTCTTTTCTGACATTTCTTATTTGATCTAGAATATAAGCTTCCTTACTTTCAATGTGTTCACTTTCTAAAACTTTAAGATTCTCTTCTAAATCAGACAGTTTTTTATATCTTTCCTTTTTTCTGTGTGAGGTCAGTGCTATAAGCTTTCGTCTGATCACTGCTTTTGCAGCGTCCCACAAAACACTTGGCGATACTTCTCCATTATTGTTATTGTCCATATAATCTTTAAGTTCATTCTGCACATATTCCTTGCATGTCCTGTCATTCAAGATGCTTGTATTGAGTCGCCAGAGCGTGTTTTTCTTTTTATTATCCAGATGCACAGTTCAATAAACAGCTGAGTGGTCAGATATGTCTCTGACCCCTATTCTACAGTCTTTAAGTCTGTGTCTGTCTGAGTTGTAAGTAAAAAAATAGTCGATTCTTGAGTATACCCTTTTACTTGCTGAATAGAATGTAAATTGTTTTTCTTCTGGGTGGAAGTCCCTCCATACATCGATCAGATGTACACAACTGTCATAAAACGCAACTTATGTTTACTTTATACAAACGGTCAATGCAAGTGTGTGTTTTGGGGCTTTAGGGTGGCAGAAAAGGGCTTTCAAACGTTTTGAATCTTTAAACATGAAAGTATAATATACAGTTTAATGCTTAAGGGAATTCAGCAATTCAGGAAGCTTAACTTTGTTTTCTGTTCAAGTTCACTGTTTACGTGTGTTTCTTGCTCAGTTCCCCTGAAGAGCATTGAGGTGGAGCTGGAGGTGAGGGACCATGTGGCGACAGTGGTCTCCACTCTGAACTACGAGAACAAGGAGGACAAACCTCTGGAGGCTGTTTTCGTCTTCCCTCTGCCTGGAGATGCTGCTGTCTGTCACTTCAGTGCTCAGATTGGACAGACACAGATTGTAGCTGAGGTGAAGGAGAAACAGAAGGTGAGCTGGACAGTGATGTCTCACTCAGTGTGTCGGATCCTAAAGAACCAGTAAAACAGTGAGTGTAGATCACGTGTGTTGTGTCTGTGTCTTCAGGCTCGTGAGGATTATGATGATGCGCTGAGCGCCGGTCAGCAGGCCTTCCTGTTGGAGGAGAGCGAGCAGAGTCCAGATATATTCACTCTGAGTGTGGGCAGTCTGCCTCCAGGAGAGAGCGCCTCCGTCAGGCTGGAGTACGTCACTGAGCTGGCTGTGCAGGCGGATGACGGGCTGAGGTTTTGTCTGCCTGCTGTGCTCAACCCTCGTTACAAAGCTCAGGGTAGGAAACCCAGCCAGCACTTTGAACCCTTCAAACATCAACACACTAAAACCTTGGATTAACTGCGGCAGTCATATTTTCCATGTGACATGATTGTCTGCATTAATGCAAATGGCCTGTATTTATAGAGCTTCCAGTCTTTCCAACGCGCTGTATAGCATAAGTTGCATTCACCTAGTCATGCACTCAGCAACTCTTTAGGCAAACCTTTCATGCAATTTGGGCTTCAGTATATTGCATAAGGACACAGTGGAATGCACAATAGTGGCGCCAGGAATCAAACCACCAACCTTCTCTACCTCCTCAGCCACAGCTGCCCCAGTAGTACTATAAAAGAGGCCTGATATAGTGTAGTGTGTGGCTCTGTGTTTTTACATAACTTGGGATTTGGTTTAATGGACTCAAACCCTTCACCCTCCTCTCTATCTGCATAGTGGTGAGTAGATGATTTTTCGGTGAACTATCCCTTTAATACCTATACATGTCCATCCTCGAATAGCCACCAGCATCTTGTTTTAGTTTGCCCAGTGCCTATTACTGAGGGTTTGCTTAAATGTAATGCAATGATTTTTTGATAATTTCTAACTTAAGGCAGTGAAGTTGCTGGTGTGCAGGTGACCTCTGTTCCAGCCTCTCTGGTTCCCTACAGTCTGTCGTTTTCTGTCCGAGTGTCGTCTTCTCGTCCAATCTCCAAAGTCGAGTCCAGCTGCTCTCTGGAGTCTCTCCAGTACGGCAACACAGAGCAGACGCAGGCCACGGTAGGTTAACTGCTCACATGTCCACTGTGTGTGGTTGTTCCTCAGCACTGAGAGCTACAAATATAACTGAGTGTGCTTTGTGAACTGCAGGTCAAGTTGGCTGCAGGACACCTGTTTGACAGAGATGTTGAGCTGCTGATTTATTACAGAGATGCTCACAAGCCAACTGCTGTGGTGGAGGCAGGACAAGCCTCTGCTCAACCTGGTGAGTGAAAACGAGTCAGGTTGTTGTTTTGCACATTAGTAAAGTTGATCATCCTCGTCTTCCAACTTAAGGCCAATTTATGCCTCTCCGTTATTTCTATTACGGACAGATAAGACCGCCCTATCCGTCGTGAAACGTCCTCTCCGAGCGCCTCCGACAGCTTTTCGTACACGTCTGATTTTTCTAACTATCCGTCTTCATTTTGGAGACCCGACGGACCGCTCTTGGCTGTGATTGGTCCGCGAACGACATCATTTCCGTATGACGTCATTTCCGTATTTCCGGACATCAAACTTTCTGTTTACTTGTAGCAACAAACACGAACACAACTATGATTCTACGATTAATGTGACGTGTGTGTTAAGCCAGCGGAGTTGTCCGGCTGACGGTGGCTCGTTCGAGCACTGAGGGCATGTGTGCACGGTCACATACGGTTATAACGAGCTTTCAAAACGGCGCTAGCAGGCTAGGCTAGCCACCATGCTAACTGCGGTGGTAACAGTGCAAGAACCCGCCGTCATGACTTTAATTCCACTTCTATCATGACACTGTTTCTATAATACCGTCAGGTTAGAAGCAAACACTGGGTAGTAGTTAGTGCCGGGAGTCCCTGCTGACTGTGTGTGGAAGCTGGGGGGGAGCTAGGTCCGGGTAGCTTCTAGCTACATGTAGCCTCAAGCAGATTCAAGCTGTGGAATCAGCAACACAGTTCGGAAACAAGACAGGGGAACCGCTGCGCTAAGAAACGATTACATCAGCATCTTGACACGCTGGGTGTCACTTTATTTAGATCTGTTAGTTGCCATGGTTCAGTGTGTGGGACGCAAGCTAACATGTCAACAGAGACACGTGGACTTCTTCTTCCCAAATGGGGTAGGCTTCTCTGAGCTCGTCTTCCGCTGCGCCACCTATGGGTTTGGCGGGGAATTGTTTTTAGACGGATAGTCGTCGGAGAAGTAAAAATCAAAAAGACACTTTGTCTCCCGCTGAGACCTCTCCGAGAAACGGATACGTAGAAGTATATAAGAGCCTTTACTTACACGTGTTGGAATAAATGATGTTTCAGGGAGTCTGATGGGCGACCCAGTCCTGATGCTGAGCCTGTACCCTGAGTTCCCCCAGTCTGTGATGTCTTCACTCGCCTCACAGGGAGAGTTTGTGCTTCTACTGGATCGATCTGGGAGTATGGGTAGTCCAATGAGTAATGGCAAGCGGCAAGAAACTCGAATTGCCAGTGCCAGGGTATTCAGCGAGTGTAAACTCTGTCTTTTTAACTTTTCATAGTGTCTCACACACAGTTACCTTCACCATCTTATTTCTACTTCCCTCAGGATACTCTACTGCTCCTGTTGAAGAGCTTACCAATGGGCTGCTACTTCAACATCTACAGTTTCGGCTCCAGCTTTGAACACATCTTCCCGTAAGTCACTCAACAACACACAACAGGTATCCTCCTGTCCTTGTTGTTAATGCTTGTTTGTGCATGTGTGTTTACATGTTTTCATGCACATGTTCGATCGCAGAAAGAGTGTGGAGTACAGTGAGAAGACCTTAGAAGAGGCCCTGAAGAAAGTCGAATCGATGCAGGCAAATCTGGGAGGAACAGAGATTCTGAAGCCCCTCTCAAATATTTTAAGCCAGACCTGCATTTCTAATCAACCTCGACAAGTAACTCACTCACATACACACACAGCCATGAATACACACAATTTCAATAGTATAAATGAAAAGGCTATTTCTGTATTTCTATGTTTGTTCCAGCCTATACTGGCAAACTCAAGACAGATGTTTTAGATCTGATGATCACACTGCTATTACCAATCCGTCTGTAAACTCAGTTTAACCCGCTCCAATAATGATCATATAGACAAATAAATACAGAAAAGATTTAATACATAGTAGAAGAAATACATCAATAAATACATTTTAAAGTAAATCAATGCACTTCTTCATAGTGTTTAACATGCATGTCATCAACATAACTTAAGACTATACCATTCCATTAGCACAGAATTCCCAATGTCTTTTTTAAATGGTACATATAAATCTGAACAATGACGCTCATACTTGTGACCATTGTATTTGATTCCACCATTAAAAACAGTTGTGTTACTACAGAGGCATCTTAACAGTGCTCTCACAGAACTACGTAGATGACTCTGCATGTTACTGGGTGTGCTGGTATGTAACTCCTGTGTACACTCTCCTCCCCAGGTTTTTGTCTTCACTGACGGAGAAGTGTCAAACACCAAAGAAGTGATTGATCTGGTGAAGAAGAATTCAGGTTCCCACAGGTGAAACCACAGAGTCCTGCTCACAGTGTGTCCCATGTTGTAATGCTGTCTGTGTTAAACACTTAACTACTGTGTTGTAGGTGTTTCTCTTTTGGGATCGGGGAAGGGGCCAGCTCTGCTCTTATCAATGGGTTGGCCAAGGAAGGAGGAGGTCACGCTCAGTTCATCACAGGAACCGACAGGATGCAACCTAAAGTAAGAAAGACATTAAACATGGCAAAACTGTGGTGTTACACACTGCTGAAACAACTCAATACAAATCATGGCTTCAGTAAGGTCAGGACATGATCCTTATCACCAAAAGCTATCTTGACATCCTTCTATGTATTGCTCTGCTTTTTCATCCTAAATGTTGTGCTTTCTTTAATTTATGCATCTGTCAAACGTCAGAAACGTCATCAACACTCCCAATAGCTCGCGGTGAATCCTGCAGAGGATTTTCTGTTGTCTGCAGACTTTTTCTAGGGGACTGGCAGAACCGTAGAATAACTTGAGGATCTCTGGAGTTCAGTGAATGTTTGAAAGCAGCTTCAGTTTCTGTTCCTACTTTTGAAAACTGTATTTTCCCCATCAGGTGATGCAGTCGCTGAGATTTGCTCTGCAGCCAGCTGTGGTGGACATCTCAGTCACATGGGATTTGCCAACAGGAGTGTCTGTGACTGTTCTTTCGCCACCACTCACAGCCCTTTTCCAGGGTCAAAGGTCACTGATTTATGCCCAACTCACCGGACAGGTGGGTGCAGCACACTCCTAAAATAAAATACCTCTCTTCCCAGCATATTATTATTCATTAATTCATGTTTATTAGTGAAAACACCATGTTTATATTCAATTCTTGATATAATTCAGAGTTCAGAGGCAGCAGAGGGCTCTGTGACCGTGAAGTACAGCCTGGCAGGTCATCTCTCTCAGAACCAGCTTCACTTCCCTCTCAAACCTCCAGAGGACAATGGGTACAACGTTTGAGTTTAATCATTAACATAGAATAAACTAACTTGAATAATTAGAAATTGCACCAAGCTGTACAAAACAGGGTTGTTTTTAATACAAGAAAAATGCACTGTTACATGTCATTTACTGATAGACACACAAACAAAAACAGTTGATAGTATTATTCATCTATGAATTTGACTTGTTTCATCACAGTGAGTGACACATTTCTATCAATAAAGATGCTTATTTTTCTTACCATAGAAATCAAACTCTGAATATTAGAGTAAGAAAATCTCAAGTTGATTTACACCTCTGGCATTTTGTAGCTCATTAGTTAAAAGTGTAGCAGTAATGATATAACTGGCATGTGTATATATACTGAGTAGTAATCTGATGTATTGAGACCTCATGAGATGTTTTAGCTCTGTGTTCACTCTCCTGTATGCAGACTAACAGTCCACAGGTTGAGTGCTCGGACTCTGATCCGCTCCCTAGAGACAGAGGAGAGAGAACACAGAGGACAGCAAGACGGAGGAGTGAAGGAGAAGATGGTGCAGCTCAGTGTCCAATCAGGAGTGAGCAGCTCCTACACGGCCTTCATTGCCGTCAACAAAGGCAACGGCGAGCCTATTAGAGGACCTCTGGTGCGGAGACCTGTTCCAACACCTGGTAAGCAAATAGCAAAGGAAAAACCGATACCAAGAGTCTGTAGATCCAAGACTTTTTGACCACCTCTGCCTACTATGCTGTTGACATAACATCTCCATCCTTCTGTGGTGGAGCCCACGTAGGTTGAACTTGTTCTCGAGCATCCCCTGCCATTGGTTCGCGATTTTTCCATCCTTGTATCACTGTCGGTAGTTTCTAACCACCGCTGACTAGCTCCCCCCACACACCCAGCCCCCTCAAGCCTCAGCGTGTCGAGGTAGCTTGAACCAGTCGTCTGGTCATGACAAAGGTCCAGGCCACAGTCTCTCAGGTCTTTGATACCTGGCTATTTCTCCTGCATCCAACATACTGACTGCAAGACCTGACTGTTCTCTCACTTTGTGCTTTATCCCTGTCATGAGCTGTTGTTGTGACTCATTTGCTTGATCTGTGAGTGGTCATAATGTTTTGGCTCATTGGCTCTTTCACAGAGACTTAAAGAGAAATAAATAAGAATAGGAAAAATAAATTTAACATATTGGGCCGGTTTCGGAGACAAGGCTTAAGCCTAGTCCCAGACTAAAATGCTGTTTGAGCTGGCTTAACTGAAATTCACTTGCACAGACGTAGCTTAAAATAGTCGTGGATTAAGCCTGTTCTGGATTAAACAAAGCCGATTGCAAAATTGAGCATTAGAGCTACTCCAGGACTAAATTGGACTGAATTGAAGCTTAAACTAATCTGCCAAGGAGGCAGGTTTAAGTCCCGCTTAGTAGGCTAGGCTACTGTTTGTGAAACTGAGCTTGGATTGTTTGGGAGCATGGACTATTTGGAATATCTAAATGAGGACCAACATGCACGACAAAGGCCAGCCAGACGAATACTGTTGGATAGGAGTGATCCATTGAATCAGTTTGATGAAATAACTTTTCGAGACCGCTTTCGTATGCACAAGGAAAATGCATTGGAGATAATTACTTTGCTTGAGCCTAGACTTTCCTCTCTGTCTCAAAGAGGAAGGCCTGTGTCCAATCAACTGCATGTTCTGATCACTTTGAGGTTCTTGGCATGTGGAATCTTTCATCGTGAAACTGGTGATTTGTGTGGTGTCAGTGAACCAACTGTATGTAGAATAGTTCACAAAGTCTGCAGTGCCATTTGTGAACTGAGGAGTCTTTACATCAAGTTCCCTGATGCTGCTGGGCAAGCCAACTATAAAGTGCAATTCTATGAATATGGGCACTTCCCAGGAGTGATTGGCTGTATAGACGGATGTCATGTTCCCATCAAGTGTCCATCAACTCCTGATGCAGAGGAATACAGGAATCGTAAGAACTGTTTTTCAATCAATGTTCAGGGTGTATGCACTCCTAATTTGGAGTGCATACACCCTCATTGTTGCCTGTTGGAAAGGTGCAACCCATGATTCAAGGATTTTTCTCAACTCTTCATTGTGTGCACAATTTGAGAGAGGACAACATAGTGGACTAATACTTGGTGATAGTGGATATGGTCAGAGTAACTATTTATTCACACCACATCTAAATCCCACAACAGCTGAGCAGCAAAGGTACAACAGAGCTCATATCCGTACTAGAGGGATGATCGAGCGTATGTTTGGAGTATGGAAAACTCGATTCCAGTGCTTACGAAATACTGTCACGGGTATGGTGAGGACCCAAATGCAGCACAGGCAGACGAGATCTTAATTGGTAATGAACTTTATTTTTCACTGCAGTCTTAAACAGTTCTTAACAGTGGCAGGGTGAAAAGTCTTTGTTCCCAGTGATCTTCAGCGAGATCTGGCAAGGAGTGAGTCTGGTGTTGCTGAGTGAAGGCAAGGTCCACAGCAGGAGGATTACCTAGATGCAGACAGGTTCAGTGGTGAGCTGTGTAGCAGGCCGGAGCAGGTAGCAAGCAGGTAGCAAGCAGGTAGCAGGCAGATAGCAGGCAGATAGCAGGCAGATAGCAGGTAGCAGGCCGGAGCAGGTAGCAGGCAGGTAGCAGGCAGATAACAGGTAGCAGGCCGGAGCAGGTAGCAGGCAGGTAGCAGGCAGATAACAGGTAGCAGGCCGGAGAGAGAAATGCTGGAGGTCAGGCATTTACGCAAGACAATCTGGCACTGAAGCAGAGACAGGAGCAGGCTTATATGCAGCCAGGGCTGTCACAGGTGTGGAGAGTTGGCCTGATGAGGGGGCGTGGCTAACAGGTAGAGTGGAGCAGAGACAGAGGAGTGGAAAAATACCAGCAGACAGGAGATGAGCAGACTGTGACAAATACGCTTCGTTTCAAGCCAAGAAGATGCTGCAAAGTGATCATTGCTACAGCTGTGCTGCACAACTACCTGAAGCAGCATGGCTGTCCAGATCTGCCAATGGAAGATCAGGATGATGCAGATGTGCCCATGGTGGCAGAGGCAGCCATTGACCAGCGAGGACTTGCACACAGAGCTGCTTTCACAGTGCAGCACTTCAGCATTTAAATATGGAATGTATTCATTATGGTATAGTTTTGCTTGCATACTGTTTCTGTACAAAATTACAATAATGTAGCAAAATTAAACGAGTGAACCAAGGCTGGTTAAAATGTAGTTTGTGATGATTAATACTGACTCACACTCACATGCCAAATGACAATACATTTATTTTTATTTTTCACAATTCCTCATATTCACCATGGCTACTGGTATGCAGAATTCTTTTTTGGAGCATAGCCCTCTCTCCCAATTTCATATCCAGTTCAACCTCTAGAATTCTCATTTTCATTTCATGTTCTTCTTTTAAATATTCAATTTTACGCTCATGAAATTCTCTGGCTAACTTTTCATGCATAGTTATTAGAAAAAAAGACCACTGTTCCAAACTCAAATCAACTAATATGGTCCTGTAACCAATTTACTTCCTAAGGTATATTTACCATTTGTGCTCAGTTCTCCATGTTCACTGTCCAAATGGTCATTGTCTGGTATACCATCCAGAGGTTGCTGGTGCTCTATTATACCAGACAGCAAGTCACCCAATTCATCACATGTGTCCTTTATTGGAGGTCCACCACCTGTAATAAATCGCTCTCTTCTGCTTGCTGCATTCTCTTTTTTTAATCCCAGTTTAATGTTTTTCCATAGAACCTATGAAGGCAGATATCATTCATTAGTTTTCTTTTTTGATGTCACAAAAATAGTAATATGGGAAATCTGAAATACTGGTACTGATAAGGCATAATAAAAATAAGCTTGTCTCCTGATAATTTAGGTCATGGTGGAGAAATGATTTTATTTTATATTTCTTTCCCCCTCACATATAGGTATGGATTTTCCTTTGTGCAACATATCTTACTCTACCACCATGTTTAACATGCATATGCCCCTTTAAAATAGGTTACTATCCTTTTAAACAGGATATTCATTCAATGTGAATGCTACAAGCAGCAGGAGTATTGTATTTGGGTAGGCCATAAATAAGCAGGGTATAGGCAACAGGAAACAAACACATATTTTTGTGCCTAATAATGAAGATTAATTCACCTGCAGTTGTTGTACTGTTCTTGTGGTGACATCTTCATTTGCATTGAATTCATTGCCAATTGCAGTACAAGCACTTCTTTTCTTCTGTTCAATAGCAGCAGTATGGATTTTGCTTTCAATGACTGGATGGTTCGATACAATTAGTTTTAGTAGTGTTTTTTCATGCTCACTATAATTTTTGGAGCGAATTCTCTTTGCCTCTGCCATTGTGTTGTCTCAAAATTCACTGCAACAATGGTGTTTCATACTCCATTTCAGGTTTTCATGAGCACAATTGGACCAACAGCCTGTGCTTCCACTTAGTCTAATGAGGCTTGAACCAGGTGTTCTCATTAAGCTTACTCCAGGACTCCATAGTCTCAGACTAACTAAGCCAAATTTATGCCATGTTCATGCAAGCCACTTAAATAGCCAGGATTAACTAGTCTGACTTAGGCCTACTCCAGTCTTGATTTAAGCCCTGTCTCCGAAACCGGGCCATTGTGTTCAAATGGAGTAAACGTTGGAGGTTACACCCAGGCGAGAGGTTGAACACCATGGAGGCAAGATAGATTAGATGTTGGAAAGGCAATGGTGGTGGTAATGACGGATGTCGTTGGAAGGCTTCTGATTGGCCAACTGAAGGGAGATGACCCAGAATCCTTAGTTGAGGTTGTGTAAAGGTGGAGTGTGTAGCTCATTGATCGTAGTACTAAACTGACAGCTGAATGAGAAGTGAGAACATGCTCAACTTTGACTGCTTACAAGTGGTTGGTTCAAGGCGCGTGATTGGATGAAAGGAGAAAATGAGTAGGTGGAGTCTCAAGATAGCAGGAACTGTGGATGTGACCTCTGAGGCATGTGGTGACAGTCTTCTATTCTCAACTTCCACTAAGTGTCATTACTCCTAATATACAATTCACTCTTATTGGTTTTAATTTGTACATAAGAACTTAATTTCCAACTGTGCTAAGTGTGTTTGTATGTACACATTTGCTGATGTGTTCATATGCCCATGTATGTTTATATGTATGTAAATAGATGCAATTATTATATTATGTTAAATTGAATATATTTGAACAACTTGACTATTTTAAGTATTCATTAAGTTGTTATTGTGAGATATAAATGAGCTCAGAAACCAGTAGTTTCATCACTATTTATTGTTCACTAATTCTCATGTTGTTCACTTAACCTCAAACTTCTTATTTCTCACAGCTCTCATGAAGGCATGCGGTTACAGGATGAGGAGATGTAAGTAACACACACATTGCCATTTTTAGAAATACAGTAAATTGATGTAAAGCTTGTTTTGCTGCTTGTCTCTTCACTCTCATAAACAAAGTATCTCGGGAACACTGAGATAATAAAGTCAAATTAGCTACAAAGGTTCACTTGGACTAAAAGACCTGATTAGAATTTGACAGTCAAAAATGTTTTTTGGCCATAACAAATGGCGAGGTGGTAATTCTATTTTTTATATATGTCTGACGGACACTTGGATGACACCACAGGAGCAGAATGGAGGCACGTTGCGATTTCTCTGTTATTTTATTACGTCTAAAGAAGAGGTCGTCATTGACTTCAATTGAATTGGATTTGGTTGCATCAAAGTTTACCCCTCAGACTCCAGTGTTTTGTGAACTCAAACACTTCACTCACCCTTCCATCGGCATAGTGATGACTAGATAATTGAGTGATTTTTCATTTTCTGTAAAATATCCCTTAAAGGAGCTATACCATTATGCTGGGTGAGATCACAAACCATTACCAGTGGTTTTATTCTCACACTACTCTGCTCTTCCATCAGCTTGTGCAATGGGAGCAGCGCCTACTGGTTTACCAATGAGAGCTTGCAGTGTACAAGCTGAGATGATCCACGAAATGTGTCGTCCCACTTGTAAGTAGACCAGTGCACACATCTGCCAAACATCCATTTATGACACTATTTGTTCATATTTACTCTTTGCCTTGAAATCTGATCATTTGTATTGTGTTTTCTTTGTGTTTTTTTCCAGTACCATCAGAGGGCGTGGGAGCTGGAAACGCACCGTTGGGTCGCTGTGTGCAGACTAGTAACCATGTAGCCTCTAGTAAGTAGACTAATACCTTTTGTAGTCTTTTGTGGGCCTTTTTGATCAGGCTGAAACATGTGGATCATTACAAGCAAGGGGGTTATGTCTTCTCCTGGATTTCTACAGACATTATAATAGGAGGACAGAAACTATGGAGCCTCTCACTTGGACATTTGCGTTCACATACACACCACCCCTGGAGAAAATACAGAGGATCTGCAGAGTTCAGTGCATGAGGGCTGGGGAATGACCTAAGAAAGAACATGTTACATTTTGGTGCCGATTCAGATCAGGGAGTGGATCCAAAAATACTTCTTCACTTTCATTAACATTAAGAGGCATTTTTCAACACTTTCGCTAATTTCTCAGAGAATAATTCATGGATCTTGATGGAAAAAAATCATATGAAAACCTCACTAAGTAAGTGATGTAGCTATGGGATGAATGGATAGATATTCTCATACTTTTTTCTTCAGTGTCAATTCTGGCTCAATCAAAGCAGCCACCCAGAGACCCTTTGCTGCAGCTGGTCTCCCTGCAGAAGGCGTCTGGCTGCTGGCTGCTGGATCCGGCTCTGGCTGCTGCTGTGGGAAAGACCAGCGAGGAGGTGGAGAACACAAAGCCTTCAGCTGTGAGTTACTGTCAAAAATAATAACACAAATTAATAATGGGTTCTTGTTTTAAAATAATGCAGTGATATTATATTGTGACCACCCATCTGCAAAGATACATTTTTTAAGTTTATGCAACTGAATCTCTTATCATGTTGTTGTATTAAGTTGTTCAGATTCAGCCTGATGATCCGTGATGGCCTTATTTTCCCATTTGAAACTCTCATGTATGTTTGATCTTTTGGTTTTTCTCTCTTCTGTTGTACCTTTTTTTGCATGATTTTCTTTTTGATTTGCTGAAATAGGTGAACCAGGAAGTGTGGGCCACCATTCTGGCTCTGATCTGGCTTCATGGCTTCAAGATGGATGCTAAGGAAGAGTGGGAGCTTCTGGCTATGAAGGCTGTGTCCTGGCTCCGTGCTCAGAATGGTAACAATCATAATATTAAGAGCTGTTGTTTTTAACAATGTATACCGGATAACATCAGCTTCTGATGATTTGTATTGTGTTTTTCTTTTTTTTCAAGTACCATCAGAGGGCATGGAAGCTGGAAACACACTGTTGGGTTGCCATGTGCAGAAAGACGCCATGGGGCTCTGAGGATTTTGTATTGTATGGGTGAACATTTAACAGCATTTATTTAGTCTCACTTTAACCCAACAATAAAGTCCTGTTTTATCATGTTTTCCATTTTCATTCTGTTTGTTTGTTTGTTTGTAAGCATATTGTGCAAAAACTTTTGGAAATATTTCAAGAAACTTGGCAGAAGCATATGATATCAGGTTGATTGAAGAACCCATTAAATGTTGGTGTGGCTCCAGGACTTTTTTCTTTTTCTTTACCATTACTTTGACTTTGCATTTTTTGTTTTTCACATTTGCTCAGTGATCAGCTGCGTCATGATCAGAGCAGAAGCTGCAGCTGGTTTGTACCGAGCTGGAGTTTCTGTTTCCTCCTCCTCCTCTCTGCTCTCACTGGAACTAATAAATACTCGTCACTAGTTATCAGGACCCGATCAGCACATGAAGTCACTCAGTGTTTGTTTGATTCACTCCAGAGTTTATGAGGCTGCATTTAAACATCATGAAAAAGGACTCGTCAACATGTGCTCAGTACAACACGAGACGTGACGCTCACGGTCAGGACTACTGACACCTAAATCATGCCAATAAAAAATTACCTTCACTAACCCTAACCCTCTGAACTTGAACTAGTTAATTTTAAGTGTGAACTGGCTCAACACTGCCAACAGCTACTGGACACCAGTGAGCAGTGATGGCGAGATGAAGCTTCATGTAGCATCGAAGCTTTCCACCCAATTGGTTCACTCGTGGGCCGAAGCTTCATGGTGCTTAATTTGCTCCACTGCGCCATCAAGTGGACAATAAATGGCAGAGCTCTATATATACAGGTACATCTCAATAAATTAGAATATCATGGAAAAGTTCGTTTATTTCGATAATTTAATTCAAAAAGGGAAACTCATATATTATGTAGATTAATTACACACAGAATGAAATGTTTAAGCGGTTATTTCTTTAAATTTAGATGATTATGGCTTACAACTAATGAAAACCCAAAATTCAGTATCTCAGAAAATTTGAATATTACATAAAACCAATAAAACAAAAGACAAGCATTTTATTCATTTTTTTTGCAAACAAACGCAATATAAAGTCCCAACTCCCAAGTCCACAAAATGTGAGGGGGATCATAGGGGGGGATCCATTGTGGCCGGCTCGCGAGGCTTTGATCGTCACCACCTACGTCATCAACACAAGCCTCGATACGCGCTTCACAAACATCTTCCTGTATTACTCGACACACGCTTAGAAGCTTCGACACAAAGGGACACATCACTACCAGTGAGCATTGAAAGGCAGAAGTAGTAGGACTGGATCATCACACTCCCGTGACCATCCTGCATGGGACTGAGGTTAGGACCGCCTTTCTCATTAGCATACGGACACAGAGATACAGAAAATAAGTAAGAGTCCGGATGATCTCCAGAGTTAAGCATAACAGAGATGGGCAGCCCAATCAGAAAGCGTGTTGATTCCTATCCTCCAACACTAGGCAGTGATGGCGTGCATGTTTGAGGCTGAGAAACAGAAAGTGAAATGTTGCAATGTCTCTGACTGGTCTGTCCTGATAAGGCACAGACATAGCCATCTCATACTGGGCTTGTGTTACAGGGCTCAAATATTAACCTAAGCTCCGCCCGTCCGGTTCTCTCTTCTGATAAAATCGAGCAAACCAGCAGGCGTGACGGGAACTTTCCTCGCAGTGTTTACAGGTCAGGCTCTTCCTCGCTTTTACCCTGTTGTGTCTGCACCAGGTCTGCACATCTAACGACCTGCAGTGACAGCGTCCCACACAGCCCGAGGTAAGCCGCTTCTTCTTCTCTGGACTTATACATGTAGGACAAAATGACGCACCAGAAGTTTCCACCAGACACACTGGAAATAACGTTGCTTAACGTCACACTGGCGTTGGAGGCGAATCTCAGTGGTAAAATACATCGCTGCAATGTGGATACAAAATATGGCGTCTACAAAAACCCGCTGCCTTCTTCAGTTTGTTTTACGATCCGTAACTTCCCATCAGACAGATGGTGCGTACGTGTTTCTGTGACTGCGCCACCTAACCTGGACAAGGTGGGCGTGGCCACAGACTGTATCGGTGTGTAGCGATGGACGATGCACAAAGTATGATTGTGAATTATTTGTTTTACGTTAAAACAGTTTCAGGATCTTAACGTGAGCAAATGTATTGTAGCTGACTGAAGTGTGAGTAGACGCGTTTATTAATAAGTTAGATACATCCTTTTTGTTTACCTGGAAGAGCCCTATGTTGCTCAATCCAAATCCAACAAAGTCCATTTAAAAAAGTAGCAATTCAATCCTTGTCAATGCACTTAATTCAAAGTCTAACACAAAGTAATAACGGCTTATTTTTTTTTTGGGGGGGGGGGGGGGGGGCACAAGAGAGAGAGACAAGCTACAGTTGTGTAAGAGTCCTAATAACACTGGTTGTTATAATGAAAATCATAATGGCGATACTTATACATTTAACGATGGTATCAATGATAACAGCATCGCTATAATTACAGTGTAGTAATGTGAGAAAAATACATGTGGACCAGAGAAAGGAGTGAACTGCTCAGTAGATGATGGGAGTTCCCCCAGGAGTCTACGCCTGTAGCAGCATAACTAAGGGATGGTTCATTCAGCTTTAAATAGAAGCTTCTAATGTGACCTTGTCAAATGTTTTCATTTTGTCTATTACAAACTGCATTTCCATCTCTCACAAGGGCCTTACACCACTTTTAGCCAATAAATATATTCTTATGATTAACATTCCTTTTTAAAATAATTTACATCCCTTTTACACCTGATACTTTTAAGACAGGAATTTAGGCACAGGAAACGGATTTGCATATGTTTCCTTTGAAACTGAAATTAAGTTCTTGGACAATCAATAAGTAATAGAAAGGTCATAACATTTTTATGTATAGAAAAAGTTACTTTTCAACTACAAAATAGTTTTCCACCACACTTAGTTGTTTTTTTCCCACTAATTTTTAATGTAGACTTGATGCATCAAGGAGACCAGAAGGTGCAACAATATACAAACACAAACAGAGTAACATGAGCAAATGTCACCCCCAAGTCTGAAGATGTCTCCCACAGCATCCCCATACTGTAAATCTCCCTCTGCTTGCGTAACCCATTCCAACAGCACATCCATGAAAGGCTGCTGTCACTCTCTATGTTACATGTCTCTATGTTACCTATTGGATAGTTAAGTCTAAAGTAGGCATTCCTAACTCACATCGTGTCATTACGTCTTGCCACTGGTAAAACACGCAAGAGAGTTGAAGTTGATGCCTCTCTGTCTGGCGCATCTGAGTTAGATATGAAAGTACCTTAAAGTGGACACTACAATGTACTGTTGGTACTGCTGAACACCTGCAATGCAAAATAAGTGTCATTAACACTCAACCCTACAACAGTAAGTCCTTCAATGTGTTGTTAATTGTTTCACAGGCACAATGGAATGCTGTGGACTACTTACTGCCCAGAAGGAACCAGGTACAAAGCTGTTAGAAAAACAGTCACAACATTAATGTAATGGAATGGGGTCAGAAAATATAATCCTGTTTTTTCACTTTATTAGACAGATGCTTGTTTAATGTCGCTATAAATTTAAATATAGAATAGAGTACAGCAGAATACACAACAGTGACATCATCTTTATATTGTTTTTGTTTCTCACTCAGTTCCCCTGAAGAGCATTGAGGTGGAGCTGGAGGTGAGGGACCATGTGGCGACAGTGGTCTCCACTCTGAACTACGAGAACAAGGAGGACAAACCTCTGGAGGCTGTTTTCGTCTTCCCTCTCCCTGGAGATGCTGCTGTCTGTCACTTCAGTGCTCAGATTGGACAGACACAGATTGTAGCTGAGGTGAAGGAGAAACAGAAGGTGAGCTGGACAGTGACGTCTCACTCAGTGTGTCGGATCCTAAAGTACAAGTAAAACAGTGAGTGTAGATCACGTGTGTTGTGTCTGTGTCTTCAGGCTCGTGAGGAGTATGATGATGCGCTGAGCGCCGGTCAGCAGGCCTTCCTGTTGGAGGAGAGCGAGCAGAGTCCAGATATATTCACTCTGAGTGTGGGCAGTCTGCCTCCAGGAGAGAGCGCCTCCGTCAGGCTGGAGTACGTCACTGAGCTGGCTGTGCAGGCGGATGACGGGCTGAGGTTTTGTCTGCCTGCTGTGCTCAACCCTCGTTACAAAGCTCAGGGTAGGAAACCCAGCCAGCACTTTGAACCCTTCAAACATCGACACACTACACTTGGGATTTACTGCAACAGTCAAATTTTCCATGTGACATGATTGTCTACATTAATGCAAATGGCCTGTATTTATAGAGCTCTATTCCAGTCTTTCCAACGCTCTGTATAGCATAAGTTGCATTCACATATTCATGCACTCAGCAACTCTTTAGGCAAACCTTTCATGAAATTTGGGCTTCAGTATATTGCATAAGGACACAGTGGAATGCACAATGGTGGCGCCAGGAATCGAACCACCAACCTTCTCTACCTCCTCAGCCACAGCTGCCCCAGTAGTTCTATAAAAGAGGCCTGATATAGTGTAGTGTGTGGCTCTGTGTTTTTACATAACTTGGGATTTGATTTAATGGACTCAAACCCTTCACCCTCCTCTCCATATGCATAGTGGTGAGTAGATAATGAGTGAAACTACATTTTTCGGTGAACTATCCCTTTAATACCTATACATGTCCATCCTCGAATAGCCACCAGCATCTTGTTTTAGTTTGCCCAGTGCCTATTACTGAGGTTTTGCTTAAATGTAATGCAATGATTTTTTGATAATTTCTAACTTAAGGTAGTGAAGGTGCCGGTGTGCAGGTGACCTCTGTTCCAGCCTCTCTGGTTCCCTACAGTCTGTCGTTTTCTGTCCGAGTGTCGTCTCCTCGTCCAATCTCCAAAGTCGAGTCCAGCTGCTCTCTGGAGTCTCTCCAGTACGTCAACACAGAGCAGACCCAGGCCACGGTAGGTTAACTGCTCACATGTCCGCTGTGTGTGGTTGTTCCTCAGCACTGAGAGCTGAAAATATAACTGAGTGTGCTTTGTGAACTGCAGGTCAAGTTGGCTGCAGGACACAAGTTTGACAGAGATGTTGAGCTGCTGATTTATTACAGAGATGCTCACAAGCCCACTGCTGTGGTGGAGGCAGGACAAGCCTCTGCCAAACCTGGTGAGTGAAAACGAGTCAGGTTGTTACTCTGCAAAATAGTAAAGTCGATCATCCTCGTCATCCAACTTACTTACACGTGTTGGAATAAATGATGTTTCAGGGAGTCTGATGGGCGATCCAGTCCTGATGCTGAGCCTGTACCCTGAGTTCCCCAAGTCTGTGATGTCTTCTCTCGCCTCATGTGGAGAGTTTGTGCTTCTACTGGATCGATCTGGGAGTATGGATTGTCCAACGAGTCACACCAAGCAGCAAGAATCTCGAATTGCCAGTGCCAGGGTATTCAGCGAGTGTAAACTCTGTCATTAAACTTTTCATAGTGTCTCAAACACAGTTACCTTAACCAACTTGTAACTGCTTCCCTCAGGATACTCTACTGCTCCTGTTGAAGAGCTTACCAATGGGCTGCTACTTCAACATCTACAGTTTCGGCTCCATCTTTGAACACATCTTCCCGTAAGTTACTCAGCAACACACAACAGATTTCATCCTGTCATTGTTGTTAATGATTGTTTGTGTATGTGTGTTGAAATTTGTTCATGCACGTGTGCGATCGCAGAAAGAGTGTGGAGTACAGTGAGAAGACCTTAGAAGAGGCTCTGAAGAAAGTCGCATCGATGCAGGCGAATCTGGGAGGAACAGAGATTCTAAAGCCCCTTACACATATTTTAAGCCAGACCTGCATTTCGAATCAACCTCGACAAGTAACTCACTCACATACACACGCAGCCATGAATGAACACAATTTCAATAGTATAAATGAAAAGACTATTTCTGTATTTCTATGTTTGTTCCAGCCTATACTGGCAAACTCAAGACAGATGTTGTAGATCTGATGATCACACTGCTATTACCAATCCGTCTGTAAACTGAGTTTACCCCGCCCTAATAATGATCATATAGACAAATAAATACAGAAAAGATTTAATACATGTATAAATTAAATAAATAAATTAGTAAGTAAAAGTGAAAGTAAATCAATGCACTTCTTCATAGTGTTTAACATGCATGTCATCAACATAACTTAAGACTATACCATTCCATCAGCACAGAATTCCCAATGTCTTATTTAAATGGCACATATAAATCTGAACAATGATGCTCATACTTGTGACCATTGTATTTGATTCCACCATAAAAACAGTTGTGTTACTACAGAGGCATCTTAACAGTGCTCTCACAGAACTACGTAGATGACTCTGCATGTTACTGGGTGTGCTGGTATGTAACTCCTGTGTACACTCTCCTCCAAAGGTTTTTGTCTTCACTGACGGAGAAGTGTTCAACACCAAAGAAGTGATTCATCTGGTGAAGAAGAATTCAGGTTCCCACAGGTGAAACCACAGAGTCCTGCCCACAGTGTGTCCCATGTTGTAATGCTGTCTGTGTTAAACACTTAACTACTGTGTTGTAGGTGTTTCTCTTTTGGGATCGGGGAAGGGGCCAGCTCTGCTCTTATCAATGGGTTGGCCAAGGAAGGAGGAGGTCACGCTCAGTTCATCACAGGAACCGACAGGATGCAACCTAAAGTAAGAAAGACATTAAACATGGCAAAACTGTGGCGTTACACACTGCTGAAACAACTCAATACAAATCATGGCTTCAGTAAGGTCAGGACATGATCCTTATCACCAAAAGCTATCTTGACATCCTTCTATGTATTGCTCTGCTTTTTCATTCCCAAATTTTGTGCTTTCTTTAATTTATGCATCTGTCAAACGTCAGAAACGTCATCAACACTCCCAATAGCTCGCTGTGAATCCTGCAGAGGATCTTCTGTTGTCTGCAGACTTTTTCTAGGGGACTGGCAGAACTGTAGAATATCTTGAGGATCTCTGGAGTTCAGTGAATGTCTGAAAGCAGCTCCAGTTTCTGTTCCTACTTTTGAAAAACTGTATTTTCCCCATCAGGTGATGCAGTCGCTGAGATTTGCTCTGCAGCCAGCTGTGGTGGACATCTCAGTCACATGGGATTTGCCAACAGGAGTGTCTGTGACTGTTCTTTCGCCACCACTCACAGCCCTTTTCCAGGGTCAAAGGTCACTGATTTATGCCCAACTCACCGGACAGGTGGGTGCAGCACACTCCTAAAATGAAATACCTCTCCTCCCAGCATATTATTATTCATTAATTCATGTTTATTAGTGAAAACACCATGTTTATATTCAATTCTTGATATAATTCAGAGTTCAGAGGCAGCAGAGGGCTCTGTGACCGTGAAGTACAGTCTGGCAGGTCATCTCTCTCAGAACCAGCTTCACTTCCCTCTCAAACCTCCAGAGGACAATGGGTACAATGTTTGAGTTTAATCATTAACATAGATTAAACTAACTTGAATCATTAGAAATTGCACCAAGCTGTAAAAAACAGGGTTGTTTTTAATACAAGAAAATGCACTGTTACATGTCATTTACTTATAGACACACAAACAAAAACAGTTGATAGTATTATTCATATATGAATTTGACTTGTTTCATCACAGTGAGCGGCACATTTCTATCAATAGAGATGCTTATTTTTCTTACCATAGGAATCAAACTCTGAATATTAGAGTAAGAAAATCTCGAGTTGATTTTCACCACTGACATTTTGTAGCTCATTAGTTAGAAGTGTAGCAGTAATGATATAACTGGCATGTGTATATATACTGAGTAGTAATCTGATGTTTTGAGACCTCATGAGATGTTTTAGCTCTGTGTTCACTCTCCTGTAAGCAGACTAACAGTCCACAGGTTGAGTGCTCGGACTCTGATCCGCTCCCTAGAGACAGAGGAGAGAGAACATAGAGGACAGCAAGACGGAGGAGTGAAGGAGAAGATGGTGCAGCTCAGTGTCCAATCAGGAGTGAGCAGCTCCTACACGGCCTTCATTGTCGTCAACAAAGGCAACGGCGAGCCGATTAGAGGACCTCTGGTGCGGAGACCTGTTCCAACACCTGGTAAGCAAATAGCAAAGGAAAAACCGATACCAAGAGTCTGTAGATCCAAGACTTTTTGACCACCTCTGCCTACTATGCTGTTGACATAACATCTCCATCCTTCTGTGGTGGAGCCCACGTAGGTTGAACTTGTTCTCGCGCATCCCCTGCCATTGGTTCGTGATTTTTCCATCCTTGTATCACTGTCGGTAGTTTCTAACCACCGCTGACTAGCTCCCCCCACACACCCAGCCCCCTCAAGCCTCACCGTGTCGAGGTAGCTTGAACCAGTCGTCTGGTCATGACAAAGGTCCAGGCCACAGTCTCTCAGGTCTTTGATACCTGGCTATTTCTCCTGCATCCAACATACTGACTGCAAGACCTGACTGTTCTCTCACTGTGTGCTGTATCCCTGTCATGAGCTGTTGTTGTGACTCATTTGCTTGATCTGTGAGTGGTCATAATTTTTTGGCTCATTGGCTCTTTCACAGAGACTTAAAGAGAAATAAATAAGAATAGGAAAAATAAATTTCACATATTGTGTGCAAAAGGAGTAAACGTTGGAGCTTACACCCAAGCGAGAGGTTGAACACCATGGGGGCAAGATAAATTAGATGTTGGAAAGGCAATGGTGGTGGTAATGACAGATGACGTTGGAAGACTTCTGATTGGCCAACTGAAGGGAGATGACCCAGAATCCTTAGTTGAGGTTGTGTAAAGGTGGAGTGTGTAGCTCATTGATCGTAGTACTAAACTGACAGCTGAATGAGAAGTGAGAACATGCTTAACTTTGACTGCTTACAAGTGGTTGGTTCAAGGCGTGTGATTGGATGAAAGGAAAGAATGAGTAGGTCGATTCTCAAGATAGCAGGAACTGTGCATGTGACCTCTGAGGCATGTGGTAACAGTCTTCTATTCTCAACTTCCACTAATTGTCATTACTCCTAATATACAATTCACTCTTATTGGTTTTAATTTGTACATGAGAACTTCATTTCCAATTGTGCTCAGTGTGTTTGTATGTGCACATTTGCTGATATGTTCATATGCCCACGTGTGTTTATATGTATGTAAATAGATGCAATTATTATATTATGTTAAATTGAATAAATTTGAACAACTTGACTATTTTACGTACTCATTAAGTTGTTATTGTGAGATATAAATGAGCTCAGAAACCAGTAGTTTCCTCACTATTTATTGTTCACTAATTCTCATGTTGTTCACTTAACCTCAAACTTGTTATTTCTCACAGTTTCCATGCAGGGACGGTCAGGCTCTTTCAGTGCACAACAATGTAAGTAACACACACATTGACATTTTTATGAATACAGTCAACTGATTTAAAGCTTGTATTGCTGCTTGTCTCTTCACTCTCATAAACAAAATATCTCAGGAACACTTAGATAATAAAGTCAAATTAGCTACAAAGGTTCACTTGGACTAAAAGACCTGATTAGAATTTGACGGTCAAATATATTTTTTTTGGCAAAAACAAATGGCGAGGTGGTTATTCTATTTTTTTTATATATGTCTGACTGACACTTGGATGACACCACAGGAGCAGAATGGAGGCACGTTACGATTTCTCTGTTGTTTTATTACATCTAAAGAAGAGGTCGCTATTGACTTCAATTGGATTTGGTTGCAGGAACTGTGCATGTGACCTCTGAGGCATGTGGTAACAGTCTTCTATTCTCAACTTCCACTAAGTGTCATTACTCCGTATATACAATTCACTGTTATTGGTTTTAATTTGTACATAAGAACTTAATTTCCAACTGTGCTCAGTGTGTTTGTATGTGCACATTTGCTGATATGTTCATATGCCCACGTGTGTTTATATGTATGTAAATAGATGCAATTATTATATTATGTTAAATTGAATAAATTTGAACAACTTGACTATTTTACGTACTCATTAAGTTGTTATTGTGAGATATAAATGAGCTCAGAAACCAGTAGTTTCCTCACTATTTATTGTTCACTAATTCTCATGTTGTTCACTAAACCTCAAACTTCTTATTTCTCACAGTTTCCATGCAGGGACGGTCAGGCCTTTTGGGTTCACCACAATGTAAGTAACACACAAATTGACATTTTTATGAATACAGTCAACTGATGTAAAGCTTGTATTGCTGCTTGTCTCTTCACTCTCATAAACAAAATATCTCGGGAACACTTAGATAATAAAGTCAAATTAGCTACAAAGGTTCACTTGGACTAAAAGACCTGATTAGAATTTGACGGTCAAATATGTTTTTTGGAAAAAACAAATGGCGAGGTGGTTATTCTATTTTTTTTATATATGTCTGACTGACACTTGGATGACACCACAGGAGCAGAATGGAGGCATGTTACGATTTCTCTGTTGTTTTATTACATCTAAAGAAGAGGTCGCTATTGACTTCAATTGGATTTGGTTGCAGGAACTGTGCATGTGACCTCTGAGGCATGTGGTAACAGTCTTCTATTCTCAACTTCCACTAAGTGTCATTACTCCGTATATACAATTCACTGTTATTGGTTTTAATTTGTACATAAGAACTTAATTTCCAACTGTGCTCAGTGTGTTTGTATGTGCACATTTGCTGATATGTTCATATGCCCACGTGTGTTTATATGTATGTAAATAGATGCAATTATTATATTATGTTAAATTGAATAAATTTGAACAACTTGACTATTTTACGTACTCATTAAGTTGTTATTGTGAGATATAAATGAGCTCAGAAACCAGTAGTTTCCTCACTATTTATTGTTCACTAATTCTCATGTTGTTCACTCAACCTCAAACTTCTTATTTCTCACAGTTTCCATGCAGGGACGGTCAGGCCTTTTGGGTTCACCACAATGTAAGTAACACACAAATTGACATTTTTATGAATACAGTCAACTGATGTAAAGCTTGTATTGCTGCTTGTCTCTTCACTCTCATAAACAAAATATCTCGGGAACACTTAGATAATAAAGTCAAATTAGCTACAAAGGTTCACTTGGACTAAAAGACCTGATTAGAATTTGACGGTCAAATATGTTTTTTGGCAAAAACAAATGGCGAGGTGGTTATTCTATTTTTTTTATATATGTCTGACTGACACTTGGATGACACCACAGGAGCAGAATGGAGGCATGTTACGATTTCTCTGTTGTTTTATTACATCTAAAGAAGAGGTCGCTATACTAACTTGACTATTTTATGTACTCATTAAGTTGTTATTGTGAGATATAAATGAGCTCAGAAACTAGTAGTTTCCTCACTATTTATTGTTCACTAATTCTCATGTTGTTCACTTAACCTCAAACTTCTTATTTCTTATAGCTCTCTTGCAGGGAGGGTCAGGCCTTTTCAGTGCAGAACAATGTAAGTAACACACACATTGACATTTTTATGAATACAGTCAATTGATGTAAAGCTTGTATTGCTGCTTGTCTCTTCACTCTCATACACCTAGTATCTCGGGAACACTGGCCATAACAAATGGCGAGGTGGTATTTCTATTTTTTATATATATGTCTGACGGACACTTAGATGACACCACAGGAGCAGAATGGAGGCACGTTACAATTTCTGTGTTGTTTAATTACATCTGAATAAGAGGTAGCTATTGACTTCAATTGGATTTGGTTGCAACAAAGTTTAGCCCTCAGACTCCAGTGTTTTGTGAACTCAAACACTTCACTCACCCTTCCATCGGCATAGTGATGACAAGATAATGAGTGATTTTTCATTTTCTCTGAAATATCCCTTTAAAGAGCTATACCATTATGCTGGTTGAGATCACAAACCATTACCAGTGGATGTATTCTCACACTACTCTGCTCTCCCATCAGCTTTTTTATTTGGAGCAGCGCCTGAATTAAACCTTGTCAGCGGGTTTACTGGTTTTAACAAGAAGCTCACAAGTATGGGGAGACAAAAAACTTCTCTGAAGAGAGTGAGAGCTTGCAGTGGACAAGCTGAGAGGTCCCTCGACATGTGTGATTCCCCTTGTAAGTAGACCAGTGCACACACCTGCCAAACATCCATTTATGACACTATTTACTCTTTGCCTTGAAATCTGATGATTTGTATTGTGTTTTTCTTTGTGTTTTTTTCCAGTACCATCAGAGGGCGTGGGAGCTGGAAACAGAATGTTGGGTTGCAATGTGCGGACTCGTAACCATGTAGCCTCTAGTAAGTAGACTAATACCTTTTGTAGTCTTTTGTGGGCCTTTTTGATCAGGCTGAAACATGTGAATCATTACAGCAAGGGGGTTATGTCTTCTCCTGGATTTCTACAGACATTATAATAGGAGGACAGAAACTATGGAGCCTCTCACTTGGACATTTGCGTTCAAATACACACCTCCCCTGGAGAAAATACATGAGGGCTGGGGAATGACTGAAGAAAGAACGTGTTACATTTTGGTGCCGATTCAGATCAGGGAGTGGATCCAAAAATACTTCTTCACTTTCATTAACATTAAGAGGCTTTTTTCAACACTTTCGCTAATTTCTCAGAGAATAATTCATGGATCTTGATGGAAAAAAATCATATGAAAACCTCAATAATTAAGTGATGTAGCTATGGGATGAATGGATAGATATTCTCATACTTTTTTCTTCAGTCTCAAGTCAGGCTCTATCAAAGCAGCCACCCAGAGACCCTTTGCTGCAGCTGGTCTCCCTGCAGAAGGCGTCTGGCTGCTGGCTGCTTGATCCGGCTCTGGCTGCTGCTGTGGGAAAGACCAGCGAGGAGGTGGAGAACACAAAGCCTTCAGCTGTGAGTTACTGTCAAAAATAATAACACAAACAAACAATGGGTTCTTGTTTTAAAATAAATGCAGTGATATTATATTGTGACCACCCATCTGCAAAGAGACATTTAAGTTTATGCATCTGAATCACTTATCATGTTGTTGCATTAAGTTGTTCAGATTCAGCCTGATGATCCCTGATGGCCTTATTTTCCCATTTGAAACTCTCATGTATGTTTGATCTTTTGGTTGTTTTTCTTTCTTCTATTGTACCTTTTCTGTATGATTTTTTTTTTGATTTGCTGAAATAGGTGAACCAGGAAGTGTGGGCCACCATTCTGGCTCTGATCTGGCTTCATGGCTTCAAGATGGATGCCAAGCCAGAGTGGGAGCTTCTGGCTATGAAGGCTGTGTCCTGGCTCCGTGCTCAGAATGGTAACAATCATAATATTAAGAGCTGTTGTTTTTAACAATGTATACCGGATAACATCAGCTTCTGATGATTTGTATTGTGTTTTTCTTTGTATTTTTTTCCAGTACCATCAGAGGGCGTGGAAGCCGGAAACAGACTGTTGGGTTGCCATGTGCAGAAAGACGCCATGGGGCTCTGAGGATTTTGTATTGTATGGGTGCCCATTTTACAGAATTTATTTTGTCTCACTTTAACCCAACAATAAAGTCCTGTTTTATCATGTTTTCCATTTTCATTCTGTTGGTTTGTTTGTTTGTAAGCATATTGTGCAAAAACTATTGGAAATATTTCAAGAAACTTGGCAGAAGCATATGATATCAGGTTGATTGAAGAACCCATTAAATGTTGGTGTGGCTCCAGGACTTTTTTCTTTTTCTTTACCATTACTTTGACTTTGCATTTTTTGTTTTTCACATTTGCTCAGTGATCAGCTGCGTAATGATCAGAGCAGAAGCTGCAGCTGGTTTGTACCGAGCTGGAGTTTCTGTTTCCTCCTCTCTGCTCTCACTGGAACTAATAAATACTCGTCACTAGTTATCAGGACCCGATCAGTACATGAAGTCACTCAGTGTTGTTTGATTCACTCCAGAGTTTATGAGGCTGCATTTAAGCATCATGAAAAAGGACTCGTCAACATGTGCTCAGTACAACACGAGACGTGACGCTCACAGTCAGGACTACTGACACCTAAATCATCCCAATAAAAAATTACCTTAACTAACCCTAACCCTCTGAACTTGAACTAGTTAATTTTAAGTGTGAACTGGCTCAACACTGCAAACAGCTACTGGACACCAGTGAGCATTGAAAGGCAGAAATAGTAGGACTGGATCATCACACTCCTGTGACCAATCCTGCATGAGACTGAGGTTAGGACCGCCTTTCTCATTAGCATACGGACACAGAGATACAGAAAATAAATAAACGTGGCAATATATTTAAGACATTTATTTATACATTTCTGTTTTATTTCCTTATTTATGCATTTATTTACGTATTTATGTATACATTTATTTACACTTAAGTCATGTATCGTCCTCCATACTACTTGTGTGGCTCTCACTCAAATATGTGTTCACACAAACAGCCTCAGTTGAGAAAGTCCGGATGATCTCCAGAGTTCATCATAACAGAGATGGGCAGCCCAATCAGAAAGCGTGTTCATTCCTATCCTCCACCGCTAGGCAGTGATGGCGTGCATGTTTGAGGCTGAGAAACAGAAAGTGAAATGTTGCAATGACACTGACTGGTCTGTCCTGATAAGGCACAGACATAGCCATCTCATACTGGGCTTGTGCAACAGGGCTGAAATATTAACCTCAAGCTCCGCCCGTCCGGTTCTCTCTACTGATAAAATCGAGCAACCAGCAGGCGTGACGGGAACTTTCCTCGCAGTGTTTACAGGTCAGGCTCTTCCTCGCTTTACCCTGTTGTGTCTGCACCAGGTCTGCACATCTAACAACGACCTGCAGTGACAGCGTCCCACACAGCCCGAGGTAAGCTGCTTCTTCTTCTCTGGACTTATACATGTAGAACAAAATGACGCACCAGAAGTTTCCACCAGACACACTGGAAATAACGTTGTTTAACGTCACACTGGCGCTGGAGACGAATCTCAGTGGTAAAATACATCGCTGCAATGTGGATACAAAATATGGCGTCTACAAAAACCCGCTGCCTTCTTCAGTTTGTTTTACGATCCGTAACTTCTGATGGTGCGTACATGTTTCTGTGACTGCGCCACCAACTGGACAAGGTGGGCGTGACCACAGACTGTATGGGTGTGACGCGATGGACGATGCACAAAGTATGATTGTGAATACAGTTGTATTTGTTTTACGTTAAAACAGTTCCAGGATCTTAACCGAAGTGTGAGTAGACGTGTATATTTATAAGTTAGATCCGTCCTTTTTTACCTGGAAGAGCCCTATGTTGCTCAATCCAAACCCAACAAAGTCCATTAAAAAAAAGTGGCAATTCAATCCTTGTCAATGCACTTAATTCAAAGTCTAACACGAAGTAATAACGACTTATTTTGACGAAACTAGAATGGATTATTGCTGAAACTGTGGAAACCCAAGCCAGGATGAGTTGAGTACGTTTTATTTAGCTTCTGTTGACTTAGTAGTAAGTGTGTTTTTAAATTTCTGAGGAGTTTGGTTTGATTAAGCAAGCGTCAGAAAAATTAGTTATTAGCCAGATTTACAAGACAAAGTGTGATATTTTACTTGCCCAGGACAGCTGCCTGTTCACCCGTCAAATGCCTCTAAATCATTTGTTTTACTACTACATTAATAAAGAAGTGGTTATGTTATTTAACCTAATCTTTTTTAAAGGTTCAGTGTGTAGAATTCAGTGACATCTAGTGTGGAAGTTGCATGTTGCAGCTGAACACCCGTCACCTCAGCCTCCCCTTCAAAACATGGGTGTTTTTAAGTGTTACCTATATTTCTGTTAATCCAGAAATGATCATGTTCAATATTTCATTGAAGTGGAAGAATTCAGTTGTTCTATTGACAAGCAGTTGAGGAAAGAATGTCGAACAGTAGTAAGTAGTCCCGGTACACCTTTTAGTGGCCAAAATAGTCCTTGGTAGAACAACAACTCAAATTTTGGAACAAGAGTTGCAGGCATTGTCACATTTAGACCCATTAACAATTACCATTATTTTACAATACATTTTCGCGAAACATTTCACATAGTGAGGTGGATACCTTACAATCTTTTAGACAAACCCAACAGATCACAAAACACACACTGACTGTGGAGAGTAAACAGTGAACTAGTAGAACCAGATTGGATGACTCAGACGGTTGGGCAAGAGGAGAAAAATGGGGAAGAGAGACGGGGGAGGAGGGGGGGGGACACAAGAGAGAGACAAGCTACAGTTGTGTAAGAGTCCTTATAACACTGGTTGTTTAATGAAAATCATAATAGCGATTAGGGATGAGCGAGGACAGCATTATCTGTATCCAGTGTTGGGGAGTAACGGAATACATGTAACGGCGTTACGTATTTAGAATACAAATTATGAGTAACTGTATTCCGTTACAGTTACAAAATAAATAGATGGTATTCAGAATACAGTTACATTGTTGAAATCAGTGGATTACATGATGGTACTTCTCGAGTTTATTCACTCTCTCGTAAATCCACCGGCGGCAAAGCCCCCAGGAAGCAGCTGGAGACCAGGGCTGCCGTAAGAGCGCCCGGGCCCCCGGCGGCGTGAAAGAGCCTCACCGCGACCGGCTCGGGACACAGGCCCGGGACCGAGGCTCTGAGAGAGTTCCGTCGCTACCAGGAATCTACGGAGCTGCTGATCGGCAAGCTGCCCTTCCAGCGCCTGGTGAGAGAAGACCGACCTGCGCTTCCAGAGCTCCGCTGTCATGGCTCTGCAGGAGGCCAGCGAGGCACGCCGGGTTCACACCGGACGCTGAAGCGCCGGGCAGCGCTAATAATATCACCCGTTGACCCAGTAGTATAAAAGCATATAGTCACTTGTTGCTCCAACATTAACTGCAACAGCGTCCCAATTTAATTTCATCCATCTTCAAGAACTTCTCCGCTGTTTGCTCCGTTCAATGTCGGGTGTCGAGGGTAAATTACGTATTCTCCGCCCCCCCCCCTCTCTTTTTATCTTTATGACTGCTTGTGTGTCTGTAGTGGATGGGCAGAGGGGGGCATTTAATAATGTGATCGGTAAAATTGGTAAAATTAAAACTCAGAAGGGGAATACAAACTATGGGATGCATACTTTATCATTTATATCATATAAAATGTCATCAATATCGTTTAAAATCATTTTTCAGTGTGTTTCCTAGAGCGATACGCTCGCGTCAAGCGCAAAAAATAGACTCGACGCCGAAGCGATCGCCGCATCGGCGGAGAGAGAGAACAACGCCGCAATCATACACTTAAAAAATGCAATAAAAACCGGAAGTATTCCAAGTATTCAGAATACGTTACTCAGATTAGTTAATGTAATGGAATACGTTACAGATTACATTTTTGGGCATGTATTCTGTATTCTGTAACGGAATACGTTTTGAAAGTATCCTTCCCAACACTGTCTGTATCTGTATCTGTTATCCATATGAATTATCCGTATCCGTATCCGTACTCGGAGTGGGCGGGGCCTAACCCGGAAGTGGGTGTGATTTAACCCGGAAGTGGGCTGGTTCAACATAACTTTCTTTATTAACTTTGACATTTTTTAATGATTTTTTTATTTTTATTTTTTTTTAATTTATTTCCACACCAGGTGTCTCTGTTTTTAGTATAGTTACATTAACACTTTAAGTTTAGTGCAGTGTAATTGTTTGCCGTGATAATTAAATGCCAGTGTGATAATAGATGACAATTTCAAACCATACAAACTGTCATGTTGTACTGTATTTAATAGAGGTTTACTTTACTGTAAAGTAAGTGTAAATGTAAAGTGAAAATAACAAAACCAGTCATTATGACTTGTGAACAAATATAATTCACGTCTTTCTATACTAAAAACACAGAGTGTTCATTTCTCCGGGAGACAGTGAACGTCCCTCGCATCTCCAGCGCTCCTCTACTGAGCCATTGCAGGTCTCGTGAAAATTTTTCCAAAGACTCGTACCCGAAGACCCAGTCGGGAAATGAACGAATCATTTCTGCTTCCTTGACTGAGCCTATGGAACAGTCCCGATGCGCAGTGAACCTGAGTGACTGAGAGACAGAGAGCTGTTCTGTGAGTGAGTGAGCAGAGCCGTGTGTGACGGGAGGAGCGCTGTGACGCTGTGTGAGGATTTTCATTCAGTCCAAGCACAGATAATGACTCAGATTACTCGTATTATACTCGTAATCGGCAAAAGTGCTTTATCCGGCTCATCTCTAATAGCGATACTTATAGATTTAACGATGGTATCAATGATAACAGCATCAGTTATTATTACAGTGTAGTAATGTGAGAAAAATACATGTGGACCAGAGAAAGGAGTGAACTGCTCAGTAGATGATGGGAGTTCCCCCAGGAGTCTACGCCTGTAGCAGCATAACTAAGGGGTGGTTCATTCAGCTTTAAATAGAAGCTTCTAATGTGACCTTGTCAAATGTTTTCATTTTATCTATTACAAACTGTATTTCCATCTCTCACAAGGGCCTTACACCACTTTTAGCCAATATAGATATTTAGGGCCCGAGCACTGACATCAAAGGTCAGATGAGGCCCTATTGAAATTGTTAACTTTTCGTCATACCATGTGACCGTGGCCTGGTTTCAAAGTTTGATTAAACGCCATCAAAACACGGGCTTCTGTATCTCAGACATATTTGGTTTGATCGACTCCAAACTAGTCATGTAAGACAAGAGTCGCGATCTGAAGACATCTACACAGAAATCGTGACTTAAAACCACAGCGCCCCCTGGTGGCAACAGGAAATGTCTTGTTTTTGGAACGTCTTACACTTGGAAGTATTCCTCCTCATCCACTTTGCGAAACCATGTCAAACTGTATCAAATGGGTCTCAAGACATTGATAATGTAGCCATAAGATTACTGTGACTTTTCATCAAGCGCATTATTGATGGCGAGGCATTAAAGTTCATCAACTCGCCATGACGCATAAAATTGCTATAACTTCGGTGTTCAAGGTTCAACCTCCCTCAAACTACATGTGTGTATCAACAGACCCCCCCCCCCCTGAAGACATCCAGATAGTTTTAGGGAATGGGCGTGGCAAAATCACTGACTAGCGCCCCCTAAAGGGCAGCCCCGGCATTATGATTTGCCGACATCTACAAAAATCGATAGGGACATGTGCCTTTTCATGATAAAGAAATAAGTCTCTTGGATACATATGCTAGACCAAACAGGAAGCCCGCCATTTTGGATTTGGTGGCCATTTTCTACAATTTTACTTTGACATATTTGTCGTAGGGATTTCATCAGATCAACTTAAAATTTAGATGAGTGTCTTCACAACAAGTTGGACATCTAAAGTTATTCGAATTTTAACTTTTCGTCATACCATGTGACCGTGATCTGTCATCAAAGTTTGATTACACGCCATCGAAACACGAGCTTCTGTATCTCAGCCATATTTGGTTCAATCGAGTCCAACTAAGGCGTAAGACAAGAGTCACGACCTGATGACATCTGCAAAGACGCCATGACTGAAAATCACAGCGCCACCTGCTGGCTACAGGAAGTGAAGCGTTTATCCTTGCCGCAGTGCGCAAACGCATGCAACGCGGAGAAGAGCACTTGGTCATCGAACGCTCTCTCTTCACCGACCGCAACAGACTATAAAACCGCCCGTGTGCTCGGGCCCGTTAGTGCTACAACGTAGCCCTAGTTATTATTATTATTCAGGCAAATGAATTGGCTTTTTGAGGGCTTTAACATGCTCAAATTCTTACCAAAATTTGCAGAAAGTTAGAAAGTTAGAAAAAAATGTACTTATTCTGGAGGAATTTTCAATGGTCGTCACAAAATGGCTCAACGGTGCCCCAGAGACCCCCGGAACGTGTTCACATTAACCGATCTTCACAAAAATCGATACACAGGTGTATCATGACCAGACAAACAAAAAAGTCTTAGGTGCAATTGGAAAAACACAACAGGAAGCGGCCATTTTGGCCATATTCCACATTTTTACTTTGATGTACTTGTACCAGGGCTTTCATCGGATCAACTTCAAATTTAGATGAGTGTCATCACAACAAGACGGAGATTGAAAGTTATCCAAAGATCGATTTTTCGTCACATGGTGTGACCGTGGCATGGCGTCAAAGTTTGATTACATGCCATTAAAACACGAGATTCTGTAACGCGGGCATACATGGACGATGAATCCTTTGATGCTGAGCCGTAAACAAACAAACTCCACTCCTGCAGTGACAGTGGTCATAATTCGAAGGAATCTTTGTCTTGCAAAGGTGACGTCTCTCATCATCTCTCTCTCTCTCAGAATTGAGACATTTCCTCAAACCGTGTTAACATTGAGGTGCGGCGAAGGTTCATCCTTCGCCAAAGAACCTTTGCCAAAGGAGACGATGTTGTCATAACTCCACTGTGCATTGTACTATCACCACCAAACTTCTGTCTCATGATCAGAGTCCAAGCCTGAAAAGCTCTATGTGTCATTATTTATTTTTTTCAGGCAAAACGCATGCAACGCTTCAAAATGCATGTGCTCTGGCCCGCCCAGTGCTGCTTTGCAGCCCTAGAAATTTTAGCTATTTTTATTATTATTCAGGCAAATGAATTATTAGGGCCCGAGCACTGACATCAAAGGTGTCAGGTGAGACCCTATTGAAATTGTAAGGATTATTATTCAGGCAAATTAATTGGCTTTTTGAGGGCTTTACCATGCTCAACTTCTTACCAAAATTTGCAGAAAGTTAGAAAGTGGTGAAAACTTACGTATTCTGAAGGAATTTTCAATGGGCGTCGCAAAATGGCTCAACGGTGCCCCCCGAGACCCCTGGAACGTGTTCACATTGACCGGTCTTCACAAAAATCGATATACAGGTGTATCATGACCAGACAAACAAAAAAGTTTTTAGGTGCAATTGGAAAAACACAACAGGAAGCCTGCTATTTTACATTTAGTGGCCATTTTGGCCATATTCCACATTTTTACTTTGATGAACTTGTACCAGGGTTTTCATCGGATCAACTTCAAATTGAGATGAGTGTCATCAAAACAAGATGGAGATAAAAACTGGTTGACATTTTTTTTTCGTCACACAGTGTGACCGTGGCGTGGCGTCAAAGTTTGATTACACGCCATTAAAACACGATGTTCTGTAACGCGGACATACATGAATCCTTTGATGCTGAGCCGTAAACAAACAACTCCACTCCTGCAGTGTCAGTCTTCCTAGATCTTTATGTCTTGTTAACATTCCTTTTTAAAATAGTTTACATCCCTTTTACACCTGATACTTTTAAGACAGGAATTTAGACACAGGAAACTGATTTGAATGTTTCCTTTGAAACGGAAATTAAGTTCTTGGACAATCCATAAGTAATAGAAAGGTCATAACATTTTTATGTATAGAAAAAGTTACTTTTCAACTACAAAATAGTTTTCTAATACTTTTTTATGTAGACTTGATGCATCAAGGAGACCAGAAGGTGCAACAATATACAAACACAAACAGAGTAACATGAGCAAATGTCACCTCCAAGTCTGAAGATGTCTCCCACAGCATCCCCATACTGTATATCTCCCTCTGCTTGCGTCACCCATTCCAACAGCACATCCATGAAAGGCTAGAACTGCTGTCATTCTCTATGTTACATGTCTCTATGCTACCTATTGGATAGTTAAGTCTAAAGTCAGGCATTCCTAACTCACATCGTGTCATTACGTCTTGCCACTGGTAAAACACGCAAGAGAGTTGAAGTTGATGCCTCTGTGTCTGGCGCATCTGAGTCAAGGCCGATTTATACTAGGCTTTTTACGGACGGACGCACGCACGCGAGCGACGCGACACGCCCCTCGCGTACTTGCGGGGGGCGTGTTGCGGCTTGCGTGCGTCAGCCAATTTTTCTGACTATACGACAAAGCGACGCGAGCCTCACGCAGCCCGCAAGGCTTGTGATTGGTCTGCTTACTACATCCCGTCCGGAGTCGCATTTCCGGTTTCAATCCATCAAACTGCGGAAGCCACGGAAGATTTCGAAGAACGAATATGGACCAAATAGAAGAGCACTTGGCAGAAAAGATCCAAAACCATGTCCACTAGTATAACCCGTCACTGACCGGCGGATTTGTCCGCCATAAAAAGGCTCTGAGGAGCCGCCGTGGCGATGTCAATAAACGTGTGCCACACACGAAGAAGAGCCGACTTCAACAACAAACATTACTCCGCCTAGTGGTCTGGCGGTGAATTGCGTTGCAACCCGCGCAACCCCGGGGGAACTATAAACCAAAACGAGTCCGTAGAAGCTGCGTGCGTGCGTGCGTGCGTAAAAAACGACTTTAAATCGGCCTTTAGATATGAAAGTACCTTAAAGTAGGCACTACAATGTACTGTTGGTACTGCTGAACACCTGCAATGCAAAATAACTGTCATTTACACTAGTCTACGGGTAAGGGAACCCCGACAGACCGGGGTCTGGGTGATGGTTTCCGGGATTGAGAACGTGACAACAACTGGACTGAGAGGTCGAGAACTGTCTAATCCATCTACCTCTCAGCGGCTAGCTGCTGCTCTTTCAGCGGGGCTAGTAGAGAATAGCTCCGGGATGCTTCCTACACCTGCTAACATCCTCACTGTGCTGCGTTCAGGCAACTCGGATATTCCGACCTCCTACTTTAAGAAGAGCAGTGGACTCCTCATGCGCTCATGGAGACGTATAGCTTCGTAGTGTTGTCAGTGAACGCAACAGAATTACGTCGATGACAAAATAATGTCATCGACGAAATTCTTAATGATCAATTAATCGATCGTCGATTAATTATGCCCATCCCTAATTTACACTCATCCCTACAACAGTAAGTCCTTAAGTGTGTTGTTAATTGTTTCACAGGCACAATGGAATGCTGTGGACTACTTACTGCCCAGAAGGAACCAGGTACAAAGCTGTTATAAAAACACAACATTAATGTAATGAATTGGGGTCAGAAAATATAATCCTGTTTTTTCAATTTATTAGACAGATGCTTGTTAAATGTCGCTATAAATTATAGAATAGAATAGAGTACAGCAAATACAGAATACACAAAAGTTCTCACATCATCTTTATATTGTTTTTGTTTCTTGCTCAGTTCCCCTGAAGAGCATTGAGGTGGAGCTGGAGGTGAGGGACCATGTGGCGACAGTGGTCTCCACTCTGAACTACGAGAACAAGGAGGACAAACCTCTGGAAGCTGTTTTCGTCTTCCCTCTGCCTGGAGATGCTGCTGTCTGTCACTTCAGTGCTCAGATTGGACAGACACAGATTGTAGCTGAGGTGAAGGAGAAACAGAAGGTGAGCTGGACAGTGACGTGTCACTCAGTGTGATGGATCCTAAAGTACAAGTAAAACAGTGAGTGTAGCTCACGTGTGTTGTGTCTGTGTCTTCAGGCTCGTGAGGATTATGATGATGCGCTGAGCTCCGGTCAGCAGGCCTTCCTGTTGGAGGAGAGCGAGCAGAGTCCAGATATATTCACTTTGAGTGTGGGCAGTCTGCCTCCAGGAGAGAGCGCCTCCATCAGGCTGGAGTACGTCACTGAGCTGGCTGTGCAGGCGGATGATGGGCTGAGGTTTTGTCTGCCTGCTGTGCTCAACCCTCGCTATGAACCTCAGGGTACGAAACCCAGCCAGCACTTTTGGTTTAATGCAAACCAAATTGTGTCTTGTCTGTCACTGGGGTAGCGTCAAGTACTAAGTGCCCATCAATACAATGAAATTTGTTGGCAGAATGTGGTATGGTTGATAAAAGAACAATATTGAACCGGAGCTATTTTTTTCTTCACTTTCTTTCACATTGCGAAACAGGCCTTTTTTGTTTTTTTTCATTGATTTCGCTGAGAATATGTCTTGAGTTAGTATAATTTGCCGCGATCTAAATACAAATTTGAGTGTTGGGCCTCAGATGTATGCACTTTTCTGAGTGTTATAATAATAATAATAATAATAGTAACTATTCAGGCTTTACCCTTTACCCGCAAATCCTGATATTGAAATCCTAATAAATTACCGGTGAAATGACTTTTGACCTGTTCGAGGTGGAGAACCAATCAAACCTGACATCTGTCATGTATTTTTTTATGTATTTATCTTAACTTACAGTATAATTGTGTAATTTTAATCTGACATTCCACGATTTGCAGCAGCCATGACTGTCCCCCCCACTAGTTGCTGATTGTAGGAATTGTGGTTTCAGGTCACCGTACCTCATTTTGTCATGCTTTTTTGTGTAATTTTTCCAAATTCTTTTTACCTCAGACATAAAATACAAAAGTAGAGTATGAGTGGAACATGAGTAGCTGAACTTTCCTCCCAGGTTCAGAGGCAGTGTGAGGATGTCATACATCAGTTTGAAATCACTGCATTAGCACAATGAAAGGAGCCAATTGAGTAACTTTTTCGCATCTGATCTCCCAAATAAGAGTAGACCCAGCGGCAGACCAAGAACCTGCTGTAGTGTGTACACCATCTTGCCTGGGAACACCTCAGGATCAGAGGATCTGAAGTAAGCAGCAGGGAGAAGGGTATCAACCTTTACATATTATTCTCTTTTCTTGTGTTGTATACAGGTTCTGAAGGTGCTGGTGTGCAGGTGACCTCTGTTCCAGCCTCTCTGGTTCCCTACATTCTGTCCTTTTCGGTCCGAGTGTCGTCTTCTCGTCCAATCTCCAAAGTCGAGTCCAGCTGCTCTCTGGAGTCTCTCCAGTACGTCAACGCAGAGCAGACGCAGGCCAGGGTAGGTAGACTGCTCACATGTCCTCTGTGTGTGGTTGTTCCTCAGCACTGCAAGCTACAAATATAACTGAGTGCTTTGTGAACTGCAGGTCAAGTTGGCTGCAGGACACAAGTTTGACAGAGATGTTGAGCTGCTGATTTATTACAGAGATGCTCACAAGCCCACTGCTCTGGTGGAGGCAGGACAAGCCTCTGCCAAACCTGGTGAGTGAAAACGAGTCAGGTTGTTACTTGCACAATAGTAAAGTCAATCATCTTCTGAGTTACACGTGTTGGAATAAATGATGTTTCAGGGAGTCTGATGGGCGATCCAGTCCTGATGCTGAGCCTGTACCCTGAGTTCCCCAAGTCTGTGATGTCTTCACTCGCCTCACGTGGAGAGTTTGTGCTTCTACTGGATCGATCTGGGAGTATGGATTGTCCAACAAGTGACACCAAGCAGCAAGAATCTCGAATTGCCAGTGCCAGGGTAATCAGCGAGTGAAAACTCTGTCATTAAACTTTTCATAGTGTCTCAAACACAGTTACCTTAACCAACTTGTGTCTGCTTCCCTCAGGATACTCTACTGCTCCTGTTGAAGAGCTTACCAATGGGCTGCTACTTCAACATCTACAGTTTCGGCTCCGGCTTTGAACACATCTTCCCGTAAGTCACTACCTCACGTCCATTCAAAAGATCTCATTCTGTTCTTGTTGTTAATGCTTGTTTGTGCATGTTGTGTTTACATGTGTTCATGCACGTGTGTGATTGCAGTAAGAGTGTGGAGTACAGTGAGAAGAACTTAGAAGAGGCTCTGAAGAAAGTCGAAGCGATGCAGGCGAATCTGGGAGGAACAGAGATCCTTGAACCCATCAAACACATTTACAGCCAGCCCTGCATTCCTAATCAACCTAGACAAGTAATACACACACACACACACACACACACACACACACACACACACACACACACACACACACACACAGTAAGCAAAAGTTGTACGTTAATCAATGCTATCATCACTATCAGAGTCAACGCACTATCGTCTCTGTTTATGTGACAGAACTATAACTCTTAAAATTGGCTCACTCCCTCTCCACCATTAGAGTCAGGTAGAGCTGTGGGGCTGTGACTTGCTCAAAGGGAAAGTTCTACCATTTCCTGGTCCAGAACAATCAGTGTTATGCAAGTTCATGCTTAAAAAGAGCTCGCTCAAAGAATGAAATGAACTAGTTCACCATCACAGTTTACACTTTTGAACTAAGCTGACAGTCCCAAAAATAAAGTAGTTCAAGCTCATCTTCTTTTTTTTTTTTTTTTACCTCTTAGCCTTAAAAACCCACCGGACATTACAGACACCGACGAGGTAACATAAAGGATATAAAGTTTTCTCATTACGGACATGCTGCACCTTATTTGAAAGTAGAAGCTTGGCTAAATGCACATAAGCAACTCAACTGGTGGTCCCTACTAATTTCGCCCTGCCTCACTCACTTAGAATAGAATGTGGCACAGATCATGTTCAGATGCTGTGCTATGGATTACTCAAGGTTTTTGGCAACAACTGCATCATTTCATAGAGGATACTCACTCTAAAAGTTTTAAACTTCGTTCGTCAGAAATTATGTCTATCATTTTACGATGCCATAAAACGTAAGCATCGTTCAGTCGTGCAAGAGTGACGTGTGTGCAGTGATACTGGATAGTGTCACTGACCTATTCAGCGTAAACAATGGAATTGAAACTATAGATTAGGTTTAAATCTCCTGTATTTATATAGCACTTATCTTAGTATTATTACACTACAGTTCTTCTCGCACACATTCATACAGTGCATCTACGTGCATCTATGTCCAAGAACAGTCTTGAGCATGTTGCAATGGTGTGTGTGAAACTCATAGTTACCACACCTTTCTCATTATTCTTACTTGGCTGGATGACATGTTACTGGGTGTGCTGGTATGTAACTCCTGTGTTACTCCTCCCCAGGTTTTTGTCTTCACTGACGGAGAAGTGTTCAACACCAAAGAAGTGATTGATCTGGTGAAGAAGAATTCAGGTTCCCACAGGTGAAACCACAGAGTCCTGCCCACAGTGTGTCCCATGTTGTAATGCAGTCTGTGTTAAACACTTAACCACTGTGTTGTAGGTGTTTCTCTTTTGGGATCGGGGAAGGGGCCAGCTCTGCTCTTATCAATGGGTTGGCCAAGGAAGGAGGAGGTCACGCTCAGTTCATCACAGGGGCTGATAGGATGCAACCTAAAGTAAGACAAATGCCACAAGGGGAACAGTTTTAATACAAATCTACTGTTACTAGAGTAATTCTTTTGTCTTTATTCTTTATATTTTCCTCTTACCAGGTGATGCAGTCTCTGAGATTTGCTTTACAGCCAGCCGTGGAGGACATCTCAGTCACGTGGGATTTACCAAAGGGAGTGTCTGTCACTGTTCTCTCCCCAACAATCACAACCATTTTCCAGGGTCAGAGGTCACTGATTTATGCGCAGCTCAGTGGACAGGTAGGAGCAGGGGAGTATAAAGGTCGTCTTTTTCTGCAGGCCAAACGTCTTAGAGTCCTGACAAAATATCAGTTGCTATGCCCAGAGGATTAACAGCTCATGCTGTTACAATTTGAACTAAATCAAGGTGGTAATCAAAATAAATATTTAAGAATTCAGTCAGGAATTTGACCACGATACACACTGAATCTGTTTATATACATGACCACGATACACACTGAATCTGTTTCCTACCTATTCCATATTTAATTGATAATTACGCACACTTATATCATACTGCTATCTCATGCTTATATATCATATGTAAAATACTTATGCATAGTGATTTTTAAGGATGATATGTAAGGATGCTTTCATGGTCTTTCATGGTCAGGTGTAGGGTAAAATAGAATATTAAGTTGCATTTTTATAACGTAATTATGAAGATGGGATTGTTTTGTGATGTTTTCTCAGAGTTCAAAGGCAGCAGAGGGCGGTGTGACGGTGAAGTACAGCCTGGCAGGTTGTCCCTCTGAGAACAAGCTACACTTCTCTCTCAAACCTGCTGAGGACACTGGGTAAAAAAAGCAGCATCACTTTGAATCACATGCTGACGTTACTGTGCAATCACATGTATCCAATGGTGGGGTCAGGGGGGAACTGGCCCCTAAAGTGACCCTGTCCTGGCAGGTGACTTAACAAACTAGTTGCCCACAAACAAATAAATATAGATTTGACTATATACATATATAAGAAAGTGACACTATGTGGTAAAATTACTGAAAACGAAAACCTAGCTCACGCTGCCCACTATCTGTCCAATGTTTTTCAAACAACTTGGTTATTTAAATTAGTTGAATGTCTCAGTAGAGGGATTTTAGAATCCAGGAATACTGGGATCTTGAGTCATCCAGCAGCCAACTACCGGTACCTTATAGAGTTCTTTATACAAAGGATATCAAATAGTGCTCCCACAGTTTGTCCAAACACTGTTGCAGAAGTTGCACTTGCAGCTCACTTCATCCCAGAGCAGCTCCAAGGTTTAAGTCTGGAAACTGTGCTGGTTTTCCACAATTCGAAGCATCTATCTGGTTCTGCTCTTTTTGATGTGAAATGAAGGGAACCAGTCTGTCTTCCTTAGTTAATTGTCTGTTTCTCACCTCTCTGACTTTCACCGCAGGCAATTTACTACTTGTACTTAAATAAAAAAGCAATGGTGAAATGAGGTTGTTCTAAACCTGCTGTAAACCAAACAGGGTTGAATAAATGTTTGGATTTATAGAAATATAAAGTAAGCTTCACTCATTCCGCAAATCTCTGTACGGACCCGTTCAAACCCGAGAGAGAACTAACAATCCAGACTCGAACCCAACAGTCATTCTGTTTTTGTGGTCCCAAACCTGACCTAAGTCTAATGTTTTCCCCGGGTATCCATACTGCTCTCTCTCCTCTTTCTTTTCTACAGATTAACAGTCCACAGGCTAGGTGCTCGGAGTCTGATTCGTTCCCTGGAGTTGGACGAAAGAGATGGCGAGGGACAGCATGACGAGGGGGTGAAGGGGAAGGTGGTGGAGCTCAGTGTCCAATCAGGAGTGAGCAGTTCCTTCACAGCCTTCATTGCTGTCAACAAAGGCAACTATGAGCCGATTCAAGGACCTCTGATGCGCAGAGCTATACCAACACCCAGTGAGTGTATTTTTCCAGGAGCCATGTTTAAGACCCTAAAATGTATGTGTGACAGACGAGTGTAGCTGGTGAAAAAGAAGAACTTAAACAATAAATTATTCAGCACATGTCGTGTTACTTGAATTTGCCTCAAACCTTCTGGATTTATATCTGTTGGTCTTTATGCATATATCTGCCACTGTTTTTGTCTCAGGGATGTATTTGATGGCACCCATGGCTTGCTGTTTCATGTCTGCACCTTCTACTATGGCCTTTGGTGAGTAAGAGGTTCAAGGGGTCCGTGAACACACACTGGTGTCATTCTACATCTGCTGAGCACAAATATACATGTCCATCACTTGATATTTCATGTTCAGGCATTCACCCAGGAGAAAACCACTGAAATGTATTATATAAGGAAACATTATATTTTGGATGCACATTAGTTGGCAACAGATTATGTGCCTTACTTAAAACATATATTCTTCCCAAATTATCTTCACATAAGTCTGATATGTTGTATCTTGATAACTAGACTGATACTTAACTGAAGGCTGGTTAGGTCCTACAACTCATGGAACTAGTAAGTTAACCACAACTGGGCTCTAACAACCATTACATTTGTGTTGCTATTATATCAGTTAATTTCTCCTTAAACAAAGCAGACTGTGGTGGCCTGGCTCTCGAAAGTGCAGCGTTTGAAGATTGTGATGACATCTGCCTTGAAGGTATCCGCACACACTGACTTAACAACATATATTGATTCTATTTATAAAGACTGATGATGATTCAAAGACTAAGTAGTCATTGGTGGGTGTTTTCAGACTACTACTGTTTAGCGTAGGTTCTTTTGAAATTGGAAATACACCAGTAACTACTGTATGTCCTCTTCTAAAGAGTTGGGGTCATGCCCACTTCCTCAAAAAGTTATTTCACCACAGTTTCACTGTTTATCTGTTGAATGTGTCACAAACATAAACATTTGCAACACATCTGGAATCCGTTTCAAAGTAAGAGCACTCTAACCCTTTTCTGTTGAGGGAATCCATTCATCATGATTAATATGGTTTTAGTTGTTATTGTAGGAATGGAAGATGCTCGGCTTCGTACTGTAGGATTCTGCTATTTAGTTGAGAACATAGGTTTCCTTTTATTCAAGGAAATACAGTCGTCACAGAAGAACAGACAAGCAAGACATAGGTAGATAGGTAGACAGACAGGCATATAGATAGATTTGCTCATATAGTTAGCCTTGCAAATACTCACTGTGTGGACCATATTAGTATCCTAACCAGTAGGTTTTTATTAGAATAACTACCATAGTTTTTTACCCAGAGTCAGACTACGTTGACGAAGTCGCTGAACCAATAAAGCAGCCACCCAGAGACCCTTTGCTGCAGCTGGTCTCCCTGCAGAAAGCGTCTGGCTGCTGGCTGCTTGATCCAGCTCTGGCTGCTGCTGTGGGAAAGACCAGCGAGGAGGTGGAGAACACAAAGCCTTCAGCTGTGAGTCCTAATGCTAAGTTATTTATTTTTTATTATTTTGAAACAGATTTCTTCATTTGTTTTTTTGTGATGCCACTTTGTTAAAAAGCACATAGGATCAAGCAAAACATAACAATGATGTCAAACATAAGAAAATGTTTGCTTCTCTATTGCTAAAATATATATATCTTATGAGTCAAGCTATGACACAGCAGTGGAAATAAGTCCGCAGGAGAACGAGCTGATTTACAATCTAATAGGAATGTGACAGAGCTGCTGTGTTCCTTAATGAGCTGCACATATGAGAGTGAAAGTAATGATAGGACTGCTCAGCATAACCACATTCAGAAACTAAGTATGATGCCCTCTTGTGGTCATTTTAACCTCCTGCTTGTGAAAGGCATTTACCTTTTTTATTTAGTATATAATATTATAACTGTTGTACAGAAGCTTACTGCATTACTGCAAAAGAAAAATGCTGCCCTGTTTTTCTGAAAAATGAGATAATGTCCTGCTTCATGTGAAAAAAATCTGCAGTTTTTCTGACTTAACAAGACAACCTACCTCAAAATCCCAGAGGGTGTTTTCTACTGATTTATTTAGCAAAGAGAGTAATGAAGAAGAAATATCCCACCTGTGTAGTTTGATACGGTTTTATTTTGGGCCAGGGCTTAGATATTGGATTCTAGTGTCTTTTAGTAAAATAGAGAGTAATAAAGACTTTTTTGCAGGATTTTGAATTTTTCTCTAGTGAATTTAAAATGCTTGCATACTGTTGTATTAATGACATTTAATCCAATTTCCCCTCAAACTCTCTTTCTTTGTTTGAATTTTGTGTAAATTAGGTGAACCAGGAAGTGTGGGCCACCATTCTGGCTCTGATCTGGCTTCATGGATTCAAGATGGATGCTAAGGAAGAGTGGGAGCTTCTGGCTATGAAGGCTGTGTCCTGGCTCCGTGCTCAGAACGGTAACAATCAATAAATAATAGTTAGATCCAATAATGAATCAAGTTTAAACAATGTGTGAGGGTGTATAGCCTGTCAGCCATTGTGCCCCATCTGTTATTGACTTATGTGATGTGTTTTTTGTTGTGTTTATTTCCAGCACCAAGTGTGGCAGAGTGTGTGGTAGCTGCAAGCACACTATTGGGTTTCAGTGTGCAGACAAACGACCTGGGGCTCTGAGGATTTCATTAAACTGCCTTCCTTTTCTTCTTCCGGATTAAAAGCATGACCATAGACATATACTGTATACATAGGGCCGCATTGGCCAACTGGCTCGTACACCAGCGTCGCCACCATTTTGGACTGGGAAAGAGCGGCCTGTAAACGCACGCACGTTAGGGGGAGCTCCGTTTGTCTGTATAAAAAATACTTTTACATTTTAATTTCAACTGATGTCGACAATTTGTTTTCAAGGGTTTGTGATCTACGTGGGTTTTGTCTCCAGTTATTTAGAATCAATAGTTTGACTTGTAGTATAGGCAAGAATCAGTATTTATTTGAATATGGACAAATTGAAAATCAGCATATACCTACCTACGACTTCCACAGATGTCTGTCTGTCTGTCTGTCTGTCTGTCTGTCTGTCTGTGGGATGCATATTTCTAGGACCCTTCATCTCATCGGCTTCACACTAGCCATATGTCTTGTCCATTCAGTCTGTGGGCCAAGTTGAACTTGTACTCATCTAAACTTCGGATTATAGACAGCAGCAGTGTCAATATCCTTCCAAAAAGATCAATTTGATAATTTGATAATTTATTTTTTCACAATATTGGACTGACACAGATGTTCCCCGGTGTTGTGGCTGCTGATCTCCACTTGGGCAACAACATTTATATTCATAGAATCACTTCCTTTTCAGTTTTTTTTCTACAAAGTCTAGATTTGATTAATTGCAGCAATGCTTTATATCGAGTGAAACAACAGTGCTTTAATTTTGAAAAAGTCAGTAATTCACATTAAATTAAGTTTGACGTGGACACACTCCTCTCTGTCTAGCAGTGATGATATCTGAACAATTGACATTTAAATGAGAATTTTTCATTTGTTTTCCATGTAGATCACAAAACTCATCAATACAAAAAGCAGCTAATTGAAATCAGCTGGAATTTAAACCTTATTGTGTTTTTTTCCCAGACAGACTGCGGCTGGTATGTGTTAACAGGGCAGTCTTGCCTGGTCCAGTATGGCAGATGCATTGACACATTATAGCAACAGTAATTAATAATAATTATTTGCACTATCCACTTCAGTAGTAGTGTGTGCCTAAATGTATTCACATTATTCTTCATCTGTTCAGAATTGACCATATAACAAAACAAAGAATTGTTCATCTGTTGCACCTTTAATGTTAACCTTTTTTTAAATCAGAAACTGTTACACTGTATTATTAAAGTTGAATCTTACAGCCCGAAACTTGATTTTGATTATTTATGAATCATGCAACATTCCATATACAGTCTCATCATGGTAGACATAATACAGAGGGGATATGTGCATTGCATTTCAAAATCACTCTAAAATCACACACCTGCTCAAGTCTTCTAGATTTAATCCAGTGAATTTGTCTTATAAAGCAGACCTCAGCCAATATATATGTCTGTATATATCTATATTAGGGCTGGGCAACGATTAAAAGTTTTAATCGCGATTAATCGCATGATTTCCCTGATTAATCACGATTAATCGCATTTGTATACGCAAAATCCAATAATGAATTAAAAAGTAGTGTATAGCGCAATTTTATTTTCAATGTTCTGCCATATGAACGAAAGTGCCATAACATTTGTTGTGCAAACACTTTTAACATCAGCATTTAATACAGTAGCAGTTAAATAAAATATTCAGTGTCAGTGCTTCCCCTAGGTTTACAGCTTTTGGGGGGGGGGGGGGGGACAAACACGGACACAAAAACTTAAAGGAATCATGATGTTAATGTGTTTCTTTTAATGATTTTGAACTGTACATTGGATTTCGGCGCTGACAGGCTAATCTGTGATACTCAGACGTCATGTGTTTGTCCAGTTTGTCCCTTCTGTAGGACTGGCAGGGAGACTATAAATGGCCGGGTCTGGTTTCCTCTCACAACTGCCTGTTTATGCTGTCTACGTATGCGACATAACATTCTTAAAAACAGTGGTGTATAAAGTACTTGAAAGCCATACTTGAGTAAAAGTACAGATATCTTACTTGAAAGTGACTCCGGTTAAAGTAAAAGTCACCCGTCAGAAAATGACTTGAGTGAAAGTCTTAGAGTTGCTCATATTAAATGTACTTAAGTATCAAAAGTATCTGGTGTTGAAATGTACTTAATATATACACTATATATATAATGTATAATTTTACAAATTTTGAACCCGAGATGCTGAGGTTAAAATAGTATTGGACAAGTGCATCTGAACTTCTAGCGACAACAAAGAATCAACACAACAGAATAAACAAGTGCCTCTTGATTCTACCTAAGAACACTAATAGACCTGCAACTAATAGACCAAATGAACATTTTGTGTCTATTAGCTGTATTTTGCATTTTAACTGCCTGGATGTTTACCTGCCCGCCAGCTTGTCCACGCATCTACATGTAAGCCTGTTTATTTATCATTAGACTATCTTCACTGAATGGGCCTGGGGTTGTGTTTGCATTTGTTTCCAGCAGGGTGACAATCCACCTGTAGGGTATGTTGCCTGTAGGGACGGCAAAGTGAAGACACAACCCTGCTTGAAGTTGTACACATTAGCCAGTTTGTACAATACATATATAAAGACTCAACAGCTTCTAAGTTGTGTTGAGTCAGCACAAAGGGCGTCTAAGGATTGGAATTGGCAATATATAGATATATAATATCTTTGCAAAAATTATATTGGCATTATAGTGAGTGGAAAACTGGGCCTGATTACCCAGGGTTCCATTTGGGAGGTCCATTAAAAAAATGTATTGTGTGCGTGAATATGCAGTAGTAGTAGTCAATGACACAGTGTTTGTTTTTGGTTGTGTTGGCTGAAAGTTGTTTTTGCGTTTGCTTATATAATTGGTTGTGTTGTTAGTTTTTCCATCTCGACTTGTTTTAAATCTGTTTGTTTTGTTTACGTGGACGTGTAAGACTAAGTAGACACGGCCAACCAATGATTGTCTATTTGCTAACAGTTTTTGTTTAAACCAACTACTTCCAATATTTTCTTTAAGAAAAGTTAACCACTTGCTGCTTCGAGCTATGTATTTATGTGCAGATGTTGACACGAAGCAGGAAAGGGAAAACGAATGTGAATCGAAAAAGGAATACTTTCAAAAAATTATGTAAAGTCACCTAATAAAAGCCCTCAAAAAGCCAATTAATTTGCCTGAATAATAATCCTTACAATTTCAATAGGGCCACATGTCTGTCAGTGCCTGGGCCCTAATAATAAAGACTGAACCGAGCTCCTGCAGGAGCGAGAGAGCGAGAGAGAGTTGCGCCGTGCGTAAAGGTGCACGTTCCGCCAACCTCCGCTGCTCAAGTAACAAGCCAGTTTTGAGAATGTAAGAAGTAGAAAGTACAGCTATTTGTGCTCAAATGTAGGGAGTAAAAGTTAAAAGTCGTCAGGAAAATAAATACTCAAGTAGATTTTTCACATATCTGTACTTTACTTAAGTACAGTAACAAAGTATTTCTACCACTGCCTAAAACCAAAAAGAAAACTGAAATAATCCCCTATTCATTCTCTATGAACTGTAATTTATCTATCTATCTATTTATTTATGCATGCATGTATATATGTATGTATGTAATGTATGTATTTACTGACTTCCATAAGTAACCTGGATTGCCGGAATCCGGAAACATTTTTGGATCCGGTACTTATGTTTATCTCGTCTACACGAAGCCCTTTCAGGAAAACACGGAAACGCTATAGCGGAGTGGTTGAAATCGCTGTAAAGACGTCATGGAGCATGCGCTTAAAGTGAAAGAAGACTAAAGTCGAGATCCTACTAGCAATCTTCCCATCACGACTTCTCTAACACCTGAAATCACTGTTACCATGGCAATCAAACAGGACTAGTTAGAATAGAGCACTTCGCCATAACCCTAGTTTGTGTTAAGTTACCGTTTTGAAACTTCCGTCTATAAATAAAATCTTTTCACGTCGATTTGCCGGTTTTGAACAATGGTCCGATGAAAATAGATTTAACAGTGATAGAAGGAAGGGACGCAGCGGGGTTAATAATCAGTTAATAATGGTTCAGGCTGAGGTTGCGAGGCGAGGTGCGTTCACGGTTAAATACAACAAGCGGAGAAAGCAGAATCGCGGGCTGAGAAATGCGCTTCCCGTGAGAACAGCCAGGCGCCTGCGCGCTGGAGAATTGCGCGGCGCGGCGCTTCGGCGTCCGGTGTATGTCGAGACAGAAATGCAAGCTATAGACCTGTTTTATAGGAAATGTAACCTTAAAATGATTTATGTAGAGATCTGGCGCCATATTAAAAACTAAAAACTAAAATAAATAATTAACTTGACCTTCCAGGGGGGGCGGGAGGTGCCGTTGGGGGGGCGCAGCTCAGAACGGTAACAATCAATAAATAATAGTTAGATCCAATAATGAATCAAGTTTAAACAATGTGTGAGGGTGTATAGCCTGTCAGCCATTGTGCCCCATCTGTTATTGACTTATGTGATGTGTTTTTTGTTGTGTTTATTTCCAGCACCAAGTGTGGCAGAGTGTGTGGTAGCTGCAAGCACACTATTGGGTTTCAGTGTGCAGACAAACGACCTGGGGCTCTGAGGATTTCATTAAACTGCCTTCCTTTTCTTCTTCCGGATTAAAAGCATGACCATAGACATATACTGTATACATAGGGCCGCATTGGCCAACTGGCTCGTACACCAGCGTCGCCACCATTTTGGACTGGGAAAGAGCGGCCTGTAAACGCACGCACGTTAGGGGGAGCTCCGTTTGTCTGTATAAAAAATACTTTTACATTTTAATTTCAACTGATGTCGACAATTTGTTTTCAAGGGTTTGTGATCTACGTGGGTTTTGTCTCCAGTTATTTAGAATCAATAGTTTGACTTGTAGTATAGGCAAGAATCAGTATTTATTTGAATATGGACAAATTGAAAATCAGCATATACCTACCTACGACTTCCACAGATGTCTGTCTGTCTGTCTGTCTGTCTGTCTGTCTGTCTGTGGGATGCATATTTCTAGGACCCTTCATCTCATCGGCTTCACACTAGCCATATGTCTTGTCCATTCAGTCTGTGGGCCAAGTTGAACTTGTACTCATCTAAACTTCGGATTATAGACAGCAGCAGTGTCAATATCCTTCCAAAAAGATCAATTTGATAATTTGATAATTTATTTTTTCACAATATTGGACTGACACAGATGTTCCCCGGTGTTGTGGCTGCTGATCTCCACTTGGGCAACAACATTTATATTCATAGAATCACTTCCTTTTCAGTTTTTTTTCTACAAAGTCTAGATTTGATTAATTGCAGCAATGCTTTATATCGAGTGAAACAACAGTGCTTTAATTTTGAAAAAGTCAGTAATTCACATTAAATTAAGTTTGACGTGGACACACTCCTCTCTGTCTAGCAGTGATGATATCTGAACAATTGACATTTAAATGAGAATTTTTCATTTGTTTTCCATGTAGATCACAAAACTCATCAATACAAAAAGCAGCTAATTGAAATCAGCTGGAATTTAAACCTTATTGTGTTTTTTTCCCAGACAGACTGCGGCTGGTATGTGTTAACAGGGCAGTCTTGCCTGGTCCAGTATGGCAGATGCATTGACACATTATAGCAACAGTAATTAATAATAATTATTTGCACTATCCACTTCAGTAGTAGTGTGTGCCTAAATGTATTCACATTATTCTTCATCTGTTCAGAATTGACCATATAACAAAACAAAGAATTGTTCATCTGTTGCACCTTTAATGTTAACCTTTTTTTAAATCAGAAACTGTTACACTGTATTATTAAAGTTGAATCTTACAGCCCGAAACTTGATTTTGATTATTTATGAATCATGCAACATTCCATATACAGTCTCATCATGGTAGACATAATACAGAGGGGATATGTGCATTGCATTTCAAAATCACTCTAAAATCACACACCTGCTCAAGTCTTCTAGATTTAATCCAGTGAATTTGTCTTATAAAGCAGACCTCAGCCAATATATATGTCTGTATATATCTATATTAGGGCTGGGCAACGATTAAAAGTTTTAATCGCGATTAATCGCATGATTTCCCTGATTAATCACGATTAATCGCATTTGTATACGCAAAATCCAATAATGAATTAAAAAGTAGTGTATAGCGCAATTTTATTTTCAATGTTCTGCCATATGAACGAAAGTGCCATAACATTTGTTGTGCAAACACTTTTAACATCAGCATTTAATACAGTAGCAGTTAAATAAAATATTCAGTGTCAGTGCTTCCCCTAGGTTTACAGCTTTTGGGGGGGGGGGGGGGACAAACACGGACACAAAAACTTAAAGGAATCATGATGTTAATGTGTTTCTTTTAATGATTTTGAACTGTACATTGGATTTCGGCGCTGACAGGCTAATCTGTGATACTCAGACGTCATGTGTTTGTCCAGTTTGTCCCTTCTGTAGGACTGGCAGGGAGACTATAAATGGCCGGGTCTGGTTTCCTCTCACAACTGCCTGTTTATGCTGTCTACGTATGCGACATAACATTCTTAAAAACAGTGGTGTATAAAGTACTTGAAAGCCATACTTGAGTAAAAGTACAGATATCTTACTTGAAAGTGACTCCGGTTAAAGTAAAAGTCACCCGTCAGAAAATGACTTGAGTGAAAGTCTTAGAGTTGCTCATATTAAATGTACTTAAGTATCAAAAGTATCTGGTGTTGAAATGTACTTAATATATACACTATATATATAATGTATAATTTTACAAATTTTGAACCCGAGATGCTGAGGTTAAAATAGTATTGGACAAGTGCATCTGAACTTCTAGCGACAACAAAGAATCAACACAACAGAATAAACAAGTGCCTCTTGATTCTACCTAAGAACACTAATAGACCTGCAACTAATAGACCAAATGAACATTTTGTGTCTATTAGCTGTATTTTGCATTTTAACTGCCTGGATGTTTACCTGCCCGCCAGCTTGTCCACGCATCTACATGTAAGCCTGTTTATTTATCATTAGACTATCTTCACTGAATGGGCCTGGGGTTGTGTTTGCATTTGTTTCCAGCAGGGTGACAATCCACCTGTAGGGTATGTTGCCTGTAGGGACGGCAAAGTGAAGACACAACCCTGCTTGAAGTTGTACACATTAGCCAGTTTGTACAATACATATATAAAGACTCAACAGCTTCTAAGTTGTGTTGAGTCAGCACAAAGGGCGTCTAAGGATTGGAATTGGCAATATATAGATATATAATATCTTTGCAAAAATTATATTGGCATTATAGTGAGTGGAAAACTGGGCCTGATTACCCAGGGTTCCATTTGGGAGGTCCATTAAAAAAATGTATTGTGTGCGTGAATATGCAGTAGTAGTAGTCAATGACACAGTGTTTGTTTTTGGTTGTGTTGGCTGAAAGTTGTTTTTGCGTTTGCTTATATAATTGGTTGTGTTGTTAGTTTTTCCATCTCGACTTGTTTTAAATCTGTTTGTTTTGTTTACGTGGACGTGTAAGACTAAGTAGACACGGCCAACCAATGATTGTCTATTTGCTAACAGTTTTTGTTTAAACCAACTACTTCCAATATTTTCTTTAAGAAAAGTTAACCACTTGCTGCTTCGAGCTATGTATTTATGTGCAGATGTTGACACGAAGCAGGAAAGGGAAAACGAATGTGAATCGAAAAAGGAATACTTTCAAAAAATTATGTAAAGTCACCTAATAAAAGCCCTCAAAAAGCCAATTAATTTGCCTGAATAATAATCCTTACAATTTCAATAGGGCCACATGTCTGTCAGTGCCTGGGCCCTAATAATAAAGACTGAACCGAGCTCCTGCAGGAGCGAGAGAGCGAGAGAGAGTTGCGCCGTGCGTAAAGGTGCACGTTCCGCCAACCTCCGCTGCTCAAGTAACAAGCCAGTTTTGAGAATGTAAGAAGTAGAAAGTACAGCTATTTGTGCTCAAATGTAGGGAGTAAAAGTTAAAAGTCGTCAGGAAAATAAATACTCAAGTAGATTTTTCACATATCTGTACTTTACTTAAGTACAGTAACAAAGTATTTCTACCACTGCCTAAAACCAAAAAGAAAACTGAAATAATCCCCTATTCATTCTCTATGAACTGTAATTTATCTATCTATCTATTTATTTATGCATGCATGTATATATGTATGTATGTAATGTATGTATTTACTGACTTCCATAAGTAACCTGGATTGCCGGAATCCGGAAACATTTTTGGATCCGGTACTTATGTTTATCTCGTCTACACGAAGCCCTTTCAGGAAAACACGGAAACGCTATAGCGGAGTGGTTGAAATCGCTGTAAAGACGTCATGGAGCATGCGCTTAAAGTGAAAGAAGACTAAAGTCGAGATCCTACTAGCAATCTTCCCATCACGACTTCTCTAACACCTGAAATCACTGTTACCATGGCAATCAAACAGGACTAGTTAGAATAGAGCACTTCGCCATAACCCTAGTTTGTGTTAAGTTACCGTTTTGAAACTTCCGTCTATAAATAAAATCTTTTCACGTCGATTTGCCGGTTTTGAACAATGGTCCGATGAAAATAGATTTAACAGTGATAGAAGGAAGGGACGCAGCGGGGTTAATAATCAGTTAATAATGGTTCAGGCTGAGGTTGCGAGGCGAGGTGCGTTCACGGTTAAATACAACAAGCGGAGAAAGCAGAATCGCGGGCTGAGAAATGCGCTTCCCGTGAGAACAGCCAGGCGCCTGCGCGCTGGAGAATTGCGCGGCGCGGCGCTTCGGCGTCCGGTGTATGTCGAGACAGAAATGCAAGCTATAGACCTGTTTTATAGGAAATGTAACCTTAAAATGATTTATGTAGAGATCTGGCGCCATATTAAAAACTAAAAACTAAAATAAATAATTAACTTGACCTTCCAGGGGGGGCGGGAGGTGCCGTTGGGGGGGCGCAGCTCAGAACGGTAACAATCAATAAATAATAGTTAGATCCAATAATGAATCAAGTTTAAACAATGTGTGAGGGTGTATAGCCTGTCAGCCATTGTGCCCCATCTGTTATTGACTTATGTGATGTGTTTTTTGTTGTGTTTATTTCCAGCACCAAGTGTGGCAGAGTGTGTGGTAGCTGCAAGCACACTATTGGGTTTCAGTGTGCAGACAAACGACCTGGGGCTCTGAGGATTTCATTAAACTGCCTTCCTTTTCTTCTTCCGGATTAAAAGCATGACCATAGACATATACTGTATACATAGGGCCGCATTGGCCAACTGGCTCGTACACCAGCGTCGCCACCATTTTGGACTGGGAAAGAGCGGCCTGTAAACGCACGCACGTTAGGGGGAGCTCCGTTTGTCTGTATAAAAAATACTTTTACATTTTAATTTCAACTGATGTCGACAATTTGTTTTCAAGGGTTTGTGATCTACGTGGGTTTTGTCTCCAGTTATTTAGAATCAATAGTTTGACTTGTAGTATAGGCAAGAATCAGTATTTATTTGAATATGGACAAATTGAAAATCAGCATATACCTACCTACGACTTCCACAGATGTCTGTCTGTCTGTCTGTCTGTCTGTCTGTCTGTCTGTGGGATGCATATTTCTAGGACCCTTCATCTCATCGGCTTCACACTAGCCATATGTCTTGTCCATTCAGTCTGTGGGCCAAGTTGAACTTGTACTCATCTAAACTTCGGATTATAGACAGCAGCAGTGTCAATATCCTTCCAAAAAGATCAATTTGATAATTTGATAATTTATTTTTTCACAATATTGGACTGACACAGATGTTCCCCGGTGTTGTGGCTGCTGATCTCCACTTGGGCAACAACATTTATATTCATAGAATCACTTCCTTTTCAGTTTTTTTTCTACAAAGTCTAGATTTGATTAATTGCAGCAATGCTTTATATCGAGTGAAACAACAGTGCTTTAATTTTGAAAAAGTCAGTAATTCACATTAAATTAAGTTTGACGTGGACACACTCCTCTCTGTCTAGCAGTGATGATATCTGAACAATTGACATTTAAATGAGAATTTTTCATTTGTTTTCCATGTAGATCACAAAACTCATCAATACAAAAAGCAGCTAATTGAAATCAGCTGGAATTTAAACCTTATTGTGTTTTTTTCCCAGACAGACTGCGGCTGGTATGTGTTAACAGGGCAGTCTTGCCTGGTCCAGTATGGCAGATGCATTGACACATTATAGCAACAGTAATTAATAATAATTATTTGCACTATCCACTTCAGTAGTAGTGTGTGCCTAAATGTATTCACATTATTCTTCATCTGTTCAGAATTGACCATATAACAAAACAAAGAATTGTTCATCTGTTGCACCTTTAATGTTAACCTTTTTTTAAATCAGAAACTGTTACACTGTATTATTAAAGTTGAATCTTACAGCCCGAAACTTGATTTTGATTATTTATGAATCATGCAACATTCCATATACAGTCTCATCATGGTAGACATAATACAGAGGGGATATGTGCATTGCATTTCAAAATCACTCTAAAATCACACACCTGCTCAAGTCTTCTAGATTTAATCCAGTGAATTTGTCTTATAAAGCAGACCTCAGCCAATATATATGTCTGTATATATCTATATTAGGGCTGGGCAACGATTAAAAGTTTTAATCGCGATTAATCGCATGATTTCCCTGATTAATCACGATTAATCGCATTTGTATACGCAAAATCCAATAATGAATTAAAAAGTAGTGTATAGCGCAATTTTATTTTCAATGTTCTGCCATATGAACGAAAGTGCCATAACATTTGTTGTGCAAACACTTTTAACATCAGCATTTAATACAGTAGCAGTTAAATAAAATATTCAGTGTCAGTGCTTCCCCTAGGTTTACAGCTTTTGGGGGGGGGGGGGGGGACAAACACGGACACAAAAACTTAAAGGAATCATGATGTTAATGTGTTTCTTTTAATGATTTTGAACTGTACATTGGATTTCGGCGCTGACAGGCTAATCTGTGATACTCAGACGTCATGTGTTTGTCCAGTTTGTCCCTTCTGTAGGACTGGCAGGGAGACTATAAATGGCCGGGTCTGGTTTCCTCTCACAACTGCCTGTTTATGCTGTCTACGTATGCGACATAACATTCTTAAAAACAGTGGTGTATAAAGTACTTGAAAGCCATACTTGAGTAAAAGTACAGATATCTTACTTGAAAGTGACTCCGGTTAAAGTAAAAGTCACCCGTCAGAAAATGACTTGAGTGAAAGTCTTAGAGTTGCTCATATTAAATGTACTTAAGTATCAAAAGTATCTGGTGTTGAAATGTACTTAATATATACACTATATATATAATGTATAATTTTACAAATTTTGAACCCGAGATGCTGAGGTTAAAATAGTATTGGACAAGTGCATCTGAACTTCTAGCGACAACAAAGAATCAACACAACAGAATAAACAAGTGCCTCTTGATTCTACCTAAGAACACTAATAGACCTGCAACTAATAGACCAAATGAACATTTTGTGTCTATTAGCTGTATTTTGCATTTTAACTGCCTGGATGTTTACCTGCCCGCCAGCTTGTCCACGCATCTACATGTAAGCCTGTTTATTTATCATTAGACTATCTTCACTGAATGGGCCTGGGGTTGTGTTTGCATTTGTTTCCAGCAGGGTGACAATCCACCTGTAGGGTATGTTGCCTGTAGGGACGGCAAAGTGAAGACACAACCCTGCTTGAAGTTGTACACATTAGCCAGTTTGTACAATACATATATAAAGACTCAACAGCTTCTAAGTTGTGTTGAGTCAGCACAAAGGGCGTCTAAGGATTGGAATTGGCAATATATAGATATATAATATCTTTGCAAAAATTATATTGGCATTATAGTGAGTGGAAAACTGGGCCTGATTACCCAGGGTTCCATTTGGGAGGTCCATTAAAAAAATGTATTGTGTGCGTGAATATGCAGTAGTAGTAGTCAATGACACAGTGTTTGTTTTTGGTTGTGTTGGCTGAAAGTTGTTTTTGCGTTTGCTTATATAATTGGTTGTGTTGTTAGTTTTTCCATCTCGACTTGTTTTAAATCTGTTTGTTTTGTTTACGTGGACGTGTAAGACTAAGTAGACACGGCCAACCAATGATTGTCTATTTGCTAACAGTTTTTGTTTAAACCAACTACTTCCAATATTTTCTTTAAGAAAAGTTAACCACTTGCTGCTTCGAGCTATGTATTTATGTGCAGATGTTGACACGAAGCAGGAAAGGGAAAACGAATGTGAATCGAAAAAGGAATACTTTCAAAAAATTATGTAAAGTCACCTAATAAAAGCCCTCAAAAAGCCAATTAATTTGCCTGAATAATAATCCTTACAATTTCAATAGGGCCACATGTCTGTCAGTGCCTGGGCCCTAATAATAAAGACTGAACCGAGCTCCTGCAGGAGCGAGAGAGCGAGAGAGAGTTGCGCCGTGCGTAAAGGTGCACGTTCCGCCAACCTCCGCTGCTCAAGTAACAAGCCAGTTTTGAGAATGTAAGAAGTAGAAAGTACAGCTATTTGTGCTCAAATGTAGGGAGTAAAAGTTAAAAGTCGTCAGGAAAATAAATACTCAAGTAGATTTTTCACATATCTGTACTTTACTTAAGTACAGTAACAAAGTATTTCTACCACTGCCTAAAACCAAAAAGAAAACTGAAATAATCCCCTATTCATTCTCTATGAACTGTAATTTATCTATCTATCTATTTATTTATGCATGCATGTATATATGTATGTATGTAATGTATGTATTTACTGACTTCCATAAGTAACCTGGATTGCCGGAATCCGGAAACATTTTTGGATCCGGTACTTATGTTTATCTCGTCTACACGAAGCCCTTTCAGGAAAACACGGAAACGCTATAGCGGAGTGGTTGAAATCGCTGTAAAGACGTCATGGAGCATGCGCTTAAAGTGAAAGAAGACTAAAGTCGAGATCCTACTAGCAATCTTCCCATCACGACTTCTCTAACACCTGAAATCACTGTTACCATGGCAATCAAACAGGACTAGTTAGAATAGAGCACTTCGCCATAACCCTAGTTTGTGTTAAGTTACCGTTTTGAAACTTCCGTCTATAAATAAAATCTTTTCACGTCGATTTGCCGGTTTTGAACAATGGTCCGATGAAAATAGATTTAACAGTGATAGAAGGAAGGGACGCAGCGGGGTTAATAATCAGTTAATAATGGTTCAGGCTGAGGTTGCGAGGCGAGGTGCGTTCACGGTTAAATACAACAAGCGGAGAAAGCAGAATCGCGGGCTGAGAAATGCGCTTCCCGTGAGAACAGCCAGGCGCCTGCGCGCTGGAGAATTGCGCGGCGCGGCGCTTCGGCGTCCGGTGTATGTCGAGACAGAAATGCAAGCTATAGACCTGTTTTATAGGAAATGTAACCTTAAAATGATTTATGTAGAGATCTGGCGCCATATTAAAAACTAAAAACTAAAATAAATAATTAACTTGACCTTCCAGGGGGGGCGGGAGGTGCCGTTGGGGGGGCGCAGCTCAGAACGGTAACAATCAATAAATAATAGTTAGATCCAATAATGAATCAAGTTTAAACAATGTGTGAGGGTGTATAGCCTGTCAGCCATTGTGCCCCATCTGTTATTGACTTATGTGATGTGTTTTTTGTTGTGTTTATTTCCAGCACCAAGTGTGGCAGAGTGTGTGGTAGCTGCAAGCACACTATTGGGTTTCAGTGTGCAGACAAACGACCTGGGGCTCTGAGGATTTCATTAAACTGCCTTCCTTTTCTTCTTCCGGATTAAAAGCATGACCATAGACATATACTGTATACATAGGGCCGCATTGGCCAACTGGCTCGTACACCAGCGTCGCCACCATTTTGGACTGGGAAAGAGCGGCCTGTAAACGCACGCACGTTAGGGGGAGCTCCGTTTGTCTGTATAAAAAATACTTTTACATTTTAATTTCAACTGATGTCGACAATTTGTTTTCAAGGGTTTGTGATCTACGTGGGTTTTGTCTCCAGTTATTTAGAATCAATAGTTTGACTTGTAGTATAGGCAAGAATCAGTATTTATTTGAATATGGACAAATTGAAAATCAGCATATACCTACCTACGACTTCCACAGATGTCTGTCTGTCTGTCTGTCTGTCTGTCTGTCTGTCTGTGGGATGCATATTTCTAGGACCCTTCATCTCATCGGCTTCACACTAGCCATATGTCTTGTCCATTCAGTCTGTGGGCCAAGTTGAACTTGTACTCATCTAAACTTCGGATTATAGACAGCAGCAGTGTCAATATCCTTCCAAAAAGATCAATTTGATAATTTGATAATTTATTTTTTCACAATATTGGACTGACACAGATGTTCCCCGGTGTTGTGGCTGCTGATCTCCACTTGGGCAACAACATTTATATTCATAGAATCACTTCCTTTTCAGTTTTTTTTCTACAAAGTCTAGATTTGATTAATTGCAGCAATGCTTTATATCGAGTGAAACAACAGTGCTTTAATTTTGAAAAAGTCAGTAATTCACATTAAATTAAGTTTGACGTGGACACACTCCTCTCTGTCTAGCAGTGATGATATCTGAACAATTGACATTTAAATGAGAATTTTTCATTTGTTTTCCATGTAGATCACAAAACTCATCAATACAAAAAGCAGCTAATTGAAATCAGCTGGAATTTAAACCTTATTGTGTTTTTTTCCCAGACAGACTGCGGCTGGTATGTGTTAACAGGGCAGTCTTGCCTGGTCCAGTATGGCAGATGCATTGACACATTATAGCAACAGTAATTAATAATAATTATTTGCACTATCCACTTCAGTAGTAGTGTGTGCCTAAATGTATTCACATTATTCTTCATCTGTTCAGAATTGACCATATAACAAAACAAAGAATTGTTCATCTGTTGCACCTTTAATGTTAACCTTTTTTTAAATCAGAAACTGTTACACTGTATTATTAAAGTTGAATCTTACAGCCCGAAACTTGATTTTGATTATTTATGAATCATGCAACATTCCATATACAGTCTCATCATGGTAGACATAATACAGAGGGGATATGTGCATTGCATTTCAAAATCACTCTAAAATCACACACCTGCTCAAGTCTTCTAGATTTAATCCAGTGAATTTGTCTTATAAAGCAGACCTCAGCCAATATATATGTCTGTATATATCTATATTAGGGCTGGGCAACGATTAAAAGTTTTAATCGCGATTAATCGCATGATTTCCCTGATTAATCACGATTAATCGCATTTGTATACGCAAAATCCAATAATGAATTAAAAAGTAGTGTATAGCGCAATTTTATTTTCAATGTTCTGCCATATGAACGAAAGTGCCATAACATTTGTTGTGCAAACACTTTTAACATCAGCATTTAATACAGTAGCAGTTAAATAAAATATTCAGTGTCAGTGCTTCCCCTAGGTTTACAGCTTTTGGGGGGGGGGGGGGGACAAACACGGACACAAAAACTTAAAGGAATCATGATGTTAATGTGTTTCTTTTAATGATTTTGAACTGTACATTGGATTTCGGCGCTGACAGGCTAATCTGTGATACTCAGACGTCATGTGTTTGTCCAGTTTGTCCCTTCTGTAGGACTGGCAGGGAGACTATAAATGGCCGGGTCTGGTTTCCTCTCACAACTGCCTGTTTATGCTGTCTACGTATGCGACATAACATTCTTAAAAACAGTGGTGTATAAAGTACTTGAAAGCCATACTTGAGTAAAAGTACAGATATCTTACTTGAAAGTGACTCCGGTTAAAGTAAAAGTCACCCGTCAGAAAATGACTTGAGTGAAAGTCTTAGAGTTGCTCATATTAAATGTACTTAAGTATCAAAAGTATCTGGTGTTGAAATGTACTTAATATATACACTATATATATAATGTATAATTTTACAAATTTTGAACCCGAGATGCTGAGGTTAAAATAGTATTGGACAAGTGCATCTGAACTTCTAGCGACAACAAAGAATCAACACAACAGAATAAACAAGTGCCTCTTGATTCTACCTAAGAACACTAATAGACCTGCAACTAATAGACCAAATGAACATTTTGTGTCTATTAGCTGTATTTTGCATTTTAACTGCCTGGATGTTTACCTGCCCGCCAGCTTGTCCACGCATCTACATGTAAGCCTGTTTATTTATCATTAGACTATCTTCACTGAATGGGCCTGGGGTTGTGTTTGCATTTGTTTCCAGCAGGGTGACAATCCACCTGTAGGGTATGTTGCCTGTAGGGACGGCAAAGTGAAGACACAACCCTGCTTGAAGTTGTACACATTAGCCAGTTTGTACAATACATATATAAAGACTCAACAGCTTCTAAGTTGTGTTGAGTCAGCACAAAGGGCGTCTAAGGATTGGAATTGGCAATATATAGATATATAATATCTTTGCAAAAATTATATTGGCATTATAGTGAGTGGAAAACTGGGCCTGATTACCCAGGGTTCCATTTGGGAGGTCCATTAAAAAAATGTATTGTGTGCGTGAATATGCAGTAGTAGTAGTCAATGACACAGTGTTTGTTTTTGGTTGTGTTGGCTGAAAGTTGTTTTTGCGTTTGCTTATATAATTGGTTGTGTTGTTAGTTTTTCCATCTCGACTTGTTTTAAATCTGTTTGTTTTGTTTACGTGGACGTGTAAGACTAAGTAGACACGGCCAACCAATGATTGTCTATTTGCTAACAGTTTTTGTTTAAACCAACTACTTCCAATATTTTCTTTAAGAAAAGTTAACCACTTGCTGCTTCGAGCTATGTATTTATGTGCAGATGTTGACACGAAGCAGGAAAGGGAAAACGAATGTGAATCGAAAAAGGAATACTTTCAAAAAATTATGTAAAGTCACCTAATAAAAGCCCTCAAAAAGCCAATTAATTTGCCTGAATAATAATCCTTACAATTTCAATAGGGCCACATGTCTGTCAGTGCCTGGGCCCTAATAATAAAGACTGAACCGAGCTCCTGCAGGAGCGAGAGAGCGAGAGAGAGTTGCGCCGTGCGTAAAGGTGCACGTTCCGCCAACCTCCGCTGCTCAAGTAACAAGCCAGTTTTGAGAATGTAAGAAGTAGAAAGTACAGCTATTTGTGCTCAAATGTAGGGAGTAAAAGTTAAAAGTCGTCAGGAAAATAAATACTCAAGTAGATTTTTCACATATCTGTACTTTACTTAAGTACAGTAACAAAGTATTTCTACCACTGCCTAAAACCAAAAAGAAAACTGAAATAATCCCCTATTCATTCTCTATGAACTGTAATTTATCTATCTATCTATTTATTTATGCATGCATGTATATATGTATGTATGTAATGTATGTATTTACTGACTTCCATAAGTAACCTGGATTGCCGGAATCCGGAAACATTTTTGGATCCGGTACTTATGTTTATCTCGTCTACACGAAGCCCTTTCAGGAAAACACGGAAACGCTATAGCGGAGTGGTTGAAATCGCTGTAAAGACGTCATGGAGCATGCGCTTAAAGTGAAAGAAGACTAAAGTCGAGATCCTACTAGCAATCTTCCCATCACGACTTCTCTAACACCTGAAATCACTGTTACCATGGCAATCAAACAGGACTAGTTAGAATAGAGCACTTCGCCATAACCCTAGTTTGTGTTAAGTTACCGTTTTGAAACTTCCGTCTATAAATAAAATCTTTTCACGTCGATTTGCCGGTTTTGAACAATGGTCCGATGAAAATAGATTTAACAGTGATAGAAGGAAGGGACGCAGCGGGGTTAATAATCAGTTAATAATGGTTCAGGCTGAGGTTGCGAGGCGAGGTGCGTTCACGGTTAAATACAACAAGCGGAGAAAGCAGAATCGCGGGCTGAGAAATGCGCTTCCCGTGAGAACAGCCAGGCGCCTGCGCGCTGGAGAATTGCGCGGCGCGGCGCTTCGGCGTCCGGTGTATGTCGAGACAGAAATGCAAGCTATAGACCTGTTTTATAGGAAATGTAACCTTAAAATGATTTATGTAGAGATCTGGCGCCATATTAAAAACTAAAAACTAAAATAAATAATTAACTTGACCTTCCAGGGGGGGCGGGAGGTGCCGTTGGGGGGGCGCAGCGCCCCCCCAATAGAATGGTAGGGGAAACACTGAGTGTAAATCTCAACTTAACAATGTTATCAAAGCAAATACAAAATTAAAGGTCAATGCCACTGCCAGGGCATTAATGTTATCCTCTTCGTTATGTAAAATGTATACTCCTCCCTGCGTCTAACGTAGTCTGCCGAAGACTCGCTCCACTCGCTGTTTCGTTGAGTGATTTGCTGATATCAACTGTGTGTTTTGCATTTAGGTGATATTTTAGACTGGAAGTACTCCGGTGATAAGAAAATTCACCTTGGCAGTGGCTACAAATTACTTTGGTTCTGTCGACTCCGCCGTCTAGAAGAACTTTAAAATGAAAATGGCCATGTAAAAGCTCCGTACCCTTATCCATGGTTGTTTATCCGCCAATTATTTTCTTTTTTCCTGTTCCGCAGCAGTCAGCAACAGACTTTCACAAAATAAAAGCCTGACTTTCACAATAAAACAATAAATAATCAAACCTGAGTTAATGCGAGATAAAATAATTAATCGAGTTAACTCATCACTTGAGTTAACTCGATTAAAACGAGTTAACTTGCCCAGCCCTAATCTATATATATGTATTGCATTAAATGTTTCTATATTTTCATATTCCATATATTATGACTTTCATATAATATACTCAAACTTCATATTTTATATATATTTAAGAATAATATCCTTAACAGCATGGCATAAATGTAAACTCATGATAATGTGCAAATGTGTGAAGAAAATACATTCACACTAGCCTGACGTTGTCAGACTCATTATTCTAGTCAGAATATGAGTCTGAGACCGCTCCATTGGGCTGTGATTATGGGGCGTGTTTCAACAGAACCAGGAAACAAAATGCCTCTTCGCTCAATTGGATAGACCTACAACCAATCAGAGCAACGTAGTATGTGACGTATGTCAAGCGACGCATAGTTGTTGTGAGTTGTCTGTTTCACGAGTTTATTTACTCTCTAAATAATTCAATGGAAATGCTGCTAATGCCGCTCGTATATCCACCGGAGGCAAAGCCCCCAGGAAGCAGCTGGAGGCCAGGGCTGCTTGTGAGAGCCCCGGCCGGCGGCGGCGTGAAGAAGCCTGCTACGGATCTCTCTCAGAGCCTCGCTACCGGCCCGGGACCGGCCCGGGACCGCGGCTCTGAGAGAGATCCGTCCCTACCAGAAATCCACGGAGCTGCTGATCCGCACGCTGCGCTGCAGAGCTCCGCTGTCATGGCTCTGCAGGAGCCAGCGAGGAGGAGAAACGGCAGCTAATCGTTTTACACTTCCTTGTTGCTCCAACATTAACTACAACAGCGTCCCAACTTGTGTCTTTTTTGTCTCATATGTGCTGAGGAGCGTAGCGCCCCCCCCCCCACTCTCTTTTTATTTATATGACTGCTTGTGTGGCTGCAGCATCGGGGCCAGCTGATAAATTAAACTTTTTATGAATCCCGTAGGAGGACGGTAAAAACATCTGTTCGATCTACAAATGCCTTGATCACGTTCCTCTGTTCCTCTTTCAAAATGAATGCACTGTCGATGTCTGCTGGAACAGACTCGATGGCATCATTGACACATCTCAGCTCTGCAGGCAGCGCTCTCTGGTCACGTGGTTGATTACGTCACTGTAGATCATCTGTCAATCATCGTATAAAGCCCGCCCTGACGATCTGATTGGTCCGTACAGCTTCTGTACGAGCATAGTTTCTCCCCAACGGAGCGATGCCAGACCGAACTTCCCGAATAACAAATGTTGTGGGCGGGGCTAAGTTCGTCTGGCACCCAGGCTACATTCACACATAAAAACAGGTGAATATTAAAATGTATATGTGCAGATGAAGCAGATGATTGTAGCATATGACTGGATTCCAAATATACATTTTCTGGACAATTATTATAAGTGTACAGTAATATATTAGGATATCAATAGGACAACTTCCCTATTTGGGGTTTAGGTAAAAGCTTTCTCTTATACACTTCTACCGAGTTAAACATTTTGATATCATTATTCATTTAGTTTCATATTACCTTTTTAGTTTTAGTTTTACAATCAGCAATGAACATCTACAATTTGTCACTTTACAATTTTCATTCAAAAGTACTCAATAACCAGAATGGCACTCAGTACAGCACTTCCCTCCGCAGCGGCCCAACAGTTCCCTTAGATTCAATCAAGCCTCCCCAAAAATCTGTCTGGATCCACGCCAAAACTTAATGGAATTTCTTTCATGCCTCATGTCCCATCCTTGCACCAAGTTTCAAATAATAACATAACCTCCAAGCAGTTGTGATAACTTTATGTTGGCTATGCTTTATCAAATGTGTAACATAGAGGACCACCAGGGTACTGGAGATGCTATGGCTTCAATTTTGCTGCGCCGTCATATTGTCCATATTTATATACAGTCTATGCACAGTGCTTTCATAACATGTTTCTGGGAAGGAAACTGTAGCTGGACTTCTTGAAATCTTTAAGTGTAGAATAGTGTAACAGAAGCAACTGTTAACACTCCCAGATAAGATTAACTTCGTACACACAGTTTGCTTTCAGAAGTAAACATTCATGGATTTATGTATAAACATTACTTCAACCAGAGGAATTTGAAGTTGTTCAAATGCAAAAATCTTGATGGCCATTACTCTTTGTCATAAAATATTTACTTTTGTATTGTATGTCTTTTATTGATAGCAGGAGTTTTGTATCTTTCAGAGACGTAGCACAAACAACCAGAATGATATGTGCTGAAATCATGTGTTACAGCAGCATGTCTCAATGGAATAAATCCATCATCGAGCACAGTGATGGGATTTACTGAAAGACTTTCAAATATCATTGACTATCACAGAAATGAGAGCGAATCCTCATTATCACTGCTAGCACTGCATTATCCCTACTTTTTAACCACTGTGTTATCTCATTCACATTGATTAAAAAAGGGCTGATAGCTTAAAAAAGCATGTATGGCCTGGACTGGCTCTTCCTCATCATTCTGCTCTAGTAGATTAGAAGTAAAAGTGACACATTTCTCATCTTCTCTCTTGATTAATACACACAATAGCAGCCTTCTCCTGCAACCTTTGGAGTGCTAGTAAAATAGATTATTCACTCATATCTAAGTAACAGCCTCGGCTCCACAACTCTATGATGAGCTTTCATGACAAACTAAAAACAGACATCCTCCCCAGACAAAGGAAAGAAATATTTCATTTTGAAATAGGCTTTTGGGGTGATCAATCCTCCAATGGGTGAAGCTCTGTTTGCCCTGAAATATGTGACCACTCAGTGGCCAGTGTGTGTAGAGAGGAGTGAATGAGTGCACCCTTCATTAAGGAGTGGATGCACCTTCCATGTGCTTCTCGGCAGCAGAGACGTCGGCGGGTAATGCGGCAGCTCTCATTACATTAGCGCCTTGGTGTTCTGCTGCGCTGGCCGCAGTCAGATTAGCCAGTCGACGGACAATCCTCTTAAACAAGTCTGCATTAAGCCACAGTGAGAGGCTGGGTGGTGGCCTCTGTCCCCTGCCTGCCCTGCCCAGCTCTCTGGATGTGTCCTCCTCTCCTCTTCTCTCCGGGGTTTGCTTCTTTCTCACACTCAGATCTTTTTGTCCACCTGCCTGTTGGCCTTGCGAAAAAGTGTCTTGATCTCCTCTGTCACCATCTCCTGCCAGTTGTCCCTAGTAGAGACACAGAGACGAGTTAGAACCAAGAGGGTTAGGGTCAAGCAAGAGCTCTGAGATGTGAACCCACAAAAATACAATGAAAGCGTACAACAAGAACAGACAAAAAATTAAAAAAAACACATCAATGCTGCCACAGACACAGTGTGAAAAGTTAATTTGGAAAATATACCAGGCACAACAAAGGTAAATGACGTAAACAAAGAGGGCTTTCCCCAATCTGCTTAAGACGATGTGGAAGGGGATAAGATCAGGAGATTAATAAGACTAGTAAATCACAAAGCAATCACTAAGGATGAGAACTCAATGACAGGGAGCCCTGTCTGCGCATTCTCAAAGGATGAGTTTGGTCACATCAAACTGACAAACACAACAATATTTCTGCAACACAACACCAGCTGGCATGCAGGTCTCTACCTGTGGTGTTTGGACTAAGAAAGTCAAGACTTTTTCTCGGCTTTCTTTCTCCTGTACGCAGCTATATCCTCAGGTTTCAGGCCGTGATTGTCTTCTCTGAAGTAACATGCGGATGGTTGCAGGTCGCATGAGTCACAGGTTAATGGCAGTTATGACATTTTAGATCAGATGGGCGATGAGCCTCAAGTGTGCTCCTCATGCAGTTATTTCAATATCACAGGTATACAAAGATTAACAGTGAGTTGAAGCTCTTACCCTGGTTTGATCTCTGGTGGGTTTGGCAAAGGCTTTGTAAAGTTTGTTTTCCCCACAAGCCAGTATGTCTCTTCAATACCTTTACCCTGCAAGAACAAAAATCAAAAGAAGCAGTCAATAGACACTGAAAAAGGTTAAGTCCTGAATTAAACACTGACTTTCAATGTTACCTTCAACTCTGTCTTGCCTCTGACTTCTATTTTATAACCTTCATTAAGAGAGTGGAGGATCTTCACCGTGCTTATGTTCACATGGATTCTATAAGCTGAGGACAGGGGAGAGGAGACGAGACAGGAGTAGAAGAGACGAGAAGAGACGAGACGAGAGGAGAACAAAGAGAAGAGGAGAGTAGTAGAAGGAAGAGACAAAAATTGAATAGAAGAGAATAGAAGAGATAACACAAGAAGAGAAGCGAAGAGAAGAGACAAGAAGCAAATAGAAGAGGAGAGGAGAGGAGAGGAGGGAAGATTAGAGAAGTAAAACGAAGAGATAAGAATCCAAAAGAAGAGAAGCAATGAGAAGAGACAAGACAAGAAGAGAACCGAAGAAAGGAGAAGAGATGAGAAGTGAATAGAAGAAAAGCAAAGCAAAGCGAAGAGAAGAGACAAGAAGCAAATAGAAGAGAAGAGCAGAGGAGAGGAGAGTGATTTTGGACCAAAACAACACAACAATACACGGTGGTAGATGTTTTCTGGATACTCACGCAGCCCAGTGGATTCCATACGAGAGGCCGTGTTGACGGTGTCCCCAAAAAGGCAGTACCGAGGCATGGTCAGACCTACCACTCCAGCAACACAGGAACCTGCAAACACAAAGAACAAACAATAAGCCAAAAAACTAGCATGTAAATGTAGTAGAATGTGATTTTTTTTTCTTGCTCTTATGCTGCATTGTATTGCTATGTGCAGGCCTATTTGGTCCTTGTTTGCCTGCGCTATCATCCATAAAGTGTTTATATTCCGTGCAGACTCATAGTTTCTGCTACAGTTATGTGCACACCCACAAGTACTATGCGATGCAGTTATCTCACTCTAACGCAAGAACTTTCTCTCTTTAGTCAGTGTGCCCTAACAGAATCTGCTACATATGAGAACAATGTTCGTGTGCATGCTCCTGCACCCCTGGAACCACCATAGATTGAATGATATCTGTGGGAAACACTCCGGAGAAAGGGAATCAAAATTCCCTTTCTCGTTTCGTTGTAATCCATCTGGTAGTTTTTGCGTATTCCACCTTATTAACACACAAAAAAAACAAAAACATAACCTATTTGGTGGCAATTAAAGAAAATAGAAGAACTCACCTGAGTGGATTCCTATTCGTATCCTGACGGGCACGTCTGGCATGTGCCTCATACGGAAGGTTCCCACTGAGCTGAGGATGTTCAGAGACATGTGTGCAATCTCAGCAGCGTGCTTGTTGCCGTTTCTCTTTGGCAGACCTGATGCTACCATGTAAGCATCACCAATGGTCTCCACCTGGGTAACGTCAACATATTCACTGAGTTATGGAGTCAGCGGTACATGTCACTGGCTACTGTACGTGTACTATAGACAGATGCTGCTGGATAACACGTTGCTCATGTGCTGTTTACTGACTAATCCTCAGGTTGATGATTCCACAACAGCAGCACGACACAACATTTCAATGAATATTTTTAATGTGCTGAAGGGATGTATTTATACGCCATAAACTCGACACACTGATTAAAAACAAGGAGTTTACTATAAAAACCAAGCATTCTTTCTGACCTTGTAGACATCGTGGCTACTGAGCACAGCGTCGAACAGAGTGTAGAGGTCATTGAGGAGGTCGACCACCTCGATGGGATCACTAAGCGACGAGATGGTGGTGAAACCTACAATGTCGCTGAAGTAGATTGTCACCTGGTCGAAGTACTCTGGTTCCACTGTGGCGCCGGTCTTCAGAGCCTCGGCAACAGAGCTGATGCAGGAAAGTTTTGAGAATCAGTTAGTCAGCTCATTTATTCCCTTACTTCGCAGTATGGATTTTATTATTATATCGGGTTTACTCACGGCGGGAGCATCTCAGAGAGCAGTTTTTCTGTCCGCTGCTTTTCCACCTCCAGCTCTTCTGTTCTCTCTCTAATGAGGTCCTCAAGGTTGGAGCTGTACTGCTCCAGCATCCTCAGCATGGAGTCGATAATGTTGGTCTTTTTGCCTTTGTTAATAATCTTGAACTAGTTGAGAAATAACAAATAATTTATATTTTGCTGAGCTTAGAAAATTTTGGAGCAATAAGGCGTGTGTCCAAATAGTTACCCTGTCAAAGATCTCTTCAAAGTTTGGTCTGCGGTCGGGCATCTCGCTCCAGCACTGCTTCATCAGCTGGATACACTCCAGTGGAGCCTGGTCCGGTGCCACGGTGGGGCGGCACATCGGGGGAGGCTTTTTCACCTTGCGGATGATCTCTGGTGAGGAGATATTTTGCTAGAATTTCACATGTTTTTTTTCTAATTTGTGTTCTATATATTTGCGTTTCCAGCTTTCCGATTGATACATACCCGCAGGTGATAGACCCAGCATGCAATATGGCAGCCCTCTGACCACCACCTCTTGGAGAATAATAGAAAAGCTGTATACATCCCCCTTAGACGTCCCTTTACGTGAGCTTGCCAGGTCCCTCAGGAACTCTGGAGCTGTCCAAAATAGATCTGAGTGGAAAAAATAAGATCAGCAAATGGTACTAAATTTTACTTATGACTTTGCAACACTGGACTCTACCAGTAAAAAATGATCTACTATTATGGATTTATTATCTATACTGCTTATCCCCTTGAGGGTCGCGGGGAGAGCTGGAGCCAATCCCAGCTGACATTGAGTGAGAGGCGGGGTACACCCTGGACAGATCGCCATGGCAGCGCCAACATTCAGAGACAAACAACCATTCACACCTATGATCGTTTAAATTCTCCAATTAAACTAACCCTGATGTGCATGTCTTTGGACTGAGGGAAGAAGCTCGAGTACCTGGAGAAAACCCACGGAAAGATGAGGAGAACCCCACATGCAAATATCATTATGCAGAGGAACCCCTGCTTGTACCTTCAGGTGGAAGTTCCTCTAGAGGAGCTTTCTGAGATTCAAGCATCTCATTGAAGCCGTGGTCAGTGATCTTGAGGACAAATCGCCCGTCCACCACGCAGTTACGAGATTTTAGTCTGCCGTGGGGAAATTCTCTGTGGTGAAGGTATTTCATCCCCTGGAATCAACAAAAACACATTCAGGTAAAAAAATCACCCTTGCAAAACAAAATTATGAGGAGGGTTGTCACAAAAACCTCCAAGTGATGGTATGTTCGTGTTTACTTTGATGAGGTCGAGCAAGAGCGAGGACTTGAACATCCAGTCTAGTTTTACGTCCTCGTTCTTCAGCAGGTCCTGCAGACTTCCTCGTGAGCAGTGCTCCGTCACCACCGCGAACATGGAGCAGTGGGAAAAGAAGCCCAGGAACGGGTTGACGTTCTCGTTTCTCAAGTCCTTCATCTTGGAGAGTATAGGTGGATGATGCAAGGATGGAAGAATGGAAGGTGTGTTGTTTAGATAACTATAATAAGATATTATACAATATTTAGTACCTCCGAATAGGAATTGGTGTTTTATTGAGCATTTGTTTTTTTGCTGGAGTACGCAAAAAAACAGGATATATTACCATGAAACTTGGTGCCAAGGGTGTGGTATGGGTCAGGGAAGCAGCCATTACATTTTGATGCGGTTATCTATTAAAGGGGAGATCCAGAAACTTTTTCTGGTTCCTAATAGATATGGTATTTTTTACAACATTTCTACTCCATTTAGTTTTAAAGAGAATAACTCAGGGATTTTTGATTTTAAAAATCTGGCATGATAAGGGGACTGACATTTATGAGTTTGGGCAATATGGTGCATATCCAAATAAAAGAAATAGTAAAAGAAAAAACTATTTGGTTTCATAAGGGGACTGTTGGGAATTCGTGGAGGTATACATTCTCCTAAAAGCCATTCTTGTTACTACTGGAACTCCCCGCACAGCTTTTAGCATTGTCAGTGTCATATCTGCTTTTCCAAACCACTTCATTCGAGTGAAAAATCTAGTTCTATATGTTTTCCCACAAGGGTGAGGTCTTGTTGCTCTACCTTTGTGAAAATCTTTGTTGTGCTCTGCTTCACCTCTTTGAACTGCCCCCCCTGAAATTTCTTCAGCCAAACCCAGTCGCCCTGGAAGAAATCAAGATGTCACAGTGAGATCAAACTTAGTTTGGAACATTTTCTTCCACATACAGCAACTAGAAAAAGAAAAAAAGAAAGGTTTTACTTAAAAAAGAAAACTGATAGAAATCCAAACCTTAACCACACCGTTTTCTGCTCTCTCGCGACTGTCTGTCTGACAACTCACCCCTGGCATTTTGGCTTGTTGTCTCTTGTCTGTTTGTAAAATACTTTTACTTAATTCTACATTTTTTATTCCTGTTAAAATACAGTATTTTGTACTTTTCTGAAATTCTAATTTGGGTAATGTATTGTGTCTTTGTATATATTGTATTGTATTCTTTTGTTTTCCATACAGTGAAAGATACATGTCCATTAATGCCTGCATTATTGAACGATACATTTTTGAATCTTTGAATCTTTAACCAGAACAATCAACGACTCAACTCCAACCTGAACAACAGATTTAACTTAACTTTATAAAAGTACCATTCAGAGTTAATGTTTCTGACGTATGCTCGAGAACAACTTGCCCTGACTGATCTGCTGACTGATTTTTTCAAATTGTGTGTACATGCTCTACAGCCTGAAGCGTAAACCCACCTCATACACGGCTACATTGGTGGAGTCATGAGTTGCAGTCTGCATGCTGTTCACAGAGTGTGAGCAGTCTCCAGATTTCTCCTCCAGAGCGCTCTTTGACTCGCTCAGATCCTCTAAAGTGATTTTCTGTTGGGGAAGATTTGATAATAAATTAGTTGTATCCTGAAATAATCAGTGCAAAAAAAATCACGAGTGCTAAAGTTTTACGCTGATGACTGAAACATGGTAATGCAGATTACCTTTCTGCTAAGCTGGGGGTTGATAAAAGTGAGATCCTCTAAGGTAAGCAAGATCCGATTGGGACCTTTGACCAGCTGGATTTGTTGGAGTCGCCGCCTGCCAGAGAGATTTAGAAACGTTAAGGGATTCACTTGTAGGGATTTTTAAAACTGTCTTAGAGATCGTCTGGTGAGCAAAAACAGATTATGAACAAGAAATGCTCATCACTTTTAATCTGATGTGAGGATGTGGTAGTTGGGCCTACAGTAGAAAAAGATAGACCTGCATAATAACTGTTGGATTTTTAAGCTTTACTCATGGTGAAACTTGGCAGAAAAATGTGACATGTGCCAAGAGAAAACGCACTCCGAACAAAGCTATTATTTTAACTTTCTTTAACATTGTGAGTTAGCCCTCTTCTAAGTGCCTTTATAGTTGATTAAATAATTTACTTGATCTGAACAGTAATGTTTGGCATTATCTTTAGGTCCTTGGTTCATTTTTTATTTAATCTCGTTTTCTAATTCTATAGAGCAGGCTTGAATGGAGCTCAAAGCTCTTATTATCATCAACATTTGTAATAAGTAATTCTCTATTGGCAGCACCAACTACTATGACATGTCAGCCAGAATCAAATTGTCAAAGCTGTTGTTGAAATGTGGTTGAAATTTGATTTCACAATGATGCCACCATCTCCTCTCAAGCATTTACACAGCAAACCTATTGTACATCACAACTGCCGGTGCGTTAATACATCTTTTCAGGTACAAAAATCCCCAAACTTAAAGCGGTAGAAGAGATTAGGGCAAAAAATGGGAAACAAAGTCTAAATTTGTGTAATTGACATAACATTAAACTCTTTGTATTTACAGTCTGTACCTGATATAAAGACTTATGGCGAGTCCTCCTACAGCCAGAGTCAAGATAACAGCCAACACCACGATGATGTAGGTGACCTCCACACCTAAGGAAGGTATCACAGGTTAACATGAAGGTGAGGGAAATGAGAGTTGAGGAATAAGACTTCGACACACAAAGGTGAAATATCTTACCTCCCGTGCAAACGGCGTTCTTTTCAAACCAGCACTTGGAATCGGACGGCGGAGGGGATCCTCCTGGAAAGTTAATGGACCTCCCTGCAAAACGAAGCACTCTGCTCGTCAGATCCACCACATATGTCTGATACAGCTGACTCCCACTGTTGTCAGTGTCCAGGACGACATAGTTGGTCTTGACTTCTCCGGTATTGTCCAACTTGACCCTCTGGTTGAAACCACTGAAGGTTGTGTTCCTGGTGAAGTAGGCCAGGTTTGAGGCTGACAGCTGCATACCTGCTCTCCGGGCGCTGTGGATGGACTTGGCCAGGATGTAGATGCTGTTATAGATGGTCCCAAATAGTGGGTTTACCTGTGAGGAGGATGAAGGGTTGATGGTTGAGAAATTTGAGAAGATGTGATGTATTATATCGCTACAACTATCTGAAAGATGTTCTCTCTTGATGAGTATCGCAACAAATAAATGGTTGTTTCAAAGTTGAGCTGCAGTTAGGAATTGACAATGGAGTCAGAAATCCAAAATATATAATTATTTAAGTATGATAAGTGTTCAGATCAAAATATCTAGGAAATGAAAAAAAATAATGAGCAAATTTATAAAGGTGTTTGAGTGTTAGAAGAAACTATTTTCAGTTTGTCCTTGCAATGGAGGAAAATAAACAAGAGTATGGTATTTTGTACAAAAAAAACTTGATTTCACTTCATTCCCCAAATTCAACTGCAACTTTGATACATGCTTTTGCACGTATTGCTCCATAGGCATATGAACATGTGAAATTTTAAGTACAAAGTAAGACCCATGCTTTAATTCCATGTTGTGTCATCCTAACCACTCTTACCTGCTCTGGCTGCACGGCCACTGTCACTTCCTCACTCCTCTTGGCCGCAGCGAACGCCTCGTTGAAGGACAGAGGCTCTGAGGCCATGGTGACTGTGAGCACGGCGTCGTAGGCCTCCCTCAGGCTGCTGTTGTTTTGCAGAGGCACGTGGGAAACGTTGGTGTAGGGCACACTGTAGAGGAGAGTGTCAAAGGGCACAAACACGTACCTCCCAGAAGTCATGCCCATTTTCTGTGCTTTGAGGAGAAAAGTAGCCTGCTGCTCACCTCCAACCAGGACTGAGTGCATGCACATGATTATGACTGAAACAGAAAAACATTTGTTTTGTTGACTTATGTCGAGTGATAACACAACACAATTTATCAGTAGATGACTTTAGTGTAAAAAACAACATCTTACTCAGTAGAGCATATCTCCACTAAGGCCCAACAGTCACCGTGTGACACCACAATTAAATTCACTAAATACCTTTTGTTATCTGGACATAATCATAAACATTAGTCCGCTAAACATGCCTGATTTTTTTTCAGAAAGATCCATGATTGTTCTCACAATGTTAAAGAAAGTGAAAGAAAATCCTTGATCTGCTCCCTGATCTTTATCTGCACCAACATGTGATAGTTTCTTCTCTGGGTCATGCCCCACCAGTCTACAATATTTCATGGAAATCCATTGCATAATCCTTCTAACACAAATAAACACAGACAGAAACAAACCCTCCTGGGTGGAGGTACATTAAACTCCAAACATTTACAACAAACCTACTTGATAAATAACAAGAGAAAATGTATTTAGTTACAGACCTCTGAGCCTCAGGCAGACATTTTTAACAAATTACCGTCTATCATTTAATCTAGAAGACTTATTTTTTCTTTTATAAATTCAGTCAATTCTGTGTATGATTTTGTCTTGAACTTTTAAACTCAATTCCAACAACTGACTATTAAAGGCAAATACATATTAAAGATAAATCATTTTAACTCTACACAACATAATATAGTGCAGTTACAGGTATATATCGCAATACATTATATGCATAGAGAGTTGGAAAGAACTGACCAAATGTGTAAAACTAAACCACTGATTTGGAAAAATTATAAATCGAGCAGCCTTGTTGGATTAAGGCCTCTGATAATTCTCTGACAAATTAAATTGTTGTCCCTGTTCACATTAGCCACAAGGTGGAAGTTGCAGTGTCAAAATGGCCTTCTGCTCAGACAGCTGAGTAATAAGCCTGCTGATGAGGGTGAAGGGGGGTGGTGGTGGGGACAAATCAGGACAGCTGATGCGATGGGATATCTGGAAAGTTGGTTCACCTGTGATGTAATATCTGCTCCCATGCATTCAAGACACATATAATCCCATATTTCAGTTCCAAATACATTTACATCTAATTATATTTGCTTTTAGAGCAAAATCGGAACAAGGAGAAGCAGCCTTTAAGCAGCACAGCACTGGACTCAACTGCCTGGTCGATTTATGGAACCACTGCAGAAAACTTTTTTATTCAGAAGCGCTTTTGACTTAACTGCCTACCTACTAAAAGATAACACCAGACCGCACATGTGAACTGCAGTGAATTCAATTCAGTTCCAGAATCTAGGAAAAACATTGATGATAAAATCTCCACTGCAGATAAACCAGGTAGGATGAATACAAAGATTCCCAAGTTCACTCTGCGCCATAGACTGTTTATAAAAAGCTCTGCACACAAACAATAAAACGTGACCCTCCTTTCTTTCTTTGAACCTCTTTTCCTCGTTGTAATCTCTTTCGTTTTGCTTGAAATTGCTTGAATAAACTGTGCTTTTAGTTTTTTAATGGATTTCTTTTCATTTTGTCTCAGCATACTGAATATACCTTTTTGTATGAAATGTGCTCTCTACATAAAATCTATCTCTTTATCTCTCCTGGTATATTCTTACCTTTTATCACTGTATTTTCTGTACTTCATTCACTTCATTACTGCCCCCAGCTCCCATGTTCTCCTCCCCAGACTCACCTCTGACCTCTCCTGCATCCTGGATCTTCCACAGCGTGCTCTCCACCTCCGTCTCATTCAGACCCATAGATGTGACGAGGCCGATGGGAAGACCCTTGTTCCTCAGAGCGGCGGCCACTCTGCCGGCAGTGTTCACCCAGATATCCTCATTGGACGAAATCACCACAGCATTGGCCCACCTGAAGTGCTTCAGCACGATGAACAACACGTCAATTGGAAACGGCACCGTCCTGGCAAACGTCGGGTGTCCTTCGGCGCGTTCCAGCTCGTAGCTGAGGCATCCGTAGGAGAAGATGGCCTTGTCCCAGTTCTTGGCCAGCAGGGAGGCCGCCACGCAGTATCCCGGGTTGGTGGGGCCGATAAATGCGTCCGCCATCTGCTCGTAGTAAATAAAAGCGTTGAGAGCCTTGGAGGTTTCGCAGGGCTCCTGGAGAATGATGAAGTCAAGTTTCAGGCCCAGGTCCAGGTTCAGATCTCCGTTTATTCTGTTCACGGCGAGCCGGGCGGCGGCGGCGGGCAGCGCCCGGTAGTACACCGGGTCGCAGTTCCAGGGACCCAAGACCCCCACTTTGAATATCAAACACCGGACACAGCAAGGGAACGTCAACACTCCGATGAGGACCCATAGCAGGAAGTTGTAGAAGGGCAGTGTGGTCAGAGTGGGCCTACTTTTAATGATAGGCACACATGGATGGTTTGACTCCCATAGCGCCCCTCTGAAGTTTGGAGGAATATGTTGCATTGTCCTGCCAGGGTGTCCGTGGGAGTGGATCTCTGTGTTCACTTCGTTATAAAAACTCACACCAGCGACACCTGCAGAATATGGGAAACACAAACTTGATATGTTTGCACACTAAGACACTGCAGCGTGACAACAACTAATGAACTCACCATTTCTTTGAATCCATCGGGACAGCGTCAAGGTCCGATGATACGGTCTCACAGGTGTCCTCTCGGGTGTCCCCTCACCTGACCATCGGCCACGCCTTGCAGCAGCGGCAGCAGCAGAGTCATGGTGTTTGGATTACAGGAGCTGCGAGTGACGGGCAGGGCTGCGGGCGCTGCGTGTTCAGCACCCTGGAGAGCTCCTTGCGCCCCGCAGGCTGCGGCGTTCCCACGAGCTGCTCACCTGCAGCCACGCAATCTGAGCGAGGGAGAACCGCCCCTGGCTCGGCAGCTTTCCCTCAGGTCCTGTGTTGAAAATTAAGGCATCCAAATATCCCAAATGGTGGTTTTCCTTTAATGGGCGTTTCTGTGAATTAAAAGAATAAGTAAAAGTGTGATTTATAGCTATAGGGTTAGGCCCAGCCAGTGTCAGCTACAGGCCCATTCAATAAAATCCTTCCAAAGTGACCTGGGGCCAAAACGAAGGTGTAGCTCACTAATCCATTTTCAGTGAGGCACAGTGTAAGAGGATTGGCTACAGGCCTTATACTCTAAAAGCCTTGTTATCATGCATGCTGCATGGAGAGGCCTTTTCCCATCATCCCAACACACTGCTCTGGAAATGTAGTCACACATCTTTTTTTATTCTCATTGACATATGGCAATGCTTTATCACGAAATTTACAACTAAAGCCTCTACATGAATACAGAGATAAATATGTATTTTTTTTGCCATGGAGACACCTCAGCCATGTTGCACACAGGCACCTGAACCGTGCTTTAATTGGTGTAATATGCCCACAGTAGAGCAAGTCCCATAGATTAAATGAATTTGAACCCTGGTGGGGTGGGAGTCATTAAAGATAACGAACGGCTCTCCCTGCAGGTCCCCTGAGCTGTGCTGTGTTTTGCCTGCGTCAGTCTTCTCAGCTCTTTTCGTTTTTTCTTCTGTCAACAGACTCCACTTGTGAAACAGCCTGCCTGGCAATTGACTTCAAGAACAGCTGGTTGCCACAACATCAACCCTTGGATCACAGTGCTAGAGACAATGCATGTACTGGATGGATGAGAACAGCAAAGAAGCATGTCAGACCGTGAAGTGCTTTTCTGTAATGTCTTCAGATATTAAAATACGTTAAAGGGTAAAATGATGAATAGAGACAGATACAACAGGCTGATGTGTAGTTTTCATGTATATATGTGTGTGTATGTGGTGCATGGGTGGGTGTATGTCCCCTCTTCTGCCTCTCTTTCTCACCCCCCCCCCCTCTCTCTCTCTCTCTCGCTCTCTCTGTGTATGATTTTGTCTTGAACTTTTAAACTCAATTCCAACAACTGACTATTAAAGGCAACTATGTACTAAAGGAAAAATCATTTTAACTCTGCACAACATAATATAGTGCAGTTACAGGTATATCGCAATACATTATATGCATAGAGAGTTGGAAAGTGATTCCACCTTTGTTGACCCATATCCCACATAAGCTGTTGAGCCTCTTAAATGTAACACCTTGACACCTGCATCCAGGAATAGGGGATAGAACTGACAACTCAGCGCAATGTTCTCCCAGTGAGCAGTGAACACAGCACATCCGGTGCTGCTCTGTAAGGAACACAGAGAAACACACAAAAATATTCTCAGAAAAGTAGAAAAGAAAAGGAAGGATTTAAGACACAAAATATCACCTGATGATGTATCAGACACACACACACACACACACACACACACACACACACACACACACACACATACACACACACTCACACACACACACACACAGACACACACGCACGCACGCACGCACACACATCTCTCATTACACTTTCTGCAGTGATTGGAGCTAAATTGAAAGAGTTGTTTAATCAAAAAAGGAGATAAATCATTCAAATGTCCTTTGACTAATTTGTAGGATCAATAGGATAATATTTCGGTGTCCCTCTCAATTTGCACTATGGGATTAGGTGCGTGGAAATAGAGCAGTGCATAGTTAAAGGGGCTCTCAGAATTAAAAACATGTAAAAAAAACTTAAATTAAATTAAATGACTGTTTAATTTAATATTAAATAAAGGCTATATATATAAATAAAGATCAGTGCGAATCTCAGGCCTTTTCTTTGCATGATTTGATCGTTCTTCTTTTACTGCCACTGAAAGCTCTCATGTTTTTTACAGTGAACCGGTGCATTTGAATTGATTCATGACACGACTGCAGACTGTGAATCAATTGGCTGCACTCTAGTACCATCTAGTGGAGATAGAGTATACAGTGTTGATAACTGTGTTTTGCAGCGGGAAAAGAAGACCTGACTTCATGCATCATCAGGGAGTCATTGTGTTGATGCTGAAATTGCATAGTACTGGTTTCAATCAGGATTAAATGGGGATATTTTCTTGTCTATCAAGGGACCAAAAATCAGATAGGAAGAATTGAGTTGTTCCGTGTAATATGAAACAGTTGTTTTTTATCTTTAAACAGCTAAAATATCCATGATATGGTTCATATTTTACAAAAAGAACTCCATGCTAAACCGTATTTCTGCTGTTGGAACTCTTGTGCAAATAAACTCACCCTAGAACATGCTGTAGGCTACACATGTCATTCATGGTCATGTTTGCTTTGGCTTGGATATTGATCGAAGTATCTCATGTTTCTCTTACTCATTTTCTGAGTTTTTTCTCTTTTGACATCCATACTCTGCATTCTGTCTGCCACCATCTTATCTCCGCAGCCCTGGGGATTCCCAGACACTGCAACATGCAAGTGGTTTGTGTGTATGTGTGTGTGTGGCCTACAAGTAACTACATGACCACAACAATAATCCCCTTTATTTAAACTCTGGCCTCCAATTGTGTGGACCCTTGGGAGTGCATGTGTGAGTTGTACTGTATTGGTGTGTGCTGTCGTGCTGTCATGCTCTTGTGAGAGAAACAATGGTCGAGGGCAAAGTTGAAGAGTGGCGGCCCCTCAGCATTGTGTGAGCAGCAACAGATGTTCACCATAATTCATCACACTTGACCTCCGTCTTTTGAAAACCAGTTACAGGGCACGGTCCGTTTGCTTATTGTTCTGTTACAAGTTTTGTCACACTCATCCAGATTTTTTTAACTACTAACGGCCTATTTATGATTTTAGTATTATGTAAACTATTTAATACAATCACTTTATATAGGCCTCATTCTGCAGGATCTGTCTCTACAGGGTTGGAAATAACCAGAGGGGATGTGTGTTGCAACAGGAAACATCTGGGTTTCTGTTCACATTATTTATTTTATTATCTCTTTCATCAAGATGAGAACTTCAGGCCAAATGAAACAAACCACGGCCTTAACTGCGCAACACTTTTGTTTTCGTGTAGGATTGTTTAGGGCGATTCCACTAGAGGGCGCTCCTGAGACAGCAGACTAAGCCCGGAAGTTAGCGGCATATCCCTTTAAAAATAAAAGCTATATTTAAATGTAATACTAATGGTCAAGGGAGTAAATCGAGGTTTTGTTGTTTCAAGTATAACTGTCGGACTGGCAATACATGTTGTAACTTTTTTGGTGCATAGTATTTTAAGGTGTCATTTATTGTGTGTATTAATATTTATAAAATTCGATGTTTTTATCCACATTAGTTTTATTTCAAAATGTGTTCTTTTCAGACTTTACTTACGGCTATTTATTACACTGTATTCGTTTAAATCGGTTTTATTTTAAATTTATCAGATTTAACAGTTTCGTTCATTTTTAATAAAAAATGCTGTTGGAGCCATTTCTGTTAATTTTTAAATTATTTGGGTTATTTTCAAGTTTCAAACATTTTGGCAAATTTTGGTCATAATTTCTCTGGTACACTTGATGTCATTAGAGAAGCACTGGGTGAAATAAGAAGGGGATAGGTGACAGAAAGGGACTGGGAGAGAACTCAAAGTGGGTTTACCTAAAGTTGACTATGTGGTAAATGGTGAATAAGGCCCGAATAGCAGAAAACAAGCTCGGGCCACCTTAGTCACTGTCGGCTTACTTGGCACCCGGGTCTGGCAAACAGGTGCGGACCGCCCAAGTGCCATGATTCTATGTGGTAGTGGGCCGGATGTGGGCCAAAACGATTGTTCTGTGTTGCAAGGAATTTATGATAGGAAAGCATCTCTCTGCTGGGACATCTTCAGTGGATCCAAAAAAAATCTACATTTGAAGCATTTTATTTTGGAAATCCTCGACAGGAAAAGCTCTTATTTTGTCTGCCGGCGGACTTGACGTTGGTAAGAGGAGCCGAAAGCGGCCGTCACACACAGACACTCGGACAGACAGACAGGCAGAGAGGGAGACAGGGAGGCAGGCAGACAGGCAGACAGGCAGGACTTTACGGGATGGGAACAGACGAGTGGGACCCAGTGTTTCCAGCTGTTGGCAGTTTGTTGCGGAGGCGCGGAGCTCATGCGGAGCAGCCGGGATCTGGCCCCGGGACACGGACACCGCTGCGGGGGTCTGCGAACTAAACCATGGGAGCGGTGAAGTGAGGAGAGAGACGTCCCGGAGAGCAAACAGGAAAACAGCAAAGTAAGTTACTGGGGAGGAAAGTGACCAGAAGCGGGACAAGTAGTTGTGTTGGACTAGTTTCCAGTTGGTCAGAAGCTGCGGGTGGAACTGGGACGGACACAGAGCCTGAGGGACAGATCAGGTTTCACGTTCTCTGGTGTGATTGGGAATGCGCCCCTCGTGTCCGCAAGGAGAGGGACCACGCTCATGCGCGCGCACGCACGCACACGCAAACTTTGCAAACTCCTGTGACCGAGACAGCAGTGTGATTGACAGCTGCGAGGGGCGGGGTATAGGTGGAGTGGATCCTGAACGCTGCTCCCACATGTGATCGCTGCTGTGGATGTGGTTCCATGTGGTGGATCCACCAGTGGAGGTGTGTGCCACGTACAGCTGCTGCTGGAAACCCGACCTGCAGAGGTGCCCGGGCACAGCCTGAACACTCGGGCTGACTTCCCAGGGCATGACATGGGGGTTCACTTTGTGGTTAATGCACAGAAACAGATGGTCAGACTTTTTTTTTTTTTAAATATAACAAGACTGTTTTAAATTCAGGTTAAGGTTTGTTGTCGAGTAACTTTTCAAGATCAAATGCATTTACTTTGATGTTTTGTGCATAACAAACTAAGCAAGAAGAAAAATCGGGGGACCTGGTATTGCAGGACCTCCAGGAACAGTGCACCTTCGCAGTAGATGGCGGTAATGCACCTTGACATTAGGGGTGGGAATTGGCAAAAATGTGACGATTCAATAGTATTGCGATATTTGGGCCACGATTCAATTGTATTGCGATTCTGCGATATATTGCGATACTGCAAGTATTGCGATTCGATTCTGCGATATATTGCGATTCATGTCCCCCATATTATTCAAAGCCATTACAACAAATGAGGAAAATAAGACTGCTCAAATCACTTCAAATGTCACTTTTAATTCTGTGAACAACATTGTCATCTACACATTAACTGAAGTGTAAAAACTAAGAAAGGGTAGTGCAAAAACTTTGTCCTTGAACATTCAGGACACAGGACCTTTATAATTATTTTCTGAATAGGAGACCTCTCACATGAACACTGAGCTCCTAGCACATAACTTACAATTATTTAAATACAATACAGTAAGATCAAGCAGACATAATAGAGTAACATAAACCTGAGAATAATCATATAAATAAGAGTAACCTAGAGCTTCAATTAAATTGAGAAAAATAAACAAATGTGTAGTACTAGAGTCCAGTCCAGTTGGCTGCAAGGTCATGACCAAAAATGTTAAATTCATTTGGGAATATTGGCAATTTGTACAGAAAAAGGAGTTGGTCAACATGCTCAGATGTTAAAGTGCTCCTCTGGGCTGTTACATATATAATTGTAAATAAAACATAAAGAAAAAAAAATACTTGACATTGGTGGCCACCCGCCAGTAAACCGAACAAAGAATAAGGATGTGCACATATATATGTTTGATATGGACAGTGCTCATTAATCAACAGATAAAATAATGTATAAACTAGTGTTGTAGTCCCAGCTTGCACTCAGCTTCACCTCTTAATGATCTTTGGCTTTTTCTGAAATACTGTCTCCTGTCACCTCACCATTAAGCGTCACTGGGTTTGATTGTTCTCTGTGCTTGTGAAAAAATGCATTCTCCATAACTACCGCCTAATTGTTTTAAAACACTTAAGTGGCGTCTCTTTTCCTTTAAGCTCACCGTCTCCTCCTCTTCAGTGTCATGCATTCATTCGGCTTAAAAGGATTAATGTGGCATCCGTCCAATTTAAATTACACAGTTTTCAGCCTTCAAACTGGAAGAATAAATTGGGACAGAGCGATCTCTACGACACAGAGAATACAATGGGGGCGGCTGTGGCTGAGGGGTAGAGTGGTCATCTTCAAACCAGAAGGTCGGAGGTTCGATCCCAGTCTTCCCCATCTGCATGCCGAAGTGTCCTTGGCAAGATGCTGAAGATTGCCCCTAATGGAGAAAGTGGCTGCCAATAGATGTACTGTGTGAATGGGTGAGTGGCAAACTGCACTATAAAGCCCTTTGAGTGGTCATCAAGATTAGAAAAGTGCTATATAAATACAGACCATTCAACATGATCATCGGAGCACTGGAGGATATTCAATGTAGCTAGGATTAGATGGGAGAACTAAGAACATATCATGTGAAGGCATATCCTGCATTATATAAAGAAAAGCTGTCTGGAAAAATCTGTTGTAAGGCTGAGGAAAAGTGGGAATTGCTTTGAGCATTAAAGTGGTGTTTTTCTAACAATAACAATAACATTTCCAGACATGACCTGTGGGTAATATCCGGAGAATTGGCTACAGAGTTTACCTGTAGTTTGCCTTTCACACGTGCACAACACATCGGGAGGTTCTCTGCACAGACGCGTTCACAACAGCATCTACTCCTCCACATTATTCAGGTAGGAGGTGGAGCAGTTGGGTGCAGCACACAGAGGCAGGAAGTGACGTGTTAACTCTGCTGTGGAGATCATGTGATTTTCTTTACAACACACAGACACCTGTGATGACTCTTTTCTTCACAAACTCTCTACATCTTCGTCGGTGTCTTCTGCGTGTGTGGCACCGCTTTTTCACCGGGAGACTTTCAATTATCCCCGGGAAGGTCACATTGATTACAAATCACATTGTTTACAAATATGCAATATTGAATTTAAAATGTCAATTAACTTGACAACATGAATTCATAACTCTCACTAAATAATAACGATGAAGTATACAGCCAAGACATCGTATACATAGTATTTAATATTTTTAATGTATAAAATTAAATCTTGAGTCAGAACAGGCCTGATGCAGCTGATAATAGAAAAAATGTTGTTATCATGGTGATCTTTGTTATTCACGTTCTAGTTAACTAATGCAAATTAGGCCACAGCAGCAGTGAGTATATGTAAACAACCCCCCCCCCCTTCCCACCACTTATTTTTGCTTTAATCCCCTATCATACTACAGTAATTGGATTTTCCCATGCCATGAAGCCTGTATGTAGTTATGTAAAGTGATAAGTTATTATTTCATTTCTCACCAGTGCTCTGTACATGAGCTATAGGTGAGTAAATAAATAAACATGGCTGAGGATCCTTAGCAGACAGTGGAGCCTGTTGTGCTGCTTTCCCAGGATAGAAAGGTGCGAAGAAGCGGTGTCTGAAAGTGAGAAGGTGTCAGGGCGTGATTCCACAGGCATTTGCCAATTGTCCACTCAGGGGGGTTCACGGCTCTAACTGCTGTTGCCTTTGGGTAATTGCAGTAGTTAGAATGCGCTTGATTTGAAGGCAGCACCGGCAGCAGTTTTGTGTTAGTGGAGGTTTATTGGCAAGAGGTTGAGAGGAACACCTGGTGCTAAGAGTTTATGATCCTTGCTGAAGCAACAGATGGAGGCAAGGATGCAGGTGGAGAAGGAGGGATGGGTGAAGCACACACAGGAGATGAGCTGCTGAAGACCACGTAGGTTGTAGCATTAAGCCCCTGGTCAAAAACTCACTAAAACCCACTAACATCAGTGCAACGTTATGACATACATTGAGCTTCAGGGAGATGGAGACTTAAAAAGCCATGGCCAGTTGTGTGCTTATTTTTTTGGTAAATCTTGGTAACAACCTGCAACAGTGACTGTTTATTTGTATTGTGCAAGATGCAACACTGGCAAGACAGCGAAAAGCATTCAGTCGATTTTGAGTTTGAAAGAGAGAGACTAAAGTAAAATATATAACTGTAATATTAGCACTGGTCTCCATGGTGCGGTCTTCTGTTCCATCTTCCCACTTCCGACGCATCGTTTTCAAACATGTTGGCCTGTTTGTGATGCTGAAACCTGACTCAAAGGGTAAACAAAAACTGCAATTCCTCTACTGGCAGTTGGAAACAAGTTTTTGACAGTTTTATCTGCCAAAAACCTTTGTATACCTGCTACTTTGGGTCTAAAATAGGTATAAGTTACATGAGGTCTGAGCCCACTAGGCAGCATTTGCACAAGCTAGTCTGTTCCAAGTGACAGAAGTTCTCCTTTTGAAAGGCTCAACACATAATCCACAATTGACAGCACAGAATTAAAAACATGGCTCAGCAATGCTGTTCCAAAACACTTTTCACAAAATACTGTCATCTTATCTTAGAAATACGCAGAATTCTTTCATCAAGTCATTCATCAGTCTGTCCTTCATGTTGTTCATTCCTTAATGATATATGAATTAGGTTTAAAAAATCGCATGGCAGTCAACAGTGTACTCATGTATGTTATCACAACTAAAAAGTGCACAGGGTGAGACGCTAGATCAAATTGTTCAGTCCATGCCTTGAAGAAAGCTGCAGCAGTGAGAAGTTCGAGGGTCAAACCAAAAGAAAGTGGCACAGAGGTGAAGAGCTCTGTCTCAGCAGACTTTGAGGTGTCATAATCAGCCTCCATATAATGAGTACTATGCAGTTCTGTCAACTCATCCTCTTTCATAATCTGAGATAACTAACCCCTGTTAGATATGTGTAAGCAGCCATGACAGGAGTCGCTGAGTGCAACCTAACTGCATAACATATTTAAAAACAAATTAAAAGATTAGAGAGAATTAAAATCCTAGTGCTTTTTGCATTTCTTTGGAACATTTTCTGTAAAGCTGTAAAACTGTGGCATGTGTTTTTACCACATGTTTTGCTGTGTCACGTCCTGGTGACTTTAACATGACTGTTTACTTTCGCCTGTTACCCAACTCTTAACCTCTGTCCAATATCCATTCTTATTGTGTGTGTGTGTGTGTTTGTGTTTGCACACGTTGCATAAGTTGAACAGCTTTTGTATTCACTGTTCATTTACCCTGACTTAGAGGGAGCTTACACCTGCTGGAAAAAAGGTATGAAAGCTTTTTCCCTGGTCACATGTGTGCACTTTATTTAATAATGTCTTTGTGCGTTTCTGAAAGTGTCTTTTTGTTTCGTTTATTTTATTACTGAAGTTATTTCAGCTGTTTTGTTTTTTTACTCAGAGCATATGGAAGTTGGATTTTCAGAGTTAGAAGTTGTTTCTGAATTAGTTTTGTCTGGATGCAGTGCACCAAGGCTCAGAGAACATACTTGGGAGACATATTAAGGGACTTATAATAAATTCAAATTTAGATTTTTATAATAGCCGTGCATACTAATTGTAGTCAGTAAACTTAGAAAGGGAAAATTAACTCTTTGATTGAGAATACCTTAAAGATGGCATATGAAACAGGATATCTGCTCTAATTTCTGCATTTAGAAACAAGGTGTGTTGATCTATGTTAAGAGACAGCTCAACAAACCTCAACAGGTGTATGTGGTTAAAAAAGTTTCAAGGGAAAAATAAATAAACTGTTGTTTCCCCAGGGCATAATGGTCCTCCTCCTGTGTTTTGGCTTGTCACTGCTGGCAGCTGTCCAGTCCAGCACCATCAAGAACTGCCACCCTGGTTGCCACTGTGAGGTGGAAAGCTTTGGCCTGTTCGACAGCTTCAGCCTGACCAGGGTGGACTGTCGAGGGTTAGGACCCAGCACTGCCATGCCCATCACCATCCCACTGGACACTGCCCACCTGGACCTGTCCTCCAATGCCATGGGTCCACTCAGTGACACCATGTTATCTGGTCCAGGCTACACGACCCTCATCAGCTTAGACCTCAGCAGCAACCATATTACAAAGGTTGGTGGTTGATGGAAACAATGTGACTTTTAAATGAAAATACTAATATTACTTTCTCTATTTATGTGCCCTTAAAAACCCCATGTCATTGTTATCGGTTTATCGCTTTGTGCCTTCAGATAGCGTTGTGCCAATAATGCTCCTGAACATTTCTTATTTTAAGAGCAACACACCCATCAGAGTTCAGAACAAACAATGCACACTGGACAGGAAAATCTGAGTTAGTCTGAAACTAGAAAAGACCCTTGCATCAGACTTTGCGCCGGGTGTGAGATCTGGCTTTTTAACTTATCTACTGTTATCTCCTGCATCACTCTTGAACATGCCATTGTCTCATCACAGCTGTTGACTATCACTCAGTTATGTACCTCTTCTGAGAGATCGTACCCACCTACTGAAGTCACATAGACACATTGAATGAAATAGACACATTCATGAATTTTGTTTTACTTAGAATACTCACATTTTATTATTACTCCGCTAGCTACTACAGGCTAAAGGTTTTTTTTTTAAAACATATATGATAGCTTAGCTGGTCACCCCAGATGTTCAATAGGTCACAAGGCAGGATGATTAATTTCCAATAATAGAATAGTGGGGTGATTTTAAAAATAGATATTTAACAATACTTTTTTCTTCTTTTATGTGTGAACGACCACACTGAGAGATATATGAGAAATGTTTCTTATTTGATGTATTTCTTTATTGGTTGTCTGTGTCAATCTCTTCCTTTCCCACACTTTTACAGCTAAGCCCCAATGCTTTGTCCAAGCTGCGTTACCTGGAGACTCTGGATCTGAGCCACAACAACCTGGCGAGCCTCACCTCAAGCTGTTTCTCTGGCCTCCCTCTGGCTGAAGTTGACCTCAGCCACAACAGCTTCCAGGAGTTTGACATTAATGTGTTTGCCACTAAAGTCAGTGGTGAACCTGTCAGCGTGGATCTGTCTCATAACAAGCTCTCATCGGTGTCCACGACTTTGCATGGAAAAATTTTACACATTCAAACCTTAAATCTGTCAGCAAACCGGCTGTCAGATGTTCCCAGGCTGGCAGGACTTCCTCTGAGGTACCTCAATCTGGATGGTAACCCCATCGTGCAGATTAAGGAGGGAGCCTTTGCTCTGCTGAAAGATCTAGTCTATTTATCCATCAGCGGCCTTCATGAGCTTCAGGAAATTGAGTCTCACAGCTTCAAGGGCCTGCAGAGCCTCCAGGTTCTGGATCTCTCCAATAACCACAAGCTGAAGGCTCTTAGCCCCGCAGTTTTCAGTGAACTAGACTCCCTGCAAGAGCTGAATTTGTCGGGCTCTGGTGTGCGGTCCTTGCCTAATAACATGCTGGCCCACTTGCCCAGTATTAAGAGTATTACTCTGGGACGAGGCATCCAGTGCTGGAGGACCCAGAAACAGGGACAGTTCCACCCGCAGCTGGGTCAGGTCCAACACCACCAAGTTCTGAACTGTAACGTGGAGGGTGTAGTGTTGTGAGACTGGACATGGACCATTCCTTACAATCATGATGCCAGAGCTGTGCCTTCTTTTTTGATATGCAAACACTTTGTTTTGCAACTCTCTGAAATACCTCTTGAAATATGTCTTAAAGGTTTCATGTAGGCTTCATGAACTCTACACACGTGTATCATAAATGCTGCGACTTTTTAAAACAGTGGCGTATTTTACAGAACTTTGCATAGGACAGAACGATTTTTTCACATCTTCACATACAGTAGAGTTTAAAATGGTAGGAAACTTCCAATAAAAAACAAAACTTTAAGTAATATTCAACTTCATGTTCTTCATTTAAAGCGGGACCATGTTAAGAGCTTTTTGCACTTATTCCAATACCAGTCAGATTTGTTTTTTTATAAAATGCACATTGACAAAATTTCATCCAGTGTTGAAGCCTACAAAGCCTTCTGTCGACCACTAAGAATTTTCATTTGACTTTGAATGTGATAATTAATGAAAATAATTAAAAGGAATATTTCAATATTTTGGGAAATGCACATATTCGCTTTCTAGTTGAACGTTCAAGAAGACGATTGAGGCGAACAGCAAGCTGGGCTCTGTCCAAAGAGTTCAGCTTTTGTACGAAATGACTTAAATGTGTATTATTTGAATTTTGAGCCAGGCTAGCTGTTCCTCCCTGTTAGGGTTCTTTATGCTAAGCTAAACCAACTGTTTGGTTTTAGTAAAATAGTTAATAAATGTTCAGATTGTCAACATGTACTTTCCACAGAGCAGTCCTTTTTTATCTATTGTGGTCTGAACGGAAAACATCCAGTAAAGACTGACACAACTACAAAAGAGAAAGATCTTTCATTGTCACTGCCAAAAAAGGATTATTCTACTGCTCAGAATTTCTCTTACAAATATGAGCCAGTGACCAACATCTTGTCCACTGCGTTTAGACTGTTTTTTTTCAATTTGACACAAGGTTTGGTGCACATTCTTTGCAATATGCAGTGCTCGCTGATCTGATTGACCTTTGTCTTGCGTGACAACTGGATAAAACAAGCTGTGTCCATGCTGACTTAATTTGACCTTCAGTCAAAGCAGATCAACAAGACACACGTGATCAGCGAGCTATGACAACTCTGAGATCTTTAGTAATGGAGTGATGCTGGTCTCTGTTGATGTTTAAACACCCAGCTTCACTATCTGTGCTGTTGCCTGTAAACCCTACCGAAACATTCCTGTAGTATTTCTGAGAGGATCAGCCTCAAGACTGCATTTTAGGATTTGTGACATTTTGAAAGGCTTAAGTGTTTTGGAGGTTTTAAAAATAAATCCACCTTCGTCAGCTGGTTAATGGAAATCCAGATGAGCCCAGATTTGTTATAGGAGTTTATATTGTGTATGTACTGTTTGAAATTATATTGTATATAACTTTTCCAATATATGACACGTATGTGTAATACATTGACTTTTCTCACATTATTGTTTCATGTTGTGTATGATGTAAGGATGGCAACATTTGTACGGTATGACAGAAAAGGATTGTGAACCCACCAAAGAAAGTGAAACAAATATTGCAGGAACTGCCAATTTAACTGGAGCCACTTCAAATTTGGGTTTCTCTGTCGCACAAACAGAAAAAACGTTTCTTTAGTTTTTACTAAATCCTGCTAAAACAGACAGACAAATGGATGGAAACATTAGAACTGCACTCAGTAGAGCGCATACCTCCACCAAGGCATAACCTTAACAGCCCCCTTCAATTCAAATAAGTCTGAGGCCACATTACATCTCAACTACATCCTAGTGGTAGTTACAGATTTCTACCCCTATTTGCCACCCACACAACCACATTTGAATTCAGTAGATCCAGATTCATGTTTGCATCTACATGAAATGGCATTAATCCATCAACCAAACCCCTAATTACGTCTGAATGATTTCATTAAAGTTCACACAATTCTGAGAGAAATCAGTGAAAATGTTGAAACACGCCCTATCTCGAAATGTTAAAGAAAGTGATAAAAAAGATTACGACTGAATGGGCTCTTTCTGACCCATATGCAACCTTCCCCAGGTGTTGTGGTTATCCATCCAGTACTTCTTGTATAGTGCTGATATATCAGACAAACAAACTCAGAAAAAAACCCTCCATTGCCAAGGTAACAAAGCCAAATACAAGAAAAGATTGTGGCAGTGTGGAGGCTGGATTTACCATTTGACTGAAATTCCCTGTTTTTCATAGCACTCACTAATTTGATCCTGACTGACTCACAGCAGGGTGTGACTCTACAGGACAAGTGGAAACTCTCAGAAGCAGTTCACCCCCACAGCTTTTTCTTCACTTTTTACTACTCAAAAGACTATAAAGCTTTTTTGTTTGCTCTGTTTACTTGTGAGTGTCTGGATACACAGACTCATACACACTTGTGGTCTTGAATGGTCCTCAATAAACACTTGTGTGTGGGCAGACACGCCAGCATTTGGCAGGTTACCATGCTACGCCGGGCTGGTAACCCGCCAAGGAGGTGACTGGGAAGAGGGAAGAGGAGAAAGGACAAGGAAGAAGAAAGAGCTGGGTTTCGGTCCCAGCTGCTTATTGGTCTAGTGTGTATGTGTGTGTGTACAGCAATGAGTGTTTGTCCTTTGAGACAGAAAACAGACAGTTTATGCCAGAAACGCGTGGAAACACCTAATAGAGAGAGAAAAAGAGCTGAATATACAGGGTTTCCCCAGATTGCATCATGGTTTGCCTGCACATGTTATATCCTGAAAAGTGAGCTTGAGACAGACAATCAATTGTAGAACTTCAAATCAGCCTAAACTCCTCCAGTTGTCTTGTTCATGACTGTATCTATGTGTCAGTAGAGTGGGTGTGGGGCTGCCTGAGAGCCCTCAGTGAATTGACCCCATTGCAGAAAGTACTTCCAGATGTTTGTGCTTTTTTTGTCCATCTCCTGAAGAGCTGGCATGTGGAAACCCAAGGAAGTAAAACATCCATCAGACAGGGCTTCATTCACTTGCACCGGGACAAACACTCAACAGCGTGAAATGGCGAAGACATTCAGGGAATGCAACAGCCCAACAAATCAAGTTACAAATCAAAAGTGAAGGATTTTGTTTCGCTTCCTGCTTTTGTAAATCTTCTTCTCAAAGTCAAGTGTGAAGAGGTAGAACAAATGTGTTCAAGGTATTTAGATATTTCTGAATTTCAGCAGAAATTAGGGCAAGAAGAAATTAAGTTATAAAATAATAATAATAAAATAATAAAAATGTTTTACTGAATCAGGGACCACGAAAGGGCCACCAACTATTTACCTTTCAGTTTTGCTCCTGACAATGTCTCTCTGTCAGGTCTGGGACATGCACTCACATAAAATAGCTGACTGATAGTTAAAAACATGCTTTGTACTCTCTACAAATTTTAAAGAGCACTTGTTAGGTGTTTCACAGCGAGTGTAAAAGTGATAAAAAGTTTTCCACTGAGCGGGAGTCCACGAACATTTCGACAGAGATGGGGACATGTCTGTTTGATGCTGAGAGAGAGAGAGAAAAAAAACAAGATGACCTGACAATGTGCTCCATTGACATTTGATCTGACAACGGTTGCTTCACGGTTGACACTAGAGAAAACTGTTTAAAACTGGGTCAACACAAACTTTAGGAAATCGACTCATGTTTTCAGTCACGCCTTCAGCTGATTATTGAGTATTTCCATGTGTCTGTGCAAATATTTGTGTTGCAGTTGTCACCGAACAAAACAAGCAGATCCAATTTATTCAAGTCTGAACAAGATATGACAAGATTCATTTCTTGTGTCAATTTCTACTGAGTGAAATCTACAGTTTGTTTGTCTTGTTCTTTTGATGGTTTTCCTTTCATATAATCATAATTAATCTTTACTTTCGAAAACAACAATTTGAGCGTGCTGTTTATATAAAGCTGGTGTTTAGGAATGTGTGAGTGAAGAAATCAAAAGGTAATCACTTCTTCCCTGCAGTGGTCTGGCTCCGAGGTGCAATTACTTCAAAGCAGAGGGAAGCTTTGAACTGTGTATAATTAATTCAGGCAAGCAGAACCGCTGTGTCTTTATTGAGTGCTGTGTTTTTGCTTGAGCAACTATCAAACTAATGTAATTTGACCTTCCTGCATAAGATCCTCTAGAGGATCAGGCTATCCAAGCAACTGATTCCCTCTACCTAAACAAGACATGCTCCAAACACTGAAGTGTTTGTTCTTTTAGGCACCATTCTCTAAAGCTTTTGTGGTAGAATATAAGGGTTAGTATTTGACAACAGCATTATTGAAATGTATTGACGAATGGCCTCTGGCTTCGTCGTGCCACCGTGACAATAGGCGCCAAGGCACTGTGTCAGCATAATGAAGCCCAGCACATGCAGGGGTTTTGTTTTTCAGACAAACAAAAGATCAGATCAAATTTTCACAGTCCACAAAGATATGCTTGTTTTCCTGAGAGCCACAAAAAAGCTGCGGAAGGTGGTGCCACTTTAAAGGCTTTGCTGTGCCTTCTGTCAACATATGAATGCCGTTGCTCAAAGTTCACACTTTGATTTTGGCTTGAATTATGAAAAGGCTACATATGTATGTTGGTTTTCGAAGACCTAAGTTTTCTATCTATATATAAAGTCTAAAGCCTCATTGAAATTTGGCTTTGTTTCTAAGGTTCACCGTCAAAACTAGAATGGCACATACCTCTGCCAAGATCCAACAGTCACCTTAGATATATTCAAGATGCATCAAATTTCACAAACTGATAGATATCAGTTCTGTAAATGTGCCTGCATTTTTTTATTATGTGAAGACCCATTTATTCTGAAAAATCTCCCCTGATCCAGATCCACACCGACATGTAATGGGTTCTATTGTGTTATCCTGCTAACAGACAGACAAATGTAGATGAAAATACAACCTTGGAGTTAGTGTGGGAATTACCCAGGTGCAACCAGGGGGTCCCCTTACTTACTGCTCCAGTATTATGCTAAAGTACTCCCCGGATCATAATATGAACCCCCACTGTCCTGTAAATAAATAAATAGATGATAAATAAATCAACAGTGATGATAACATTTAGATTATTTTGATGCTCTCCACATGAATGCACTTGGACTGTTGTGGGGAAAAACTCTATCCAGGTGGCCCCGCTGGTCAACAAGTGACTCTGCTCCTCTGATGTTTCCTAATCACTCACACGTAGAACTGATCTTTATAAAAACCTGCTGAATTCTTATTTATGTTTCTGGATAAGCGGGGTGTTGCTTCTTTAGCAACATTAACATTAAAATGCCATGTTATAATCTTAAAGTGTGTGCCAATCGTCCGAAAAACGTAGTGGAAACCCTGCCCACCTAATACTGGATATAGTCTGCTTTTAAAAGACATTTTGTTGATCATTGTAAGTGACAAATACTTTTTTAAATATTTTTTATTAAGTGTCAATCAAGGGGTCCACAATACTCCCCATATTTCACACCCAACTTGGCATAACTGCGGCCTGACTGACAATCTCACATCAGCAAAAACTCAAACACATCAGAATACATACACACTGACCCTTCAATTTTAACAACTGTACCATGACTCAGCATGTGGAGTCAGTACCGCTGATTTATTGCAGATTTGGTTGTTGCTGATTCTTGTATTTTTTTTTTTTAAAGTCCCTTACACTATAGTTAAGAATGTGTTCACCTTCTCCTGCTGACTGCTGAGTCACTCCAAACTTTGCTCCCAAAAAGACTGAACCTGACCAACCTAGGATCTACCATTGTCTTACAGTACGAGTAGGAGGACTTATGCGTTTTTAAAACGTGTTCATGTGAATTTTACTCACCCGGACTGTTAATGACAAATACTTCTTCACTTCTTCATTTTTCCAGAGACACTGTGACACATCCACAAATCGGTAGTTTATGTTCTCAATAAATGTTGGTCATTATTTCTCTTCACAAAGTAATGTTTTTTGCTCTGTACAACAGTAACTACCATGTTCCCTGACCCACTTTCAAGTTATCAGCTGCTGAATCTATAGCATGTGACACAGGTATGTGAGAGAAAGGCATGACTTTGCTTGTCAAGGAGCAATTTCCTGATCATGTTACTCACTGACAAATGGTTCACTTCAGTTTGGCTGAGATTTAGTATAATCATCCAAATTGAAATGAAAACACCTACTGGGCTACTACTATGTCCTCATTCATAAATTTGACTTTTAAATTAGTCCACTGTGCTTTAAGTTGTTTTTTTTCCTTGCTGATATAATGAAACAGGGGTGGGGAACCTCAGGCCTGCAGGCTGTGTACGTGAGACAGCTCATAAATAATGAGGAAGCAACTCAGACAATACATAATACAAATTTAAAAAAAAGAAAACATGTCCCTCAGCATGTTGTCTCCTCCGGCTGAAGGCCTGTTAAGAAGGACAGGAAACACGTAACACACGACACATAACGTTTAGCTTTTACATGTCGTCTCTTACGCAATGACTGTAAAGAGAAGTGCACCGAAATTTGCATCAAGACTCTGTCCCACTCCAGACCGACTGAACTGTATAGATAGATGGTCGACATGACAGCTCCCCAAAAGTGAAGCCAAAGCATCTTGATTTCCCCCCTGGTGGCTGGCTGCAGAATAGGTCCTAAACTCTGCCTCCTCCTCCGGTCATGCTTAAACTTGTCTTTACAAGGTACCAATATGTGTTTAAGGTTCGTGCCGTGAAGCTGTAGCCCTCTGATAACGTTATCTAATCTCAAAAAGCTGCTACAAGCTTCACTGTTACTCCCGAGATAACATGGCTTAATGAATTTATTGGTCACTTTTATGACACTGCCTGGGGTCATATCTGGTCTCATTTATCTAAACTTATGGGACAACACAAAACAGATGCAGGCCTTCTCCACATTCCAGCATCCCGCAAGAAGAAACACAGTGAATGGCTTTTTAGCAAAGATGTAAACACTTAAACTTCAGCTGTTTTCTATTCTACTCAGGGGAAAAATAAGAATGTGAAGAACAAGATAAGAGAGCGAGCAGTACATGGAAGGCAAGAGAAAAGGATAAATGTGGAACCTGAGCTGAGCAGATACAGATACTTACGGATATAGAAACTATCACACTATTTAAAAAGCTGATCTGTGTGCGTGTGTGTGTCAGGGAACACAAAGCAAGAACAAAAAAATAGGGGAAAGAGAAAAAAAAAATTATCCAACACTCAAACGTACAATATGTAACTGGGGCCACTAGGGGTCTCTAAATGAAAAAAAATTGCAAAAGCCCTAGTTTGATGACCACGTGAAGCAGCATGGGATCATGGGAGTTGATGTCAACACAACCAATGCCGGAAAATTAACCTGACGAGCCTCAGGCAAATACCATGTTCACTGACGAGGTGATGTGTTAAAGCTTTTATAACCTTACGCAGCAAAGGACGATGAGTAATCGGGATATCCATTACGAGGGACCAATACCTACAGTGAAAGGAAAAAACTGCTGACAGGCTAGAATTGTGTGTAACATACATTGTTGCCCCAGAGGTCGTAGCAGAGACGAGCAAAGCTGCAGGTAAACTTGATATGACACAATTAAAAGGCAACTTAAATTAAACATTCGGTTACCTTGAATAAAATTGGGGATTTCTCTGTTTTTCAACATCGTTGGAAACATTTCAGATGCATGTACACAAGTCAACAAAATATATAACACACTGTATCGAGTTGTTTTTATACATTTTAATGAAGAATTGTTCCATGTTATATCTTTAGATCAGCAGTTTGAAGTTACATAATAGCTGCGTTGAATAAAAGTGGAGAAGCTGCTTCTTTTCGTTTGGTAAACTTCTCCCTCAGAGCAGTGTAAGAGCAGCAGGGATCTTGCATCACCCCGTCTTATACTGGTAGTGTAAGGAAGGAGTTTCCCAGAGGAAAAAGGGATATATCCTGATCCTGTTGTCTGCCCCGTCATTCTTCTCCATCTGGTTTCCATTAGCAGCCTGCAAAGGTTTGCCTCCAGCTTTTTCTCTCCTTCCAATCCTTCCATTTTTCATTCACCCCTACTTCTCTCGCTACATTTGTTTAACCATAAAGTGCTTCAACAGAAATAAAGTGATCTTAACATTAAGAAAGATAAGAGGAGGAAAAAAACCATTGTGGTTAATTGTGTAGCTGCCAGGAGCTCATTCAAGTATGGGAGCACAACCACCGTATTCTAAGTCTTGGCAGCAGGATCTGATTCTTGACTGCAATGTAATGTAGCCCAACAAGGACTTAGCTCAGATCAATTCACAACCTTGTAACCAGATATTTAAAAAAGACAAGGGCATTAAAATGCAGGGTTTATGATCTTTTCGTTTGGCACCATCAAATCCTCCCTGCTGCATTCTCAATGAGTTCAAAGAGTCAGTTAATGAGTCCTGACTGGAGCAGGAGCAGGGAAAAGGTGCACGATTGTATCTGGAATAAAAGGATGACAAATTAAAGGAGACTCACTTGGCCTCTAAATCCAAACGGACAAAAAGTGTTTTATTTTCCTCAGCTGCACTGCCTCTGCAGAAGTCAAAGGTCAAGTCGGCAAGAAAAGTTGCTCAAAATATGTAGATCACAAAGGACTAAGAGCAAGAAAGCAAAAGCTGTTTGCAGACATGAACCCACGGTAAAAATATTGGGCCTGGAGATTGTCGGACACAGTCACATTAACAACAGGAAACAGTCCAGAGCATTCAGGCGAGGCGTGGCACCTGGGTAGAACATGCAGGAGGCAGGACATGACGTTTAAGTTCCATATTGTGGAAATCACATGTTTTTGTTTACAGCGCATCAACATCAGCTTCAGATCACCAAAAGATCTTGAATCTCCTCCTCTTTCCAAGTTGACATCTTCGTTGTCGTCTTCTACCTGTAGGGCACTTCTTTTTCCTCCTGAGATACAGGCATTCTTCCACTTTCACGTCCGTGAGAAACGTCATCAACACGTCCACTCGCTCGCTGTGAGTTCTGCAGACGTTATCTTATGTTACTCTCACATGGGCTCCCACAGAAATTTTCCGTTTTATCGTTTATTTTACTAGAGGGCTGGCAGAAGAAGCTCTGGAAAATGTCTGACACATAGAGCACATCTGAGAAATGTCAGTGTAGCTAAAGTTAGTTAGCTCTTTTCTTTCTCTCTCTTTTTCCTACCTTCCTTCAACATGTCCTGTTTGAGCTCTGTTCATTAGATGTCTCCTTCCTTCCTTTTTTTCTGTCTATCTCTCGCATTCTTCCGTCTGTCCTTCCTTCGTTTCTCCAGCCTGTCTTATTTGAGTGTTGTTTATTAATTGTCTCCTTCCTTCCTTCCTTCCTTCCTTCCTTCCTTCCTTCCTTCCTTCCTTCCTTCCTTCCTTCCTTCCTTCCTTCCTTCCTTCCTTCCTTCCTTCCTTCCTTCCTTCCTTCCTTCCTTCCTTCCTTCCTTCCTTCCTTCCTTCCTTCCTTCCTTCCTTCCTTCCTTCCTTCCTTCCTTCCTTCCTTCCTTCCTTCCTTCCTTCCTTCCTTCCTTCCTTCCTTCCTTCCTTCCTTCCTTCCTTCCTTCCTTCCTTCCTTTCTTTCTTTTTTTTTCCTGCCTAACTTCCTTTCTTATGTTCTTTCTCTCTTTCTTTCTTCCTTCCTTCCTTCCTTCCGTTCTTTCATCCGTCCGTCCGTCCGTCCTTCCTTCCTTCCTTGCTTCCTTCAGCCTGTCCTATTTCAGCTGTCTCCTTCCTTCCTTCTTTCGTTTGTTTGTTTGTTTGTTTGTTTGTTTGCAGACCAACATCTTACAGCTTGAATAGATAAAAAACATATAATATTATATCTGACACATACAAATGTCCTGATAATCTTAGTTTATATGTATATAATAATTTTAACATATGATGTGTTTATATATAACAATATAATGCATATTGCTCTCAGAACCAAGATCAGGGATGAACAGAATCAGTGAGCCACCGGTTACGCAGCCTCCACCACGTAATATCTCGGAAATGAGCAAATGAGGTGACTGCTTCACTACACTGTAATTACATCCACATGATTGGGCCTGTGGATTAAGCTGCTTGGCTCCAGCTATGATGTTTCCTAAACTTCAGCTACAGATACTTTACTGACCTTTTCAAAACTGGACTGGTCACAGTAAACAATTATTATTTTTCATGAAACATCTCACACGTCCTTTCACTTCCTGCTCAGATAAGTGGCTTTGTATTGCTGCAGTTTGCTGCTGGCTGCATGCAGATACTCTGTGTAATGGTCCTTTATTAATGTGATTAGTGCTTAGTCTGTTTGATGTGTGGTATGTTGAGGTTTAATGTGGCAAGAGCCAAAGATTTTCCTCAACATTTGTTGTGCTAATGAGGCACACATGATTTTTCTTTTCTCCCAAACATGGAGCCAGACACCTCATGGTTCAGAGTCTGAAGTTGAAAATTGTAATGGTGTTGAAAATAATTTCATTATAATACTTAACCATACCCAGATCAGGATCGGGATTATGATCAATTCAACACTCTGCCCTGGAACTTTATGTTTTCTCAAAGGTGACAAGAGGGCCCTCTAGTGGACAGTGTACCTGACTACATGGTGTCTCCAAATCTAGCCATAAAATAGTATAAAGTGAGAGAATAAATCAGGCTTATTTAAAACTATAATTAAATGCCACAACCCTCTGCAGGGGTTGTAGTTTGCATGTAGGCTCCATGACCCATCTGACTTCCTATAAAAATTACCTACATTACCAGAATACGGCCGATGTTAAAGTTAACAGGTTTGTTAAATAATAATTATGATTATTATTAAGGTTAATATTATTATTAGCAGTAGCATATTTGATCACCATATTGACATTAAACACAGGAAAATATGCATTCTCTGATGTAGCTGGAAAGAATATAGACTCAGTTTCACATGTAGCGTTTTTATTTATATATACACTTTTTGAAATTACCGACAATAAAATTCACAGAAATCTTTCAGTGCTTCTTCAAATTCAATCTTTCAAATGACAACACAATCTCTTGAACAGTAACATCATTATTACAGATTCACTTTCCCCTAATCTTACAAAAGTCCCAGGACAAGTACAGTTTGTATTTTCACTGCTGAGCTCTATCTGTTAAAATAACAATGTATTAGTGTAACAAAAGGTCAAATATTAACCTCACAGGTCAGATCAGCCAGACCCACAGTCACTGATGAACCCTGTCCAGTGTGGCGTCCGTTGTACAGATAGATTTTTTAAATAAATAGTAAATATTAGGAAATATACATAGAAAATTAATATTCCAGGAGTCTTTCTGACACTTTACATAAGCTGACGTATGTCCAGCACTAGTGGAAATAAAGAATTTTCATGTGTTCCCTGCGCGTGTCCATTTCCCTGCTCATTCACTGGACTGAGTCTTCCTACGTCTCATTTCAGCATGTCTGAATGTTTGTGTATGTTGTGTTGTTTCTTGCCATATAGCCAGCTATATTTATAGATATATTTCTATGCCATGGTAGGCCATTCACACACCCCCTCAGCAGTTGAGAATGGAGTTGGTCCACATGATGCGTACGACCTTCCTCGAGGTGTAGCTGTATTCATACTGCACGTGATCATGGAAGAAATACAAGTATCCTGAAGAGCAGAGGGGGAGCAATGTTAGAAATAAACTCAATACAGACAGAGGGAAAATCATCTTTTTGTATATTTATGAAAATTTGATATTAAATGCTTCACAGTACCGTATTGATAAAGAGCAGCATCAACCTCGTCATCCATTCCAGGAAAATCGTCCTCAATGGTTCGTGGGTATCCGCTGTCCATGGTGCCTGTTGCTTCATCGTAGCTGTTAGGGAAAAATAACAGGAAAAGTTCACCAGGAATACTATACTGTGCAGGTTTATCAACTCTTACATTAATATGTACAAACCTCCAGTATTCCTCGTCAGTGAAGAGCAGAGTCTTGCCCGTGTCTTTGATGTGCACAGCCGCATCCACTTTCCTTACGGTTTTGGGGAGGCCGAGTTTGTGGATGTATTTAGGGTAACCATCCACGAGGTTGTATCCGTTCAAAGCCCACATTCGGATCCCTGTTGAAGATAAAGTAATAACAATGGCGCATAAAACAACAACAATAACTAGAATTCCACTCAGTTGAGCACATACTTCCACCAAGGCCCGACAATCCCCTGACGAAACTTTTTAAAACTTTTCCATCTGGACTTCTATTTGGATCTGCACTATATTGCACACATAGTTTTTCACCAAGATCCGTGAATTATTGTCAAGGGAAATGCCACCAAGTGTTGCGGTCATCCTTCCAGTAGTTTTAATGTAATCCTGCTAACTGACAGTCAAAAACATTCCTTGGTTGAGGTCATGACCCACCACTGAATATGATGACCTGGTCCTTCTCTGGGTTCTCGTAAGCTGCGTCCACCTTGTTGGGGAGGGAGGGCCACGTGAACTGGATCAGAGTCTGTTCAGGCTCAGGCATCTGAGGATGGAGACGCCAGTAGAATCTGGAACAAGATAAAGCATAGAGTTAATGTGGTCTCTCTCTCTTCTCTCCCCTCTTTTCCACCCACCTCTCCTCTCCCCCTTTTTTCTCCTCAACCCAACCAGTCGCCCACATTGAGTCTGGTTGTGCTAGTCGTCTCTTCCAGTTGATAAGTATCCTCTCTCCACAGTTATCAGAGTGCTGCTCAACTGTTGGGCTTATCTATAATTTAAAGGTCACCTCACTATATAAAGTACCTTGAGATAATGTACTTTAGGATTTGGCGCTGTACAAATGAAATTGAATAATGAATAATATGAGCTGATTTACTAATCTACAATTTTTAAATTGATTCCCTAAAATAGTTTGCCCTATCTCTCTCTCTCTCTCTCTCTCTCTCTCTCTCTCTCTCTCTCTCTCTCTCTCTCTCTCTCTCTCTCTCTCTCTCTTTAACGTGTGTTATGATTACACAAATAAAATTGAATTGGGCTCGATGTATAGTGAATTGATTTTGGGTGGAACGTGGATACATGGTGTTTAGGGATCACAGGTTTTAAGTCTCGTCATTGATGATAAAGATCTGAAGTTCAGGTATGACTGTGTGTTTGTGTGAACCATGTACCTGTCTTTGAAGATGATGGTCTCCCCCCTGAGTTCTGTGGCAGCATCAAAACTCAACTTGGGGTCACACTTGTCTGGTGCATCAGGCTTTGGCTTCACCTTCTTGTGGTCTGGGTTTGGACCTGAGATTGAACATCTTGCATTAATGCACCGTTCACAGTAATGTTACCATGATGTTATGAAAAGCATTCATAGGTGAGATTTGTCTGAATCACCGTAGAGAGCTTGAATGCCTTCGATGTCATCCTCAGCCAGAACGAAGCCTGTGCTGTATGCATAGATGGGATACATCAGGGCACCGGCGTCTGCGGAGTGGGACATACCGAGGGCGTGGCCCAACTCGTGGGCGGCCACTATAAACAGGTTGTAGGCTGTGGAGAAAAGATATCCAGTCAAATTTTGTTCAGATAAGTTGTGTATAATGTCGACCCTGTGCCTGAGTCTTACCGGATGAATCTTTGGTCCAGTGTTCATCCTCATCAAAGTGAGTGTCTCCTCCGATGTCTTGGCCCGGCGGGTAGGCGTGAGCCAGCAGACCATCAGGCCCATCAAAAGGGTTGAAGTCTCCATGCTCTGCAGGATTCAGGTTTCCGTTTAAATAAACTGAGCAGAATGTGCACAATCTCCCCTTTTGAGCATGCAATTACCCTTTCAGCCAAAGTCGAGCATGCTTACTTTATATCAGAATTAATGCTGTAGGTTTTTTGTACCTTTTGACCCAAAACTGATCATAATGTCAGCGATGCCATTGTGGAGCTTCTTGAAGGTCAGAGGCGTGACATCAGACCAAACGTTCAGCGCAGTGCGAATGGCTCTGTCCACGTCAGACTTCTTCAGATCTGGTGTGTAATTCAGGATCCTGGCACACAAGGTGACAAATTAAGAAAAGTGAATATGAAAAGTAAATCAGTAAAGTTATTTTTTTCTTAATCCTGCTAAATAACAAACAAACACGGACAAAAACATCAACTTTCTTGGTGGAGGTAATTTTTTATGCCAACCTGAATGTGACGTCGTTATTAGGCCATTTGAGGTCTCGAGGGAAGTGGTTGTACTCCCCGATGTCCGGGACACCACATCGGGGAAGATTCATAAACTCCAGCGTGTTGTCATCCAGATTCCCTGTCACCTGGAAATGAACACCATAAATAAGTAAGTCATTTTTGATAAGAGCGTTTCATAGCATTAACATAATTAATAAATAAAAAAACCTTCATCAGTTGAAAGTATTTTTAAGTGTATGACTTCCAAAAGAAACTGTCCTCCCTTAATCCAGGTATAATTAGTTATTTCCCTCATCAGGTCACCTTGAGTTTGAAGAAACTCTGCATCTCCTTGATCTTGGTCTTGAAGGCGCCTGATGTCCCCTGTCTCCCCTGAAGACCGGCTGGGAGACCATAGAAGCGACGGAGGTATTTCTATTTCAAAGACAGAAATCCAAGAAAAGTGCTCCATCTTAGATTATGAGTACTGTTATGATTCTTGACATGATTACATTAAATAAGCCATTTAAAGCCAGTTTACAAGATGTCAGATCTTACCTCTGCTTGAAGCCAGTTCTCTTTGTTCTCAGATGGCAGAGGCAGCGCAGAGGTGTGAGCGACCAGCGCCAGTAGCAACAAAGCTATCATTGTTGCTGTCTTTTTGTTGTCCTAAGCAGTCATTGGGCTCAAGGAGCACTAAAGGGTATTTATAGTGTTTTGGGAACACTGTTTTTTCTTCACTCAAAGGGTCCCAGTGATTCATGTAAAAGCACCTAGCCACTTCCTCCTGCAGCCATCGAGAATGTGCTTGTATGTGTAAAATGTGCAATGACTGTGGTTTGAGTGTTCTCCTTTGACCCCATTGGAAATGCTTTGATGAAACATTTTGCTAAATTGCAATGACTTGAGGAGTTTGCCAACATATTCAGTGAAAACGTCCAAGAGGCAAAAACAACTAGGAGTCCTTTTTTTCCTGTCAGCAGATTTACAAGTGTCAACAGGTCAGGTTTAATATGTGATGTCGCATCATTACTGATCTGCCAATCTTCTTTAGGTTAAGAAAGAAAATAAATGCTGCTCTTTGCGAAAAAAGTCGGGGATTAGGGGAATATTTTCATGCTGATGCTTGTCTCATGATAGTGAATCTGTGTCTTGTTATTTTAGGTGAAGACGTTTTAGGAGACATGACTAACAGACACACATGAGAGTAAATAAGGAGAAGATGAAAACATGAAATCTAAAACATGTGATTTCCTGTTGGTTCTAAGTTGTATATGACTGTGCCCCACCCTTACCTGGATCTGTATCTATCTATCTATCTATCTATCTATCTATCTATCTATCTATCTATCTATCTATCTATCTATCTATCTATCTATCTATCTATCTATCTATCTATCTATCTATCTATCTATCTATCTATCTATCTATCTATCTATCTATCTATCTATCTATCTATCTATCTATCTATCTATCTATCTATCTATCTATCTATCTATCTATCTATCTATCTATCTATCTATCTATCTATCTATCTATCTATCTATCTATCTATCTATCTATCTATCTATCTATCTATCTATCTATCTATCTATCTATCTATCTATCTATCTATCTATCTATCTATCTATCTATCTATCTATCTATCTATCTATCTATCTATCTATCTATCTATCTATCTATCTATCTATCTATCTATCTATCTATCTATCTATCTATCTATCTATCTATCTATCTATCTATCTATCTATCTATCTATCTATCTATCTATCTATCTATCTATCTATCTATCTATCTATCTATCTATCTATCTATCTATGTATTTATTTCGTATTTATATATATACATATAAGACCCTGACAGTATTGTTCCAGATATTTGCTGAGTTGGTTTTGATTCAGTCAGTGGAGACAAGGCAGGTGAAGACATGCGTCTTAATACTGCGTCTACTCTATCACTGTCTGTGTCTGACAACAATGCTGTATAATTATTACCTCTTGGCACATCACTGGAATTCCTTCACTTCCACACACTGAGAGAAGACTCTGCTGAGAGGCCCCTAGAACGGTGCTTTTACAAATGTTTCTGCACTTACCTTGAATCAAGTAAATCACATAATGGTATTGTTTACACATCTGGAAACAGTTCAACTTAACATCGCTGCCCTGACGACAATTACATGCCAAAGATTTGATAGGACAATTTGACAATGTCATGATACTAGTGTTTATCAGCATACCTTTAGAAATATGTCTCATAATAACATGATGACAGTGTTTTGATGAGTATGAGACTGTTCGTGTCACGTTTTGCAGTCTAAGTAGCAGGCTTCTGCACTGCCAGAGAAATCAGACACTTTATTAAGTCAGTGAGGGGGAGGCAGCGTGCTAACAGTCCGTCTGTGGACCGGGATGAACTTCTTCCTCTTCTATATCTTCCAAAGAACTACAGCAGTGCATCATTTTTATATTTATATTTGTTTTATTTCACCATATCAGACTGAGGCCGACATAGACAGACTGACCTGTGACATGTACAGATTCTTCATCATGGCAGCAACATTCATAGAATCACGTCAAAGCACCAGCAAAATGTTTGTTTGGTCACTGCGATGCTTTATATCGATCTGAATTACAGAGCTATTCGCTTAACAGACATCTAAAATAGCCGACATGCATTATGAATGATGAACAGAAAGTCCAGCACACAAACAATAAATAGTGACAGTATATTGTGGAACTGAGGAGGAATCACTAATGACACAGAAGAATTCTGAAGTAGCTCCAGAGCATTAACACAGAACATGACAGCAGACAGATCCAGAACAGGCATTACTGTAGTCAGGGTTAATAAAGGATTCCTAGATACAGTGGCAGCGATGTGTGGATGAAAAACTTTTACTTACTCCTACACTTTGCTCTTGACAAATACGAATATGTTAATTGTTGTGTATGATACATTTGTTTATGATTTTAATTATTCTACACAAACATCACAGATATTAGTGGTGTGTACATGTAACGTGTAACAAACTTTGTATCCAAACGCTTCAGCATCCTGTGTTGACAAATATTTTAGGAGTAACATCATCAAGGTTTAGACAGTGGTGAGCACGGTGCTCCTGAGTCAGGATTGGGGGAAGTTGGCAGTTTGGGGGATTTTTTATGCTATTTAAAAACGGTCACTTAAACACACAAACACACACACACACACCAAGTGTGTGTGTTGTGATCCAGTTGTTGTATACAGACAGTTAAAGTTCCTAAAGATTGTTTTGTATCTACATTATGGCATCTGAAGACTCAAAGACTCAAACCTGTCAGGCTGATAATCTCCTTGTTTTTGGACTGGTTTTGTATATTTGGAATTATGTTTGCAATATTTAGTTTATTGTTTCCTGTTTTATTCAGAAACTTGTGTGTCCCTCTTCATTTGCTTCCTGTTTTTGACTACGACAAGCTCCGCCTTCATTTTCTTCACCTGTGGCTTGTCAAATTGGAGTTCTTATTCTCTGTGTTTCTTTGTTCTGTTTCAGTCTGTTTGTGAGTTATCCAGTATTTACCCTCATCATCATCTTTATCATTTGATTTACCAACATTTAAGTTGGTTAAACTTAAATGTTATGACTTTTCCTTCCAAGGTTTTGGATTCTAATGTCGGCCTGTTGACCTACTCATGAGTCTGAATACAGAATGCTCATTGGTCCGTGCTGGTTTAGCATCAGCATTTGGGCCGTCGCCTCATTCTATACATATAAGAGTTTTCACATTGGAATAGCTAGACACTTGAATTTTCCTGTCCATTTGTTTGTTTGTTTGTTTGTAAGCAAGATTACGCAGAAGCTACTGGACAGATTGCCACAAACACAAGGCTGGGTTATAGGTCGCAAAAGAACACATTCAATTTTGGTGCAGATGCAGATCCAGGATACGTCTTTACCTTCTTTTAACATAGTGAGATGAGGTGTTTTTCAACATTTGTGTTGATTCCTCAGAATAACTGCAAAAAATCTTTAAAGGGACTTTTTAAGGGGCCTTGGTGGAGGTTTGTTCTTCTGGGTCTATGGTTTTAGTTGTTGGTATACAGAAATCTCAACGTACTTAAATGTCTTATACAAATGAATTGACACAGTGCATATGATGTGACACTTTTTAAGAGACACAAAACTCATTTAAATCAGATTATTTATTCACATCTATTTGGTTACATTTCTTCTGCTATGATCCTTCTACATCCTTCTTCCTTTGTGGATGACCAATCACAACAACGTCAAAGATTGAGTATATTTTAGTTTATTGAATTTCCAATGTGAACAATCCTACTACAAATATGAGTATTTTGAATACAGAACTTCGCTTCCTCCCTCAGCCAAAAGGAAAGTAGCGGATGTCTTTGCTGGAGCATGACTCTGGCACTTTGTGGGTTGTTGTCTAGATTCTCTTTGGTCGTTCTCCATGCAGATCAGCACTTTAATGTTGTCCAACCCAAAGCCTTTTTTGGGGTTTGGTTGTTGAAACTGGCATGAAGCAGCTGCCCACTACTGGTCAGGAAATCATTCACTTTCTAAATTGTCACTGTTGTGCTGCTTGGTCATACTCTATAGGTATGGGACATGGGACAGGGTTCGTTGAGGGACCACACAACCACCCTGCTGTGTCTGGACATAGTGAGAACAACAGATCCGCTGTGGAAGCACTGATTTCTAGCCTTATCTGAAACTGCTTTCATACCTTTCACATAAGATGCTGGTTTAATTTCACTTGGTTTCTACTGGGGAAATAATGGTATTTGTATTGAGACAAAGTTTACTTTAATGATCTGTGCGGGGGACCTGTGCTGGGGTATAAAATGTACGATGTGGATCTTGCCTGGATAATGAAATGTCATGAGTATAATGTACTGTTTGCAGTATATTTAATCAAAATCTCTAACTGATGTAGCCTAGCTTGCTCTTTGAGTGTTTTAGTCTTGTTAGTAAGTGATAGTAATTAAGCGATCTCTACTCTTACATGTTTTGTGAATGGGTGTTTTTTTTAAACACAATAGAAAATTGAATTACAAAAAAGACAGACTAATTCTGAGTGTTACAATTCACTGGTTAAGACAAATAGCTTATGTGCAATAATGATACACAAGCACCCAGTTGAACTGCTGACCATGATGACTCACTAGAGGACACAAGCACACTCTTTGTGAATCTACAGTCAATTCTGGGCAGTTTGTTGAAAAAACCTGAAAATATCCAGTGTAGTGACCCAGTTATGAAGCTCTCCTACTTTTGATCCCCTACGAATGTACAAATCTACCCTTTATCCTTTTCTCTGTACAACAGTATTGATTTGGCTGGTTATTAATAGAATTTATGTTGTTTCTATTCTACATCAGACAAGCTTTATAATAAAAGTCCTCTTGGAGAAGCAATACAAGAGATGGCTTTTTTTTCTTCAAATTACCTCATTTTAAGAGATGATTCAGCTGTTTCCCTTTTAATATTCGCATTATTACACTCATTTCTTTTGGGAACATGTTAAGTCTACATTCAAATTATTTACAATGAGGGATACACATGTAGCATAAATTGTTTTAACATTTATGTCTGTTTCCAAAGAATGCATAAGTACTATTGCTTCATCATACCTTCAGAAGTGGAATTTGCTAAATATCATCATATTCAGTAAGATAGTGGGCAGCTGCTGTGTGAATGTGTGTCAGAAGACGCCAGAGTCACTCTGGCGTTATTTAGCTGAAAAGACTTCAATGAGGCAGTATATACGGACTATAGAGCCTCTGGATCATAAAACTCAGTATGAAATATTAACATAAGTGCTGGCAACATATCGAGGGGAAATAATTCCTTTATAATACAATATAGCTCCAGAAGTGATTGCATTTCACATCATAATAACTATGGAGCATTGTGTGAGCCTATGGAAATGATATGTAATACCACAACGGATCTGACCAGTGACATGCTCTAGAGACAGCTCGGCCTACAGTGAAGGAACAATGTAGATTACATGGATGCCAGCAAAATGCGACACTTTACAGTACACCATGGAGACCATTTAATCTGAACACATGGGAAGTTCACAAATAAAGTACGTAAAAATCAGTGACTGGAGAAAGTTAAGATCAGGTCCATGTTTAGGAAAGACACATGGTGAAGAGCTGCCACACGGGGGCAGCAGAGGCTATAACAGGAGAGTGTTCAGGAGAGGGGGCTCACAAAAATCATATACAAACTTATTTGCTATCTTGTATTATCTATTAGTTTGCATGTCTTCCATATTTTTTTATCCATCTATCTTGTAATTCCCACTAAATCTGTTTGTACGTTATAGCTTATAAAATATTCCTACACCCAAAATATGAATTGCAGAACTATAGTAAAGTGTCTTCTCAGAGAACATTCAATGAACATGCTAATAAATATGTATAATATGATCTACAGGCCATAAATAAGATTTACAAATGCAAACTGATTTAAGCATAACTGTGGGTGCTCCCAAATGTATGTTCAAATCCACACACAACTACAGAGCCGATTGTGCACATGCAAAACAGTTTAACAAGGGCATGCATCCAAACTATATGATAACAATATTTTTTACGTTCTTTGTATTCATATACAGATACATTGCATTAACTCTCATCCAGGTGTTGTAATGATTTGATATGGCCACTGGAAACCGTAGGGATGAAACTGAGATGGCTTCTTTAATCCTCATTTATTACTTGCTCCAAGCTCACGTTACAAACAGCAACAACTTGCATTCCCCGATGCAACACACTGAACCCCGTATCACTCCGCCCCTGTCGTGAACCCACACAACTGTATTAGTGCGCGGCACTATATCCTACAGGTGTGGAGGAGTAGGGAGGTAAAGCACTTCAGCCTGCCACAGTCCCTTTTTGATTGTACCACTAGAAGGAGCCAAAGTCAGATATTTTTAGAGTCGACACCTGGTGGCTTAAAAGGCACCTTCACGTGTGTCAGTTTGGTTTAATTTATTGTTAGAGGTTATGGTTAAATGGTGGATGTGCCTTTTTTTTTCATTGTTTTTATTGGAATTTTTTTGTTTCTATTCAACAAACAAACAGTGTCTACAAAACTAGACACAAAACAAAACAAGCACAAAACATACATGACAGCTCTAAAGGATAAGCATATGGCATGATACAAGAGGTGATGAATCTCACAGTGCACGGATGTCATTCAAGTCCACAGCAGTCCTTTTAATAGGGTGGAAGAAAGGTCTAGACCGAAATAATCCAAAAATGGGCGCCACACTCTGTAGAACTGATCTACAATGTGATGTATGATGTTGGTGAGATATTCTAAAGGGATCAATTCAAAAATTATTTTGCGCCAACCACAGACAGAAGGGACCTTGTCACTAATCCACTGCACAAGAATATTTTTCCTAGCTGCAAATGTTAAAATATTATACAATCTTTTGTTGACTGCTGTTTTCAAACAGACACTTGGAAGACCTAGAATCATGGATATGGGGTCCATTCCTATATTAATATGAAAAATTCTCTCTATTTCACTCATAACTTCAGCCCAGTATCTTTGAAGTTTATAGCAAGACCAGAAACAATGAGTTAAAGTTCCCACATCAGTTTTACACTTGAGACACAGAGGGATGTGCCTTTTTAACAGAAAACATCATGCATTATTTGTGAGATTGGTGTGATTGTGTTTAACTGATAGCTGAGATTGATTTTTTCTGAGTGAACCGTGAAAAAGAGTTGTTATATTATTGCTTTGATATCATTGATTATTGCTATTGATAGCATTCTTTGGTTTAGCATTAAAAATAAATGAACTCTAGTTTTCTCATGTCATTTTGCCTCATGGTCGCTGCCTGAGTCCTTTTTGTACTTTAAAGATGTTCACTGTGTAGAAGTGCATTGTTCCAGAGACATATCTGATCTTAAGTTGCGTCTCTGGCATATTTCCAGTGTGAAAGTGTGTGTTCGGTAAACTGAGGTGTTCCCGTAGGTCCAATTCTGCCAGAGCGGTCCCCCCACTTGTAATCCTGCAGATCCAAACTAAACTCTCACTCATCATCTCGGCTTAAAATGACTTCATTACCTCGTCTGTACTGGGACCATAAAACCAGAATGACAAAAATTCTTCAAGTCGTTTGGCGAAAGAGCGAAACATTTCCTGAAAACCGGCTCACATTGCCCCCGCAGAGGAATGCCGTCGCTCTTATAAAGCGCCACAATGACCAATCAACCATAATTGCAGCTTGAATTTAGCACAGCACCACCCTTGCCAGTCTCTGTGTCCTGGCTGAAAGCAATTTTTTCTTTTTTCATTTCTAGGGCCCTAAATCAACCCCTGCAATTTACAGCAAACTGTCTCATTGAAAAGACTCACGTGTGTTTGCTAAATCGGGACGAGAATGGTCTGGGAAGGCGTTATTTCGGGAGAGCCTGCAGAATGCGTGGGACAGAGAAGTGGCACCCAGCTGATTGTGTTGCTCAAGTCTGGAGGGAGTTAGACTGAGGAAATCATTGACTCATTATCCGAGCTGCTTGGTTTTTAATCATGGAAAAATATACATGTTTTTACCAAGAACACACATAGAGCAGAATAATTCGTTTCCTGCTGCCTTTTGTCTCCTGTTGTAATTTCCCTGCTTGAAAAATGTAAAAAGAAAATATGTGTTCGACTCGTCACATTAACATCACAACAACTGATTTCAGGCTTAAATTTGCATTCAATTTAACTAATTGAACTGAATTTAAGATGTTGAAAATGGAACTCCTCATTCGTTTCAATTACTATTGCAGTAGGCAAGTCAAAAAAACTAATTGAACGTCATTTCTTTCTTTTTCTTTCTTTCTTTCGTTCTATCTGTTTCTTTCTTTTTTTTGTGCTGTCCTTGGTTGTCTCCAAACCCCTCCCTAATTCCATAGTACTCTTTGAGGCTTTCTTTGGATTTGCAACTGGCATGAGTCACAATAACCATTTAAAAGGCTTTCCCATTAACTAGAACTCCCAACTCCAAGTGTTTAAACCTCGGGCCAATACAATCCATGTAGTGTTACGTCTGTGAAATGCATGTCATGCTGCTCCCCTGCTGTGTCCTGGTTCTTCTGCTGCCCCGTCCATGTTTTACGGCGCCCACATTTATCCCAGAGGCATTGAGCTCTCCCTCCGCAGAACCACAGGTTGACTTGAAGCTGGCCACAGTAAGTGCATAATTGCATGAGCTACATGACAAATGTAGCTGTGTGACAAATGTTTGATGATTGGACTGCATGTGATTTAATCTCTTGTACAATTCCCCATATCACGGCAGTTTCACAGCGTCTCTTCTGCTGGGGTTAACTGCGATGCACGGAGCCGTTCTCTCCCGTTGAGATATAGTTTTTATTTCTTTTGACTTTGTGTGGGTGGAGGGCGGAGGTAATTGTCGCTGCACTGCCCTCTGAGTCCTCGAACATGTTGCAATGTATGCTTTTGCAGATTCTTTTAGCATCGTCTCATCCGGAATCATATAATTTTGTTCTTGTTTTTTTGGAAGAAAATGGTCAACCAGCATGAGGATTGATTATCATTGTTACTCGCTAAGGCTTAAGTCAGTTTACTTTTCGTAACTGTGATTAGAGAAGGTGTAATTTATAGATTCTCACCCAAAGGCTGTAGATTCATTCATGTAGAAATGCATGAACGAAATGTGCAATCTGATGGATACAGGGCCCTTTCATTTACCTGGCTCTTTAGTGCTAAGGGATAACTGATGTGGATTGTCAAATTCCCTCATAGGAATACCTTCAGCAGTATTACAACCTGCAACAAGAGCCCATGGTGCGCATGAAGCGGAGCGGGCCCACCTTCACCTCCAAAGTGAAAGACATGCAGATGTTCTTTGGGCTCAATGTGACGGGTGTGCTGGACGTAGACACCAGGGAGGTGATGAAGAGCCCTCGATGTGGCGTTCCAGATGTGGAGGAGTACAGCCACATTCAGACAACACGCTGGAACAAGAACGTCATCACCTACAGGTATCTATGTGGTCTTTTAATGATATGGAATAAGACAAAACTGCAATAGAGTTATCACTGAAGAAAAAGCCATGTCTGACCCAGACTGAACTTGAAACCAAAAAATAAAACTGTCTGAATGTTCCCAAAATGCAAACCATGCCAAATATGTGGGAAACTATTTGAGAAAGCAGGCAATTAAACTTTTGGCAGAAAAAGGGAAAAGCTTCTGTTCCAAAACATTGTAAACAGATTTTATGTTTGGGACTTGGAATGTTATGAGATCATCAGTGCCAGGATCAGGATACAAGTTTGAACTTATATGACACAGTCTAAAAATCCAAATCCACGATTACATGTAGCACAAAAGTGTAATTGTAGAGCACATAAGCAACATGGCTACTGTTGTCATCAGATTTGATATACGTGTCCTGATCTTCATATGAACCAACAGAATGACACATTTCCTTTGCAGCATCGGCAGGTACACCAGGGATTTGCCTCGTAGCACTGTGGACTCTTTGGTTGAGTCAGCGTTCAGCGTCTGGGCCAGAGCCAGCAGCCTGACGTTTGTAAGGTCGCACACCCGCAACGCTGACATCATGGTGGAGTTTGTGACCTACGGTGGGTTTGTCTTGCTGCATGAGGATGCACTGAGTAGTTTAACCCATGCTCACATACCGAAATATGTACATATTTTTCATGTAAATATCGAATGACAGTTAAAAGGAGAACCTGAGTAGTAATTAAGCGGCTCACCGAGGCAGCGTTATCACGCACTTGGCTGCTGAACATGAAAGAATCATTCAGATGAGGCGAGCAGAGGCCTGTAATTTTCCAGTGTCATGAAAGAAAATGTTTTTCTCTGTGGTTTCTCTGTTTCATGTGTGACCTGGCTCATATCATGAAGCTCATGGTGACTTGTATCCATTCGACGGACCCAGTGGCACGCTGGCTCATGCCTTCGGTCCAGGGTCGGGTGTTGGGGGCGACACCCACTTTGATGATGCTGAGCACTGGACTGCAGGAGGAAGAGGTGCCCGAACTGAATCGCACCAACACGTTCATGCTAAAAGAACTGTTTATTGCATAATTCTTAAATACGGCAGGCAGAATTGGGAAGACTGGGATCGGACCGCCTGAGCCACAGCCGTGATGTTCAGTGCATTTTTTCTTTTGCAGGCTTTAATCTTTTCGTGGTTGCTGCACATGAATTTGGCCACGCTTTGGGACTAAAGCACTCCAGAAACCCAGACTCACTGATGTACCCGACCTACAAGTCCTCCCATCCTGCCAACCTCCTATCCAGAGAAGATGTAGCAAATATCAACGCACTTTACAGTAAAGAGTTTTAATTTATCCACAATATACAATTGTTGATTAACAACCCAACCCTAACCCGAACACCGATACAGCTGTTATAGTTGCTGTGTATTTCACTTTATATTTCCTCCGAAGTGGAACCTGATCGAAAGTGTGTGCTGATGTACGTTAGGCCGAGCCCGAGGTCGTCAGAGTCACTCTCCGAGGTACGAATGGAGCTCTCAGTATAACCAGTGGACGTCAGGATCTCTGTTCCCTCGACTCCTGCAGAACAAATGTTCTCCAGACATGACCTTTGACGCAGTGTCCACTCTCGGGGATGCCACTTTCTTTTTCAGAGAAAGGTATGTCCATGATTTTTTATTTCAACGACAAGACGACAATATGTGTATTCTATTGTAAAGAAAATGACAACAACAATTTCTGACACATTTTATTAGATCAGAGTGTGTATTTATTCAATTCCAAAATTCACAAATAACAATTTGCAATTACAATTTATAAAAGGTAAGAGCAAAGATAGATAATGCATTTATCTTAAAAGGTACATATCTCAATTTTTTTGTCATTACATTTAACAAAGACCATTTGGAAATCTCGATTTTAATATATTTTGAAAAAATACAATAATCAAAATACGTGTTGACCTTACTGACATTTCCCCCCCCCCCCCCACAAGATATCTCTGGATTAAACATAACGAACAGTTCGACATCAAAGAAGGTCCCATCACCAACTTCATGCCCAAGATTGAAACGAGCATCGATGCTGCTTTCTGGGTACCTCGCAGATCCACTGCTTATCTTATTCATGGTAACTATCTTTACTTCAGTGTTGAAAATAAACGGCATCAATTACAACAGCTGATTCGAAAGCTCCCCAAAATGCGGATGAGTCCTTCGACCCCGGGGCAATGGAGGCTCCACCAGGTGGATCCGTCCCAGACAAACATATCACATTTATTTATTTTTGCTTCTGTGGCAAATGTTTTCAAAAGGGTAATGGCAAGTGAGGCGACTCATTATTAGTAATATTGATAATATTATCTATATTATAATATTCGTTTTTAAATATCAACTGAACAGCTCACGATACAAAAAAACAAATATCTTTATAACAACAGGTGTAAGGGCGGGTCAAGCTGGTGGTGCAATAAGAAGACCAGACCGTTTCATCTTATTTCGGCCGAGCTGCATCCTTCCTCGGCCGAATAGACTGGGTCGTCAGAAGGATGCGGCCCTTGAATTGAAACAAAGCTTTTGTCCTCTTATTCCAATGAAACTCGTATTGGTCCCAGCACTCTAAATGTACATTTCATTCTCGATCTGAAGGTAGAATCATTTGGACAGTCAGACTTCCATTGATATTAATGCTTTGACAGGGTCAATGTTCTGGACAGTGAAAGGTTCTCTTGTGAAAGGGAAGCCCAGAGCACTCAGCCACTTTGGATTTCCAGTCTGGGTGCAGGAGGTTGACGCAGCCGTGCACATAGTGAAAACAGGACGCACACTCTTCTTCATGCATGACATTTACTGGAGGTAAGTCAACAAATCAACAACATCACAGATACAAATATTCCAAATATGTATTTACTCAACAGGTGGTTAGCACTGCTGCCTCAAAGCAGGAAGTTTCCCACTGGGTTCAAACCCCAGCTTGGTCAGCTGTGAACATGTTTACCCCTTGTGTGAGTGGGTTTTCTCAGGCTAAATTATGCGTAGGTGTAAATTTGAGTGTGAATGGGTGTTGTTTGTCTCTATATTTTGGCCTTGCGATATGCCGCCTCTTGCCCAATATCAGCTGGGATTGGCTCCAGCTAGCATCCTGCAACCCTCAAAGGATAGGCAATATAGATAAAGTTCGAATGAATGGATGTTTATCACAGCAGGGAGTTTGGTTGGATATTTCTAATTATGTGAAGTTATTGTACGCCGAACTGCTTACCTTTATTATGCACTCCAAGTACAAGGATGTCATTTGTAAACCACCGCCAAGGTCAAATAGGCCTCTGAAATTTAAGCAAGCTGCACGGAATTTGATGCAATCATAAATATCAGTTCCCTAAATAACATATTTTTTTTCCAAATTGTGTTATGTTAATACTAATGTGTAGAGCTGATTCACACAGCACTGATTCATATGGACCTGGACATTGAAAAAGTTTGCTCACATCTAACTGTAACAGTTCCCCAGTCGTACCTCATGCAGTGCTCATAGGCCTCAGTGTGACCTTGTGGTTTGATGATGTGATCATAAAGTTACAGCCGAACACAAACTCTGTGTATTAGTTTTGTAAAACAAGCAGGTGCTCCTGGGTCACAGCTTTTCTTTTTTCTTCTCAGTTACAATGAAAACCGAAGGGTTATGGACTTTGGTTATCCAAAGTACATCAGCGAGGATTTCCCAGGAATCAACTCGACAATAAATGCTGCTGTTTATAAAGATGGTGAGAAAAACATTGTCATGGTTTCCCTGTATGTTGTATAGTTGCAGCTGATGGAAGCTACAAAGGTATTTACAGCAAAACATAGAGATGGAGGAAAATGCAAAAGACTAAAAATATACTACTGGGTGTTGCTGGAAAAGTGCAGTAATCTTCTTTATGTTCAGCTGGCAGTATATTTCTGTCTATAGCTTTAAGGGCTTTTGCGAGTTGCAACGGTATTAGTAGAACAGGCATATTGATTTAAATGCAGTGTAGTTTTTACAGAGCGTTCCCCTCTATCATTTAAACTGTATAATTTAACAATTAAAGTCCTTCATGCAATATACTGTAACTTTAACTGCGAGCAACGGTGGAGAAAATATGCACATCATCATCATCATGATCATCAGATATTAAAAACAGCATTCCAGAGGGCACCATATGAAATATGTGAATCAATTTGTTTGCTTCTCAATTGTCAGATACATTTTTTTCATCTTCCAGGTTTCATCTACTTTTTTCTCGGACCACAAGTCTACCAATACGACTACACCCAGAAACTTGTTGTCGCAGTTGAGAAAGCTAATTCCTGGCTCGGATGTTGAAAGAGCTGCTGAAAATCCACGACCAGGCCAGAAGGAAGTTACCTGAAAGCAACGATTTGAAATTAAAAAAAGACATTTTTTGAGTGAAGTTTTATTTATAATTGGAAAGAATAAACAACAACAACTGACAACCCAACTTGTATGTGTGGTTTTTGAACGATAGTAGAAATAAGTGTTTCCATTTTTTGCTTTTTATTAAATCTTCACTTCACTTTACAGATGTGATGACAGCAGAGGGTAAATCATGTGTCCCTCACTAATTAACACAATTTCCATGCTTCTGGTTTCCTTACTACAAAACACACACACAGCTTTCATCATTATAGACAGAGAGCCCAGACATGTATGTAGACGTTTCATTGGGAGGTTTCAACCACAAAACCTCCAGACAATTTGGGCAGGTAGAACCAGCTGTAACCACCAGGACTGTGCATGTTTGGGCCAAGGGATTGCCCGACAATCCCTGGGAAACGCTCCCATATAAAAAATGTGAAGCCTGCTGAGAATGTGCATTTAAAACATGGAGCCGCTCCGGCTGTGGATACTTGTTTTGGGCTCTCTGATTTTTGCGGAAACCTTGTGGACACGGGCCATTGATCTGGATCAGCAGCTCAGGCCAGAGGATGTGCAGCTGGCTGAGGTTTGTGGGTAGAAGGCGGTTGTATAGTTTATATAAGAAAAACTGATTTTGGAAACCCAGTATAACATTTATGATTGTGATTTTTATTTCAAGAAATAAAGTGAAGAACTACTTAAAAAATTATAGTATAATAATTATAGTATTATTTGAAACTGTTACTGTATTTATGATGACAAATCTGATTTGGTTCCACTATGAAAGTGACAATACTGATGAGTCATTTGTTACAGCACTGACTGTATATTATTGTCAGAAATTCATTCAAACATAAAATCAACTACAAATACTTCATTGCATTACGAGAGATAATTCTATTTATACTTTTATTACTATATAACTATTGCTGAATACAGACAAGCATATATTTAGATCCAATCTTTTTCCACAATTAAGACCTCAGTAATTTCAACTGAACTGGGCATGTGAGTTCATAATCTACATGACTTTGCAATATGTATTTAATTGAATTTGCATTTAATTGGAAAATGGTTATAATCATTGCATCGACTACAGTTCAACTCATTTTCCTCCACCAGATTGAAAAATACAAAATATTTCATGGATTTTTCAACCTAGTTTTTTTTATATTTTGCACAACAATTATAGTATACATGTCGATGCATCTGCTGTAGCCTCTCATCATAGATACATTACAGTCATACTCTGTACAGTGTGACACAGTAAACATACACAGCACAATTTAAAGTACAAATGCCTTTGTAGCCATTCATAAAAAATATGTACCTGAGCCTCTGAGACTGCACTCCTCTCACCACAGGGCTACCTCAGGAGGTTTTACAACCTGAATCACAGAAGCAGAGACAGAATGCCAGTGAGGCGGATTCGCTCCACGCCTGTCGTGGAGGAGAAGGTTAGAGAGATGCAAAACTTCTTTGGTCTGAGAGAGACGGGACAACTGGACCTCCCCACCCTGGATGTAATGAGGGAGTCGAGGTGTGGTGTTCCAGATGTGGACAACTTCAGCTTTTACCCAGAGAAGCCAAAATGGAGAAACCATACCATCACATACATGTGAGATGTTTTGTGTCAACTTGGAAACATGCTTGCTAATGTTTTTGCTGCTCAGCAATGTTTTTTGGGTCGTCCGTCAGTCCGTCCCATTTTGTGGACGTGATATCTCAAGAACGCCTTGGGGGAAGATTTAAAAAAATTGGTAGAAACAATAGCTTGGACCTAAGAATGAAGTGATAACATTTTTGTCTTTAAAGGTCAAGGTCACTGTGGCCACAAAAAACACAAATTGTTTTGCCTTGTGAATGCTTATACTCCAGAATACTTTGAGTTGAAGGAGACCTTATCTGATTCTGGATTTAAAAAACCTGGAAACCGCAGCGTAGTATCTTTAGTTCTATGTGATCCTTCAGATCCATTTGGAGGTACCTGCAGCTGTTGCTTATGATGACATATTGCACCATGTTTTTCCACTGCATGCAGGATTGCCAAATACACTCCGGACTTGAAGAGAGAGGATGTGGAAAAGTCCTTTCGCTCAGCGCTGAAGATGTGGAGTGATGCCGCACCACTGAGGTTCATTAGAGTCAACCACGGCAAAGCTGATATTGTCTTCTCCTTTGCCCGCAGAAGTAAATATGCAAACCACTCCTCATAAACTATTTCTGGTGATAATGTGGTATTTTATTGACACAGAGATCAGTAAGACAGATTTTCCTCTAAACCCTGAATCATTCCCTCCGTCTGCTGTAGCTCATGGAGATTTCTTTCCCTTTGACGGGCCCCGGGGTGTGCTGGCTCACGCCTTTCAGCCTGGAGAGGGGATAGGAGGAGACGTGCACTTTGATGAGGATGAAATGTGGACAGCAGGGAGTCAAGGTTTGTCACTCAAACCCTGTTGGTGATTCTGGTGACATACAGTAGTTTCCACAGGAAATAAGGCTAAAGGCTGATCCTAAGGCATGAATCACAATGTGAAAATCCGACTGTTTCAGACTTTCACCGACATAAAAATCTTGAAGCACTCGTACCCCCAAACTGTACATAAAAGGGATACACTTCAACTTCCTGTGAGTCACTTTGCACAAAAGCAACTGCTAAGTTAAATTGATTGAATTTTAAAAGGTGTTGAGGTCAGTATCTTCTCATGCCTCCATGCTGGGGACTGCCAGTGCCCAGAGATGTGACATTTCAGGTTGTCCATCCGTCCATCGCATTGTTATGAACACGATATTTAAAGAACGCATTGATGAGATCTCTTCAAATCTGGCACAAATGCTCACATGGACTCATAGATTAACAAACTAGAATGTGATGGTCAAATGGCAAAGGTTACAGTGGCCTCACATGTGTTTGACCATTTGAATATGATATCTCAAGTCTGACATTAAGGAATTTCTTCACATTTTGACTAGTTGTCACTTGGACTCAAAGATGAATTGATTCGATTTTAGAGGTCTTGAATGTATAATACTAATAGAAAGATAGGAATCAACTTTGACCATAGTGAAGAAAAGCTGTTGCCCGACTGTGCATGGGTTGACAGCCTTGCACCCCACTGATTTCACAGCAAGTGTAGGGGACAGAGCCTCTACCAACGAGGAACGAGACACAATTCTCTTACAGTATTGTCACACTTTAATGCTCAGAGCATGGTGCATACAACAAAGGTTAGTTTGTAATGTGCACCCCGATGGGAAGCAGATCTTTGTCTTTATACATTTGGCTCATCCCTCCCCCTCTGGTTGGGGTTGTTACAAAGTCAAAGGTCAGGTACTTCTGATGACATCAAGGCAACAATGCCTTAGTTAAAGCAATCAGGCCAAGATTCAATCAGTTGTACAAGATACAGCATGATCAAGGTTACATTGTATGAGATTCAATCATGAACAATCAAAGGGGAAATGAACATGAACATATTGTGGTCAAAATGTTACATTTCCCTGACAGACATGACTGGTGAGGGTGTGGCCACTAGTACGCATGACGCTGTACAACCCACAGGCAGCAGTGTGGCAACAGTCCCCAGTGTAATTCTGTGCTTATTGACCCTTTAAAGGGACTAATGGGTCTTCAATGCTGTATTTCAGGTTACAGCCTGTTTGCTGTTGCAGCTCATGAACTTGGCCACTCACTGGGTCTGACTCACTCGAGGGACCCCTCTGCGATCATGTACCCCAATTACAGGCATCACAGCAGTACACAGTACTCGCTGTCCAAAGATGACGAGCTTGGTATCCAAACATTGTACGGTGAGGAACGAGTTAACATTGTTAAACATATTATTTGCTGAAAACTTAACTCACAGAGAATTTTACCGTTTAGTAAGTAAAGTCTTCTATAATATTATTTCTTAGGAAAACCCACCAAAACTGTGGACACTCAACAGGTTCCCAAAAAGTGTGACCCCAACTTCTCTTTCGATGCAGCTACTATGATTGGAAATTATATTGTTTTCTTTAAAAACAGGTACGTTAGGTTTTGATTATGATCACTAGATTAACTTTTGTCTGGTTGCACTGTTATTGAGTCCACTTGTTGTTTCAATCCAGGTACATGTGGATGAGGACAACGAGGGCGACCTACTGGAATCGCCTAAGCGAGGGCCACAGCAGCTCATATTTGCCCAGCATCAGTTCTCACGTCGATGCCGCGTATGACATCCCAGCCAAAGGCTTGGCATACATATTCACTGGTAGAGTAATGGGCAGTCTGCAAGGCATCACTTATGCCATGTCAGCATGACAAGGCTTGATTTACAGGAGAGCACAATGTTGCACCCAAATTACAGCCTTGTGCAACCTAAGTGTTGCAGTTCATGCAAGAGGGGAATTGAGTTTGGCAACGCTTGTGGTTTGTTGCTGTTTTTCATAGCATCCCAAAATGCAGTGACACGGCTGTGTTTTTCCAGGTCATAAGTATTGGGTGGTTCAACGGCTTAAGATGAAAAGTCGCTCTGGCTCCATCTACGAGTTCGGCCTCCCAACAAGAATCAGGCAGGTCGATGCGGCCGTACATATCAGTGAATACGGGAAAACAGTTTTCTTCACTGGAGAGTTTTATTACAGGTAATGAGTTAAAATTGTAAAGGTTTTTCATAATAACAAAACGCTCAATGACATTTGAAAAAAAGTTTTTACCCATGAAACGACTAAAAAAACTAAATGCTTAAATTTTTTTCATTATTCTATGAATCATTGTCTATAAAATGTCACAACATTGTAAAGATTTCCTTCAAATTTTCCTGAACCTCAGATGGCATCCTCCAATGTCTTATTTTGCCTTCAAAACTGAAAGTCAGCTAAAAAAGCCCAAAAATAAAACTATAAACTGTCAAATTTCAGAGACATAACTCATTAATTAATGTTTTTTTTCTCCTGTTTTTATTAAAAAGCATGGCCTTCAGTTTGAGGCCAGGTTTATTGATTTCACTTTCAGTTGTTCTAATACTTTCATTCAAAACCCTGCGCTCATACTCCATCTAAGTTGGTGCTTAGATTTGCTCTACCTGTGCTCAAACTTGGTGCTTGCACTCAGATAGTTTGTTGTTTGGACAGATGTCCTGTGCTTCACTCCTTTGAGTGTCACTCCACACTTTATTATTATAACAGCTTCCCATCAGAAGCTAAGTTAATTGACCAATACCAAGGTTAGGTGAGTTACACCTGGCATTCCATTGGTTGGGGGAAATCGAAAGACTTCTTACCGAAGTACAGAAGAACAAATCCAAGAGCAGATGATAAACCCGAGAGTTGATGTTTCAAGCGATAATCTTGAGCATGAGCAGATCAAATCTAAGCACAAGCTGTGGCTATTTGAGTGCAAGAGCAGGGTTATGAGTGAAAGCATCAGAAAACCTGAATGTGAAATCAAAAAGTCAAACCATGAAGTACAAGAACACAAGATAGAACAAAACATTTTAATTGATTATCAACATTGAAAATCAATATAATTAATCAATCAGAAATTAAATAAATCAAGTACCAATGTGTTTACATTTATAGTGCCCATATACATGAAGTAATTAACAAAATTTGCTACTTTATATTTATCCACTAGACATTTGACTCAGATGTTTACCCTATAGCTGAACTGCTTTAATCCTGGCACAGCAGTTTAATCAAGGAACACCAGTTTAATCAGGGACCATCATACCCCAAAACATCAAATGAATTATTGTGTGACCTGGACAAACAAATTAATTTGAATGATGCCACATTCAGGTACGATGAAAGCAAGAGATGCATGGACCCTGGATTCCCCAGACTCATCCAAACAGACTGGCCTGGAATCCCGAGAAGGGTCGATGCTGCATTCAAGTTACATGGTAAAAAAAACAAAAACACAGTGTGGTCATGAACTCTATATAATGTGGACCTGAGCAGCAGGGCTCAAATGGAATACAGCTGAAATAGAATCTGTAATTTCTTGTTTTCACCATGCTTAGGTGGCAGACGGGTGGGGTTTACCGCACTGCACAAACTTTCATGAGGAAAACACCACTTTTTACCATTCTATAACAATGTATCAGTGAAGCAGATTTGAAGCAGAACTTGTCTGTTAACAACTGAACTTTGCTTCTCACATTTCCATCAAATTGATGGGATGACACACACTCAACATATGACAAGAAATAAAAATAGTTCAGAAAGTCTCTCTTTGCTCGTGTGATCTGAAATGGTCTCTCTATGATTTTCTGTTGACAGGCAGCATCTTCCTCCTCAGTGGGATAAAGTCCTACCAGTACGACTTCAAGCAAAAACGGGTGGTGAAAATCATATCAGCCAATTCTTGGCTGGGATGTTGATACAACAACTTCAGGGCTGGTTAAAAATGTAACACTTTCTATATATAACCACGAAGGAAAAGTTAAAGAAAGATAATGATAACATAGCATTAAATATTTAACTGCTATGTTGCTTTTGGGCATGTGTGTACCTGTATGTAAATTATATCTCTGAGTTCCCTCCTGGGGCATAGTGCTGCCCGTCTAATGTGTAAAGATGTACAGTACTTAATGTGTAAACAGAAATTATTTACCAACGTATTGGTCACAAACAAATTAATTAAGTTTGTTCAAATTGACAACGTAAGACAATTTATGATTTTGATTAGAAACTTCTTCATATATTTGTGTCACCAATTTAAGAATTTCTTAGTTGGTAAACTATTTTCTCTTGTATATTTCGAATTTCTTTAATCTGTTGAACTCAAATTGATGACATGTCAGAAAACATATTGTCTCATTAAAGTGAACTGAACAAAGCGTTTTGTTTAATAAAGTTCTCCAATGCTTTTTAATCCACTTATCTTTGCCCTTCAGGGTAGTGGTGGAAGATTGTATTCAAATTTCTTGATATCCAACTTCTTAGTTTAAAAATACCACCACGTCTACTGAAGTAAGTATCAAAAATGCACTTTAGTCAAGGTACTCAGTGATGAGGGAAAACAGCTGTCGTTATTAAACCTGTTTTGAATCATATGAATTTAGTATAAATATCTCAAAACTGTACTGTAATGAGTGAATGTAGTTATCTTCCAACCGTCCTCCAGTGCTGAACTTTTTCTCTTTGCAAGCGAGAAGGCCTGTGTTTTTCACTTTGTACAAGATAAACAGACACATCAAACCACTCAAACATAACCTTTGAGGTTAAGCCGTGTAACATTGGGTAACACTGTGTGTACAGAGCACTCATGTTTACCACCAAACTGAACTGTGGTCAGTGTACATGAGAGGTTATCGAAAGGCACAAGAGAACACTGTAAACAAGAAGGTATCATCTCCTCCCACTGTGTTATCTCAGGGGCCACTCTTTACTCCCCCCTCTGGCACAGGGGCTTATCTTAGCATATCCTGGAATGCTCTTATTCAGCTTTTATCAGAACGATACACACCTCGGGACGTTGAAGCTGCTCTTATAAGAGGAGAGCGGATGGAGAGAAGGGATCAACTTAACAACATGTCCCTCACTGAATTTTGGGTTGTACTACTGGCTTGTTTGACGCTTTGTCAGTCGGCACCGACCAAAGCTCCAACCGTTTCACCGAAGGATGAGAGACCTTGGGGGAGGTAATGACAAAACATTGAATACGAGGACCAGGTCCTTCTCTGGGCTCTTGTAAGCGGCCAAAGTGTTGGCTACTGAGGGATCTGCACTTCTCTGACCAATACCACATCCTTCCAACGAGTTTTGTTGTAATATGTCCGTTTTTGCGTAACCTTGCTTAAAAACAAACAAACCAACAGACAGGGGTGAAACCTCCTTGGTGGAGGTATATATATAAATATGACCCTGGAGTGACAATATTGACACCAACCATTAGGGTTTTTATTTATATAGAGCTTCTCTAGTCTTGATGACCACTCAAATTTCTTTATAGTACACCTATTCACACACACACACATTCATACAGTGTGTCTATTAGCATAATTTTTTTGTTCTATGGGGGGTAATTCGGGATTCTGCATCTTGCCAAAGGACACTACGTTATACAGGTGGGGAAGACTGGGGATCGAACTGCCAACCTTCTGGTTGGAGGATGACCGCTCTACCCGTCAGACACAGCCGCCCCAGATAATAATAATAATAATAATAATAATAATAATAATAATAATAATGATAAATGGTCTGAACAGGATAATCAGGGACACTCCAGATCTGACGCAGAGGCAGGTGGATGCAACCATCGCTCCAACCGTTTCACCGGAGGATGAGAACCTGGCTCAGGTAACGCAGTGGATGTTTTGTGTATTTGAGCTGCCTGGATCTGTCAGTCATTGGGAAGACACACTGTAGGGGAGACTATTCTGCCTTATCATCATCACAACTGTCATTGTCATCTTTTGTTGACTATCATCTTTTCCTCTCTGTTTGTCAGGGATATGTCTCTCAGTTTTATGGCGATGTTGGAACAAGTAACGTGACATTTCGAAGTCTCGTCAATGATTCATTCAGTGAGGACCTGGAGTCAATGCAGGCTTTCTTTGGCCTAGAGGTGATTTCAACATATTGAATGATTTGTATATTCACTAACAAGAAGAAACTCTGTAATTTTAAGCAATTACATGTCATGTCGTACTCTTTCTTAAGAATAGAAAGTACTTTCTATTTTGTTCTCAAATGATAAAACACAATAATCAGTTCTCGGCTTTCTTGGAATTATTTATAATATAACTCTTAATAATGTCACTACTGACCAAGGATTCATAAAAATAATCGTATTGTAGATGGCAAAATGTTACCATATTTCAAACTTCAGTTTAAAAAGTTATATGCGGTTTTTGCCTCATTTATCATCTGACCACCAGGTGACTGGCGTCCTGAATAAAGAGACAGTGGAGGTGATGAAAGCACCGAGGTGCGGCGTGTCAGACATCAGCCGATATGGACACTTCCATGGGAAACCCAAATGGGAGAAAAGACTAATCACATACAGGTAAGACGATCCGAGGTCAGTGCTGCAGTTACATCATTTGATTTGATGAATAGAGTGCCTATCTCCTCAAAGGCTCAACAGTCACCTCATGAAACCACATTTAAATTTTCTACATTTGAACCAAACTTCATACGCTCTTTAATATCAGTTCCCTAACATGTCTTTTTTCTGCAAAATCCATGAAATATTCTAAAAGGAAATTTAGGAAAATGTAAAAAAAACACTCTCACAATGTTTTAGAAAATGAAATCCGGATTTGGTACGCCCCATCCTGGATCTTCACCAAACTCTAATGGCTTCTTCTTTGACCCACAACACATCCTTACACTGAGTTTCATGCTAATCTATTCAGATTTTTTTGCGGAATCCTGCTAACCAACAAACAGGTGGACAAACAAATGCAGATAAAAATATAACCTTGGCGGAGGTAATGACCAAACATTGAATATGATGACCAGGTCTTTCTCTGGGCTCCTGTAAGCGGCCAAAGTGTTGGCTACTGAGGGATCTGCACTTCTCTGACCAATACCACATCCTTCCAACGAGTTTTGTTGTAATATGTCCGTTTTTGCGTAACCCTTGCTTACAAACAAACAAACCAACAGACAGGGGTGAAACCTCCTTGGTGGAGGTATATATATAAATATGACCCTGGAGTGACAATATTGACACCAACCATTAGGGTTTTTATTTATATAGAGCTTCTCTAGTCTTGATGACCACTCAAATTTCTTTATAGTACACCTATTCACACACACACACATTCATACAGTGTGTCTATTAGCATCACTTTTTTGTTCTATGGGGGGTAATTCGGGATTCTGCATCTTGCCAAAGGACACTACGTTATACAGGTGGGGAAGACTGGGGATCGAACTGCTGACCTTCTGGTTGGAGGATGACCGCTCTACCCGTCAGACACAGCCGCCCCAGATAATAATAATAATAATAAACATAATAATAATAATGATATATGGTCGGAACAGGATAACCAGGTACACTCCAGATCTGACGCAGAGGCAGGTGGATGCAACCATCGCTCAGGCATTCCAACTCTACAGTGACGTCATACCTCTGGACTTCAAACAGATCTACACCGGCAACGCCGACATCATGATCCTCTTCAAGGGTGGATGTGAGTCTAGATGATATAACTTCTACCATTAAAAAAATAAAATACAAAAATAACATAGCTGAATTCATCTCATAGTTTTGGAGCAATCTGACAAACTTTTCATCAGTGAAGCCAGCTGATTCTGGAAATCTTGTGCAGACAGTGCAAACTCTTAAACTATAGATTGCGTTTTCTTCTTTGTGCTTCTGCAGATCACGGGGACTTTTACCCTTTTGACGGAGCGAGTGGCGTCCTGGCTCATGCTAACTCTCCCGGACAAGGCCAGGGGGGAGACACACACTTTGACGATGATGAAACCTGGACTCTTACCCAGAGAGGTAAACCTTGTCCACTGACGCAGAATTGCATAATCTGTGTACTTTTCTGTTTGTCAGATGAGAGGTGACTGAAGCTGGAACTGTTCAGTTTGTGAGAGGAAAAAAGTCTAGATTTGATAATCTCAAATAACTTTTTTCGTCACCAAGGAAGTTAATAACAAAATTAAAATGTGCATGAAAAATCAAATGTAGTGTTTATCTTATAAAAACTGTCAGACTTATTTCCTTGTTGTTGTACACAGGTGTGAATCTGCTGTTGGTGGCGGCCCACGAGTTCGGCCACGCTCTGGGTCTGGATCACTCCAGGGACAGACGTGCACTCATGTACCCCACCTATCGCTATGTCGACACAAACGGTTACAGGCTACCAGACGATGACAGGCGCGGGGTTCAAGCCCTCTATGGTAAGAAAACAAACAAGCTGAACGTTTGATCTTCAAATGGCTTAATCCTCAAATCTGTTCCAAATGACAGAAAATACTGTTCAACAGTTATTAAAAGAATGAATACCAATTTGCAGTATCTGTTTCGATATTATGAACTGCACAGAATCTTTTTTGAATTCATTACGGTTTGTATGTTTGACAGCCAGACTGAACGAATTGTAATTTTCTTTAACTTAGATTGGGCCCTTTATATTGAAATACTTTATATTTCCAACAGGAGCGGGTCCTCTCTATGGAGGCCGCCATGTTTTTTACAGTAGTCCAAACTGGACAAACTAAACACCTTTTGAGTTTTATGATAACCACAGGTTGTCTTTCATGTTTGGAAGGGGAGGCTGAGGTGAGGGGTTTTCAGCTGCAACCTTAAACTTCACAACTAGAATTTCTAAATTCTACACAGTGCCCCTTTGATAAATGTTTGTAAAAGTGCATATTATAATTTCTTTATGTCAGTGGTTGTTTGTTTTATCGTGGCGTAAGAGCTTTTCTGTCACTCTTGATTTTTGCCACTCCTTGTCCCAGGAAGCCGTAGGCCAGTGCCCACAACCGCCCCAAAACCAAAACCAGATCCTCGTCCTGAACCTGAACCAGAGCCAGAGGAGCCAACAGAAGGACCTGACCCTCTGCCAAACCCCCGAGACGAGCAGTGCAGCCGCGGGCTGGTGTTTGACGCAGCTACCCCGGTGAGGGGAGAGCTGTTCTTCTTTAAAAACGGGTAATTTCTGAAAATATTGTAATCTTTGTATTTATGCGGCGCATGAATCCCATGTTGGTTTTAACAATTCAATTAAAATCCCTTAACAGATATTATTGGAGAAAGTCTTCAAATGGAATCCGTTTCACTAAAGTGGTGACAAAATGGCGAGGGATCAACTATGTGGATGCTGCGTTTGAAGTCCCACACAGGGATGCGTTTTATCTGTTTGAAGGTAATTTTCAAAGGGATTTGTTCAGTTAAATGATGAATGTAGTTATTAAAGTTATAAAAAAGTACTGTGAAGCTGTACAGGTGATAATATGATCCATCTGTTCTCTCCAGGTCGTCAATACTGGGGCATAAGGGCTTATGCAAAGACAATAATGTCAGGTTATCCAAAGTCTATCACCCGCCTCGGCCTCCCCTCCTCAGTCAGTAAGGTGGATGCAGCTGTTTATGTGCCAAATACTAGGAAAACACTCATATTTGTGAAAACACAGTATTGGAGGTGAGTGTTAGTCATGATCATAAATAATTTTGGTTTAAACACGACATGTACCTGTTGGCTAAACAACTGAGATAATTGATCACTGAAATATTAATTTGGTAAGATAATTTACAAAGCATATATGTGTCCTGTGTTGCAGCTATGATGAGAGCAAAAACCAAATGGACTCTGGATACCCGCGATCTATCACTTGGGATTTTCCAGGCATTGGCTCCAAAGTAGATGCAGCCTTTGAGAATTATGGTGAGAAATATTTGTTAACATTAAACCTGTTTTATATACGAGCCAAGAATTACCTTTGATTAGAATGACAGTAGGTAAGAACACATACATCAGCCAAGGCCCAAGAGTTGCTTAAATTCCAGATATTTCTCCCTATCTCACGATTTGTCAAAAAAAGGATTTATGGAGTGAAAACATAACCAGATTATTTATGTGTATCGTGTCAGTCTGTTTGTACCTTTTACTGGACTCTATATTATTATATAATATAAAATAATATTGATAATATAATATTAAATTACATTACATTACATTATATAACATTAAACTATATAATATTGAATAATATTATATTATATTATTTTAAGTCTGCATGTGTGTTTGTTTCTCTGTTTTTAACTTATTTGGCCCTGAAAAGACTTTGTGAATGTGACTGAAAAATGCTGCATGAATAAACTCTTTTTATTAGATCATATCTGCCCGCTGTTTAAAAAGGCAACTGTTTGCTTTCATGTTACCACGTTTTTTTTTTCAAGGCAATTGTGATATACATTGTTTTTTGTACCAAAGTCAAAGTAATTCTGTTATTTAACTGTAACTTCGGCTTGATACTTGGATATAAAGTGAATGTTCCCTTCCACAGGTTATCTATACTTCTCAAGTGGAGCCAGACAGAGTGAGTATGACCTGACAAACAAAAGGGTGGTGCGTGTACTGCTCAACTACGGCTGGCTCAACTGCTACTGACACACAACTGCAGAATCCCATGAATGAGTCAAGTGAAGAACAATGTTAAGTTTTACTCTATGATGAGGGGAACCTTGCTTGAATACAGATATTGTTCGACATATTTCAAATAAACGCAACTGAGGCAAAGTCAGTGATCAATTCTGTCAACAATCTCTGACCTTCATATTCTCCTGCTTAATTTTGTTCTGTATGGAATGTGCTGATGTTCTCCTCATTTCAGTAATGTTAGATGGAACATTTCTTGTGTCTTACAAATAAATATTAAAATGGATTCATGCAAACTCTTCTCTTCAATTTCATTGCCTCCTCTAGCCCTGTTTGGGGCGTCGCTTGCAGGGTGTTTTCATTTAAGTTCCATATCAACACAATTACACGGTAAAACAAATATAAACAACTTACGCCATTAGTTGTTCTCAGTTGTGTCTGGACTTTTATGTTGTGAAATAAACCAGTTTTTTCCTGTGTGCAGCAATTTTAGAATTAGGACCAGAGGGTTTCTTTAAGCTTCATAAGAGGAGATTTAATATTTAAAGAGAGCTGAGTCACTTCTGTGACATGAACATGGATCAATTAAGGATTTCATAGTTTGCTGTTTCATGTGACGATACAGTAACATCCAGGTTGAGGGACACAATAGACCCAGACCAGCGAGGTAATAGAGAGCACAAGCGTTGAGGCTATAGGAGCCACAAAGGCTTGGTTTACCAAAATTACAACGATATATTTTTGATAGTTAGGGTTTTATTTGTCCAGATGTTATAGGAACTTATCTTTGACATTTGTGCTGCCTCTCCAATGCAGTGGAGGTGAATGGAATTTTATTTGTCAGCAAACGTGCCTCCCATACTCATGGATAATCTCCTGGACGTGCTGTCAACCCGTATTATTTAGATTATAACCATCGAAGATAGGAGTTCCACTTGAAACTGTCCACTGTGAGGCCTATGAATTATCCCGTTCAGAACACACGCTTAAATTGGTCATGATCGGTGCTAGTCCTAACAAAGGCTTTCTGGAAATAACTAATCAAAAAAGGGAAAGCTAGCACTTGTATGGCCTTTCACAGTGAAAGAAAGGCACAGCAAAGGCAAAAAGTTAAATGTAATTTAATTTGGAGACATGGATTTCTCAGTAGCCTACATAGCAAATGGACCCAGTTTGTCCCTCTAATATTCACTCATGAATTTAAAGGAATGTGCTGCAAGTGAACTAAAGGTGTGTCATATTAACCTTCTAGTTGTTTTCAACACATCGACATAACCACAAAAACATTGAGGTCTGTAAAACATATCAGGGGTTGTTTAGCAATAATGAAGGATATGAGGAAAGTCGTGATTGGGAAACACTAATGATGCTGCTGGGAAAAAACAAAATCAAAGTAAACAGAATATTGAAATTATACTGAGTTTAAATGTTTGCAGCTGCAAGAGCAGAAACACATGTGTGTGGTGTACAGTCTGAGATATGTGGTAGGTATGACCTTATAAAACCTTGACAGAGAAAAATGAATCTTTCTTTGGTGCTTATATATGTCACGTGACCGGGATAAGAGCAGATTAAAAGAAACATTGTACGAATAGATGCCAGGTATTAGAGGAGGAAAAGAAAAGAAAAGTTAGCTGCAAAGTAATATACTGGTAATTGAGTTTATTCACATTATACTTAAGAACACTCAAAAAGTAATAACAAACAAAAGAAACCAAATGTTCAGTGTAACAAGGACAAGTTCAGTAAAGTGAAATTTATGTAAACATATTTCATTGGTTTGGTTTCATTCAGATACTGGTCAGAAAATGTCACACCTATCACTGCACTTTTATAATTGTTGGTAAACAGATTAAAGCACACCATTTATAAAAGCCTATTTCTATGTTCTTGTTATCATTACGTTTATTAAACATATCAGCCTATATGTATATTATATGTATGGTAATATTATGTGTGTAGTTTTGTATACAGAAGTTATATCATTATCTTGTATTTTAAGTTGTTCATGTTATTAAATACATTGAATACAAATAAAAACGTTTAGGCTAAGCCATTTATCAACATTTTTAAAACTTATACTGGTGTTAATTGGATTTTAAGGACAGAGATGACATGACGGGAAAAAAAATTGGAAATATAACTAACACGCTCAAGGCCTTCACCAAGCAGCAATAACAGGTTCTACTTTTCTAAATATAATCTCGTTTTAACGTTTTCTCAAACTTCAAAATAAACACCTCAAACCGAATATCCGGTGCAGGTCCCCTCAGTAATTAGGTCCGGTAGAAACAACTAATCTCTATAGCCTCAACAATATTTTTTTTAAAGGCGATAGTCGTGCTGTTATCGATATCACTGAATTATTTATTGTGAAAACATATACACAGTATCCCTGTGTTTATAATGGAGTCTGAATGCTAACTGGTTAACATTAGCCTTTAGCGTAACCACTGCGGTGGAGACGACTGAAGGTTCCGTTTGACACACGGACACAAACAATCCGGAGCACGAAGCGTAAGAAGTGAGCCGTTTTTATTTTGCTGCACTTTAATTCTGGTGTGTGGTCTCTGACTTCCACACAACATGAACTCTGGTGTTTTATGTCACTAGCAGCCGTGAGCAGTTAGCTCGTCTTAGCTGCACTATAGCAGAGTATGCTAGCTTCTGTGTTAGCATTGCCTGGCTCACAGTCCCACTGTTGTCAGTGTCGTCTCCAGAGTGTGTGATGTACGTGTACACAGGTAGCACTATATAAACACTAGTTTGTTAAAATGTCTCATTGACGTTTCCCGTCTCCACCGGACAGAGGCTCGTCCCTGTCTCACATGGAGTCCCTCAACACGTTTGAATCTGAGATGGAGGCTGATGGACAGGGGAGCTACTCTCTGTTTCCTGCTCTGGACAGCATCGCAAGTCTGTCAGGAACTGCAGAAACTCTGGAGAGGTGGTTGTAAACATTTATATTTCGACACACGTATTTCTATTGCACTTTTCTAGTCTTGATGACAACTTAAAGGCAAAGCAAGGTAGTTTGATTTCCAAAGCACATTTCATACGCAGAGGTAGATTCAATGTGCTGCACAGGGACATTAAAAACAATAGATCAATTTTAAAACAGAAGTTTTAAAGAAATTAAAAGAGTAAAAAGAAACAATAAAGATAAGAACAAACAATAGGGTGAATGAGTTATAATAATACACATAAGCTAGATTTGTTCAAAATGTAACAGCGTGATGGTATGACCATTTGTAAAACAGTTCAATCAAAAGCACTTTACAGTACAGATTTGCCAAGCTCCCATTCATTCACACATTCGTACAGTGCATCTTTGTGCCGCCCTTTAATCACGCACTAAGCCCAAGTCACATGGAAATGGGTAGACTAGGATCAATCTGCCGACCTTCTGGTTAGTGGACCACCCGCTCTACTTCCTGAGAATCAGTAGTTACTAGTTAGTGGGTATAGTTTTGTGCTCATGGCGAATTAAATCAGTTTTGATACTGTGACTGTACCGTTTGTTGCGGCAGCAAAGAAATGCTTTGCAAGGACGACTCAGACGTTCAATTTTTTTCTTTTATTTGTTAGTAGCAGCAGACATTTGATTGTAGGATTTAAACATCTGAAAACAAAACATCCTATGCTTACTTTCCTAATGCAACTCTACAATTTTTGACTTAAATATGGAGTACTTTCTTAAATACGTTGAGATTTTAAGTTTATGTTTCTCCGAATAATACTGAACTTTTCTTTGCAGTGAACCGCCCGGTGAAATTTCGGAGAAGCCTAACCTCACATGGCTGGATGCTGCACAGGTGCCTTTTATTTCTCATATTTCATTGTGTTATTAGAACTATGATCAACTGCTTTGTGAGGTTTTGTTTGATCCTTTGTTGTCCTTGACTTAAAAATCTCTCTCATGTAGATTGTCTTGGAGGAAGCGGGACGTCCCATGCACATAAAGGAGATTAAACAGAGAATCATTGACAGAGGACTTGTTCAATCTAAGTACAGCAATCCTCTCAATTAACTGTATCTTTTAGCCCAAGTTAAGCCAAATCAGGAAACTGTTACGATGGCTTTCTTTAAAAATGTTCACTGAATATTTAAATCTTTTGTCAGATCAAAGTTGTTACTGAATCTACATTTTGAGTCTGCTTTTCTTGTCCCTCTCTCCTCTGCAGTGCAAAGTCGAGCCTGGAGGCAGTCATGTACCGTGAGGTAAGGAGGGTGTTTATCAGTCTGACAGCAACCTCTGCTGTTGAGTACAACAACTTGCACCTCCACTTCAGATGTGTGTTAGTTCAGTTGATACAGCTCAGGTGTCATCTGTATTTCTGTCACTATTTTTTCTTTCTCCATGTTTTTTCCATCCTGCTCCTATGACCTTATTTAATTATTTTCAAGAGAAGCACTGCTGTAAACAGAGCAAATGATGCCATGTGCTCACACGCACAAGCCTTTCAACTGGCTATATCTAGTCATGATGGAACTAATCTAAATTGGGAGGCACATTGGGATTTTCCAGCGCCATGCATTATGGCCTCAGTCTCACATATGTTTCAGACACAAAAAGGAAGCAGGAGATTCAAGAGGATTGAGAACAGAAACGGAGTCTTTGCTCTGCTGGTGAGTTAACTGGGATACTAATGCAAGTTTCACACAAGACCTGAATATGCTATGTGATGCTGAAATGCACTTGACCTTTTATGCAAGGCTATTTGTAATGTATATATACCAAGGCTTGCTGTTCACACAAGACCTAGGTCCAGCACTGGGGTTGATTAAATGTGAATGCCTGCTTTAAATGTACTGTACAGACAGTACTAATCGATGTTGAAAATTGCATTTCAGTATCATTAAAATTGACAGGCAAAATGTTATTTGCATTGGAGATTCAATACTATCTGGCAATCTGATAATCTGATATCATGTGGATATATGATGATAATTTCCTTTTCAGATTATATCAGAGTAGAAATGATTTCTTAAATTTCAAATAGCTCATGCACATTTTGTTTTCAGTAACTTTCATGGTTCGTCATTCAGCATTTAGACTTAGAAAGTACAAGCTACACCCATGTTCATTTTGTTGTCTATATTTTCATCTGTATTTTCATTAATCCTCCTGAAGGCAACACAAGCGCGAGCCTCAGGTGCTTCCCAGCACATAAGAAGAGATCTGTGTCTTTGTCTTCTCACAGACGGATGAGGAGCGGCAGCAGGCCCTGCAGACCTTCACCTCCCAGTCTTTCCTTAGCTCTCCGCAGCAGAATACCGTCGGCAGCTCTGGCTCAGGTGCCTCGGCAGGCGGCTTTCCATCCCCTGCCAGTTCCTCTGAGCACAAGACCAAGGCGAAGAGAGTTTCTCGAAAAACCCAGAATGAAAAGTACCGGCTTAAGTACCTCAGGCTGCGCAAAGCCGCTCGGGCCATGATATTTGTGAGTGAACTGCTAATTGATGAGACTTACTTCCTGTAGGTTTTCTTTTATGTCTTGCATTTGCAGCTCTTAAATTATTATTGCAATGAAACTGTTTTACCCACAGGAGAATGCAGCTGTCTGCGATGAAGTTGCCCACTTGGAAGAGAAGTTTCTGAGAGCAAAGGAAGAACGAAGGTGAGTGGACACGTTTCAGCTATGCTTTTGATTTCCATAATGTTCTAAAAACTTGCTATTGACCAGCTGGTGTGTGTGTCAATCATTCTACATTGTCCTGTTGTTGTCATCGTTCTGTTATTCTTATTACACTGTATGATGGATCTGTTTTTGTGATGCCATCTGGTGAGGATTTATGATGGTGCTATTTCTCTAACAGTTTACACTTTGTGTGATATTCAGATCTCCAACTAATTTCTATAATTTTAAATTGCAGGTTTTTACTGAAATCCTTGTTGCAGTACCAGTCCTTTTCGGAAGGGGACATTCTGCCCACACCCAGCTCAAGCGCTCATCCACCTGTTCCACCTGTGGCACTAACTTCAGTAACCACAGGCGCTTCAGGCCTGTCTGGGGGTCACAGCCTGGCATCGGTGGTGTCAACAGGGGAAGACGTTCCTCTTAAAAAACCCAAGAAGGAAAGGAAAGAGAGGGGGAGGGAGAATGGCAAGGAAGAATGTGAGTGTTCTGTGGTAGAGCATGAGTTTTACTGCAGATAATTACTAATAATGGACACTGTTGACCTCTGATTATTCTACCCCCTTATGTTTGATCAGTACCGAAGAAGATGACTAAGAAGAGAAAGCTAATGGACGGATCTCGGAAGCTGGTGCAGCCCATCTCTCTGGACTCATGTGGTCGCCCCGTCTTTCCCATCGTCCTGGGAGGTTTAACAGTCTACAGTCTTGGGGAGGTCAGTATCTGAGATGTCAGACATGTCTTAGCTGTATTGTCACCTAGTACAGTTATGGTAAACCTCCAAAATGAAGTTTTTTCTTGCTGTGATAACTTCAACTGACTATTGGTAGTGCAGATTAATGGTTAAAAAACTAATATCTGACTGCTTTCCAGATCATCACAGACAGAATGTTGTTCAATGATGAGTGTGCCATCTACCCAGTGGGCTTCTGCAGCACACGAGTCTTTGCCAGCATGAAGAACCCCGACCAGCAGTGCCTTTACACCTGCCAAATCAAGGACGGGGGGACAGGTCCAAAGGTACACACGTACATGCACACATAACCACAGTTGCAATTGTCTTCAGTTTTTCCATATGTCCATAATTTCCCTGACTCATATATGTAGATGTTAATACAAGGTTTTATAAAAAATGAACAATTCATTTTGGTTTCAGTCATTGGTTTCATGGTAAGTTGTACCTTTTCAATCTTTATTACCGTGGTCACCATGGTGGTTTGGTTGTATCAGCATGAGCTGCTAGTTCTCTAGTCATGTTTCGGGTGTTTAACAAAAAAAGCTGCTTTTGCAAGTTAAAGCCTATCTTCTTCAATGTTGCACATTTTGATATGAATTTGGTGTTATATTATTTTATTAATAATAAATATATTGTTTAAGTACACTAAATACACTTAAACTATAAACTTTGTGAAATAACTTCCATTTGTATCAGTACTTTTTGAAAATTTTCATCACGTTTTAAAATTAGCGCAAAAATACTGCCAAATGTGATCAGGTTTTGTTTTTTTCAAGTTGACATGGTATGATTTAAAAAAAGAAAAGAGTTTATGTAAATTACTTTAAGTCACATAAATAGGTGGCTGCATTGCAGTGGGGCTCACCTAAAACATGTTCAACTTTGACTCTCCAGTTTGAGATTGTGCCTGAAGAAGACCCTCAGAATGCCATCATGGCCTCCTCTGCCCTGACGTGCCACTACAACCTCCTGAAGGCCATCGCTTCTGTCAGGTACAGACGTCGACCGCAAAGAGTTGGATTCAATTGATTGTTGCTATTCTGAATTCATTATATTACAGACATCCACTTTTGTTTGTGTCTGCAATGGTGTCAGTCTTGCAAATGTCCACTGTATGTCCAAGATTTTTTTTCTATAGGCTCTTTATTTTCAGTACATTCCACTTGAAACCAGAATTTCACTAAGTAGAACACATACCTCCGTATAGTCCCCTGAAATTAAATCAGTTGCACTAAATTGCAAACACTTAAAGAAATCAGTCCTCTACATATTTTCTTAATCTAAAGAAGTGTAACTGAACTAATCAATATGGTCTTTACTCCCCTGACCTTTAATACAGTTCATTTAACATGTCCTTCCCCTAGTTCCAATTGTGTGGTGCCCATCGTGCCATCAGGAGCAGACTTCTTTGGTTTCTCTCACCCCACCATCCAGAATCTCATCCAGAGTTGTCCTGGAGCACGCAAATGTACCAAGTAAGTTCCCTTTGCTTATCAAGAGTGGATTATCAATTACAATACACACCAATATACTTGCAGCTTTTCTGACATGCAGATCATGACTAAATAAGAATGAGATTTGTCTGTTTAATTGGAATAGACAAAAACCTGTGGTCAGTTAAGGCAGAATTTTTCTGTGTCTGCTTTCAGTTTTCATCACTAACATGAGTGCATACTGTCGGTAATATTCCTGCCATCAATCTATTCCAGGGTCTTAAAAGGCATAAAGATGCAATCATTGTAATTTTATGCGAGGATTATGTTCAGTTCTGGAGAAGTGTAAGTGCTACTTGGACTCCAATATTCCTTCAAATCTTTTGTACTTGACTTAGGTCTTCAATTTAATTAATAATGGTCTTTAAAAGTCTTAAATTGAACTTGTTGAAACTTGCAGGAACTCTGTAACTCTGAATAATACGGTATCAGTTGTCTAAAACATGGCAGACCAACTTCTTAAGCTGACCAATTAAAGTAATTATACTAGACTGAAACACATTTTTCATCCTGGTTGATTATTATGTGATGATAATGATGTTTGAATGTAATATGGAAACAAAAATAATTGATAATTTACAGTTAAATGAGGAGCAGTAAAACTGGAAACTTGAAAATATTAACAAGCCAGGGCACAGTTCAAGGCTGACATAGTTGTGCAAGGTTTATGTACGCCAGGTCATCTTGTATTTATTTTATTATTAAATCTTGTTTATGTAGCTACAGATGGATCCGTTTCGAGGTGTGTCGCCCAGGTGATGGCCAGGTCCCTCACAGCCTTTCAGAGGACGATGCCTCTGTCAACTTTGAGGCCTACCAGAGACACCAGTGCTTTGAAGAGAACAAGACTGAACACGTCACAGGTTGCTCCAATTAACCTTTCCCTATTTTTTAAACTTGGATGTAGTGTACACTGTTTTATTTACACAACCTTTAAATCTTGACTCTGTGATGCACAAGGCAAACATTTCACAGGCAATGATTCATCAGACAAACAGAGTCAGGGAGGGTCTAGGTCTATACTTCTGGGCAACAAATGAGAAACCATGTCTTGCCCGTCCACATCTGCTGTCAAAACGTCTGCGTAAAGCACTGAAGCTGCTCCAGTGGAGCCACGCAGCTCTACTTTGCACTGCTGGAGTTTCTGTCGATAACACAACCAACCCCAACCGCTTCTCTAAGCCTCCACTGTTAACAATACAGTATCTAACTTCTTATTCCTAAAACCTCTGTCTATGTGGAACCCAGTTCTTGAGAACAGTTCATCTTATCTGCTTCACACTTGGCTTGTCTATTGGTAAGAGCCTAGGGAAGTGCAGTGTTGAATTGGATGTGATTTGGATACACAATCAACGTTCAGTATTAGTAAACTTTCAAATAACATTACCTGGCAGTCAGTGGAGCCAGGGCAGCGTGCCAACATGAGTCTGCTGACCAAGTTGATACTGTCCGTCAAGTCCTTGCAGCCTGCAGGCCCGAAACTGGCAGCAATAATATCTGGCTCACCACTTCAATTTGATTATTTTTATTGAACCATATCGGTCTGACAAAGACATTCACAGCAGTCTCTTATCTCCATCATGGCAACAGCATTCATAGAATTGCTTCTTCTTAAGCAATCTGCATGCAAAGTAAAATCACAACGTTTCTGTTGTTGCTGTATACCTGGGGTGTCCAAACTACGGCCCGCCATCCATTTTTAAATTGGCCCGCATCAAAAAAATGTAAAAATTTTTTTTTAAAAAGGCCACCATGCCCCCCGCCCTGAGCTAGGTGATTGAGGTGCACTGTCAACAGTCCGCTCCAGGGCAGGGGGGCGTGGTGGCGTGAGTAGCCCAGACCTTTGTATTTTTTTCTGTATTCGGCCCTCGGGATAAAAAGTTTGGACACCCCTGCTGTATACTGTTTGCAGCTTTATATTGAGCTGAATTACAGAGCTTTTATTTTCAAAAGTTGACAACAAGGGTCTAAAGAATATGTTGGTTGCGTAACACATCTCTGAAATAGCTGACATGTAATGTATAAAAAGATAACAGCAGTTAAGTTAATCATTCAAACTTCTGTCCATTAACATTCCATTTAAAGGTCTGTCCAATTATTTCATAGTCCCTTTATTTTAACCCTTTCTTACATTTTTGTAATGCTGACATGACAATTGCTTAGCCTCACAGACATTGACTCTTCCTCCTCTTTTTATCCAACTTGTCTTCCTCAGGACAGACACCGCAGTCTCCTAGTTCCTCTCATCAGCTCCACCTGACTTCCCCCACCATGAAGCCCTCAACCTCATATTTCAGCTCCTGATTCTGGTAGTGCCACTGAAGTCTCACTCGATGGTGAACTTTACTTTTGTATTTTCAACACTATTTCAAAAAATACCTTCCTGTTTAAGTCATTCTTGAAATAGCAGCATCATGATAACTTGTAAATGTTGATAATATACAGGAAATGGATGGTGAATTAGCTCTGTGCTTAGTGTGATATCCCAACACCTCTTAGTATAAATAACATTCTATATTCTCTGTACAAACATGCATGGTTTTATAATCCTAGTTTACTTTATATTTAAAAAGTAAGTGACTATTTTACTATTTGGGGGTCTCAGGAAATCTAAATTGCTGGTTATTATTCTGTCCCCACTCCCTCATGTGCACACTTTGGTTCAAGGCATACTATTGCCTTTCTATTTAAGGTTTTGCAATTAAAGTGTACATTTTTCTTAAACTCTGTTGCATTTTTTGTGTTTCTGTTTTACCCACACAAATGCTGCAGCTTTGCATGTAACACATTCACTTTAACATAGTTGTTAGTTTGTAATTTATTTGTGTCAATCATAGTCAAAGGGGGTTTATTTCAGTCTGAGTTTTGGTAAAATAAAACCACAATTGTCATGTTGTTGTTTTTTATTCATACAGTCCAGCATTTATTGGCAGTGGTTCTAACAGCATAGATTGCATGTAAACAGTCTAACCAAAAGTTGATTTACTAAATAGCCACAATAGTTTCTGAGCTTTGAAAAGCCCCTGTACAAAATTATGGTGATCGTCCTTCCACACTGATGTAAAACACGTTTATAGATGCAGCATCTGCCCATTCTGCAAGTTTTTTCCTGAAGAACCAAATATGATTCTGCATCACATCTTTTTACATTTTCTGGTTCTGTGACTTTTCTTATTGATTCCTGGTTGGCAATTTGAAATAAAAGGAGGGCCAGGTAAAATGCTGCTGAGGCTGTAGATTGGACAAGCTTTACAGTCACAAGGCCAATCTCTCCATGCATAACGAACAGCAGCTGCTACTTCAGTGGGGGAACACGAACTAGTGGAAAGCTGGACAGTGGTCGGACCCCAGTTTGTGATAGGAGCTGGAACCCAGAGGGACCTCGGCCCGCATGGAGCTTGATTCGCAGAGCAACAGATCTTTATTAAAGAAAACAGAAGGAAACTCAGATGGCACAATAATAAAGACATTAGTTTGAGAAATAACATCAAATAACCCGAGTGATTTAATAAAGAGAGGTTAAAGGGATTGTTCACCAACATTTTTTAATTCACTCATTATCCATCCACCACTATGCCGATGGAGGGGTTGATGAGGTGTTTGAGCTCACAAAACACTTCTGGAGTCTCCGTAGTAAACTTAGTTGCAGCTATACCATTGAAGTACATGGTATCCTCTTCTTCAGATGTAATAAAAAGACGGAAAAAAACCTAACATTCCTCCATACTGCTCTTGTGGTGACATCAAAGTGTCCGAATATGATTTTGTGATCTATGATTCTGTTGGCTTGGATGTCAGACTTGATTGAGCTTAAGAGGACTGTTGGGCTAAATTGTGTGGACCTCTAAATACCTTTGCTAATGAAACTAGTGAATAAATGTTGGACAAAAGTTTTGATTCAACATCACTCCTACCTCAAAGACATTATACGATGGTGTGACAGACACTGCCTGGTCGTAAGTTATGTTGACATGCATTCCTGAGCACAGGGTTTGGTTGGGGAAAGGTCCAAGGAAGTGCACATCTGTTTCATTATAAGCCACTGCCCTTGCGCCCAGTGACAGCCTGTAAGCTATGTCTCGCTTGTATCACGCATGGACCCTGAAAAAATGAAGACAAAATATGCATCATATTTAAACAGAACTTCAGGTATTCCAATGTCTAAGAACAGATAGGAACATATTGGATTGATAATAATAAATAATATGATTATTATTATGATTATCCTTACGGTTAATTTGGAAAGTATTCGTCAGGTAAATCCAAAGCCACAGCCATGAAGGTTCGCGGCATCCGTGGATTTGGGACAAAGCCCACGTCTGCTGTCTGGTGCCAGCGGAGGATTGGAAAACTTTCAGATGACGAGTTCTTTTCACATGTTGACAGCTGCACACAGGGAGAAACCATGGATCAAATCTGCAGTGATGCAAACGGTAACTATCTTTTTATTTCTTTCTACATGGCGAAAGTGTAAAGACATTCAAAAGTCAACTTAGATTAAAAATTGTTCCAATGGTAGGTTTAACCTAGACTGTATATAAAGGTGGACGACATGACAGCTCCACTAAAGTGAAGCCAAAACACTTTGATCATCCCCTGGTGGCTGGCTGCATTTTAGGTCATAAATCCCACCTCCTCCATGTGAGCTGATTGGTCCTCAACACTGCAGCTCTTTTTTACAATCACTACTGTGCAGACCCTGGCCCAAATATGTCAATAGCGCAAGATAGCAGCACCCATATCAGTGATATTTGGCTTCATACATTGGACCCGTCGTCCATCTTTATAAACAGTCTATGGTGTTTTAAAAGCGCACATTAAGACCTGTACTGTATTTAATATTTTAGTTATTGTATTATCATCTGTAGTTGTTTCTATTGATGAAATACACAGAGTAACATACCTGGACAAACCCAAAGGGGAAAATCAGCAGCTGTCTGGCCCCCTGAGCCCTGGTGAAACTCCATCCTCCAGGTAGGTCTTAAGTTGAGCTACATGACAGTCTGGTGAGATATATTTTGTTATATTATTAGTGTAATGCTGCTTATACTTCAACTCTGTCAGAAAACAGTAAACAAAAATGTGTGTACTGTGTTGTCAGCTTTCTAGAGATTATGTAAGTCACTCTTGATTATTATGCACAACATTGATTTATCTCATTTAAACATTTTTAGCACAATGCCAAGAAAAGAGAGACTCCAAAAGCAGAAGGACAGGGAACTGCAACAAGCAGCTCAGGGTAGCAGCTCTCTTTTATATTGGATCAGGCCATCAACTAGTAAAACAAATGCGGGAGAATCAGTAAGTTTTTATTTATTTATTATCATTATTTTTAATTTCATAAATAATTTTGGCGATGGGTGCCCCTTGTTTGTGGTTTGAGCACCTGCCCCTCAAAATGTCTGTGCACGTGCCTGTGACTCTGTATCGATGAAGAGAATGAACTCAATAACTCATGTTCTCCAGTGACAGTGAAGATACATTGACACTTACATCTCGCTCTGTAAGCCAGGGCGGGATCAGGAGGCTTTACGCACACGCAATTTCATTTCTGGAGGACACGGAGCATGGCTCTCCTCTCTGCTCTGACTGCAGCTGGGACTGCTGGGCAAGGCTGCTGGGAGACTGGCCGCCTGTGAGTGCTTTGAGACGAGGGAGAAAAAACAATATTTACTAAAATTACACAAGGTAAGTTGTATTTATATAGCACACAGGACCCACAGCAGAAATGAATCATTAAAACTTGAACTACACAAAAATGGTTCATGTACCCTCTAGTGGCCAAATAAGTACATAACAAATTGTTCTGGAAAATTGCTGAAAATACAAAAAACACCCCTTTATGCAATGTTAAAGATTGTGAAAAAATATCCTGGATCTGCTGCTTGGTCCAAATTCTATCAAAATGTCATTCATTGTTTTGCAGAAATCTGTATAGTGTTCTTTCTAAATCCTGCTGACAAACAAACAAACCAACCAACCAACCAACAAAGACCATAATGGACAGCTCTAAAAACATAACACATTTGTCAAGTGATTTTGCGCCAGATGTTTAACACAGGCCTTTATGTAAAGTTTTTTAAATGATGAGCTTGAACGAACTTTTTAAATATAGAAAACTGCAGGGTTAGGGTTAGGGTATCACTTCTCAGTTGCACTATGTTGTCAGTTACATCCTCAATCTAGTTGATGGGATAACCAACAGCAAAAAATAAGAAAAGTGGGAAGTCAAATCTAAGGCCTGGTCACACATCCGCCGATGTTTCAGGGGCGAAACCTGTGGCTAACTTTCACTTCCCATTTTCGTAAGAGAGGTGGCGATTAAAACATTTGTCTTTCGCAAGTCCCTGCGTGGCTTTGTGTGGCGCTCAAATTTGATCAACTGTGACCCACACATGCGGCCGTGTCCTTACCCAAGAATCCCAATTTCTCCTTAAGGTGCTTTAAAATCTGTACACAGTGACACCCACTAAACTACAGAACTACTAAAGCAAGTGCATAAACCATTTTTAAACAAACTAGCATAATTGCATAGTTTTTCAAATCCACAATTCTCTAAGCAGCACACTGCTGTGAGGTGAATCTCTATTAAGGCCAAAGTCATTAACATCTATAGCCTAAGACAACAGCATGACAAATGAAAGGAGGTGCAACATTAATAACCCCACAGTTTACCAGCCAGGTGTATTTACCGAAGCATTTTACACTTTTGCCTGTGGTAAAGACAAACGACCATACCACTTTCTGTTGGCATGTTATTAAACACAGAACTTACACATGGAAATAAAGCCGATACAGTTGGCTGCTGGCTTGGGCATATGAGAGAACTGTCAAGTGAGTAATAGAAATGGGGGGCACCTGGGGGCCCTACGTTGAACCAAAGCAAGAACAACCTCCCAAAATAATTATCAACAAAGAACATACTGCACATACACATTAATAACAGTAAAGTAAAAAAAAACACCAGCATCTGACACGAACTGAATTCTAGACATTTACTGAAAGTTTCCAGAATCGGCTGCATGTTAGAACACAAATGTCAGTTTTCCCGGACACTTCCAGTATGTCTTCTTACTTTCTGCCCCGAAGATGTCAGAGTGAGCCCATGTGAGAATACAACAGGAAAATATCCGGGAAATTCACAAGGAGTGAGTCGGCGTGTCGATGACGTTGCTAGCACGTGATGGAAGTGAAACTGAAGCAAACAAAAGAAATACAAATGTTTTGTGATAAAAAATAGGGGTCATTCATGTGGAATAGGACAAATAAGATAATAACTTGGAATGAAAATAAGATATAAAGGTTTTGGTGATTAGAACTGATGCTGGTGTCGATGTGCTGCCTGATTTCTACAGCAGAATTTATGCGTACTTTCCTGCCTCCTGCATGCTCTATCCTCCCAGGCTCCATCCCGGGTCAGCCCCGAACAATCTCCTGTCAAAATCCACTTTGTGTCTGAAAACAGGTTTTTAAACATTCTAGTCTTAATTAAACCTAAAAAGTGATGAAACCTAGTGACGCCTAACGTTATCATCAGTTCTCGGGGACCAACTCACCTTGTGCCTTTGCTTTTCCTACCCTGCTTAACAGCCCAGTGGTATTTATAACCATTGCGTACGCACAAAACGGGGCCTGAAACGTGCGTACGCCACTTCTCACGCAAACGTTGGGATTAATAAAAAAAAACTTGATGGGAGAATTTGCGTATTTCCACGTAAACTCTGACCCATGCGTACGAACGTTTTGGAGATGTGAAAGTGGCGATGCAGACGTGAGGTGGTGAACTGAATCAGATTATTGGTCCAATTCATCATTTACATTAAAACCAACAGTTTTTCTCGCGCAAAGTATCTGCTCCACATGAGGATTTTAATTAAAAAAATTTAAAACAACTTAAAGCAAATTAGGTTCAGATTCGATTTAACGATTTGAAGGCAGATCCACGTACAAACGTTTCCAGGTGGACTGTGATTTATAAAGCAAACATTGCGTTCAGGTGTACGTGCGAACGGTTTTATAAATCGGAATTATCTTTTGCGTACGCCATTTCCGGCTTTTGTACGTACGTACACTTTTAGTATGAATCCTACGCACTCTTTTATAAATTAGACCCCAGGTGAGATGTGAGTCATTTACACACCTCTTCAAAGGTCAGTGATAATAATTTGAAACATGAAATTGCAAATTGAATTTGAGCCATACCTATTATAATGGATGGATTTTTGGTATAATGTGTGAAATAAAATGTTGTTATTTTGTTTTTCTTCTTTGTTTTTATTAAACTCTTTTCTTTTTTAATTTCCAGCTAAAAATTATAATTCAAACACCTTCAATATGACTCAATATGGTTGCTAAGCATATTGTATTTCTAGAAGAGAAATGGCTTTAGAAATACAGACGATAGTGTTCTCTCCATTAATAAGCCACAATTTAACTTATTATACACACACATGCGTGCACACACACAAACACACGCGCACATCACAGCAGAGATCAATAGAGAAACACACGTCTCTTGATTTTCTTTCTGAAATGAAATTTGAATCATTTGTCATTATCAGCACCTTCAGATCTGCAATTAACTTATCATGTTTCTGGACATGTAGACCAAGACAGTATCAAACATGTATGACTGGGAATTTGTATTATGAGTAATGCTTCAATTTCTCCACTTCACGTCAGAGTCCGAACCAGCTGTGAAATTGGATTTCAGATATCGGGATTAAAACGTCTGTCCCTCCTCCAGTGTTCTGGGGTATGGGCCCTGATTCATTCCATCACATTTTACAGATAATTTCATGCAATGAAATGAGAGATGCAAATGTGTTTGTGATTTCATGCATGAACTCCGATTTATGGCTGCTGTGTGGGACCCTCATCGGTCTCTCAACACATAATCTACCATCCGTCGTCTGATAATCCCTTGAATTAGTGCCTCCCTTTTAGTGACTCAGCAGCTATTAGGTGCATGAGAGGAGCCCGGGCATCATCTCCTGTAGCCTTCACTCCACCGAGCTCTTCGATTTTCACACTCACTGCCACTTAAATCAGTTTACACATGAGAAGACATTTGCCCTATTTGTGCCAAAACCACCTGGTGAAGCGCAGATGCTCAGGCTATACATTGACTTTCAATACACTCAAACTACACATACTCTTTGTAATATATGTTCAAAATAAGTTATTCACGGATGAGGTATTAAAGTTTTATTCATGTTACGCAGGAGTCAGTAATGAATAATCATGATTTATTATGATTGGAAGGAAAAAACAGCCGACTGGATAGCAGTGTGTTTTTACTTCAACAAAATATATAACATCTTTAGTTGTTATTGACATCACAATGAAGATTATTTACATATACCTTTAAATACAACTTTGAGGGACATGTGGTGCATTCAAATTATATTTTATGTTTGTTATATATTAATATACCATTAGAATGTGTTCAGAGTGGTATTAATTGTGAATTATTTTCCACAGGTAGAGCTGAGAAGGCAAAATGTGACTCAGGGAACCCAGTTCGTCATAATAGCAGTAGCAATCCTATGTTTCAGCTCTTTTGAGTTAAATAGTTGAGTAATGTAGCACATAGCTACATGCTACACACTTCAAGGTATCTTTACCTCTTCTGCTTCAGCACAGTAAAAAAATATCTCTCCACACAGCCATATTTATAGCAAATTAGGTGTTTATTAAAAGCAGCACAGTTGTCAGTAGGTGGTTGGGGTTGATGGAGGGGCTGTCACCCCAGAGACCTTCTGAGTCCTGTTTGTGGTTTACGAGACAAAAAGGTTAGAGATTGTGGATCGCGGGCCGTCGGACTGTTAAGCAGCACGTGCCAGTAATCAGAGAAAATAGTGTTCGGACACAGTTAACAGAATGATTGTCAGGTTCACGTGGGGCTCAGCTTATTTGCCAGCAGCTCGGTCAGGTTTTGTACTGAAAATTGTTTTTCAATAAACAATTGTTGCATATTATGTAAAAACGCTGTTGTATTTTGTTGAAAAAAACTACAGTGTATATGTATATACTCTAATGTCGATAAAGCCTATTAAACAATTCAATTGTTTTAGGATTTGTTGTTAGGTTGGACCCCAAAGCAGACGCAGACTGGTGGTTGAGAATGAAAAGAGTTTATTTGGCAAGAAATCACAGATGCAGGCTGGGGCGGCAGGGTGCGGGCTGGCTCGGATATCCAAGACGAAACGAGGATGAAGCTGAGCGCCAGGGCACACACTGCATAGGAAGAACAGAAAAGGGGAGGGGGAGAGAAAGAACAACAAACAGCCAACAGAATCATCTCAAATTGAACAGAAATGCATATGGTTTATTTTTTTTTAGATTACCAAAGTTCCAGCCCTGCACTGTGCCGCATAACCACTCTGCTTTTAAATATAGCCGAAGTTAAAACTCCACAGTCACACTAAGACTAAACCACACAGAGGAAAATTGCTTTGAGCATCATGGTGTTCGAGGTGTAATACAGCATTTCTTACTTATGTTGTTGGAGGAGGAAATATGACTTATTACTGATCTCAGTAAGTGCACAGGTACAGTATGTCCAGCCTGAGGCAATTAACTCATTTAACGAAAATAGAATGAAGCCATTACCTTGTTTGCTGTGTTGCATTCAATACAGCTTGTTAAGAACTAGCTGCAGGTGGTAAAGAACGCTGACATACATCAGCTATGTCTCTCTCTGAAGGCGTGCAGGTCCACACAAACGCTTCAGTGGAGAGAGGACTCTTCACGCTCTTGTCATGATTTATAATCATTGTACCGACGGGAATACACGAACACAGAGATGAAATCATTGAGTGAATAACCAGAGGGACATAAGAAAACAATTGCAAAGTGAAAATGTAAATTTTATAATGTGTCTAATGACCTTTTCCATTTGAGTGGCAAGCCATTCGATCTAGGGACCATGCTGATAAAAGCCTGGGAGGAACAAATCCTGCCTGAGTGTCACTTTAATAAATGATAATATTAAATGATTATAATAGCTCACTAGCTATTGGGATCTTTACTTTGAAACACATGGCACAGGTCAATATTCTCAGCATCAAGTAGCAGTGGGTGCAATCGGACAGCATTGTTATATTTGCATGTTTATGTGATACAAAATAAACAAACAGTATATTTAATTAACAAAAACAAATCCTTGACATCCATTTTTTAAATATTTTAGATGACTGTATCTGGTGGCAAAGTTTCTACTGCAAAAATATGAAAAAACACTTCATCTGATTAAAATGAAGATGAAAACATTTCTTGACATGCTGTGTATCTAAGCAACAAGCCCTCCTATCCTTATCAAAACAAAGATAGCTTTTCTATTACCAGCAGAGCAATATAATACAAAGGGACAGACAAACACACACACACACACACACCTGTACTATTATTCAAGCCTATACTTTTGGCAATTAGCTTAACATTGACATTCATTGTTAATCATTATTTTATCTTAAATACCTGCTGTTCCACATTCTGTGCTGGGATATATGAAGCTTATGAACTGAGTGATACATTTCCATTATAAAAGGACTTATGAAAGTGTAAGTGTTGCGGTGTGTTTCTTGATAAGAATAAACCTTATAAAGGTCTATTATCTTGTGTGTTTTGTTCGTTTTTGTAGTTTTTTTGTTTTGCCTGTGTGTGATGGGAATAATTATAATAGTCTGTTATTGAAAATCAACATTTCAAATTAGTATGAGTGAGAAAAGGATGATTTCCTGCCAGTGTTTAGTCATGACATCTGCTTGCACAACATTAATCTCTCCTGCATCTTTTTTCTGCAAAAATGGAATAATCTGCTCCTTCCTCATTTAGAAGCTGCATCAAAGACACTTTGTGCATTCAGTACCTTTCGCCTTTTACATCACACTTTCCTTTACATGTGTAAGTAGCTCAAGAATAAATAATGAATAATAGTAAGTAAACAGCTAACACACAGTAAAACCAGCTGAGGCTGCTGTTTTCTTATGACAGACGAGCAGTGTTTTCATCTTGACAGGAGAAATTAAAGACGAAATGTCAAATGGACGATGGTCATGATTCAGATCAGCAGGGGGCACTCTTAGGAAAGGAAAGAATGGCCCCGTGACTTTCAACAGGGACGTAATGTTGAATTTAGGTGGTTGAAATGTGCCAGGCCGAGGGAGCTGATGTGCTTGCCTTTCGTAGTCCTAAAGTTTTCAGAGAGAAACTGAAGTTATCTTGGATTATTACAACCAGGTTTCAAAGATAATCAGACCAGCATTATTATTTATTTTTCATTTCATATAGAAAATTTTGTTTGACGCTAAAGCAGGCCCACTAAGATTTAGAGTTGGTGCATTTAATGATGTTGGGAAGCTTCCAAGCTTATAACAGAGCAAAATCGCTTAGAAAAGGATTCTGGAATATGGTGACATGAACTGAGATCCTGAATGTCTGTGTGATAAAAACAGTATGATTTGATCTCTTCTAGTCTTCCCCCTGGCCTTCACATATAAATAGATAAAGAGCATTTAATGAGGTAGTCGAGCGTGATGTCTAATGAATGTTCCAGCTATCAAAAAATTCCTTTATCTTTATACAATGTGAAGTACAGGGAGGAGCAGAATGCCTAGACTGCTGACAGTCTTGAATTAATAATTTTATCATTTATATATAAAAATAACAATAATGTATATACAAACAAAAGCAGTTTTTAACTCTTTATTTCTAAATTAAGTTTGCAAGTAAACATGTTCACTCTTTATTCTCTATGACATTGTATAATGAAATATTTTACATATTCTGGTTTATGAGTTTGCTTTGAAAATTAAATCAATATTAAATGTATACCTACGTGCACCAAGAGCCAGTACAAAGCAGGATGAAAATTGGTAAATCTGTTAAGCATACTTTTTTATTTTTTTATTTATAGCTCTGGTGGACTACAGGGAAGTTGCAATGTATTAGCAGTAATCATTGTGCTAATTGACCTTCTCATGTGAGCAGATTTTTGCATGTCTTCGGTCTTTCAGAGGAAGCTCGAGTAACCAGAAAAAAACCATCCAGACATGGGGAGAACATGCAGACTCCACACAGAAAGACCAGCTGAACTGGGATTATAACCAATAACCTTCTTGTTGGAAAGCAGCAGTGTCATTTTAAATAAAAAAAAAAAAAAAGCATAAATAAATAAATACAATAATGCTGCAACTCCCAATGCTGCTGTGCGGCAAAAAATAACTAACATCAACAAAAATAATTGCCTCCAACCCCGAGCCCAAATTAAGGGCAATAAAGTCCTGAACTCCCTTTGTTAAGAGTCGGGGTCATATATGGTCCTGCCCCCTTTTTAGTTTCTCCTTGGCTCAATGCTTGAGAGGCTTTTGGAGCAATTTCCTCCATATTTAATCAAATGTGAGTGAGGTGTTAACACTAGCAGAAAGAAAATACACACCGACTTGTCGTGCCCAGATGCCTCTCAAGATTAAACTATGTGAACTTGCAGCCACTGTCGTTCTTTTGTGAACAAAATGCGCATCTCAAAAATCTGGTCAAACCCTGTCAACCCTGCAAACTATCAGTATGACAAAGTGCAAAAATACGTCCAAGAATAAATGCCTTCTAAAGTGATTCAAATTTAATACCGCGCAGCACGAAGAGATGCACATTTTTAAGGCTGACCCGTGAAAGCCTGTCTCCCTTAATTTACAAAGCGAAAGATTCACTCCCTGTACGCACACATTTCCTACTGCATACCCATTTCTGGTGAGATGAGATGGGAGCACGATGCAGAGCAAGAGAGGAGAGCGGCGATGCTAATAGCTTTATCTCAGAGACTGAAGCGGCATCTTACTACTTGCACTGGAGAGGTTTTGTTATTTTTCTGGCAGTTCCTGGCAAGGTTAAATATTTATATATATTCTAACTGAAGCTGTCAGTGAGGAGAGGACACTGTGAATTCAATGAAATGAAAATCGATGGAAATGGTCACGACGTGAGCTAATTATCAGTTTGGCTGATGGAAGGTTCATCTTGTGGTAATTAGTTGATGAGTGTAACCTATCTAGACCTCCTGTCGAGCCGCAAGCAGCAAGTCTAAACCACACGGGAAACATCAGTCAGTCCCGTGCTAATTGTGTGAGCACAACTTCCTTCCTAATGTAAGGCAGTACATTTAGTGAGAAGGGTGATGTTGAAATGTAATTCAGACTGCAATAAGACTTGGTCATCTTAACTTCTGTTGATTAACCTAGTTATGCATCACTTGCCATAATCCCCATCTACACCTGGCATTTAAATGCATTGTGGGTGATCAGATCGTGTTTAGGTGGCGCTTGACCATAAGAAAATAAAGGTATAAATGCATCCGAGATGCCCAGAGGACGGATTGTGTTCCAGTCACCAAAGCTGGGGTGGTCAGGGAGATAAGACGTTTTCAGACATCACTCAGAGAATTGGGTCCAGACTTTCTGTAGAATTTGTCTTTCACACATGAACAACGTGGCAGGACATTCTCTGCTCAGACAAGTTCACAACAACACAGAAATCTCCAGAGTGATCGGGTGAGGGCTGGAGCAGCAGGTAGAGGCAGGATGTAAAGTAGAAATTCTGCCCGACCCACACCCAGTGGATAGTGGCCCAATCTGAGCCAAGCCAGATGTTTTCAGTGCCGTGTAAAAAAGGAAATAGATAGCCAAGCCTATAGTTTAAACTTTTTTTCATCAGAACACATTCCCAATGGATCAGGCTGGGTACACACATGCTAATCTTGATACAATCTGGGTACATAGTTCACAGCAGCTTCAGTTAGTGTCTCCATGACCTCACAGGACATTAAAGGGATAATTCATCCAAAAATGAAAATTCACATATCATCTACTCACCACTATGCCTATTGGGGGTGAGGATGAAAGCGTTTGAGTCAAAAAACAATTTTCCTTTTTGGGTGAACTATCCCTTTAAGCTGATTTCATTGTGACCTTTAAACTGGGGTTGGTAATCTTGAAAACATGCAACAGACACATAGGACATGGGCGCACTCGTCAACGGTGCGCCCCCAAAACACAGGAACGTGCAATGACTTAAAAATGCTAGAAGACGACATTTCCGTGAGATTGCTAAGGCAGGTCAGTTAGTGACAGAGAGGTACACCAGCCAATCCTATATTGGTCTGAATATGATGATTAAAAAAAAAGAAATTGCGTGATAGTCCTGTATTTTCAAATGATTTAATATCATGAAATGAAATGGGATTGGGCCAAAGACTATTTGAACAGATTTAGGTCCCTGCAACATGATACATGTTGTCTGTTGTGTGATCTGTCTAATCAACCAATTTTTCCCCCACAAACTAGAATGCCTTTAAATACACATTACCATGAATCCAACATATTTTATCTTTCAGTCAATGCACACACTGCAGCTCCTATAACTTGCACATAAAAACATGAATATATGAACCTGTGTATTATTTGAATAGCTTAGTATTGAATGCACAATAACAGGGTAGCTATGTTTACACATGGCACTAGGCCCAGTTTAATATAAAACACAATTGTATACAATATATGTAGTATGGGGGGCCCTGCTCCATCTCGCCACCAGTTTGGGGGTCCTTGACCTGAAAAACGTTGAAGACCCCTGGTCTTATACAAAGACAGACCACACACACACCCACACACACACACACACATACACACACACACACACACACACACACACACACACACACACACATCAGAATCGAAAATACTGCTGTGACACTCGATCTAAAACAACCTCCTCTTACTCTAATGAAAGTGTCACTCTCTCGGTTAATAAAGCCTGGTGCTGGTAAACACACAGCCTCCACAGTTGGGCTCCATCACTGCTGCACCACTGATGGCTTCTTTTTCCATTTGATACAATTCAGTTCAATCCGAATTAGACACGGTAAAAAAATTAAAGTCAAGAAAAGTAACCAGTCAGTAAAGACTCATACGGAAAATGAACTCACACAAACACACATACACACAACATGAAACTGTCATACAATTCTGTCCAGTCTGTCTACTATTGCCAGCTGACATAGAGAAAGGTGGGGTAGACTCTGACGGGTGGCCATATAGAGACCAACAGACAGTTAGGCACCTACACTGCATTTGTTTGGACCTGGGAGGAACATATCAACATCCCATCTCAGTCAAAGATGTGTGTGTCTGTGTGTGTTTTTTTTATCTAACTGTGACAACATTCTTGTCATTTCATTTTCAATCGCATGCAAATGTGTGATCAAGCTGTTCAGCAGTATGAATATTTAAGAGGAAATAATTCAAATCAAATTCTGATTTTTACAGGTCTACACAGAACGATTGCTCTTTTTAAATTCAAAAGGGCAGTTAAACCTTGCTTGACAGCACTAAGCTTGACACTTCACACCTGGCATCAGAATGTGTCTCTGCAGTCATCACCTGTGATTGGATCTCACTTCAATGCTCTGTATGCACATAGACACAAACTGCACGTCACAGCTGTTTGTGAATATACGCTGTTGTTTTGAGTTAAATTATGGCAACAGTTTTACTCTATTGCATACACGAACAGCTGTGGACACCATAGACTATAATATTATACGTAATAGTAATATACTCAAATTGGTCCGCTTGGAGGACACACATTCCATACATGCACTTTGTGATTGGTGTCTATATTTGGGCTGCCTTTTTCTGTCCGAACCTATCCAAGCCCGAGAGGAAACTACCGGAGCCCGACCCAAACCTGACAGGCATTCTGTTTTTAGTTTTTCTTTTGTCTGAATCCCACGCACACCTGATGCATTTAATGCTGCTGCAATGAGTTTGTGTTTGAAAATCTGAGCCAGAGTAGGCCTTTCTGGGATAAATATCACCTGCACTGATCAATAATAAAAAAATTAAAAACACAACTATATGAAATGCAACCACGAAACAAACTACCCCAACAAAAATCTGAAATTACTTTTGTCCCTAGCTCAGTGTTGTTAGCCAGCAGCTCAGGAAGTGATGGTAGTTCAGCATCCGGTCGGTTCCTGCTCTGCCTTCCAATGTCCCCACCCTCGTCAGAGAGGATGCTAATGGTGAAAAGGCAAAACCTTCTAAATAATATTAATAGCATGCAAACTTCCCCATGACAAATAATGTTAATTTTATAACGGTGGCACACTCTGGTCTACACCATCAACTGTTCCAAGTGACTAAAAAATAAACTACTGGCCAATAGACTTTGGCAAGATGAGAGAATAATTATTTCATTTAATTGTGTGGATGCAATAAGGAATAGTTGACTGAAAATGTAATACAATGTTGTTGTGTCAGTCTCTAGTCACTGGACCAGTGTTATTGCAAATCAGGAATTCATTGACAATGTGCAGATACTATTTGCCCATTTATGGATTAACTAAATATGCAAGTCACATGTCACTGTTTATAACATGCAACATGTATTATTTGCTTGACAGGCTTCTTTAAATAAAATGTTATGGTATAAAATAAGAGTATGGTCACTTCTCCTGCATCGCTGCCCCACAGCCCATAACCTGAACCTTTACTTTAATGCTGTCATTATAAATCATAAATTTGATTACCTCGGTTTGTAGATCACAACAAATTATTGGTGTATTTCTTATAAACTGGCATCAGAAATCTTTCTCAATTAGGTCAAAGACTCAGGATGGGTTTCGTTGCTTCATTTTAAAAACTTAGTGTATGTTGATTCTTATCTGAAGAAAAACACCATGCTTTGGAGAACAATAACAAACCCGTCGCAGAGATCACAGGGGATTTGAAGTTACCCTCGACTTGAATAAATGATTCATGTGTTTTAGCTTTTCTCATATCTCTCATTAGTTAATCATACATAACTAATTCTGTTACGTACCCAGAGCGTGCAGCTACAAGAGGATAAAGTCAGTGTCTGGGTACTTTTAGAAAGGAACATGATTTAGCCATATACACGCTGAGATAGTCCCTGAAGATACGTTCGACACAGCACCGACACTTTGTCTTGGTTATGTCTGACAGCGCTACCATGTAGACAAATTCCACCAGCAGGGATAAGCCATTATAAATCAAATGAGGGGGAATAAGCTGGTTGATCCCCATCTAATGAGTCCTATCCAGTTTGGGAGCCAGACTATGATACCTGAGGAAACTCTACACAGATAAAAGAATAAAGACAAGCTCTGTTTTTGTAATAGCTTTCCATGCATCACCTGCTTTTATTGAAGAATAATGATGACATATTTCTGCAGATGCCACACAGGACATTAACTTTTTTTTAAATTCACAATATATTCTAAATCTGCATGTGGATCTCAACAACTTCTCTCCATAATTAGTGTTCCGGATTCTCTGCTCTCTCCCAGGGTTATGAATAAAATGTTTCTACCTTTAGATACAAGAACACACTAGACTAGTGCTTGTCACACTTCTTAACTGTGAAATTGTTTTGCTCAACCTGAAAACAAATTTCACAAATATATATTTTTAAACCAATACAGCTTTTGCCATGATCAACGACATCACTTATGTTGATGACGATGTTGATTATGAAAAGTTTATTAATATTGAACATATCATGTGTCTTAGTTGGACAAAATTTTACACTGAAATTCCTAAGACAAACAGAGAGAGATTTCTGGAGTTAGTCGATTGATTAGCAAAAATGTACTTATTGATTTCATATCCTTGTCAATTACTGTACCACTGGTCAACAGATGATACAGTACTTATACTTTAAAATGACCTAAATGTTTGTAAAAACAATGTCTGTTCTGTGTATTTAGGGACTTAATGGCTGTTGGCTGGTTTTAGGCTGCTTGGCAATTTAGTTAGTATCAGACATTTCTGACCACTGATGATATTAAGCAAAACAAACATTTTCCTCTGCGTTTAAGTGTCTATGTCCCACAACTTTTTAGAATTTAACATATACTGGTTTCATGACGTTTAGTTAGCATTGCTAGTTAGATAAGCTTGAGCATTACGGTATCATATTATTTTTGTTCGCAGGCGTCTGCCGAACCCAATAGGGAAAATACAAGTCTGCAGTAGTGCAGACAAGGCATAAAACACACTTGTTTCTTCAATAGAAAGCTATAATTCCCAGGACTAGTATTAAAAGTTTTGATCAGATCTTACACATCTTGCTTTTGATGCAACGGGGATGAACAAATCATCACACTGTCACTGAACAATGTTGTTGCACAGCCATGTGTCTAATTTGATTATTACAATAACCAGTGTGTTGAGAGGAGTCTATTTTAAAGTTGTTTCATTTCCCTGGCTTCTGGTTTAGTGTGAGTAAGTAGCACTCGGAAGACTGAAAATCCACATATTGATAATATCTCTTCTGTGCTTTCGCCTCCAAGTGCAGAGTAAAATATTGATCCCGCTGGACCAATACTGACCACACTTATTTAAAATTTAAGGTTCAGTGTCGAAATAGTTACCAATTAAATTTAATCTCATTATTATTTCACCTGAAACCTTAATGATGATGCATTTGCAGCATATATGCGGTGGATCATAATGCAGCGTTTTACTGCTTAGAAAATAGCATTATTTGAGTAGCTGCCATTAGTGGAGACCATTCCTGCTCATGCTATCAGCAGCTGATAAGCAGATTAGTGGAGGGGATAGGGGAGATGTTGAAAGTGGGTGCTTGCTTAGATAATGTGCCAGCTACTCTGAGAAGTGTGAGCCGCCAAGTCTGATAATGAAAAGCAGCTGAGCAAGAGGTTCCATATCAATTTACAGATTTAGGCACATTTGGGAGTGGGCGGTGAAAAGGCAAATTACTGGCTCTCTGAGCAGATTAGAAGAGGAGGTGAGCAAGCTTGATACCTGACAGTCAGGACTAAAACATGCCTTTACTTACTGTAGCTGGCCATTCATAAGCATTTTCACATTACTACACTGCAAAACTTGTCAAGTATTTTCTGTAATAAGTCTATATTTTTATAGTAATAATGTCCCCTCCTGCTGTGGCAAGCAATTGGTCAACATTTCAGATTGATCCATAATTCTTTCACTCACAAAATTAACCTTTCAGTGTTTTTTGTACGTTTATTCAATTTTTTGTTGTTTTGATGAACTTTTCTCCCTGTGAATAATCTACCAGGAACTGCAGTGTATCATAATAATTATAATTCTAACAATAATAATTTATAAAGCACCTTTCAAAACACAGTTACAAGCTATAAATTGACGCTGAAAAACCAAAGGCAAAGAACAAGACACAATTAAAAAAGCAATTTAAAGATCACACATCAATAGAGCAGAGATATAAATAATAAAAAACGTTACATATGAAAAAAAAATAAAGAAAATACGATACTTTCAGAATATGGCCCACATAGCACCGAGCAGATTTGGGCCACCTTTGGTACCTTTGGCTGACATGCAGTATTGCTATGTCTTATTCGTGGCCCTGATCTGGCAAACAGGGGTGAACCCCCCAAGTGCTGTGGTATGTGGGCTGGATGATGTGTGGCAGTGTCGGCCAAATCTGGGCAAAAGCAATTTTGTTATGTCGATTCTTAAATATATTGTTCAGTTTGTCAGCCAATGGCAGAAAAAAACAAAACAAATACTTTGGAGCCTGTTTGATATTTTCTGATTGTGACAGTTAACTCCCAGTTGTCTATCTTTATGCTGTCAACGTCTGAACAACAATGCTGACACAACATACTGTACACACTGCATACAGTGAGACAGTACCATAAGGAATAGCTGCATTAACATGCAGATGTTTCAATTGTCAGGTTGCTGAATCTCTCTAATGACCGAGAAACTGACTGGATCTCAGCAGAACACAGAGAGAGAACAAATGGTCCTTTCAGCCATCTGGAGTCACCTTGAAAGGTAAAGATGGAAACACACACACACACACACACACACACACACACACACACACACACATACACAGAGACTAACCATCCTGATCTCCAGAACACTCACAATTATTCATGTGTAAATGCTACTCCATACATAAATGTTTCGAATGTCATCGGGTACTGTATCAACAGAGCATCAAAATCTTTTCTTTCCACAAATAACTTTAAGACATTTGTGACATTTCAGTTGTAATTTAAACAAAAGAATGACTGTAAAACGAACAGCTTTTAAATAAAGCTGTATTAAAAACATTTTATAATTTTAAGTGAGCTGCTGATTTGTTATTGTTACAAATACTTTAAATGTGGAAACAATATTATTATTATTGCAAAACAACAAATCACAAATTAAGCTGGATTTTCAACTAGCACCAACGTAACTTAACAACTCAGCTGCTCAAATCTGCTGCTGCGACTCACAAATATCCAAAGGAAAAAATATTTTTGAGAAATTATTCTACATGTATGCAACTATCAGCAACATATTCAGATTTGTGGATGTGTACAATGTTGTCCATGACTTTAAATTCTTTGTTGAAGGTGTGTTAAAGTGTCTTTGCACCTTTTTTGTTGCAGAAACTGCAGCAAAATGTATTTCTTCTCTGAATCTTAACAGAGGATTTGTACCCCTGTGAGATGCGATCTCTTAAGTTTGGTCAAATTTGACCAATGGCCACATGCCACCAACTTTCAGTTAGCACATTTAAACCATAGACCGTAAATAAAGATGGACGACACATCTCCACATCCTCCCACTATCCAAAAGTGAAGCGTATTTTATATATATATAGTAAAGTAATCGGGGATAGAGTTGTGGAGTGAGGTCCCATCGATTAATCTCAGATGTCAATCATGATATTTCACCCCATTTTTATAGCATCAAATAAGTAATTAAAGCCAAACTTACTGGAAAAATGAACGTCAATGTAAATACCTAAAATGACACAAACCACCTTCCATCTTTTTTTTGGTACATATCCCACCCTTCAATATGGAGTAGGTTGAATATATGACCTCCACTGTAGCAGGCCACCAGGTGGCGATTAAGACGCTTTTCCTTCCTTTCTAGGAAGCTGTCATGAGCATCTTTTTCTGCAGTCTGTGATATAAACCCAATACTGCAACAAAACACTAAACAGGCCTTTTATTAATGTCCCATGGTACCAACAGAAAGGTTCCTCTCGGGGATAGAAACCCCCTTATCGGCATTTATGCTGTTGATTTGTTCTATTGCCTGTTTCATGTAGAGCACATCCCAGGCAAAGGGTCATTAGGAGAGTACTCTTCAGCATCATGTGCCTAGCTCAGGTTATTTAGCAGGATTTACAAGCTTTGACAGTGACCTTTGAAAAATTCACCGACGTATGCATGTAGGGTCTGACGCAGCCACTGGTGAAAGCATCCATTCGTCTCACAATAGTCCTTCCCACTGTTCACTGCCGGATGTTCAGCTACCACAAACCCATCAAACAGTTAAGCCTTGGGCTGACACCAATGATGACACACTTGAGTGTTTTATAATGTGTCACAGCCTGCCTCATTTTATGTTTCCTGGGAAGAAATTATTTGATATTTCGACTGTTTGAAACACTGTCTAGAATTATACCCCACAGAGAGGAGTGCGGACGGCTCATTTGATCAATTTGGAAAGAAAATTGAGAAAAATGATTTGTTTGCACATCGAACATACATGGCAAAAATGCAGTTCCTGCCCTAAACATGTTTGTATGGAAATGGAGATTCCATTAAATCAAGCCTGCTGCAAAACATCAGTTTGAACCTCAGAAAATTTTAATAATCTTCCTGAAATGACAAATATCTGGCAGCCATATTGAGAAAAGTGTTTCGTTGATGTTCATTTATGTATCTAAACACTGCTTATTGTTGGAACCTGTGCAATTGGAAGACAACTCTTATCTCCAAAAGAGTCAGAAAATGGCTTGAGAAAATTGAAGACATTAATTCAGTCACACAAAAAGCCACCTTGTAATCCGATTCTTAGATAAACAAAAGACTTGTAACACACGTGACTCACAGGCTTCGGACCACTGAGGCCTCAGATGGAGCCTTTTGAAGCCTAAAGAGGCGAGCACTCCTCCTTCTTGCAATAACCAGCTGTTGTTGATTGAACCGCGGTGCCTAGAGGAGTGTGAAGGCAGATGCTCTGGTGACACAGACAATGACGAACATCGTCTGCAAGCATCTGCATGCATCCAAACACACACACAAACACACAAACACACACACACACACACCCACACACACGCACACACACTCAGATCAAACAAATGCGGACAATTAATACCAAGACTCATTAAGAACACCTCTTGTCTTGCTCTGTGGAGTACAAGGACCAGCCTGCTGTGCATCACAGAGTGACACAGTAATAAGTGATCTGAAGAGGTTTGTTTGATTTTATTTGAAGCTGCTTCATGTGCCTGAGTGGAGCATCTGCTTTTTGCTGTATATATAAAGTGTTCTTTAAAGCTGACTGTCGAACCAAACTTGAAATCCGGTCTGCAATAATGTTGATCTATCGTGTTGAAATTTCAAATATGTTAAGTCAATCATTGTGACTCCATCGCATATATTCAGTCTTTTGAGTGAACCACTGCCGTTAGGAGGAAGTTAAAAAACGGTTAACACTCACCGAGCTTTGATCGTGAGTGAATTACATAGGTCAGACCGTGATCAGATGAAACCAGAGCATCACAGCAGGGGGGGCAATGAACCAGGCTGCATTGTAAATATCAAGAGCATTTCCTTTTGAATGAGACCCATCAGCTGATGCAGTGGAATTTGGGATGACTAGCTGAGGACTGTGATGAAGGAATCTGAATATATTCTCTTTGATTCTGGTAAGCCTTACAGACGATAAGATCAGACATGAGTATGTAAAGATAGCTTTGTAATTGCTGCCACACGCTTATATCAAACCAGCGAATAAGTTTGGTGCTCAGAAAAATTTGACCACCAGGCAACAAAGATGCAATAGTGTTACTTTTTAAGTGTAGCAGTTAACGATGACTGGGTTGTGTCCACTGCTTGCTCCATATAGCACTGGGCCCTCTAAATTCTCAGTGGTTAGTTGGTGAGCTATGGTAACATGGACTTAAGGATATTTATATATGTGTGAAGAACTAATGGTTTGCTGTCATTACCTGAAAGATGCCTAGAGCTCCAGGGGGGAGGGTCCTGCACGGGTCCATTTTTGTCAACCTGCGCGGCTCCATACGGATCCTGACCCATTACCTGCTATAAGTCAAACTCAGACCCGCCCAGGCCAGGTAACATATGAGCCGAGACCAGTCCTGTCACTCTTGTTTAAACACACATGCTACAGTTTTGTTTAAACACAGTAATTTTTTTTTTTTTTTTTTCCCAGTGTTAGTAGTTTTAATGATGACAGTGAACAGGAAGTTCAAGCCTTCTACAAGTTTCTATGTCCGTCTGAAAACACAGCTGAGAGAGAGAGAGAGAGAGAGAGAGAGAGAGACTGCGCACATCTGAGACACGTGTGTAGTACAGTATGGTACAGTACAGTACAATGTAGAACAGTATGCTACAGTGCAGTACAATAAACTACAGTACATTGCAGTATAGTGAAATATAGTAAAGCACATTATAGTACAGTGCAGTACTGCAGTTCATTGTGGACTTGTACGAGCATTTACCCCAAAATAATTACGTATTTCTCTTGTACTATGCAGGAGTTTTTATTTTTTTATATTATTTTATTTTTTTTAACAATATATTTATTGAGTTTTACATATAAGAAACATACATTCAAATATTTATAAACATACAAACGTTTATGAACACCCCCAACCCACAAGCAAACACTCAGGGTAAAGAAAAAGAGGCAGAAATTAAATAACTTAAATAAGATTACATAAAATAATAAAAAATATATATAAAAATATAAGAATAAATGGAAGTAAATAAAGACTCAATTATACAAATACAAATAAATTAAATTAAATTCCAATCAATCAAATCAAAAGCCTAGATAAAATAACGTTCTCTTATTCATAATATTAGTTAGTTACAAATAATAAACACAGTAATTTACATCAAATGCGTTATGGCCTCTTTATGGTGGTTGAGTTGCTTTCTTGGAATAGTATTTGTCAGTTATACTAAGCTTATGCTGTTTGGTACTTTTGACCAGCAGCAAAGCCAATGAAAACACATTCACCATTGGCTATTTCTGTTTTACTGTGATACATTTTGATGTCTTGGCTTGTTCGCTGTCGGCACTGACAGTTTTTAGCGGAAGAGAAGTGGTCAAAAGTGGTGTCATAGGCTTTCAAACAACTTGAGAATGATAGAATTCATTTGATTTAGATGTTCAGTTCTCCCTAGCTTGACATTGACTTGGCTTGCACCTGTACCTGTGAATCTATCTTTAAAAAATGTTCCTGTCACACAATGACTCTGAGGTGGGGTGTTGCATCTCAGTGGTATTGGCATTGATTTTCACAGTTAAGGAAATAAGAGGATTTAGTGTTAACATCAAAATTAAGACTCAGTGGAACTATGATACAACATGAGATAAATGGCAGGGCTTTGTGTGATAGTGCAATAGTGAATTCAACCCATGGATTTGTCCACCAATATTACATTATAAAACCATAGTCTGATAACTAATGGGTGAATCGGGGTCCTATCGCGTCTCTTAGTCTTTAATAATTGAAATCGCTGCAGGTTTGATATCTCTAAATAATTGCTTTGCTCGGGAGTTCCCCCACAATTTTACAGTGCAACACAGCAATATCATCACAAATGATAAACCTTATGAAAAAGATAACATGAATAAAGATGAGGGCCTGTATCTCTTTTTAAACTTTAATAATATGTTTTGCCCGACAGCACTGTGGCTGGTGTGCAGTTTTCATGACGAGGGGACCATTGTTAATATGCTCAAACTCATATGGATTCATTCATATAGATTGTACGTTTTACTGCACATCCATTATTTAAATGCTTTAATTTGAAATAATAAGGTTTCAAACCACTGATCATATGATATTCTAATGATATTCACAACACAAAATGAAGTGGAAAAATTCATGTCATCTCTGCCTCTGATGACAGGAGAGAACAGTGTGTACAGTACATCAACCCCACACTGAATGCACAACAGACAGTGGCAGTTTGATTCTGTTTATTTGGCACCTTCCTCGTCTGTTCAAAAGTCAATAAGCTCTATGAGCAGATCCACATCAAAGGTTTGATTATTGCTGTTGCACCTGCATAGTATAGCATGACTACATGTATGTTAATATGTACCACTCAAGGTGCTTCAGTACAGTATTGCATCTCACCCAGTGTGTCTCTGTCACACATCACTCATAGGAGCAATTTGGGGTTTAGTATCTTGCCCTAGGACACCTCAGTATGAGGAATGGTAGAGACCGGTATCAAACCGCCAACCCTCTTGTTAGTGTACATGTTTATCAACCTCAAATGCTATCAAAATAAGTGATTGTTAGGCCTTATCTTTTTTATTGTTAGTAGGTCTAAGCTGTACTAAACTCCATTTAAAAAAATTACCTTCATTTTATAAAACATTACTGTTCAGATGAGAACACAAAAACATCAACCAACACTCAAACATGCCGGGCAGGTAGGCAGGGATAAAGTCTACATTAACGATCCATCAAATCCCTGAGGAAGATCGTGAGCATGCTCAGTAAGCCTATTCTCCTGTGGTGATAGTGACTTCTAAACCAAAACTGTAGTAGCTCATCATAGTAGCTCTGACTTTTCACCTTGGACGGGTTAGGGGTTAAGAGGAAAAGCTGCCCCTTTTTTAGCTGAGGCTGAACCTTTGAAAACATTTAACCTTCATGGATCAAAACTTAATATATTCATGTTTTTTTTGCAGCTCATTACACAAAGTCTCAATCACTTTGTGTAATGAGCTGCACTTCCTCACCATTTTTCAAAGCTTCAAAAATCTAAATCTGACCTTGACTTGTAAGATATAATTGAATAATTTATCAAATCCACATATTCTAGAACTAAAATGTTTGACATATGGCCTCTGTATTTGTCTGTCGTGGTCTTGAGTGTGACATAGAAGGTATAGTAGTCTTCCATTCTGGTGGAATCAGAGCATCACTAAGTGCCATCTAACAGCTTGGACAGTATCATTACAACTGCAAAAGCCGACAAACAACTTTCAAATAAACTCATATTATCCACTGACTCTACCAATGCAGCCCATTTTCTATTAAACAAATGGGAACAAAGACCTCGTCCTCCACACCAACAACCACTTTTTCGAAAGTAACTTGTCATAACATCTTCAGCATTTGTAGCTATTCAGACTTAAGGCCAAATTAAATTATTCATGGAACACAAAATGGACATAATTGGATTTTCCAATTAATATGTACACTCATGCAACTGACGACCACCTCTACAACAGTTATCCGAAGAAATAACCAACGCATTGTCTCAGAAGATGTCAAGAGAGCTTGTGGTGATAAGAGGTGTGATGGCAAGTTTACCATTTGGGCATTGATTGATGGAAGGAACAGCTTTGATGTATAGAAAGATGAGCAAATGGATTCCCTTACATATTAGGGTGTTGCTCAAGCAACTGATGTTATATGACTTCCTCACTCACATGGTCACCTAACAATGAAGTCACATGACAGGGGATGTGAGTGGGTTGTAAAACATTGATAAGAGATCTTTGAATATAGATGTTTCACTCAAGGGGCCTGAGACAGCAGATGACAGGATACTGATCACCTATTTCTAATGATCAAAGAGGTTAATCGATAACATGTGTTCCTCTCCAGGAGCTTGGGAATGTATAAAAGTGCTGTGTTTCCTGTATGTCATTGCTCATTGTATGAAAACTTTGCCATGGTTTTGTACGATGATGCCCATCTGCAGATGTAGAATTTAACTTCCAGAAAGAACAATTGTAATGACTTGTGCTTGACTATTGAGAAATTCCCATGACAGAGGTGACAACAGTGTCGGATGATCTACCCAGTGGAGTTAATACGTCACTTCCTGTCTCTGTCTGCTGCACCCGGCTGCTTCACCTCTCGCCTCAATAATGTGGAGGATTTGATGCTGTGCAGAGAACCTCCCTCTGTGTTGTGCATGCGTGAAAGGAAAACTCTGGGTAAACTCCATAGCCAATTCTCAGGATTTTACCCGGAGGTCATGTCTGAAAACGGCTCATGTAAGTATCAGGATGTTTGTATGAATGCTGATGTATGTTCATGAGTGTAGCTGTAAGCCAAACCCTTTCTGTGAGACTCACCCAAAATGCACACAAACAGATCATGCTCTCTTTCTCTCTGATTCATTTTCTATTTAAATAATTTGTGATGGTCTTTTTGTCTGTTTAGTGTTTTCTGTTCCATGTTTCCTATATGTGCTCTTTCTCCTTTTCTGTATTAGTTTGTGTGTTCATATTGTCTGTATCCACACATTGGGGAATAAATGGGAAACATTCCACATTTGAATTCTTTATTTGATTTGTTTAATCACCCACTGACCACTCTGCAACATATTTTTCACAAGTGATGATCTATTTCTCTTATACCATATAGTGCCTATATAATTTTAATACATTATCACTATGTTTTCATTACAGAAACCCATATAACTCTCTGGGGCCTTTTATGATGTGCTTCAGTTTTGTGATTTGCATTTATGTGACTCTACATCACACCCATTTCAAGGAAAATGTTGGACGGTTTACATCATATCTCACAAGGCTGTGATGGTGGAGGAAATTAAGATCATTATCGGATCCAATACCAGAGATGGAGCACGATGGCATGTTACCACCATCTGCTTCAGTCAGAGAAGGGATTGCTTTTTACCTTGAAGATACCCCTCCAGAATCTATATTTCCCATCTGTCTGTCTGTGTATGAAGAGCAGATCAGCAGCCATATCCTGGGACAGTTGCACCTTCACCTGAGTCACAGAAGTATGTAAAACCATTGGTTGTTTACCAGTAGGACTGAGAATAATATAGTGCAGCAGATTCTATTTTCAGCCTCAGCACACAAGCTCCGATTGCAGGGAGGGGTGAGGAAACACAAAGCTGGCTGAAGGTGGAACAGCTCTGTTACACACTTGGCTAGAATCCATCGACTCAGTTTAACTAATCAGCGTCCCGGTTAATGAGGAGAGATGACACCGCAGTCCCTTAACACAACATAGCGCTTCCAATCTCTTCACCAGACGGTAATGGGAAAAGTATAAGAGACAGCAGTGGGAGGTTGTGTCAGCAAACCGAGATAGTGACTAACTGCAGGAACAAGGGCGATCTGCAAGGAGGAGAGGAGTGGTCAAGGCATGACAGAGCAGTCTAAGAATAGGAGCGGACAGGACAAGGTGATAAAGGACAGGACAGTGGAAGGAGAGCCGGCAGAGGAGGGTAGGAGACGGGAGTAACGAGAGCAGAGGGCTGAGACGGGATTGGACAGGACGGGGTGGGAGAGAACAGGACTGAGTCATCATTATGGTAATAGAGAACTGTGGAGAGCAGCCGAGCCACGCTGACTCACTCAAATGCACTTTCAGTGAAACATGGAATGTCATAGCGCACCCCAGGGAGAGGATTATCAGTCCAAGGTTAGGAAATATACTCTGCACTTCATTTGCCTTTGGACCAGTTTCAGGCCAGCCCGGTTGTTAGAGTCCAGAAAGTGATCCTGTCAACAGTCATGTGCAGTAATGCAACTGTTTTTTCTACAGGAATAAACTTTCAGTTATAATGTTGTTCTATGTTCCTACAAGGGACATTATGCAGGCCTCTCCCTGAGCTAGTTGAAACCACAGACTCTTTTCTATATGGGAACCTTGTATAAGAGTTAATATGTTCAAATATTACATCAAAGGACTTAAATATGTTAAGACTCATTTGAAGGTTCAGTGTGTAAGATTTAGGTAAAAGGGATCTTTTGGCAGAAATTGAACATAATAGTAATAATCCTAGTGATGTTTTTACTAGTCTGTTTCATCTAAATTAAACAAATTGTTGTTTTCTTTACCCTAAAATGGGCCCTTACGATACATACTTTAAATTTACATCAGGAGCAGGTCTTATTTACAGTAACCCAAACTGAACAAACAAAACACCTTTTGGTGAGATGAGGTGAAGGGTTTTCAGCTGAAACATGCAACTTCGTCACTAGATATCACAAAATTCTTCACACTGGACCTTTTTTACGCAATGTCTGTCCGGCAAAATGAAGGGTTAGAATATGTTGGTTTACTGCTGCAGGTACTGAAATAGTTGGAGTGGACCGCTGACATTTGCAGAGTACATTGGAGTAAATGCATGATTTAATCGATTCCACACTATGTGTTTTGGGATTTGAAAAAGGCTAAAAGACAAGGCACCATCCTCAACCACACTACTCTTATGACAGCCCCTCATTAACAACGTCAGCACTTGGAAACATCCGACCCCTGACAGGTCTGCTGTCTCTAGTGACAGTTGCCGTTTCAGGGAAGGTTATTACAAAACTTATTTCATCTGCTTTTTTCTTGAAATAATGTGCTGTTCCAATTATTATTTAAACATCTAAGAATATTTAAGACCATTATTGAAAACTAGTGTAGTTCTAAACCTGCCTGTTTGGAGTTGCCTGTTCCCTTGTCCTTTGATAAAGCTCTGGGGTCTCATTTATAACCGTTGCGTACACACAAAACGAGGCCTGAAACGTGCGTACGCCACTTCTCACGCCAACGTTGGGATTTATAAAAGCAAACTTGACGGGAGAATTTGCGTATTTACATGCAAACTCTGACCCATGCGTACGAACGTTTTGGAGACGGGAAAGTGGCGATGCAGACGCGAGGTGGTGAACTGAAGCAGATTATTGATCCTATTCATCATTTACATTAAAACCAACAGCTTAGTTTGACTCGCGCGACATATCTGCTCCACACGAGTCTTTTAATTAAAAAATATAAGAAACAACTTACAGCGAATAACGTTCAGATTCGATTTAACCGCGGAGTTACAGAGCCGAGTCATTAATAGGTTAACACTGTGCGTGTATCATCAGATCACTGCAGTGAACGGGACTGTGCCATCAGGCGCACTGAGCGCACAGGAGATCACTTACAAGAAATGAGGAAACTTTCCAAATAATGTCCCAGAGTGGAGGTGAGGATCCACTGATGTGAGGGAATCGGTCCGATGCTTAAAATTAATAAATACTGCCGTGACACCGGTGCGGGGTTCTGCTCAATGTGTGAATGCGTATGGAAGGACGAGGAGGAAGCGAGTGTTCAGCGAGATGTGTGAGATATGTGATCTCACATATTGTGTTATCCACAGCAGCAGCGGCAGAGTATCAGTGTATTTTCTTTATTAGTGACATCACTGCTGTCCCATAAAGTTGCTCTTGACCTCCACTTCATTAACAAACACCTCGATGTCAGTGTCAGAAAGTTTCACTTACTCTTCACATCACTTGATGCCGTGACTCCGTCAGGACTCACTGGAAACCCATTGGTCAGCAGCATCATTTAAGCACCATTTATGGTGGAAAGTGGGCGTGTGGAGGGCGGATTTGGAGGCAGAACCCCGTACAAACGTTTCCAGGTGGACTGTGATTTATAAAGCGAACATTGCGTTCAGGTGTGTGCGAACGGTTTAATAAATCGGAATTGTCTTTTGCGTACACCATTTCCGGCTTTTGTACGTACGTACACTTTTAGTATGAATCCTACGCACTCTTTTATAAATGAGACCCCTGGAGCTGCATCTGAATTATTCCTTGTCATTAGTGAGTCCTCCTCAAACAGTCACTTTTATTTTTTTGTGCTGGATGTTGTGTGCAGCACTTTTGATAAACACTCCAAGATGCACAGTGAAGTCAGAAAACCATGACTTGTCCCAATTCTCCTCCCTTGGCCCAACCCCTAGATATAAAGTGCCCTTTACTGGGAGTGTTCTCTTCAAACGGAGCCACTGGGAAGTGGACTTGAAAATCTTTCCCTATAATTGGGACATCACTCGCTTCATCATCAGCAGCCAACCAACATTATGACAGTGACACATCTGACAACTGCAGGACAGACGGGATGGATTGATCCATTGTTTGTGGAATTAGTTGGTAGATGTATTTTCAGACATGCCATGAATGCAGCAGCCTGGTGTCTGTTCAACAAGATGGCTGTATCTGGAGTTTTTATATATCATCTGTCAGAGCACAAAAGTCAGACTTTTGGCAAATGGTGAAAGGCCAGAGGAAAACAGTGAAACTGAATAGGAAGCGGAGCCTTGTTTCAGCATCATCTGTGTGCAGCGAGAATTACAAAGATAATTTCATATTTCTGCAATCTCAGCTGAACCATCACCACTCTCTAATGAGCTGCTAATGAGTGTGAAACAGAGTGTGGAGTGCCAGATGCAGTGCCCCTTTAACCTAATAACTCATAATTGTTGTTCATACTGTAAATTACTACATTGCAAAAACTGAGGATAAGTAGCAATAAGATGTCTTAAGGACTTTGGTAGCCCACTTTGTGTATTAGCATACCTGATTTCTAAGCCGGATCTCCTCAAGTAGTTTGGTATCAGTGTGCTGCCCTGCACAGGAATAATGTAAATGCAAAGACATGTATTAGGCTAAATGGAAATCCAGGGATCATGCTACGAACACACAACATCAAACATACAATATGTAACTTTGGCCGCTAGGGGTCTTTTAATCAAAATACAGTAGTTTGATAAAGTCATAAAGAAGCATGGGATCATGGGATTTGTTGTCTTCACCGCCATTGCCGATTTACCTGATGTGAATCAGGTGTAATCATGTTCACAGAAGACTATAAAAGTATTATTCATATTATGCAGCAAACAACAATGGATAATGGCGAGCCATTAAGTGTGGTTAATACAAACAGTGGAACGAAAAGCAGCCCACTGCTAACTGGCTAGGTTTGTCATATGTTGCTGGCCCCAGACACTTGAGAGACAGGCAAAGCCACATGTAAACCAGTTATGATGCAATTAAAAGATGATCAACATGAAAAGTTGCGTTATCTTGAATAACACTGTGGATTTCTCTGTGTTTGAAAATTGTTGAACGTTAAAATATGTTCAGACTGTTATTAATTGTGACTTTCTTTTTCCAGGACTTTCTGTATTTGCTGCCATTTCTGTAATGTGTTGTGAAATTGATGTAGATGTTTTCTTACTTTGCTTGTGTTTTGTCAACTTGCATGTGTTTTCTTCAGTTGCAGTGCATTTACCTCTCTGGGCCACCGTAATATTCAGAGGCAACATAGTCTTTAACAGCAGCATAGTTATCAGGAGGTGGTGGACCCCAACACTAGGAAAGAGTTGCCCCCTTCATCAACCTGGCTCACAGCACAATTCTGCACACTCCTGCAAGTCTTGTTTTTGATAATCTTATTTTAGAGAGTTTTAAGCACAGGCAGTAATGTGTGAATACCAAACCTGACGAGCTTGAGCAGGATAAACAATAAACCTGATAAAATCAATAATATAAAATCAATAAAACCAATAAACCCGACCTATTCGGTGTATGATCGGGTTCAATCACGTTGGTTGGGCTTTCTAATTTTACTTTTCTGTACTAAAGAGAAATTAAGGCCTTGGGTCTGTCTTTGCTAATCTTCTTTCAGTCTTGGTCAGGTTGGGTCAGAAAATTTGAACAGGCCGTGGCGGTTCAGTCTCTTTTATTTGGATTCAGATACACTATCTGACATGTAAAATATGTGCTTAAAGGTCTCTTTAATTTTTTGCAGCTGTTTTTAAAGACAACATTATAAGAATTTGCCGTTTTTGTGAAAAACTGAAATGAAGTGGAATGAATGTGCAGCTGGTTCATGGTGGCACTGTAGATCCAGGTTATGGGATGCACCCAGAGTAGAACCAATGACCAAACCCAGGGATGCAACAGCCTTTCAACGATGTTGAGTTCTGATACACCCCTCAGCCTGGTGTTGAATTTCTCTTTAACTGGAACAATATATGGGGATTACTACTGGTGTTTGAATGCACCCATTTGATCCCTTCTGTGCAATAGGATAAACCCAACACAAGGGATTACATGCAGGTCTCTAAGTATGACCCTTGTCGTGTTGACAGTCATTACAGCTGTCGGGTCTGGCGGCTGTTGACCTTTTCAGAAATAACTTTTATCAAACCCTTTTGTGTGAGTCACTTCAGGACATTTAGTGGGATTTAACTCTGCTGGTGCTGTCATTTGCAGATGGAGGCCTCTTCTGTGAGAGTGTTAAGCTGCTGTGAGGGAAACATTGGCACAGACGCAGGCGGGTGGGAATAGGGGGCTGCTAACCCATACATAGTGCAAGGATTTGATGTCCTCACCTTATTATTTTTGACCTGGGCGCTTTTCTGGCATCAACATGACCGTGCAGGGGTCCCCATGGTGACCCCTGCATGGTCATGTTGATGCTAACACCAGCGGGAAGGCTACCTCTTTAGGTTCAATTAAGATGATACCTTCTTTAGAAAAAGCACATTTGTCCTTCAACCTGCTTCCAGTTATCCTGGGAGAAAGGCGAGCGCTGAGTTTTGCCATTTAAGACCAGAACCTGTTCATACCAAAAAAAGAAAAAATGTACTCGTGATCCGCTCTGGCTAAGCAACTGCAAACCTCTGATAAACATTAATGGCCTTTGTGTTGGTGTGACTGCCATTGATGGGAGCACCACCAGTGCATCCACCCACATTAAGAAGCATTTTAAGGGTTTACTTTGGCTGATAACTGTTGTGCAGTCTGAATAATTCTCAAAACCAGACTTCTTTCTGCTGTTTACTTGTTTGCCCCTTTGCCCTCTCATTTCACTCCTGATATATACGACGAACACTTCGGGGCTATTAATGTCACAACGTAATACACAAGGAGGAGATTGAGATTCAAGGTCAGGAGAATATGGAAGCAAACAAGAGTAACACTAGAGGAAATTTGAAGGTATCAAGTCTAGACCCTTTATGGTTTTTTAAGATACAGCACAAATTATTGTATAGTATTTGGAAGAGTGTGTTACTGAAGCTATCCATTGCCTTTTCTCCACTACTAAAGATATTGTTCTTCAAGCTATCACAGTCACAGTACGAGTACAAACACACATGCTTAGTCAGTAGGTAGCTATAAAGTCCCAGCAAGCTGGGAGAGCTTGTTGGGACTTTATAGAAATACTCACAAATGTTGCATTTTTCCCATTTATTAGGACTTACGAAAACAATTAATATGTTAGTTTCATATTGTTTCAATGTATTATGGTCATTTTTTTCACATCAACATAGAAAAATGTTGCTGGCATTTTTGCATGATAATATAATCCCCTATTTTTACATAATTTTATGTTGCATTCTGTGTCACGATATCTGTAAGTTATTTGACCACAAGGTTAATGCAGCTATGCATTATGTTTTCCAATCAGGCGAGTCATGTTAGCTCCACTTGACAAAGCACACAGTCCAACGTTCCAATTTGTGTTTTATTAACTCAACAGAATGGCAGAGCATAATTCACCAGCACAACTACAGAGTGTTCTATAATATGGTGATGTTACCAATGTATAATCAGTACGTTGACATGCACTTCAGCAGGAGAGACCTGTCTCCCTTAACTGAGGGTAATGGAGTTACAGAAATCTGTTCTCCTGTATAGATCGGATCAGTAGAAGGACAGAAATTACACCAAATACCCTGGACCGTTTGAACCCCCGGCAGAGAGCTAGTGCTGAGACGGCTGGGGCTGCTGAGGAGCCCTGTGGTCCCGGCCGTTCGTACTGCCAGTTCCTGTGATAGCCAGCTATTCATGCGCTGTGTCTGTGTGTGAGTCTGAGAGACAGCCGAGTGGCTGGAGAGCAAGGGGCACGTCTCTAAATGGTGACGTTATGGTAGTTAAGAGGTTTACTTTTTAGCATTTATTTGAGAATGAGTGCAGCTATCCGGATTCTCATTCACAAGGAGCAGCTGGTGACGTGAGGTCTGCCCACCTTTTTAATAGAGGGTGTTAACCTTTTCAAATATATATAAGAATACACCTTTATCAAGAGATGTCCCAAATGGTTGACCTTATGTAAGATTGAAACATTGGTGGCGTTATGAGCAATGATGAACCCATAAATGCAGAATTTTTTAGTGATAAAATAAATGTGATATTAAAACCAGCATTTATGTTTTTTATCAAACAACAGTCATATTATTTACATATGAACACATTTAAGTGTGGAGTATCTCTTTAATACAAATAAGGTTGGAAATAAGGTTGCACGGATAAAGAAAGTTTACAATACATAGATTTACAGGGTTACTACAGTGCACATGGACAGCGATTACCAACCTAACCTGGAATCCTCCTCAATTAATTTATAGAATAGAATAATTAGAAAACCGTGTGTGTCTGTTGATTAAAATGTATTGAAGCCTGATGATAATGGGTTGTAGTATAAGTACATATTGTATAAGAGATCTAAAGTAACCAGCTTCAGATCGAAACCTCAGCCCTGTGTCCTCAAAGAGCTCTCAAAAAGCCAATCCATTAAGCATGAAAGAAGAGAAAAAGCACCCATCACCTTCAAGAAAGGCAGGCGTGACAAGAGGCGATCAATATGAGACAAATGGCATTGGAGCAGGCCCCTCAGATCACCCTCCTTTTTAACAAATGAGCCCGGCTTTGTGGAACAGACAGTGAAAACAAATACTCCACCTTCTGCCTCGGGCTCTGCAATTTTGGAGGTAAGTGACATTCTGCCGAATGAGCGGAGACAAAACAAAAGAACAGAGGATAAATGTGTTGCCGCATGCAAGAGAGAGCGTGGCATGCTCTAAGCTGGATGTAGCTGCACACAGGAGGTGGTAATGTCGAAGAGAAGGGGATTTTTTTTAGATGCAATATCTACAGTGAAGAATTCTTTCACTCTGGGCAGAAAAAAAACAATAATCCCGTTAAGATTAAGTTATTGGTGCTATATTATAAGTGCTATATTTTCAAAAAAGAATGGAGATTTCAAGAAAAAAGTCACGGCAATACAAGAATGAAGTTGTAATAGTACATGATTAATATTGTTTTATTACATGAATAAAGTCGTAATATGAGAAGGAAGTTGTGATATGAGAAAAAAAAGTCATAATAATCCAAGATTAACATTGTTGTAATTTTTTAGGACACAAGCAGCAAGGAGAACTTCTGCTCACCAGAGTTCCACTCCTTTAGGATCTAAAATATTGATCACCAATCTAATTGTTTCTGAAAAAACTATGAATCCCCTCCGATGACACAGATGAAACCAACAATAACCTCACAGTCGACCACTACCAAACATATACCCCTTCCACAACAAAGTTTCCAGTTTGTGTCGATCTTATGCGGCTGGATGTTTACTGCCTGTATACCTGCCGCCAACTTGTCCACGCATCTACATGTAAGCCTGTTTATTTATCATTAGACTATCTTCACTGAATGGGCCTGGGGTTGTGTTTGCATTTGTTTCCAGCAGGGTGACAATACACCTGTAGGGTATCTTGCCTGTAGGGACGACAAAGTGAAGACACAACCATGCTTGAGGTTGTACACATTAGCTAGTTTGTACAATACATATATAAAGACTCAACAGCTTCTTAGTTGTGTTGAGTCAGCACAAACGGCAACTAGGGATTGGAATTGGCAATATATAGACATATAATATCTTTGCAAAAATTAAATTGGCATTATAGTGAGTAGAAAACTGGGCCTGATTACCCAGGGTTCCATTTGGCGAGGTCCATTAAAAAACCTGAATTGTGTGCGTGAATATGCAGTAGTCCACCACAGTGTTTGTTTTTGGTTGTGTTGGCTGAAAGTTGTTTTTGCGTTTGCTTATATAATTGGTTGTGTTGTGTGTTTTTCCATCTCGACTTGTTTTAAATCTGTTTGTTTTGTTTACGTGGACTTGTAAGACTAAGCAGACATGCCCAACCAATGATAGTCTATTTGTGAGGATTGTGTTTTGGTGTGGTGTTGTGGTTGTTGTGTCTCCTCCCTCCTTTCTGTTTTGCTCCCTGTGTGTTGTGTGTGGCAGGGGGCATGGCTGGCTCCTGCTGCAGCGGACCAGGCACACCTGCTCCCAATTTCATCTCATCATCCCCTCCATAAGAATCTGGTCGTCTCACCACTTCGGCACCAGATTATTCCGTCTACTATGGTAGCAGTGCGCAGCAGTACTCTCGACTTTCTTGTCATATGGATGGATCTCTAACCCTTGTGTTTTCCTTCACCCAGAACATTGGTGTGCCTCATCGCTCGGCTCCCTGCCGCTCCAGCCTGCATCCACCTCTCCTGCCAATAAACTCTGTTCATTTACTACCAACTACTTTTCGTGTCTGCTCTGGGGTCCGAACCTGAACTAAACCTTAACACTATTTGCTAACAGTTTTTGTTGAAACAAACTACTTCCAATATTTGCTTTAAGCAAAGTAACACTTGCTGCTTCGAGGTATGTATTTATGTGCAGATGTTGACACCAAGCAGGAAAGGGAAAACGAATGTGAATCGAAAAGGAATACCTTCAAAAAATCATGTAAAGTCACCTAATAACTTAAATAAAAACCTAATAAAAACAATAATTAAACCCAGAATTGCTCAACCCTGGAAAGTACCAACTATAAAAAAAATACAATTTCTTAAATTTCTTGGACTGCAAAGCAGCACTGGGCGGGCCCGAGCACATGCATTTTGAAGCGTTGCATGCGTTTTCCCTGAAAAAATTAAATAATGACTGAGGAAATATTGACACATAGAGCTGTTCAGGCTTGGAATCTGATCATGACACAGAAGTTTGGTGGTGATACGACAATGCACAGTGGAGTTATGACAACATTGTCTCCTTTGGAAAAGGTGAACCTTCGCCGTACCTCAATATTTACACGGTTTAAGGAAATGTCCCAATTCTGAGAGAAAGAGAGACGTCACCTTTGCAAGACATAAAGATTCCTTTGATCTTTGACCTCAGGAGTGGAGTTGTTTGTTTACGGCTCAGCATCAAAGGATACATGGTCCATGTATGTCCGCGTTGGCGTCCAACCTCTGCTGCTCAGGTAACGAGCCAGTTTTGAGAATGTAAGAAGTATAAAGTACAGATATTTGTGCTCAAATGTAGCGAGTAAAAGTAAAAAGTCTTTAGGAAAATAAATACTCAAGTTAAGTACAGATACGTGAAAAATCTACTTAAGTACAGTAACCAAGTATTTCTACTTCGTTACTTCCCACCACTGCTGAAATGTCATCATCAATGACCACTTTTAGATGTTTCCTCAGTTTGAAAAATCTGTCACGGTTGATTGAGTTGGCGTAAGGCATTGCTCCAGAACATCCTAATACGTGGGTAAGGCACGCAAGACATCATAATTGATGCTCCAAAAAAAGATATTTCTCATCAAATGATGTGTTGAGAGATCAAACACTGATAGCTAGTGACACAGCATTTGTGCAGTTTGGAATGAGTTTCATCAACTCTGTGTCAATGTACTGCGCCGCATAATCCAGTGGCTGCCAATCTTCTAGCCTTTGCAGACTTTCATCTTCAGCTTCAAACTGAACTAACTCTGGAGTAAATACAGCAGATTTTCAGCGCTCTCCATGTCCATCTCTGCTAGGTCCTGAGGACGGGCAAATTAAAAACAAACATAAACTGTTTGACAGAAGGATGACATCCCGATTAGATGACTAGTTTCGTTGCTCCTGTCCAATCTCTGTGGGTGTCTAGCTGCAGTTTCTCTGCCGTCCTTTACACAAGCCCGATATGATCTGTGCTGTCACTCAGACGGTGTGACTCCTATGGAAGCGGCAGTCAGGTGATTGACGGAGAACAAACTACATTACTTGGGAGCTAAACAGCATGTTAACAGACAGCACATGCTTCCAGGTGGTACAGACACGGACATAAACCTAATCTCATCAGCCAGTCCCTCGGCTTGCTTGTGGTAAATTAGCACAGGGACATTCGATGTGATGTGTTGATAGGCTTATTTGTCACTTTAATGAGGTTGGACGCTGGAAATTTGTGAACTTTGTTCTCGGTGTCGCCTGCAAGCTCTCTTGTTCACACTTTTGTCGTTTCTCTTTATCTGTTGCGTCTCTGCAGATTTGAAAGACTAATGCTGCTGAGAGGTGTTGAGGTTTCAATCCATATCTACTTTTAAAGTGGTGACAGTCGCAGAGTTAATCAGGAAACTGGTCGACACGTGACTAAAATTGATACAGATCAACCAAAAAAGAATAAATCATGCACTAATTTGATCACATATAAAAGCTATTTAACATGTTAAAGCCCTCTAATTGACTACCTCTCTATAGCATCTGCTACTGATGCCCAGAGGGCCAGCAAACACCACCTATCTTCCAACAACACCGTCTCATAATGGACTTTTAATGGTAGTATAATAGGTTTTATGGAGTAATGAATTCACTGTAATTGTTGCCTTGGGTGGCAAGAAAACAGCAGCACAGTATAGGAAACATTTCAACTGGTTTCTGATCCCAGTCGCATTCGTGGTCTAACTTCTACAGCAGTATACACAGAAAAGCTGGGTGTAGTGTTGAGTGTATATCATATATAGACATCCGTATACATTTACAATGACCACACTGAGGTTGTATGCCTTCAACAACCAGTGCAGTTTCCGTGTACATATTTTGTCTTACATTTTTTTCCAGATTAATATAAGGTCCCTGTGACCTTGGGCCACTAAAAAGTAATCACTTTATCAACAATTTAAGAAATTACCTCAAGATATCAAACTCAAGAGGCCAAAAAAATTGTTTTTGAGGCCACCATGACGTTGACCACCGAAATTGAATCAGTTAATTAATGAGTCCAGGTGAACTTTTGTGCCAAATTTGAAATAATTCCCCTGAGATGTTCTTGGGATAATACATTCACAAGGCAAAACATCTATTTGAGAAGTAACAGTGACCTTTCCCCACCAACTTCAACTCAGGTCATCCATGATGAAATTAGATTGAATGTTTGTGCAACAAGTTATGATTTTCCCTTGGGCAGGGCGGAGGCATACAAGTATTTATTAACAATAATTTAATATTAAAGCACGGAGGTCATCTTATTAAGAAAATATCTTCCATTATCAAAACTGGTGAAATGCTGCTGTGGACAGGCATCCAAAAGGGTTTCGGGTGAGCAATCTGAAAGAAATACATTAATTTTCTCCGTAAAGACACAGTAATGGTCCCACTGCTTAACATTAATAGCTGCAAATGATCTTTTTAATTTTCTGTAGATAATAAACCAGTCTATAATCAGTGTTGGGAAGGATACTTTCAAAATGTATTTCGTTACAGAATACAGAATACATGCCCAAAAATGTAATCTGTAACGTATTCCATTACATTAACTAATCTGAGTAACGTATTCTGAATACTTGGAATACTTCCGGTTTGTATTGCATTTTTTTAAGTGTATGATTGCGGCGTTGTTATAGTCAGTGGAGCAGCAGCAGTTTAAACTCTCTCTCCGCCGATGCGGCGGGCCAGCTGGATGTCCGGCTCCCATCCACTCCCACCTCTGTGCCGGTCCCAACGGAGGCTGAAGTGCAGCGCCACAGCAAGGCTGCCTCGCGTCGTGCAGCGATCGTTTCGGCGTCGAGTCTATTTTTGTTTGCGCTTGACGCGACCGTATCGCTCCAGGAAACACACTGAAAAATGATTTTAAACGATATTGATGACATATTTTATATGATATAAATGATAAAGTATGGATCCCATAGTTTAAATTCCCCTTCTGTTGTCCTGGAGTTTTAATTTTACCAATATTACCAATCACATTATTACATGCCCCCCTCTGCCCCTCCATACAGACACACAAGCAGTCATAAAGATAAAAAGAGAGGGGGGGCCCTCCCCATTGGCTTGAGTGGAGAATACGTAATTTACCCTCGACACCCGACATTGAACGGAGCAAACAGCGGAGAAGTTCTTGAAGATGGATGACATTAAATTGGGACGCTGTTGCAGTTAATGTTGGAGCAACAAGTGAACATATGCTTTTATACTACTGGGTCAACGGGTGATATTATAAGCGCTGCCCGGCGCTTCAGCGTCCGGTGTGAACCCGGCGTGCCTCGCTGGTCTCCTGCTGAGCCATGACAGCGGAGCTCTTGGAGCGCAGGTCGGTCTTCTCTCACCAGGCGCTGGAAGGGCAGCTTGCGGATCAGCAGCTCCGTAGATTTCTGGTAGCGACGGAACTCTCTCAGAGCCTCGGTCCCGGGCCTGAAACGGTCCCGAGCCGGTCGCGGTGAGGCTTCTTCACGCCGCCGGGGGCCGGGCGCTCTTACGGCAGCCCTGGTCTCAAGCTGCTTCCTGGGGGCTTTGCCTCCGGTGGATTTACGAGAGAGTGAATAAACTCGTGAAACAGAGAAGTACCGTCATGTAATCCACTTATTTCAACAATGTAACTGTATTCTGAATACCATCTATTTAATTTGTAACTGTAACGGAATACAGTTACTCATAATTTGTATTCTAAATACGTAACGCCGTTACATGTATTCCGTTACTCCCCAACACTGTCTATAATTTTGCCCATCATTTTAATCAGACACACTCAAGAGGCTGTTATGAGACTAAATTTTAATTTGCTTTTGCGGTCAATATGTGACGGGTTTAATGCACACATGCACGAGCCCGCTCGCGCACTTGCATACACACAAAAGCACACTGCAAAGCAATAAACAATAAATACCAGATCGAGCCGCAGAACTGATCATTTTTCAAATTGTGTTTTGGAACAGAGAGCTATAGTGGTTAACAGCCCATGCTGTTAATCAAACTAACAGAAGCTTGTCACCCTTAGTTAGTTCTAATACAATACAACTTATGTTATTATAATGTCAGGCCAAATTGGAGAATTGCACTCAAGCAGAAATATCATAGTCTTTGCAGCAGCAGCACAGCACCATGGCGTCTCATGTTAGTGTCTCGTACCAGGTTGGTGGGTCCTGATTAGAGCAGTGCTGGTTTCCGCACTGACTCTGTTAATCCATGTGATGAGACAGATGCCGCGTGAGCTGATTATGTATTCCCAATGGTGAAAGAACCCATTCAGCGGAGCCTGCAGGGGTTGAAGTGGTAACCTGCTTCGGCTTCAGTAGCAGGATTTGGCCACAGATAATTTCAACAGGGATTATAGCCATTTTTTCATGTTTTTTTGGGGGGGGAGGTTATCCCTAATACACAAAGTGATATTTCCATAAAGTGATGCTACTGCTGGAGTGTTGTAGTATATGTGTGGAATTACTGAGATGAACACTAGAATTAAAGAATATGCAGCTAAACGTAATTTTTTTTTCTTTTACTGTAAATTGTCTGTAGCCATTTTAAACTTCACTAAAAACGTCGTAAAGCTCTTCTATTGCTGTAAAAATATTGCAGTGATCAGAGCATAACGCAGCCTTGAGTGAACAAGAGAATAACTCCACTGGGAGAAATAGTATATGGCAAGACAGGCATTGCTGATATTATAAATTAAAAAAACAAACAAGACTTCTATTGGATATGGATATGCAGTCTGGAGTGGGTGTCTGCTCTGAGACACAATTGAAAATTGACTGTGTAACTGAGAGATGACCGACTGTTCACTCATCTGGTTAATGGAGAAACGGGTTGTTTTTTCTAGCTGGCTGCTTCATTTTCACAAAACAAGGGATAAGCTTCGTTGGGTTGAACCATTCTGTTGCATGAAGGAGATCCACCTCTCTACACAATTCTGAATGTATTCAAATACAGTGAATACACTATACATAATATTAGAGTTAGATGCAACAGCAGCTGGAACTGTCCTTATCCTATGCAGACATACACTATTCATACATTTTTACTGAATGAATAATTAATAAATGTCACACAGTCTGAGTTCTCCTTAATTGAATTGATATGATAAATATATGATGGTAATCTTCAAGTACATAATAATAGTATCTTTATTATTGCTAAAATATTAGATATTTGCTCTAATAACATGCGCAAAGCTGGAAATACTGCAGTAAAACCTGATTACCATGCTGTTCACAGAAGTGACCAACAGCAGAAACTACTGTGATTGAGCATATTTCTAGTAGTTATCTGTACATGTGCAGAAAAACTGTCACTAGTTAGACAGCTTTGAGAAGAGTCATACAATGCAATCGTATCTTAATATGTATACATTTTTTTTAAATTGTCAATTGTATATATTTAAAAAGAAGTTTTGCAAATGATGTAATGCTTAATCCCTTGGCACACAAGCACCACATTAACATAAATAGCAGGACTTTGAAAATAATCTGCAAGAAACTACTTGTTTTTTTTTATAGTTTCTCAAAAAAATAAATAAGACTGTTAATTAACTTTGTAGCATTTAGAAGTGGAACTTCCACTGCATGAAAAGAAGCGTTTGTGTCAATCTGTGTCGCAGAGAAGTGTTGGCACATCCTTCGGTTAACGACTTTCACACGTATCTGCAGGCAGCAAAGGAAACGCTCAGGGTTCCTGCAGTTGTCAAGCCTGTGAGCTGTTGAGATTTGACCCCCCCTGCTCCAACTCCTAGAGGACGCTTTCACATGCAAATGACAATGCTCTGAGCTTCACAAATGCAAATCAGTTTCCCTGAGAGCAGATAACACCAATGTGTAAGAGGCACCAACAAACTATCTGGCTGAGTAAACCAGGCTTAAAATAAATATTAAACCTGAAATTTTAAATTGTTCTTAAGTAAGTAAGTGTGCTATAATGAATTTTATTGTATACCACGAACGAAGGTCAATGCAGTCAAAAGAAATGAAACAATGCACTTTATTTCAAATTTTTATTGTCATCCAATCCTAAATCTCAACAACTGTACAGAGTGGCATGATTACAGTCACTTTTTCAATTGTGCTGGTTAAATGCACAGAGGAAGTGTAAACCACACCTCTACCAGCAAATAAATGATGCTGGGTATGATCATCTGTGTCCTGTAAGCTCCAAACTTCTACTGGCTTTCCATAAAAATATCTGTCCTCCCAAAATACTGGCATCAAATTCACATGTCAATGGCAAACTAAGCTGTTCCATGAATTATAAATGGTACCTTTTCACCACTACTTTCAAAATTGCTATGAAACATTCATTGATTTAATGATTTATTTTTTCAGTGTAATATTTAATCCCCCATGGACTGCACAGTGACAAAACACAGCAGCCGGCTGTTTGGATACAACATACATCTCCACTCAGTTTGATTATTATTTTAAATATAAAGGAGACACAATATAGAGCTTAAATTCCTTCATAATTTGAACTTCAATTGTCTAATTGTTGTTATTAAACTTTCTCAGTATTCCATTCAAACAGTCAACACTTTTATCCAAAGCGACTTACGATAAGTGCATTCAACTATAAGGTTACGAACACAGAACAGCGTGAATCATGTGTGTAAATGTACTAAACACCACAAAAAATAAACCTGGCCTCAGTCAAATACTTATCCCATGAAGTAACCGCTGCTCACGTCACCCGCTCGCGTCATCAGCTGATGGACTCGTCCAATCAGAGCCTCGTAAACGCCGTGCAGCAGCGTCGAGTGTCCCGCAGACAGGAAGCGGGTCGTGTTTAGCTTGTCCCGTACGAGTGACTCTGTCTTCGGGGTAAATAACTTGCTGAAGTCGACACGACGCTGTTCCCTGGAGGAGAAGATGAGTGCGTGTGGAGGCAGAGCCGCGGGCCCGGTGTGGACGAGTCGAGGCGGAGAAGACGGGCGCACAGTCCCTGAGTTACGGTGAGCTAGAGACGCCATGCTAACCACTAAGCTAACCCTACATCTGAAAGCATGTCCGCCACTCTTTGGGATAGCGAGAAAGTTGCTAAAATACGAATACAGCATCGAGTGCTGGAGCAGATCTAGTGCATGTGTAAATATGTATGAATTACTTAGATGTAACAGTTTGTTCTCGTTAAGTTTTTTCATCAACGTGACTTTTTTTCTGTATGTTTTCACAGCCTCAGCCCCCCCCCCCCCCACACACACACACACACAAACAAAGAGGCGTTAGGCTGAGACGCTGAAAGTCCGGATTTAAAGTGCAGAAAATTAAGCCATTGAATGTAAGTAACTGTTTATGAATTGTTTTGGTGTTTTTTTGCTGTGGATCTTCCAACGGTGATGCAGCGCGGCTATTTCCGTTTATTAATAAAGTCATGTTACATGTGTTGTTTTCCAGCTGCCTGTCCATGACGTACAAAGACACACTATGAGCCAGTATGATCCGACCAGACCTTACATCAGCATTGAGGAGTTGTCGGAGAAGAAAGAGGGTAAGGTTATATTCATTAAATAATTTTCCAGTTACATGTAAAGGTGTATGTTGTAATTGAACTGTGCTAATTTTACTGAATGTGTTTACAGCTGATTGAAGCGGGACAGATGACATGGATCCATCCTTCCACAGCCAGGAGCGCACCGACCTGTGTGCCACACTTCATATAAGACTGGAAGCTACACTGATCTCACAGCTACACACCACAGACGTCTACACACTGGAGAAGAGTCCCACAAAGAAGTCATGACCCAGAGGCTGCAGAGAAACATTTCAAGCCTCATCTGAGTTTTTGTACAATATTTTTGCTGTATGTAAATAAAGCTTTCACTCCACATATACCTTGTTCACATTTGTTCCCTGTACAATATGTTCACCTATAACATCAAGCATCACATGAATGTTTAGTTTTAATTAACTGCAGTGCTTTTGGTAAAGGCTTCCTTATAAATAATAATAAATATTAATATATACATTTTTATTATAAATATTGTGTGGGAGGGGCTTACCCCACGTGCGGAATGCTGTGACCCCACGTGTGCACTGCAATGACCCATAAGGTGACCAATAGCAACACTTCTACCAACCAATCACGAGTGACATTAGTTTCAAGGGTCTGTGGTTTCCTCCAATGGTGAGTAGAGAGAGGTTCTAGCCAGCGGCTGGACTCCGATTCATATGCTAATTAGATCACACGTCGCGATCGGTCCGCGAGGCTCAGGAGCCCCGCCCACGGCTGTCTCCTTTGTTCTCCAAATCCCCCTTAAGATCCGCAAACGCCGATAGACCCACCTTGTCTTCACTGGCGAACGCCGAGGTAACATCATGGAAACAGTTGGTTACAGCAGGGGATTAGGCCTGTCCGTAGAGGTTCACTGTGACAATAATACTGCTTTTCGTCTAGTGTTCAATGAGCACATGTTCATTCTCAGTCTAGTATTATGACTTATTTCTCAATAAATTACAACTCCATTTTCATTTTGAAATCTGATAATGGTGACGTATATTCTGGTCGGCCGAGAGGTCGCCGTGTTGTTGTAGAAGTTGATGATGAAGGGAAGGACCGCGGACCCAGTACTTACAAGTAAAATGATGTTTATTAAACAAAGTAGTACAGGTCAGGACGAGCTCTAGAGACTCGGAGAAATCACACAGCCAAATGGTGAAGTCTGAAGTCTCCCTGCAGTGCAAGAAGTTTTATAGGTTGGAGGTGGGACCCCAAACCTAGAGATAACATTACATCACACAACAGGGTCTTCAGCCTAAATAAGGACATGTTTAGTATCTTGTAGTGTAAGGCGTCTTCATTGTACAGGTCGAAAGTATTCTCTGGGGGAGAGAGTTAACGCATACATTCCATACCATCTGGGATAGTGTTTAACGAGGGTAAGAGTTTGAGAATCAACACTGAAGATGGTAACATGTCATCGTGGTTTATGACCATGTTCAAAAGAGTTATTTTAGCTAAAATACACCACATATTCCCCCCTTCGAGACTAGATACGGTCTCGAAAACATACAGGTGTATAATTCCAATAATAAAGCAACTGTGCTTAGGAGTATAGTTGTGAGAGCGAAAAACCCAGTCTGGCAGCTATCTTTCTTGATATTATCCATCAAACAATCTAGACAGGAAAATTCTCTCACGGCCCTCTGCCTAGGAGACCATATATAGTACTCCTATATCACTGAAATGAGGTTTTTAGCAAATTGTGTAAGGAATGTCTTTAAGCAAATACATATGGAACTCTCAATAAATAAAAACAAAATAATGTCCAAGGTCAGGCTGGTCATCCCATTGGACCCTCAATGGACATTTCCCTGCCTAGCCCCACTGTCCCTAAGCGTCAAGAAAATAAAGAAAACATCTGAGGTCCCAGTATATTTACCTAATAACAGAAAACATCATTTTTCCCGGTATTTAACACACAAAGAATATAATTCACTTTTAATATTAGTCATGCAATATATGTAAAACATAAGAATGTATATCAATGCAGTTTCTCAGCAGCATTGACTCTCAGTTGTAGTATCGATGACGTCTTGAATCTGGATGTTGTATCGATGTCCAGAGTCTTTCAGTCCATTTGTATTGTTCATGTTGAAAGTGTTTGAATCCATTCAACACATCAGAGTCCCTGAACACCCTCATAGTGATCGTCCCCCAATATGTTCTAGAATGAAAGAAAAGAAAACCAGTATATTTGCATACAAAACAGATTAAAACATCAATACAGATTAACATTCTATAAGTAAATGAGAAATTGTAAGTCACATTTTCCATTTCCCCCCTGGAAACACATCACTAATGCAATAAGAAACTATGAAATAACTAAGGATTTGTAGAGCATCCAGCGTTTTCCGACAGGCCAAACGCATCTCCTATAGGCTTTTGTGAATATTCTTCACACACCAACAAGATCAAGTTTCACTGCTACAGGTCTCCTATTGCCTGCATGATGTGGGAGTAGCACTGATGTCATGTAGCCCCCCTTTCTCATGAACTGCCTGTGTTGGAGGCCAGTCAGGGCCTGCATGAAGTCAGGGTAAAGTGTTCTTCCTGGTGTTATCTCTAATGATTTTTAAACTTCTTTTAATGCCTGGTCGTAAATAGCACTGACATAGACGTTAGAAGTGTCACTTTCTCACAAACCAATATTGTCTATCTTTATCAATTTGAATGCTGAAAAATGCATTTACCAGATCAACACAAGAGAATCATTCCTAAAGGATTGTTTCAAGATTTGGAACAGACAAAGCACACTGTTGTACTGCGACGTTGACAACTTAGAAACCTTGGATGAATCGCAAATCATGTCATCAATGATTAGTGAAGAATTTTGTTTGGCACTTCCACCAGACAGCTGTCTGGCGCACAGTTTATTGTACACTCCAATCTACACATAGCATCTCTTCCCAAAAGTGCAATAGGTGTATGTTCTGATACTAATATGGGTATTTTAATTTTCTGATTTTTGTAGCAGAGCTCAATTGGTTCTGTAAGAGCTATCAGCTGTTTTATTCCCTCAAACCCGATTGTCCCTATCCATTGACCGGACATGGGGAGATGTATAACATCTACAGGCCGAATACAGGTAAAAGCAGCTCCGCTATCCAGCATCACTTTCAATGGTCGATTATTTACTTTCACCTCTATTGTTGGATCTCTCTCCGGCCCAGATACTATCAGTTGACACCCCCCTTCGAGTCTTCAGGACACCTCTAGAATCCTGGTTTTGGGCCCCTGTAAGGGTTCAACGGTCCCCTCTACGGGCCATGGTCGGTCAATTTCAGGCCAGCGTTTATTCCATTTTTCAGATATGTTTGCGATGCCTTTAACTAAAGGATTATTTTTCTGTACTACATCAACAGGAGTAATTACTTTTGGACTTTTAGTGTCCTTTTTCCCCATAGTAGCAGCTTCCTTTTGTTCCCTTATTGTAAATTAAAAATGTAATAGCTAAGATTTGAAGCTACTTAAAGCTATTCAGATTACTCCTCCCCCCTTTGTTGTTTTCAATCAATAAATCAACAAATCAACCAACAAATCCATTCATTCATGTAGTAAAACCACTAATTCACCACAACTGATAAAAATGAAATTGACTTCCCAACTCTAAAGGAATCAAAAGCTCATTAATGTTATATCAGAACTTAAAATCCGCTTATAATGTTTGACAAAAAGATCACGCGCTCCCACAAGTGACTGACTGTCACCAAATGTGCTCCATCACAGCTAAGATCAGAATGAAACACGCACAAATAATGAAACTCACATTTGCAACTTCTCAGCGGGAGTTAAGACCAAACAATCCTATTCCATTAATTAATTAAATGTATAGACTGGTCAGTCCATTGCCAATCCTCATATCTTGTTTTTCGGTTTAACTGACTAAAGCATTTAGTATTGCATGTGTATGTAAACAGATGATGTGCTCTATTAATATTCTTATAATAGCTCACAAATGAAAGCAGGTTAAAATGTGTATCAGCAATAATAACTATAAGTGAGAACACATACAAATATGTAAATGCAGTTTTTTTTTCTATAGAGTTTGTGTATCAACTGTACCCCCCTTGATCAGACTGGAGCCAGGAGCTGCACATGCAGATGTCAGCAAGCCTCAGGCCGTGTTGCAGCAGCCAGTTGTCTTCTCATCTGTCCACCTCAATTCCCACTCATCATAAGGGAAAAGAAACAGACAATGATTAAGTATCTTTATGAAACCATCAGGTCCTTTCAACAGCATCATAGGTGATTCAATATGATTATCAGTTTTAGTGTCGTATTAGGTCCTTCACATGCAGTCCATATTAGGACTATTTAGATCAGTTCCATTTTCCAAATCTTATTTTTTCATTTACTTATGTAAAGAAATTCTTCATTTTAAGCATTAGTTACCATAAGTCTTCAATCAATCTCCAAAACGCTGTTGTAAGGAGCAAAATAACAAAACTAGTAATATAATCATCATCATAATAATGTAACACCCTCTATCCAATAATCCATTCAGTTCTTTGGAGGGAGAACAAGCAATAAAAAGGATCCGACAGCTTTCAGTTCATGCATAGTTCAGACCACCAAACCAGTCCGGGTCATAAACCATATAGATTGTTTGTATATGCAACTGGAAAGAGATCGTAAAACCGAGTCATAAACTATTTGGACAGTTTACATAGGCATGTGGATCCAGTTAATTTTTTCTATACATTGAGTCATATTTATCAAAGATGTATCAACTATAATACTGTTGGAGAAAACAAACTGCTGTTATTGTGGACACAGTTATGCGCCTTTGTTAACCAATGTTGTAAAAATTTCAGCCAACATCCTTTCTAAACATGATTCATCCCATGCGTTAACTTTTATTATCAGAGAAAATGTGAGACAAAGAGTGACTGGCTAGTCGCTGTTTTTGCTGCTGAACTCGCGCTGGGCGTTATTAAAAGTGTGAACATCACACTTGCACAAGTAATCTGCCAGCACTCAAGTCAACAGATTTTTTTTTTTCTTCTTCAAATACCAGTCATAATTTCATACCATGCATCATTAATGTAAAATTTGGTTTAGTTCCCTCTGATAATATCTTTAAGTTCTCAATATTTTATTATTTATTCACAGCTGTATTAAAAACTCAACAGTCCTTTCGTAAACCAATTTAACTGTTTGATCCTCTGTCTGTACACGTGTCATTCCCAGTGAGGAAAAACAGATATGTTATTCTTATTTTATGCCAACCCTTAATGTAGCTTTATAACAGTCTTGAAATCAGCACATTTGCATTGTCTAGTCAATGCAAACAACTTCCATTATTTAAAGTCCAAAAATGTCAAATTAAACCCAATTTGTTCCCAAAGTGAACCCATAACTAAGTATTGTTGAAGTTAATGAAAACCAAATGAAAATAAAAAGTTCAAGCGGTAAAAGATTTTTATAGAACTACAGCTATATCCAATCTAGCTGGTTTAAACAAGCAATTTTATTTCCTTATACTGTCTGCACAGTCTCGCTTTATCATAAAGAAACAAACAAACAAATTATAATTTTTAGCTTAAACTATTAAAAGAATTTTTTTCTTAAAATCTTGTGACTTTTTCCTGTGTCTCACAGAAGGGTGTAATTTACAGAGGTGAGACCTCAAAGATCTCCCCTCATGTCACTGCACTAAAGTTTTAAAAGATTTATATTCCTCCTGCTATCTCTTTCCTGAACAGATGCCTTCTCTCAGGGGAACTGAGAAGAGGCCTCTTTCAGTGATTTTTGTTTAATTTAGCCAACAATGTTGTTTTCCTAATTTTAAACCCCGACTTGTTCAACAGTCAAAGTTCCTTTAATATTTTAAACAGATGTTAAAGTTGTCTGATTACTTTAAACAGCTCTCTCTCCTCTTTGTTTTGAGAGTCTATGTAGATCTCTATTGCAAAGCGCATAAGTGTAATTCCTGTTATTTGTTAAAGGAGTTCCTAAAACTCTCACCCCACACTTTATTTAATCTATTTCTTATTACACGAGAGAGAAAGAGAGAGAGAGAGTTCTTTAAAATGTGACCCTCAAGAGAATGTAAATCACAGTGACAATTCCCCTCATGTTCCTAAAACTCCCCTCCTTGCTCCAACTTGGAGGGGTGCAGAGGGAATGTTTACACAGGAGTAACACACAGACACACCAAAAGGTGGGGGCTGTAGTAGCAGGGGAGGCAGACTCCCGTCGCTAATTATTTTATTTAATATAAAGAGCAAAATGTCTGTCCTTATAGTTTACCAAATTCCCCATTTGTAATCACAACATATATATATATTTAATCAATCATAAGACCTTTTGTTAATTCAGACCAAACAGATCAGCTCCTGCTGCACTTATCTTTTCTCACACAGCCATGTCCTCATTCATTATACACACACACCAGCACATGGAGAAAGTTGGAACCAGTGAAGGGAATGAATGGTTATATTTATTAAGTCCCCCTAACGAGACTCATCATGTCATTACGTCCTCTTATAAGGGAGGTTCATAGTTCATAAGTCCCCTTAAAAGAGGCTCATTGAGTTGTTACGAGGCTCATGTTTTTATAGTCCTCTCATATATTTTATTCAATCATATTTTGTCAATTCTGGCCAGAAAACAACAAAATACACACACACACATCCAGAACAACACTGAAAATTTCAACTCACACAGCTCGAGCACAGCAATGAACACAATCTTCTCATACACACACATCCAAAAGACAACACTGCAGATTAGACTCACACAGACAGAGATCTCATTTTTGCCACGAATTCTAGCTAGTCAGCCGCTTTTTGTTAATTTCTGCTACCCAATGAGATGAAAATATCCGGGTGACTGGCTTCTTCCGACGCAATTCGTCAATAATGTCAGAGCGGGAGCATATTACACGGATGTATATTTCTTCATCTCCAGTTATAAAAACTGAGGCCCTTCTGCTGCTCCTTCTCTGAGGGCTTTAATATCCAATTTTGCGGCTGATCCCTGTGGTCATCTCCTTACTTTTATCCTCCTCTCATTACACCTTACCCTTTACATTTATTTATTTATTTATTTATATATTCAAATGACCTGGATCCAGGTTACCCCCCAATTTGTCCCTTTAGCTCAATTTCTGACTATGCCTTAGCAAATTGTAACGCAGTGATTAATCCACATATGTCTTACTGTTTACAAAAGTTAAGGTACCTACTTTTTAAACTTGCACGATGTCATTTAACACACCTTATCTTTACAATTAAGCTATTCTAAACCATGTCCTCTACCTTAGGACCTTTAACCTTTAATATTGTATTTCCCCCCTATTTGTGTCATGAAATACGCAAATGAAATCAAATTTAGCACGGAGTTCCACTTCACATCAAACAGCACAACAAACCCCCACACACATGTTCTTTAGCGGTGTGGATAAACAGACACACATACAACAGCCCCAATGAATGAACCAGTGTTCAGACAAAATGAGAAATTCTCACCGTTTCCAAGCTGTTGGAGGTGCCGCAGTGCACAAATCGTCTCAGTTCAACGTGACGCCAAAGTCTGACGTATATTCTGGTCGGCCGAGAGGTCGCCGTCTTGTTGTAGAAGTTGATGATGAAGGGAAGGACCGCGGACCCAGTACTTACAAGTAAAATGATGTTTATTAAACAAAGTAGTACAGGTCAGGACGAGCTCTAGAGACTCGGAGAAATCACACAGCCAAATGGTGAAGTCTGAAGTCTCCCTGCAGTGCAAGAAGTTTTATAGGTTGGAGGTGGGACCCCAAACCTAGAGATAACATTACATCACACAACAGGGTCTTCAGCCTAAATAAGGACATGTTTAGTATCTTGTAGTGTAAGGCGTCTTCATTGTACAGGTCGAAAGTATTCTCTGGGGGAGAGAGTTAACGCATACATTCCATACCATCTGGGATAGTGTTTAACGAGGGTAAGAGTTTGAGAATCAACACTGAAGATGGTAACATGTCATCGTGGTTTATGACCATGTTCAAAAGAGTTATTTTAGCTAAAATACACCACAATGGCTATAATGCTGATGGCTGCATAATACAAATAGGTCATGACTCATAATTTGCAATCAGTAATTCAATTCATGTCACCATCAACACCGAATGTCAAATAAAATATAGGGAAACCTGAATTTGATCAAACTTAAAAATATAGACTTAGGAGCAGGACTTTAAATCATTGGGGGGGCTGTTGATGGCTTGAAACAAAGAAGGAAATGTAAGCTTGAAGTTGAACTGTTTAATGAAAAGGAGCGATCTCTTCAACAAATACTTTGACAGGCCCTGTGAAGCCCACGCAATTAGTTTAAGTAGAAAGTGGAGCAAGATAACACTTTCTCAAAGATCCCACACATCTTTTGTATGAGCAAAATCTATGTCACTTGTAAAACATTATAATGTTTGTACAGACCCATCTCCGACAGACTAACTAACAAAACTGCCACACAATACTCCCACATCCCCAGACTAATTAAAATACGTGTTGCATTTTTTGCTGCCTTCAATGACTCAAGTGACAGCATCTCATACTAATCAACCATTGACAAGTAATTATGAACAAATTCAGGAGGAAATGTGATTATACATGTTCCACTTTACAGGCGTCACATGTCAGGGCAACAAACTTCCAATGACACACTTGACAAAATATTAGCCATCTGGAAAACATTAAATATTAACTGCTTCCACATTTACCCATGATGTTAACATACAGAGAAATATATTTAAAAGGTAAAGAAAACACAGGGTTTTTTAATTTAAATAGATTTGATTGACTGAACTTACAGCACATGTCTTTATGCACGTGAACCCAAAACATCACCATGTGTTCTCCCAATGGAAAACATTGAATGCTGAAGTGTGTCAAACATTTGCCTGGATCACACAACTGAGCCCTGTGCTATTCCAGTGAGGTTTCACACCCTCACCTCTGCTATGCCATCTGAGACTCATTTAGTTTTACATCATACACAGTAATGTGACTTCAGTGTTGATTGTCAGCGATCTCACTTATGTAATCAACTTGCAATGGCAGAGAACGCACAGGAAACCTAAGTGTAGATGAAAAGGCTAAAGGCTGATTTATGCTCAACATTAGATATACGTAAATGGCCCGAGCTCTGTATTTGTACACTACGTTAACTTTTCTCTCTATTTATGCATGTCCTCTGAAAGCTTATGGATATCATCAAAACAGACCAAACAGTACCACTGGAAATCGTGGGAGAGAGTGTAGCTAAAGGTTCAAGAAAGACAATCATAAGACACGTGGATGAAATTTCAACAATGGCAGAACTTATGAGGTAAGACTGCGATTTGGTAAGAAAATACAGGGGTCTAAACGTTGTTACTTTCCATCACGTCTTTTCCCAACCTCCGCCACCGTCTTCATGTTTTTTTGTTGTCAGAAACACTTGAGTCTTCACCGCCCTCTAGTGGATTTTTTGCTCAACTACCAGGCCAATGCAACGGATCCATGGAAGTACATATGTGGGCAGTGACCTTTAAATAATTTGAAATGGACATAACTTATTTCACAATTAAATGCAGGATAAATGAGCCTCAAGTCTTCACTCACTTGCTTTTTAGTCATACACTAAAGGTCAAGGCAAACATGCAATCATAAACGGGCAAGGAACAGGGAAAACCCTAAATCTGATTAAACAAGTAAAGGTCATGCATGAGAAGGCACCACGAAGAAGAACGCAAGAGAGCATTTGAAAACTATGAAGAATGGAGAGTGGACAGAACAGAGGGGTTTTCTAACTTGAAACCTATTTATACAGTTATGCTTGAAACACAGGGGCGTAAATAATCAGGTGCAGGTAATATCCAAATGACTTGAAAGCAGGAGCTGAAATGACAGGAAATCTTAGAAGATAAAATAAAATGGGAAATTCAGAGTTAAACATAGCTGGATTTTTCGAATACAGAGTGGGGCCATTTTATTTTTTAAATAACTGAATTATACGACCAATATGCTTTTCATGTCTCATCTTAAATAGAATTCTGATGCTACAGCTGCATGTCCCAGGCCAAAGGTCTGTATCATTACCTGCAGGAGCACAATGTAAACAATGGAAATAAAAGAGAAGTTTTTTTCCCCCCAATGTAGATCTACTTACAGTTTTTCACAATTGTTAACACACGTTTTTCAAAACAATAACGGCTTTCTCAAAACTGCACACAGAAAACTCAAAACCTCACACACAAAATGCTAAACCTGACACTCCCTTTGCAAGATGACTCATTGCCATCAAAATGGAACTCGTGTTTTCATTTGGTACACACAGCCATGTTTTCAAATGACACACACATACCATTTATTGAGAACACACAACTAAGCATTTGCTTACACACTTCCAAGCATTTACAGCACACTGAAGTGCAAAATTGAAAACACAATCATCGAAATGGAACACACCATATGAATGACTGACTCTGGAGAATTAGCCATTTCTCCTTTTGTAAACTGTCTCAGTGTAGGCCTACTTTTTTCATAGTCAAACATAAAACAGCACACAAAAAGGTTTATTTCAGTACACACAGAGAACAGTACAGTGCTGACACAGACAGCATGAGAATGCAAGTTATAGTATGGACACAGAGAGGTCAACACAGTGGGCTACAGTGAGACACTGTAGAAAAGGAACAATATTGGATTACAGGTACAATACATGCATGTGTCAGTGCTGAATGTTTGGTACTTACAAGCACAAACTCTCGCCGTAACTCCTCAATGCGTCTGTGTTCGGTTCGAATGGAACCCTGTACACTTGTTTCATCCGCATGGCATTCCTATGAAGAAGACGGTCCAATGTAGAGAGGCTGACGGTCTGGACGTTTCTAAATGTAGCATGGTCAGCCAGGATCTTAGTTTTTATTTGTCTGAGTGTGATAGCGTTGTTCTCATGAACCATATCTACAATTTCAGTCTCCTGTTCGCCTGTGAAAATGCGTGTTCTTCCTCCACGTAGTGGTTCTCTTTCAGTCCTGCAAAATATAAATACTGTGAGCACACTGTATTCTATTCTATTCCATTATTCATCAAACAAAACAAAGGCTGAAGGCACTTTTATGCTGCAGTCCTGATTGCAAATTTGCTCAACAGACCTGAATGTTTAGAGATTTGAGGATTTGTGTGTTGTAGGTTGATGCTTTGATATTTTACCTGAGAAGTGTGTGCAACAACTGAACATTGTGTGTAGTGTTTTGACAACAAGGTGATGTGTAATTTACATCAGAGTGTAAAGAAGGAAAGTCAGAGTCTAATGAGATAAGGGAGTGTGAAGTAGTGCCAAATTGGGACAAGCTATTGGTACATGAAGTGAATGTTGTGCAAATTGTGCCGAATTTTTGCTTTTTGTGTGTTAACAACTGAGAAAAACTGTAATAGCCATGAAATGGGGTTATGCATTTCTTTGAGTGCTTTAATGCTTTCACAGTTTTACCATAGCACAGAGACTTAGCTGCAATATAATAAAAAGGAAATGGAAATCTGACCATCTACCATACATTAAGGGTCCCATTTAAATAATTGAAATGGCACCTGTGTGACTACAGTCTAAAGGAATCTACCATTAATCAATTCACCAATAACAAGAGGTCCAATTGTCAATAACTAACACAGCATAGGCAATAAATCTTGGCTTTGTCTTATATTTATTGATATTATTCTTGGTGCTGATGTTGTCTCTTTACACACTCACAAACAGACTTCAATTTCTTTGGAAAGACTCTTAGTAGTTGCACTTGAATTAACGACACTGTAAATTTGCCAAATTTGCCATTTGTAAATTTGTAAATTGGCCCAAACAGTTACTTAAATTGTTGTTTATATGTAATCACTTAATTAGATGAGCTCTTTTTTCTATCAGAGACGAATCCATTAGTTTCACTTCCACGACTGAGGATAGAGAAAATGAGAAAATTCAGACAACAAACCCACCGCCCGACAACATTGTTAAATTGAAAAACTAATTCCGGGGGTTTCACTGAAGCATTGCGGTGTCTGTCAACAGAAGGTGAGCAGTGCATATCTCCAGGACTTAATTCTCCAGAATATAATTGGAAGAACTAGGCTCAACCAGCCCGCTGCTTTTTAAGAAATTGCTACTTTGGAGTCGAGCTTGTTGATATTGATTAAATTGGATATTGACTTGCTCAATGATTTACTGTGGTCCTTTATATAAAAACTTGGATTACTACAGGCAATCATCATCTGGTCAGATTGGATCTGGTCCTTCACCCACCCACCCTGGATCTCTCTGTATATGCCCTTCCTCTTTTCTCTATCAGGCCAATTGATTTATTTGTCTCCACATCCTCTGGACCCCTCTGTGTGCCTCAGACCAGAAAGCAATGTATTAAGTGCTTGTTTGGATCAATCTAATGTGCAGTGATAGCACATTTACAAACTGCTGACTTGCTAGGAAAACCCATTAATTTACCATTCACTGTTTTCCAAAGATCCCGTAGCTCCATTATAGTCATGTAACATCCTCAACCTGAAAAACCTTCAGATACACTTCCAGTGCTAAGAGAACATATTAATGTACAGAGGCTGTTTAAGTAAGTGAACAATTTCCTCAACCAGGTGTGGAGATGTATCTATTAACGCACATTATTCAGTACATGTTACAACGGAATCTTGGGGTCATATTGAAGACAAACTATATTTGGAGAATAGATTCCTAATAATGTGGAAATAAAGTTCTAATTTACAGTTTTTCTCAGTTGTTAACACACAAAAAGCAAAAATTCGGCACAATTTGCACAACATTCACTTCATGTACCAATAGCTTGACCCAATTTAGCACTACTTCACACTCCCTTATCTCATTAGACTCTTACTTTCCTTCTTTACACTCTGATGTAAATTACACATCACCTTGTTGTCAAAACACTACACACAATGTTCAGTTGTTGCACACACTTCTCAACTAAAATATCAAAGCATCAACCTACAACACACAAATACTCAAATCTCTAAACATTCAGGTCTGTTGAGCAATTTGCTATCAGGACTGCAACATAAAAGTGTCTTCAGCCTCTGTTTTGTTTGATGAACAATGGAATAGAATAGAATACAGTGTGCTCACAGTATTTACATTTTGCAGGACTGAAAGAGAACCACACCGTGGAGGAAGAAAACGCATTTTCACAGCCGAACAGGAGACCGATATTGTAGATATGGTTCGTGAGAACAACGCTATCACACTCAGACAAATATAAAATCTAGGATGCTGGTTAACCAAGATACATTTAGAAACGTCCAGACCGTCAGCCTCTCTACATTGGATCGTATTCTTCATAGGAATGCCATGCGGATGAAACAAATGAACAGGGTCCCATTCGAACGGAGCACAGACGCATCAAGGAGTTACGGTGAGAGTTTGTGCTTGTTAGTACCAAACATTCAGCACTGACACATGCATGTATTTGACCTGTAATCCAATATTGTTCCTTTTCTACAGTGTCTCACTGTAGCCCACTGTGTTGAACTTGCATTCTCATGCTGTCTGTGTCAGTACTGTACTGTTCTCTGTGTGTACTGAAATAAACCTTTTTTTGCTGCATATTTGTGTGCTGTTTTATTTTTGACTATGAAAAAAGTAGGCCTACACTGACACAGTTTACAAAAGGAGAAATGGCTAATTCTCCAGAGTCATTGTCATTCATATGGTGTGTTCCATTTCGATGATTGTGTTTTCAATTTTGCACTTCAGTGTGCTGTAAATGCTGGGAAGTGTGCAAGCAAATGCTTAGTTGTGTGTACTCAATAAATGGTATGTGTGTGTCATTTGAAAATATGGCTGTGTGTACCAAATGAAAACACGAGTTCTATTTTGTGAACAGTGGAGAGATTTGATGGCAAAGAGCAATCTTGCAAAGGGAGTGTCAGGTTTAGCATTTTGTGTGTGAGGTTTTGAGTTTTCTGTGTGCAGTTTTGAGAAAGCCGTTATTGTTTTGAAAAACGTGTGTTAACAATTGTGAAAAACTGTAATAAGAAAAATATCATAATATTTCTAGATTAAAGAAAAATATTTTTTACAAGTACAAACCCATATTGGACAGTTCCGCTCTTTCTGGATCCAACATTTCTTGAGAACCTACGAAACACCCTGGATATCATGCAGAGGTAACCAACGGCAACCTCTCAGTCCACCACTACCAAACATCCCCAAAATAATGAATTAAAAATCGATTCAAATCAGAGTTTCTCGTAATTTTAGAATTAGGCGTTTCCCTGGGATCACACAAACAAAAACACACATTGTCCCTGAGTCTCATCTATTGTTAATATAATAGAGCAGGTAAAAAGGTTTGGAATTTCAAATGTTGTGAAAATGTAATGTTAGAATAGGAAAATTCAGCAGAATACACACAGTTTCTTGCAGTCAAAGTCCTGACACTTATGATAAATGTGTTGCTAATGAGCCAAAGGATGATTCTATTTTGTTGTTAGACCTACACTTAAGTGCATCATAACAAGATGCTCCACATTCCTCATTTTCGTGCAGGTGGCAGTCTGATTTTCTGGTATTCTCCCTCTAAGATAAGAAGTAGCCTTAATTTATTCTCATAATAATTCAAATTTATTCTTAAGTGTAGTGTACAATTTCCCCCCTTTAAATGGCCTTAATATTTTGCTGTAACATGTCATACTACATAAAGAAAAGTATATAGAACAATTCATTGCATGCACATAATGTAACATACATGGGAAATGAAGTGCTTGTCAGATTATCTAACAGTGTTCAAAACACTGACTGATGTGTATTTGAGGGGTGTTGTTACTGACAATCTTTGTAACATTTCTAACATCAATTATTCACACTCACCTCACACAACAATGGACTGAATCTCCTGAGGTGTTTAAGCGAGCAGGGTTTGAACTTTTCGCTCAAGCTTCCTTTTTGCTTTCTTCTCACAGCTTTTCTCTTCTCACCTGTACAACCTAATCAAGCTTCTTGAATGCCTCTAAGGAGAGACTGTCTGAAACTGTGCGGCGCTGCCTCTATTTGTGCGATGCATAATAAATTTCAAAGGTGTGCAAAGGGTGAAATTCTTAAAGAAAGATTCAGAAAACAGCAGGATGCAGCCAGGAGAATGCCCAGAGGAAGTCCTTTGTCCAGAGGTACAGTAAAAGGGTGAGGGACTTTGATCAGCCTATGATCATGGAAGTAGATTCAACTTTTGCAGTGATGAAGATAATTGGTTTATTGCTGTGTTACAACAACTGGACTGAAAGGGCAACTTTAAAATTGGTTTACTTGTTTAACAGACAATATCCCATTCTTCCCATTTTTGCTATTCTCAAAACCTAATGAAACGGTGCATCATGACTCCCCATTCAGCATTTATAACTGATCTGTACTCAAATGAACTTACATTGACTGTCAAACATCTTTTTTAAATTCTGGTTGTACATTATAGAGATTTAAGCGTAAAATAAGACGGGCAGCAGAGTGGTGCAATGGTCACGGCAGGAAGGGTCTTTGTTCAAATCCTTGTTCAGCTTTGGTGTTTCTGTGTGGAGTTGGATGTTCTCCACCCTTGTTTTCAGTTCTCAGGATTCCTCCCACTGTCCTAAGATATGCATCTTAGGGATAGGTTGATTGGAGACAAAAGTGTGAATGTGAGTGTGAATGTTTGTTTCTGTATGTTGGTCCTTTGCTGGTGACCTGCCCAGGGTTCACCCAGCCTCTTACATGATGTCTGCTGGGATTATAGACTATGGATGGATGGATGGATAAATTAGAATCATACCGTTTTTTTGATTCCCTCAAAGGTTAAAATTTCCAAGGTGTCTTTTTTTGCCCAAAAAGTCAAACAACTCTGTAACAACAGACAACAGCTATGTAACACACAGCATCAGGGTAGCCACAACATAATTAATTCCAGGTTTGCCTCTCGAGTTCCTGTCAGCGGTGCAGGAATCTGTCAAAGTGTGACATCAAATTTGAATGTATCCGCATTGTTGTGAGAAAATCTTGTGTATTCAAATTCAGTTTACTTTCATCTTTTACCATGAACTGAAACACACATGTTTCTTTCAAGGTTAAGAGGGTGGTCTTATGTCCTGCAAGGCCTCTCCACAATAGAGTTGGTTCAAAAGGCTGAATATATTTAATAAAAAGCTCAGAGTTATTTTAAGCAGTGCCTGCAGAACCTCTTGAGCAAATTCATTTCAGCTTTTCTCTAAGCTTATAACGGTTATCAAAACCATTTTAGTGTGCGTTTGTGGCAGCCGTGACAGCTTCGACCTCTGTTCTCATCTATCAGCTGAACCCATGTTGTCCTATTATGCTGAATACACAAGCTGACAGACTTTGCCCTTTGAGGTTGTGTGTCGTGCTTAATAAACAGTTTTCTGTGGCCCATTATTGCTTTTAAATGCTCAACTACTTTGGTGAGCTGTACAATGCAAAGCTTATTTTTTCCATGACAACCAAAGCAGCACACACTTTACCCAAGAGACATAGTTGGACCTAAATGAAGAATCTATCTGCAAGTGAAAATAGCATCATATTCACAATTATCTTCTTACCTGTTTATCTGCACAATCAGAAGACCTTATTGTGCTGAAATAGAAATATGACCAATTATTCTTTAAGAATAAAAAAGCAGATACAAGCTGCCTTGTATTTGTTGTCTAAAACCACAGCTTGTACAACCTGGCTAAACTGCATCTGTTGATTTCATTTTGAATTAAATTAACCAATTAAACCAATTAAAGAAGCTAGGCCAGTTCTACAGACGAAGCGGTGGGTCAGTCACACAAGGATCCCATGGCAGTAATGTGCGGCCCGAAAGTATCTGTGTGATTAAACCTGGGGAAAGGTCTCTTGACACTATTGCTCTAGTTTAGTCCATGTTTACAAAAGGAGTTCATATGATCGAACCCCTCCTCTGATATACAGGACCTTTGACCTTGGAATTTGCTGAAAGCTCAGAGTTCATGAGGTCTTAGCTGATGTTTTCATAAATGGCTGAGGCCGTAGAAGCTTATTCTTTGTTGCATGTAGACTAAAGTTTTAGTTGTACAGTTTTCCTTCTTAATTTAAATATTTTATTAAAACAAATGTCATTCCCCCACACCCCTTTAGCATTATGCTGTACATGCACTGTTTTACGTGACCCTCCTTCTAGGTTGTTAAATTGCAACATGTGGCCTCTAGCAACATTAATGCTGCAGTTTGTAAGTTTTTGAAACCGTCTGCACATTTCAAAACATTTTCAACAACTTTAGTAAATGCAATAACGGGACAATACCCACCAGCAAGAGTTCTACTCTAATCGAATTAAACTAAGCTAACGTTAGCTTGACAGTTACATCACAGTGCCACGAGATATATGTTGTGACAGGGCCGATTGCCTGTAAGGCAGATATGGGGCTAACTCATGCTTCCCAATAAACCTTTATTGCAACACTTAGCTGATGTGCGAGCACAGATTTAAATAAATATCAAAACAAACACCAAACTGCAGACACTACCGCTCGGGCACTTCAAATTAAAATTATAGTAGCTAATCATCAGAAACAGTTACTATGAATTCATATTGTGTCACTCCTCTTGGCTCTGATTTGTTGAATTCTTCCAAATTATGTAATGATCTGTAGGCAGAGCCAGAGGAACCAGATGTTTTTCAAGATTATCTGCCTCACATATTACTGTCAGATCATAATGGCATATTTAGCTAATATATGACAACAAATATTTTTGTAAATGTTCCCTACGCCTGTTATCTTAGTGTTGGTGTCCATGTTGTCTTTCTCTTGCAGTTGTGTTCCCACAACACAAAGCACACAATATAGGTCACACGATTTCCACCGTCATAACCTCGGGTTTATGGGTTTTATTTAGAGGCAGCATAACATTCTAACTTTACAATGGTTCTTAACCATCTGTATTTTATATCCTCTGTCTTTTGTGCTTTAAATAGATGTGGACTGCTAATGCTTCATAGTACATTGTTTGTTACTGAGCAAATCTCTGCCTATGTCAGTATGACTTCATGGATTACATGTGCTGTTGCTAGAATGGGATTAGAGCTTTCCATTCCCCCTCCTCTGTGAAGAGGCTGTTCACAATGGGAGACTATGAACTATGAACCCTTGGTCAACTGTGTTTCTGTCAACATATTCGTGCACAGGTCAAGCAGGATTAGCTGTTGATGTAGGCTGATATTTGTTCTCTTATCTAGGCATTTAATGACATGTAGTCCCTCTAGTTTCAAATTCATGTGGTTGCTCTGTGTGACTCAACATATGTAGCAAAGTCCAAGCGATGGAAATAATATATGGTATTCTTTTGTTAAGCAGCATATTTTTTGCACAGCCATTAGTCTAAGTGATAAAACATATGTCATTAATTTAACATGGGAATATAAATCAGGATGAAAAAGAAACTTTGAAAGGGATTTTCAAGCTGTTGTAACTTCCAGTATTCACATCTGGTGAGTTTGTACCCTTCATACTGGAATAAGATGTATAGTATACATGCACAGCATTTATTATACAATCAGTACAGCAGCCCTGCACTAAGAGACATTTGTTAAAGCCTATAACACCTTGTCTGAGAGATTTTAATTCATCTTTAGCACTGTTTGATGTTCTAGTTTCCCTGACTGTGGTAGTGCCTTGTAATTTGTTTTTATTCAACCCTTGTGGATACTGCACAGCCACGCATTTAATAACCTTTCAATGTCCTTGAAGAACAACAAAATCTGTGCAGTGGCCCTATGTGTTGTTCTCCAGCAGAGCCCTATATCCTTCCTTTGGTCACTGCCCTGAATTCAACAATAACAGAAGCCATCTCTATCAAATCCTAAGTTTTTGGTTTGATGCACATGATGATTTCATTTTTTGCTTTGGCTTTTATATCCTTGAGGCAGTTTTAATGTCGGCCATCAGTGATGATTGTATAGAAGGCAAATGGAGATGATGTGTGTCACTGTCTAGACATGAGATATATAGACATATTCGAACAGATGCATCTTACGGCGAGAGGGAAGAAGCTTAATTATAAACCAGCTCAGTGGTTATTTAAACCTTCCTATAGTGGGTGGAAACAGCATATGTGTAAAGTCTAAAGCAACACAGTGTTCATCTGAGACTCCTTGTTGTTATACTGTTGTTATGTGCTCATTCAGTGATTATTTCAAGTGACAAGATGTGGAATACTTGACATATCTGATTATCCAGGCACACTTAAATAATATCCAACACAGACCAACTGAAGTTAAAGCTGTAGCATCTATAAAACATTTTCAACATTATCCTCTGTAGACATACTTGTACCATCAATATAACAGCAAATGTAATTTGTAGCCAGTCACATCTTGTCCAAACATGAAATGCTTTCAAAGGTCACTGAACTGTTTTGTCTAATCAGATTCATGAGGCAGACTGACCATCTCTCCCCGATGAGAGTAAAAGAGTCTGCACCTTCCACCTGTTTTAACTGGGGCCAAGCAAAAGAAATCCCAGGCGAGGTAAAACCTGCATGAGTGAAAATTGAATAGAAGTGTGTTTTGATTGAATATGCCCGTCCCAATTACGCTGTACCTCTCAGGCATCCGAGTTCTCATTATTTCCCCTTTCCATCAGAGTGTGTTTCTTCATCAAGGGAGGTGAGACAAGTGTTGCTGTTGAACTCTTGAATTTCAATTTCATTAGGTTATATTTTTTTGTTGGGGAGGGGGGGCTCATCCAATTTGAATGGAAATCTAGACAGGTAGTGGAAGAAGGAGGTTTAGTTAACCAGGCACATTGATCCATTGGTGCTGTGGGATTCTTGGAAGATCTGAGACGGAAGAAAAATTTAACAGCAAATTCTGACTCTATGGATTTTGAAGTAATAAGGTTTCTCACAAATGGTGCGTTCACACCTATGGTCCATACCAAACGCGAGGTAAATATTTCATGCAATGAGATCACATACAATGTCAATACAAAGATGTGATGGATGCCAAATGTGTGTCATTTTATCCACTTGCATGAGTTGACATATTTGAACCTGAGCCAGAAAGAATTTAGCAAAAAACAAAAAGCATTGAGAATGAAACTCACCATAGACAGCTCCTGGCACCGATCAGCAGGCGATCAAACTGGCCACTGGTCAGCCTCTGGTAGCACTGGAAACTGAGCTCTGTGCATATTTGTTTTTGTTTTGCTTCCTGTACGATAGCTTGACTTCAAAAACACAGTGACACAAGATATATTCTGTGCAATATTTGTTTTTGTTAGTTTTTGTTTTGTTTTGTTATTTCTGTTTTTGTCATTGTGCACTTTGTATGGTTTTATTTGTTTGATTTCACCATTTATGTGCTATTTTTTCTTGCATAAAGACCTACATTGGAAGCATTTGTATTATTGTGGCTGAATATCTTTTATATTATACTAGATATTTAGTTTTCTGAAAATGTGTTTCTATTCTATAACTTTGCAATATCACATATATTTCTATAATTCACATCAATTCTTTATCATATATAAAGTATATCTCATATTATGATGGTACTGAGCATTTTTTCTAAATGTTCAGTGACAATGTATTTGACTATTTTACTACTTGTGGTCTTGTTTAAATAATGAAAACATCAGTCGCAACTTAAGTTATCGTTTCCTTATCTTACCATAGTGCATTTGGTAGTCAAACAAAATGCGGGGATGCAAACCTCGGGTATAATGATGTCATAGTCCTACAATTTTTATAAAAAATTATCAAAGAATCTAGTGCAGCACAAAAATGTTGAGCTTTGTTTCCCGAAGATAACCTTGCTGTAGAATTTTATTATCAAGGCAGCAATATTCCACAGATTGAACAGCACAAGATGATATACAGCATAAATGTTTATGTCGTGTTTTATGTGTTTAATGTGTAAGACTTAGAATAAAGGATATAGATTTCCAACATATGATTCCCTTCTTTAAATCACCTCAATGTTTTTGTGGTTCAGCATCTATGATGAGCTTCCTTAGTTTACCCTGGTTTGTGGCCCACCTAGGAGCTATACGATTTACAATACAAATTCTTGAAGCAAGAGCTAATTATCCATTCTACTGTTCAAAGGGCATTGGTGAGTCAATACACTTTCATGACCTACCATATTTTTTTTGTGCTTGAATAAACCCAAATACACAGCGGAGGAGCTAAACAACAAGAACATATAAACAGAGAATAGCTGAAGCAAAATTGCAACATGGCAGCTCTTCTTGCAGGACAGTGCACTATCAGAGTTAGAGTACTTATAGATAGTAATGTATCAAAATGACAAAAGCCCATGCAGCACGATGAAAAACAGTACATATAAAATCCTAAATAGCATTTTATCATTACTGATAGTAATGGTCATTATTGAAAAGCTAACAGCAGGCTTCACATGCAAAGCTGGTAACGAGGATTTTCTCACTGTATTTAACATTAATGTACACAAAGACGTGGAATGACAATTAAAGTGTATCAATTATACATGGGGGGCTGATGCAAGAAAGCGTTTCACAGTATGGATGATAGAACTAATGGAATGGAAAAACAAAAAGAGAACAGCTTCTACTCACTGGCCAAATTGTTCATGTATAGTGTTTCACATTTGCACGTTTGTACATATTGTGCGATTACAGATGACAAGCTGCGTGGGGAGTATATTAATAAAACACAAGCACTCACACACATTCGCATGTACAAGTTTCTGCGTGTGAAGAGTATGGCATAAATATCAGACAGACACTGGGAAAAAGGCTGGATTATCCATCTTGTTTCAATAGCTGGTATTGGTCATATCTCATACATCATCACTGTTGATGTCAATTATCCTATGGAGCTAAAATGCAAGTGATTTGAGAATTAGAGATAAGGCAAATGTGATGTGTTCAATAATTTAGTACTGGCACAGATATGAAAAACGTAACCCAAGCTTGCCTTAGCAAAATATTTCAGTTGTCTACTCTCAGCTATACTTTGCCAAGATCTCTATTTAAGATCTTTCAAAAAACAGAACAGAAGAATCCTTGAATATAATACAAATCTCTGTATTGGTCTGTTTGTTGGTGAGGCCTTTAAACTAAACTAAACTTGATACATTGATACATTTAAATTACCATAATGATTTACCTATATAGCATATAGAAGCACAGAAGGTAATTTTGTTGTATGACTCAATGCCCCAAAAATAAAGACATCCCCACCAGCCTCAGCCGTTTTTTGTCCTAATAAGCAAATATTTTCACACTAACATGCTGAACTAAGATGTCGGACATTGAACCTTCTTAACATGAGCATGTAAGCATTGTGGTTGTGGACATATTAGTTTGCTTGATTATACAAGGAGGCACAAGCACAGCTGTGGGCTTTTATATTCTGGTCACTCACAGTCATGTTTTCAGACACGACCTGCGTGAGATCAGCAGAGAATTGGGTTCAGACTTGTTGTTGTTTTTGTTTACAGAAGATTTACACTGGCGTTGGTTCTTATCAACAAAAGCTCAGCTGACATTTTCATAGGTGTGTTCTATGTGTCTTTAGCTGCTTTTTTCATAATTTTTTTTTATTTTTCCGTGCTGATTGAAATATCATCAACACGTAGACCTATCTACTTTCGGTGAATCCTGGGTAGGATGTCCTGCTTCGTTCTGGAACGGCTTCTCGGGACTTTTTACGGAATCTTTTTAGAGGAGCTGGCCAAAGAAACTCAGTCTAGATGCTCGGACATATGTGTTCATACAAACAGCCTGTGCGGAGAATGTCTGGAGGATCTCTGGAGTTCAGAGCATGACTGAAAGCAGCGTTAGTGTCCCAAAACTTCACTTAAAGAAGTTTCAAGTTAGAAATAAAAAACAGAAGGTTTTAATAACACATATCCTCTCCAAGCTTTTGTCAATGGATCACTGCTTTCAACACATAAGGAGAACACTATCTACAAAAAGCACTGCTTTATATTATATTGTATATTAATGCTTTTTCACAAAGACTGTAGAAAAACATTGTTTTTCAAAAGGATTGGAATTTTTTTTTATTTTAGTTGTGTTCTGTAACTTTTATTGAATTTGTAAAGCGTTTAGTTTATTATCAAGGACAACCTCCCAAATCAATGTCCTTAGCTTTTCATGGGCACCTCACTAATTTAGAAGCTAGTTCAGTTTGTGCACAAATCACAGATTACCCAAATTTAAACTAATGTTGCTAAAAAATATAAAATAAAATTAATTCTCCACCAGTTTTTTTGCGCGTCCTTCAGACAGTTAATAGCCTATTGATAATAGACAGGAGAACATACATTTTTAATAGTAATGCAAACAAATTAATTTACTGTACGATTGTTAATAAAATTAAAATGGCCAGAGGGGCAGACAGGCAGATGGATGATGTTGATCTTGAGGTTAATTATTGATGCTCGACAGAGAGACAAATAGTAAAGTGTGTTTGCTTTGAGAGCTATACCTCACAATTGTCATGCCTGTCCCCCTGTGGGTCCATAGGAAGCTGCTGGTATCATTCATCGGTCTTTTTTATTCATTTAGCCTCTGTTAATGTACATAAATGTAGTAAAAATGTAGTAAAAAAATAATGCTTTCAAGGAATAGTTGAAAAATGAAACTCAAAACACATTTGGAGTCTCATAGGGAAACAACAACCAAATCCAATACAATTGAAGTAACTAGTGATACATTTTCCAACATTAAAAAACAACAGTAAAAGGACCAGATATTGCTTTATACTGCTGGTGTGGTGCCATCCATGTGTCTGCAAGCCCCGGCATTAATAAAAGACACAATAAGGCGTAATTTACACCATGTTTTTATCCTTGTTTTTTAACCCTGTTTTAAAAAAATATTTTATTCATAACAATCTGAAAAACAGGTGACCCGACATTGCGTGCGGTCTCTCTATGGCTGGTTGTCTTCAACCCAGTGAGGACGACAGTGGAGATCTAATCTCAAATTGCTTCCTGGCTCATGTACCATGAATTTAAACTATCCTGCATTCCTGGCCACTATGGTGATTTTCAGTTGTTGGGTGTGAGGATCATCGATTCTTCAAGTTTAAGTCTCATTTAAATCAGAAAACAGGCGTACAGAGGACCTTCCTCTTACTGCATCGGTATCAGTTAGTCTCCTGTGGCCACAGCCAAACAAGTGCAGGGCCGTCTGATATTTATTACTTTAGGGTTTGCACAAAATGGCAGTTTCATGATACCAAATTAATGGAGTGAGTGAACCACCTTGGACTCCCATTGATTCCAATAAGACAAAGCAGTCAAGTGAGTAAAGCAACACAGCTGGCACCATAAACACGCTGAGGAAGGTTTCAGCCTCCAGACCTGAGAGATGCTCAGTGTTTACCAATCACAGCAATGGATTACACACAGTCATGAATTCACTGTGGACTGAAACAAGTAAATATCGAATAACCCTAAAACCACATCAGATAAAAAAATTAAGGAGATTATCAAAATGGATAACAAACTGTGTTTACATTGCTTCCTTATATTGGATGATTTATTGTGCATCATTTTACCAGCAAAGGGAGTAGCCACTTTCTATTGTCATATACATGTATGTCACCAATCCATCTAGTATTTGTATCGTTCAATTTCTCCTGAATTTAAAATGGATCACTATATTCTATATGTTTTATCTTAATTTCGGGAACGCAGTTCACCATCTTCACTGCCAACACTAATTTTTGATGAAAAATTCAAGGAAATTTGGAATGTTCGTAGATGAGTAAATTTAATCAATAGAAAGCCATCAACTGTAATAACTTATGCCAACTGGCACAGTGTGGTTTTAGACAGGTAATACTTTCATGTACTGCCAGATTCCTGATGTACTGCGCATATGATCCACTGCAGGCATCCAGTGGTGTTTCCAGGACATTCAGGCTGATGGTTCATATTGTAGTCTTTAATTAAATGTAGTCTTTGATGAAATTATCATCATCGTTTAATAAAAAAACAAAACCCGGTTAAAATAAAGAATGAGCATACACCACAACAATGGTGGCTTCTGGTTTTTCTACATGTAACTGCTTGTCCTAATTACAAGATTGGAGCAAAATGTTCAATCACTGCACCACATGGACAGAGATTTTTTTTTAAACATTGTGGAACATATCTGTTCGAAATTATATCTGCAGTGGTGTAAACGAGGCTTAAAATACAATAATATAAATATGAGTTAGGGTTTAATAAATCTCTCACAAGCAACTTTCACAAACTAATTATCTCTGGAGATTACGCTTTTTGTCTGCGTTTCTTTGTTAGTATACTCTATTACTCTATTTCCATAAAGTTTTGTGGTGGCGTGGGGCCTGACCCAAGGATTGTCTTTTGGTGTAGATACGAGTCAGGAGACAGATCCTGGAATTTTGTTCACAATCTTTAACATTGTGAAGGTTTTGTTCAACATTTTCCTTGATTCCTCAAAGAACAATCAGATAATCAAAATCAATTCTACTTTCTGATGAGTTTAGTGCAGTGAAAGTACTTTACCTTTCGAGGTTCTCTCCTTTTAACCCACCTGGTTGACGAGATGGGCCTAGGTCTGGTTCTGTTGGAGTTTTTTTCATGTTAAAGGCAAGTTCTTGTTTGCTCAGTTATAGTTTTTCTGTGTAATTATAAGGTGTTAACATTATGATGTAAAGCACCTTAAGATAATGCATATTGTGTTTTGTGCTTTACAGATAAAATTGTTGAATTGAAGATACAGTTTGACCACAATACTGTGCTCTAGTAAAAATCCTGTTTGGTTGGCAGGACATACAACATTTAGATTTTGCTGTTAAAAGTTAATGTGCTTCCACATCAAATGAAAGAGCACTCAAAACATATTTACAACAAAAAAAAAATCTACTTTCACCCACAGACGCAGCGGGGAACACTTTGTTAAATCATGAGTGGTGTGAAACTCCGACTTCTAAATGAACTCTGTCACGGTGCGTCAGTGTTTCTTCTGTCAGAAAGAGCTGACTACAGAAACTTTCAATCCTGCAAACCTCACAGCATAACACAGGTACATATCAGCCTTTCACCTGCACAGCTAAAAGCAGCTTTCACAGTCAAGGTTATGGGAGGCAGTTTCATGGCTCAGTATATAGGAGGGTTGAGAAGAACACCCGCTTTCTCCAGCATTCAACTATTTTTCTCTCTAATTTATGCTCTTATAATTCTTCATCGCCCTTCCAGTCTCAGCCACTTAATCACACCCACAAACTTTAACTGAGTGGCTGACGTCCTTGGACAGGGCCAAAATGATTTTTCACTTTGAAATTGAAAGGTAGGAACCTTTACCTGATTAAAGTCCCTCTTCAACGAAAATCACATTCATTATAAACTTAAGTCCATATTGTCTTTTTTATCATTTGGAACATAAGGAGTCCACGACATGTCTGAGTGTTTCCAACTTGGAACTGCATGGACAGTCTGAAGAGGCTGATTCAGGTTCCACATATACTGGACCACTTTTCATATCACTTCACATGGGGGAAAATCAGGTTTAGGTAATTGTCAGTACTTTGCTAGACTAAGGACTCTTTCACATATACTTTGTTTGTTCTGGACCTTGAGACTTCACATTTTTGGAGTAGTTCAGACTTTCAGACCAATTGCGGGAAGTGGAGACCGCATTAAATGATGGATGGGCTGGAATTGGTGAAGCTGGTAGTAATACACTAATAATATTACAGTGACGAGCAAGTTACAAAATGGACCACAAGTCCACAACACATAATAAATGCATCTCATATCATACAGACAAATTGCACATGATCACAAAAGGTCCCAAAAATAACTTTTTAAGTCTTAAAAGTGCTTAACAGTGTAGTAAAGTCATAAGAGTTGTACTGTTTGTTGAGTGTGTTGGTTAAGAGTTTGAATCTTGGGAAGAAACTGTTTGTGAATCTGGTGGTGGAAAGAGATTCAAACTGATAGTGACCAGGGTGAGGTCAATTTTTTTGGCTGTGGCGGAGTTTGTGGTCAACGATATGTTGTAATGAAGGGAGAGGGCAGCCGATAATATTTTTTGTGCTGTGTTGATGACCCTCTGCGGAGCATTTTTTATCAGCAGCAGAGGAGCTGCTTCCTGGTTCCACGTGTCAGCCTGAATTAGCCCTTTAGTGCCATGTGAGATTGTGTACTGTACAGTAGCAAAATAGACAAACAAAGGAGGTTGTTTTGTGTGTTTGATGAGCAGAGTTGGAGATGACGAGCGGCTGAGGGGGGTGTAGATAAAAATGTGGGGCTAATTTACATATTAATAAAATCATGAATATTAAATAAGGTAAAGGTGTAGAGTTACATCCAAACCATTTTATGGCCAAGAAGGGATTTTTTTCCTCCACAGATAAAACGTATAAATACGTAATTTTGATGAACAGAGACGAGATTAGATAGGAGTTTAATCAATGCCAGGAGAGGAACCACCTGTCTCTCTCTCTCTCTCTCATATGTCTGTCTGTCTGCATCCACATACAAGCAAGTAGTTACTGAGTCAGTACTTCAGTCTGCCAGGCTTTCTGCTGCTGCTATGATTAGCATCATTCAGTCCTGCAGACCTCTCTCTGCCTTCCTTACGAGCCCTCATAAGAACATGATGTTGTGTACTAAAGTGCAGCGGCTCCCATTGCAGTGTAGGTCACGGTGGGACATTCAGTCTTAAAAATATGCATCAAATATCTCTGGTAATGTAATGTGATTCATTTCAACCCATGAACGCAAGACGCTGTGCCAAGAGGATAATACCAGCTGTGTGCCTGCATTCACATAATTGACAAGATCATCAAAAACATATTCAGCCACTCTTAGAGAACAACTGCTTGTTCCCTATATGGCATTTTGTCTATTACGTTTTCTGTGGAGGGGGTAAATTGACGCTTTAAGCAATCGACAATAAATTATATTAGCTGGTGTTCATTCTTCGTACCCTGATTTCCAACATTGCAAAGACGTTTCTTTACAGATGAAATGTGTTTCTGGAGACAGAAAGAGAAGTCGAATGCAGGATCATCTTGTAACATGAACATACTTATTGTTTTTTTTACGGTCTAAGTAGTGAGGTCAACATCACGACAAGTTACCTACTCTACAACCAACCTAACCAGTGAGCCTCCATGCCAGTTTGTGTTGAACAAAACAGACCGTTTACTTTAAAAACTGAAGAATATTAAACAAATCTGCCTAAATGGAAAAAAAAACACAGGACACCCCCGCACCCTCTCCATCCTCTTCCGAATGAACTGAAAACTTTTCTTTTAGTGATGTGTACCGGTGCATAGGAAAAATCATCTTCACCACACGGAACAAGAAGTTCAGTGGACTGAATATACAGCTTGTAAAGCCTCCCCGCACAAGTGCAGCATATGAAATATGAATCAGGTAAAAGGACACATCTACATGTGTTTTTTCCTAAGGAAAATGTCGACTTTGATAGATTTGAGTCCTCATAAATATCCAGGGAGCTCAAACTGGCTTTTACTTATTCTGCCTGGCCCACTGTTGTGTCTTAATAAATGAGAGCAATCTGGTTGAAGCAGGAGAAAGCTTTAGACGTCCCAGCACAACACTGAATATTTCATTATGGTTTCCAGTGTCCCCATGCAGCAGCTAATGATGAACCAAGCCTCCTCTAAGCCTCCTCCATCGCTCTTAAAAAAATACTTTCACATCCCACTTTTCTTGGTGTCCAGGGAATAATAAGAAAGGATCATAACAGCTCAATAAGCTACAGCACTGGAGAGTTTTCCTGGTTCTGGTCCACCATCATTTTCTTCTTGCTTGTGAATCCAATGCATGGGAACAGGATTCTTGGTGGCTGGTACCTCTTTTTACGCCTGTATGTTGTTTACACCGGGACTGTGTCTGAGCTGCTTCATAAGGATTCTGGGAAAACAATTACTTTCTTGGCGTTAGAGATATTGTTCCATGTTTTCACATAAAAATCATTAATACATTGGTTTTAGAAAATAAACCATCATTAAAATAAACAGTAAGAGGGATGTATAGAGTTGTATCCAGCATTCAAAATCTTAGTTTCACCACTAACAAGTCAAAACAATTTGGGGGACTTAATATTAATATCAAGTTTTATATTTTTCCATAGAAAAAGGCTGAAGATACAGAAAAAATTAAAACAAGGGACACAATCTACAAACAACAGTCACCATCTGTCAAGTTTACAGCCCTGGGCCTTTTGTCTCCTCCAAGAAGTGATGGGACCAATGAGTATTTGTCCTCAGACACTTGTACAACTGTTTTGTCCCAAGGCTCTCAAGCATTCACATCTGCTTCTTTTGTAAGCTTCTACATCCTCATTTGTCTTTCTGTTATATTTCCCTCTGTGTAACCCTGCGGACTGTAATAATGTTCAGGCCCTCTCGGTGCTTGTCAAATACAATCCTCTCTCAGCCTCGGCTTTGAACTCCCTGCCACTACGTTTTCTAGCCTTTTCTCCAGCTGCTGTAAGAGGAAGGGGTCTTGTGCCACGCAGTAGGGTCTCGACCCCTCGCCCACTTGCTGTGGTCAGGATCTGAGCAGCGCAGACAGTTCAGGACCACGCATGCAGCATTTCCATTTTATGTCAGCAAGATTAGGATCAATGAAGATGATGATGTTGCCGTAAAACTTAGCATATAAATGGGAAAAAAAGATTAAATCACCACCAACTAAAGAGTTCATTGTAACTGCCTGATAGACTACGCTATGCAGCATGCACAGGGTGGAGAATGGCTTTTGTTAGCAACTCAAGATAGTATGTTCTTAGGGAGCTAAAATAGAAACACTGTACACCATTCAAAGGGTGAAATCTTCACTGTTCCCTCTGTCAACACTTTTACCAGTTGCTAAATGTCAATTTGCAGTCTTTCCTTCTGATTCTGATTCTGATTCTGATTTAGAGGCAGCGTTACTCTGTAAAGCAGTGTGTAACAGCCAGTTGTGGTATCTGTTGGTTTCAGTCCAAAATGAGATGCGACTAAGAACGTCACCTCTAACAAAGTTAAAGATTCAGAAAACTTAAGATGCAGTTTGACATTTTTATCTAATGCATAACAATGAGGCATATATTACAAGAGAGTTGCAACCTTTATGGCGTATGATGGCAACATTCAGAAATGCCTTTAATAAATACTCGCTCTGCGTTGATGTGGTTGTAAAATGGCAGTATCGCACAGGCCTCAGTTTCAATTTGTTGTTGGTTTTCAGAGACATTTGCCGTCACTCTCTTCTCTCCTACCTGTACACAAAGATCAGGGGGACATTAATTTGGGCTTTATAGCAGCAGCAGGCAGGTCAGTGTGGCTCTCTTTGATGAGCAGATATTTCACCTTCTCCTAGTACAGCTCCCTATGTGTTTGTACTCCTGTGTGTGTGTGTGTGTGTGTGTGTGTGTGTGTGTGTGTGTGTGTGTGTGTGTGTGTGTGTGTGTGTGTGTGTGTGTGTGTGTGTGTGTTGGTGCGGAAGGACTTGCTATAGAGCATGTCACCAGAGGCTGTGCCTGAGACAGCGTTACCATGGTAACACATTCTCCAATTTGATGACGAGCATGAAAGGCATGTGAAGAGATTAATGTTTGTGGAGCAGACACACACAGAGAAGTTTCACCCCAGAGAGAGAGAGTGAGGGAAGACACGTGTGTGTGTGTGTGTGTGTGTGTGTGGTGTGTGCATTTTTCCAAATGCAGTGCTCTGTAGCTCTGGCAATAGGCGATACCCCCCTGGGTTTCCCACACACATCCTGAGACGAAACAGTTGCTTTTCAGAATCTTCATTAAATAAGGTGAAAACATAAACTCACAAAAACAATCTCTGCTGGCGGCTAGCTTTGCAGCCGAGCATTGTCTTTTCTCGTGTGTGTGTCTTTCCTCTTGAAGCTCCGCTGCCTTTTAAACCTGAGGATCAATCAGGTAACAGCCCTTAGTGATCTCATTGATCCTCTGGTACAGGGGGAGGGCTCCCCAAGCTACCTCCATGCACACAGTAACCTTTTTTCTTTTGTGTTTGATAAAAAATTCAGTTTGTGAATTTGTATTAGCACTTATGCTTATTTCACACATTTATACAAAGACCATTGAGATTTAGGGTTAAATGAGGCCCACCAGTGATTAACTGAATAATATGACATAATACACCATCCCGTCACAGGGTGAAGTGGAAGTGTAAAGAGTTGGTGTGATTAAGAACTGTCCTATGTGCATTACTTCAAAGCCCAAAAAGAAATGTTGGCATATCTACGCTGCAATCAGATCAATAATGGCCGTGGATAATTATTCACTTTGATTGAGGCCAAGTCGATATGCATTTGCATTTCATAGCTTCTCTGTGTGCCTCACCAACCTGAACCAATCACATTTTCATATCAATTGAAGGACAAAAACAGAAAGTTTGGAGTTTTCTTGTTGTTTAAATGAGAACAAAAGACTAAACAGACAAATGAAAAACATAAAATAAAATAAACAAGAAAAAGAAGACAAAACAACCTTCCGGATAAGGCTTCTCATAGACCATGTTTATTTTTCAATCAAAAATTTAGAGAGAATTCTTAAAAATCTGATATACTGATGATAAAAACAGATCCACCATTATATCCTTTAAAGTTTAAAGAGATGATTTTGGTGAGGGAGTGCTTTAAAGAAGGAGGCTTTCGCCCTTCATTGTACATCTTAATTCACACTTAAAAAGGATGGAAGAGTACTTTGAAAAGAGCTTATGAAATATAAAAAGTCAGCACCTACAGGACACCATTTGAACAGAGTCATATCCTGAAAAGAAGAAGCCAGGAAGCTGGGGCTTATTGTCTTCTCAGGTGAGCTGCATGACTGGAATGGGAATTTAAATCACTGGGGATAAAATATGCCAGCAGATATGTAAATTTTGGGCATGCTAATTTGAGACCTACGAAGCTACTGTCTGCTCTTTGGAGGAAGGCGAAGGTTCAACTAGCTTTGAAGACCTGCAGATTATAGGCCACAGCCTGTTAGCCTGTTTCCCAGTTATGCATGTCAACTCATAATGTTGCATCTCACATCACTGCTTTTCACAAGGAGCAGCTAATTCAAGGGCCATGACACAAACACTGTGGCTGAGCTTCTGTGTGTGTGTGTGTGTGTGTGTGTGTGTGTGTGTGTATGTGTGTGTGTGTGTGTGTGTGTGTGTGTGTGTGTGTGTTTGTGTGTATGTGTGTGTTTGTGTGTATGTGTGTGTGTGTGTGTGTGTGTGTGTGTGTGTGTGTGTCGGCACATGTCAGTAACTCACATGCATATCGGGCTGGTTGAGCATGTAGATTTGTATCAGACAGGAGCGCTGGAGGAGCAGAGACAGCAGTGGGAGGCAGAGACAGCCTTCCCTCTGAATCAAGGTTAATTCAAGATGCTTTAAAGGCAGTGATGAACAAAGTTGCACACATATAAAACCCAGTGTGCTGAAATGAGTGGTCTTTAGAGGCACACAGCTACGCGTCACCTCAAACTTCACTAAAAGGAGGTCATTCTCGAGCTATAATTATTTCAATCTGCTCAGAGACCACTGCAAAGTGAGCGCCGACCTCTGCTCGTCCATGTTTTATGAAAGTGTTCATTTTCATGAAATAGCGCTCTTGAAAGCCATCAAGTTGTATCTCACTCATTGTTTAGAATTGTGCCGGACCTCTCAAGGGCATTTACCTCCACATTTTGAGTTTTACAGGAAAATACCTGGTGTAATATATTATGATGTGCATGTATGGATTGCACAGCACTTATTTAGATTTGATAATTGAAGAGGAGATGCAATGAATGTGTTGTTCAGTGAGAGGCTTTATGTCGGCTGACCAGCAAGACACTTCTGGGACAAAACAAACCTTGCTACATTTATTTTGCAAGGTCATTAATGAAAATAGAGATTATGCTCACTGAAGGAAATTAATTTATTATACAGTTTGACCTGATCTTCCCTATTGATCCATCAGTAGAGAACAATCAGAGGATGGGTTTGTACCCAATAGCTCTGCATGTCAGGAGCAAATAAAAATCCTAGGAGAATTTATTCTCACTTAATGTAGTTTAAAGGAAAAATCTTTGGGATTTTTACTGGTTGCAATGAGCCGTTTATAAATTTACACAAACATCTGTGTGTTTGTCTGTATGTGTAATGTACATATCAAGAACCACTCATCAACAGTTGCAGACAACTGGCAGCCTCTGGGGACAGAACTGGCCAATCAGCAAGAATGTGTCCCGCTAGATAATTTTGATAATTTGATTATTTTTATTTCACTATTTCAGACTTACACAGACTTCCAGGGGTGCTGATCTCCATCATGGCAACAGCATTCATAGAATTACATTTCATTTAGATGACACTTTTATCCAAAGGGACTTACAATAAGTGGTAGACCTGCCAGGAGGGAGTTACAATAGTCTAGGCGTGAGATGACCAGAGCCTGGACCAGAACCTGCGCCGCCTCCTGAGTGAGAAGGGGGCGTATTCTCCTGATGTTGAGCAGCATGTATCTACAGGAACGGGTTGTTGCAGTAATGTTGTCAGTAAGGGTGAGTTGACTGTTGAGTGTCACACCCAGGTTCCTATAGCAGTCTGGGTGGGGGCTAAAACGGAGTTGTCAAAGATAGTAGTCAGGTCGTGGGTGGGAGAGCCTTTCCCTGGAAGGGGAAGTAGTTCAGTCTTGTCAAGGTTGATTTCTAGGTGGTGTGCAGACATCCACTTAGAGATGTCAGTCAGACAGGAAGAGCTGCTACCTGTGTTTCAGATTGGGTAAAAAAGAGGATTAGTTGGGTGTCATCACTTCCTCTGTGGAAAAAAGAAGTAGCACTACATTTATACCAAGCGGAGTTACAGAGCTTTTATTTTGAATAGTTGTGAACTTTAAGTCTGAAGATTGTGACAATCGCTTAACAGATTAATGAAATAACCAACAATTTTGGGGGAAAAAATGCAGTTTGTTAAATTACACAAACTTATTTTTTAAACCACACATGTGAAAAGTAATAGAGATGATTTATAATCATTTTATAAAAAACATTGACGATAAAATCTGCGCGAAACACCCAGATTTCAGATAAACACAGGTCACTTTGACATTTTTAGAAAGAAAGCTGCAACTAGCAAATAAACAGTCCACACACTGCACTTATTTAATTAACCAGAAATTAGTATAAAGCAATAGAAAATACCAGAATGAATTGAATTTTAATTATTTTATCTAATAACATGGTTTTTGTGTTGTTGATACTCGTGATAATCATAATCCTTTGCCATGTGGGCCACTATTTTTACTTTCTCTGTGAATATGTGCCATCAGAGTCATGTTCTCAAGGGCCGTCACTGCTGGGAAGAGCTTTCAAGCCTATACCACACTGAGCAGCAGCCAAGAAAACTTACTGTTTGGTGTTCTATGGTAAACCATTTAGGTTACCTCATATCACTCTCTGTATCTGTACAATTCCTTTATATTCTCATATCAGAGCGGGGCGTTAAAGGTACGATTGATGACACATTTATTGCTCCATCCATTACAGATGAGAAGCAAATCTCCTTTTGGTCCCTTTTCCCCAAAGGGTGTGACAGATAATACTTTTGCTACCGGGCTTCAGATCCTCTTACACTGCTCTCTGCTGTGCCACAGCACAGTATAAGGCCACTGATTAGATACAACTTTATTGTCATTGCACAGTACAAGTACATCTGCAACGAAATGCAGTTAAATTTGTGCGCCCAACGTGGGGCTCGAACCCACGACCCTGAGATTAAGAGTCTCATGCTCTACCGACTGAGCTAGCCGGGCATCGTCAAGAAGATTTCAAGAATCAACTTGGAATTTTTTTTTAAAAATGACCAAATGTTTTCAGAAGGAAAGCAGTGACATTTTGATATATTTTTAGCTGGAGCTTGAGGTGACATAACATCTATGGGAAAATTCAGGTAAAGATAGAATCTGTTAACTCAAGGCATCCTGTTTTATTCAGTTGTGTAAGTATTATTTCTTTATTCACATCATTTATGTAATTATTTTTTTTACATTTGTTCTTATCAGCTGATTATTATTGGGTTGTGTTATGGTTTCAACATTTTTTTCAATACAATTTGTTAGTAAATAAAGTGAAAATATATGTGTACATTTTACACAAATTACAGAAATTAAAGAATTTGCCTTTGTTTAAAAGTATAACCGTTACGTACACATCTTTCAGACCCCATTATGTGCGTACACTTTTAGTATGAATCGTTTGCATTGTTTTATAATAAAATAATATCCCTGAGTAATTTAGCTGAAAATACCCTTTATTCTTGGCTGCTGTAATGTTATTTTACACAATACAATACAGTTCACTTACTAATGTACTGGGCTAAAGCTGTGGATTTTGAAAGAGTGAATCATTCATCAGTGTCTGACCTCGGTGAGTGTGGACACAGTCGGACACAGTGATGAATGGACCCTGTCTCACAGTCCTGCCACGCTGGATGAAGGAGTTTCAAACATTTAGTCACGTTGTATCTCACTATCTGCTTTTATACACGTCTGTTTTGTTGCCTCCATATGTCATGATTTATTTTCCTGGATTCCCCTACAGCTTGTAGACATATACTGTATGTCTCTGTGTGTGTTTGTGTGTTTGTGTGTGTGTGTTCAATGCCTAATATAGTTCTAGCAAATGTGCCATCTAATTAACTGTCAGGACTTTGCCAGAGAGGAATGATGGATAATGTGGAAGGGTTGCATTAATAAAACTCAGCCAAGCAGAGTAAAGCATTGATGTGGGAATAGGGACGCCTGTGCTCTGGGGTACTATTGCATGCAGTGGGGCTTTGCAGACTGAGGAGTGTGAGTGTGTGTGTTTGTGTGTGTGTGTGTGTGTTTCAAGTTTAAATGGAGCCGGTCGTTGCGTGAAAGGATACCCACTCATTCCTAGGGTGCAGCGATTGGGGAAGATTTAACAGCGGTGTGCAGTCACTGTCATGCTGCAGAGTCTTCTGTGATTTACTGTGTAATTGGTGCATAATTTGCCAGCTGGTACATGTTTGATTTGATAAATTATGTTTCCAACACAAGAAATGAGAGTTGAATAAAATGCCCTGGTCCTCAATAAAAAGCCAGCCACTGTCACCCTGTTGTATAGTATTTAAAATAATATGTGTCCTATTTTGACAGTTCAAAAAAAGATCTGGATTAGAAATTAGAGCAGTGTCATAACTCGTGTCACAATATGAACTCTCAACACACACCTTTGGGTTTAATATTACATCCTCTCCAGGAACACTGCACCTCGTGTTTGAACAGGAGCTCTGTGCTTGTCTGGAGTCCACACAGCACACTGATAACAGCAAAGCAATAAATTAGGTTTAAATGTGGTGATTCATCTGTGTGTGGCTGGACTGTCACTTTCTCCAAAAATCAAGTGTTAACGAAGTTCAAATGACACTGCTCTATGTTGGAATGAAGGAATATGATTCATTCCCCCTATGTACACACACACACACACACACACACACACACACACAGACACACACACACACACACACACACACACACACACACACACACACTATACTCCCACATATCCTTGTATATAAATCTTGGTATTTGTGATGGTGCTTTACGAGCTCATGACAGAGGGTCTGTCTAATAATATTGCAGCAGTCAGATGATGGTTGCACTCTTGATGTTGCTCTGCTCGTCTACAGCGTCTGTGCTGCCTCACTTTTATATCGTGCAAATAATTTTCATGATATAAGTATTTTTTGAAACTGTATCTCATTTATGCAAGCTTTCACATGCAAAGGAATTTCACTGAGTAGTATTGGAGCTTTTATTTTGTCAGACTTCCGACTTTTATGCATTTAATAACCAATCAGAATTTATATTGTTGAAAAGGTCACATTTTGAGCAGTACTAGCAGTAGAACAACGTCCTGCTCTTGCTAGTCTATGTCAAGTTTATTCACCAATTTATTGAGTTGTATATTTGTCTTCAACCACGACTTGAAGCTAGGATCAAGAAACATGTGAGCCAACTTCTAACAAACAAAGTGGATTTTATTCAAAGCTCCTGAACCAGGTACCACAAACTCTTTCAACACGGTAAGAACTTTTAGGCACTCAGACAGTACTGTGCTGTAGATTCTTACGTTGATGTGTATGTTTGTGTGTGTTCTGTCTTTGAAGAGAAATTCATGCAGCCTGGTTTGATAAGAGTACAATCTTACCGCCGTGGAGCTGTCAGACACCCGGCTTTCATTCAACATGCCCTTTCCCATGTGGATCTGTCTGTCTCATGTCACTTTCTTCTTCTTACCCTTTTCCGTTTCCCACTTTGCTTCTTCTCCCTGTGTCATCCTGGGCAATGTTGCACCCACCCCCTAACTCTCCACCACCGTCATCGTCTGTACCAGATCTGAGTCTGAATCACGGACAGGTTTGTGTGCTATGTCCTCGGCAACCTTTTCGGGTATTTCAGCTCACAGTAAAACACATTTAGGACAGGGGTAAGAAATGGTTTAACTTGCTGCGTAACGATCCACATTTGACAAATGTAACTGTGACTGAGAAGCATTCATTTGTTGGTTTTGTGGTGCTCCCTCATTCTGTTTAATGTCACCACCTGATGGCTGTCACATAACAGCCATCACAAATAAGTTATTAAAACGCTAATGTGAAATCTAAATATGACAAAGATGCTGTAACGCTAAACGTCTCATTGGCGTACAGTAGTGAGAGGCAAGATGGATAGGACAAGTCATGGTACAATGATTCAGCATTAAAAGTCATGTCATCAGTCCTCGCGGTAATGAAAAGTGAAATTCATTTCCATGATGGAGCTATGAATGTCTTCTCCTTTCCAGCTCTGGAGCCTCCTTCCTATAACTCACCTCTCATCTGGGAATGTACGCTGGTGAGCAACGTGCTTCTCTGTGATTGTCACTTCTAAAATATACATACATGCACAATGTCATAGTCAGCATGGATAAAAATAAACGTTCACCGAAAAATAGAAGTTGTATAGTATATAGCTTATCTTCAGCACAATTTCGTTTTGCCAAGTAGAGGAAACAGGCATATATGGTCTACAATAGTGAATATGGCTGAAGCACCTGGAACAGCTGGAGGACACCAAGAGGGACCCGTCAGGCGTCTTTCTGCTGGATGACAGCTGTTTGTGAATTCCTTCATGTCTTTATCCATGGAGAGTCATCAAAAATGCCGATGCCGCAGGACCAGAGTGGAAGACAGGACAAGGACCCGACTTCAGGTGAGACCTCGGCAGAAACATACAGACAGTTATCAGGGCAAGCACTGTGAGAAGGGTATAGTTGCTGTAAGACCTTTTAATCTTTTTTTCAATTTCCCAACAAAGGTGTTGATGACTAAGGTAAGTGTGGTAACGGCCTTGGGGTCTGCTGGGGAACTGGCAGAATGAGGTCTTGCAGTTCTTAGACCTTGAGCAGGAGGACAGAACCCCATTGGCCAACAGCTTAGATACTGTTCAGCAGTTCAGCAGTGCCTTACTAAGCCAGTTTACTTTTCCAGCAGTTTTTAGTTACCTTTCAGAACGATGGAGCTTTTTGTCCATGCTGGCCTATACAATAGGACACCTGTGATCCCTGAGTTGGAGTTGTCCGTCTTCAACCCAAACTGCTCAGTAGGATCTGGAAAGGTGAGAAGAATGCAGGCATCTTGCTAAAGTCGTCTGGGACTGAAATTTCTGGGACACAGAACCTGCTGTCAGAGCAAACAAGACAAGCAATGGTTGACCTGATACCTTAGAGTAAGTGATCCCTGATATCTCATTTTTGATATTCTATTTTATTCTATTTTATACTATTTATATTTTATATTTTTTTGGTTGTAATTACTTGAGCATTGCTAGAAGAGAGTCTGTGACTCAAGCATTTCATTGCCAGCGACTGCTTAATGTTATTGTTGTGCATTTGATAATAAACTCTTGGATCTTATCTGATCTCAGAACAGTGTTCTGTCCTGTAACTGTATCTGATATTTCTGTTTTGCATTTATTTTGTAATTATTGTCCTCTTGCTGCATCAGTATGCTTAAGTCTTTGGAAGCTGGATAAAATACCAGCGGTTGCCTCTCGTTTCTGTAATTTGTGTGGCTGTGATGGTTTTCTGTTGAAAAGTCTGGGCCTTGTAAATGGCAGCAGCATTTACGGATGTGCATGCACATTGAGAATCAAACGTGGAATTTCTGATAGGTGAGCAACTATAGCTACAGCCCAGGGTGCTCTTAGAGCTGCCCTTGACTCATGCTCTAATACACATTCATTCATTAGTATACATTCCTAGAGGCATGAAAAAAATGTAGATGAGCATCAGAAAATGAATCCATCTTTTCTTCGGGTTGAAAGGCAGCAGTAGCAAGTAACTAAGCGAATTACAGTGTGATTTTTCATCTCTGTGCAAGTAAATTTGAGAAGATTGCGAAAGAACAGTGTTACAGCATTGGTAGCTGCTGGTGGATAAACAGACCAACCGCAATCAAAGCAAATTCAGGTTAGTCTTTTTTTCATAACAATGAATGGCATCAGTTTGATCCTTGAAGTCCTGCATAACAGTTTTTTAATCAATTGGGATTGTACCGGAACAGGTTGGGATGTAACTCAAGAAATCTTGGTGGAAAACATTACACCACTAGACAGGGAATAAGTGGAGTTGAGCTGGTTTATATGTTTAATAGGAGCTGATAAGGGGTTCGGGAACGGGTTGGAATAAAATAGTCAGGTGTCTGCAAGGTGGTGAAGTGAGGGTTATTGCAGGTCAGCAGGTAGCAACATGGTTCACAATAACATTGGAGTTTGTGATGTTGCAAGGGCAGACAGATAATGAATGAAAGAGTAAATATAATCTATGACAGTTTCTGTTGGAATAGTACCAGACAGGGGATCTGAGGGAACGGGATGAATATTTAATTTGAGTTACCTTGTCGGCATCTGCTGTGACATCTTTTAGCAAAGTTAGAATTTTACTTCCACAGGCACAGCAGAATGAGAGACCAACTGCCTGTCTTTGCGTTACTGAACACTGCTCATCGTTGAGGGGTGATTTGAAGAGCAGGTTTGAAATGTATGTACCTTGATACCTTATTTGACTTACCTAAAAAGAAAGAGAAAATCAAGTTAATGCTGAAAATAGGGCTGTGTTCATCTGTAAACTAGTTTTACTAGTCACTCTAGTAAATTACACAGCTTCAGTTTGTGTATATTGGCCCAGCACATACAAGCCGAGAATGGCTACAGTATTTATTTCTGACCATACTGCACCTCCTGACCCATGAAGCATAGCAAGTGTTAACTCTGCAGTTGTTCTGCAGTATATATCCCTATGTCCATAAAGAGGTAGGGAAGTGTCCTCTATTTTCTGGCCCAGCAGACAGATGGTGAGTGTCTTCTGTGAGACATAATCTCCCAGCAAAGCTGAGATAAAACAAGTTTAATACTGTAAAATCCTGAGGTCTTATCCCTGTTCTGGTGATACCACACATATGGCTCAACATCTGGGGGGAGGGGTGACCAGCGGCAGGCCAAATGTCCTGATGATGTGACATTTCAGGAAGCTTCCAAATTACAGTTACGGCAATTTACAGTTATGCTACATGCTTCTGCACACACTTGAAGTTGTAAATGAATATGAATATAAATTATATAAAATTAAGTATGAGATGATCAGGCTTTTACAAACACAAGGTCAGGGATGTGTTGAAACTTTAAGGGTACTGTAGGTAGTTTCATTTCTCAAACAAGATATTCTATGAAGATAGGAGATATGTGAGATATGATTATAAGATTGATTTCACAATAACTGGAACTGTTCAGCATCAGTGAATTAAAATTCAAAACATTCTGCAAGTTTCAAATTTAAAGCCCTCCGGCAACTCAATGGGCAAGATTACTTTCATTCCTGGAAGGCCTATATTTTGAAATGCATAGTGCTTCTTTGTAAACAGATATCAAGAAAAGCAGGAGAAGTTATGGGAGTGATTAGCATAGATGGCTGGCTGCAGTGAAGGTAATAAACCCTGCCTTTACTTCATGTATTTAAGCATCTTCACTTTACTCAAGTGTATTTGTTTTCAGGTACTTTTCACTTTTAGTCCACCACGTACACCAGCAAGTATCTGTGTATGTTGTTTATATAATACATTTTGTTACATGTTTAGATATTTTTCTAATATATATTTTAAAACGTAATCTATAAAGCGAGGATAATTGGTGGACTAAGCCAATCACAGTGGTCGGGTAACCTTAGACTCCGCCTCCTTCAGTGAGAGCACCTTGGGTCTGCTGCAGCAGTACCACTGGTGAAGAAACACTGTTGAGACTCAGCCATAACGATATGGTTGACCGTTGCATTCTAAAATAGGATAAACTCTTACTTTTCATACATTTTTTGTCTATTTATCCTTTCTCCACCACTGCCAGATACAACAATATGGTTAGGGTTATGCTGGTATTATCTTCACTTTGAGATTCCGTGTATGTAGTTGTAGAAGTAAAAGAAATTATGAACAGAATACTATTTATTTTTACAATTTTGTCATTCATTATTTTCTTTTGTTTCTTGAAAGTGTCCCAGCTTCCAGGAGACTAAGATAAATAAGCACGGCTAGCAGCTGACAGAAGAGTTGCTCTCATTAATCAAAGGTTTTCTTTATCATCAACAACCAGTGATGTGACCATAAGCAGCAGCCATTTGGAGATAATATCCCATCAACTGAGCTGATGATTCTACTTGTGTTTGTCTCATCCACACCACGTTACTTTAGAAAACATTCATTCTCAATGGATGCAGGGTGAAGAGGTGAGCGAGCAGCAAATGATTTGTTTCTTGTGTCTTCAACATCCTGTTTGAAGGAATCTCAGTTATCAGTAGCCATTACGTGTAAGAGCCAGGAGAGCAGGGAAGTCATGGACAGGGCAGAGTGAAGCACCAGAGATATTTGCTTCATCCATCTTAATGTTGGAGATATGTGCGGGTCCACAGTCAGTAAATACCTCACGCAGTAATGTGCTGCAGAAGGCTGAATATACAGGTTATATGTCATTTAAATGAATAGATGTTCCATTAAAGTAAATGCCTCTTCATACTCAGTGCTACAGATTATTGCATTTATGAAATCATTTGAAAAAAAGTTAAAATGTCACTTCTCTGCACCAACCTTTTAGAAGCTGGGACTAACTTTCCTTTAGATGATGAATTGATGAGTACAGCTGCCTTGTTTGTTTTGGATCGTTGGAATTTTCAGCTCATAACAACAGGTGTGAAAAGTTCCCCAGACCAGGATCGAGACCGTGTACTAAACTTTCATCCGACTAAAAAGAGGTGAGTTGAGAAAGAAAGTAAAACTGGAGAAGAAAAGAGGCCAAAGAGGCAAACTGTGATTGCCTGCATTGTTTGCCTCAGACAAAATAAAGTTTGAGGACGTTAATTTTGTTGGTAGTGATACCATAAAGATATATTTAATTTATATAATTGTAGACATTTTTAACCAAGTGAAACGGCTCATGAATTTCCCCATTCTAACGAAAATATAACTTTTTTTCAAAATACGCAGCAAATATAATAGTCTCATTGACAACGCATTGATGTCAGACGCTTGCCCATCCACAAACCAATCAATGCCAAGTACAGGTAGACACAGCCCACGATGATTATGGTGATTGGATGTACGTGTGTCATTCAAAAGTCTTTAGTCTGCTTCCAAATGAAAATGTGAAAATAAAACTAATCAAATCAAATGTGGACAAAGTAACAAAGACTTGAACCTGCGTGAGGACTTTCAGGAGTGGAGTTAGTTCAGGCAGGCCACGAAGTCAAGCTCAGCTCACCTGACTGCTACAGCCGCTGATCTCAAAGCCAGCCTACATCTGATGATTCTCATCCATGCATTCACTCGCAAAGCTCAAACAAAGCACCTTATTTATGCTGCTGCAGCCTGCTCACCTCTGCTGCCATTCTGCTAACCGTTTTGCAGCCCACCTACCCAGTTCCACCCTTATTGCATACTGTGTTTGATTTATTTAGTGTAATTTCTGTTCTCATGGATGCCCGCTCTGATATGTTCCCTTTGGGGGTCTTGGTGGTGCTCTCCCTGTCTCAAGCTTTCCATGTAAGCACATGGAAGGCCGGAGAGGTGTGCTCTCTCTGCTTTAGGTTTTATAAGTTTGCACGTTGTACAATCAGAAGCACTGTGTTGTAACTGAAAGGGTTCAGTCTGCACCAGCAGACATCTGGGATCCTCAGGCTGCTCAGACAGAAGTGATTCACTCCATCTTTAAACAGAGACGACAGCACTTTAAGCAACAGAGGCATAGTTCCCTTCAAGTCAGATCCCTGAAAGTTTCCTCTTTACCACAGGACTTGACCATGGTGTAGCTGAGGGGGAAATAAACCGAAATAAACTAAACACAGGGGCTAAACAAGACACCCTTCTTTCCATTGAAAACATCTCCGTCAGCCTGACGAAATCAAATCATCGCCTGCATTTCAATGCACACGCTGAAGTCATGACGCTAGCCCCCTCGGAAACATGCAAATGAGACTGCATGGGCTCGTGCTGTTTAATCTGATAAACATCCTCTATTGAATACCAAGTGCCTAAACGTGATTTCTGCAGGAAATTATAGTGCTGATGAGCAGGAGATATGTTGTTATAAATGGAGGAATAAAAGCCCATCAGGGAGCTGCAGTCGCAGTCTTATTGTTTTTGAAAAATATACTCATTGCGGCACTTCCCCCTGTTGTGGAGTTATAAAAGAAACTATTTTATCCTCTAATTAGCGAAATATACTGACCCAGATTTGATCGACTGGATTTGGAAATAAAAGCTGATACGCTTGCAGGCGGCGTGTCTCTGAGGGCTATCTTATCTGTGAGAGCACAATCCCCATAGAGGCGACCCACAATCAGCCCCCCCTCCCCTCCTCCCCAGACGGATCACATCCACAACTGTGCCGTCTGCTGAAATCCAGCCGCCAAAGTCCTTGAAAGTAGAGCGAGAAACAGGAAAAGGAATTAAAGGCCTAAAATTAGCTCCGGCTTATTGCTTCGACTTGCCTGTAAACTAAAGATGGAGAAAGTTCTGTGTTTTAAGAAGGCGTCTGTTTTTATTTTATTTTTAAAACAAGGGATTAAGTCAATTATTTTAGGGCCAGTATGTGGCTGTGGAGCAAAAACAAGCCCTACTTTTTTCTCTTGCTGTTTTTTGCCTCACCTTGAAAGTGATGATGAGGATGTGTTCTCTGCCATATCGATCGGGTTGCAGATCACATTTTGAAGAAGTGGCTGTTTGGGGAAAGGCTGCGGGGGCTGATAAGTGTGACTGTCAGCTGACATTGGCTGTGCAGATGGTATCTAAACTCATTAGACTAATGAATGTGGGTGGGGAGGGCAGTAAACGATGCTATGGGAGGAGAGGAGAGAAAGAGGAGAGGGCCGGACAGTCTGACCCCTTTGAAGACAGAGGAAAGTGAGATATGAGAGACCCAGGTGAAGCTGTGTCAGCGTTTCTGCAGCACTGTCTGGACCTTGTTGGGGGGTTGGGCCCTGGGCCAGATGTGGATGAAACCATCAAGCTGAATGAATACAATTCTTTTTGGGCTGTGGTTTTGCACTGGCGCTGACTCTCGAGCGGCTGTTTGCATATTTACATGCTTTAAAATTTCACAATTGCAACTTTTTGGACAGACTTTGTGTAAACTGTACAGTTCCTGACTAATCTCTGAGCCCATTGGCTATCGTCCGACGCCCTTGATGGGTGTACATCATCTAGCTTTTCATTTCAGTGTCCATGTAAACTGGTTAGAGTGTTAGGGTTTGTTAGATCTAGGACCCCACAGCAGACACGGAACGAGAAGTAGAGGTTAAGTAAATAAAGTTTATTTCCAGGTAACATGGAAACAGGTTGTAGTGGCAGTAATCTGGCTTGTAGATCCCGAGTGGAAGCGAGAAGCGGCGAGGCACACGACGGTCGACAACATAGTATAATCCGGCGCCGGAGTGGAGAGCGAGCCAGGCATATATGGAGGAGATAATGATGATTGGACTCCGGTGTGCCTCATCTGCCGTCGCCAGGAGCCACACCACGCCCCCTGACACACACAACACACAGGAGGAACACAACAGAGAAGGAAGAGAAACAAAACAACAACAACTCACAACCCACAATCCTCACAGTACCCCCCCCTCAATGGACGCCGCCTGGCGGCCGGCCCGGCCTGTCCGGGTAACGAGCATAAAAGTCATTAAGGATGTCAGCGTCCAAAATAAGGGAACGTGACACCCATTGTCTCTCCTCTGGGCCATATCCCTCCCAGTCCACGAGGTATTGATAACCACGACCACGCCGGCGTACGTCCAAGATCTTATTAACAGTATAAGCCGGGTGGCCGTCTATGATAAGGGTGGGTGGAGGAAGCTCAGCAGGAGGGCTTAGAGGACTGGTGGACACTGGCTTGAGGAGAGAGACGTGGAATGTGGGATGAACTTTCAAAGACAAGGGGAGTTTAAGTCTCACCGCACAAGGATTTATGATGCGATCCACCTCGAATGGACCAATATATCTCGGAGTCAGTTTACGGGATTCGGTCTGGAGAGGCAGATCCCGGGAAGATAACCAAACCATCTGTCCCGGTTGGTAGTCCGGAGCAGGGATGCGGTGACGGTCAGCCACTCGCTGATTGCGGGCTGCCGTACGGACGAGGGCTGCCCGGGCCTCGCGCCAGACCCGACGAGCACGCTGCAGATGCTCCTCCACGGATGGCACTGCCACGTCAGCTTCCTGGGATGGGAAGAGAGGAGGTTGGAAACCATTACAAACCATGAATGGCGACATACCTGTGGCGGAGCAGACCAGGGAGTTGTGCGCATATTCGATCCAGGAGAGGTGTGTGGCCCAGGAAACCGGATGTAGAGCTGAAACACAGCGTAGGGCTGACCCCAGATCCTGGTTAGCCCGTTCTGTCTGGCCGTTGGACTGCGGATGGTAACCGGAGGACAAGCTGACCGACGCCCCCACCGCTTGGCAGAACGCCTTCCACGTCCTCGCGGCGAACTGAGGACCCCTGTCCGATACGATGTCCACCGGGATGCCATGCAGCCGGAAAACGTGCACGACCAGCAGGTTTGCTGTCTCCAGGGCGGATGGAAGTTTGGATAGCGGGATGAAGTGTGCCGCCTTAGAGAAGCGGTCAACGATGGTAAGGACAACAGTATTGCCTTCAGAGGGAGGAAGACCCGTGATGAAGTCCACCGCGATGTGCGACCAGGGGCGGTGAGGGATGGGTAAGGAGCGCAGCAGTCCCGCAGGGGCCTGATGAGAAGCCTTGCTTCGGGCGCAGACAGAACAGGCAGCGACGAATTCTCTGGTATCCGCCGCCATGGAGGGCCACCAGAAACGTTGTTGCAGCAGAGCCAGGGTCCGACGGGCACCAGGATGACAGGCAATCCGCGAGGAGTGTCCCCACTGCAGAACTGGAGACCTGACGACCTCAGGAACGAACAACCTGTTCGGTGGACAGCCTTGCGGAACCGGCTGGTCCCTCTGGGCCCCCTGGACCACACCCTCGATCTCCCACCCGGCTGCTCCCACCACGCAGGCAGAAGGCAGGATGGTGTCTCCGGACGTGTCATCCATAGGAAGAGCAAACTGACGTGACAGCGCGTCCGGCTTGATGTTCTTGGATCCAGGCCGGTAGGTGAGTGTAAATTGAAAACGTCCCAGGAAAAGTGCCCACCGGGCCTGGCGAGAGTTGAGCCTACGAGCAGAACGGAGATAAGACAGGTTTTTATGATCGGTCCACACAATGAAAGGTAGCGTAGATCCCTCAAGCCAGTGCCTCCACTCCTGCAGAGCCAGGACAACCGCCAGCAACTCCCGGTTACCAACGTCATAGTTTCTCTCCGCAGGTGAGAGCTGGCGGGAGAAGAAGGCACACGGGTGCTCCTTCTGGTCGGTGGTGGTACGCTGCGACAGCACGGCTCCCACCCCGGAGTCAGAGGCATCCACCTCCACCACAAACTGTAACGCAGGGTCAGGGTGAACAAGAACAGGTGCCGATGAAAACAAACACTTAAGTTTAGCAAACGCCCCCTCAGCTGTAGGAGACCACTTAAAAGGAATATTGATCGAAGTCAGCTGCGTCAGAGGTGTAGCAACAATACTATAGTCTCGGATAAATCTGCGGTAGAAATTAGCAAACCCGAGAAACCTCTGCAATTGCTTCCTTGATGTAGGAGTGGGCCATTCGGCCACTGCCTTAACCTTGGCAGGGTCGGTCTTGATTTGCCCCTTCTCCACAATGAAACCCAAAAAACTAACAGAACATACATGAAAATCACACTTCTCCGCCTTCACATATAACCTGTTCTCCAGGAGTCTTTTGAGCACAAGCTGGACATGTTGCACGTGCTCCTGGTGGTTACGGGAGAAAATCAAAATATCATCTAAGTACACAAACACAAAACAGTTAAGCATGTCCCTTAACACGTCGTTCATAAGGCATTGAAACACAGCAGGAGCATTGGTGAGGCCAAAGGGCATAACCAAATATTCAAAATGACCCAGGGGGGTGTTGAACCCCGTCTTCCACTCATCCCCCTCCCTAATCCTCACTAGATGGTAGGCGTTCCTAAGGTCCAATTTAGTAAACACAGTGGCCTCATGAAGGGGTCCGAAAGCAGAGTCAATGAGAGGGAGGGGATACTTGTTCTTAATAGTAATGTTGTTGAGGCCCCGAAAATCGATACAGGGTCGCAAAGACTTGTCCTTCTTCTCAACAAAGAAGAACCCCGCCCCCAACGGAGATGACGATGGCCGAATGAGACCCGAGGCCACCGATTCGGTGATGTATGTCTCCATGGCGATACGTTCAGGCCTGGATAAATTATAAAGCTTGCTGGAGGGGTATGGAACATTCGGGAGAAGCTCAATGCCGCAGTCATAAGGTCTGTGAGGGGGAAGGGATAGAGCATGGGCCTTACTGAACACCTCCTGGAGGTGGTGATACACGGAAGGTACGGAGCTAAGATCCACTGGCTTGGGAGGAGACAGCGGCATAGGGGGAGTGGAGGGAACGGCGGAACGTAGACAATGGGCATGGCAAAATAAACTCCAATTAAGCACGGAAACAGAGGACCAGTCAATGTGGGGGTTATGTAGCTTTAACCAGGGTAGACCCAACACCACAGGGGAAGTAGGAGACGGAATAACAAAAAAAGATATGGCCTCATGATGGTTACCGGATAACAACAGGGAGATGGGGCTAGTGCGGTGAGTAACCTGAGCCAGGAGCCTGCCATCTAAAGCAAACACCCTCTTCGGTTGAGCAAGAAGCTGACAGGGAACCTGAGCCTGTGAAACAAAACTAGAGTCAATAAAATTGTCATCCGCCCCCGAATCCACCAAGATGGGCAGCGAACGGGAGGCTTGATCCCAGGAAAGAGTACCTTTGATCAGGAGACGTGGAGGAGACGAGCACACAGAAGACTGACTCACCAACGCCCCTCCAGTGGTTGGTGAGCCCCCCCTTTTGGCAGAACCGGGCAGTTGTCTCGGAGATGTCCATCCTGCCCGCAATAGATGCAGAGGCCCTGTAGCTGACGACGTTGACGCTCCCGTGGAGGTAGTCTCGCCCTCCCCAGCTGCATGGGTTCCTCGGCGCCGGAAGAAGATGAAGCAGAGGCGGTCCGCTGAGGAATCCGGTCCGGACCGAATGGTGGTGGTGTGGAAGGTGTAAATCCACGCTGAAAAGGACCCAGTGTCTGAGTCACGGGAGGTGCACGGCAACCCCCCCCGGATCTCTCCCTGCGTCTCTCGTGGAGGCGACAGTCTAAGCGAATTGACAAAGAAATTAATTCGTCCAGTGAGGTGGTCTCATCACGAGCAGCTAGTTCATCTCTCACCTCGTCTCTTAATCCCCGGAGAAACACCCCCTGTAACGCTGCCTCGTCCCACCCGCTCTCGATGGCTAAAATGCGGAAGTCCACCGAGTGTTTAGCTACGGAGTTAGCTCCCTGGCGTAGCGACAGGAGCCGGCTACTGGCCTCCTTGCAGCGCAGCGGGTGGTCAAAAACTTTGAGAAACTCCTCTGAGAACGAGGTAAACGAAAAACAAACTGGGGACTGACTATGAGCGAGGGCTACAGCCCAAGCCGCGGCTTTATCAGAAAGCAGGCTCATCACAAAAGCAATCCGTGACTTCTCTGTGGAATACGTTAAGGGCTGTTGATCAAAAACGAGTTTGCACTGAAAAATAAACTCCCTACCGGAACCTGCCTGGCCAGTAAACCTAGCGGGTGTAGGTATGAAGGGCTCCCGAGGCTGAGAGGGAAGAGAGCCCGAAGCAGAGCCTGATGGTGCTGGAGCTGGAACCGGAGTCGGAGCTGGCGGAGACGGCTGCGAGGAGAGGTGCGACGCTATCTGCTCCACCCGACTGCCGATCAGGCACACCTTGGAGGTAAGTGTGGTGATAGCTTCCATTGCTTCAAGTAGCGCCTTCTCGTGTTGTCCAACCCGGTTCTCCTGAGACGACAACGCCAGTCTGAATTTCTCCGTGTCTGTGGAGTCCATGTCGTGGCCGGATTATTCTGTTAGGGTTTGTTAGATCTAGGACCCCACAGCAGACACGGAACGAGAAGTAGAGGTTAAGTAAATAAAGTTTATTTCCAGGTAACATGGAAACAGGTTGTAGTGGCAGTAATCTGGCTTGTAGATCCCGAGTGGAAGCGAGAAGCGGCGAGGCACACGACGGTCGACAACATAGTATAATCCGGCGCCGGAGTGGAGAGCGAGCCAGGCATATATGGAGGAGATAATGATGATTGGACTCCGGTGTGCCTCATCTGCCGTCGCCAGGAGCCACACCACGCCCCCTGACACACACAACACACAGGAGGAACACAACAGAGAAGGAAGAGAAACAAAACAACAACAACTCACAACCCACAATCCTCACATAGAGCAGCCACTCTGCCCCGCTACTCTACCAGAGATGTGGTCTGGTCTATTTTTTCCATTTACCGCACATGGTTCACAGCAAAATAGACACAAAAGACAACCTACGCCACAGTTTCAACCGTTTGGATATTTTGAATATGTCCCAAACATAAAAGTTGAAGCACTTTCTGCATCAGTTTCAAACAAAAAGCACTCTAGCCTTTCCGACGACTGAATCCAATCTATTGATATTGCAGGACCAGAAGAGGCACGGCTTCATATTTAGTTAAGAACATGGGCTACTTTTATTAGGGGAAATAAACTGGTCATACCCGAGCTACCATGCTCCCTGGGTCAACAACAGACAGTGATGCGGTGGTCATGCACTGCACAAGCTGCCAGCTGACCCTGGTGTGACGATGAATCATCCTCTGGCAGCAACGGCCAGTATTTTGTGTTACTTCAGGTGTTGATGGAGGATATCTGGACCAAGACCATTTACAGTCACACTAGTTTATTTTATCACACGAGTCAAACATTTCTCCACACACAACGTATACAGCGATACCTTCTGTATGTGCTAACGGCTATCTGCGTATGAATGCTGATGAATTAAAAAGCCGATAGTCGATACATTTCGATCAATGTGATTATTTTGTTCTGCACATGGACTGTTTAACTGCAGGCAACCAATGCCTGCTCAAACATGATTGGTCAAACTACCTGAAACCTCTCAGCCCCAAAATCTCATCCTTCGCATATAACAGATTCTGCATATTCACAAGCAGAGATTAATACATGAGCAAAACAATTTGTTATGCAATATTTTTGCAGTTGCATTTGGGATTTTCTAGCTTTGGATGAGTAGGTGACCTTTTTTTCAGTTATGAAACAGCAACAGAAGGTACGAGGATATGAAAGAAAAGATTGTCTGCGTTTATACCGCAGCACACGGAGCCCATTAAAACCCTTCAAATGAGCATCTGGATTTCTCTTTGTAACAGACAGTTGTAGATGTTACAAGCTGCTGACTTCAGACTGAATGTGCTGGAAGACAGATAGCTTATAAAAGCTGAGGTGCTGTGATGAGACAACTGATGAAGCTCATATATTCTGCCCAAAAGGAGCAGAGGCTTAAAATTAAATGACTAGTCTGACAGTTTGGGGAAAGCGCTTATTCGCTTTCTTGCTGTGAGGGATGAGACGATCAATAGCACTCTCACTCTTCAGGATAAATATAATGCTACTGTCAGCAGGCAATTAGCTTAGCTTAGCATAACGAGGGGAAACAGTGGGAAACAGCTAGCCTGGTTCTGAGGTGCTGGTAAGTGAGAGGTTTATTATCTCCTGACAAAGCCAGGCTAACAAGGTTTCCACCAGTTTACAGTCATATATAAGCTAAGTGGCTTCCTGAAGTAGCTTCATTCATCACAAAATGAGATAAGCTACATTATACACAACCAGACGAAAGACAAACATTACCACTTAAGCTCATTTCGTTCCATTATCTTCATCTGTTTCCATTTTATCAAATTGAATAGGAGCTGAACAATATTCAAATCTATTTTGTTTTTAATTTATTCTACTCAGTTTGTTTCCACCCACTTAGTAACACCTCATTATGGTGGATGTATAATGGGCTATTACATCACATTTCACTCTGTGATCAAAATCTAAAGGCCTTTTCTAAAAATCTGAAAGAAGGCTCCTGTCTTGTTACATTGTTCACATTTAATAGTTTTGGATGAAGAAAATTTATGGAGTGGTTTGTTTCTTCAATTTTGTATTAAAATATTATGGTTAACTACCAGCAATATGAATGTCCTCGTCATTTAAATTATGAAATTATGGGGGAAAAAATGATATCATCAGTGGCAAAGACTACAGGTAATCTTGCGAGCTGCTTCGCTTATTTTTCATATTTTCTTCTTGTTCTTGTCCGAAACAAAATTTTGCCCTGTTGGTTTGGACTGTGGTCTAAGGCACCTTTAATGTCTGTTGTTGAATGAAGATCCAGAGAATCCTTCATATTCACTGCAAATACATGACATAACACCAAACAAGAAAGTAAATATGTTTCCAAAAGTTCGGTAAAAATGTCTCAGTTAGGACGAATGTTTTATCAACAAAGCAGTATCAGGTCAGGAATGAGAAAAAAGTCACCAACAATGTATATAATGATGCACACGTGGACAGTGAATAGACCCAAAATAAAAGAAGCGGAAAGTCAGAAGTTGCTAATTATAAGGGAGGATAATGTTAACACACATAATAAAAACTGAAAGTAAAATGTTTTGCATTATAAAGAAATCACTTTCTTTCTTTACTGAGACATTCCCAGTATGTAGATTATAAAATGCATATGTATGAACTGAATATACTCACACACTGTATAAAGCCACTTTGAGGCTTTGAACAAAGGTGAGGTATATGGGTCCTTGGAGGTTTGACTCTGAGTCCTGCCAAAGGCCTGCAAATGAAACTGCTTTCACAGGGGGAAAAAGACAGCGAGCCTCTTATACTGAAAATGAGAAGAGAGGCAAAGGAGAAATGAGAGTCAATGAAAACATCCCATGGGCCGATGTTTTCTGGTTCAGCAGCAAAAACAGAACTTTACCAGTAATTTCACAGAAAGAGCTCATAGCGAATAGTCACAGTTTTTGTTTTAAAGCCTTTTTAGAGTCAGGAGCGTTGTGACTGTGTGGCTACAATGAAAAACCCCACAGCATGGCACACAGACAAGAACAATTCAAGATCTGCAATAGCAACCTAGTTCCTGAATACATCCATATGCAAATACATATGTTTGACATCCGCTACTTTCTATAAAATAAAAACTCTGCATTCTCCTCAGCACAAAAGACAATTTGATAATACCTGCAGGAAAACAAACATCCATAAACAATTCATAGAGTGGGTCTTACAGGAAAAGAGTAAGATAAACAAAAGTAATTTGTATAAACATCAGTGGTAGTCTCTGTTTAAAACATTCATAAGATGATAGTGAAAGTTTCATAGAGGAACAAAATGTGCAACCTCTTCGCTGAGAGTCACTGACACATTTTGTCTTTAGTCTTGTTTTCGTAATGAAACAAATATTCCCCCGAAAATATCGTATCGACAAAATGGTGAGGGCTGAAAGATGGCTGGTGCTTTTACCCTGCAGGAGGTGCTTCAGGCGACTGTAGGCGCATCAACACTTTGCACCTTCCAGCGAGACATGATCAGTGACAAACACAGAAGCAGCGAAATCAATGCAATAATAAAACCAGCTTCACTACTTCACCAAATCAATGCTATCGCCGAAATGCTTTTTCTTTCCACAATTTATTGAAGCAATTCAACCCCTTATGAGCGAGGAAATGTGCTTTTCTTTCCTTAAGCTCTATTCCTCACTGGCCTCTCCACCTAAATCTCCACTCTGCAAAAACCCACCACTATCATTTATGGTTGAGATTTTATTCATCAAGAATATGATCAGCTTCCCTCAGTGGAGCAGCGAGTTATATTTTGCCTGCAGTATTCTTGAAATGCAGGAGAGCAATCCTCTACTTTTCTACATTTTCACACAGGTTTGAAAATGTAGAAAAGTAGAGGATTCCTTTACTCGGAATTCATTTTTTATTCACTTTTTTTCCACATACCGTTTGCTATCGTTTTTGCATTCCTCACGCTTTTGTCTCTGAAACCAGATGTGTTATAATGTAGACACAAAAGTGCAGCAACCATCTGTGTAGCATGAATAAATAAATTTAAAAAGTTGGGCACAGCTGCATGTTGATTTGTCTGTGCTGACTTGGAACTTTTGAGGGTTTTGGAAAGCTCAAATACACACACACACACGCGGAAGCATATTTTGCTGTAGTGACAGAATCACATTGTCCTCATTATTTACAGGATAAGTTCACTTACTCAAAGTGACGACAACAGCAGTATTTGTGGATATAAAACAACTGGACCCGTCTTGTTTTCTCCTGAAAGAACAGCTCCATCACTGCATGCTGTACAGACAGAGGAAAGGCTGTACCCTTCACTGTTCTCCGCTCAAATCTAAAATTCAATACAAGAACACAAGGCCCTGCGTGATGTGACAAAATAAATCCTCCTTACAGAAATACTCATTAGCCTAGATGGAGCACTCGTATCTATCCGTGCAGAACAAACTCTTGATTTCATGTGAATGCCCTGCATGCGAAATCTTATGGTGGACAGATTTATTTCAAGTATCAAAAGTAAAAGTTCTCGACATGCAAAGAATCTACGAAAAAAGTAAAAAGGAATCGAATCCTTTCACATGTTGCACCTGAATTGGTTTTTAAAAATGAATGATTGTTCTGTTATTTAGTTTGAAGCCCTTTGTATGTGGGTACTTTTAGTTATTATTATGAACACACCCAAATCTCAGACCGAGCATAGTGGTCAGGTTGCATTGCGGATATGTATGTAGTATAAATGGAGGTATGGAATAAAGGAGACCAATATCCATTGTGAATTCAGTGCTTTTATATATGTAGATGGGCTAAATGAACTGTATTTGTATGGTTCTTCTTTAGTCCTATTGAGCACTCAATGCATTTCATAGTACAAGTCGCATTAATCCATAAAACAGTTCTAAGCGCAGCACTTTTTCTATCACATTTCATTCAACAAGCATACAGAGGTAATTTGGGGTTTCAGTGTCTTGCCCAATACACCTGGTTTGATAGTTAACAGAGCTCGTTCTAAACCTGCTTGTTGGAATGTTCTCTTCTCTTGTCCTGTGCTAAAGCTCTGGAGCAACTTCAGAATGATTCCTTGTCATTAGTGAGTCCTCCTCAAACAGTTCTACAGTATACTGTCACTATTTATTGTTTGTGTGATGGAAGTTTTGTGCAGAGCTTTTAATAAACAGTCTATGGTGCAGAATGAAGCTAGACAACTTTGTGTGCATCATACCTGGTTTATCTACAGTGAAGATTTTATAGTCAATCTTTTTTTTAAATGAAAGTGAATATGCTTCATTACTATTCACATAAGTGGCTTTTACATAAGTTTGAATTATGTACAGAGCTGCTGTTATGCTTTCATAAGTTACACGTCGGCTGCCTCAGAGGTTTTTAAGGCATCAACACATTCTTCATGTTGCACTCAGTCCACTGTTGGCGTGCAACCCCACCCCCACTGACTACTAGGCATTTTTCATCTGTTTATTCACATTATATTAATATTGAACTTATCACATGTCCAAATCCCACCATTTTTGACACTGCACCTCCCCGGGCCATTAACAATGCACATGCCGAGTGTGAAGCCAATAAGACAAAGAGTTAGTGAGTTGGCCTCACATACAGAGAGACGTTTGTGGAAGGTATAATTCTAGCAGTGATGGAAGCATGTCTGCAAAACATAAGACATTGTGTAAAATGCTGCTCATACCACATTGTAGAGAAATTGGCAGCATTTCTTTTAGTTTGTTCATATAACGCTAAGGTTATTGGTATTTTCTGGTTCTTCCACCAACAGACTTCACAACTACTCCTGCCAATAATCAGGTCAGTAATCCAACACTGTATCAGGGAAAAAGTACATGTGAGAAGTGCTGTGTACATTCCGGCCTCTCTGGGGACGCCTCAGATTAAGGCAGAGTTAATGCTCTGCTGACATCAAACTGGAATCTCTTTGAAAGAGTAAATGTGCAACTGATCAGTTGGTAGAACCTTAAATAAAAAGAGAATCATCTAAGAGCAGACAGGGAAGCAAGCATTGCATTGAACTTCATTTAGAGGTCATAAAAATAAAACTGGGTTTGATATCCGAGAATAACAAATTCAAATGCACGTACACCTGGGAAAACGAAAACAAACCAAAAGAATCCGGCCTTCATCTCTTCGATGTGCCGCTGAAGTGCCCTTGATCAAGACATGAATCAGCCCTCTGCCCCAGCGGAGCTTCGACTGTGGAAGACCACGGCTGCACTGGGCAACCACCAGATATGCTGTTGCCTTGAACACATGTAACACTGTGAATGTGAAGCAGGGAGTTGCAGGACAAAGAGCATTTGTGATCACATGACGCCGGTAAAGGTCAAAAGGACGCTGAGTGTCACGCTTGTGTTATGAAGTGATGTCATGAGCTTTTTTCCGATGCTCCTTGACGTGGCATTTCGCTTGGAAAAAACTCGAACTGGATCCTGTCCACAGACATCAGACCACTTTATGTGAAACTTGGCTCGGCGTCAATAATGTATCAGATTTAACGCAGGGTCAGATGCATGATTTATTTAAGTGCTGAAACATTAATATCACCCCCTGAACAATTGATCCACTCATCAATAGAGTAGATTGAATTACCTATTTAACCTTGCCCTCCTTGCCATCAGCAAACAGAGAGGAAAAAGAGGAGCTCAGCAGCGCTCTGTTCCATCATCACAGGAAACACACATCTGGACATCAGCAAGCTGCTTCACTCAATCACTTTAACTGTTTACAATCTGCTTCTTTTCATGTTGAAAAATCCACACGGTTTCAGCTATTTTGAAAATAGGTCTCGCTTCCGAGGTCAGTACTGCACAAATCCCGACAGCGGAGGCTTAGCGTGTGTAGTGATTTTCTAATACTGGGAATATATAACATATGTCTAGTCATCTAATCAGACTCTGGCAATGCACATAATTCCTCATCTGTCTATTTTCCTTTTCTATCAAAGATCTGAGCTTTGACCTCTCGGTGAAACACATATGTGCTCATATTAAAACTTTTAGGTTTTGATTTTGTATCTATGCTGATGTTGGTAGAACTGTGCCATTGTTTGTTTGGAGCCAGTGATTCAATTGATTGACAGGCAGCTGAGGATTTTAATTTTTCCTGCATTTTCTCACAGAGCTTTCCTCACGTCTCTGACTGCACTTCCACCAACCTCATCAATAAATTTAAAACAAACCTGCCTTGCAAGCAAATCCTGAGCTGGAGTCGAGGGGCCAAAGCTGCAAACTCCATTCAGATGTCATTTTGTGCTGCTGCTGCTGCTTTTGTTAGCAGTAATGAAACAAAAATACATTCATATACAGTAATATAAACTGTTCGCTGCACAGTGTTTTTGTGCTTAAACCATATCCTACTCTCAGCTTAGACTACTGTAACACTCTCCTTTCTGTTTTACCAAAGAAGACAGTTAAACAGCTACATCACTTCAAAACTCTGGAGCTGAAAATGTTGATATTTTTTTACATAAATTAAAAAACCCAGCAATCAAGTCTGGCTTTTATGATGTGTTTCAAGTTTAAATTAATCACATTTATTTTTAGCATTATCAGTATTTCAGTAGAGGTTTAATATTGATTATACCAATTCCATTATTTGATCTCTCTTCTGATGTTCTCTTTTCTATTATTGAGTGCTTGGGTATTGATTAGTCTTAATAACAATATTTTAACTATCTTTTAATAATTTTTTAACATCCTACATTTGGTCAATCACCTTTAAAGCACAACATTGTATTTGTTGTTCTTTGAAATGTGCTTACCAACTACAGTGTGTTTGTTTATTTCTTGAAAATGTGTTTATTAAACAACAAACCTAAACATTCATATGAAGACAAGGATTTGTTTTTGGCGACAAACTTATGACAGTCACCTTACGACTCTTTTATTATTAGTAATGCACCATCTTCAAACATCATATTGTCCAACAATTTAAGCGAATGAGTAGATTCCAAAAATATCTCTGATCCTTTTTTTTAATAATTTTCTTCCAGTAGTATAAGGAGAGCTAACATAAGGAAGTAGCTCTACATATGCAGTATAATCATTTTTTTAAGATTAATTCTTCATGATTTCTATACATTCCAACCAAAAAGCAGTAAACAGGTGAATCGCACCTCTCTCTAGAAAGAAAAGAAAATCAAAGTGTGGCTTTGCTGACGAGTGCAGATGGGAAAGTGCTGCCTTTGGATCATCTATCAGGGGGGAGGTTGTTAATGCAGTGAAAAACTGACGGTAAAGTGATATTGCTTTTTCAGAACACAGAGATCTGCGTGCGCTGGATTTTTCTGATATGAAGAGCAGGCACAGGGTCACTGAATAGAGCATGTAATATATGCAGCTAATGTGCTGTTGAGTTCTGTTTTGAGTCATTTTGCCTGTTTACAGCTGCACATCTGCATCACCAGCCATACCGAATCACATTTTCTCCTGGACTCTAACCATTTGCCAATGCATACTGATGAAACTACACCTACTATTGAGGTTGTAGGAACAACATAACCATTACATCATATCCTACATCAGTGCCTGAAATCACTTCCCTCACCGCTTCGCAACTCTCAGAGGTGATACACACTGCAGCGTCAAAACACATGTCGTTTTTGAATCTGAGATGAGCTGTGTGTCTTTTTACGCTCATTAATCATGTGAGAAAACATTTACATAATCAGTGGGAATGTTAAGGAATATAGTCGTAACAATATGCATAAATGCATGCAGATGCAATTAAAGGGGAAATTTATGCTTGCCAATATCATTTTGCCTTTCGGTGATTACATTTTTGACATCATGCACACCAGCTCGCTTATAGTTCCATATATTTAAAAATTACAATTTTTTTCTTTGAACCGTCTGAAGCAACTCTGATTCATTACCCGCTCGCTTTGCGTAGTTTTCCGCGAGACCTCCCTCACAAAGAGATGTGCTTTAGCTTACAAAGACGTGATTTGCTATTTTTACCTAAATCCTATTCTGCCTTACATTTTGACCTGTGTGACTAACGGGTGAAAGCACACTGTGTTACCAAAAAGCAGTAATGAAGTCATATTAGTGGAGGTGAATCAAAAAGACCATTTAAAAGGGTAATCCTCATTGCTGAGTTACAGTTGTCTACCCACCAGATATATAAATATCAGTCCCCTAAACATGCCGGATTTTTTTCATCAAGATACATTCATTACCGGAAATGTTGAAAAAATATTTTATCTCGCAAAGAAAGTGAAACATAATTCCAGGATCCATCCCCTGATCTGATTTAAGCAGTTCTTCCCCGACCAATACCCCAAGTAACATGGAAATCTGTGTGGTGTCACACTCTGCTAACAAACAAACAAACAAACAGAAACATAACTTCCCTGGTGAATATAATTAAAACCAAAGTTGAGCACTTGAACATACATCCGTACGTACTTTTACTTTTATTGTGGTTCATGTCCCACCCACTAACAAGGAGAAGGTGAGATTTAATGACCAATACTCTAGCCAGCCACTAGGAGGCGATAAATATGCTGTGTGTTCACTTTAGGGGAGGAGTGATGTCATTGGCTGTGGAGAATCTCAGTCATCCAGGTCATGATATATCCAAGACCTACAGTAAAAAACAGGTCAATTGGACTTGGTTGAATTTCTCAATGAAATACCTGGGACTGCCAGCAACTGTTGGACCTTTTTTGCGCTTGACGCGAGCGTATCGCTCCAGGAAACACACTGAAAAATGATTTTAAACGATATTGATGACATATTTTATATGATATAAATGATAAAGCATGCATCCCATAGTTTGTATTCCCCTTCTGTTGTCCTGGAGTTTTAAATTTAGCAATTTGACCGATCACATTATTAAATGCTCCCCTCCATACAGACACACAAGCAGTCATAAAGATAAAAAGAGAGGGGGGGGGGGGGCGGAGAATACGTCATTTACCCTCGACACCCGACATTGAACGGAGCAAACAGCGGAGAAGTTCTTGAAGATAGATGACATTAAATTGGGACGCTGTTGCAGTTAATGTTGGAGCAACAAGTGACCATATGCTTTTATACTACTGGGTCAACGGGTGATATTATTTTAGCGTCGCTTCAGCGTCCGGTGTGAACCCTGCGTGCCTCGCTGGCCTCCTGCAGAGCCATGACAGCGGAGCTCTGGAAGCGCAGGTCGGTCTTCTCTCACCAGGCGCTGGAAGGGCAGCTTGCGGATCAGCAGCTCCGTAGATTTCTGGTAGCGACGGAACTCTCTCAGAGCCACGGTCCCGGGCCTGTAACGGTCCCGAGCCGGTCGCGGTGAGGCTCCTTCACGCCGCCGGGGGCCCGGGCGCTCTTACGGCAGCCCTGGTCTCCAGCTGCTTCCTGGGGGCTTTGCCTCCGGTGGATTTACGAGACAGTGATTAAACTCGTGAAACAGAGAAGTACCGTCATGTAATCCACTGATTTCAACAATGTAACTGTATTCTGAATACCATCTATTTAATTTGTAACTGTAACGGAATACAGTTACTCATAATTTGTATTCTAAATACGTAACGCCGTTACATGTATTCCGTTACTCCCCAACACTGTTCATCTGTATACACAGTCTATGAAGTACAAGTCCAGAAAGTCTTCTCTGTTTCAGGTTTGATCAGACGTCACACACAATTGCAGCTCACAGTCCAGCTGTGGTGCAACATGTTTATTTTTGGAATAAGTGTGAACAGCGAAGACAAAAAATCTGTGAATGAAAAAATCTTTTTAACACATCTGCCAGGTGAAACTACTGCACACAACATATTTTCCTTTGCTGCCTCTACACTCAGTAACAACCTCTGCTCAGCACAGTTAAGAAACTCCATACATTATCCTATAACAAACCTCCATGTGAAATAATTTTAAGATTATGGGAAAACATCCAACCCTGATCTCCTTGCAGCAATTAGCAGCACTTACTGCTACACTGCACCTATTATTACCACCATCACTGATATTTAACAGTTTTGCTGGTGAAGAAAATGTTGGCTACGGCCGACTTCCTGCACACATAGAGCACTGAGATTTTCCAATTTCCTTGTTTTTCTACTGATGTCACTTTGTCCAATGAAAAATTAACGTTGTGTTTTTGCAGACTAGCTGCCTCCAGCCCTGAAGTAGGTTTTGTTTATTAAAAATGTCAGAGACTTTCATTGCCCCAGCAAAGATGGACTCGAGATGATTGCAGTACGGAGACCACAGTAGCTTTAATAACAGTAACCTGCAGTAACCGCTGCTGTCCCTGTTTTAGTTTGAAAACTCCGGATCTGCCTTTTAGTATGGACGGGCAGAAGGAAAGATGTTTGGAAACAATGTAGACGCCTACAACTGCTTGCTGACCCGTTTTTTTGGGTTACAACGTCGACTTTGCTGATTTGTATGGCTCCTATCACATGACCCCCTTCTGAAAGAAAACAAGGGACATTAGCCTCACCTACCTGTGTAGAATGTATCATGGATAATCAATTACCAGCATTGCTGAGCCTGGTGTCTTTGCCGCTGTGTAGCTAAATTCTGTATTTCCAAATGATACAACTGTTGACATTCATAGGAGAAGTGCTTTAATTCTAGCAATTTGTAGTGCACATGCATTTGTTTCAGGTTTTTAGTGAGCCAAAAACATTCATGTGGAAGGAGATCATTTTGCTTTAAAATGCTGTTTTCAAATGAAAACATCGTAGTGTAGATGGAGCCTCAGAATAACCAGCACATCCAGTGTTTTAATCAGGACTGGTTGGTGTCGGCAGCTTAGTGCTGCTACAGATGCACGAGTGTCAATCTGTGATTTGTAGCTATCCAAGGATTTGCCCTTGAATCAAAGGCGTCAGGCGGCTGTTTGTTGATCCGTCTGAGTCCCTTTTCTGTCGAGGACCCTGTCCAACTGATGGCCTAATTCAATGTAGGCACAGTCCCCCCTCAGCCTCCCTGCTGTTGCCAGAGACAGCTGTTCATCGGGCAGACTTGGCCTCCCGCCACTCCCCTCTGAGCTTTTGAAGATACTGTAAACTACGTTTCCCTCATAAACCATTAAATGAAAGATCCAGACAATTCTTCGTGTCACTCTTGTTTTCATTTCTTTTCTGCACTCATCTGATTGTCTGATTAACACTGAAAGTGTTATACTGCTTTATAGTGGCGCTTGACTTACATCAACCACTATAGGTTTGGAAAAGTAATTCATAAATGAGTGACTTTAATTTATGTGTTTCAGTTTTTTCTTGTGATTCAGTTCTTACTTTTATCCATTTTTTAAGATTTGAATTTTATACCTTATAAACTAGAAGGGTAATCCTGGATCTGCCCATTTATCTGAATCTGCTCCGATATGTGATGGATTCTTCCCTGGGTCATGTCCCACCCTTTCAAAACATTTCATGGAAAACTGTTAGTCTTTGCAAAATCCCTCTGACTAACAGGGTTACCTGCTATCTGGAAAGTCCAAGAAGGTCCACATTTATAATAGTTAGAAGTGTACCTCAACTAAAGCATTGGATCTTGCTAATATTAGCCTACAATCTAATACAGTAGGATATTTTTTCAATGTTGACACAGCATTTTGTGACATCAAAATATGGGAGGTACCAACTGCTTGACAACGCGTCCTGGACACATAAGGTATCACCCAAAACGCATGCTGCCAAGGCCCAGCACATAACCACACACCCAGCTGACATCATGTCTTACATGATGGTGAAGTAAACATGACGACAGCAACCCAACTGCCCACAGATGCACTACACCCGTCTGTCTGGACAAAGACTGTGTGAAAGACTCGACAACCTCCCAGACAAAAATATAGGGAGACACATTTCACTTTGGAGTCTCTGCTTTCATGTGTTGCTGCTGTTAATACACTTTTTACTTTATTGAGGTAAGAGCAGGTATTTCTTTTATTATTGACAATGTTTTTCCCTCGTTCAACAAGTTCCTGTTTACTATCATTTCCACAGCGGCTGGAAGATGCTCATATGCTATTAGGGACTGGGGCCAGTGCAGCCTTGCTATCAGTCGTGTGGACAACCTGTGGGGGTCACCTGGCAACACACTCACCTCCAAGTACTGATATGGCCCAAGGCTGCAGACGCAGCGATGCTATAACAGGCAGTTACTGGGCCGGCCACCTGCCCATGGATCAGTTTAATGTTCTCTTCAGCCATCACATCCAGGCCACTGTCATTCATCCACACCTGGGAGAGAGAGCTGTCGGCTTCAGAGATACGATAGACTCAGACATCTTAGAAAAACAGTGACAAGCTGCCACACTGTATACTTCTGTGTTATTGGTCACAAACATATGCATATTTACACTCTCTTGTATTTTGCTGGGAGGTAGAGAATGAATGTGTCAAATGCAGCTCCGACACTTTGCTTTTCTATTTTCACCCTGTCGTTCCTCCTCCCTGGTAAGTGTGTGCCTCTAGGCCACCCTGCAGGACATTAAAAACACAACTGTGCTAATGTGTTGTGCACCGTGAACTGAATTCAGAAAGCCATTAGACTACTTTATTTTTAGCAAATAGGAACTAAAAAACTGATTAAGGCAATGTTTAGACACAACTCATGCCTAACTTAATTTGTTAAGGGGCATATCTAGGATTTTTTTTTCATTCTGAGTTTTCAAACATTTGCAATGATGTCTCAGAGAACAATTCATGGATTTGGTACAGATCCAAATGAAAATCCAAATGAAGTGAATTTATGTGTGGTTCCGTAGCAGATTGTTTACAAACATTGTTTTAGCTGGAACCGTAGGTAACATCACTCTGTGTGCGGCACATTTTTTAAATCAAGCATTCTCTGTTGCAGCTCTACCGACTTTTCTTTCGATATTGATTTTTAGCAGATTGCAGTGGATGATATCTCCACTTATCATCCAACCAAAGAAATGCTTTGCTTAACAATTCCCAGAGTGAGTCTAGTTTTGCCATACAAAGTAGAATCCCATTGTCTTCAAAGTTTGTTCGAACATTTGATATCAATGGAGAACCAAGGAGGCCGGTGGGGCCCGCACATCGTGGCCTGGCTCCAGCACCGGCAGCATGATCTGGGCCCCTTCCATCTGCTGCCCTTGTCCTGTGTGTGTGTGTGTGTGTGTGTGTGTGTGTGTGTGTGTGTGTGTGTGTGTGTGTGTGTGCGTGTGTGTGTGGGAGTGCGTGCGTGTGTGTCATCTGTTGAACTCCGATGCTTCTCTGTTTCTCTCTTATTAGGCCTGAGAAGATACACCAGATGGCTGGTGAAAAAAAAAGAATCATACTCTTCCAAAAAGGCAAGAGGCACTACCCACAGTCATGGCAGAGCGGTGAAAGATTCAAGACATACGTGACATACTTACACATACAGAAATAAGCCATAGGTTCACGCTTGAACTTAAACAGCAAATGTCCCCAGAAAGTAACAGGGTGGATTCTTGATATATTGACCCAACACACACGACCTTGACTCCATGGCTACATGGTATGGGCCCATGTCAGGGCGGGCACTGTGTGTGTAATCGCATTCTGTTCACAGTCTGAATAGTTGAGTCAGCTTTATTTATAGTCCTTTACACAAGCATGTTTCAAATGATTCATATATCAAACACTCTCCAAGCTCACATTCACACAGATGGGTCAAGTGGGGTCCTCTGTAAACGTGGCCTGCACATGAGAACATGAAACCTCGCACATGGGAGCCGATGGCAACCGTGTCGTTTTGGGAAATCTGCTTATTTGCTTTCTGTAAAGAATCCGACACAACCTTTATATTTGACCATGTAATTTTAGGCTACAGCCAGCAGTAGGTTAGCTTAGCTTAGCTATCACTAACCTTGGGAAACAGCTATTGTTCTTTGCAAACATTAGAAAATGTGAAATAGCCCCTTATGTAGTCACGTCATTCTGAGAGGAAGGTAATGCCAGTGTAATGACAGTGACCTCACACTTTTAGAATGGCTCACATGCTGGACGTAAATTGGTCATTCGTTTTCTCCATTGACGTTTCAGAAAATTCTAATGTAAAGAGACTTGATTCTGGAACCAGGCCGACCAGCTATGAGATAAATCGAGACCATAAAACAATTGATTTAGAACATTTGAAACAAGTAAAGGAACAAGACTGTATACATAATGATTTTAAGAGTAAAGGAACCACGCATCCCATAAACCAAAATCCCTCTCCAATGACTTCCAGCCCTTCATGACTTGAACTCTGTTGTTAATATAGTGTTGCAAAATATTGTACCTTGTGTCTCGTATTCATGAATTTAGTATTTCATATAGTGTCGTTATCTAGTGTGATGTTGTTTTGTTTGTGTTGTTAGCAACATACAGTGCTTTGTTTACAATTGCAATCATACGAAATCATGCTCTGTGGTAAACATTATGTAACACTGAACGATCTGAATGTAGCCCACGATTTTCATAGCTGTGGTAAACATTTCCATGTTAAAAGCTAGCTCCACCAATCAGAAGTTGCTGTAGCACCTCAGGATTGTGGGTAGTGTAGTACTTTTCTTTGCAAGTAAAACAACAATATCATTGGACTCAGGCTTCTAGAGGAGCATATGACATTATTTCACAATCTCCTAGCGCATGCTAAGTCTACAATGGATGGTTACAAGATAATGGCTGATAACAAAAATTTCTCTGCAGAAAATGAATGGGATTTTTTGTCACTTCTGTAACCACACTGTTAAGCTCTGTGTTGGATGGTTGCTCTGCTTTGTTGAGACATTTTTCACATTTCTTTTGTTGTAGTAAACAAGGTTTACTGAAGCAATAACAACACACTGCACTAGACTATATGAAGGATACACTTGCATTTATGATATGCTCAGATCAAATATAACAACATAAAGGCAATAAATCCTTTGCCATCTCAATCTAAGAATTATTTTAGTTGAAGAAGTGCATTTCCACTATTCTCATACTAATTATTATTATGCCTCTAACGTCCATTATGCTCCAAGTTCATTTTCAATATCTTCAAACAACTGGCAAGAAACACAGATGAGCCACATCATTAAAGCTGGTTTAAATGAAGCTTCTGATTGGTGTAAACGCCCAATAGTCTACTTTTCAAATAGAACACTCTGATCAGATGTGGCTACAGAGGTCCAATTTCCGTTTGTGTTTCGCCCACCACGAAGCCGCCCTGGAACACTCATCCGTTCCAGTAAATTGTTCCGTCGAACACCCGTGTGACACGCTCATGTTTTTTGATGCAGCACCTCGAGTCAGCCGCGCCAAGGCCGACTGACGGCCTGAAGCTCAAAATACTGCATGACACTTTGCAGCGAAATGTAGCATGCAGTCACTAGATCAGGGCTTTTCTTCAGGTTATTCAGGCTTACCGACACGCACACACCATCGCATTAGCTGCTGCACTCTCAACAGCAATTAAGTGATTTCAATTCCCTCTCGGCTGCTGCCTGCTTTTTTTTTTCCATCTTTGTTTTAGGGCAAAATCCAAAGCAGTCTGTGAGTTTTAATATACCAGACATAATTAAAAAAAAGAATGTTTAGAGGTGTCTTTGTTTTGCTCATTTTCATGCATGTGATGCACTCAGCAAAATCCTATCTTTTTTCCCCCTTGTCTCTCCCCTGTGGTCTTGTGTAATGTCCAGAATCGTCAGTCCTTCCAGCCGCCCCCCCGTCTTCCTGTTCCAGCCCTCCGGTGGAGCTCCTCCGAGAGCCAGCTCCGGTCTCCTCCAGCCTCAGAGGAGGTGAGCTGGGCGTGGGTGATGTTTTTTTAGATCCTCCAACCAGACGCTGCCTCACCTCCACAACAGACGCGCTCTATATTCAGTGACGCTTGAAATTCGATGGTGGGTTTTTTAGGTGGAGGGAAATGTTGTGGTGGATTTGGCTTGAGGTTAGTCTCTGCCGATTACTGAAGCTACAGTAGCATCTGAACACATACAGTAGGCTGTGGAGTCTCTTTAGCGGCTTTCAGACAACTCCTGAAATTACCTGGACTGTATGTGAGAATAAAAATGTCCGAGTCAGTTAGTTCGGACAATTGTCAGTTCCCTCTGCCAGCCCCTTGTAAAACTCTGGATAATGTCCAAGGAAGCCCATGTGAGAGCACAGCAGGAGATTTCCCAGAGGATTCACCATGAGCGAGTGGGCGTGTTAGATAGATAGATAGATAGATAGATAGATAGATAGATAGATAGATAGATAGATAGATAGATAGATAGATAGATAGATAGATAGATAGATAGATAGATAGATAGATAGATAGATAGATAGATAGATAGATAGATAGATAGATAGATAGATAGATAGATAGATAGATAGATAGATAGATAGATAGATAGATAGATAGATAGATAGATAGATAGATAGATAGATAGATAGATAGATAGATAGATAGATAGATAGATAGATAGATAGATAGATAGATAGATAGATAGATAGATAGATAGATAGATAGATAGATAGATAGATAGATAGATAGATAGATAGATAGATAGATAGATAGATGATTGTGTTACAGCAGCAATTCAAGGGCTTTGCACGAACAAGAGACCACATACAAGAGATGGAAAAATTGCAGTAGTTGTTTGCAATGGTATGATTATGTTTGTAAGACGTGAAAGGCACACAATAGAAAAAAATTATAAATACTAATATCCCGGGATTTAATACACATGGAACAAGCTGACAAAGGTGTAATTTTGGAAAGACGAGATTTGAGAGCTTTGTTGATAACGACAGACTTAATTTGCCGTTGTTATGAACACGTCTGAACCGAGATTCACCTGCTGTGTTCTTCACATGGGAAAGGCAAGCCTGGGTCACAGAGTGCGCACATTCTCCACAGCTCATATGTCTTTTTCAAGGTAGAATTACACTTATTTCTCTGTGCATGCAAAAACACTTGTGTTCATTTCACCCAATTTCCCCAATATGTTTCTGCACGTGTGCTATTGTGCAGTCTGTCATGCATGAGGAAATGCTTTATCTGTGACACAATTGCAGCTCTTCCAGAATTAATTCACCGCTGCCAAAACCAGCATATGCTCCTGTCTCGTGATGATCCTGCATATGTCCAAAGCTGCTGTCTTTACACGTCTTCATCAGGGATGAGGGGTCTGTACAGTGAGGTCATAGGTGAATCTGCCAGCTGCAAAAAAAACCTGACCCGGTCTGAAGCTGGTACAGTTCGCCAGTTATTATCACAGTTTACATCCTGAACAGCGAACACATACGTTGCTCTTTCCTCTTGCCTTTAACCACATCTTCTTCTTGAACTCCTCATCTCCATCCCTCTCCTTCTATTCCCCTCTCCCTGAGCAACTTCCCCATTCCCCTCTCTCTCTCTCTCCCCCTCTGGGTATGTATGTGTGTCTCTCCATCCCCCTCTCTCCTTACAGTGCTGCAGCCCACCCTGCTCCCAGCTTTAATGGTACATGCCATTAGAAAGCCCATCTCTGGCAGGGAGGAGGGGAGGGTGGTCTCAATCTCAGCTAAGAGGCTACTTTAGTATCCCCCCCCTCACCCCAACATAAGCACATTCACAGATGTCTTTGCATGCGTACAGCTGTCTCACCCGTCACTGCAGAGTGTGAACCAACGAGCCACGGACAGGGGGACTGACAGAGAGGGACGGCAGCAGGGAGATACAAAGAGAGGTAGAGCAGAGGGGGGGGAAGAAGAGGTGAGGAACACATACATCGCAGCCCGGGAGACTCTGACGTCTCCCCTCATGCGCCTGCTTCAGCGTGTGTGAGCGCAAGACGAGCGGAGAAGGAGAGAGAGAGAGAGAGAGAGAGGGAGGAGGGAAATAAATCCTGGGAGCTCGCGTCCTCTCTTTGCTTTCTATCACCTTCTTCTTTTTTTTTGTTGTTGCTTTCCTTCTTTATCTCCATCATCCACGGCATGAAGGCGGGTGTCCGCTGGCACGGCAGAATAAAAGCAGGGGATGCTCTGAACGCTGCCTCTCTTTCGACAAGGGGACAGCAGCACACGGCAGGGACACACACTGGATTTTCTAGAATGAATGGGAGTCCTTCACTGGGAATAGCAGTCTCACCCTGAAGTCTCTGAACGAGGTAAGAAAAGGATGATGCCACTTTTATCTTTCTGTTATGTTTTGCTTCCTCCGCGCCTGATTGGCTGGCGGGGTCAGGAGGAGAAGTGAGAAGAGGATCTTTGAGGAGCAGGCACACATGAGCTGGACACAGAGAGGAACCGATTTAACATGCTGATCAGGTTCCGAGCAGCATGTGGGGAGATCGCCGTCTTTGTCCCCGTGTTGGCGTGAACAGCAGCACGGTGGAAGTGAGGATGGTGGTGGTGATGGTGGTGATGGTGGTGTTGGGGGGGGGGGGGATCTATGCATGTTGCAGAGATGCACGAACCCGGGGGTGGAAGAAGAAGAAGAAGAGTCTGTGTCAGCCTGATGCCTCGCTGATAATCCTCATGATGAGCGTTTGAATGCGGAGACAGGAGAAGGGAATGGAGAGGTTTGCTCGGGACCAGAAACAATGCTGCATAAGGTCCGGTTGGAATTTTGGATTCTGTTAATTCGCTTTGATTAAATAATATCAAAAAAATAATACGAGGAAATAATTGGGATTGTGTGAGCAAAATGAACTGTGTGTGTGTGTGTGTGTGTGTGTTTATTTGAAGTCAGACAGAGCTCTCCCACTGGTGACCCTAGGGAGCTGAGCACTACCTTCCAGACAGAGAATAGCAACTTGTTCACAGAAGCGAACAAGCATTGGCTTGAGTTGAAGGGGGGGGGGGCTTGAGTTGGAGTTAAGTGGGCTGTAGGTTTGTATTTCTGACACCTGCCTCGGAAAAACCCGGGGCAGTGGTGGAGGATGTTCTCCTGACAGGCACAGATGCACCAGCAACTTTCCTCCTTAGTCCTGAAAAAAAAGGCAATCCTAGTGCATGCATGGTTTCCACTAATGATGAGACAATGAGAAAGGTCCAGAGGAAAAGCAGGAAACCTTGTTGTGATGGGGGGGAACAAAGCAGTGAAATGTGCGTTGGCGATATCAATATAGCAGGTTTCAGTGTTTAATTATATGTATTCCTTCAGTTAGCAGGGACTCTGAGTCGTCTGAGTGGAAAAACCTTGCTCACTGCTCCAGAGGTCTAGGCCGGAGTCATAAGGCGTTATTCATGTGTCATCACACATTGCCTCACGCTTTGAGGAGACAGGGTTGCACGCTGACACCCATCATGACATCAGGCATATTGGACAAATATGCTTTCTCTCAAGTTCCTATTTTCACATTCAGGCCACTGTGTCCGAGTGGAAGGGCTTCCACCAATGAAAAGGACGGATTGAAGATATTTCTTGGTTGTTTTTGTGGAATTGTTATCATTGAAATGCCGTTGAATAGCTATTTGATAATCACTGAGCCTAATGGAGCTGTGAGAATGTGTATTACATGATGGAATGAACTCAAACCTCTGGTAACTGCAGGTTGTGTATCAAACCACACTGGGAAATACAATAAAATTAAATAACAACATGCTTGTTTTTCCTGCGTAGACAACTCATCTGACTTTTGTGATCCTCCCTATAACTGCCTCATCTGTTTCACAGTCTCACAAATGCAAAGGGCTGTTTGAGGGTTTTAGGGTTAGGGTTAAGGTATGTGTTAGGGTTAGGCATTTAGTTGTGATGGTTAAGGTAAGGGTAAGGGGCTAGGGAATGTATTGTGCATTATTATGTAAACGAATATCCTCACTAAGATAGAAGTACAAACATGAGTGAGTGTCTGTGTGTTTGTGGGGGGGGGGTCCCAGCTGTTTCTCACACGGGTGTTAGCATGCTTCCATAGCGCCGCACTGCCTGACCGTGTACAGTACATATTTAGTTTCTGCTCAGTTTGCCAATGTCAGCAAATAGCATCCAGATCTCATTTATGGGAGCGGACGGCTTGTCATTTCATTCTGCCTTCATGCTTCCCTCTGTCGCCTCGGCCAAGCAACACACAAAGTGCTGAGGGGGCCAGAAATACACACTTAATGTGTCTGCAGTTGTGCTACTGTAAATCATGGCTTACAGAATTGAATAAAATAGAATGGAATATTGACACAACCGTTGATGGTTATTAAATATTTGTTAATACTATATTCATTTTAAAATAATTGATACAACCATTAAAATGTAATAAAAAAATAGAACCTGAAGTTGTTTGTTTATATGTTTTATCAGCATTTCTTGACTGTCCTTAGTAAAGTAATGAAACCATTTTATTTCTAAGGAAAAGCCTTCACTCTCCACCCTCCGCAACAAGGTCCAAAAAGCCGATTAATAATGTTTTATTTTCACTTTACTCATATGTGCAGTAATTGTTGGGAACCAAGAAACTTGAAAGCCAACCAAGCTGCACTTCCACACATTACATTTTTACACAAAGCTTCTCTTTATAATTCATCGTACCTGCCTACAATAATTCACACCATTAATGACAATAAGCGTCCTTCATCTTTAAGTGGTACCAATTTGCAAATACCATACAGTAAATGTCATCTTAATACACACGTTATACAATACATGTTTGTTATCTCGAAAAAATACATGAGTTGCGTGTCCATATGTTCAGTACACATGTTCATCACTGGGAGCTCATTTCACACATGGTTGCACAGTGTAATAATGTGTACGAAGCCCGACAAGACGGAGGGATGAGGCCTTGCACAAATGTTTTGAAAGCTACTGACGAAGCTGTGGAGGTTTGAAAAAACAAAGGGCAGCATGTGGGTGCGTGTAAAGCATGTCTACCTACACCCAGAGCTCGTTTTTGAACCCAACTCCACTGGGCAAAATTCACTCTGTGTTTGATGTCTGTTCAGTGCTTGCTGTAGGTTTTCTCCTTGAAGGTGACTGAGCTTCTCTGCAGATTCAGCTGTGAAGCTGTCCAGCCTTAGGCAACAGAGGGGTGAAGCAGCCGACATGAGAATAAATCATCGCCTTTATCACGTACAATAGATACTCTATACGCCTGAACAACCCACAGTAGGAAGCATATGCAGTACAGTATGTGCTTGAGTAAATATAGGTACTGGAGTTAGTCTTTTATATCGTGCTCTCATATCTTGCCATATTGTTAATGTTGGCTTTGGATAAACAGAGTCAAAATGAAGGATCACTTTGCTCATCCATTGGAATAAAGATGTGACACAGAAAGCCAGATCCACTGCGGGAATGGGAATTTAGTCTCAGCCTATGTAGACAAATCCAGTGCAATGATTTCCACAGGGACATTTCCCCTGGTTAATCTTCACGATCATCATGATTATTAACCATAATTCTACTATAGATTGGAAAAGTTGCATGTTGATAGCAGACAAGTGCAGGATGTAAGGGTTAAGTGCTGGAGGTTGCAATGGATTACACATAAACAGCTGCTGCAGGTGCAAACCATTTTGATCTGCCTGATTGTAATTTGCATTTTTATACCTCGAGAAACACTAGCATAATCTCTGATAGATAGATAGATAGATAGATAGATAGATAGATAGATAGATAGATAGATAGATAGATAGATAGATAGATAGATAGATAGATAGATAGATAGATAGATAGATAGATAGATAGATAGATAGATAGATAGATAGATAGATAGATACAGACAGGACTAGAGAGAGAGAGATAGAGAGAGTTCAATCATTTTTTATTTTAAAAAGTATAGTATGAAGTCGCAGTTCAGTTGAGTTTAGAGTAACATGTCATCTTGCAACAACAACAACTACAACAACTGCTTACAAATATATTAAAAAACAAGCACTAAGACCCTTCTGTTCAGCAATGTTAAAAGCTGAAGTCTAAATTGTGTAAAAAATATATGATGACATGACCATGGTCCATGATGCTTAAAAAGGCTTAAAACATACTGGGCGCTTGCCCTTTATAAAGAACAGCTTAGAAGCTGGCTTACACCAAAATGAAGACTAAGAGCAATCTGTTGGGCCTTGCAGCAGTGATGTTGTACCTCTGTGGATTACACTCCATGGGACACTTAAAATCTGTCTGGCTGCCCATTAAGACAGCCACTATCCTGGCTCATTAATGTCCTGCGGAGGAATTAGAATAAACTGTGCTCCACAGACTGGTGCTGGCAGTGGCTCTTCTCTCCAACAGCTTTCCTCCCTCCAGGGATGGCAGTTGTTTTGCCCGAGGTACATCAGAGCAGCTTGGAGTGACCAGCAACGCAGAATAATCCAATGTTCAATTCCTTCTAACCGCTTTTAGCTTTTTTCCCAGCGATTTCAGCAAAGGTTGACAAATCTTATCACAGTTAGTGTATAGCATCACCGTTCACTTATGTTAAGTTTCAGCACTGAGGATGAAAGAGGGGATGGCACGAGGGTTCTCGTCCGGATCCCAGCTTGGCCGCTGGCCTTACTGTGTGGAGGTTGTCTTTGAGGGGTTTTCTCTGGGTACTCCAGCTTCTTTCGGACAGTGCACGTGCAGGTTAGGGTTGTGTTGATTGGAAACTCTATTGTCCATGAGTGTGCATAGTTGGCCCAGTGAAACGCTTGGACCTGTCCGGGTGTTTCCCTGCCTAGGTTCCTTCCCTGCTGGTGAATTGGATCCAGCTAACTCCCTGCACCTCTCAAAGGATACATGTTATGGATAATGGGTGAATGGATGAGGAGGATGGGCAACAATCATGAAAGGTAGTATATTAATAAACTGTGTTCAAATGGAACAATGGCATGTGATGAAAGCTGCCGCTTTTTTCTGGACATTGTGCTGTATACTAGTCAGTGCCTCTTAAGTGAATGTCTGTTGTGTCGCTCCCGCCTGGATGTAGCTATTTGGGATATTTACAATGTCTTTTGACTTTGCATTATTATTTCTTTCATTGCTGTTCATGCTAAGAGTGGAGATACTCGAGTTAGAGCATCAATAAAATGAACAATATCATTTTCTGTCTCACATGCAGGGCTCTGCTGCCGCGGCTTGTGAGGCTGTTTACTGGTTCAATCAGAAATGCTGCACGGAATTCAAATAAGTTTCCCCTTCTTGGTAATGAATTTTTTTGGGGGGTGGGAGTGGGAGTGTGGGGTTTAATCTCATTATGTGTATTTGTGGTTACCCACGGTGTCCGGGGGCAGAACTGTTGTGTTAGAAAAAAAAGAGGGTATTAGGGACAGCTGGCAGTGTGGTATCAGTTGTGTTCATATTCATCAGGCCTACAAGAGATTAGGAGAAGGAGCAGAGATGCGACTGGGGGCGGTGTATATTATGTGCAGTCACATAGTCTACAGTATACACAGACACACACACACACACACACACACACACACACACACACACTGTCTACAATATTTACAAGCACAAACAATAAGAACAGCTCCTGACCCAGCCCTGCAGCTGTACCTCCCCCACTGTCAAACCATATTCTGCCACACACAGTGACCAAGAATAGAGTGGAACCCCCCCCCCCCCTGTCTTCAGATATTTTCTTTGAATGTTAGAAATAAGTAACAGAAGAGAGCCAACAGGAGGAGCCCCACTGTCGTCTCTCTCGGTTAAATTAGCTTCAGCTGTAATCAGCATGTTGGAGATGGTGATTTGTCAGAGAAAAGAGGCATTGCACAGAGATGAGTGTGAGGCTATAGAGTACTACATGTTCTGCTGTTCTACAGTAGGTGTTTATAGTCGGGAGGCAAAGAGCATCGTATCACATAATGAGGTCTTCCCTTATCGTCATCCAGTCCAACAATGATGGTGGGACTTGGCAGTGGCGAGGAACGCTGAGGGTGAGGCCTGTATTAGTTAAAACAGAATAACACAGTATACTCATAACACCAACACCTACAATGTCAAAAGTCTAATCAAATAGCATATATAAAGTAATGTGCCCAATATTAAATCTAGCCATTTGTTCAGGCCATAATCAGATGTGTTGCATAGAAAGAAAAAGTCACCAAATCTGTTATTTTTGATCTAAAGATCATAATTACACTTACCAAAGTAAGAATCTGTTCACAATGACAACTTTCGCAGTGCATCTTCCATCTTTTATGTTTTATCCCCAATTTATTCTGTCTGAGAAACATCCAGTTCCTTCCAGGGATCGCTCCGGTAATTACTCTCAGATTAGACAACAACACGGCACAACAAAAAAGTCCTTGTTTGGAGGCAGAAACAGGCTCTGTCAATTACCCACTTGAGAAGATCCCAGAGGCTTTGTCATAAATCCCTTTGCTTTAACAAGACCTAAGTGTCTGTCCACCTCTGTACAGGGCAAAGGCTCATTCTTGAACATAGTATGAAGAATTACTAGTGGTGGTTGATGTAAAAATATTAAGTTAAGTTAGGTAAAGTCAGTGTCCTTCCATGCTCATTAATGCTGCCTTTTTTCATGGAGAGAGAAACAAGAAATAATTTGACAAAAAAAACCCACATCCCTTCTGAGTACACCTTGGATAATCAAATGATGCCAAATAGCCATCGTCAACTCTGGTGCTCCTTTTCATCTGTTCCGTCCTTGTCTGAAAAATTGTATTGTGATTATCCTAAGCAGCGAGTGTTAAAGAAGATAATACACATACAATAAACACACAGAGTGGTATTTAGAGATTAAAATGTCTTTAGCACTTTATAATCTACATGCTGATGAACATGGGAGATTAGTAAAGGGTGTAATAAGAGTAAAAGGGACATCACAGAAAAAGTGGATTATGGATTATGTTGATTTTTCCAGTTCAATTGCTTCCCACAATGTGTTTACATTGTAAAACCTTATTCCAACTTTGAGGGGGCTTTTTTAACTCAATTTTCTGAAGTCAACAGGCATTTGACTAATTACACACTATAACTGCATTTTGGTAAAAATTTGAGGATAAGGTTATATACCTCTCCATGTAACGCAAAGTAAGCCTGCTAAAGCATGTTCAGAACAAACTGACTCGTCTGCAAACATCTTCCTACAGGTAATCTGTGGTCATACTCACCTTCTTCTCTGCTGTCGGAGAACTACCTGCTGTGTTCAAGCTGAATTCAGTAGAGATCTAATTTAGCCACAGTTATTGAGAACTTGTGCAGGGATTTACTGTGCTGGCAGCATTACATTTTTATAATTCACCTTTGTTCACACACACATTTCAGAACAGTACTGCTCCACAAACTTGTCTTTGCGCTATTGACCTGCATTTGGACTTTTTCAGAGCAAAGTGATTTATTGGGATAGCTCAGTACAATGAGTTCTTTAAGATACCATGGACTTTGGTCATTAAGGGCTTTGTAAAAGGAGAGCGATTTGGACTCAAGCCTAGATTTTGCAGGGAGAAAAAATGCAGGGAAGCTTATATGAGAGAAATATAATTTATTTCTTTAGTTTCCTCACACTACTCGCACTGCAGCATTTTATATCAACTGGAGTCTTTTCACAGACTTATCAGGACACTGATAAGTAAACTATAGTTCAGTCTAGATCAGTGGTTCTTAACCTGGGTTCGATCGAACCCCAGGGGTTCGGTGAGTCACTCTCGGGGGTTCGGCAGGGGTCAAGACACACAGTATAGCCAGGTTCACACTGGCAATATCTGGACGTTTTTGTCGGCCGTCAAAAAATTGGCTGAAGACAATTTGGCAACACACAATTTTTCTTCGCCGTGTCAGATTACAAATATTTTGTTTCTTAATAAAAATTAGTTACACAAAAGAAATTCAGCCCACTCGTATTATTCGTGAAGTCCCCCTCCGCTTGGCCGTCATTGGCTGCAGCTGATCACGCCACATTGCTTAGCTTTGATATCTGTGCTGCAGGGAACTTGGTGCACTCAGAAGTCGACTTGTGGCTGTTGTGATTGTACGTCATTCAGCAGAGCCAGCTTCAACAGCAACTCTTCAGAACAACAACGCTCTCAACGTTTTGGTGACCCTTGAGATACTCACACCGTTTGTTACAACTTATTTTTGCGTGCAATACTTTTCGAGGATGGTAGACTTGAAAATTAAGAAAAGGAACAGACTTTGTTGTGAAAATGATATGAGAGTCGCACTTGCCAAAGTGAAGCCGCGCATTTCTGAAGCTGTATCTGAAAGGCAACAGCAAAAATCACATTGATTTGCAATAAATATTATTTATTATATTAGTTATGTTTTTGTGTGAAATTCCTGTTTGTTGGTTTTGTTCTTTGAACACAGTGATTTTGTGTGCACTTGATGCATGGTTAATTTTGTGCACTAACAAAATATATACCCATGTTTTGAAGAAATAATATTTTATTTGTCCAATGACGAAGGGTTCGGTGAATGCACTGATGAAGCTTGCAGGGTTCAGTACCTCCAATAAGGTTAAGAACCACTGGTCTAGATTATAAACACATTCATGGACTACTTTGTAAAATCCTTTGGAGACAGAACGTTTCTAATCTTGATAATATTAGACAGGCGGAAGAAGGCTGTCCTAGAGACTTCTGTAATGTGAGTCCAAGGACATATCCTGGTCAAAAATAACTCCAAGCTTACTAACAACAAGATCAAGCTTATAACAACCAAACTAAGTATGATCGAAACATGTTTCTCTAAGGTGTTTAGGGTCACGTACAATGACTTCATCTTTGAATCCTGATAACCTCAGTCCTTTATCTGATCTCATTTACCTCTGGTAAATAGAGCTGGGTGTGCATAGCAGTAGACAAATGTGTGATCTTTCCTTAAAAGTACCGAAAGGAATAATGTATAGCATGAAGATGATAGTTCCCAGCACTGAACCCTGTGGAACGCCATGACTAACTTCCTTGCGAATGAAAGAGTAATTGTTAACATGCATAAACTGAAGTCTAGCCGATAAATATTACTTAAACCAACCTGATGTGATTCAAGGGGTGTCCAAACTACGGCCCGTGGGCCAACTGCGGCCCGCCATCCATTTTTAATTGGCCCGCATCAAAGTCTAAGAATATAATATATTAAAAAAATACAAAATTAGTAGCACTTAAATGGCCCTTACTTATATCTGTCCATCTGATCAAAGGCAGCCCTAAGATCCAGTAGGATATGTAGAAGTAAGCAAGGGCTATTGCATTATGGCTTCCATTTTCTAAATGAATTTCTAGAGCTGACACTAATCTGATTAACTAATGAGCAAACTATTAAAACCATTCCTCTACCTTTAAAATTCTACACATGAAGCTAAATGTGCAAACATAATTTATTGTCACTGTGCAATCACACTCGTTACATGGTGTGAGGTATAAAATAGACTGGCGCAGATTAGTTCTCCTATTTAGAGTTACTAGAGGCAACAGAGGCAGCAGTTATGACTACTTTGACTGAGTGAGATTGATAAACACTCATTTGTACTTATTTGTAGGGATGCACCGATCCGCTTTTTTCACCTCCGATACCGATATCTGAGGTTTAGTATCGGCCGATACCGATCCGATACCGATACTAATTAAACAGTCGGATTCCCCTGGTCCGCACCAGTTCTAAGTCACCCGCGGGCGAGTTCACCACCATTGCAGCTCCGCCGGTTCCGTTCAAACTGAGCAGGGCGGGAGACCCGTCCGGCACCGGGCCGGCGGAGGGACCGGGAGCCGGACCGGGACCGGGAGCCAGACCGGAACCCGGACCGGGAGCCGGACCGGGAGCGGGACCCGGACCGGGGTTCACAGACTCCCGGGGGAAGCTAGCGGCGGCGGCGTGCGGAGTGGGCAAAGTTCCGGGTCCAGGTCCCGCTCCGGGTCCCGGTACCGGGGCAGCAGCACCAGCAGCCGGCAGCCCGGCTCCCGGGGAGCACCGCGGCCCCGTAGGAGGCGGCTCGGCTCGCACCGGGAACCGGGGGAGAGGCGCCGGGCACTGTCGGCTCCGCACGGCGTGTTGCTTGCGTATGACGTCACTCACAGCGCACAGCATAGAATTACACAGAATAGATCAGCCGATATGGATCGGCCCATTGTCACCGATACCCGATCTAGAAATTTCTTCAATATCGGTACCGATACCGATACAAATATCGGATCGGTGCATCCCTACTTATTTGTAGTTACTTTGAGTTACTCTAGATTAAATATTAATTATTGGGTGTATTTCCCTGTGTGTTGTATTCATATTTGTAGACCAAAAAAGCTAACAGAGGCTCTGACCCAAATCAGAACAAATACAAAGGGGAATGCCTTAAAGCAGATGCAATTTATTTATATTACTCTTGACCATTATGATTTGTATTTCCAAATATCTTCTATAACTTCTAACAATACCAACATTTAGTGTGTGGATGTCTTGACATTTTCAGGGGAGTTACTGACAGGAGAGACAGGAAGAAGAATTGTCCGGAGCAGCCAAACAGAGTAGTGCTGGGGAGCCAGAGATGACAGGCCTTAGCTTGCATGTGGTTATTGTTCTTGTTGTTACATTTCATGTGCAACGCAGCGCCAATTACCTCTCACTCACATTGTTGTATCCCTGAATCACACTGGCAGAAAAAATGACCCCGGTTCCCTCGTGAATGCTGAAATATGCCATTAAAAAGTGGGTTTAAAGCACTCCAGCCAGTTCGGCTTTTCCTTGACTTTCTGTTAATAGGATGAATATTCTCAGTCAAAACTCTCTCCATCCCTCCAGCACCTGAGCAGGGGAATCCTATTTGATGTGGTATACTCTGTGTGTGTGAGTGTGATTGCTCAGAGATCCAGCTAATTGTCAGGACGGATTTTAATGTCAAAAGTTTTAAAGGACAAGGTGGCATTTATCTACCATGCACATTTATCGCCTCACTGCCTTGGGCTCTAATTAATAGTTTTATAAGAGCAGCGAGCAGGAAGCTTGACCTTGCACCAGCATTAATTTGTTGAGCTTCGTGGCTATAAAAAAAATTACCGTGAACAAACTGCAAAATACAGACACAAAATTAAGAGCTTAAACTGTTCATGCTCTTAATAATTTTCAAGTGATGCGTCTTTGAACCAAAGAGGATCAGCAAGTTTTGAAAAACGTGGACTATTCTGTTTATTTTTGGTGTTCTATTAATATATACAAATTTACTCTACAGCCTAAAGAAACACTGGGAGATGCCCACCCTCATTCTTCTTTGCTCAATACCAGCATGTCTGATATGCAGTTTCCAGTTGCAGTCTTGAGGGCTGCAGCACGATGACCCTTCAGGCTACATCCACTGAGCATGGCTGCATACGCTTTGGCTCTTAAAATGATCACTTAAGGAATTTGTGGAGATTTTTCAAGGAATATGAGTGTTCATAGTATACAAGCTGTAGTTTGTATCAGTTCTCCACCTGTGTTTCCACAAAGGATGTTCTTTATGTTCTTATAAAGGCAAATCATTCAAATGCCCAATAAGCACATACATGTTAGTTTTCATTATTATGAATAAATCCCCGTCATTGATAGAAAATAGATAAAATATAGGGACATGTGATTTCAATGAAAGCCAATTGTTACTTCTAAGTTAAACTCAACCAATTTTTTGCTACCAAAATTGAAATCCAGGCCGTTAAGTATTGATCGAACCCGCTTCATTTGTTCATTTGATTATTCCCTCGAGCAGTTGAGTAGTTGCACAAATTATTTCAGAAACCACTGATCAGGTTTAACACACCCAAATCATCATTGTATAAGTGCAGCATTTCCAGACATACACTAATCTGACCCAGCACCAGTGAATTACAGTTCAAAACACACTGACATTACCATTAGCTGTGTGAAGGTCTCTAGCATAGTAATTTATCTGTCACACAGGTGATTTTTCTTTTTTTTGGAATGGCTGAGTCTGGTTTTGTTTTTTAAAGATCAACGGAGCAGCACACAGAGGGACCCATAATACTGTCTCCTTTCAAAACTCTCATACAGTTTGAGAGGATTTCAATGAGAAGGAATGAGTATTGTAGTCACTTTTGTTACCATGAGAGCCTGAAGTGAATGTCTTGTTTATGTCTTTGCCTCGTCTTTATGAATGACAGAGGGACTGCAGTAAAAGTAGGTTGCCAGAGATACTTGTTCCAAATGACTGCTGTGAGATGTTGCTCAGTAGATAAATTGGTGGTTCCATTAAATGCCAGCTAGCTATCTCCGTCAGTGTTATAATTATTTGTTGCTGCTGATGTATCTGCGATGGGGTGGTTTGTCAAAAGTGCTGTGTGGTGATCAAAGTGGCTTCGGGAAAGTGGCAAAGGCAGCATATGGTGCGTGGCCTAAGGCGGAGTCCTGGGCTGCAGTTTGATGGTGTCCAGTACTTCAATCTGATACGACTCTTTAACTAGTACATTTGACTTTGACTGGTCTGCAGAGGTTCCTGGTTAATATTTTACTTCATCAATATCTTTAATTTTCGGTTTAGCAATCAGGTTTGGGATGATTATCTAATCTAATTAACTGACTGGACCAAATCACAACGCAGATTTTTGGTGCCTCATATTGGTGACAGAGCTCTGCCCTTTTTACAGGCAACATATTGGAAGTGTTGCCAAAACATCTTACCAGAGTAGCTATTTGCTCTCTGAAATGTAGCTAAAAGTTGTTCAATTGGGTAATAACGTCACATGCGGCTCATTCTAAATAGGTGAGCCACTGTGACAACACGGACGTGCAATTACAGATCTAACAATGGGAGCGATTGAACGCTTCAAAAGGCAAACTTAACATCAGTCACAAATCAGTGAACGTGATTTTGCTGTTGCTCAACTACAAAAATGGAGTTTCCCAAAGTAGCCAAAAGTCACCAAATTTGTCACTATTCACAAGGTTCGATTTTTAGTCACTAGGGAAGGTGAAAAGTTGCTAAATCTAGCGAGAAAGACGCTAAATTGGCAACACTGCATATTGGATTGTAGTTGGATTTCATTTATCAATTTGGCACCAGTATTGGCAAAAAAGAAAGCCGAATGACACCCTACTGATAAAATGTGGAGAAAATCATTAAAGATAATTTTGAGATTGAATGGACAGAAAAATTATAACAAATGAAAGCACATTACTTTGACTGTGTAAACATAGACACAATGAGCATCCAGTTAATTCAAACCAAAGAGAGCTGGAGTGAGAACTATTTTGTCACAGGTGCAGAGTTTTTGTCCACGTGTGTACATGTTTTTTACACTTGCCTCTTTTGCCTGCGCGGACACCTCAGCACCTAGCGCTGTTGAGGATCATTTGAATGAATGCCAGGCTGTGCCCACATGCAGCTCAGTGTAGCTTCATCGCTAGTTAACTGGAGACAATACAATGTTCACACTGAAGATAGGAGTTGCGTTATAATACACAGGGTTGAGGCCCGAAACAAATGCCCTTGTGTGATTGATTACACGCTACAAGCTAATGAGATAAACAGTGCCTGAATCAATTCAGTCTGGGGAGCAATCATGCCAGAGGGTTATATGCAGCCGTGTGCAGTGGCTTTATTGACACGCTCATATTCAGAGATCCAGTGAAAGAGACCAAGCTGTGCTTTTGGCGGAGAACAGAGCTGTACGCTCTTCTGCTGCACTGAGCTGCTTCACCCACCGCCGCAATCAGGGTCAACGCTGCTCAAATCAAACGCCAGCGATGGAATCTGACAAGTTGGATGCTTGCCGCTAACTTGGGTACTTACCGCTTAACGATCACTGCTAAGAAAACCGTTTTCCAGCCGGAGACAAACAAGGCTGTTGAAGCCGGCAGTCCTGAGCTAACAGATTGGCATGGTGAAGCATCTTCAGCTGTGGTTTGTGACAAAGCAAATTACAGTATGGACGACCAGGATTCACCACAGTGACTTTATTTTTTGTACAAGTCCTTTATAAGCATGACAGCAGGAAAACACAACCATGAAGAGGATGTGTGTTTAATTGATTTTTTCTATGTCTTTCACGGCTGGTCTGCACACCGAAGGACTGAGTGGGGTGAGTCATCAGTCAGGGGGGAGTGACGCGGTGGAGTAGAGGAGAAATTGGGCAACACTGACTGTTAAGCTGTTTTCACACAGAGCACAGTGGGATCAGAGTGTCTGTGCTGCTCATGTGCAACTCAAGAAAATACGACATTTAAAAAGTGTCAAATTAGATAAAAATGATCCTGTTGTAGTGTTTGATCATAAGCCTTTGGGCAGGAAGGCGAGAGGAGAACAGCAGGGTCATCGCAATTCTTCTACTCACAGTGGCCTCATGTTAATGTGATTCCAGATTTTACCCTGGAAGAGCACAATTTACCATTTAAAACACAGGGAGTCAGGTTGAATCCTCAAGTTATTTGGATAATTTTCTTTGATTCTCTGTTCTCTTTTTAACATCAACCTGTCTGACTGCAGATGAAAATGTATCATAATAATAACTGTACACAGTCCCTTTTAAATAAATACAATTTAAAAAAAAAGTTAAAGATAAGATAGACTCTATTGATCCCAATTTACTTGTTGCAGCAGCAAAAAGAGTTGTACAGAATTGAAATAACAATAGACAATTTAAATAATTAAAAGACAGGGAAATATGCACATAAAGCACGCATTTTCTACCTCTGCTTTGGATTTTGTGTTTTCACTGCACTCATTTGTTCGTAAGCAAGATTACCAAAAGGTACTGGACAGATTTCCCCAAAATATTGGTGACATTATGTGATATGGATCAGGGAAGAATCCATTTGATTTTGGTGGTGATCTGGATAAGGGGCGAGAGTCACATTTTCACTGATTTTCTAAGGAATAATTCATGGATCTTGATTGAAAAATCGAGCACATTTAGGGGACTGATATATGTTAGTGTGTGCAGTGTGCTGCTCTGAATGTATTTAAGGGGACTGCTTTTAGTATGCAATCTACTGAGTGCCATTCTTGTTTGTTGTAATGCATAAGAACCTAGAGTAAGTTTAAGCAAGAGAAACATTTTCAGCTAAAGGACACAAATTATAGTGTGTGAAGTTGATAAACAGCATTTGGTGAAAATGACATATCAGAGGTCATTTTTCACGGTTAATTTACTGAACGTCGAGTTCACCACACATATGACACCGCTAATAATCACTTATGATCGACTAAGCACTGTCCAACTGTGGTAACTAACATGCTGAATTCAAATATAGAGAGGAAAAACAAGCTTTTACATCACGTACAAAGTAGGGGAAAAGGCTTGGAAATCAATATAGCTCCTGCCACACCGTATTGCAAATGAAAAGCATGCATGCAATGATAATGGATATGGATTTCTGGGTGTGTGTGGCTCATGTTTTATTCTCATGCCGTGCTAAAATCTGTATATATAGTGTGATTCATCAGTGCAGGGCAAGGATGCAGCTTGTAGTCAATGTGGTTTTCTCACTTTGAAAGGATCCGCTGTCATTTCGGATCAGAGTAATTAGTGAATGTCAGCGGTCAGCCCAGGTAAAAACAGGATATGGATGCACTTTTGATTAAATGGTGGGTGAGCCGCGTCGAAGAGGCAAGCGCAGTGTGAAGAAGGCAGCGAGGAATAAACAGAGAAAGAGCAACATTACAATATTTACCATGCTGAGGAGCCGTATAGCAGCCTTGAGATGTCTCACATTGTTTCTAATCAGTGAGACACCGGCTCTGCATTTGGCTTCCTGGAGCGCCTTTGTACGTGTGAGACTTTCATGGTGGTGTGTGTGTGTGTGTGTGGGTGTGTGTGTGTGTGTGTGTGTGTGTGTGTGTGTGCGTATGCGTGTGTGTGTGCGTGTGGGTCACACTGCTGTATCCCTTGTGGATTTTTCTGGTGAACAGGTCTAGGATGCTGTTACCAGGGTGATAGCCTGTGGTTGTCATAGAAGCCGCTACACCACAAAGGTGAATGTGGTCAGATAAGATTGTTCACATTAAAAGGCAGCTGACCTTTGTAGTCATTTTTCAAGTCACATATTTACATACAACTAACGTGAGGTAACAGCAATGGTGATATTTATACTTTGTAATGTGGCTGAAAAACAGATGATGTTCTGGCTGCTGAGTCTCACTTTTTTCTTTTGCGTTTTACAACAGAGAATTTGACTTCAAGCTAATTTAATTTCAAGCTTATTCCATGATTTTCAGTATATGTCTTTGTGACTGTTTCCACTTTGGTTAAATTTGAGGATAATGAAGTTTGAAACAAAATTTCCCTTAAAACACAGTTCTGGAAGGCAGTGCTAAGACACGCCCACTTACCTGTGTGTTTGTGTGTGTTAGTTTGGACATATAGTTTTGACATCCCATACTATTATGGAAGCATAGGCCCTGCAAGGTCCGAGATAGTTTGAAACACCAGGTTGCATGATGAGCCAGGTTCAACCTATGAATGAATAAATGTGATATTAAAACCCACATTTTAATAATTCGCAATAGAGCAGAAAAATAATTTAGTTTACAGCTCAAAAAACAAGTTTTAGTGTGCACTATCTTTTTCAGTTCATTTCCGTTCATCTCTTCTTCAGCATTTTCTTTCTTGTCAGCTATATAACTTGCTCTCAAATTGAACACTAGGGTGAAACACTATGAAGTCGCTGACTCAAAACTTTTCACATTACTTTTCTCTCTCTGCCTCCCACATAGAAATACAAAACCCTGACTTTTGGGAGAATGGCATCACAAAGGCAGAAATGTGACTTATATATATCACATTCCTTCCTCAGCTCTTTTGTAGGCTTCAACTCAAAAGTTCCGCCTTTCACAATCTCATCAAATTTCACTGAAGTATGAACATTATATTTCCCCAAGGGTCTGAAATATTAGGGTGTATGAATTTGTGGTTTTTCCTCACTTTCGTGACAGTGAAGAGACTCACAGGATGGGTAGCATGGTGAAAAGGAACTGTCTGTCTGTCAGTGGACTTTCACAGTCACATTGTCACTTCATCCGTCTTCATCCATTTTCATTTTAAGTTTCTTCACACTGATGTACCCTGTGCTTTGTACAGCATGTTAGTAAAATAGACCACCTGCAGATTTACTAGATTCAGCGATTTCATAATCTGTGCTTTGTTGAAAAAATGTAATAACTGCAAACATTACATCAAAACAAAACACCCACATACCTTGAGTATGAGAAAAATAATAATTACAACAAGAGCTATGGTTTGATGAAAGCAAAGCTCAGGAGCAAATGGAAGAATAATATTGTTTCGAATTTGTTGCCTTATCTTGCAAATATCTTAACAATTTCACTGAGAATCACGCTAGTTTCTGCGGAAGATACACTTAACCATTAAATTGTGCTATGGCTAACCCAAGCAGGGAGGACATTATCCCTAAAATACTGTGTATGGCCAGATTTAGGGTACTATGTATGAGATTTTTCAGCTGCATATAAATGAAGCAAAGTTAAAATTTGGAGTCTTGTGGTTTGAATTGCCCTGAACGTTGTGCATTGGGAGGTTAGTAGGGATGAACTCAGGGATAGTGGCATGCTACGTCAGCCACAAGGCTGAATCTAAGTAGCTTTAAGCTATTTAACTAAAGAAGAGAGGGGCTATCCTTTAAAGTGTGACTGGTGTTAAGCTTCACACAAATCTGATAAGTATACTGTGCCCAAAGTAGCTTGGCATTAAACCTTAAATCTTACTGCAGGCGGCGAGCAGGATGTAAAATGCTCCAATGTCTTATTATCTTCTAAGACAGAAGCACCATGCATTCTAATACAAATGCAGTATTGATCATTAAGTCAGTGCAATATTACCAACGCACTTTAGAGATGGGACCAATGGGGGCAGTGGCCCCAGCAAGAAATCTGATTGGCCCTGAAGCACACCTGTCCTTTTTTTTTCTTTTTTTTTACAAACTAGTCACTTGCTAACAATACCAAAAGTAAATATGACAATTTATGAGAATTTGTATTTACTAAGCTGTTATGAAGTAAATAAAAATTATCCAATGATATGTGGCTTTGCTCATGGCTAACAGAGCTAACAGTAAACAAGAATGACTCAAATGTGCACCTTACTGAATCAGGAAGTATGCCTGGATGTAAGACATATAATTGGCCCCTCTGTGTAAATTGATTTAGAAAAATTCTAGATCTAGATTGTAGTGATAAGACTGTTTTTCATGTGAATATCTGTTTTATGTCCAACAAGAGAGCAAAACAATTACATTTTTGTCTGTTTAGAGTTTTAAAAAATTTAAATTTAAATCACTGTGAACAAAGAGTAATTTCTGTTTCGTGTGATCTTATTTTTTTTAGCTCTGTGTTTCACTTGTACAAACATGGGTCACTAACACCTACACATACTAATGAAGAATAACATTTAAAAAAGGCTGTGAAATGTGCACCTACATATAAATGAAGACAATAAAAGCTAATAAGTTATTCATTCTACCAGCAGTGCCTGAATCCAAATACCATGTGTGAGCATTGTAGCAAAGGATATCCCTTTGTCAAAAATCCCTGATGTAAAAAATCAAATATAGGAAAGAACCAGTAACATTTTCATCCAGTCCAGATTAGCACACACAGCACAGAGATACAAACAGGGACTTATTTCTCAGCCTAATTATGACAAAAAGGGTTTAGCAAAATCTAGATGCCCAAGGTATCGTCTCAAGGTTAAGAGATGCCATGCCGTGACATCCCTTCACAGAACAAAGGACAGACCTTATTCAGTGGGAAAATACCTGCCTCAAAAGACCACCTGGGCTGTTTTTCTTTCCTCTTGGGCACCAGCCTGCATCTCCATCCCGCCTGCAGCCCACACTCGTCTGCAAGGGCCTCTGCTCTGCCTGCAGACACTGATTCAAGACACAGTGTCGGCCACTCTCATCCGGATTCTGTTTTGAGGTCATGGTGAACACGCAATTGTAATCTCACATGGTATCACCTTGACACAGGAATCCGAGATACCACCAGGCTGTAATGTAATTGCGACATTGTCTGGTATTAGGAAGATGGAAGTGAGGCAGCGGACAGGATGCAGAGGCAATACGACCCAGCCTCGATTCTGTTAATTTGACAGAAGAGAAAGAGGGATGGGGATGAAGGTGAGATAGAGAGAAATGGAGAGAGGCTGCAATGATAGCAACCGTATCACCAGATGAACTTCGACTGGTTTAGGTCAATACAATGTCATGCCAGGGTATGGACGGGGTCCATTCTGTTGTCTCACAGAGGCAAGCCACTATCTTGCTGCACCTGGAGGTTAAAAAGCTCAGGAAAAGTCATATATTTGTTTTCACATCTTTTTTAATATTAGCGGATTACCATGTTGTCTTTAGATTAGGATGCAGTAATCCAAATTACATTTACAGTACAGACATTCATTTCCCAAAGGTGTGAGACAGAGGCAACTTGAGCAGGGATGATCTGCAACTCCAGCTCTGAAAGAGGAACTGGAGGCGACAGGTTCATTTGTCTTTCGTCTGATTTGTTGGGATTTCTGCAATTGCTGCAGCTATAAACACACATCTGGCCTCCATTTTTTTATAGTGTGCAGCCTTGACAAAGACCGAATACACTAGATGTCTGCACAAGCCACATATTCTGAGCTGTCACTAAGGCTACATGATCCATACGTTTTCATTTAAAACAATTTTAAAACTAAAACAATCTCTGTCTACACCAGTGTTGTGTCTTTATGTCAGTTTTAATTCCTGTCCATACCAACACAGACATGAGCATGCAATATAGTGGCTGAAAACACCACCGGACATGGGAATTGTCGCAGATTGCTCGAACAATAGCTTTCCTCATGTAAAAAGTTGTATCATTGCAAAATTGTATTTTGTATTTCCAAACATCTCTGTTTCAGCAGCTCTATAGAGTAGTGTGGATACCAGGTGTATATATGTAGCAAGTTTCACAAATCTGAAATATGTATCCATAAAGCAGTATCTGCTTATCTTATGGTTGTCTTTAAACAAGATTTCCCTGAGAAAATCCCTACCACTCAGCAGCAACATATGATTAGAGCTGCTGTTGGTGAAGCAAATGTTTGATATCAAGATGGTTTTGATTTTGTATTTATATAGCACTTTTCTAGTCTTGATGACCACTCAGAGCTCTGTACAGTACAGTTTTACATTCACCCATTCACACACAAGTTCATACAGTGCATCTATTAGCAGCACTTTTTTGTTCTGTGAAGGGCAATTTGGGGTTCAGTATCTTGCCCAAGGACAGTTTGGCATGCAGATGGGGAAGACTGGGGATTGAACTGCCGACCTTAAAGTTGAAGGACGACCGCTCTACCCCTCAGCCACAGCCGTGGCCATTTATTATTCTCTGAGAAATCAACAGAATTGTTGAAAAATTATGAAAAACATTCCTCAAATTCACCTCCTAATTGCACTAACATTTAAGGGATTCCATTTCCTGACCCCGATCACATCTTTCCACCAAGTTTTGTGTTCCTAGTTTTTGTGTAATCTTGCTTACATATATTTATATGAATTACATCCACTGGTAAATGTATATTCTTCCACTGGATTCCCCAACCTCTAACAAGTGTAGCCTGCTACACAAATATCACCTGAGGATAAGTCATGAGTGACACAGTCTGTATTTTGTCTTTTCTCAGACAAATACATGTCCACTGATCAATCATCTTTCATACAGGTGAGCACTGATAAATGTAGAACTTGGCTGAAATTACTTATTTGTAGAGGTGTTGAAAAGTGGCTGTATGCTTGGCAGGCTCCATGAAACAGTCGATGTATTTTGTAAAAACTCAAAACAACATTTTGACTTGTATTCAATTGATGAAGAATACAAGACACACGCAGCCTTTATACCAACCTGAGTTTTCACTGATGCTGGACAGGATGTCATGGTTGTGGAGGCTGCCCGGCAAGAGTTGTCTGTCTTTAATTCTGTACACCCACGGAAAGATGGATGGCAGAGTGAAGACAGAAGCCCTCACTCCATTAATCAAAATCAGACAACCTATTTGGGCTTGGTGGCCCCTGTGACAAATGAGGACGAAAGTCCCTGCTGGGTGGGGGGTTAGGGTCTAGGAGCTTTGGGAGAAGTCCCTGCTCGGCCAAACAAGACGGAGACTTCTCATTTTTTTATCTACATGTGCTCCCTGGCTACTTATTATGCGCAGGGATCAATTTTTTTCTTGAGCAATGGATTGCATGACAAATCGCTCCTTGCACTTTAAGCTGGGCTCAATAAGGCCCCAAATTGGTACTTTAAAGTGTGCAGCGAGTATGAGACAGATGCGGCTGAAGCAGGCTGTGGAGACTTCTGTCGACGTAAATCACATTTTGCATTAGGAGCTGAGAGGAGGCAGGCAGCAGGGAGAAAAGGATTCTATTTGAAGCCCCGTATCAACCGAAGGCTTCAATGCATATTGTTAGAAGTCTGTTGAAAAGGGAGGAGAGTGTGTTGGTCGAAGAGGAGAAAAGACACATTAACTTGAGGTGTTGGCAAAGGAAAGCGGAATAATGCACATTCCTTTCAAAACGCTGAGAAAAGACTGCATCTCTAAACAACTTAATTCACCTATTATGTGGATGTTCGCTGGAGGATTACTTATTTAAACTGCAGTGGTCCCTACCTTCAATCAAAAATAATAATAGTATACATATGTGTCTAGACCCTTAGAAGAGAGCGTTCTCCATTGAATTAACTGCTAAAAGCAGTAAAAACGCTTTTCTTCCACCTTTGTGTAAGAGCGTCACAAAGCCTATAACTACATCTGAGGGAAAAAGGCGATCGTTCCAGGGATATTATGGCATTCTTCACTGCCAGACAAAGGTGGCTTCAGAGATTCGAGTGTAGTGTACAGTATAATGGAAGATTTGCAGTAGAAGGAGTTGAGATGTTTCACTTTTCTTATTTCTCCTTTACACCGGAATTAGTGGGTGTACGATAACCCTCAAAGAAAGGCAATCGTTAGGTTAAGGGTCTGACTCTTGGATTCTTTTCTCCGTGAGTCGTGTTCGACGTCACGGACGCAAACTGAGAAGCTCTCTCACCTTGCTGTCTTGCCAGTTAACTAAAAATTAATAATCACCGTTGCACGTTGCTCCCAAGAAAAAATGAGAGTCTACTGCAGGACTGAATGCCAAATGTAATCATTCCCATTACAGAGAAAAGTTTGATGTTTGTGAGTGTTAGTGAGTTTTTTGCCCTGAGGAAAAGGGGCGTTATTGTTTCAAACTACAGAGCTTTGTCCTTCATGGAGAGGCAGGCTGATGGAAAGAATATCACTCACAGCTACTTCGTTTGGTGATCTCATCAGTATTTGAATTACGTACTGAGGGATACAGCAGAATAGAAATAGAGCAACACCTCTCTTCATTATCCTTTGGGTTACATATCATATTCAAGGGCACCTTGGATGTGATTGATGAGGGAGCAGCCTGCTTATTTGTCTTCCTCTGTTATTAGTAGAGATACTGTAAGGTGACATGTTCCCTTTTTCTATTCATGTCTTTACCAAGCGAAGGTTTCCGCTGTTGACTGCTTAACATGCTGCTCTTGTCTGTTGCTTGCTGGTTGTCCTTAAAGGCGTTCCTGACTGCATCTCCATTATGTTCCTGGACAGCTAATCTCTCATCTTACGAACCTGCACCCATGACAGTTATAAGTGTTTCATGTTTCTCATTTTAATCACTCAACTCAGGAAGTCTTTTATTTATAGGAAAGTTGCGGTTGACCTTAGGGATCTGTAGTTACTTTACATCAATCAATGCATATAAGCTTGTAGTTTTCACAGTTCAGCTGTATTCACCAGCTGGTTCATAGCTTTGTCTGATAAATGCAGTTCATAGACTGTATATAAAGATGGACGACATAATAACTCGCTTAAAGGGAAGCCAAAGTTTCTCAATCACCACCTGCTGGCTGGCTGCAGAATAGGTAAATAATCCAGCCTTCGCCATGTTGGTAGAAGGGGCGTCTTGCAGCCAATGAGTTATTGTATTAGCTACAGGGGCTTCTAAGTAGCCTCTAACCTACATAAGAGAGGCTAACAAGCTCAATAGTCCTCCTGTCATATATATAATTACTTTGGCAAAATGAGGAACTATTTTACTCTTTTTATGCCATGTGAATCTTTAAATTGTTGATTATTGTAAAATTTAATTTACATTTAAAAGAGTCAGTATCCTTGCTTAAAAAGTCTGAGTTGACAAACACACACACATCATACTGGCATAATTATGAACTGACCTTGACTCTGACTTTCATTTTGCAGCTTAAACCATCCATGCCCCAAATGCAAAGGAATCCATAAAAACTCTTAACCTTCCCAGGATAATTCGTATCACCAGTGACTGAGAGATGGGTCTCAGAGTACTTCAGAGGACTTTTTTCTCTCGTCTCTGCATTTGTTTTATAAGACTAATTTGAAAAACATGTTTTGTTTGATGTTTGCACATGTTTATTGATTTTTGCTGAGTGCTTAGGGTGCTAATCACAGAGGATATACTGCCTTGATGCATGTTTAGCTTTGTTTACCGAGGCAGAACTGTTAAATCACACTTTGTGCTTGGAGCTCAAAGCCGTGTGGCTCCACATGGAAATGCATTAGTTTTAAGAAATTAGTTTAGTTTAATTTAATTTATTGCTTGGCTTTCGTTGAAAAGGGTTTACATCTACATCATTAAAATGCATTGCACCCCATTTACACCACACAATCTCTCGGAGCATAATTATTCACTTCGCTTTCCAAGTAAAGTGGAACCAATAGCGAACATGATTACTCTGTGAATAAACCTTGGGCCTTAAACATGGTTAGATGTTTACAAAACATTGCAATTTTCAAATTTTCACAGTTTTTAGTGACTATAAACATTCTCAAGTTGTGAGAGTACACTGTTCAGGAATGTTGAATCAGTATAAGAAAGCCAAGGTTTTTTATATGGTATTTTTTAAATACAGCTCCACCCCCGAAAACAAGGAAATTGATGTGTTTCCCAATGCCAATAAAGGGGTTTGCCCTTTGTTTTTTACCCCCTTGGTGAGTGATGTTCAATGCCATGAACATGCTGTAAACAAAAGTGTCAGGAACCAACAAATCTTACGAAGAAAGGTTGCATGTACACGGATGTTTCTGGCTATTTACATGCCATCACATAAAGGTTCAATGTGTGCCATCACTTCAGGCCATGCAGAAAAGGTGCAGCATCAGCGTCTTGACCACCAAAAATAATAAAGGGAGAATTGTTTCCATCACCGCTGAGTAAATTCATTCCCATTGCAGACAAGAGCAAGATGTTAGTGGGCATTAGTGATCAGTGGTAATCATTCTTAAGTGTCTTAAAATTGAATATGATGCAAGTTGTCATCTTCATTTATCAGGTTAACTTTGTCTGCTGGAGGGCAGCAACAAGAAGTCAATGGACATGACTATACATTGGCTGCAGTTAGCAAACACCAAGCAATGACACTATGAAGAGAGGGTGCCTGTGTTAACTGAACGGGAAACTTCAGAAGATATGTCTCATTTGCAGACACATTCATTTCCACTCATGTAGTCTGATATCATCACTATGACTTGCAATCATTTCATTTTGCCGTTGATTCTTCTTTGCACCCAGTCTGGAAACACCCTTGGAAATCTCAGTTTGAAATCTCAATCCACAACTAAGCTAACCTTGCAAATGCCTTGTGTCAACTGCGTTCAAAAACTGTCTAGGCGAAATATTCAAATTAATACAGGAGATAGTGCTGTATTATGTAGGTGGTGATAAATGTTTCTGCATTGTGTGCAGGGACATCAAATGTCAGAAACGCAGGCCCGTACATCACGCTTGAGATGTGTTTACAGAATAAGCCTCGGACCTCTGGACCCTGTTATTCAATGCCAGTCCCACCGAGGCCAGTTTTCCTGTGGTAACACTGTGAAGAATTTTAGACCTCATGCCCACCATTGCATTGCATAGAATCAGACACTATATAAAGCAGTTTTGAGCAAGTGTTACGCATGAGTGAGTGTCCACAGGGAACTGTAGTGTAGTTCCAGTCTCAGTGTGACAGGTTGGTTCCCGAAGTGCTTAAAGTATAGCTCGAAATAAAAACACCAATACACATTTTCAGACACTTTGAGATGACGCTATATACACAGTGGGAAGTGCAGAGCGTACAGGTAATTGGATTCTGCAAGATAATCACAATTGAAATCTCTCCTGTCATTAATCTGTTCAGTGAAACATGAAGATCAGAGGATCTTTCCTTTTTTAAATTGTACACCTCTGAAATACATCCAACACCTTCATTTTTTCTATCCTAGTCAGCAATCAGACCACCATACTCCTTCTAATGTTTGTAATGTGATCTGCTTTGTCGGCATATCCCTCCCTTCATTAGAGCGGTTGTCTCACAACATACACGCAATCAGAACGGGGATCTTCTTCATGGCAGTAAAATCCACCTTGCAAGCGAGACTGAAGCAGTTTCTTCCCCGTGAACCAGGATGACATGTTTCTTCTCTGAAGCAATTAAGTGGAAGGAACAAAGAAACCGATACACAGTCATTTTCCCCTGCAGGCTCCCCAGGAATCTGGCAGAGGAAAGATGCTTTTAGGCGCCAAATGATGGTCTGTGTCGTGGGTTTGATCACTTTGTACTTGGGCTGTGATGGTTCGCCGTCCTGAAATCTCCCATCCAATAAAAACCTTTATGTTGATGCCAAGAGCAAAGGTCTATACTGGCAGTCCCAGGAGTGTATCCAATCAATTAACAGATCTTTCAACAACCACTGCAGGATGCATTTTTATAATTTATTTTAAGGTTTAGCAAGAGTGGAAGCTTTGTTTGGAAATGATAGAATCCATTTGACAGTTTTGCAAAAGGCTTGTTAAAAGACTTTCAGCAACTCGAGTCTGGTGGGAGCATACAATGTGCTGGACTGTGCATTTTAAAAAGTTTCGAGGGTGAAACAGATATTGTTAGCATCTCTCAATGATGAATCAGCTATCAGATAAACTGACCCGTGCTCTGCCTTCAAATCTTTAAGAACCATCACACTCATTCATTCTGCCGAATGTGATGATTTCCCTGCTCCTCCATTAATGGCCAGCAAAATGCGCCCTCAGTCAGTCAAGCGTCTTTTTATCAAATCAAGATGAAACACTGCTGTAATTCTCAGCAACTTCAACTCATCACACCCTCGACTGCAGTCACAGGCCATGGACGCTGCAATGTTGTGACTGGAGGAAGCATGGCGTAATAGCAATGCAGAGGTCAAAATCCCCTTGATCGAATGTGAAGTTTTGCCTGAGAGAGCTCTGAGTGAACCAGACAGAGCTCTGTCAGGCTCGCTGACGGCAGATGGGGGGAGACGTCTCGTCATTTGTCTCCGCTCTGATCAGACCTGTCAGTGGAGATTCATCTAGTGGAAAGTACGCTGTACGCTCATACAGCTTCTGTCACTAAGTGCTAGCTCTGTCTAAAAAACTTAGAATTAATAGAGAGAGAGAGAGAGAGAGAGAGAGAGAGAGAGAGAGAGAGAGAGAGAGAGAGAGAGAGATTATGCCGCTAAGTGTTCAGAAAACTTCAAATTAATATAATCAAAAAGATAGATAGATAGATAGCTTGAGAGGGAGAGCGAGAGAGAGAGAGTGACAGAGAGAGAGAGAGAGAGAGAGAGATATGTTGTGCGGCTAAGTGTTAGGAAAACTTCAAATTAATAATCAAAACGATAGATAGATAGATAGCTTGAGAGGGAGAGAGATAGATAGAGAGAGATAGAGAGATGTTACGCGGCTTAGTGTTATATAAATCCCATCGTTATATTTAAACCTGGTGTAGGAGTCATCATGCTGCTCACACCACTCCTTGTCACACGCTGCCGTGAGGGAACTGTAAACTACGTCTTTATCCGAACGTGGCAGGTTGTCCAAGCTCTGTAGCAGCAGCGATCCAACAAGGACATCCATGTTCTCCTTAGTGCCTCCCCTCTCAATAATATTACTTAAGCCGCCAGTTTTATGGGTAGTGGAGCCCTTCAATTTCCCCAAGCCCTCTGCAATTATGCAGACTGGGTGTACGAACCATGTGATTGTGTTCTACAGCAGAGGGTATATTACCTTTTTTAGGGTGTCAAGGAGAGCACCTCAGGGAGCAACATATAATTGTGTCTCGTGCAGGATTCAATTGTCGGAGCATGTTGGAGGGATTTTCTTATTGTTTGCCTGACTGCACCAGCGGTCACACTGGTGTTCAGACTTCTAGTGTGCTGCCGGGGAGCGAAACATGGAGCTAATATGAAACATGATTAGACGTCAGCTCTAATGCTGAGGCATTCACTGCAGTGCACCGGCCCTGCAGTAGCCAACACATTTGGGGTATTTCATGCACCTGTTAAAATATGCAGAGTTTGGACTGCACTTTTGTGGGGAAAAGGGAAAGTGAAATGTTGTTGAAGTCTTGCAGGCACAACCCAAAACTTTTTTCACTGACTTTGTTTTGCCAGTTTTGACTCTGTGGATGGGAATCTACTGTTGTTTTGTTTAACATTTACATATTCATGGTGACCAGAGGATGAACCCTTAGGACTTAGTGATTATCAGATTTTCCCTAACTCCACCATACGTTTGACATTTGTTGCACTCTGGATTTCTAACCTATCAAATTTACTATTTTCATTTAGAGGTGGGGTTAGGATTTGTGGGGAAACTGAAGTGTTTAAGGGCCAATTTATGCTTTTACGTATTTTGTAAAACGGACAGATAAGACCGCCCTATCCGTCGTGAAACGCCCTCTCCGAGCGCCTCGGAGAGCTTTGCGTACACCTCTGATTTTTCTAACTTCTCCGTGTTTATGTCGGAGAGCCACGGACAGCTCTTGGCTGTGATTGGTCCGCGAACGACATAATTTCCGTATGACGTCATTTACGTACGACGTCATTTCTGTTCGACGTCATTTCCGGCCTCAAACGTCCTGCTTGACAGCTAAGCCAAACACAACTATGATTATACGATTAATGTGACGTGTGTGTTAAGCAAGCGGAGTTGTCCGGCTGACGGTGGCTCGTTAGAGCACTGACGGCATGTGTGCACGGTCACATACGGTTATAACGAGCTTTCAAAACGGCGCTAGCAGGCTAGGCTAGCGGGCTAGCCACCATGCTAACTGCGGTGGTAACAGTGCAAAAACCCGCCGTCACGACTTTAATTCCACTTCTATCATGACACTGTTTCTATAATACCGTCAGGTTAGAAGCAAACACTGGATAGTAGTAGTTGTGCCGGGAGTCCCTGCTGACTGTGTGTGGAAGCTGGGCTTGAAGCTAGCTGGGAGGGGAGCTAGCTAGCTACACGTAGCCTCAAGCAGATTCAAGCTGTGGAATCAGCAACACAGTTCGGAAACAAGACCGGGGAACCGCTGCGCTAAGAAACGATTACATCAGCATTTTGACCCGCTGGGTGTCACTTTATTTAGTTCTGTTAGTTGCCATGGTTCAGTGTGTGGGAGACAAGCTAACATGTAAACAGAGACACGTGGACTTCTTCTTCCCAAATGGGGTAGGCTTCTCTGAGCTCGTCTTCCGTTGCGCCACCTATGGGTTTGGCGGTGAATTTTTTTCGACGTACAGTGGTCGGATTAGTAAAAATCAAAAAGACTCTTCGCCCCCCCTGGAGCCCTCTCCGAGAAACGGAGAAGCTGGCAAAAACACATATTCATTAATCTCTAATGCTTATTAATCTGTTATTAAATGATATATCAAATTAGCAAAGAGCATTACACTAAACACTAAAGTATAGGCTTCAAAGGGTAAGGCAATTTTTTCAGGAGCACTCTAGTTCAATCTCATCTAAATTCTGATAATGTCTAATCAGACTGGGAATTAAGGATCTGGATCAGGCAGTGTCACTGTGAAGGTGCTGGTATTAGCATTTAGCTAAACCTGTGTACACAGAAAGCATCGCTTGGCTGCCTGGATAGACTCTTGGTCTTGTTGCAGCCATGGAAAAGTTATGAAGTATGATTTACCCAGAATCCTTTACTCAAGTGTTATAAGTAGGAGTGATGAATGTAAATACATCATTAAAACATTATTTGTTCATGCTGGTGAGTGACCTGCAGTCCTTTTAGTCTGTATGATGTTTCCAGAGGCGCTGAGGTCAGCAGAGGAACAATATTCACAGAGTGCGATGCTGTGAAAGGACAAGCCAGATGAGATAAAGTGATAAATATTGCAGGCAGCATAAGCTTGTTGTCGGTCTGCAGTGGCTGCCACACTTGTGATTTTAGCAGCTCATAAACATTCAGGGCAGGAGGACGAATGAGCTCAGAGCCTGGTGCATGTCATCACCTTCAAAGTGTCTCAGAACGACCGGGGCCGCCTGCTGCCTCTTGCAACATTCTGCCGTTGTAATGCATCGGACCAAACATCAGAGGCAAAGCGGTAGAGGACAAACAATGGCAGTCAGCTAGCGCCATAGCCCAGAGAAAATGACCTCTCCTCCTTCACTATCTCCCAGGGATCAATTGAGCCCTCGCCGAAGCTGAAAATGACCCGGGAGGTTGAGCGACAGCTGTGCAGATGAAAGCCGTCAATAGTGAAAGGTTGTGACTGCTTCACTTTGGGAGTGAGTGTGCTATTAGTGTAATGATCCTCAAAACATCATCACTGGTCCGTCATATCGGCCACTCCAAGGTTAAAAGACTATGGGGATTCAGTGAAGCACACAGTGGCCACAAGCCACATTTGTGAAGTCACACAAGCTTGGTGAGGGGGTTTGACATTAAAAGCTATTTTTCTTATAAGAAAATGTGAATAAATACATAGAGAACAGAGGTAGCTGTTGGAAGAATTTGAAATCATGTTTTAGATGGTGCTGCGTTCCAACAGGACAGCACCAGCAGCTATTATCTATTTATACCCCAGAGACCAACAGAGATCCTGGCTGTTTCACCCAGCAGCACCTTCAGGCTGCCAGTGTTATTCTTGTACAGCTCCGCAGCTCTGGCTCCGGCTAGAAATTCTTCAGAGGGATCAGTGTATTCCAGAAGTGGTGTGTGTTTGTGTGTGTGTGTGGTTTCTACTTGTTTTTATATCCTGGCGAAGACTTAAGACTGAATACACACCAATCCACAAGGACTCATGTCACTCACAAAATGTAAGGGTCCCTACGGGTCCAGACTGCCAGACTGTTTGTGTGGTTAAATGTTTGTGTGTGTGTGTGTGTGTGTGTGTGTGTGTGTGTGTGTGTGTGTGTGTGTGTGTGGCAGGGGGAAAGAGAGGTAATATTACGGGGGGATTTGCCTGTAATGTCACAACCTTCTCCTGTCCTCTTTCTCTGTCAGAAGTTCTCCCTTAGGGGTTCAGAGGGTAATATCAACGGCAGGCTGTTCTGAAGTATATGCCAAACTACTGGAGAACCATAGAGTCTAAAATAAAAATAGCCTTTTGTATAAAATATCCAAATGGCATCTTTATTATTATGTTATATAGAATAGACAGAGACATTTTTTAATGATCATATTTACTATATTTATAGTAGAAAAATCTTATTTAGCTAATTAAAATAAGTTGACCTCATGTTTCATTTATTGAAATATAGCTATTTTTAAAGGAGATTTTAGCTGTATTTCGTCAACATGGGGAGGGGGTATTCATTGGGGTATGTTGAAAGCCGGTCCAAGTATTTAAGATGCGGTATCGGAAAATGTGCTGACTTCTGGGTCAGTCAATAATTGATGAAAAAGAAGCATGAAAGTTCAGTATTTTTCCTGATGTTGTGGAAATGACTTGGAAACAGCATTTAGGTCAAAGAGTGACAAAAATAAAATAGCCAGAAGACATTTAAGAGGCTATATTGATTTAGTTTTCTGAAGGTATGTGTGTGTGTTACAGGAGACTCAGGCTAGTGACCACAGTACATGAAAATCGTTGCTACGGCCTTGCCATGTGTGTCCATTATTTTATATTTTGGCAGTTGGCAATGCATGATATCACTGTGGCCATTACAGGGCAGGTTGAATAGCTGTGGCTAGGAGCCAGGACATTGAGGCGGTTCGGTTACAGGCGGAGCCACATGGATCGATGCAGCTACAATACTGCTGGTCACAAGGGTGACACCCTGCAACAAGGTCTGATTTTGTCCAAGGAGCTGAAAGAGCCGATATTCAGAGCATTGATATGTATTATTGGCAAAACTATCACTGTGCGTTGGAATCTACACTGGACAACGCCCATTTTTATGGAGTAAGTGGAATATTAAGAATAAGAATGAGTAGCAAAGGAAAGAAGGAAAATATTAATATTAGCTATAACAAAAAAAGTGTGTGGAACAATCTTATGCAGAGATTTGTATTGATTTAATCAATCTGATATTGATAAATAATAAATTGGACAAAATATTTTAAAGCTGCAGTGACTGTTTTTTAAAATTTTGTTATTGTTATAGGTCCCAGTAAGTTCTATACAGAGCGTCTCTTAATACATGTGTTAACATGAGGTCTGACAGTGGGGTAATATAACAGAGATTGGAAAATAACTAGTTCCTCTGATTTATACTGCGCTATGCATTTTCTAACACGCCACCAGTCCCAGCTGCCGTGTGTCGCCATGGTAACCGGTTGTCGTGCTGAGCTCAGCACAGTTGACTTTTCGGTCTTGAAGAAAAAAAACAAAACATAAACAGGGAACAAACCAAGACCGCAATGAGACAACAACGCAGCTCGGCACAGACACCCACAGACAAATCATCCGGGCTTGTGTGACGTCTCCGGTGCCACTATCATCTGCATCTCGTGCTATTTTATGGTGTCAGAGCAGTTAAATTGTATACCTCACGGAATGAGAGTGTCTAGAGATCACAGCTGTAAAATCTTTCAAAAAAATCACCTCGGAGATAATTACATCACATCATCGCCATTAAGCCTCTGACATTTCTTTAAATCCTATATGTGAGTATAATAAAAGGCTAACATTAAACTCAACGTGCTTCTGCCATGCTGATATTTGACTAAATGGATGATTATGATTTAACTGAATGCCATGATTTCTGGGGGCTTGAGGTTGACCTGCACCCCTGAGGACTGTTCTCATAACGAGGCTTCCTGGGCTCATGCAGCTTCACCTTCACTGAGCTGTGGGGGGCTTGTGGGGGAGGATGCACCGCTGTCTGCCTGATAGCCACCTCCACCATCCATGGGATCGATCACTCCCAGAGAAACCCAACCACCACAGCTCCTCCAATTACCGCTGACGGGGCACATCTTCCTGACAGAGCAGGCGTCAGAGCCACACTGCAACTTTCAGAGCCAGGGAGAGAGGGGATGGAGTGGAGTGGAAAAGAGAGAAAGAATGAAAGAACGAGTGAGAAGGGACGTGGTGACAAGCGTGTGCAGCTGGTGAAACCGTCCATGTTGAACTTTGCCAAGACGGATGCTGAACCGCAACCCGCCTGTGCATTATTAATATTGACCACTTACACGAGAATAAAGAAGCATTTACTCACCAACTGACGTGCCTGAATTAATCATTGAGCCATACTCAAAGGCACGATGAAGTCTCTTTCATGACAAACCTGGCAATTTTCACTCAAATGACAGATGTCTTCAGAATGGAAAAGGCCACCAGCTCGGCCATTATCTCTGCTATTATCTGATACAACATCAAAGATTCAGCCGAGGACAGACCTGTGAGGTTTTTACCTCAGCAGGTCATATTCCACATTCAAATACCTTCACAGAGGACTATCACTATTACACACAGTGTAAACGGGATGTATGAGAGGAGAGATGGGATTATTGTGTGTCTGAGGAATTTCTGCAAAGGTGTAACACTCCAAGGATATTTAAGAAAGCAGTTACCATAGTGAATTGTGCAGAAATAAGCAGGAGGTTGCCTTTCTTGCTCTGGGCAATGAGCCTGCATGTTATATTGCTGTGGCATATAGTTAAAGTGTGTGAGCGTGTGTGTGTGTGTGTGTGTGTGTGTGTTATACTTGTGCCTTGGACATTGAATTTGGCAGGTGGAAAGAGAATTAGAAAGAATTATTCCTATGAGGCTCAAATAGCTTCTCAGCTTCTCCTCAAATATTATAAAAACATAAAAGCCCACGCAGCAGTCAGTATATATAGGGTTAGGATTTAATGAATCATATAATGGAAGAAATGTTTATATATAATCCCACCTGACATTATGAATTGTGGGCAACACCCTGGACAGGAGAGGAGACCAGCCAACATTAAAGGAGCAACCAGTAACCACCGTGGTCCGAGTCCTTTATTAAGCTCAATCAGAACACAACGCAGAGTAAAGAAGAGTTAATGGATGTGCACACTGCACACATTCAGCCAACACACTATTTAAGACATGCACACATTCCTTCACACAGAGAGAATGTGTGAAAGTGAGTCCAACTCTATATGTGATGTCTTATATTCGCAGGTTTCAAGTGAATCAATATTCACACCAGCCTGTCTCCTCTCTCTCTCCATACAGTCCTCGGGCTTCTTCGTGTTTTATCCTCCATCCGTCTCTGTCAGATGCACAGACTGCCGTGGTCAACCTCCGTTAGAGTCAGCACAGCCCGCTGCACAGTGTGAGCTTGTTGAAAAGTGTGTGAAATTGTGTCTACACCTACGCACATACACCAGATAGGCAGTTGAACATTGTTGGAGACAGCAACCGTTATGTAGGGGATTGTGCCGTTCCTCCATCGAGTCCTAAGGGAGTTTGTTGGGAGTGTGATGCAGTCGTTAATAACACAGGAAATGCATCACTCTGTTGCTAGGTGACCTTATTTGGAACGCAATCTTTCCAAGACCTAGGAACACCACTGATTTATACACTACACTCCTGGTGAAGGACAGTCAACAGATCTTTTAAATTTGACTTAACAATGCATTCTTCATGCAAAGTGTCCACAGTGTTTTGTGGTTGGGCTCACTAACAAAGTGAGCAATTGAAAACAAAGTTATTTGATGCACATTAACATTAAAGAGTAATTGTAAAGAAGCACACAGCAGTGAGTGTATGTAATCAACAGCCCTGAACCTCCTTTCAGTCAGAGGTTGTGTTTTTTTTTTACTTTAATCCCAGAATTTACATAAACATTGCAGCTGCCAAATCACCGTTGCAAAAACACTTACATGGTTACTTTAAAGGGTATTTAAGAAAATTTGATTTGCTTTCACCTTGGGTGATGAATTTAGTTATTTTCATGATTTACTTTCCTTTTAGATAAATGTGTTTCCATCAGCCATTGTTATCAATAAAAGGGGGTTTGGACACCAAATCTGTCCAATCCAATAACAGTTAGAACTCATGAACAATGATGTCCTATGAATGAACATCAAACAGTATGTGTAGCATAGCAGAGAATTAGTCCTGTAGTTACTAAGGAGATGTCCAAAAACCACTTATATGACTTGTATGACATGAGTCTTTCTTGAAACCCTTTGCTCTTACTATGTCCCTCCTGAGCAGACAGATTATATTCAGTGTAGTAACCAAACAGCTACACAACTATCGCATAAAAGACATATTTTGGGTTTTATCTCTGAGCTTTTAACCCCCTCTGAGCACTGGCACAGCTTGAGCCCCTCTGCCTCCTTTGGTCACTACAGTCTAGAGGCTGACAGTTATTCCAGTTTGAGCTTTTCCCATCAGTCTGCACAGAATGACTTGCTGGGCAACTCTGTGTCAAAAAATAAAAACAAATGTTTTGAGTCTTTTTAGAGTCAAAAGACTCAAGCACTGTTCTATTTACATCTTACATACATTCATCATAGCTCTTTTTTACTTATTTCATACGTTCTTGCTCTGTTGTATTCAGTTTTTTAATTTTTACCACATTATTATTCATCCTATACATCTTCAAAACTCTTTTTAACATGATGTAGTTGTGGGGTTGTAAAATTGATGATACATGAACACTTCCGCCATGAGACCTTGAGACTTGAATCACAACATGCAATAGCACTGGTGTTAGCGTGTAGGTTTGAACAGGTCTTTCAATCTACATCATGTCAAAGTAGAACAAGACAGTGTGATGGAGGAGGGTGCATCTGTGTGTGTGTGTGTGTGTGTGTGCGTGCGAGCGTGCTTGTGTGTGTGTGTGTGTGTGTGTGTGTGTGTGTGTGTGTGTGTGTGTGTGTTTGTGTGTGTGTGTGTGTGTGTCTTTCAACCTTTCTACAGTAATAAATTGGACTAGAAACCTATAAGCTAGGATAATAATGTGGATACAGCAGTGGTTTTAGAATTATATATCCAAATGAACATGAAGGATATGGTGCAGTATTCATGGGGACTGTTGTGCCCTGGCAGAGCTATGCACTCCACTGGGTGCAACTGTGTCTAAATTTGACATTTGGCCATTTCTTCCAGAATGCCCTTTAAAATTACAGTAGCTATATTTTCAATTAGACGTGTAATACCTAATACCCACGCTGACATTTGAGATATATTTCAAGATCATCTGAGTATAATTTACATATTAAGATATATATATATATATATATATATATATATATATATATATATATATATATATATATATATATATATATATATATATATAATATTATATAATATTTCAAACAGCATATTATGTTTGGTTATTAAAAATGTTGGTTTTGCTCTGAATTTAGCATTAATTAAGAATATAGGGGATACATCAACATTATACATGTTACAGGAGCAATTTATTTGACATGGATACAGTGCATTCAGAATAAGCACAGTTTGTAGCACATAGCCTCTTGCCTGTTTTTGGAAAGACACCTATTGTTTAAGATTGTAAAATACCTGGATATAAACTGGGTTTTTTATAAACACAAATCTCATTAGAGAGGGCATAGCGTTAGACTGGACGGTTGTAATGGGAGTATGCAAAGCTGCATGTAAGAATATTGATCTTCCATATGTAAACAGCTTAGTAGAAGTACTTTCCTTCTCAGAGCAAGGGCAAAAACTAGAATACCTTGAGCATGTAATCATATAGTGCATTTTCCCGGCTAGGTTGTGTTATTGTTGTTTGGCACCACAGAGCATGTTTTAAATCCTACGGCTCAGGTTGACAATCTGCGAGTCAGCTGGATCTACAGAGGCGTCCATTCCCCATGGATTTGAGATAATTACTTTCTTTCCATAGGACAACCCTATTGAATTTAGATTGGCCAATAACCTGCCACGCTGCGTGCCCTCTGCATCGCTCCTTGTCAATAGGCTGTTAATGTGCCCGACCTGTGTCTCATTTTTCCTTGCGTGGCATCAGCTGGTCCCTCTCCAAAACCGCCCCGGCTGCCCACAGGCCAGTACGACCGGCACTGTGGCATATGAGGCACACAGAGGAAGTCTCATCAATAATGGAGAGTTGTAGCTGCGGGAGTCGTGCAAAGGAATTGTGGTGGAGTGAGTGAGAAGAGCAGCTGGTGTGTTTGTTCTTCTTCTTCTTCTTCCTTTGAATGGACATTTTGAAATGATGCCCCCCGGAAGGCATACGTATGAGGGAGATGGCTATTAATAGCTGTGAGGCTGAATAAGTTGTCAAACTGCTGCCATATTTTAGCATTTAAGCACATTTTTCTTCAATGTCAGTTCGTCCCTAGGGAGCCGGACGAAAACACTAATTAATAATAAAATAAAATATATAAATATATATTTTATTTTTAGAATTTTAAAGGCCGAGCAGGTGGTTGTCAACTGTATGATGAAAATATGAAATCAACTCTCCAGCTGACTTCACCCTGGGTGTAGTCCTATAAGGCACACCCTGAAAAGGGCAAAAATAAATACCTCATCAATTTCCTGTCTGTCAAGCAGCATTAGACTTCACCTCACTGTGCTCAGAGGAATAGATTCACATGATGATTGTGTCTCTTGACAACTGTCCAGATGTAAACACAAATTCCATCACCAAGGCACACAGAATGACCCAGAGGCTGTCATAGAATGGCAGCGTCTCCTCCCAGCTGCCATGCTGCTCATTCCCTTTCTTCAATGCCCCTCATTGTGTCAGGAAGAGGAGGCTCATTCTTTCACTCACATCTCTCGTGCTCTTGTTTCTCCAGGGGCTGAGCCTGAGGACGTGAAACTTGTTTGGAGAGTTGGGATGCCACCAGCGACGCTGTATTCGCATTTTTGACCACCTCGAGTCGCACGTGTCTCAGCCCTCCAGACGGGCGCCAAAGAGTTGTGACCGTACACGACAACACAGACGCAAAAAAGGAATACACTGGAGGCGGGGCCTGCGCTTGCTGCAGACGAGCAGAGGACTGCTTGTGAGTATCCTATTGTTCTCATTGTTGTTGAGGGGAAAACATTTCCATACAACTGACCAGTGTGATGCTACACATTCTCATACCTAGTTTTGCAGAACGACAAATAAGAAAGTCCAGAACTGGAAGGGAGGATAAAACCTGTGTTATGAGCAGTATATTTCTATACCCAGAGATAGTTTAATGTATATATCTGGTTACATTTTAAACTGAAAACACTAAACTGACAGCTGGGATGACCTCGATGGCCTTGCTTCGTTTGTTTCTCTTTAACTGACAACGTCACTGAGCCAACACTCCGCCTTATTCATATATTTTTTTACACGGCAGCTAAATATATAACTCCCCCGAGCATCAAAGGACGCGGTTAGAGGTAAAAGTAGGATGCTGGTGATATAGCACCTCCGCCCACCATCTATCCCAGCTCCTCTCTGTCTCCCTCCATCACGGCTGCCTTCCTGCTCTCTGTCCAACGGTCGTTCAATTTTCACCAGGAAATTCCAGCAGAGGAATTAGACGGAGGACAGGTGCAAAATGATCTGACACATCCACTTAACCGTGCTGTCTGTGAACCCCCTGGCCTCTGATAGGATTGGAGGTTGATATATCTATATATATAAAGATATCTATAAATGATGAGATACTGTGGTGGGGGGAGATCAGAGAAATTGCTTTAGAGATCAAAGACTCAAGGTTCCCGAATTAAAAATCCTATTAATTTCGTAAAAGAGATCATGATTATTGGCCATACTATTTTAACCATCCAAGGTAGATTTACCACCTTTAGTGACCAGGACAAGAGTCTGAAGGTGACACTCACTACAACAAGGATAAATTCAAGAGGAAGTGTGCTGGAAGTCCCTGGGAAGGGATCATTTACAATGCTTAATGGGATATGTAGTTCCTTGACTATTCAAATATATAACATACGTACACAGTTTTGTCTTTATGCTCCGAACCAGAGTTCTGGTCCTGAATCATCTCGTAGCTGGTCAACCTGAATCCAGACCTAAAACTCTTTCTGAAATGTCAATGGAGAAACTGTTACTCTCTATAGGCTATATTGTATCCTCACTAAATCCTCACTGAATCTTCAATCTACCAAAACTGATAAAGGTTAGGACGCAGCTCTACACGACTTACATAAACCACACTGCACATGGATGACATCACCGCTTCAACTTTTGAATGCCCACGCCTGTTATTCACATGAATGATACCATTCTAAATAGAGATATTCACTCTCGGAAAAGGATTAATAATATGTAGACTCCCATGTTCGAAGACATGTTCAAAATGTTGTGACATTATATTACATTTCCTGAATTAGATTCACGGTTATTTCATGCAATATACTTACAGTCAGCTGTGGGTTGGAAAGGCATGATATTTACAGTCTCACCACCAAGCTCCCAGCACGGAGCATATGTTATGTAAAGATTTATATAGCACCACCAACATCTTTAATTGGCGTGAGCTGAATTAACACCGACTAATCAACATAGCGGCGTCTCATCATAGATTTATAGACAGCCAGGATCGCTGTCAGGGTGAAATTAACTCTTTCAGGGTCTTGGCAAATGTTGAAAGATGGCTGGCTGAAACACACTCACCCTGTCACACAAATACACACACACACACACCCACACATACACACGTATATGCAGATGAGACTTGTCTGTTCCCTCAGGCAGTCTCTGCAGAGCTGTCACACATGCTGCGTCTTGGAGCACCGGGAGACCGGGGTTGACTTGAATTAAACTGAGAGGATGTCCTTTCCAGATCTGCAGAGGGCCACAGAGACACATCCGCCCCCAGAGAGATCCAGTCAAAAAGACAGAGAGAGAGAGAGAGAGAGAGAGAGAGAGAGAGAGAGAGAGAGAGAGAGAGAGAGAGAGAGAGAGAGGACAAATAAAAGAGGTTGGAGTTGGGGTGGAGAAGAATTTTCTGTGAGAAAGAGGGATGAAAGATGGGATGAGGAAGGAGGGGGACATGATAATAAGAGGTAGAGAGGGATATAAAATTGTATGTGTGTGTGTGCGCGCGTATGTGTGGGTGCGTGTGACACAGTTTGACAGAGAAAAAAGAGGGAGGATAAGAGAGAAAGCTCAGAGACCACCAGACACACCTAGACAATAATTCCTCTCTTTCCTTCTGCTCTCAGAGGGAAAGAGAGTCATACAGATAATATATATATACATCCCTTATCTATACGCTTATCCTCACAGGGTGGTGAGAAAGGTTTAATACATGTGTTCAAAATTATTAGTGCTTTGAATTACAATGTAAATACTATATTATGTCATCATTTGAGAAAGGTGTTGCTGTGAGGCCAAATCTTTTCAAAATTAAACTGATAAATGAGAAATGTTTTGAATTCATACAAACCTAAATAAATGAAGCAATCAAGAAATTGTCAAACAATCAATTTTGAATTTTTGTTATACTTAATGATTAACATTGTGATGAAATGAAATACAAAATAAATTTTCCTGTTGTTACCTAATGCTATAGGAAATGTGAATAACTATTTCAATGTTTCTATATTGCACAAGACAAGTAAAGAATCAGTTCATTTGAATTACAAAAATAATAAACACATTATTATAAATAATGAATCAATTAAGAAAAATAATACTCACTTAGATGAAAATGACCTGCAATGATATCATATGGTTCTAGCAGGGTAAATTATAGGATTTAAACTATTTTTAGCTTATTATTGTCTGTATTTTTCATATTTAGTTTTATTTTTTAACACTTTGGTTTCCATAGGTATCAGCTATGTTTTATCTGCAGGCGGACTGTGATGCACACGACTCCTTCACTATAGGCTACAGTTATTAGCACATAATACAATTACAGGGATTTGTTCAATAGTTTGAGGAAAGAAAAATGAAGTAACAACACAACTTGGTGTTAATTTGCCTCAGTCTTTCTTATCCGTAGCCTTCAGACTATAGCACCCATTAAACAGCCATGCACATACAATGCAGTGCATATTTAAAACAGATTACAGTCATGTATATCCTGACCTGAGGCTGTTGAGCAGATTTAGAATAGACCACTGTTTTCTCAATCCCACCTACAGGCATTGTTATGAACAATAAGTGCATTCACCATGCTGTTCTCGCACAGCGTGCCTCTCTCTTGCCCTCAATGATAAACATACTCAAGACTTAGGATTTTGTAGAACACGAAACTGGAACATAAATTATTAAGTGAGAATCCGCCTCCCCCCCAAAAAACTACCATTTTATTTTCCCTTTATGCCTGTAAACTTAGGTAATCCTTGAACTTCCCTGCCTGGATATCAGCTCTTTCTTTAGCATCTCTGTCACACAAGCTCTTTGTTCTGTAATGACACAAACCTGCGATGCAGAAATTCTACTGGCGGAGAAGTTATCTCATTTCAATTTCAGGGCATTAGCTGCTGAATCATTCTCAGATGATGAAATTCCAAGCATTACGCATAATGATTGTGTATGATTACTTACACAGAGGGGAAATGAGCAGTTCAAAGATAATGCACACATTTGGTGGTTTTAGGAAGCGCTTCAAAGCATCAGTATTTACTTTTTTTTTTCATCTACACTATAATTACATTTGTGCCCCTAGTAGTTTTCTGTGGTAATCCTCAAACGCAAGCAAGCATAAAAAACGCTGAGCTAAATGTCTGTGGTGAAAAAGTGGATGCCATGTAAGTGTTTCATGATTGAGTTGTTATGCCCAGTCATTTCTGAATGGTTTTCAGACCAAGGCAGACCTTTGAACTTGTAATTAAACCAACTACTGACTTGTAACATAGAAAACCATCTGCTACGATGTGAAGATGTGAACAAAAACATGGACATTTAGCCATTTCAGTTATTTTGAACCCTCTTAAAAGAGCTGATGAAATATACTGTGCAACACCAGCTCTGAGCTGGGATGCAAAATCCAGGGCCACTGTGCAAGGGCAGATATTTCTCGGACATGGATATTTTCATATTTGTATGGTTAAAAGAGAAAAGGTGTTGTGCCATGATGCAACAGTTTGCAATCAAAAAAATGCCGAGTTGAAGTTGAATTATTCAGTGCGCAGCAACCTGGTTTTGGAGTGTAAACCATTCACAGAGGAGTTGTATGGCACATTTACTGTAACAAACACACCAGACGCAGGATGTATGCAGACAGTTTGCCAAATCATGTTGGGAAAAACAACTCTTTTTTTAGCACACAAAAAACAAAATCAGCCGATCATTGAAAGTTCAGTGTTTGAACAATTCCATGACCCAAATAAGTGGATCAGTCTCACAGACATTTTGGGATTTATCCATGTGCCAGCTGGCTGCAGCGCCTTATGGTACCTGCACACACTGAGCTCCTGCAGAATTAGATAACTAGGACTTCTCTCAGACTCAGCCAGGTCCTGGGGAATTGTGAAAAAGTTGGCGTTGAAATCTGATGAAACCTCCACAAGCACAGGCAACACGCAGCCATATAGTGTGCACACAAAAACAAAAGCAACACGAAGGAAAGCACACACACTACATAAACTGAGAGTTCCTGAAGGCTTTTAAAGAACTGAGATTACCCCTGAAGCCCATCAGAGCACATCAGTGTGCGAACGTGCGTACATGTGTGTCATTGAACAGCCCTTGGCCAGCCACAAGTAGCACCAGTTAACAGCCCCAGATTTGCACCAAGTCCACTGGGAGGGGAAGAGGGATACGCCAATGCTGTCTTGCCCTGGAGCGATACAGCCCCAGCAAACCCCTGTGAGGCAATCCTGGTGCTCCACTTTGCAGCCGAGCATATGGCAACTGTGTATAATGTTTATAAAGTTTCAGAGACAAAAACACATTTCTTTCTTTCAATCCCCATGATTGTGTCGAGCTGTACGTGCAATAGTCTGTTGAAATCGGAAGCAGAATTATGTGTAACAGTATGAAGCAGATGATGAACGTTGTCACCTTATTAACTGCTTTATTTCGATGAGTCGTTGTTAATATCAAACTGCAAGGACTAAACTTTAGAAACAAATACATCAGTATTGCTGGTGGCAAAGTAAAAGCACAATATAATGTTTATCAGTGAAATCCAAACTGGTGGTTCAATTAATCAATCAAATTTTTGATGGCCCATATTAACAAGCATTTGTCCCATAGAGGTTTACAAAGTGCGACATCCTCTGCCCTTAACCCTCAACAAGAGTAAGGAAAAACTACAGCAAAGAACTATTAACAGGGGAAAACGTAAAAAACCTCAGGAAGAGCCGCATGTGGGGGATCCCTCTCTCAGGACGGACAGAAGTGCAATAGATGCCGCCTGTAATAAGTATATTTTGTCAGGTAGTCCTCAACACTATCGGGATCCATCATTGTGATCCATGATCGGCTGCTAACACGATACAGGATTATAAATCGGATCCCGATCGGTTGAGGTCGGGGAGCTGGATGAGGTGATGATGGTTCTGCTGAAGACTGGAGGAGAATTGGGTGGAGAACGGTTATGCGCGTCATTGAATGACGGCTGACTGCGGAGGAGAGGAAAGGGGATTTAAAGTTGGACGACTGCTGAATGATTGGCTGAAAGAGACCGTGGCAGATCTGATTGGCCATTTAGGAACGGCCACAATCAGCTGATCAATGAGCAGGCTATGTCTTCCTCACTGAACTTACGCTGAGCTTCATCACAACAGACTTGTTTCACACATCCAGCCATGGGCCTCACCTCTGGGGACACCAGGGGAGCGAGCCAGTGGGAGAGCTGGGTCCTCTGATGTGAGAAGCTTCACTTTCAACAGCAGCCTTTTTGCAACAGATACAAACATTTTCAGATAGTTTCTGTATGCGAAAAATCTCTTGCTAATTTGTCGTCCTGGTAATATTCACCATTCAAAAGAGAATCTGAATAAAAGTGAAAACATGAACCATTTCTAATGTGGTGAAATTGAGTTGTCAGTTATAAATGTTTATCCTTTCACTGCCTCTAAAGAGTTTGCCACGCGACCCTAGGCTTACTGAAAGCTAAGACTTGTTTCCATGGTAACAATCAGTGACCTGCTGACCAGTGGCAGCAATGATTTAGTTCAAAGTTTGTACTTTGCGCGAGCATGTTAGAAATATGATGCAATCTTTCAAAAGCTGTATTTGCATTTGCGTCACAGGGGCACGATAAGTCCCATTTCGAAGTCTCCTTTAAAATGCATCCATCCATCGCTGAGCAACAAAGGCTCCAGTGTTTGGATTCCTTTTAGGCCAAACTGTTTCATTGATGAACTGGTTTTCAAAGAGATACAGCGGCGATAAGACCAAAAAGTCAGACATCTACACTTTTAAATCAGGCTTGAACTCAAACAAACTGCTACATATACAAATGTTAAAAACAAGGGGCGCTGGAACTTTCTTGTTGTGGCCAATTGAACCACAATAAGGGTGGCACCAGCTGGTGATGCAGGACCAGACCATTTCATTTTGGTTTGGCCTTGACTGTCTATGCGGCCCACGAAGCTGTGTCCCTGCATTATTGGGACACAGCTTTCACTTTTTGTAAACATATAGTGGATGTAGTAAAGCACCTCTTTTCTTTCAGAGGAAATTGACGCCCTGTTGTTTTCTCGTCACAGTCACTGTCTCAGTGAAGGAGGAACTTTTCAGGCATCTATAGCCAACAAAAATGAATGAAAACTGTGTGTTGATCCTGTTAATCAGAAATTGTGGTAAGGTTTTGTGATGCTTAATTGTACTCAAGGAGCTTGATTTCTGTTCCTGGCAGCATCCAACATTCATCCACCAGGTGTAGTGCTTCTGGCAACGAAACAAACCAAGTAGTAGATGAAGATTAGTAGTTGTTCTCTGATTTCATCCTAGAACATGAGCAAAGCAGCGGGCCTGATAATGAAGAGCATGATTTCAAGGTTCCGAACTCGCCAACTGTGACAACACACACGCGTGAACACACTCGCCTGCTTTGTGGAGTGGTTAAGATATACACAGGCACACACACTTACCCCTGATATGTGTTGAAGGAGACTGTATGGAGCTGCCTCCTCATGGAGGATTACCATCTGGATGCAGGGATGTGCTGTGCCAGCTGCCCTGAGTTCTCGGATCTGCCTCGACTCAAAGCTGCATGAAAATGTATCTGCCTTGGCCTGAATTGGACCCAAAGGCTAATCGATAGTGAGTAGGTGAAAATCCTCTCTACATGCTCAGCAAGAGGTTATTCCATAATGCAGCAGCGTTAGACAGAGAAGGGGTCATTTCCCTGCCCACTGGCTTCTTTAAATGCTCAAGACAAATTGAGCATGGTAAAAGCAAGGAAAGCTCAGAATCTAACTGAAGCTCTTTCTACAAAATTTGCAAAAGAGGACATGATGCATTTCTGTGAAAGATGCTGTTGCCACAACGTTGGCCTAGCACCAAAAAGTGATGTATCACATTTGAGAAAATTTCCCTCTCCAAAATTTTCACTCTAAAGATATAATACGTTTGGCCTGGCCAAGAATGTTGGGAGCAGACACATACTGCATTTGAAATAAAGTAATTGCAGTCTGTATAAAATAAAGGGTCTGACAAACATCATAGCGATGCCAAAACAAAAACTGTGCTTTCAACTTTTATATTCTGCACTGAATATCAACTTTCCATATGCAATACCACAGTACATAAGCAATAACTCAGCCTTGTGAGATTTAATATTTAAACTTCTACTAGTAGTGGCTTTCCAAAAAAAGGGAAATTAAAATACAATAAAAGAATACATCTGTTAATCAGTAATTTAGAGTTATAATAATTTATTCTAAAAGCATTAGTTCACCAGACATACATGAACAAAATATACTCTGAAAACCACTTGGTTGCACAGTTGTTTGGACTTACCATCAGCGTGTTAGAGATATCTTAGCCAAAGCTCAGCAGTCACCTTTTTCTAGGACCCCTTGTCCACCTGGCTACATAGGTGTCAATTCTTCATTTGATATCTAAAATAAGCCAGACCTGTGTTACATATTTTGTTAGCCTGTGTACTTTCATTATCCAATATGTTGCCAACAATGTTCAAACTCAGAGAAATCCCCATTTTTATTCAAAGAAATAGGACATTTAATTCTGGTCACTTGTAAATTGCGTCACATCTGCTTTAACCTGTGGCTTTGCTCGTTTGCTAAAACATCCGGGGGCAAATACATTGGAAGAAACACACACTGCTTGTCAATAGGCCAGTCAGCTGTTCCTTCCTTCCACTGTTGGTAGTGGTGACTTGTAATGGATCCACTTATTCTTCGTTGTTTGCTGCATAACGTGAATAAAACGTACACATTACCTCATCATGGACATGATTTGCGTTTGAGTCCCATCAGCTCTATTTTCATCGGCAATGGTGGCAAAGAAAGTTACTCTCAAAATCACGTAGCAAATTTGTTAGGTTTTGATTGAGAGACAAAATAATAAGCTAATGATTTTTTAATGATCAATCATGTGTGGGAGTTATTATCAATGAATGCTGGAAACCCACTTTTCTAAGCAAACGCAAATGAGAAGCCACAGTAGCTGTTATATGTCAAATCCTGGTGGAAATGTGGCGACATCATTAGACATGATTACAGCTAGATGAATGGTTGTGTTACACCAATGACCTTTCATCGTGCTTAACATTCATACTCCATCCATCCAAATAGAAATCCTTGTGCCACGTTAAAGGTCAAAGGGCTCAGTCAAACATCGGGGGTACATTCATCAAACTCACGATGATGCATCACCTCTAACGGTTCATACAAACATGCCAGTTGTTTAGTAGTTACAGACCAAGAGGGATTTGATCAAAATTTCTGTCCAGTGGAAGTGACGAACAGGAACAAGGCTTCCTTTGAGCCTGATTATGATGCTCAGATTGAGACGTACATAGACTTAACATTAAGATGCACAATATGACAGCTTTCCAAAAGAGATGTCAAATCACCTTGTCCATCCCTGCTGGCTGGCTGCAGTACGGCTGGTAAACCCTGCTTCCTACATGTGAGTAGATGGGACATGGAGCAAACTAAAATGTCAAAGGACATGTTCAATAATTGTTTTCAAAGATGGTTTCAGTCATTTTAGTTTGTTCTTATCGCAATGATTGTACAAGTTGTTATTTCTCCAGTAACAAATTTGATGTTATAAAAAAGTTGCGATTGGTTGTGGCCGTTTTAGTGGTACCTTACCTTGATCACTACTAAGACTATGTAGCAAACTGCGACTGCAATGGTTCTGGATCCAAAGGACATCAAAGTGCAACATCTGAATCCAGAATATTGGCATCTGATGTATGTGGTATCACTGTGCTTTAAAATGAGAAGCTGTTTGGCAGATTTGTTGGGTCTTGAAACTGGATGTTATGTGTGGGTAAAAGTAGTGCAAAGACTCACAGATTTGGAACAGTGTGACTGATTGCAGCTCTGATAGCACCTGATTGTTGCTCAGTCCCATCCACCACCACCACCCCTCTAACTTTGTTATAGTCCAGCTCTCCCTTCCTGTAGACTGTTTGCAGCTGGGTGGCCTAATTGGAGCCATTTTCACATATAACGTGGCTCCCCCATGGGGGCTCATTACAGATACATGGCCGACAGACCCCAGCTACTCTTCAGCCACCAGCTCAGCAGGTTCCCATGGCTCCATCCTGTGACAGATATAGTAGGATTTGAATCAGCCTCAAGGCTATTGATCAACATCATGTGTTTGTGAGAGTGTGTTAGTGTGTGTCTGTGTCACTAGGGCCACAGGACTGGGAACTGTAGGAATGGTTCACCCATCATGAGTCTAAACTAAGGGGAACTTCATAATGGGCTGTTGCAGCGGCCGATGAACAAGGATTGTAGGAAAAATATCTGAGATGTTGATTCAGAAACTATGAAAATTGGAAAATTATGAGAGCATCGGCAAATCCTTCACATCTACCACACACACATATGGATGGTATCTCCCTTTTTTATTTTTAATGTTTGACAAGAAATTAAATAATTATTTGCCCTAAATGTTTTTCCCCATTGAGTTGTTGCTGTGAGAATGAGAGCATGGACCTTTGGGTATTATTATGACGTGTGATTAGACGCACTGTTGGTGCATTGAAGTTAATGGTGCAGTATTTCTCAGTTATACTAAGGGGGGTATTATTAAGGTAGTAATATGTGCATACATAGGCCGGTGCACAACACACACACTGACACACACACACACACAGATGGTCAGCTTGAACACTGTCACTTCATGCATGAGCAGATCGGTTTCACCGGCAGAGGAGCTGTAACACTTACCAAACTAATCTGTCCTTCATCAGCAATCTGCCTATGTGTAAGCACACCTGGCTTTTAAAGTGAGTGGGACTCTGGTTCATTGCATGTTGCGTACTTGAGCCATGTGCCTGAAACAGTTTCCTTTTGTTCTGCAGTTAAAGTAGCAAAAGGGTATTTTAGGACACACCATGAATACACTTGCGACATGTCATTTAGACCATGTGTAAGATGATTAGAGCAGAGCCGTTAATCTTGTTAGATAAAAACATGTCAGTTTAGTCTCATAATGAAAGTGTCTGACGTTAATAGTGGTTTTGATGTATCCAAAGTCCTTGTCCCTTATTATTATAATCACTATGTCATGGTACAGCTATTGCTTCACGGACTCTTGCACAGTATCCACGGAGATGAAAACCGAGTATAGAATCTGTGACAGCCGTGTCTGTGAAGACGTGCCGTCAGTCAACACCGCTCTCTTTATCTCAGCAAAGTCATCGGTCTGTTGAGCCAGCGACACCTCTGTAATGTCGGATCAGCATAAACACAGTAGCTGTGTCAACACTGTTCTGTTGGTGTCCTCTCGCTGTTCTCCGTGAGGGCTCTTTGAATGAGTCCGTGCACAGCTGCATCCTTGCAAAGTAGACGGACAAATAATAATAGAACGTGATAAGCGATGAACTCTGAGGCCGACAGAGAGCAGATTATGGAGGCTTAGATGCAAATGTCAAAGGGGCCATGTTTATACACGGAGCCGGAAACCGTGCTGAACTTCATAAGTCCTGCATTCAAAATCATCACCCATTTGACATTTTATCACAGATCTTTAAATGTCACAGATTTAATGGTGGTTTTCAAGAAATATCGTTTCTGTAAATGTGGAGTAAGCTAATCCCTATTTGAATTAGCATGTTTAACACATTTCATATGTGGAAACAGATACTGACAGTATTTATCTGAAAACATTTTAAAATGCTAGCTGCTATCACATGTAACGTCTTAACAAATTTGGGCATGTTCGTCATGTGCAATGTTTTCATTTAGCTGACGCTGTTAGCTGTCTGACGTGAATTAGTTAATATTTTGTGGCCTCTGGGGTGTAGACAGCAGATATCCGGGCCAAGACTCCGTATTCTGCTCGTCATACAGTGTTTACAATCCAGCTAGTTTATTTAATCACACGATTCAAATATTTGCCCACACAAAATACGGACTGCGATACTTTTTGTAGCTGTCTTAGATCCAGACCAACTTTAGTCTTAGTTCTATTAACAGCTAACTGCATATCAATGCAGACAAATGAAAACGTTGATGGCTGATGCATTTTGGTCAACTGTTTACCTGCAGGCAACCAAAATCTGCTCAAACGTGATTGGTCAATATACAAACTAAAACCAGAAACTTCCTGCCCCCAAAATCATGTTCCTCCCCTTTAGATTCTCCATATGCACATGTAGAACCTGTTTATGGAGATTTCATCATCTGTGACATAAAGTGTTGGCCTGTTAGGATATCATTTGGTCATCAAATACACTGTGTCAGGCATTAGCAAAGGGCGTGACTCACACATGAAGGAAGCATGGCAAATAATAATAGCAATGATGATTTATCCACTAATTACAAAAGCCATTAAATCAGGCTCTATACCACAAATTACTTGTCTCCTGAGTGTCGTGTTTTACTGGCAGGTTCAGAGCTAATGACAGGGAGGGAAATCACATACACCAACACTCTGACTAATTATGTAATTAGGAGAACACCAGAGATGGACATAAGCAAACTGATATCTGTGTTGAGTCTGTAATTGTTACATGTCAAGCTCACCTGCCTTTATCCTAGAGCCTCCACTTATCCAGGGGAAGGCTGTGCACGCTGTCCACTATAGCACGTGCCTGCTCACACTCACACATGTTGCTACAGTATATGAACACTTGACACCTCAGAGCCATGCAGGTTCTCTGGTCACTGCGCTCTGCTTCCTTTCGCCCGCTGGCTTCTCTCTCCAGCTGGAGGCTAGCTCTGTCCTCGTTTGTCATTTTTCATATCATCATCATTTTTATCCCACAAATCTCACTTTATCTTCTTCTGTGTGCACATGATCACGTCTCATTATTTGAACTGACTTCATTCACTTGTGATTTAAATGTCTTGAGTTCCCTCTTTAGCTCGATGCATCTGATTCAGCGTCAAACAAGCAGTCACTTTTCTTGACAGGTACTCTCCTTAAGGAAAGCCTTCACTTATCTTGTGATTTCTCATCTCTATTTACACCAATTATATCCCAGCCCAAACAAAATTCTCAGCTGCAGTGTCACTGCATCAGGACAAATCCCCCAGGCTTAATTAGCGATGATCAGATTCATAATTATATATATTTTCCCTTCACAAGGGCAGATAATTGGGGGACGCATGGGGGAATCTTTCATAGGAGAAATCCATGGTCTGACCTTCATTAAGGAACTCAGAACTCAGCTATAGCGAGAAGTCTGAGAGCGAGGAGGTGCAGCAGCGAGTCGAACACCTTAACTCCCACTCAGGAAGAGGCCTCTAATTAGCTAATGAATCTGGCGACCTTTGACCTCACACTAGGCCATGTGTGTTTAAGATGTGAGGTATGTCACATGCGGCCGAAATCAATGCCCTCTGCTCCAAAACCACATTTTATGCCATAAACGCTGTCCTGTCCATTTAATGGTGAGATGGCATTTAAGTACCAATTCATTAATCAGAGAGACTCTCCAAAGGTTGTAGTGTATTGATTTAGTGTCATTGGCAACAAAAGCCGAAGCATCAAGATTGATGTTGTTCATCATGTTGATGGCACACAAAGGATTCAGAGACATCTCATAATATACTATAGCCATGATGCCTCTGATGGTCGTAGTGAGAAAAAATATAAACCATGAGCGTGTCATTGATATCCATGTCGCTACAGGATAATTATCTTGGTGACCAGACTATTTCAGAGTAGTTATCCAGAAAATGACCGATTCTCAACAACCAACAGGCATCAGTCTAAATGGGCAGAAACATAGTGACTTAACATAACCACACAGCGGAATTATATCTGTCATGGTAGATAGGTTCACATCGAGTGTCCTGTTCTAGGCCCCACATTAGTTGCATCCAATGATTAAGAAAGTCGGTTGTGTTTATATCATTTTCCATGTCCTTCATGGTTCCCCTGTTTCTGACAAACTCCTGTGGTCTGACAAACTGTTTTTACCTCCACCAATAGGTTATATTTGAGTCTGTCAGTGAATTGGATTTTTGAAAAACAACTCAACAGATTTTACTGAAACATACTAGGGTATGTGCCAAGGAAGAACAAAGTAACCTCTGGTGCGGAACTGGGTAAAAGGGGCAGAGACAGGAATTATTTTAATCACTTTTTTAACGTTCCAAGATAATTCTTTTTTCTCAGAAACTATTTATGGATCTTGATTGTTATTTCCAAGTATATGAAATTTGCTGGAGATCCAAATAAAAATCTGGATCTAGTGAATTTAAATGTGGTTAAATAAGGAGACGGTTGGGCCTTGGAGAACGTATAAGCTCTACTGAGTGCCATTTCAGTTGTGCTTTATGTTTATTGGATTGTCCCTATCTTCTCTGCCTGTTTTTGATAAAATATAAATTTTTAGTTTTTCTTAAAGCAGAAATTATTTAGACAGGGCTGTGAAGTTTATCAATATCAAAGTGAGGGGTCTGCTGCATGGTGTCATCCGAAAAAAACTTCAGAAAGAAAAATGAATGGAGGAATTTCAAGACAATTTTAACCTTATCTTTAACCACAGTGCCTCTTGGGAAGAATATGCAAATAAGCTGCCATTGTATCTAAATATCTTGATCCATGAACTTAGTTTATAATTATTTTCAGTCAAGTAACAAAACAAATGAGCAACACAGTTTCTACCACCTGCTCAGCAGTGCACACAGTGACACACGCCAATTGACACAAGGGAAATAGTTTGGAGGCCTATTTTGTGTGTATAACATGACCCCCACTACATAGAGTGGAGCTGTTTATAATGTGTGCACAACATGTGGTCACACACAGAGTCTGTGGTGCTATATTTGGCTTACTGCTCACACTCACTTGTCAAAAGCACAGAGGCCTGACGATTTGTCATAGGTTTTGATGTTAGTAAGGCCAGAAAATGAAGAGATATCCTGAGTATATGTGGTATTTGCTTCGTAGAACAGGCCTCAGCTATCCATTTAACTGTGCTTCATGTGTTTGTGTATTCTGGTGTCACAGTCGGAAAGATTTGTGTGACAGCAGCAGCACTTTGACGGACCGTCTGTGGAGAGAAGCAGTAGTTTAGCTTATCAGGCAGCTGGAGTTGAACCAGCAACTTCCTCCATCCTCCCCTTTTCCACCAACCTACTGCCTAGTCAACTCCCTTGATTAGTAGAAAGATTAATATAATAACTACTAAGAGGAATGGTAGTGAGCAAATGAGTGAATTACACTGTAAAATATCAACCTGCTGTCTATGTATGTTGAAGGTGGACAAGTATGTTTGGCATCTGAGAGCAGTGAGAGAAAGTTTTAGTGATTTTTGCAGTTTATTTTCAGACACAAAGACTGAACTTCTAGATCTGCTCCAGTCACCAGTCTCACCATCACACACCTACTCTCTCTCTCTGTCTTCCTCTCACTCCCTCTCTTTCGCCCACTCACTACACAGACAACTTCTGCCCTGAATTATTGCTTAAAGCAGCTGCACAACTTGGGTAACATTATTCGTCTCAAACTTCTCAATCTTACTGCAGATCTATGAATCAGAGTGTAATTTATTACTTTGCTCAGTCTTTGTCTTGTATGCGAACAATAAACATGAACACAAGAGCATAAATATAAATGGCTGGGGGATATGGCCAGACATTTAATGAAAACACACACATTTGATTTCAGTTCATATTTAGACAAATTATTACACAAAAATATTATAATTGTTAGACATTATTATTATTACAAGCTCAAAGACAGATATTTTCTTTTCTTTTTTCTCTCCAAAGTGAAGGTTGTGCTTTCAAACTTATTCATGAGCAGGGAATGAAACTTGATAAACAACACAAAATTTCCAAATCTGAGTGGGAACATTAAACCAATTATGTACTTTACCGCATCAATGTGTTAATGCAATGCACAAACCATATATTGATAGAGTTAGGAATTTTGTTATATTGCTATTGATGAAAATTATATTCTGATAAGTATTGATATTGTTTTATTGCCCAGAAAATCTGGAGGTGTCATGGCAGGAGCTGATTGAATTAACAAAAATGTTGTAATCTATAATTTACAGGTGCTATGTTAATGATGGTCAGGCATCAGAGCCAAAAACTAAAGTCCCGATATTTTATAATTTTCCACATTTTATTTTATTTTCATTTATTTACTTTATGTCGATCTATTTTCCTTCAGCTAGTTCTATTCTCTCTTAGTACGTCTGTATGTTTGTCTTTGGTAAGTTTCTGTACACGAGGCAGATTCAGAAGGAGGTTACCACAGTCCACTGTGGCCTTTACATTCATCTGTAGCAGTATCCATGGTAACCAAGTTTTCCACAAGGCCCCCTTATAGACAATAAATGTATGTGATGTTCCTATAGGGAACAATTGGAACGTAAGACCCCTAAGACATCCTTCGTCTCCTGACAACTCATTTCTCCTGCTCATAAGATTTCCTTTTCTTAATCGACCCTCCCTGTGTACTTGTCCTTTGGGGTGCCCATGAGAGCATGAGTGTACCAGGACTGGTCTCCCTAGCCAATCACAACCAAGTTAGTTATTGCATGTCAACTGGACTAATGCTATAGCCTGCAAGAGTGAGTACGTAAATCAACCACTCATTGCCGCCACAATGAGGAGAAACTATCGGCCGGTGCTACTATTACATCTCCCTAAGTTGACATTTCCCTTGAATCCAATCTGGTTAGAGCCGAGCTGATGCGCTGACCCAGGTTTCAGTGGCAGGCGCTCTCCGAAATCCTGGCAGAGCTGCTTCAGTCGGCTCAGCCGGCTGTGAGAGGCTACATCGTGTATTGGAAATGTGCCCAGGGTGAGCCCTACCATAAATTAGTCAGGAGAAGTTAAGGGCAGGCTGTGCTGGGCTATCCCCTGCGGTTATCAACAGAGAAGAACCTGCCTGAAGGTTGGTGCTCTTAAATCTTTGATCATTGCTGAGGCAGCCTGATCGTGGCATGGACCAGGGCCATCAATCAGGGCCAATGCTCACAGCTAATGGCTTATTCAAGTTTTGCAGGAAATAAAACAGCTTTCCTCATCGAAATCAAGCATGACGAATTACACTTGCATAAAAACATTTACCACGATTGTCCTAAATAGTGCAGCAAAGAGGGAAAACAGGTTAGAGTGCACTGTGATTATATGATACTGCATTAATTATTATCATTAGTCATTTCCAGACGGCATAATTTAAGGTAAGCTTATGCACATGACTTGATTGTAAACAGCATAGCTTTCTTTAATTTTGTAGGGGCAGTATTCATGCAGAGGCTGCTGCCTTCCCTGCATTGCTATTATTAGCTTGACTCGGAGCAGGCGCTCGTTTCATGAGGAGAGGATCAAATTTTGAAGAGACTTGGTGCATGGCAGGTGTGAATTGGATTGATGGGACAAGTAACACAAAACTAGCAACCTTTCATTGAACTCAAGCCTTGAATCTGAATAGTGTAGCTCATCGAGGCACATGCAGGCGCAGAACTGGAATATATTCATATCTGTATTATATAAAGGAAGAGAAAAGGCCACCCCCCCACCTCACCCCCCATCTGCACAAGGCAAATGAAGATCCTTGATAGTTTCCTAACTGTTTTAATGCCAGGATTTTAGAACACATTGAAAAGTTAAATAATTGCCTGCTCTGCTCAAGATTGCATATTAATATTGGACAGCATCTCGTCGGTTCCTCCTCTGCCCACAGGTGAGTGTAATTAGTTTGTGAGGAAAAGAAGATCCAAACTGATTCAAGCCTCGGTGCACCCCCCTCATTAAGAATCCTCTTGAGGACGCCAACGAAGGAGCGTCTGTTTTTTTGTCGGAGCAGAAAGAGAAGTAATAAATTGAGCGTATAATAAAGATGGAGTTATTAAAGTGTAACTTCCCCCCCTTAGTCTCGGGTGAAGTGTCTCCCCCTGGAAAATGTACTTTATAACCACTGCAGGGAGCAGCCCCCCCCACCACACACTTTTGCCACAGAAATAATGTTTGAAGTCCTGAGCCGATGGAACGACAGACAACCGGGGCTAAACAGGGTCGGGGGAGTATGGTGGTCCCGAGCGGTTCAAAAAGCGTGTATGAGGGAGACACATGGAAAATGAGTGTGGTTTTCCACGTTGCCACTCACGGCGGTGGGCTGCCCACCTTTGAGGGGTGTTAACTGACGTCTATTCTGAAAAAAAAACACAATCCTGTGTGCAGTGTCTCTCTTAGTTCTTCAGAGTGACAGGTATGTCATCTGCGATTTAGTACAAACGTATTGTCGACAACTTGTGATTTCCTATTTTTCAGTATCGTACCTTATGATTTCACAGTGTGGTTCCCTGTAGGTTTATTAAACTTGTTTGACGATGCTGTGCCGTGACTCTGTGAGCAGTGAAACATCAGAGAAAGCATAGACCACCCACTCTTTAATGACACCTCTAAGTGAAGCGTTTTTTTTCAGCGGGTAGTGACAGTAACATCAATAATGATCTATTTCAGGGACTTGTCATCTTAGCTTCCCCACATATCCCTGGAAGGTGTTTTCCCAGCCCTTACCAAGTCAGTCTAAGTCCGATGAAATCGTTAACGAAAAGCGAACGATTGGACATACAAGGACATACTATCTCCACAGTGCCTATCTCTTCCCTGCTGACCGTAGAGTTCATCAAAATGATTCCCCAGAAAAGCAAGCAAGGAAGAGTTGATGTTATTATTGGTCGTCTGGAAATAGGAGCTGGTCAGGGCCAAGGGAGCTCAAAAGTCAGAAGCAAGACTCGATTACAAACTAGGACACCTGCCCCAGTTTCGTCTTCCAAAACTCTGCTTAAAAAAATATGTGTAAGGAGAAAGAGGGAGAGTGTGCGACAGCAGTGCTCACCCGCTGTCTCTGAAATAACAGTCCCAACAGCAACTAAGTCGTAAATTATCAAAGTTTACTGGCTGAGGCCTATTAAGTATTTTATAGCCCAAATAACACTGAGGTACTATTTCAAGATCAAGTTTGTATTTAACAAATTGTATGTTAAAATGCAAAATAGCAAGTATCTCTGGAGACTGATGATAAATGTAGGCTAAATGTTTTCTAAAACATTTTCTGGCCAGTGCTTTCGGTAACATATTGTGCTCTTCATCAGCAGATTATGTTCTGTTATCGTCTCATAGCCTAAATCAGTCATTGAAGGCGATAATAGTAAAGTTGGCCATCGTGTGAAACCCCATAGTGGACAACTGAGCTGTTTCCATGACAACAAAGCAAACTGCAGAGGAGGACTATGAAGTGTAGTTGAAGGTCCTGGAAAAAAGAAGTGATTTATTTTGGTATTTTGGCTACAACCCCTTTCAGTGGCATCATGCATGGTGAAAATTCTGTAAAATCAATCTAAAGGTTTATTAAAAAATAAAAGTTACAGTTCAAAACAGAGAAAGGTTTGGGTCGATTGAAAGAAAAGTTAAACAAGGCTCTGTGTAGCCTCATGTAGGGTTTTTATTGTTTTAAAACTGATGCTAATTCAGGTTAAAATCATCTTGTTTTACGAATTCACGATCTTTAGAATTTTAGATGTTGAAATTTAAACTACAGAATTACTGATGCATGCAAAAGCTGTCATCCAGTTTCATTACAAAACTTCCAACTCCTGAGAAAGACTATGAGTTACGGTTGTGAGAGATCTGAGGAAATAAAACCATACAGGCCCTATACAGAAAAAATATGGGAACAATTACCATCTGAGCTCAGTAAAAGTGTCCATGAATAGGCTGCTGAGATGATAATCATAAAATCAATGTCCATAAAAAGAGGCAGACTGCTGCATGATGTAAAACATGAGTGAGATCATTAGAAATATAGTGTTGTCACATTTCATGTCGTTCAGCAGCAGACAAACTCAAACCTACTCGCAAAACGCACATCGCGTTCACCTTTTCGGGGGGGTAATGGTGTTATCTCAACAATCAGCACAATCCTTTCCACACGTGGCTTTGTTGCTGTGATTCTTTATTAACCAGCGGCAGGTGTTTCCTTCACAGCTGGTTAACTCCTGCTGATGGGAAAGGCTGTCGCGCTTCATTGTTTGCCATTGGCTGCTGCAGTGTGCGGTGTGCCCCTCACTCTCTGTATTCTTGCCACATCGCACAGTGGAAGTGCCGCAGACAAACAGGCCACCTGGGTGCTGGTGGGGACAGAGGCCTCGGCACCAGTCCCTCCGCACACATCTGCTGCTCTCACCAATTTGTTACAAATACACCACCGATGGCAGAAGAGAGGAAACACTGTCTCACATTAGTGGGACAAAGTGGAGTAAAGTTTAATTATAACAAAATAGAAATCAAAATATGGTTTTGATTGTTATCATCCAAATTTGAAAACTCTACAGCCACGCAGCTCTGAGAGGCATGAGCAAAGAACTGCCAAATGCTCATGTTAGCATGGCAGCAAGCTCACAATAAAAATTCAAAGGAATATTTCAACATTTTTGGATATGTTTAGTTGCTTTCTTGCCAATACAAGAAGACAAAGTTTGACTCCATTTCTTATGGATATGCTTGTATGATCTTTGGTTTACCTTAGCGGAACATGCAGAGTTTGCTAAATAGGACTGAACAGGGAGTGAAGCAGAATCTGATGGAACTAATGTCTTAAATTTACAGTGCAGTACTGCTGCTAGCATGAAACCAGAAAGTTAAATACTTTAAATATTACCGTATACAGTTATCGTGCAAAGGGGCAATCAGAATGATTTGGCTTCACTTTTGGGGAGCAGGCATGTCTTTGATCTCTGATACAGTCAATGGCTCATAGCTAATTGAGTGCTTGAGAGCTAAATGCTAATTCTAATATGTCAGCAGGCGCACAATATAATGTGTTGGGTTTTGTTCATTTTTGGAATTGTGCTAATTGAGTTTCTTGCCATAAGTTAGACGAGGATTGACTCCACAGTTATGAATCTATCCAGCTGTTTAGTCTGTGTAATGTTTACCAGTTTTACCCTCATTTAATCTTAGCATGCCATGTTAATTTCAGTAATAAGTGCTAAACATTAAATGCAACGGAGGTTAATGGGAATGTCGTTAAATTTGCAATTCAGTCCAAATGCTGCGAGCATAAAAATGAAAGTAGATGAATATTCTCAAGTGAACAATTTCTTTAAATAAATTACCTCTGTAATTCTTGCATGGATTAATTCACTTGAACATTAAGATGATGAAGATCAAGACTTTTAATAAATTCCCTCATATTAAAAACCACAACTTTTCAGTTGTACCTGTTCTACATCATTCTAGCTTCTCTCAGCACTTAAAGGTTTTAAAGAAGTGCTGAGACTTTACATCGGCCTGTTGGGGGCTCTGGGATTTTGTCGGCTGGTTGTACAACACAGTTTTCTTGTGTTTAGCTCCATCACAGTGTGTAGTAGAGAGGAGGTTGTTCTGCAGAAATCAAAGTGACACTCTGTCATTGCACGCTTGCAAGCACGACAGTACCAGGAAGCAATTGTAAAGCCGTTCTATCTTTGTTGTTTAGTCATTTTTTGGGGTCACAGTTCCTGCTTTTTGCTGTCATAAAACAGCCAATACAGCAGACACAGCACTAACCCATCAAGATGGTTTCTTGTGTTCATCGTTTATATATTTTTCCACACAACTGACGTCAACCCTCAGAAGCACAATCCCTCAGTTTGAGAAATTCTACGGCGAGTCAGGGCAAATCTGAAAATAGATTGTTCTTAAATTTTGTGCACATCAAGCGCAACCAGCCCACCTGCATTACTGGGTCACTGTAAATTTGCCTTTTTATACAACCGCGTGCCTGGCTAAAAAAAGATTCTGGGACTCCTGCTGTTCATTCCCTAAAACATACACAGCTGCAGTTTATATGATTTTTCTATCACAAAGACCCTTAAAAACTGTCTTATATCATCCAGTTCTGGAGATGATGCAGCATGCAGACATCACTCGCTGACTGAAGCATAAGCCTGCATAGAAGCAACCTTCCCTCAGATGTATTTGAATAAGAGATGATGCCAGTTTATTTTTGTAACACCCCCCACCCCAGACTGTTGGCAGGCGGTGGAGTTGTGACTAACCCTCTTCCAGTTTCCACATTAGACATAAAAAACTGAATTTGTCTGTGTGCACTTCAGATTGTTGACAATTAGATAGAATCACATGAATTGAAATGAACATTTCACATGTGAACAGAATTGTACGATACGATACAGCAGTGGTATAACAGCAGGAGAGGGAGTCCTGCTGTGAATGTGAATGATGTGCATCCAAATTAAAGTTATTTACAATATGCCAACGCACTTCTGCTCCGCTGCACTTTGAGGCCCAGCTCTCTGATGTTAAATAATGGATAGACGTCACACACAGCCTCACCCCTAATGAAGGAGTCTGTGGCCAAGAACTGACTCTTAGACCCTGCGCCAACCGCTATGTTAAAAACCTGGCAGTTTGTCCTTGAATCCCACACGCTGGTTAGCGTTAGAGTGAGTGTATTTTTGTTCCTGTACTTATATCTTTGTGAGGACCATTTTAAGCATATACCCAACGAGTGAGAACATTTTTGGAAAGTGAGATTTGGAATGGACCTCGCTTTTTAAATGGACTGTTTGAGGGTTAACACTTGGTTTTAGGGTGAAAATTAGGTTGAAATTAGAGTTAGGGTTAGGCTTTTAGTTTGGATGGTTAAAGTTAGGGTAAGGGGCTAGGGAATGTATTATGTCAATTAGTGTCCTCTCTATGATAGAAGTACAAACGGGTCTGTGTGTGCGCGTGGAGGAGGGGGGCACACAATTAAAGCACTCACAATCTCTCATCACTGAATCATATAAGCTGTAACGTCCTTATCTTACAGGTCTGGACCTGAGGTTACCTGTCAGGAAGACGTACAGGAAATGGCCGGCTGACATGGAGGACGCCACTGCTACGACACTCGTCCAGTTCATAGTGTGGCCTTCCGTGCTGCGCATCAGTGGCACCAGTGGTGCCAAGATCCAGTTATAACTGTGGGTAAGCTTGCAAAGATATTTTTTCACTAATATCGTTGTATTAATCATCAGGAAGCAGTGTTGTTAAAGGGACATTCCACTGACTTCAGAACCAGTTCAGTGGTCACAAAGAGAATGTTACAAACTGGAGCTCAGACGTTTACTCGACAGGGAGGGCCTAACAAATAGATGCATTATGGGAAATGTCGGTCCTGCATTTATGTAGCAGATGATTTAGCTGTTCTTAAGTGCAAGACAAAAATCTTTGAGGAGGCAGGTTATAGCTTTTATGTTCCAAGCCACTTGTAAGGGAATCACATCAGCAAATCCAAAACTGGATTTAGATTAAGTATTTGAACATCATTTTATTGCATATATGGTTTCAATTTTATTCAATATAATCTGTCTGTTACTGTTATTTGTACAAGCGTTTCTATGGCATTTCATTGACTGTTATTTGTGAAAATCGGGGAAATTACTATGGGCTCAAAATTGAAGTATGTATAATCCTGCCTGTGTAAACGACATGTATTTCTAAGTTCAAACAAAGAACATACATTATGTTTTTCCTGTGGTGCTGGAAGATGTATGGACCTTTCAAAAACGTGACTCAAAGGAAGATAACTGTGTTTATCACTGACATTTCCATACCATTAATTCAAGAACTTGGCCTATGGGTAACGTCACTGTATTTCCACAAAAGCAAGCAGGGTTATATTTTCCACAATAATTTCTCTCTGCTTAGAAAAACATAAACACTTCAAAATTCTGGAGAACAAATGTCATTATCAGCAGAAACCACTCTGGTGTATGGAGGGTTTGTGTCACAACTATTCACACTTAAGCCATTCTCACCTGATGGCATAGGAATTAATGGTGTATTTATTTTCAAAGCCTAATAAACATAATTGGCGTGCAGAATTATATTAAGCCTCGAAATATTCTGCCACCTTCCAAAGCAGTGGGAGCAGCATCACTGAGGGGAGCGTAATGACTCGCTTGCTCAGGTGTAAAGCTGAAATGAATACGCCAAACATCTGTGCTCACATTATGTCTGTTTTTTTACTTCCTTTGTTTGAGCTGATCAGTTAATAACTGCATTTTCTTTCAATGAGGGCTCAGCATAATTTATTAAAAATGAGCAACAGCACATTTGAAATGTTAAGTGAAATTGTTAAACACGCTATAAAAATGTTGTGATAATGTCGTTGTGTGCTTATTTATTTAATATCTTAACATGAAGATAATCATAAACTATTAGCTGTATAATCTCTTTGAATTGGTTATAATAATTGTAATATATTTACCCTGTTAAGCTCTTGTGTTTTCATCAGCATTTATTTATTTGAAGAATTACGCAAAACTACTGAGATGATTTCCATGAAACATGTTGCATTAAAAACTGTATGAGTCAAGGAAGAGCCCATTCAATGGGCAGATCATTGCTACAGTGCAAGACTTTTCAGAATTTATGATTGTGTAATATATGGTGGTTTCATAAGGAGACTGGCAGAGGTACACATCACTGAGTTACAACTGGTTGTTATATATTTTCTATATTTCTTGATTTGTACATTTTTCATCCAACCAAATATATTTGAGTACAGTATGTTGGTTAAACAAATGTACTTTTTATAGATATAAACATATTGACATAATTGCAGTATATACATGTCTACACCATTCAGATTATTAGAAAACAACACACATGTAAAATGCAATTGTTTAATGATATTGCGAAATGTTTGCTGGACCTAAAAAACTCAATGCACTCAATATTAAAAACGTGACTGGTGCAAAAGTGGATTACATCAGTTAAACCAAATCTAAACATAACACGAAGAAGAGCTGGTTTATAAGAGGCTGAAGAGTCATGCCATTCCAGTTAATGCCTGCCCTGGCTAATTTCTGTCATGCTGTAATTTAATTTTTCAAAGGGATACAAAGCTGAACCAAGTGATCTGGACTCAGAGGGACGGGCACATTTGCCAAATAGTCAACCCGCAGTCTGGTGACATTGTTTCCTGTTATTTGGCTGATGAACAGTTTCTGCACTGGGCATGAAGTCACGTCCCTGTCCTCTGGGATGGCACCGATGAGCTCACTGGGTTGGCAGAGTGAACTAGCTCCTGCTCTGTGGCCTCCTCCAGTGGCTTTGACCTTCCTTGTGTTGGCTGACATGCTTAGTTACGGCTTTAAACCAAAGCTTTTTTTCATTTAACCTCTAGCTAAAGGTGTAACTTTCACCTGCTCCATTGTATCGTTCATTTAATTTGGTGAGGCTATAATGCATCTGCCTCTGTGAAGGTATAATACTTTATTTTATTTCAACGTCAGAGAGTAGAATGTTGTGTCACAGGTGGTGTGTTATTTCACTCTCATTGCCAGGAGGTCCGAATATGATGTTTCTGAGGCAGTTAATGATGAGTAAGGGCATGAGAATTAGCTTCCCATTATAAGTTTATTGAGATGAGATTCAGTGACACACTGCAACTCTGTGCCTCAGCAAGTTTAAAGAGTTACTTAAACCCTAAAACACTTTTCAGCTGGAAACATATTCAGGTATTTAGTGATATTGGTTGATTCAGGTTTAAATCTTGCCAATTTAGTGTAGAGTGTGTGGATTCAACACTTGTGTGGTAAAAAGCATAAGGACTGCCCTCTACTGGTTTAAACCCAGTTATTGAATTTGCTATTGGCTCATCTGGAAGAAGGTTACGTCACCAACTATAACTTCATCGTATATATACCCACATCTCTGCAGAATGTTGACTTTGAGATTTTATGCAGTGGCTGCAAATCGATTTATGGTTATTACAAGGCTTTACAATTTATCCAAGCAATCGCTAACATTAGTCTTCTTATGAACATTACATTAACCACTTGCACTGCCTCTGCTACTAGAGCTCTGGCTTTGGATGTGACTGGAGCTACAGTCTCGAGCTGATGTGGCTTGGTACCACAATGGTACTCCACACTAATGACCATTCTGACGATTCTGCAGGGGAAAAAGTCCTCCACCTCAGAAGAGCTCCATGTGGATGGATTCATTGTGCTTTGGTGATGCACTGAATTGTACACATGAGCCTCTGTAGACTGGTCTCATTTTGGTTCTTCCCAAAAAGGAGGAAAGCTTCATGGGCCAAGTAGACTGCATAATCTGAAGGAGGCAGCCCCTAAATTGGGACAGTGCTACTCAGTCCCCTGCCCAGTTTTGAGTATTTTCAAAATCATGCAGTGGGTGGAGTTAGGCTAAGACCTGGGGGTGATGTTAACACTTAAAGGATTATGGTCATTATCTTGAAGTCCTGTTTATTATGAAATGCAGAATGATAATAAATTGTTTTTTGTTTTTTCTCTAGGTAATGCCGAGCCAAATAACCAATCCTGGAGATGCCGAAGAGAAGAGATATTCTTGCCATCGTGTTGATCGTTTTACCCTGGACTCTGCTCATCACTGTTTGGCACCAAAGCGCTATAGGCCCTCTCCTCGCCATCCGCAAGGGTACGCAGTGCATCGCACTTCACTGGCAATGTCAAACATAAAGTGGGTCCTCGAACCTTAACACTCCACTTCAGGTTGAGACAACAGGTGGTTAATTTAGAGGCACTCGCTGGCTGTTATCAGCAGCTGTGTCGGCTCTCAATAGCACTTGTCCAGTCATTGCATACCTCATCAGTGTGGACTGTTTAGAATTTACCATCACATACACTCTTTCATATTCTAAGAGGCTGATTCTATATATCATATTCATTCATTAAAGTCATTTGAATTGAACTGTATTCCTTTTGCTGAAAAAAGGGTTATAAATTACCTTCGATATGAATGTGTCTGCTCGATTAGCTTCATGGAATATCTTCGCATCCACTCATGTTTACACACCAGTCATTAATATGCACTTATGAGACCTTCCTCTTATCCCCCAGGACCAAAAACACACGGAATGAAATGTCAAGTATGCTGCAGAGTAAACAAACCAACATCAGAGCGACAGCAAATCAATAGAGTTGTCTAATGCCGTGAGTGCACATACAGGGGTTAACAAACCAAACTGGTTCACAAAAATCACCCTGTGCTTAGTCTGGACTCCTGATCGTTTCCAAATAGTTAAAATAATAATTTCAATAATAATAATAATAATAATATTAAAATAATTTTGTTTTGCAGGTCGTCCAAACACTTAAAATAGTATCTGCTCAGCATCATTCAAATGCACACTGCTCACTGCATATCTAAATTGTATTGGGGAAAGGTTTCTCCAATTAAATGGAGAAAGTCATTTTATATTCTTGTGGTTACAGTAAAATTAAAAAAACATGCTTTTGTGTGCTCTCAAAAGAGAGGCTGGAGGTTTTTTGGCAGCCGGCTCACTGGCAGCCTTTGTTGAACATCTGGCCATCAGCGGATTGTGTTAATCTATGAGCTGCAGAAAGATCCTCTTTTATGTTGGAGGTACAAATGGCGCTTTGGGCAGTAGTTGTGGCAAAAAGAAAGGAAGTTAAGAATATTAATTATTCTATTATAATTGTATATTCATTTAGGACCAAACTACATTGGCCAAATATTATATCTCAAAGAAACTGAAAAGGTTTTAATCACTAGAGTCAATTTAAGTACTTTTCAAAAAGGGCCTTATCCTTTTGTATAAGGAAAAACAAAGTCATGCACAACATTTATCACAATAGAGCCACAGGTGCTGGTGTCTTTCCTCCTGTTCAGTGGCTAAGGCAACATCCATAATAATATTTTTGGAAACGCATCAACTCTGCCACACTTCTTGCCCCGTTTTATTGTAAATGTGGCGTTTTAGTGTGGATGGGTAGAAACAGAGATGTTTGAAAACTCGACATAGACCCTCACATCCTCTTGCTGATTGGGTCGTTTGATCAGGACGTAGCCTTTGCTGATTCATCAGGCTCCTATCACATGACCCCTCTTCAGAAGGAAACAACCAGCCATACAACTAGTAGTATGGATGAGCATCTCTATTAGGCTGCATGGTTTTACGATTTAGGGTTTTTGGAAAATCTACACTTTGGAGGGCGTTTGTTAAATTCTCTCTCATAGTGACTTAAAACGTTGTTTCCGTGTGAAGGAGTGTTATGTTTCGCAAAATATCTGAATTAGTTTGGACAGAGCACAGGTCTGGTGTTCAGTTTTATCTTGAAACAAGATAAGCCGTAAAAGGAAAATAAAGTTGGTGTAGGCCCTGAACCACACACATACTTTATGCAAATGCATGCCCTTGCCTGGAAAAACAACAACAACTTTATGTTAATGCTTCTTCATTACATACGCTTTCATACAGCTAGACCCAGCTCACAGCAATCAGAGCAGTTTCATTCATGCTGAGGCATCTCCGAACCAGAATGCATGGCTATGTTTCCGCAGTAAATTAACACAGCATGTTGTTGAAGTGTTGCGGCAAAGCAGGTATGAGGGAGTCTGAAGTGTGGGGGTCTATACATAAAAAGAGGGCACTTCTACTGGATCCACATACCCACATTTCTTTTTCTTTATAAAGAAAAACCCGAAGGCAACACTGGGGGAATAGCTCATCTCATCTCATCCCTCCTTCATCATACGCTCTCTCTCTCTCTCTCTCTCTCTCTCTCTCTCTCTCTCTCTCTCTCTGTCCATCAGCTGTGTTTCCCTCTCACGGTGCTTGCTTTCACTTTTTGCAGCCTGTCACCACCTAGTAAAAGAGATCTTTATCATTCCAGAGAGGCTTGCAGTCCGCCACCACCGGCTCTCAGGTACACTTTACCCCCATTGGGTTTAAGTCACCTGAGGCAAATATACAAAGGGCGGCAAAGGTTTGCACTAATACCTTACATATGCTCTTATCTCCGAATCTGCAGATGATGGAGTCGAGGGGAAGAGGGAGGCAGGTGGCCAGGGGCAGGACTCCAAAGAATACTGTGCTTCAGATAAGGACATAGTGGAGGTGGTAAGGACAGAATATGTCTATACACGGCCTCCACCCTGGTCCGATGTGCTGCCTACTATCCACATCATCACCCCTACATACAGTCGGCCGGTGCAGAAAGCGGAGCTGACGCGGCTGGCGAACACCTTCCTCCATGTTGCCAACCTGCACTGGATCCTGGTGGAGGACTCGCAAAGGAGAACAACTCTTGTTACGAGGCTCCTTCGAGAAACAGGGCTGAACTACACCCACCTCAATGTAGAGACGCCCAGGAACTATAAGCTGCGGGGTGACACCCGGGACCCCAGAATACCGCGAGGGACAATGCAAAGGAATCTGGCCCTGCGGTGGCTGAGGGAGACATTTAACGCCAACAGTAGTCAAGCTGGAATCGTCTACTTTGCTGATGATGACAACACATACAGCCTGGAGCTGTTTGAGGAGGTTTGTGCTGATATACAACATCACTGCTGCTGCTCTATCAGTCATGTTCATTTCATAAACTATCATTAATCACAGTATAGTATTATTTTCACTAGTAACCAAGACAATTATTGGTAAACATGAAGGGCACTTGGAGAGCACATAGCTCAGCCAAGGCTAACGACCCCTATTTCACCATGTTAAAGAAAAGGAAAAAGAAATCCTTGATCCGCTATGGACACTTTATAGAGATGGATGACATGACAGCTCCCTAAAGTGATTCAAAGTTTGTTGATAGCAACCTGGTGGCTGGCTGCAGTATACGTGATAACTCACGCCTAGTCCATGTTGATGCATGGAAAATGGATCCAAACTATCCAAAAAAAATTGGGTGTTGTGATTAACAGCTAAGACTTATAATTTGTTCAGTGCGTGTATCGACAGGCATTTCGCTACCTTGCCTCTTCCCCCGATCGCTTCTGCACAGACTCTGATGTCACAAGTATCCAGAATATTTTAGCTTCATTTCTGGATAGTGGGAGGAAGTGGAGAAGTGTCCTCCATCTTTATAAACTGACGATGGGATCCACCAATTTATCCAGATTTATTCCCGAATGTAATGGGTTCTTTCTTGGGTCATGCCCCACCCTCCCTTATTTATGGAAATCAGTTCTGTAGTTTCTGAGTAATCCTGCTGACAAACATACAAATATACAACCTATCAATATATCTATCTATCTATCCATCTATCCATGTATCCATCTATCCATCTATCTATCTATCTATCTATCTATCTATCTATCTATCTATCTATCTATCTATCTATCTATCTATCTATCTATCTATCTATCTATCTATCTATCTATCTATCTATCTATCTATCTATCTATCTATCTATCTATCTATCTATCTATCTATCTATCTATCTATCTATCTATCTATCTATCTATCTATCTATCTATCTATCTATCTATCTATCTATCTATCTATCTATCTATCTATCTATCTATCTATCTATCTATCTATCTATCTATCTATCTATCTATCTATCTATCTATCTATCTATCTATCTATCTATCTATCTATCCATCTATCTAGATTTTTGCCTTAATCCAATCAGCTCGCACCTTAAAATGTGCAGGGCAAACTGTAATTAATTAAGAAGCTTTGGGAGGTTGAACCATTTCCCATTTGAGACACTAAGACCTGCTTGTTCTGCCTGTTTGGAAAGCTTGAAAGATCAGCAGCCATTCGTCTTACAGAGGATTGATTAGCATTGACAAATAAACAGGCAAGGATAGGATACATAGAGTAGGGGTCGACAAAATGATGTGTTTTATAAATGTTTTCTTGTGGATCCATCCCTATAAATTAAGTTCTATGTGAAGATACATAGGAGGTGCAATATACCGTATATTACAAGATATAACAAGGCTCTCTACCAGGTAATGTTGAAAAAAATTCTCTGATCGTTTTTTTTAGCTCTTAACAAGCATAGTCGGTGATTTGAAGCAGGAGAGAAGTTTGGGCATGTAATCAGTACAACTCAGGCCATCCATCTTGACATCGCTTGAATTACCTGAGAGGACACGGTCTGGGTCCTCTGAGTATTAGCCTCAAGTCTTGTTAGTAGGGCAGACATGGGCTGTAGTAAACGGAGCGCTGGGTATTGACGCGGCCTGTCATTAACTTTCTCTGGGAATCAGCCGAAGTGCTTCATCTCCCTCAGAGGCCCTCCATCACCTCCAACAGGACTATTTATGGGCTAGTAACAGCCCTGAGGGGGGAGTGAGAGTGAGGGAGAGAGAGCGGGAGATAGAAGGGGAGAGGGAGTGATGGAAAAAGAATGAGAAAAAAGGTAAAGGTGACAGCAAAGTAGATAGAAAGCTGACTGCAACTACAGTATAGTTTGCTGATACCACTGTAGAAATCCAATAGTTTGCTGACACGCTGAACATTCAGAGCAGCCCCATGGCTCGAGAACAGATAGGCGTAGAAGTGATTCCTTCAGTGGAGAGGTACAGGTGAAAGATTGATGCGCACCACTCCAGGTGTTACAAACAGGGTTATAATTTTCTCCAGGTGAATCGAACGTGAGATATGTCTTTGATAAATGTGTCATTATAATGTATTTTCAAATCTTAGTAGATCGTTTCAGCTGCAAACATAATTAACTCACTCTATTTGCTAGAGGAATACTTTGTGTTTATTGGTGTATTTACCACGCTCCACTAGATCTGCCTTGTATATCGTGTATGTGTTCAACCCACCATCTACTGTCTACTATTTGGTCTATCTGTACGCTGTGTACACAAATAGACAATGCTCATCCAAATTACATTGTTACTAAGATCGAAGGACTATAAAAGATAAATGGATTTTTGGAAACATTCTTCTTTTTCTACAATAAGAAAATAGTGAGTATGCTTTTCTTTAAGGGAAAACAGGCAATTTTTGTTTAGTAGTATTGTTTTCATAGACTGAAAGTAATATAAAGTTAAATAAAAAACGTCAAATTTAAGCTTATCCATCAAATAATAACTCATTGTTCACAGTGCAGCTCACAGCCTGTGATAACTGACAATAATGAAGAGATGTACTAAAAGTGTAAAAACAGTTTATATCACTTTCATTTAACAGACTTACAACCGTGTGATATCACCAGCATGTAGTGTAGCACACATAAGGTGATTGCATATATCTAATTCCTATACGAACAACATTGAAAAATCGTAAAAATATTATATATTATACTTACAACCTCTATAATAAGTTTGACGATGATGTTTTATTTTTTCCACCGACACACTAATTAAGCCTGAAAGTGGGCTGCATTATAAAGACTTAATCACTGAGCGTGCTCATCTACAGTTCTTTCAGGACAGCAGCAGTGGTTCACTTAAGTTGTCACAGCCTGACACCAACACAATACATTTCATCTGACAGTTCACATAATAGTTTGCTGCTAAAATAATATTAATTAATGTTGAAATGGAACTTACAACACATTTGGGTACCCGAGACTGTGGAGACTGTAGAGAGGATGTTGCTAGTCATACTTAGAGTGTTTCACAGTCTTTGATTCATTCCAAACAAACTATCTGTGATTTTTATCTTTTTAATAAATACACATTTAAAGTCTGGTAATTTAGATACAGTCCTGTAAAGTAGTATAGGAATTACTGACTCCTCATAAGAAATCTTTCAAAAGCCTAATTAATCAAATTAATTAAATTAAAGTTTTTAAGCTATATCGCAAAAAGTATGACTATCAAAAAGAGTGAATATAATGGAAGGTGAACTGAATGGTTAAGAAAAGTGTTTTCATTATTGATGATTTTTGTATCAATAATCTAATGACTTTTCTGTGATACCTTGACGACGCTGAAACACGGTCACCCTGTCTCTGTAGTCCTCTCTATATAGTAGCAGGAAAAAGAGCTTAACTGGCGCACCGGCATATACCAGAACAATCTGAAGCAACAGGGTACAATAAAATCTCCACACAAACACATCATAGTCCTCAGAATTGGACAAGCGTAACTTTGCTTTGTGTCCGTTTGTTTGGCTGCCAGCAGGAGGAGGCATTTGTGTAGTTTGACTCAGGCTGATTTTCCCTCCTGACTCAACAGGGAGAATCCTAATTTTTCCCATTTTCAGTATAGATGGGAAAGTGACAACACTCTTGACACTGCCTGTGAGGGGCCTGATTTATTTTGATTTAAGTCAAGCCTGTGCGACTAAAAACAACAATACATTTCCAATTCACCTCCAGCTCGCATTGCAAAATGTATAAACTCTTGCAGTCATGATTTCATCCATAGTTTTTTTGGTTTTTCGCTGCAAAATGGAACACACGACATCGGTCCTCATCCATGTTTGTGTTTATTCTGAAGTCACGTACAATCACGCAAGGGTTCCACACTCCAGTTCAGAAGGTGGCGGTAATTCACCTAACAGTTGTTTGCCAACCGCCATTAAAAAATGGAAGAAGATATTTTGTCCTTTTGTTTCTGTGGGATTTCAAGTCTCGGGAATAGCCACTGTGAAATTGTTTGTGTGGTCTGACTTTCTGGCTAAATCAGTTAAATCTGTCATTATGTCTGTGGTCTCCCACGTTTTTAAAATCGGTCAAGAGTTGGAAATCCTCTTGTCTGCAGCAGCCCTTAGAGAAACTCATCCAATTGCAGTTTTTTGAACTAAACCCAAATGTTGATGTATAAAACTTATCAGAAAGAAACTAGAAATATCGTACTGCCGTTGTATGACTCCACCAACCAGGGCAAACTGAAGGCACAGTTACACATATACGCCAATGCCTCCCAATCACTTACAATCCAAGCACGCAAGGAGGCAAATACAACATATGCTTACTGTGGAGCAACAAATTTGACCCACAATATTTGCTTTGCATTTGTGTGTAGTGTGACCGTGTCCTTAATCAAATCAAGTTTTCTCCAGACTCACATGAGGTCGACGTGACCTTTACCTTGACTACTGAAGTCTGTTCATTTTTAAATCCAAGGGAAGCTGGTTTGAAGAAATTCCCTCAATGTGTTCTTGAGATATTGTTATACTATATGTACCAACCTAAATATAAACAGACCTCCCAAAAAAATCTAATGCCTAAGGCAAGTGTCTGTCCAATGTATAAAAACATGTGCTGGGAAAAAGACTGTGATTTGAGATTGTGTTAGCAACAAAAAAAAAAAACAGGGAAAAAAAACACATAGCTGTACAATCTCATGGCCACATGCATATAATCACTTAATCTATTTTCCATTCCATTAACACCCAGCACTTATTAAGATCTACCTTCCTGCCAAATGTTATCTGGATGCCGGGCCCAGTGGTTTTCGCTAACGCTCAAATTTATGGATTCTCATAAGCCCCGATGCAGTCTACCTCCTGCTGCTCCAACTCTGCTCCTCTCTGATCCCCTGAACTGACCACACAGCAGCTTATCAGATCACACACCACTCTTACTCTGCAGCTCATATTCAAAGGGTTATTTGCATTTGATTTGCACAAAAAAATGTGTGATAAACAAATACACGTATGTAAACCAGGGTGCATTTAGATGTAGAAATGTCCTGTTTGCATGCTCCCTATGCATATGAGTACTCTACTTTAGACACGCTGGATACCGCACATTCACTTGCACACGCCTATATTTATAGAAGACCTTCCACCAGAGAGGCACTAGCAACTTATTTCCTTTGCACTGCTCAATTAAATGACTGCTGTTTCTAAACTTTACCCTTCCCTCATTATAAAACTTGGCTTTTATGGCTGCAGCGGCTCTTGAAAATGCCAATCACTTAGAAGCACACGAAGAGTAGGGTTGCAGGATCGTTTGATGCTGGAAGATTAAAGGACAAAAAAAATAGAGGATGGCAGTGCTCTACCTTGAAGAATCTCCTCAGCCAACCAGCAACCAGAGCCACTTGCTCTAATGGTTTGGCTCCTTCAAACCCTCATGGCGCTGTTCGTGTTTACTCCCTTTAAAGGTGGTTGAGTGTAGTATCTCATTGTAGGGCAGCTGTTTAATGGTGTCTGTGGTTGAGATCTGCCTACGTCCAGCAGTGTTTCAGCCACACATGGTGCAATGGCTCAGTCAACATTCACTGTATTCAAAAGGAATGATAGCAGCATCTCTAAAAACCCTCCGTCCGTGCTCTGCTGTAACGCTGGCAGCTGATGCTCAAACACTGTGTCTCACTGTCATGTCATTTTTTCAGATGACTAATCTGCCCTCTTGCCTCCCCCCTCATTTCTCTTCTTGACTCTCCTCTCGCCAGATGAGATCGACTCGGAAAGTTTCAGTGTGGCCTGTGGCCTTTGTGGGCGGCTTGCGGTATGAGTCCCCCAAGGTCAATGCAGCTGGAAAGGTCTACGGCTGGAAGACAGTGTTCGACCCCCATCGGCCCTTTGCCATCGACATGGCCGGCTTTGCCATCAACCTGAGACTCATCCTCTTCAAGCCACAGGCATATTTTAAGCTTCGTGGGGTGAAGGGAGGCTACCAGGAGAGCAGTTTGCTCCGGGAACTAGTCACACTCAACGACCTGGAGCCTAAAGCAGCCAATTGCACTAAGGTAATTTACTTTTTATATTAAATCCTGTTAAGCAGCCTGATTGGAGCAATTTCTAGCTCAGTGACATACTAAACTGTTTGTGTGAATGGTAAGAGTTGGTTTTGAAGGAATCAATCCTTCTGCAGCGACAGATGGAGAAATATTCAGGTACAAATATCAATCGAAGCCCGTCAAGACTTTACAATGGACACAATAACTGATTATTACACAGGACATTATTAGACAGCTCCTGATGGATTGATGCCTCTACATCAATGTATTATAATCATTTAGGAGCTTATTTAAACCTCTTTATATACAATTAAATGGAGGGACACCTGCGAGCTAGTTCAGGCAGCCAACTCGAGCTGCGCTGCGCCAATCATTTGACATACATCATGTGACAAACCTCACTCTCAACAACCATCTATAATACACACCCAACTTATCAGGTGGTCTATTTAAGCAGAGAGAATTTTCCCATCATCCCCTTTGCTCGCACAGCTGCTGCAGTATTGCTACAAGTTGCTTCAACCTCCACCACCCCAGCATCCACCTGTAGGCTCCAATGGGCGGTTACAAGTATTTGCTCATCACTCCCATCATTCCTGTGGAATCATATCTGGGAGTTATAAGTTGGAGCCTGGACTCCAAACACTAAACCTGTTCTACTGCTGCAATAAACGTTTGAACGTGAGTTGTCTGACTGAACTATATTAGTCCAGCGGTGTCCAACCCAAGAAGGAAATGATAAAGGAAAAGTAGCAAAAACAAAGTTCTGATGCACAAATCAGATTTCATTTGTTAGACTTTTCTCTAATCTTGAGTGTTTCTGTCAAAAACATGTTAATTTCACATAATGTTCAGTTTGTACATTACAAACATCTGATGGGTTCTGAAGAAAAATGCAAAGAAGCCACAGTCCTCTGAGATGTCACAAGGAGCCAGATCTAGTCTTTGCTTTTTGTAAGAGGTCACACAGCAGGTTGGGAACCACAGGTTTAATCTAACATAGGTTGTATTTTAGAGTGGCTCAAAATTGCACTTGCACAAAGTAGTCTACTTAGTAAACATACTTACAGTAGTTCCTTTCCACCACCACCTTAAGCATACTAATGACATGACCTGCCTGCCAGGGGATATAATAACCTTGAAAACATCTTGTTGGATATGTTGTAGTTATAAGTGTTGAACCAACTTGTTCAACAGTACACAACCCCATTGATTCAGTAGCAAAGGAAATAAAGTGAAAAGAAACCTGCAGACTATTTTTGCAGAATTTTGAAATCTAGAGGACTAGCTACACCATTTTTTTTTCATTTAATGTTTTGTTTTAGTTTTTCCTGCTAATTTTGTAAAGCAGAATTTTACACTAAGCAACAGAGATAATTATCATGTTTTCATAAGTTATATAATAGAAAGCACGGTGCCTTGCTGATGCAAGAAAGAGAATGACTTGAAATTGTTGTAAAAACGGACTTCCCATGAACAAATAAACCAAGAAAAAGGGAAAACGACTTCCTTCAATTACACACACTTAAGTTGCTAGTTTGGAAATTTTAGATCTGACAGCTGATTCCGTTCGTTTCGAAATTCTGACTGCATCGTCCCACTCACTGAAGTAAAACATGGCTGAGTGGGGGATATTCCTCCAGATCCTTGGGTTCTCAAACCATATATGCTATCTCAGTAAAAAAAAATGTCAATTTGTGTTTGGAATTCTTGATATTTCACAAGTTTTCCTGGTGGATATAAGAGTGAAACACTGGTTTTAAATGAGTCTATCTAACTGATCTACAGTTTGGCATTACTCCTGAACTTGCTGGGCCGGATTCCGGCAGTTTAAGCCAATGACTATTGGCACTGCTGGCACTTCTTGTGAAAAACTGCACCCACCCACAGTTACAAGATCCAAGAACAGGCAATCTGGAAGCGGTGTGGGAATGAAAAAGGCTTATTTCTCCCCATTTAAAGTCAGTGCTCCCTTACCATTACTTCAAGCTATAAAGTAGTTTAACAGGAAGGCAGCATGAAATAGTTCATTTTGTGTTTGTTAAAAGCAATGGTTCTTTCCTTTGGTCACTGGTAAGGTAAACAGGGCACCTTGTAATTTGCCTCAAACTTGATTAAGCTTCAACAGATTTGTGAGGCTACTGGTTTGCACATTCTCACCTGTGATTGTCCTTAACATACACAAAGTGAAAAATCTATTGAAAACACATGGGTGGAGAAAATGAGCCTGGGAATTCTTGATACATTGTCGCAGCCAACAGGTATGATACCGTACAACGGCCTGTTTCTGGTCCTGAACAGGATAGTTTGATGATTGATGTCATTGCTATGTGGACTATGCCCTTGTCTCAAGTGAAGAGCTTGTTGAGCCACACAGAATTGCATGAGACAACAAGCCAATGCACTTTAATGGTGGTAGGTGATATGTTGTTGAGGCTCAATCGCCAGACTCACAAGAGTGTCTCAAACACCGCAGGAGAGTACGAACAGGAATGGGCTATACTGAGGAGGCAGCAGCAATTAGCCCTGCATGTCAAAGCTTAATGCTCAGTCTCTCCAATTATCCAGAACTGCCATTTTATTGGGTCCACCAGATAAACGTCCTAATTGACCAGCCAGGAAGGTTAAGAGCAAGTTTGGAACCATTGCTCCATCCTAAAATACACATCTGATGACCATGCGGCCAATATGCCCAACCAGGTGGACTGTGTGGAAGTCTTATAATAGCACTACCTTGTGATAGGGCTTTATGAGGTGGCATTCCAGCAAAGTAGGACTATGTTAGGCCTCACACTTGCCACTACCGTAATTAAGGAGCTGGAATGCCAAAACTGTCCCTGGTATGTAGGCTGCGGTCGATGCTGTGCATTCTGCTCATTAAGGAAAGAGAAATGATGAGACCTACCTTGCATGTATGATAATGTTGCAACATTGGTTGACTCCACTGGAACCCTTACTCGAGATGACATATTCAAGATACCTAGATGGCAAACAAGTGGATTACATAAGGGCCTTAGTTCTTTGTTAAGAACAGCACCCTGAGCTGAGTAGCTGAGGTCCTCAGTGGCTGCATTGTACAGACAGGGGTTATTTGGTCCGTAGTTCGGTTTTTCATTGAAGTATTTTTTCTGCTTGTAAAACGTTACCTACCTAGAGCTTCATGTTCTTGTAAAATCAGATCATAGAGACATATTTAATGTATACCCAAATGTACAGGAAAAAATTATTAAAGGGTAAATTTATATGAAAATCAAGTATGGACAATGAATGCATGCTCATTGTGGAACCAGTTGAGTTTTTCCATCATTTTGGACCTAACAATGTAAAGTCCCTCAAGATATTGCATGTTTTGATTTGAAACTATAAAAGCAAAAATCTAATTGAAGTACCAAGTACATACACGTTCTAATTAGGTAAACTACACCCATGGTATGCCATTTGTACTTACTGGCCATTCTTGGCATTGCTAGTTAAACATAAACAAAAACTGTGTATAAAACTGGATATCACTGATTATAATATTTCTCATCCTGCCCACACACATTAGCACATTAACTGAGATACACACAAATACACACAAGAGGCTTTCAGCTGTACCATCGTTCTTCTCCATGCCCACTCCACCATTCCTGCGTACAGCCCTTCGTCTGGGTCAATTCACTAAGCCTCTCTCTGGGCAAAGAGGAGTCAGCCAGAGGACTTTGGCTTGTCAGTATCCACACTGCGATAACCCCGACTCACAAACACACATACACAAACACACACACACAGGGAGAGAGCGAGACACTTTCAGCCAGCTTTTTCTCCTGCCCTCCCCTAGCCATTCAGATGGGTAAATGAAAAGAGGGGATTCAGAGAATGGCCAAGGGAGCGGAATTGGAGGCGTTTTTTTGCATGGGGGTGAGTGGGTGGGGGTTAGGGACGTCACACTGATTACAGATGAGTGCAGGGATGGAGAGAAGGGGCAGCAGGGAAAGAGAGGAAATAAAATGGAAAGTCGTGCATGGGCATCTTTCTTCTTTATAATCCACCTCTTCAGATGTCAGCGTGACTATTGACCTCCCCCAACACCTGAGCAAATGGGGAGTGGGCTCCTGGCACATCTCAAACACGCCCTATGCATAATTCATGAACGTCGCTATGGAGAGATGAAAGGAAAGAGGGTTCCAATGCAAAGAAGAGAGGGGAAATGAGCTTGACTCTTGGGTTTCCCCCCTCCCTCCCCTGTATCCCTTGCTGTCCTTTTCCTGGATGTTTGTCTGGTCTTTGGGGCCAAATCAACTCAGTGTGATAGCTTGATGGCACTAGCATACCAAGAAGAACTCTGTAAAAAACTTAATTGCTACTGCAAAAGGCAAAAGTTCATACATACTGTTCTGAAATATTTTCTACTGGCTGTCATTGAAGGAAACTATTATCCTATGACCAGGAGAGGACTTCAGACAGGCTAAAGAGGATTGTGTCATACTATATATAAGATAACACACTCCTGTTTCCATTCTCCCTCGCGCATAGACTCAAGAGCTGTCTTCACAAGGGATGGTGGAATTCAAGTGATTCACCTCAGTTGACAATGAAATAAAAAATGTGTGCTGCAACATTAATGTAAAATATGATTTAATTACATATAATTATTAGTAGAGGCCCTATAGCTTTATTATTTAGAATTATGCCGAATATTTTGACCTCCCCCAAAGTTGATTTATTTTTGCACGTGTCCATTTGTTGGTCGGTTTGTTTCTTTGACTTTCAACATGATTACACAAAAAATACATAACAGATTTCCATGAAGCTCGTGGGAGTTTCCCTATCCTTGAAAATATAACAATGAGCAAATTCATGTTTATTCACTCTCACAGACGGATCCGGTCCCCGTCTCATTCAGATCAATTTCCATCCATCCTGAAGTTGGTCAGGACAACCACAATCATTCATCTAAAATGGGGAGGGTTTGAGAAAATGACAGAAAAGTCCCAGAAGGAGCAGTACTGATGTTTTTTCATTAACCACCAAGATGGCTGTCGCAGATGTGGAGAAGTCGTCTGACTTCACAGTAAAGACAAACTGGAAAAAATATATTCCTAAATATGCGATCCACGTTCTGTTGCTCTGATTGGCTATCAGAGCAACCAATGCTTCAAATGCATCTTTAAAATCAGACCAGTGGCGATGCTTCGAGATGTGTATCCCATCAGCCTCAGTGATGCACATCCCAAACCTACAAATAGAACACAGGCCCCGGGGTCTTTGTGGTGTATGTAATATTGGATCTTTGTCTATAATTGAAGGATTTGAAGAACATGAAGCAGAGCTCAAAGGGAGAGAGCACTGAATGAGTGCATTACGGGAAACGCATTTGCTAATGTTCCTGTTGTTTGTGTTCCCATATGTTTTTTTCCCACCAGATACTTGTTTGGCACACGAGAACGGAGAAACCGGTCCTTGTGAACGAGGGGAAAAAAGGATTCACAGACCCCAATGTGGAGATCTGACTGTTTTCCTTCAGTAAACCATGGTAAATAATTATGATTTCAAAGGTTCCATTACTGAGCTCAATTTCATTCTCAAAAGAAACTAGTCTTATTTTGAAAAGAGGAAATGTTTGGAATATTTCCTAATATTCTGTTTCGTGTGAACACAGCAGATGTTGTCCGTTAATAAATTACGGCAATAAACTGAACAGGTTGGCCATAAATGAAGCCTTTGCCCTCTTTCTCAGCATATCTTAATCCTTTCTGTTGCAGGTGGCTGGCCTTGGACTTACAGAGATGGGAAACGTCAGAGTCTCTTGATAAGTGCAACCAGTGTTCACCTCTTAATCACCAGGAAATTAAAGGAAGTGGGGGCCTTTGAAGGGGGATTTAATCCTCTTTACTGAGACATTCTTTAGAATAAGGACTAAGTCAGTAAAACTGTATCATATCAAAGCACAGATGAGTAGGAGGTGGCAGATGTTTGTCAGGACTGAAGAGCAGAGGACGTAAAAAGGACGCCTCACGGGGGACGGCGTGGACAGTCGTGACCTGCACCTTACGCTGAGGACAACCTAACAAATGAGACAGCACAACGTGAAAAGAAAACAACCAGCGGAAAAAAACAGGTTAAAGAAAATCCTTCAACTCAATAAAAGAAAACATTAAGAAAATGAAACACTTATTGTCTGGATCTGCACATGGTACAGAAGAGAAAATCCTCTTGGATGTACGGACCTGGCCGACGTCATCAGCCTGGATAAAGACTCACCTCCAAGGACAAATGTGTCTCCTGTGGATTTTCCTTTGAGCAAATACAAACATGGAAAGGGAAGGAATGTTCTTTTGATAAATATGAAATGTTTGCTTTAATTTAATTTAATTTAATTTAATTGGACTTGGTGTTTTCCAAACACTTGACTTACTCGCTAGTTCAATACTACTGACTCTTACCGACATTTACTCTTGTGTTGTCATTGTTCATTTATAGTGTCATTAAAACTCATGCATTTAAGCCACCCGTACACTTGAAGAGAGACTGAGACAGTAATGTCAAACAATCCTAACATCCTTCTGAGCAAAAAAACAAGAAGAATAATACAAAGACAATGTTCCTTTTGAATGACGGCATATTACGGCCATTGTAAGTAAAAAGAAAAAAAACAAGACAAAGCCAAGGGAGATGTAATTTTAGGTGATAAACACTTCCATCCCTAAAGTAAAAAATGTACGATAACGTAAAGATATACTTTAAGTCATTAATTTACAAAAATATAAATAGTGTCAACCCTAACCCTTCTGTTGAGGAACGGCCTGCAAAGTAGCAATATGAATTACTCTTGATATTAACCCATGATGTGTCACGTTTGGTTGAATCTGCCAGGCTGTAAAGAGGGAAAGGGACGGAGCCGAAGAAGGCTAGGCTGTGAGCTGGGGATCAGACTGACGAGACAGGGGGTTGAGTGAAGCTGGAAAGTGTCCTGAAGTGTCCCGAAGTGTCATGTACAACGACCACCAAGATTATCCAAAATATTGGTGATTTTTGTTGTAATTTCCAACTTTACTGTCGGATTTCCTTTCCCCTCCGCCTCCCTTGGCTCTGTAATTGATCTCAATTCATTTAATCTTTTACCATATTTAACAATGGCCTTAACGCGCTGTTGTACCTTTGTGGCAACATGTGTAAATAGTAATTAAAAAGGAGAACAACCGCAGGATTAAGGACAAATTTTGGCCGAACCATTGTACTGTATTTATATGTTAAGAAAAGAAGGGGAAAAAAGGTCTCTCCTCTCTCGCCCCGGTGAATTTCTCACAATGATGCACGACAAGGCACAGGTTCACTCTAGGTTCAATGCATGGGAAGAGTAATAGCACATCACCTCTTTCATTTGGTAATAGAAGCTCCAGGTTGTGACACATTCATAAAGCATAGACAAGATCATCCAATCAGCTACACCAGAGGCTCGTGGAACGATGACCTGATCCTCATGATATCTCTAGGATTCAGTGTCATTTGTGATATTGTAGGGAGCCAGTGTGTCCTTTTAGTGAGTTAGTGTTTCTCCTCTTCTATGCACGATCGCATAAGTACACGAGCCACACGATAACAAGGGTCAACAAAAGTCAGGCAGGTGCAATTATTAGAAAGTGCAGGAGCATCAAAGCTCCGACAAATTGGTTTAACACAGTTTTGTCAGTCCCCCTCCTCTCTGAAAAATACACTTAGAACTGTACGTGTAGACACTCAGGATACATCTGCTGACTTTCGACACAACTCACCTTGCAGCAGCTGGTGTAAGTTGCTGATAACTGATATCAATTATTGACCACAATATTTTGTTTTTCATAAAAACTTGAAATTATCAAATTAGATGCTTCTCTGGAGTGACCGCAGAAAAATAAAAGCACAACTAAAGTAGAAATCCTATTATTCCCCCCACGATTTGCCATCTTCAGTATTACAGAGCGTTATCTCCTGGGTTTTTTTTGTGTTAGAATACATCTTTAGTTGCATTAACTGGATCAATGGAACTTGCCGCAGCACTAACGATAGAAATCAGCATGATGCCGTACACGCCCCAGCACTGTAACAAAGTTATTCTACACCTCAAAAAATAGAATCTCTCCTCTACTTGATAAATCGTACGAGTGGTGCAATACACGATGCACAGCGGCTCTTATCTAGCGTTGCCTGGCAGAAGTAGCTGGAGATAACTCAAACGCTGAGCCTCTACTGGTGCCAGATTATCTCCGTGTACCCCCCCCCCCCCCAACCCCCACTTCGACACACACACACACACACACACACAAACTCACACACACTGCTGCGGCATAAAAACGTACAAAGACGTTAACAGCCTCTTGGGCTCATCAGCCAGAGAAACCGTGTTGTTCAGATTTCACTCGGAATACGATAACAAACACATCCAGACAATGGCTGCATGTTATCTCTATCATCAAGCTGGCGGTTTTCATTGACTGCATGATATTACACTGCGCCTTCGGCCACGGAGATCACGCACTATCTTCGGATGAGTTCTATCCTTCAACCCGCCTCCCGTTATTTATTAAAGATCAAATTTTATATATTTATGTATTTATTTCAAGGGTGGATGTGCAATTTAAGACAAGCAGTGTTCGCCCTTATTTTTCCAGCTGCTCGCTACAACAGCATGTGCATCTACATCCCACTGTTCAGATTATCACATAGATCAGTAAAAGGTTCGCACCACCGACAGGCAGATACACACACACACACACACACCATTATAGCACTGCTGTAGATCCAAGTTCTGTTCGAGTGGATATAATCTTCTTTTAATCTAAATGAATGATGAATCCTCCTAAATTGTTCTTCACCCTGAAACAAAGAGATGTAGTCTGAGAGGGGAAAGTACCAATGTGTAAACAACTTAGTGTATAATTTACTTTTAAAGTCAAACTAAATCCCGCTCTCCTCTGTTCCTGAGTGTTGCTTTGCAGGTAAACAAACGTCATGCAGTTTACAGATGAACATGTGTTTGCATTGGTTAAATCACATTCAGAGAGTTTCTCTGGTATATCCCAAAGCAGAACATCAAGTCAGGGCTCAACCTTAAGGGTGATGCTGTTACATTGCAATTTGAAATATCAAGCAATATCTAATTAGTTTAGTAGAACCATCCTACCTTTACATCAGCAGTGCATTTTTATCCAATATTTAATGTCATCTAATGACCATTACCCACTGAGGGCTTCTCTAAGGCACAATACACTTTACACACACACACACGTCCTCTCTTCTTTCCTCATCCCCACTGTCATCTTCCAGCCTCATGTGATTCACATTTTATGCATGTGACTGTTAAGGTTGTTTATTTGCCACAGCAGTTCTGTCTCAGAGAAAGATGTTAGTTGAATCAAGAGAAATAAACAACTGAGATAAAAACAACCTCACACGGTCCAGACTTTTCTGTCCAGTTGAAGTATTTACACTTTGTGTTGTATGATGTATGTCTGCAAACTGAGATCTGACACATTTGGCCTGTGGAGCCAAGTGTCTCACACAAATGCATGATGTACACTGTTTTTGCAACTACATAAAAATGGGAGACAAATTGAACAATTCAACAAATTTAATAAAAATAATAATAACACTCAACAATTACAAAATTGATCCATTTGTACAATTAATTGACAGTTTCTTGCAGTTGTTAAACTTTAAGTAGATGGAACGGATGGATAGATCATACATTCAAAAATTCTTTGTGACAACTAGCTATTTTAACCCTGGGGATTTACAAAATAAGGTTGCAGCATAACCAAATAAGAAATAGCTTATAAATGGAGTGATTTGGCAACAAAAAAAAAATACCCAGCCACCAAGCTACAAAGATTTAAAAACATCAGCTTCAGGAAAAAAAAATATATTAAACCGAAGTGCAAAACCTTTGTTTATACTTTAAACGAGTAAGCCTTGCTTCAGCGTTTGTTGTATTCATGCAGTTAACATGCATATTACTGATGTTTTATAATTTATGTTAAATTTCATTTGAAGTCAGTACATTGTATTTAACAGCATTTCATCACGTGTCAGGTCAGACATGTGGACTGTATATTATTTTTTATAGTATAAGTTACAAGGGCTTTAATTTAACAAGCTTATACTTAAAGATGAGGATAAAGATGGATGACTGCTCCCAAAGGTGAAGCCAAAGTGTCTCAATTGATGAAATCCACTCTAGGATTTCAGCAGCATGGGAAACCTGACCACCTCTTAAATTGTAATTACTCATACATATCATTTCATTAGCCTGCACTGATTAGTTGTCAAATGTGACAGCACAGTATCACCATGGCATCAATCATCAGAGAAAACATTTGCGGCGGTATCCGGGCTGGTAAGAGCCACACACAACAGATGAGAATTCAAAAAAAGATTTCAAACTTGACTCCTCTGCATGAGCTCACAGCATATAATAAGAAAGTAAATTTGAAAAAGCAAACAGGCTCACAGTATGTGGGATAAATAAAGCAGTTCACAGGCTTGGTTGGCCTTGACTGCTGACACAGAGGTCACACCAGTCTTTATTCACACATTCTTTGCATACACTCTGGATGATATGTATAAAATAGGTCTGAGAAAGGAGGAGAGTTTCTAACACTTCATTACAATCGAGATCGTTTCGTGTCCCAGTCCCTTGGTCTCAAATTATGGAGTGTGTAAGTGGACGTTAGTGATACTGTTGCTAAATTGAATAGAAATTATTCAACGGAGTGTCATGAGTAAAGCCTCTAAAATGAGAAGTTGATGTGAGGAAGCCGATTATGGAGATGCGTCTTCTGGCAGAACACCAAATGTCTCGTTTACCGACGTGTCACTTATGGGTGATGCTGGTCTCGGCCAGGTGTCGGGGGCCCGTCCTGACCTTCCCAGCTACTCTCCCATCCTCCTCCTCTCCCCATCTGCCCTCCCGTCCATACTAGACATCGACAGACATGCCATAGTCAGGGGTGCTGGTGAACTGGATCTTACCATCTGTTTCCTGCTCTTCAAACACGAGGACCTGTGATGAAGCAAAAAAAGAAAATGTTAACCAAAGTCGTGAGAGGACAGTGAGAGTGGGTGGTGGAGCACTAATGTCAATATATGAACACTCACAGAAAGACAATCTAAGAAAAGGCAAGAGTGGGGGGGGAAATACAGAATGTTTTAGCTCCAGGTCTTCTGCAGAGGTCAGCAACATTAAAGCTATAGTGTGATGAATATCAGTAGCTATAATACTGTAACTGCTGATCTGAAGAGCTACATAACATGTTAACTTTATTTTTTAATGATACAAAATATAACCAGATGGAACCAGAAGGTTCAATAATAGTCTATTGCCAGTAAGTTAAACCGGCTTTGATTTTGTTCACTGATAAATCATCCAAGTCTTTAATCACACAAACAAAGAGGTGATGTGAATACTTCGTCATGTTTTACTATATCTCACTGCATTTTGGGATTTTAGACTATATATAAGACAAAACTGGACATTTTCAAGATGTCACAATTTGCTCTGTGAAACAGAAACATGCTTATTTAATTATTGTATGACATGTAACTGTCAAAACCCCCAATAGACAACAAATGAATCAATACAAATGTTCATGAGATTAATCTATTATAGATAATAATCATTAGTTGGAGCCTTCATTTTTTATCGTTATTATAAAAAATGTCTTGAGGACTTTGGCGACCATTTTTTTATGGTGAGTCAGGATTGGATTGCCAAACAAATTTGTACAAATCTACATTAGATTATATCTGCACGCTAACATGGGCAGGACCTATATAAATAAAATACTTAATAATGCTACAGTGACTGATTGAAGTATCACTCGAAGGGTAACCACCTGCAGGTTTAGATAATACAGAAGTACCTGGTTGTCTCCCTTGTGAAGCCAGGGACCTGGGACGTAGAGCGTCTGCTGAGGACCGATGGACCAGTAGCGTCCAAGATTCTTGCCGTTGATGAAGATGACTCCTTTACTCCATCCCTGTAAACATAAACAGTCACTGTTTATCATAACGGACTGGTAAGGCCAATTTAATGTAGAAACTGAGAAACACGTTGATAACTATCTCCTACACAAGAAAGTCTTTACTTCAAATGTGATTTGCATCTTGTGACTAATACACACTGACTTGTTGTTAATTACAACTCCTTAGCAGAAAATGTGAGAAAAAAATAACTGCTAATGTAACACTTTGGAAATGATCAATCATGAAGTACATATTTACATAATATTGTCAAAATATATGACTTACAGGGAGTTTGATGAAGGTGTCTTTAGGAGAACGGTTCACATAGAACTTGCCCTGGAAAAACCCTGGGAAGGACAGCGGCTCTCGCATAGACTTCCAGTTGGCCGGATTGGCGATTCTGTAAAATGACAAAGAAAATTGAAGAATACAATCCTTACAGATTTCACCTTTCACAATGAGTTCCATTCTATGAAGCTCAAAGGTCCCTTGTCTTGACTTATAGGAGGCCTGTTATTCATCATGTCAGTCCTACCGTATTCTGGCTACAGTAAATATCAATGTGTCAAATGGGAAAGTTTGGACATGGATAGTACTTGGAAATATTCAGATTCTTTGTTTTATAATTTCAGCAATAGGTTATACTTTCCCTTGAAGTAAATACAAAAGGTTGCCATGATATAAGACAAGATAGTTTCCATCATAGACGCCTTCGAGCCTTGACATTTTCAGGACGGGGATAAACTAAAAGAAATTGAAAATTTGGGTTGCACCTTTCTTCAAGTGGTGTTCTATTGTATTCAGAAAGGTGCAGTGCAGCTCTTGAATGACTCCAGCCCTGTAGTCTACCCACTGTACTGCTTATAATTCAAGATGTTAACCATGGGACACTGAATTGGGAGACTGTGTTCTGACTCCTCAGTTTTCCCATCATATTACCACTGTAATTGTGTTATGCAGGGAGATAATCAGCTGGATTGGATCAGAGGCAAGCGGCTTTAATGACAGAGAAACACAAACATGGAGGGAAAGTGGACCATAATGGAAATGACACAAACCTGTTAAGGAAGCTTGGCTTCATATCCAGACTATGAATAATGAAGTCTCGGAGGAGCTGCTTGTTTAACTCGATATCTCCGACCAGACCTGAAAGGTGAGTCAGAGCGGCTTTTAGCTTTCTAATACATCTTAAGACGCTTAGCTTCACGAATGGTCTCCAATGAAAAAAAAGATCATTTAAAAGGGGACTCAAGCTGACTGAAACATTTAAAAAGTCATCAGTTTGTGAAGCAATTTGTACCTTTGCGCTGCTCATCCAGAGTTTGTCCATAATTCACTCTTCCACAGTTCTCCACCAGTAAACCTAGTGTTCTTCTTCCCTTCAGTAGGAGAATCGCAGTCAGAATCAGCAACTACACTACAAGTCAAGAATGAACTAAATACAAACAGAGGTGGATAATTCTTTCAACTAGTCTGACTTGAGTGAGTGATCAGGGCTGTTCTGTGTCTGAACTGTAAAGCTGAATTTAACTGATGTTAACATAAACTGTTATATTAATACTGAGACCTTGTTGCCAAAGAACATCTAACTGCACCATCTGAAGTTTTAACATGCTGCACATTGTTAAATATTAACAACTTTATCCTCTTTACATAAACAGGAAGATAACTGGTTCTGTGCCAATTAATGAGTGACACCCCCACCCACACCCACACCCACACCCACACTCACACTCACACACACACACTCACACTCACACTCACACAATACCTTCCCATCAGGAAGTGCCAGCTCTAGTGTTTTATAATCCAGGACACCAACAAAATGTTTGTCCACAAAAACCTGGGAAGAAAAAATAAAACTGTATGTAGAAAATCAAAGAATGAACTTGAAACCACCAAAGAAATTTTTTTGTATTTCAACTTTTGAGAATTGTCTGAAAATTGTGTGACGTTAATACCAGAGCAACTGGTCTCAGCCTGAGCTTGTTAATTGCCTTCCACAAGTACAGCGTGTTATTTCTAACAAGCAGATTACAGCTTTCTGGGTGCAAACGTTCACACAAAGGAAAGTGTAAATTGTTAAATGTGATTGTAAAAGCATCACGTCGCTGGGTGTCTTCCTCTCCTTACCAGCGCTCTGTCTCTGACGTTGTTCTTTGAGTTGAGGAGTCCTCCGCTGGTGATGATGGTCTCATACAGCGTGTAGCCGTACGACTGACCATTGTTACGGTTGACAGGGAGATTCTCCATGTTTATCGGCTTCGCTGACTTCAATGGCTAAAAGTAGGAAAAAGATGACCGATGTTTAGGGTTGTTCACATAAAGACCGACTGAAAACAGGTATTGAAGGACGCATTTGTCAGTTTGGTCTTCAAGTTCAGACTATGAAGGTTGCAGCCTCTGACTCAATATGCAGCTAATGTTCTGAGATTATAAATCGGTGAATGCCTTTTGTGTGATCTGGCCTTAAAACAAGGTTTCCAAGATGTATCGTTGTACTAAATGAGACATATTCTGCTCAAATTCCGGTTCATACTTTTAATTTGTGTTAATACTTGAAAATGTTTACATGCTCTAGGGTTCATAAAATACATCACTCTCCTCATATTTTCCATTGCTGCAGCTCCTCTTTTCAGCCTCTGTCTGAAATACTTTAAGCTTTTTAAGTTTTGCACCTGTCTCTTTAAGCCCCCCCTCCTCCTGGCAAGGCTTTTCAGAAGCAATGAGGGAGTGGAGCACCTTTAACAAAGACTTTTTGGAGACCTTTTACATACACACAAAACAAAACTATATAGAACCCACAAGAGGAAAGGGAAATCTCAAAAAGCATTATATGTTTTTGTGAATTTACAGCAAAAACCAACAATCTCACAACCGTTCTCAGAACAGACTTCACAATCTTCTCCTTACAGAACGTGATGCTCTTTTAAACCTAATGAGGCTCGCATGTGTGGCAGTCAGAGCAATCCTTTCATTCAGCCACATTGTTTCTGCATCCCCTTGGGAGGGGCATTACGCACTCTTCACAAGACAATAAACACTCTCTGCTAGGACACGATTAACCATCTTCCCCCTAAACATGCAAATACAATATCAAACTCAGATGTTGTGCTCTGTCAGTCTGAAGCCGCTGAAGAGAGAATGCTCTTTTTAAACAAGGGTGTTTGGCTGGTCAGGGGCAAAGCAATTGTCATCCTATCTAAGAGAGAAGCAAATTGTTGCAACAGGAGGTGAATAATTAATGTTGTCAGCAACTGTCAAATGTGAAACATCTGGTATGAATATCAATGCCACTGGAGAGCTTGGTGTAAATGGCTAAACTACACTGGTGGACATGACAGTAATAAATACAAGATGACACCTCCTGTGCATTTTCTTGAACTTGTCTTATTGTTTGTTTCGTGTTTGCCAAGGGGAGATTTTCTGTGAAAACTTTACACTGAACACAGGGGCACACATGTGATTACTTGTTGTCTGTGAATGGGCCACTGGTGCAATGCTGAGAGAGTGAGAGAACATGGCCTTTGAGCTGCTTTCAGACATGCACTGAAATCCAGACATTTTCCTGAAACCTTCCAGAGTACATAAGAAGCCAAATGTGTGATTCAGATGCCTGGAAATCCTCCTGCCAGCCCCCAAATAAAATGTCAGTGAGCCGGTATGAGAATACATCAGGAAAACGTTAAGAAAATTCACTCCTAACAAGTGGGCTTGTTGCTGGCATTTTGTAACACATGACAGATGGAAATCTAAACAAATAAAAACAATACAAATATCTAAGGATGAAAAAGAGGTGCCATAAACATAGAAGACACCGACAGCAATAGCATTTTCTGCAGCGGGCTTCATGTCCTGCCTCCTGCATCCATCACTCAGGTGCCACTGCTCCTGTTCCTGTTGTTGGTCAACACGTCTGAACCAAACCTCTCCTACTGCGCTCTCCGCATTTGTGAAAGGCAAACTTTAGAAAGAGAACAGACCTAAATGTCTGGACTTTGTGCCTGACAAGAGCGTTACTCAGAGAATTAATCATACTTACTTCTGTTTTGATTTAAGACTGGAGATTATATTACATGAAATGTCTGTTCAAACTCCAGATATGTTCTAGTGCACTGATGATGACGGTGTGGAATGGCTGTTTACTTTTCATACCTAAAAGTTGGCTACCTTTCTAAATCTAGGAAAAAACATCAGTGTGGTTTATATCCTTTGTGTTGTCATTGATGTTGCCATTCTGATTTATGGTTTCTATGATTCTTTTTGTACCTTTTCTGTTACTTAATAATGGTGTCTTGTAAGCCTGTTTAGGCTGCATGTGCACATAATGTGCACGAGACAATAAAAAAACAAAACAATAAATCAATCAGTGAGAATAGGGGTAATGAGTGATGGTGACGACAGAGTTATTATTTGTGCTGGAGTTGTTTTCATCGTTTGCTAATGTTGATTGTTTAAAAAAACTACAACTAGCTACAATAGCTGGAATAATAGCTACTTAGCTGATTTAATATATGATAATAAAGGCAAGCAGAAATTCAGCGGTGAGTAGACAGATGTGATGAAGAAGCTTGTGCTACTGTAACCATGGGTAGAGTAAATATGTCTGTCCTCAGTCTTAGTAAATCACAGCTGGAATCCACATATTTAATATTAGGTTTGCTTAAAAATGACACTACATTTTAAAGCGTACACAGAACACAAGAGCCTTCACATCCACATAATTAACCACTGATTTTCATTGAGGGTAAATGTTGGGATTTTACAAATGGTAATGAATGATGTTTTTTTTTATGAATTACTGATTGTAAACAACTTTGCAGTGAAATGAGCAATGCTACTCAGCTAATGATGTTTTGTCATTTTTGTGCCAAGAATTTCGGCCCTCTCTCTGCGTCTGTTGCTTACCTTGTCAGCGAAATGCAGAGTGTCCCACAGAGACAGGTGCTGCTGGATGACAACAAGCTGGTACGCTCTCCTCTCCTGGGAAGGAGGCAGTTCAGGGAGAGGGTTGCCTGAAAAACCAGGAGGAAACTTTAGGCTAGATAGCAGTTTTTCTGACTATATATCAATTTATGCTCATTTTATCTAACCGCAATTAGGACCCCAAACTAACCTTCCATGTATACAACATTAAGACCCTGAGAATACATGGAAAAAACACATCTTAAAATATACACCTTTGTTGTTCAACACGCTTTCACACCTATCTTGTTTGGTTCAGGCCTTCAGACATTTCATTTTAATCCAAACCTGAATAGCAGGGGTGAAAGGTTCCTCGGAGCATGGTTCGGACCAACTCTCCGACACTTATCCAACCAAAAGAGGTTGTTTCGTCCGGATCAAACTGAAACACGGCTCTTTTCATTTTGCAGCGTAAAAAACACTTTTGTGGATAGATTGGACCAATTGCAACAAGTTAAAACAGCTTTAAAAAAAATTGGGTAAAGAAACAGATGCAGAAGAAGGCTTGCATAGTGCTTGCTGTCTTCCACTTTACTGTATCACCTTTGATGACAGATCATTTGATTCAAATTTGGATACTCATTTGGTGCATTTAAACTAGTTTTGAATACTGCACCTGAAGTTGGTGATATTGATGACGATGTTACAGCAGCAACAAAATTAACAAAATTAACCAGTTCAATTATAGTTGATCCTGCAACACATTTTTCTGAGCTCTTGGTGGAGCCTTTTACCCTCCACAGCAGCATCCAGTTTGTGCTCTATGTTGCAAAAAGTCTCTTTACAGTGGTTACCAGTAGTTGCCCATGCCCCCTAACTGCTTTTAAAAGGTGTTAAAGGGACTCTTACCTTTGTTGCATTTTTACACTTTTTTTGGATAAGGTTAAATTGGTATTAATAAGGTAATGACACTCTAAAATGCAAGACAGACCCACCAGGAGTAAAAACAAACAATTATTTCACTCTCATAATATTTAGTGAAAACTTCAACCAATAAAATTCTTCGGACCGAAGGACCTTATTGGCCGACAGACCTGTCTGTTTGCTGCATGGACATGCAGGTTTTCCGTCTGCTTCTTGTGGCGCATTCGGGCCCGCGTCATCAAGGCATGTGAATGTAAATGTATATAACTTACCGAATCCATTGCTTTGGTAAACAAAAACTCACGTGCGTGCGCGGAGGCAGTAATTGTAAGTCTGCTTGTAAATAAAGTTTCTTCAAAAAAACACCGCGGATTGGAACGAGGGGGTGGGGCATTGGAGGAAGGCGGGATGATTTGAATGTGCTGTAATTCTCAAATGCAACAAAGGTAAGAGTCCCTTTAAGGCATGCAGTCACACCAGTTCTCCCTCTGGAAAAAGGCTTGACAGCATTTCTGTATCACCAAGTGCTAACAGCTGAAACACTTGGGGAAAGCTTGGAGGATAACGGCCAACACCTTTCACCTAGATGGCTTTTTAAATGCTAAAAAGCCAATGCCTTCATAATGTGTGAAAATTTAACAGAGTAAACGTGCAATGAAACACTTACATGGAGTTATGTCACGAATTTGGAATTTTTCCCAGAATAATGCAATATTATCCCAAATTACCCATTCAGTTCTCAGCAGGAGAGACAGTGGCAATGTGATGCAGGGAAGAAGAAACTCGTGCTGCTTTCAGACATGAATGGCACATGACCAAAATGACTTTGCTTTTTTCACATATGAAGAACACAGCAGGGGATTGTCCAGGTCAGAAAAGTTCAGGTGAGGGGTGGTGTCTGGATGGAGCACACAGGAGGCAAGACATAACTTACCCCTTTTCTACACCTAAATAAGCAGATATACACACATTTAAATCTTGTTAAACCCACAACAAGCTGCTGGTTGGGTTTTTTGACCAGTAGAAAAGGGGCTTTTTAAATTCTGTTGCGGAAATAACGTGTTTTAGTTAACAACACACACTGGCGTGGATCCTTACTGTCGACAGTTCTCGAATCTCATTGTCTTTCTAGGTTTACATTCTCTGCTTCATCTACGTGAATGACCCCTCTGTTCTTTTTTTCCAGTTTTGTGTCCTCAAATTTTCCTGCTGTTACATGAGTTCACTCCTGTAAAATGTCAGGAGCAACTGACATAGACATGTCAGAAGATAGTCTGATTATAAGTATATATATTTTTCAATGCTTAAGTACTTCAGGATGAACTGTCATTATTTGCAAGGTTGCTTAATGTTAAGATGCTTGTGCAGCACGTTATATTACAAATGGCAATTTCTGACATATTTGAAATTACAAGAAAACCCCAAAGCATGTAGGACCCAAGTCTATTTTAAGAACCTTGTTGACAAATACAAGTGTTAGACCTTTGACAGATCAGTGTGAATCCTCGCCAAGATATGTAGAAACAACACCGCAGGGCAAAGAGTGCCCTGACACGATGTACATGATTTGGCAACCAAAGAATAATGAACTATCAATCTGATCTAATAAAAAAATTGGGTCATGTGGTAGCTATAGAAACCAGCCTGGCTCTCATATGCAGGCCACTGCTCATTGTTCAGCAGACTACAAAACATAAAGATGAATCACGGACAGGGAGCCTTTCAAACTCATCTTCAATCGCCACAATGCTGGAGGAATCATTATTTTGTTGTGATGGATTCAAACCCAGTTTGCCAAAAAAAAAATCAAAATGTCCTCAATTTAGCAAATAGAGGAAATTGCATGAGGCATACAAATGATAAAAAGCTTAGGATGTCATTTTCGCACTGGTCTGAGACTGAGGGTCTATGACTTTGACAAATCTCACAAAGCCCCCATAAACCCCATGCTTGTAATTATATGCAAAGTTAGGGGGGTTGGTGAAAAGAAATGGACAGAAAGAGAGGTGGAAGGTGTGGGGCCCATCACAGCAACAACATACAACACTCACTGTGGTATTGGCTGAATAAATTCCTCAGAAGATGGTACTTGGTGGTGTAATCCCCAGCCTCGGATAATGGAGCATCGTAATCTGCAAGATAATGCGCTATCAGAACAGCAGGCTCAGGAGCCAGCGAGAGGCAGGCATGCCTCTCACCGTGGCAGATGATTTCACCGTGCTCCCCTATCGAACATTTCAAGACAGCAGCTGGCCGAGACACATTTTGGGTTATCTTGACAGAAATTGGTGCCGTTTTTGAGGTGAAAAGGTAAAAAGGCATTCAGAAGAGTAAACACAAGTGTAAAGAGCGGTCAAAGAAGGCTGTCCCTCCTGTCGAGCACTTTGCAGATTTCAGGTCTTTACTGAAGAATGAGGTTATTGCAATGTTAAGTACCCTAGAGGAGGATATAAAACCCATTGTACCATCTTTAATATACATTCCCAATGCAGTTTATTGTGTAATGAATTAATTAATGTGCACTGCATATTCAAATGTCCAAGCAGCCAAAGGTTAGAGGCTGTGTGTATAGATAGTGCCATCTATGGATAGTTAAAGTGTCCTCATCATGCTTTCATCTTCACATTTCTTTTATTTGGTACATTGCACACTTGCACGTGCAGCATCAGTGGAGTTTACAGATAAGAATTAACACCAGTATAAGTGGCAGTGATCGTAAAAATGTACCTGGCTCTTAAAATGCAGTAATGCGTTAAATATTTGGGGCATAATTCTAGATAAACCCTGAACAATCAACTTTTGTTTAATCATATGTTGCAAACGCTGATTAAAACCAGATTGATCACACGTACCGTAGCTCGTTACCATAGGTTTGGGTGCCGGGATTCCAACAGCAAATGCTCCACTCATGAAGCCAAAATTTGTCCCACCATGGAACATGTAGAGATTGATGGACATGTCCTTTTCAAGGATCTCTGTGACCACAGGTATCATGTCTGAAAGAGAAGAGAAAAAAAGTTAAACAAACAAGTCCAATTTAAAGTTTCAAAACAGCTAATAACTCACCAGTCTGCAATAAACTTTATGAGCTTAGCAACAAACATATTCCTTTACTCACAAAGAGTTTTTCCCTTGGTTTGATTATCTTTCTATCACTGTTATTTTTATAAATTGGATGCATGCTACCAAGCTACCTTCATCCCATCTCATAATACCACTATGCAATGGGGAGACATTGTAGTGTCCAGATCAAGGGAGGATAAAGACAAAGCCGGACAATGCGTCTCCTCTTTCTACCACTATCCTGATATGAAGTAAAAATATTCTTGATAGTAGCGCTGCCAAATTGCATATTTGGAGCCAGAGTCTGCGTAGTAGTGATGGGAATGAAGCAGCAGTAGCAAAGTCCTGCCAATACTCAGTCTCAGCTGTGAATCATGACATTTCACCCCATTTTTATAGCAACAAATAATTAATTAAAACCAAACTTACAGGGGAAAATAACAACACTTGAACAAACATCAGTGTGAGAAGAATTAAAATGACAGACAAGAATGTTACGCATAATTTGTGTGTTAGTTTGGTCCATGTCCCATCTGCTAAAATGGAGGAGACAGTGTATAAACTATACTGCAGCGAGCCACCAGGTAGCAATCCAAATGTTTTGGTTCACTTTTGGGTAAGGGGTCTATTCATCCATGTATATATTCTGTCTATGGTAGCTCTTCTGTGAGGGCACATTATAAAAATCTAATCTTGTAACAGCACAAACTCCCTAAGCTCTAGACAAGTGATGCTTACCATCACCTGCCAGCAACCAGCACGTTTGTTGAAAGAGCAAAGTGACATATAGTACCTTTAAACCATGATGTTTATAAATGACTTAATTATTTAGGTTTGAACAGTGAGCAAAGTTGAACATAATAGAAATAAAGCTACACATTTACACCCATGAGTAACAGGAGGGGGAAAATCCATTTGACTACAGAGCCACTGTTTCAATAATCCTATTGCCCTCAATTCCACTTCAATTAAAACATGGACCGACCTCAGCCACACTTCCTATTACAGGTTATTATAATTCATCACGGGGCTATACTCACACCTACAAAAAAACGGCCAACCTCCCTGTACGAGTTAGCTACCTGTATTTTGAGGGGAACATGGCAGAGCAAATAATTAAGAGTTCAAATTAGACGTTAGCAGACAAATTAAACTGACTTCAATTATTTGAATCAAGGGCATGCGAGTCTTGGTGAATAACAATCTTGCAGGGTGATTGACAGAGCCCGACTCGGCTGGTTTCACGGTGGTGTCGCCGGCTGTGACCGAGTGCCGGGTGTGTGCTGCAGTCTGCAGAGCACTGAACTGTCAAGGACACGAGGCCCCGCTGAATATTCCAGCGTTCATTTCATAGCCATGACACTTCCTGCATGGTGAGGTTCTTTTCTTTCTCCTCGACGAGGAGAAAATAAATAAGTGACGCTGCTGGCCCTTTCATTTATTTTCTTTCTGATGCTGTGAGATGGCTTCAGGCTCTGCACGGTGTGCTCGAAATGAGACGTTTCTGAGAGCACTCCAGATGATGATAGCAGGGTGTGTGGATGCCATTAATCTTTACAATTGCGAAACAGGTGCTATCGCTTATGTCATGACAGTACATTATATTATGAATATCACCCTCCTGGCTGTAGCCTTTGGACCATGTCATATTGCAGAGTACATTTGTGTTAACCACTGGTTACTTTACATGAAGGAGGCTTCATGCTAAAATGCTCAAAATCCGCTGCAGCTTCTTAAAACGAAATAAAATGAAAACATTGGGCGCTAATTTTCCTCCCACGGTAAATATGATTTGATTATGAACAAACAAGCATTCACTCTGCACTCTGGGATATTGTAAAATCATTTTTTGAAGAGTAATTTATTAATAAAGTAATGTTAAAATTCAAGTGTTCAATAGCACTGTCCTCACAAAGTGAACTAATCTACGGTACATCTATGGAAATGTTAAAACTGTGTATTCAGGCTGCTGTATCCTCGTGGCCACCGGGGGCACCATGCCACAATGTTTTAATAGTAGATCCCTGTTTTGTGAGCATATATGAACAAAGATGCCTCATGGACAATGATGGAACCTTTTTAAAAAGGTAAATTGCAGATACTTTACTTAAGTACTTACGGTTTATGCTATTTGATACTTCCGTTCCTCTTCATTTATTTAACAGCTGTAGTTGCTAGTTACGGTAATAATTAAGATTATAAAAAGGTCTCTGTAATCAACTTTTAAATTAAATCTCCTCATTATATTATTACAGTTTATAATTGAGTGAGTTGAGTTTTAACCCTCAATTTGTCCTTATTCAAGAGGGACGACACACGTTGTAGTTCTGGTTTATAGATATGGTAAGTTCTTTATGTGCTTAATTGTAATAAATAAATAATTTGATGCTGTATGGATTCAATTATGGCCAGAATTGTCTTTGGAGACAATACATAAAGTGGTTAAAACATGCTCCACCACATGGACAGGTATCAAAAGTAATATGTTACACATTGATACATCAATAATAATACAATAATACAATACCAATACAGTAAATGATACTTTTAAAACCCTTTTTGCTGAAAATACATTTATTTTGACATGGGTAAGTTTTTGAAATCCAGGACTCCTAATGTTATTTTATTACTTGGTTTATTCACTTGGTTTGAATATTGTTTCTCTCACTGGTGGTGTTATATGCAATCCTGCCAATGGTTTCACACTACTGCACTAATCAACAGTTGGTGCAACATGGAGCCAAGAAATGTAGCAGTGCTCTAACAAAACTGGGAAGAACAAGACTGCTAGCGAGCAATGATGTAACAATGTTGGTGTCAGGAACATGGTGTATAACCTCCGCTTCAACAAAACTCCTCTGGCTTATCTTAAATGTATTTTGTCATGCCAAATGCTCTAGTGCAGGTGGTTAGATACTGCAGTACACATGCAGCCTGTGACTGTAGCATGAGTACATGTAACTAATGGGAAAGCTCACAACTGACAATCATAGTGTGTAGCTGTGTGTGTAGCTGTAGCAGAAAGAGCATGAGATGAATGTGACTCCTACAAAGCACAACCCTTCACACCTGAGTTTAGTACAGTCAGTGAGAATCGTCGGAGAGCATCTTTGAACAATCCTGTACAAGGAAGTGTTTGAAAAACGTGGCTTTTCAACTTCAAATACGGCCAACAGACAAAGTAAAGAGGATGGGACACACGCGCTCTGCTTTGTGGAACTTGGCTCTGAACCTGCTGCCCATGAAAAGTATATAAATCTCTGACAAAGCCACAAAAACAAGGAGGAAATGACCATATGCTAAGCTGTACATCCCCAGCTGCACCCACTGGGCTCCGTGCCGTCTGTATAGGAACCATAGTGTTAGAGCGACTGTTTTACACTCAGCATGAAGAATTTATTTTTTGTCCTTATCCAGCTTTTCCCTGGCAGAGACTATTTTATTCCCAGACCAAAAAAAAAACACGTCTTAAGCCTTTTTCACCCTGAGGCTCGAGAGCTCTGTCTTGCCCTCAAGTCTGTTCTACCTTGAGAAATTCGGTATTGTCTCCATGCACAAAACCTGTCTCACTCCAGTCTGAAATTGGACAGTATTATCAAGACAGAAAGATAGGGCCAAAACAAAGAATCCATCGATAGAAATTCCGTCTTACCCTCATGTGAACACCTATTTTACTCTTATCAGGAATCCAGTTATTCTCGATTTAAAAAATGATTTTAATCCTTCTCAGAGTCTTACCCTCAGCTGTAAACACGTGATGTAGGCCCCCCCAAAGATCGAACCATCCCGACCAGTACTCCATCACCATTTTAGGCCTCTGAGGCTACAAGGGAATAAAGAAATTAAGTGGTGTTACAAAAGTCTTTTGTGTGGATAGTACATTATTGCACAGGCAAAAGATATTTTTCAGGTTAACAACTCCAAAATACACTATATGGAGAGACTTTGTATTGGAAAGAGCAAAGGCTCATAATGATGTGTAGTTTGATTAGATCATAAAACCGGTAATGACTGATACACAAAACAACACATCACTGGAAACACTGGTCCCCATCAAGGACATCTACCCTCAGCGGTGTCTGTGGAGGGCACACAGCATGCAGACGATATTCTACTGTAGACGCAGGGCTTTCATCACAAGGCAGTCAAGTTTCTTAAGTCATAGTCAATTCATGTCCAACAAGCCTCTGACTATCTGTTTATCTGCTGGAAAATGTACAATAACTTATACATACATATTCCATACAGTTCAAAGTTGTCACTACATTTGCATCCTCGAATGTTGCACTGCATCTTTGAATGTATTAAGCTTTTAGTGTATTGGTTTAAGTTTTGTATTTGCCTTTTCTTTTCTTTTTAAATCGAGCTCTAGCTACTTTGCTTTTATTTAATTTAATCATTGCACTAAGTGCACGCCTGAGCTGACCCGTTTCTTCTCATCCAAGTTTTCATTGTGCTGTTGACCTTGTGATAATTTGCACGGGACAAATAAAACTTAAAATCATGTAACGGTGAAAACTATTAAGACTTACCTGTATTTTTTCCAAATACTTAATGTCTTTCAGGTTCAGTTTCTGAAAATTGATGGTTTCAAGGGCTGAAGACAAAAAAAGTTAAATATTATCATCATGTCATATATAATATAAAAATATAAATTACTTTACAGGTTTTTTTGTTGGCTGTATAAAACTATATTGTTTTTTTTATTTTTTTTAATAAATCATTCAAACCTATTCTTCTGTACAAGTTCCATATCACAGCTGTGGTGTCTTTATTCACAAATGTAATTTTCTGTAAATTATTTCAGAGACACATTTAAACATTTTATGAATCCCAAAAGGACTGTTTACTTGATATAAAGAGAATTAAGCCCTGGTGGAGTCTGCACTGTGAATCATGTGAGACATGAGTGTTTGACCTTAAATTGTATTATAGGGCAATTGTGTTTTGTTTTTTTAAACAAAGGCTATTAAGATATATGCATTAAAAGTACACAGGGAGAAAATTAATCAGATATTCTTTTCTCACATCAAAATATCTGTGTCTCAATTCAGGGTACACATCCTTCGGAGGCTGTATTTGACGACCGATTGTGCCACGGTGACACGACTAAACTGTTCCAATTTAAAGGTTTCCTCAAATGAAGCTGACAAACACGTCCTTTCATCCCCTATCAAAGACGGCTCCAACGGATGGATCCCTCTCAGGCAAACCTATCCCACCATTCATTGCACCTCACTGTTTTTGGCCAGCAAGCGACGAGGACAAAATCTCAGACGCTTACGTTAAATGAAAGTATCAGACTCAACTAAACATGTAAAAAAATAAGGGGACATTAAAACTTTCTTGTCTTGTCCAATTGCAGCTCAGTTGCTAGGCAACAGCGGTAAGGGCGGGACAAGTAGGTGACACAAATCATGAAAATTCTCATTTCCAGTTAGGCCTTCGTGGTCAACACAGTCGTAAAAGACCTCCTCCTTCGTGGGCCGTGTTGGCCACGTCTCCTGTATTGGGACACAGCTACAGTTTCTGTTTATGACAGAGTGTGTTCAAAAAGAGACACGTCCTGGTTCTACAGTACACAGACTCCTTTGTGTAAGGAATCTGAACTGCAGCTGCCTGACACTGGGTCACTCTTGGCTCAGAACTGTTGTTGTGTGAAAAAATACACACCAACCACCATATTGAAAGTGTGTGTTTGTTGTCTTGTTTGTCTGATAGCCAATCTGACAATACCTCCTTTCACTCCTCCAAGCTTTAGTCCTTCCTTGTTGTCAGAGGTCATCAGCAGCTCTGTGATGCCCCTTGACAATAACGCCTGGAGAGAAGGGAGATTATGGAGGCAAGGTGTATTCGTGCGCTCTTATCAATGAACATCCAGTTCTAATTAAAAGAATTTACATTTCCGTTTCTTACCTCTTTGATGAATGGCATGTATTCTTTATCCTTAGCATAGGAGCCGTATTCATTCTCCACTTGAACTGCGATAATGGGGCCATCTTTGGAGAACTGTGCATTAAATTAACCAGAAGATAGAGGACACACATTAGGGCTTGGCACCAGCTCTTGATCGTTCCTACCCTGCCCTCAATGCTGTTGACGTTTTAAAAGCCGTGAAATTAAAGTCAGAGCTTGTACAATGATGATAAGTAGACAATAAGGTTGATAGGAAACAATTTGTACAATTGGAGTCAGTACAGTGCATTTTCTTGCTATCACTGATCATATGGTCAGCGGCAGCTAATAATTGCACAATATTTTAGGAGGTGGTAAACTATTCCAAATGAGAAACAATTTGATATGAACAGATGCGAGGATTCAGTCATGAAAATAGTTTTACCACACTGCTATTTGGATTACATTACAACTGCATGAATTATAGTTGCTGAAAATATGAATAGACTATAATGGCACTTAGTAGAGCACATACCTCCGCAGAGGCCCAACAGTCTCCTTTAATACAATCAAACCACTAGATATGCCTGTTTCTTCACCAAGAACAATGAATTATTCCCTGTAAAATTAGTGAAAATGTTCAAAAAGTGATGAAGAATCCTGAATTTTCCTCAGAATTTAAGGAGTTCTTCCTGGGCCCATGTCCCACCATTTCTTTAACCAAGTTTCAAGAAAATCAGTTCAGTCGTATTTGGACCATCTTAGTTAGAGCCAAACAGCATTGCAAACATAACCCACTTGGAGGAATAAAGAGAATCTGTGTGGACAAAACAATAAAAGCTCAAGGGGCTTTAATTAAAATGGCTTTGTACATATTTCATAGTTTTATTTTATATCTTTATTCTACATTTTTTATATTATGTGCTTCAGCTCCAATTATACTTTTTTTTCACTTTGATGGTGCTCAAATGAAGAGTACCTGGTGTGGAACGACTTTGGCAATGAGTTGATCGAAGAAGGAGTTGACTGCGTTGGTGAATCCACGGTATGTCGTTCTCAGTTTCATGTTTTCATCCCGTAGCAACCAGCTGAAAAGAGATCACAACAAAAACCATTGGAATATCCAAAAATGCTACTTATCCAACAAGTTCCTCAAAGTGTTGTGAACTCCTTTAAAAGCATCAAAAGATCAACACACCGCACTTAGCATGATTATCATGAAGTGCTGTGGCAAGGCAGTCATGCTTTGCTGCGTTCCCCTCGAAGCGCTGTTTTGATGATTATCAAATAAATATGACCTCAAACTCACATTCCCTGAAGGCAAAACTACACCGAAAATACCCACTTCCAGTCTTTTTCCACCTCAACAAATCCCAGCCGTGTCCGAAACTATTTAGTTTGAAGATATATGCAATTTATTCTTTCAGGGTCAGATTTTTATTTTGATTCTGTGTAATAAAACAACCGTGACTTTCATCTGGTTAACAGTGGTATTAAATTAATATGATATATCCTTTAAACATAATATGTTTTCTAATGTACGTGAATATGTTAAACTCGAATTATAAAAAGAGCAAATCTTTGCACAATAAGCAGCACATGTATTGAAACTGGCCAAATAGATGACAGCACACTTCAAAATAATTCACATAAGTAGCCCATGAATTATTTCCCATCCTTTAATAGATTTCGCCTGCAGCAAAGATACCGTCAGCTAACAGATTACCTGACCTAACAATTCATTTCAGAGCCGTTTATAAGATTAACTCAGCGCACTACTTTTTAAATAAAGCTTTACAATGTGACTGTGGCTGCGGAACAGGCCCAACATAATCTGTAAAGGTAACGCAGAATCATGGCTCTGTGGTTTTTACCTGGGTAGTCCCCCTAAGTCCCACTCAGCACAGATGTAGGGCCCTGGGCGCAGAATCACCCAGAGGTCAAGGCTGGATGCGAGGCGGAGGAAGGCTCTGAGAGAAGGGGACAAAATGTGAAAAATGGTCTATAGTCTCATCAGGGTCTATTAATCATCTGTATAGCAGATATAAAGCTGTGGCTTATAATAGTTTTCAACTCGAAAAATTCAGCATAGTAAATCACCAATATCATTCAGTTTAAAATACTTTACTTTTATATTACTGCAAAACATATTCATCAGGAGCATTTCGTAAAGGTACACAACCTGTGGTATCAAATTATTCAAGACAGTGGACAGCTCAGGCTCTTTGCAGTGCAACAGTGCCATCTGCTGGAGGTGATCTGACCTCAAACATATACCCTGCATGTTTTACCCTCTATAGATTCTTACTCCAAATCCAGCTGATCCTCAAAGTTGAACAACCCTTGCTCAGGCTCATGGAGGTTCCATGGCACATATCTGGAAAAAAGGACACACAACTTCAATTATATTTTGTGTGGTTTTAGTATTCTAATTTCCTTATGTTTTCTTACATTTAGTTTATAATAATATGACTGTTGTGAGTATTGTGTGCTCTACTCATAATCTAAAAGCAAAGTCAGAGTGTAGTGCTCTGAAGTAGGGCTGGGCAACAAAAACAATATTGCAACATAGTTTTCATCGATAGCAATATATCAAAAGACTTATACGCATATCGATATAAAGCTTTGTTCAAACACAGTGAGAAGGTTAAAGAAATAGCTGATCTACCTCAGATATATATTCACTTGTTTAGCAAGTGTCCTTCTCTCCACAGAAGGAAGCATTTAAAACCACAACCTTCACGCAGGTGCAAAAATCAGCCTTTAAACTTTATCAATGTTGACTGGCATGGAATTATATCTGATATAAAGGGATGAAACGGTTTCAAGGTATACCTTGATAAGATTCCAGACAGTTAGGAGTACCGTTTTAATCATTAATTACCATGGTAATTTAGTTGATCATCAACCAAAGTTATCGATTCTCCAAGACGTTGTCACAGCAATCAACCTGCATTTGTGTATTGTAAAAACATGGTGGAAGGAGCCGCCGACTGTGTCAGAGCTAGAGATTTATTTCAGCTGCTTAACTGAACCAAGTCAGACATGTGACTCAGAGGAGCAGGTGGAGTGGTGGTGTTATACGGCTCTTCTATTTTAAATAGATTTATTGTTTTTACATTACATTTTGCAGATTTTCAACACATTTTATAATGTGAAAATACTGATCTGATATTGTATTGATAATTTCTATCACAATAATCTAGAAACAAAATGTTAACACCATCTTGTCTTACATGATACAGTCTTTGGCCTCGTCACCCAGCCCTACTCTGATGCTCAGTACATTCAACCAGTGATTATTTGCAGTGGGAGCCTACGTTGTGAGGGTGTTGAGGCCACAAGACTTCAGCTTCAGCAGTCTGTCCTTCCAGTAGGCTCTTGGGACACGGAAGTAGTGGATGGAGCCCCCCAAGATGCGGAAGGGGTTTCCCTCCAGAGTGAACTGGGACGTGTTGGCTCTCAGACCCGGCCCCCTGCTAATTCTCTTGATTTCAACAGGGTGTTTCCTAAGGGGGAAATTTATTTTATTTCACAGCCAAAAAGAAGAACTTGACTAAAGGGAATGGAGGAAAGACAATTAAAACACACATTTTCCCCTTGAGGCAAGTCTAGCCAGGAATTACACTATTTAATTGTATTTGTATTGTACCAAATCACAACATATATTATTGAGGCCAAGACCTGAACAAGTTAAAGAGAAACCCAACATTTTCCACTACTCCTTTTTAACGGGAACAAAACCTTGAACAGGACCAGACTCAATGTGAGCAGCTATCTGACTTGCCCGGTTGGGGTGAGAGGGGAAAAAAGGAGTAGAGGAGAGGGTAGGGCAGGAACAGTTATGAAAAATTACTGCCAGACTCGTTAAAATAAAAACAATGAATTTATGTTGGAAAAAGGTGGCGGATATGCTGGGTGATCCTCTCAAAGTGTTTTCACAGTGTTTGAATGAATCGACCTTGCAACAGTGGGATGTGTGAGCCTTCTGGGTAGGGTTGGTCTCCTCTGCTGCACAAACCTGCAGTATGTACATACATCTGCATTGAGCCCAGGCACATGCACAGATGGACCACAGGGGGTGCTAAAGCACCTGCCCATTTGGCCTCTAATAAAGTAATCATGCTTATTTGAGACTTTATTTTCGTCTTCTCAATCCATATCTCAGTTTTTTAACTATGGCCCATGATTGCTTCAATTTTCCATTAAATGCACGTTTGACACCACACAAGCCCCTGTCTGTCCCTCTTTGACTTCACTTGTCACAACCACAACAGTTTACACATGTGATTTGAGAACCCTGCGGATTGGCATCAAGGCTGTTTCCCTGACTTGCCCTCGTTGGTGACTACCAGGTAATGACAGTGTTTGAAAAAGGTAAATTTTCATATCCTGCCGTACAGTGTACTACGTATATCTACCTACTAATTCCTCAAACTGTCATTCTGCATGTGGAACGCATGTCTTGCTAACCATCCACTTCACATCTGGCATGTCTATTGTAAATCGCCTGAGAAAGTGCAGTGCCAAGGTTTGTGGGACTTGGACACGAGATATGCTCAATATTGATAAGAAATGCAATAAACAGGCGACCAGCGGTCTGAAGCAGTCAGTAGGGGCGGGGCATTGTGCCAACAGTCAGTCTGAGGGCCAAGTGTCACATTCAGAATCAGAATTGTTTTTTATTGCAAAGCAGGTTTACAGATACAAAGAAATTGCTCTGATGTATTTGGGGAAATATAAATACAAAAAAACTGGCAATAAAATATAAAAATTACCGTAGGTGGGAGGGATTGTGCAATACCAGCAATATGTTGTAAGAAAGCACTAGTGACTGGATTGTGCAAAGTGCAGTTGGTCGGTTATTTACCACGGGAAGTTAAAGTGTCACGGTCACAGGCATGTTGTCCGGGACATCAGTGTAGTCCAAGTCCCAGGCCTTGTTGCTGAGGCCATCAGCAGTCGGGGGAAAAACTGTTTTTTTGACGCAAGGTTTTGGTCCTGAAGGCCCACAGCCTCGTGCCAGAGGGGAGTGGCTCTTAAAGTCCATGTCTGACATTTCTTCTCCGACTACAACCACGTGGTGCTGATCTCAATCAGGACAACAACATTCATCGAATCGCTTCCGCTTCAGCAATTAGTCTTCAAAGCCAAAGCACAATGTTTGCTCTGTTGCTGCGATGCCTTATATAAAACAGAATTTGTTGTGACTTTGTTCTGATTGTGCCAGCTGCTGAAAAGACATCTGAAATAGTAGTCTTGCAACATATTCAGGAAATCCTTCGTACTTACATACAAGTCACACACGAGAACAGCAATAAGGCAAATTCAGTCAAATTTTATGAAAGACATTTACAGAAAGACTTCTAACTTCACTCTGCACCATTAACTCTATATAGAAAAAGCTCAGCACATGACTTCCCTCAGAATTAGGTCAAACCCTAAAAAACATGAGTTGATGGCTTTCCAGTTGCACAGGAAAAACATTTACTTTAGCCAGCTATCCATTGTTAGCAAAACCAGTTTTAAAAAAAAACAAGTTACACAGCAGTCACACATACCAACATGGTAGTAACACGCCCCAGGCAGTGATTGGATAGCACTATATGTAAGACAAATATAAAGACAGAAGTGCCAATAAACAGAACAAACTACAGCTTCGACTACTGTGTTGATACACTGAGCGGCCATCTTGGATTCTGTATTTGGGGGTTGTGCGGTTTCTCCGACCTTCCGAGTCAAAATTCCGACTTGGGGAGGCCTTCCAGTTCCAACTTCCAACTGGCGAAGCTTGGGTTGGTAATTTCGAGCTCGGAGGTGTCATGGAACAAGGCCTAACACAGGCCAAGGAAACCGGCAGGCTCACAACTGTATCAAGCAAAGAATCAAGTATCCTAATGTGTTTATGAGGACAGGACTCATAGAAATAATTGTGTAATTAAAAGATGCACTACTACCTGCAGCTTTATCTTTATGAATAACATGAATAATTACAGGAGTGCCCTTTTTTCCCCATGTGACAATCTGCCCCCCAAAGAGTCTGTGCACGGCCCTGTTCTCTCTGGTCTGATCTCGAAATGCTCCTGAACAGCAAACAAAAGTGATGTCGAACAAATTGATGATTGGTGTGGTTAGAGTTCTCGACCCCCAGTCAACAGGTGAGCCTGGGGAAAGTTCCCATGCCAGGGTTCATACACATTTAGACAGATGGATTTCCATGACTTTTCCATGACTTTTCAATACATTAAACCAAATTTCCATGACCAAACATTTAGTGAAATCCCGGTGTGTACATGAAAAACTGACAAAATGTAGTATTTAAGCTGACAATGAGAATTCCAAAGCATACATTATACCTTTAAATACACAAATGAATGAGAGATAATAGTTTGACTGAGGTCTTTGTCTGTTGGCATGTACTTTTCCATTTGTAGCCAAGCATGGTTAAATCGACACTTCCCTGGCATAGTTCATTATCCCACCCTAGGCCCCCAAACTTTTCAATTAGTATGAGAGGTTAATTAGTATGATAGAGTATGCCTGCTTCCTAAAAAAATCACCGTAAATGAACGAATATGAATATAACACATTTCCATGACTTCTCCAAAACTTTTGGGATTCAATTTTTTTCAAGCACTTTTCCAGGCCTGGAAATAAACACTTTACAATTCCATGACTTTTCCAGGTTTTTCATGACCGTAGGAACCCTGCCATGCAGCTTTCTCCACAATAAACCAAACGGGAGACAGCAACCCGACCAAGCAAATACAGAAATACACTCAGACCTACAGTAAGTCCAGAGAGGGGACCTTTCTGTGGGGGCTTCACACAGACCTCCACATTGACGGCTCACATATAGAAACACCGCCAGCTGCCTTACCTGGTGAACTTGTGATAAGTGAAGATGGCTCCCACAGCCATGCAGAGCAGCAGACAGTATCTCTGCTTCAGGGACATAACTGGACGCGTCTCCTCCAGACCACACGAAGTGAATCACTCCTCCTCCTGTCTGTCTTCCTGTCGGATCGACCCTCTTAACTTCAGCCTGTCGAGCGTGTCCCACAGGTTCGTGCTACCTGTCAAAACTCTCGACTCGAGCTACCCCATGTTTACACAGCGCCACACTGCTACAACTTCCGGGATTAACGTTCAGGGACGGACGGGAATGAAGGGACTTTCCTGTCGCGGTGTCTCATGTACTCGGCGTGACCACAACTGGGCCAACACTGCGGGTGGGGAGGATGTGCCAAAGTACTTACCACTCTGAGGAGGCGCGTCCACCTAGCAGCGGGAGCGCGCACGCACACCTGAGCGTCATTGTTCTGCAACTACTACCCGCGTTTAGGGACCGTCATCGAGTGAACGCTGCTTAAATAAAACGCAGGAAGTGTAAACTTGTCGTGGACTCTTACTGATGTGTAAATCCGTTTTCAGACATGATCTCCAAACTTTGGAATCCAAAGCACGTCCGGAGAATCGGGTCCGGACTTTGTACCGGAGGGTTACATTTACACATGCACTCCTACACAACCTTTATCCTGATGATGTTTTCCTCTACACTTGACATCTTTGCATTTCTGTCCATCCTGGGAGTGGGATCCATCACATGTGGCTCTCTCTGATGTTTCTACGTATTTTTACCCTGTTAAAAGGGTTTTTAGTAGTTTTTCCTTACTCTTGCTGAGGGTTAAGGACAGAGGATGTCACACCATGTTAGGTTATATACCCCGGGGGGGGGGGAAATCTTAAAAAATGGTTATTTACAGTTTGGGTAGTTCTACACTGATGTATATTCACATTTCTATTAGTTTGACCTTAATTTGATAACACTAAAATGGGGTGACATGTCATGATTGACAGCTGAGATTGACTCGTGCTAGTGTGTATTGGCAAGACATCAAAAGCACAATATGGCGGCATCCTTGCAAATCCTTGCTGACAACACGGAGGAAAGGGGGAGTTGTGGCTGAAGTGAGGTCAGAGGTATGGCAAAAAGGCTTTGTTTTGGTCTGAGAAGCTGGTACTAGTGTGACATCTAATACAGATACACTCTAGTACAAATAGTTAATGTAAATTGTAGAATATATAAGCTGTACGCTACAGTCGCACACGTCCCTTATCTGTAGACTGTGACTTGACCCACTAGATGGCATTAGTACATTATGCAGGAGTTGTATACTATGCCATGAAGCCAACATATAATGCAATACAGTATAATGCAATGTGATGCCTGACTGCCACACAGAGAGAGAGAGAGAGAGCGAGAGAGAGAGAGACAGACAAAGCACTATTATATTTTTGTTCTGAAACAACAATAGTTTCCCTTATCTGTAGAGTTTGAGGCCTCCCAGCACCGTCCTCCTCTACAATGGTACAGCTGTGACAGTAATGCATCTGGACTTTCATGATAACCCTGGGTAAGGCTTTGCTTTCATTTTGCTTCATTTATTTTGTACAATCTTTATACATTTGTATGTACAATATGACAGATTAATGATTGACTGATTGTAAAGATTTACTACATATAGGTTTAAATGTTAAATACTTTACACTTTTGAATATAATCATCTAACTCAGACTTTTTTCAAAGACTGGACCTCTATTTTCTAAAACAGTTTCCATCACCACCCTGAAGTGAGGAGAATGAGTCGTGAGGGTCTGAGAGCGAATTCGGATCAGTTCACTCTGGAGGGAGAGCCCTTTCGCATCCTGGGAGGCTCCATCCATTATTTCCGTGTGCCCAGAGCGTACTGGGGGGACCGGCTGCTGAAGATGAAGGCTTGTGGCCTCAACACTCTCACAACGTAGGCTTCCACTGTATCATGACTCACACAGCAGGATTTTAACTGTTTCAACACAGATCAGATGAAATCGAATGTGTTCGTATTCTAAAATGAAATAGAAACTTTGGCAAAATCAGGATTTTAGACGTTGTTTTTCTTTTTTAGATATGTGCCATGGAACCTGCACGAGCCTGAGAAAGGAACATTCAACTTCCAGGAACAGCTGGATCTCAGGTAACTTACCCTCTATCTTTGTTTATCTCCTCCTTGTATTCAGAATGAAGCAGAGGTTTTCTCTTCTCTTCTCAGGGCCTACATCAGTCTAGCAGCAGAGATGGGTCTCTGGGTCATTCTGCGTCCTGGACCCTATATCTGCGCTGAATGGGACTTGGGTGGGTTGCCTAGGTAACACCATCTGGTCATTATCTAAAAATGCAGCCACATACTGTATGAGCCGTATGCCACTAGAGTTGTTCTCATGTTTGTTTGTTTTCAGCTGGTTGTTGCAAGATAAAGATATGAAGCTGAGGACAACTTACCCTGGATTTGTAGATGCTGTCAAACTCTACTTCGACAAGCTTGTCTCAATTATCAAACCTCTGATGGTAAGTCCATGTGACTGCTTTCCTTATGTTCTTTTTTTTTAATAACCATCCATTTTCATCAATGGTGCAGCAAAATACTTTTCCTTGATTTTGTTTTTAAGTTTGAAGATGGAGGACCAATCATCGCGGTGCAAGTTGAGAATGAGTATGGATCATATGCAAAAGATGAAGAATACATGTCATTTATAATGAATGTGAGTCCATTCATTTCAATTTCTTTGCTGATAAAATGTTTATGTTGATACATAATTCTGCATATATTTTAGCATCCCTCTTGTGTGTGACGTTTTTTTCTTCCTCTGACGGCAGTGTCTCAAGACCAGAGGAATCCGTGAGCTCCTGCTGACATCAGACAACTGGGAGGGCTTGAGATATGGAGGAGTGGAAGGAGGTAGAAGTAACCGTTGACCTACATAAAAAAAAACACCTAATTGCAACATCTAACTTTGAAGCTTTTTAATGTTTATTCCATGAAACTGAACTATGTATTTTACATCTTTCTCATTTCAGTTTTAAAAACAGTAAACCTTCAGAGACTGTCATTCGGAGCAATCCAGCACTTGGCTGAAATGCAGGTAAATGACATTTATTGGTTATTTCTGCTTTTGCATATTTAGATATATCTTCCCATAGAGAAAATAGTCCATTTTGTATTTTTGTGAAAGCCTCTGATAGATGAGTATAATATGTATGTAATGAAGACATGTGTTCTGTTTTTTTTAGCCGCAGAAGCCTCTGATGGTGATGGAGTACTGGTCTGGGTGGTTTGATGTGTGGGGAGAGCATCACCATGTGTTCAATGCTGAGGGTACAGAAACACTTCAATCATCAATAATCACAATAAAGTAATATATAAGTCATTCATAACTGCACATGGCTCTTTGGCCCAGCCTGTATATTACTATATGCTTTGCTTCATTAATTACACCATAATAATTACAAAAGTTGTAAGTTTACTTAAAAAGGTGACTAAATATAAATATTTGTATTAAGTTGTTAACTTTGTATCTACTTGTTAAGTTTATGTAAAACTATTTACCTATTTTTCTCAAGTTTTTTCAACTTAAAAATGGCAAGAGACATTAACTTGCACTGTGTAAGTAAAACAATTTTATCTGACTAAAGTCAGTTGTGAGTATATCTAAATTAGAAATATTCAGACTAAGCAATTAGCTCAACGTTTTAATCTGCAGATAGTCTCTCTATGATGAAAGTAGCTTCCAGTGTAATTTAGTGAGAGATTAAAATTCCAAACAGTCAGTGATCAGAGGTGATTTATCAATTTAATGGGCAGAAACCTTCTCAGTTACTTTTAACTACCTATTTTTCATCTTACTAACTGTGCATAGCTTTACTTAAGTTGAGTTCAAAACTATAGATGCATTCAGACATGCACTGAACTCTGGAGATCCACCGGATTGTCTCCGGAGCGGCTGTATGCATGAACACAAATGTCTGAGCCTCCGGACTTTCTGCAGGCTTTCTCAGAAAACGGGGTTGAGTAAGCAAAGGTATTACATTTCACAGTGAATAGGATAGAACCTATTGGGTGAGTTGTGCTCCCTCTTCACAGACATGCTGGCTGTGGTGTCAGAGATCCTGGAGAGAGGTGTTTCCATCAACCTCTACATGTTTCATGGTGGAACCAGCTTCGGCTTCATGAATGGAGCGATGGACCTCGGTGCTTACAAACCCCAGGTCACCAGTTATGGTCGGTATAGACATAACCCTTTCCCACGACAGCTCTGAGACTGGAGAGCAAAGGCTCACAGATCTCAAAGGCTTACTGATCTCCCCCCAATAAATACATAGCCCTTATACTGTTTTTGTGAATATTTTCCCTCCAGATTATGACGCTCCCTTATCCGAGGCTGGAGATTGCACCCTGAAATATCAGCTGTTGAGGAATTTATTCAGCCAGTACCACTGTAAGCTGAAGCATCCACATGCTCTGATTGAAAGCCGTGTACACCTAGCAATTCAACTTATGAATTCACTACTCTGAGCATCTGAGTCTGTCATAATCAGACTTAATTACTGCAAATGTTTTTGTCAACTCGTGTTCCAGCTGAGCCTCTTTCTGAAGTGCCATCCCCGCGGCGAAGGAGAGCGTACGACTCTGCTGTCATCCAGCAGCACCTGTCACTGTGGGACAGCCTGCACTGCACTGACAAGGTGGGCTGCAGATATACCGAGCAGCTGTCAGGTGTGACAGTTGATTCTATAGTCCACAGGATGGGAAATGTGTTATCCAATCTCCACCACACTGCCCCTGCTGGGATGAGAGCAAGGAGTTGTGGTGAGGCTCAGACAGACAGGATGCTGTTGTTATCAGCCTGTTTGTCCGCTGCTGTGTGTATTTCAAGAGATCTGGCAACCTCCTGCTTGTCTGCTCAGATAATGTCTACTTTTGTGAACACACCAGCTTTTTTTTAAGTTGGTGCACATATGCTGTTTAGACAACTGATTTAATTCCACGTACATTTTAGTGTCATGCATGCATGTACAATTCTGTGAAATTTTAACACAAACAGGTACTTGCCCCACCTGTAAATGACACAAACACGCCGTTATTTCCAGAGGCTAATGTGTTGCACTGTTTGACTGTGCAGCCTCACAGGTCAGAGAGGCCGGTGAACATGGAGAATCTACCTGTCAACAATAACAACGGTCAGTCGTACGGCTACACGCTGTACGAAACCACCATCAGCAATGGAGGTGTCCTCAACTCCAGGAACAACATCAGAGACAGAGCGCTGGTGAGGGCCTGCAGATCAACCCCAGAAACACATACTGTACACAAATAATATAGTTACAAAATATCTACGTAACGTGGTTATAATTAATCCGGTCACTGTGACTGTTAATGTTTTCTAGGTTTTTGTGGACAGACAATTTGTTGGTAATTTGGACTGTAAGACCCATGAGCTGACACTTCCTGATGGAAAGGTAATAATTTTGTCTCATTAAGGACTCTAAGATCCTAGGTACCCAACAGAAGAAGGCTTCGATAGATGATGCAAAACTAGCATGAACTGGGTAAACATCAGTGGTGGAGGAAGCACTTAGTTTTTTACTTTTAAGTAAAAGTAAAAATAAATGAACAAAAATGTACTCAAGTTAAAGTGGTAATAATGTTTATCTTCTTAAATGTCTCTCGGTTTTGTGCAACAAAGCGAGAGAGAACGTTGAGTTTTCTTGTGGAGAACTGTGGACGGGTGAACTATGGGAAAGCTCTGGATGAACAGCGCAAAGGTATTCCACCTTCAATCATGTGCCATGTTAACGCTTTCACACCATTTCTACCATCTGAATCTGCCATTAACCACCGTGCACCTCTGATGTAGTACGGACACAAGTATTATGGCAAAGAAAACATCATAACAGACTAGATGTTGCCTGGACATCGAATTCTCTTATATAAGCTCAAACATGAATAATTACTAATTAGTGTAACTCTCTTGTGTGTAGGCTTTCGTCCTTCCTTTTTCATGTTTTGTTTTATAAGATGCCCATGCAGTACCTTCTATATGTCAGATAGAGCACACACAAATGTGCACAGTGTATCTTCCGCTTGTTTACACTTCCTATGTTTTACCTCATTCTTTACAGGTATTGTGGGAGAAATTCTGTTGAATCATCTCCCTCTGAGAGGATTTACCATCTTCTGTTTGGATATGAAGCCAGACTTTATCAAAAGGTTGGTCAACTGAATTTGAAAGGACAGATTCACCCTAAAACACTTCACAATCTTTTTACTCAGAAACAGGTTATATAGCTTTGACCTTTGACTTTTAAGTGCTGTGCTTATAAATCTATCTTAGTGCAAAGTATACTCAGTTATTTCCCAATTTCTATCATGATTTGTTAAATCTTACCAGATGATGTCCAGATTTATTTTAGTTTCAATTGATTGTTTGATTGTGTTTCAGATTAATAAACTCAGGTTATTGGAAGACTGACTTCAAGTCGCCCTGCATCCCAGGGTTTTTCCAGGCCAGCCTCTTTGTGACTGGGCCTCCCACAGACACCTTTGTCACACTCCCTGTGAGTCAAACCACAATATTTTATAGTTAACTACATATATCGGAAATGGGAATTGTTGTAGTATTAATATGCTATGATGCTTGGTGATGGTGTTGATACTTTTCAAACACACATTCTAATCATTATAGTGCAATAATCCACAGGGTTGGGGTAAAGGACTTGTGTTTGTCAACGGGCAGAACCTCGGACGCCACTGGCTCATCGGTCCTCAGCATTTCCTCTACCTTCCAGGAACGTGGCTCAGAAGTGGAGAGAATCAGGTAAACCTGATCCGATGCAACATTAGGGTGTTTGTCCATTTCTGATTTCTGTTTTGCTGTAATCTGTGACAGATAATGTTCACCCAAAATCAAGCATAATTTTGCTCTCTTTCAGATAATTGTTTTCGAGGAACAAAAACCAGACGACAAAATACTGTTCGCCGAACAACCTGACCATGGAAAGACAATTGATGTTTACAAACTCCCCTTTTGCACACTGCTGTGAAGATAGGGATAACAAACGTGCTATTCACACACACACACACACACACACACAATCACACAATCACACAATCACACACACACACACACACACACACACACACACACACACACACACACACACACACACACACACACACACACACACACACACACACAAACACACACACACACACACACACACACACACACACACACGTAGGGAGTACACTTTATTACCATTTGCCTGTACAATTAATCATTCACCATGACATTCTTGAACAATCTTTCAGTTACAGAAAGTTTTTTTCTCTACAAAGGTTTTGTGAAGTGTTACATTAATTCCGCCTCTTGTTTCCCACAAACCATAACATAAAATAAAAAAGTATTCTCTTCTTTATCTTGTTTTCTCAGTGTGAAGTTTGCTCTGAATCAATGTGACAGTGTGAACTGGTAACAGCATGACCACGCCCCCTCCGGTTTCTGAATGGACAAAGGGCCTGTCCGTCACATTAGATTTCCCATACACTGATTTGTCAATGACAACTGAGATACGCCCAGTAACCGGAAATAAGCTCGTCTTTTTCTTCACAATATAACACCAGGATTTATTATACCGGATAATCTTGACTAAATTCGCAGTCGGTAAAATCTAGGAAGTAGTCACATATTATTTTCTTTGTGAATACATAAATATGGATGCATATGGTCTCTATTGTCGCATGTTTAATGGAGCTGGGGCTTTTATTTTGAAGTTGCACATGTGGTCACCGTGAGCTTCACTAGTGAAGGTTTCCAGTGATGTTCCTGTGTTAACGGTATAAAAAGGTCAAAGCAGCACTCACGGAAGTAGAGTCTTTGCTGAAGAGTCTCCCGGAACTCTTCTACGGGCAAACTGACCTTTCAGTGACAGGGACGGCTTCTAAAAATGGCCGTGTAGCAGTTGTTAGGAGCAGCGTTAGTACCTTAGCTTAGCCTGAATCCTGAAGTGGATGAGTTGAGAGCAGGTTCGAATATCCAGTGAAGCTCAGGTGACAACATGGAGAGCCTGAGCTCCGTCCTCGGGTGCTGTGCTGGCGTCGCGGTGTGTGCCCTCCTGTTGGCAGCCTACAAACTGGGTTTAGTCTACCAGCTGTTCCACAAGGTAGGTCTCCACCCCCTGCTGAACATTACCTGGCTGTTAGCGAGATGTTGTCGGAATTCAGTTCTGTGTCCCCAGCCGCGCGTGACAGGTGGTCACAGGTGAAAGGTGAGACATTGTGCACGAGCATGACCTTTCACCAGCTCTGTGGATTTTATTGCACAAAGGCCAAACTATCAGGGGGATTGCACAAAGGCTGACAATATGGGGTTATTGTGAAATATGAATGACCGGGGGGGGCGAGGAGATAGGGTGTGATAGGCTTTAGACAGGGGCCAGGGGCGTTGCAACAGGCTAGGCAAAGTGGGCAATTTTCCAGGGGGCCCTTTAAAACAACTGATAAAAGGCTGTTTTCAGACATGCACTGAACTCCAGAGACCCCTCGGACATTCTCCAGAGAGGCTGGATGTGTGAACCCAGATGTCCAACTGAGAAGCCCTGGATCTTCTTTCTCTAGCTGGCTCCCTGGTTGAGAGTCCAAAGGAGCTGCAGGCCCGATAGACGCCTGGTTCTTATGTGGCTCTTATGATCCAATAACAAGTGGACAGCTCTGAGTCTGTGCGTTCACACCTGATATTAAAATGTGGCCCAACATGTTTCTCGTGATGGGATCTCACCTCCCTGCTCTATACAAACAAACACGCACATAATTTAGGGAAAGTATCAATCATTATTTTATGATCAGTGTTGATATTGTGGTGGTGAACACACACAAACCAACGAGAAGAGAAATAATGTGTCCGATTCTTAGTGAAACTGCAGCTGGTCAGAGGATGTCAGCTGAGTAGGCGGTCCTTCACATGGGTCCCAGACCACCTCCGAATGTAGTCTGGCGTGATCGTGCGTTCACACCTGTGCTTGGAGCTGTCCACTTGAGATCAGATCACTAAAACCACATGTGAATACCAGATGTGAATGGGGCTGATGTGGGAAAGCAGCAGGAGATCCTCTAGAGCAGAGGTCTTCAACAGGGGGTCCACGGAGGTACTGCAGGGGGGGTCGGGAAATCTTTGGTGATTAGACAATTTTTTAAATTTATTTTCGAACCAATTTTTTTCCCACAAATTTAAATGTCTTTAAATACACATTAACATGCACCCAACATATTGTGAGGCTGATTTGACCCTCTGCCTGACAACCTCCATCCGTCCAAGATTAGATAAGTTGTGTGCTACCATCAGGGTCCGACATCTAACTAATGTGGGAGTATGTGTGCCATCCACAGATGGCTTGAGGATTCACTCTCTCGTCTACATCTATGTTTAAAATAAAAACGTGAATCTGTGAATTACTTGAATAGCTCAGTGTTGTATGCAAGATGTATGTTTATAAATGGCAGTGGCATGGCCACCCTGTATCTTGCACATGTTTAAATTAAAAACATGAATATATGAACCCGTGTAATATATTGAATAGCTTAGTATTGAATGCACAATAACAGGGTAGTTATGTTTATACATGGCACTAGGCCCAGTTTAATATAAAACACAATTTTATACAATATATATATAGTAGGGGGTCCCTGCTCCATCTCTCCACCAGTTTGGGGGTTCTTGGCCTGAAAAACGTTGAAGACCCCTGCTCTAGAAGATTCACCGCAATCGAGTAGGTGTGGTGATGACATTTCTACCATGCAACACCAAAACGAAGCAACAGAAAGAAAACATGTGGATGGAAAAGCAGAGATATGCATGTGGAAGACACCAACAACGATGTCAAGAGGGTTTTTGGTCTAGGCACTATCTACTTGATTTTTTTATAAACTGCACATGCCTGTAACCAGGAAAACATCAGACTCAGTCGGGTTCTTAATATAATGAGAACCAACTTAAATTCTATGATCGGTTATGTGAAATGCTGCTGGAGGGGGCCATACCTTGCATTGTCAGATATTTAACCATGACAAAAGCTATGTTTTTTTTCTGGTTTTCAAAATTGTTAAATAAGTGAAGCATTATCTAAATATTGGGTTTTATCTTAACCTTTCTTCTGTCCCCTGTTGCATTTCAGACTGAAACACAGAGTCCACGACATGGAGGCGAGAGCGTGGCAGAGGTGCTCCGCAGCCACGGGATCAAGTTTGTTTTCACTCTTGTGGGTGGACACATCTCTCCTATCCTGGTGGCTTGCGAGAAGCTCGGCATCCGCATCGTGGACACCAGGCACGAAGCCACCGCTGTCTTTGCTGCCGATGCCGTGGCAAGACTGTCAGGTGCGGTTTTATGTTACAGGGATAAATGTGTTCAAACATCATGATGCGGTTGCGGAGCATAAAATAATTGTCCTGCAGCAGACTTTGGGACGTGTAATCAACAGCATTACTAGAGGCTTGTAGGTGTTTTGGCTGAGACTAGCATAACACTGTTCAGTCGGACTTGTTACTGAGTTATTTTGACTCTTTCCACCAGGCACTGTTGGTGTAGCTGCTGTCACTGCTGGCCCAGGTCTCACTAACACAGTGACGGCGGTGAAGAATGCTCAGATGGCTGAATCCCCATTGCTTCTCATAGGCGGAGCTGCTGGTACACTTCTTCAGGTGAAATACATTTAAACACTGATGCAACTGTGATGAAGGTGACATATAATTGTTTTCATTTTAGGGCATTGTGTTCAGCTCTGGTCAGTCACAGTGTATGACCTAAAACTCAATGACAAATGTACGTGTTCTCAGCTGAAACGTCTAACCTCTCCGTCAACTGTGTTTGTGGAACAGGGCCGAGGAGCGCTGCAAGATATTGACCAGATGTCTCTGTTCAAGCCGCTGTGTAAGTTCTGTGCATCCATCAGGACGATCCGAGAGATCGTACCTACGATGAGGAAGGCCCTGGCCATCGCCCAGTCTGGAACTCCTGGTCCTGTTTTCATAGAGTTCCCCATCGACACGCTGTACCCCTACCACCTGGTATCCAAAGAGTTTGGGGTTAAGAACCCTCCCAAGGGCTTGATGGGAAAAATTGTCTCATGGTATGTTATCAGCTTGTCCTGTCTTGTTGACACTGAACATGTATTGTAAAAAAAGATACATACAATGTGAGAATATAAATTTGACTTCAAAATAATATACAAATACACTTCTACCCATTACAAGAATCAGCAACTTTATTGTTACGAAGACAAACATTTTGCAAGTGCATGATGTGATTTCTCCTCAGGTACCTCAATAACCACCTGATAAACCTGTTTGCTGGAGCCTGGGAGACTAGAGATGCGTCTCCACTTCCTGTTGACATCCCACATGCCACAGAGGATCAGGTACAATTGCTCTTTAATATTGAGATTTTTTATTGTTAGCTAAATACTGTATCTTGTTTGCAGGGTCCGAAGCCAGAGTTTTAAATGTTGTTTTGCCCTTTTAATTATTTTCATTACAATTCAGGTTCAAAGGTGCATAGAGCTAGTGAGTCGAGCCAAGAAACCTGTTATTCTGCTCGGTAGCCAAGCAACACTACCCCCAACGCCGGCTGATGACATTAGGTAAAGGACAAGATCTCACATTGCCCTCCTCTCTACTTTTCTATCCTGTATCTTACTGAATTAGAAGGTTTAGTGGTTGAAGAAGGGCTACTCAAGTTTTTCCTTCAGTCTTCCTATAGCATTTCAAATTTGTTTCATAATGTTTCTCAGCAACACTCATCTGGTCAAAAATGTTTTCCTGCTTTACAGGAAGGCATTGGAGGACCTGGGCATCCCATGCTTCCTTGGGGGCATGTCTCGTGGCATGCTGGGTAAAAACAGTCCCATCCACATTCGTCAGAACAGGAGAGATGCTCTGAAGGACGCTGACTTGGTGCTTTTAGCAGGTCTGGAAAATGGAAAAAAAGAATGGATAGTATTTAAATACATTTTTATTAGGTTTCAAAGAAAAGAAAAGCTGTTTTGGGCTGAAATGACAAACTCAGAAAGATGTTTTATAGTTTTAGTTGATCAGCAGAAGTTGAACTGTATATAAAGTAGCCAGCAGAGTCACAGACTATTCAGAGTTCCTAAAGAAATGTGTTGCTGTTTGTCGTGTTCTCAGGCACCGTGTGTGACTTCCGCCTGAGCTACGGCAGAGTTCTCAACAGACGGAGCAAGATCATCGCCGTCAACAGAGATAAATCACAGCTGCTGAAAAACTCTGATATGTTCTGGAAACCAACTATAGCAATTCAGGGTATGTTCACAAGCCGCCATCATCATCATCATCTTCATCACACAGGTTTATATTTTACAAGTTACTGTGTCGTTCTAAATATGCCATATAAAAGAAAAGAAAACTTTTTCACTGGCTCCGGTGTCTACACTTTACAGCCTTTATCAAATAAGTAGTTTGAGTTGTTTGAGCCTTGTGGCTTTAAACTTGCACTTAAAATATTGATTTGTAGTCTCTAAGGTTGTGACAGATGTGTTCATTAAACGCTACATGTCTAAAATGTAAATTTTGGTGTATTTCAGGTGACGCTGGTTCATTCTTAGTGCAGCTTTCTAAAGGGCTGAAGGGTCACCGCTGTCCAGAAGAATGGCCTCAGAGCCTCAAAACAGGAGATTTGACCAAAGAAAATACAAATCGGTAAGAAGAGGTGAAGATCTCTGGTCTCTGCGTTGCAGTATGTTTTAATAGAAATGTGCCGATTAGTGAGTGATCTTAAAAAAGGGAAAAGAAACAAAATGTCTCTATCACATAATCCTGTTAACGGTATAAAAGTGAAGCCAAAGCATCTTGATCCGGGGGCTGGCTGCATTATAGATCATAAACCCCATCTCCTTGGACCAAACTAAAAAGTAAAAGTACACATCAAGTGCTTTGGTTTCATATTTCCAGTAAATTTGTGTGAAATTAGTTGTTTGGTGTTATCAAAGTAAGGTAGAAACGTCATGACTGACAGCTGAGACTGACTTGAGATTTGTTGATCCTTGTTACGTCAGGCTTTCGCTACTGCACAGAATCTGGCACCTGAGCAAGATGAAGATGGGAGGAAGTGGAGATTTCTTTATACAGTCTATGCATAAAAGAGGTTTATTCTTTTTTCATTCTTTCATTCCAGAGCTAAAGCTGATGAGAAGACAGACCGCCACTTGAATCCACTGAAAGTCCTGCACTGTGTGGATGAGCTGATGTCAGAGGACAGCATCATTGTTGCCGATGGGGGAGATTTTGTTGGAAGTGCTGCTTACATTATGAGACCAAGAGGGCCTATGCGCTGGCTAGATCCAGGTAAGATCCTGTACACGATGTGTGTGTTTGTGAAAACACTTATGTGATTGAAATATTAAATATTATTCCGCAATAATAAATAATCTTTTCAAAATGGCAGTGTTCTGCCTATTTGTCTGCATATAAAGAGGTTGCAGGAGTGCACAAAAAACTACATGTTAATATGATTAGATCTGAGGTCAATAACCCTAGTGTAATGATTTGTAATTGTGTAGGAGCCTTTGGAACGCTGGGAGTTGGAGGAGGATTTGCACTGGGAGCTAAACTGTGCCGGCCGGACTCTGAGGTACAGTCACCATTGAAAGTATTGATCTGATCCTCTGTTGATCAGTGTTGACCTTTTTATAATTTAGATGCTACTTCCTGTGTGCTTTTCAGGTGTGGATAGTGTATGGTGACGGCTCCTTAGGATACAGTGTTGCAGAGTTTGACACGTTTACGAGACACAAGGTAAAGTCACCTACATTTTTATAAGGGACCGTTTGATCCATAAACTATGATTATATTATTTTTATGTTTTTCTTAAGCGTGATATCTTAAGATCCGCTTGAGGGAATCTCTTCAAATTTGCTACGAACATTCACCCACATGCTAACAAGGGTCTGCTTATCCATTAACTCTTTTTTTAATTTGTAAAACCGTATAACAGTTTACACTTGGACACAGAATTGAACTGATTGATTTTGGTAGTCGAAGATCACAAAAGGTCAAGGTCAAAGCAATATATCAGATATCGTTATCAGACATCTGGCACTAAAGTGTGAAGGTTTACGGTCAACGACACTGTGATCTCTCAAGACACATGTTTTTGGCCTCTTGAATGTGATATCTCAAAACCGCTTTGAGGGAGTTTCTGTAACTTTCGATCAGTTGTCACTTGGACTGAAAGATGAACTGATTAGATTTTGAGTGGTCAAAGGCTACAGTGACCTTATATGAATCTGGAAATGTATACATGTATGATAGAAACTGCACTAGTTGGCTGAGGCTTACAACCAGATTGTATAAGTAGCAACTTCTGTCTCGATCACTTTTAATATTAAGTAGTCACAAATTTAAAATACTCATAGTAGCTTTAATGATAAATAAACTTTGATATGTAATGATACCCGCCAAAGGCTTTAAAGGCCTCAGCACAAGATTAACGGAACTGGGCATTTTTTTTGTAGAAGTAACGTGCACAATTCAGTATTTTCTTTTTTCTAATATTCCACATTTTTCTCATTCTTCTCCCCTCCAGACTCCAGTTATTGCTGTGGTGGGAAATGACGCGTGTTGGAGTCAGATCTCTAGAGAGCAGGTTCCCATCCTCGGCAGCAACGTTGCATGTGGCCTTGCATTTACAGGTAAGATGTTCCATGGTTTTTGCATATTTTATGGCTATTGCTAACTGATAAACCTCTTCTTTTTTTGCAGATTATCACACAGTGGCAGACGGTTATGGCGGTAAGGGCTACCTTGTAGGGCGTGAGGATGAGGACAGGCTGAGCGACATCATCAGACGGGTTCAGAAGGAGACCGCGGAGGGCAGGGCCACACTTCTCAATGTTCTGATCGGGAAGACCAACTTTAGAGAGGGCTCGATCTCTGTTTAGAGCTGCACCGCTAGGGCTGAGTTGTACTGTCAGGCTCTGTGACGGATTTTCAGCAAAAGGGAAGGTATTGTTTAGCCAAGCCCTGACCAGACCTCTGCTATTCCTGTGTGCCCTTAAAGCCATATTCCACACATATTTCCACAGTATGCTGCTCTCTCATAACAGCTCAGTTAGTAACACATGAATATTATTATCATGTTACTCTCCATAACCACTTGATTTATGACTATATATTTGCTGCAGATATTAACTGCCAAGTTCTACATAGCCTCAGATCAAATGGAAAATGTCATATTTCGTTGTGTGAGCTACTTTCAGGGCTATGTTGTGCTCTTTGAAGACAACCGATGTATTTCAAGAAGGGAAAGAGAAAAGTAAGAACAACTTGTTTTTACCTGCTCAGGAGCTCTGGGGGTGGGTTGGGGGCGTCAGATTATTTTTGCTCTTCAACCAGCCTGTTATCACTTGGAAAGCAAAACAAATAATTCAGTCACATATAATAAACCAGCAGATAATCCGGTGACAGAAAATCTTTCTGCTCGAGAGAGACCATCGTCTTAAGTCATCAAATATGAAGAATATGCCTTTTCCTGTTTGTTTTTTTACAAGGGTCTGTGGAATCTTTCAGCTGTGATATTTTTTTGTGGGTTTGGATGAAAATGTGTTTAATGGGAAATATTTTTTGAATATTGAAGACTGACAAATGGTATGCCTTTAAATGTCTGATTGTATCTCTGAATACATTGATATGTATCGATTGAAAATATGTTGGTGTTTGAAATTAGTGGTGGACCGATGTGTTTTTTTTAATGGCCAGTGCTGAGGCTAATATTTAGAGAGAGTGGTTGATTGACGATATACAATGTTTTTATTTTTTGCATCTGATAAAAAATAATTATTTAAGACCTCTGGTACAAAATTGTTGAACTTAAATAATCATTTATTTATCACAAATATATTATTCAAAAAACATCTGCATTATCTATTTGTTTTAGCAGATATGCACTCTACTTCTAAATTTCAAAAGACTTCATAGATAAAAGAAAGTGTAACAAAGTGTTTGCAGACACTTATTGACCTTTGCTAGTCCAGGCACCAACACGTGTTTATCTAATATGATATTGCCCTGATCAATCGGCCGACCAATCAATCCGTATGTCACTAATTCAAATTATATTTAATACTAACTTGTATGCAGTGATGCTTGTTAAAATGATGCCTATACATAATATGTATTGCACTATAATTATAACTTATTTACACAGCAGGTGAACATGTATGTGTTCTGTGTTATTTGGTGCTTTGAGGGTTTGTCAACAGTTTGATCATGAAATCTTCATTTTGATTAATTGTCAAATAAATTGAGAAGAAAGTGGTAATCACTGAGCATTCAAAGGGTTATTGCTACTTGTTTGATTTTACATATCCCAAGATATTCACTATTTATCTTTTCTTGTAACATTCAATCATCACAATGAAATCTACCTTTTTATTTGTCATGAGGGACTGTGACCTTTGCCCTTAATACTTCAGAGTGCAGTTCTCATTTTGAACAGGAGGTGACAGGCCAGTCCAGCAAGTACTTTTGACTGAAGTTCTTTATGCTGACGTGTTTCTTTTTAGCACAAGTTATGAGAGAAACCCAAGAACACACATTGGGAGAAAACAAATTATGTTGGAAAGTTTCTGAAACTACCAACTTAACAACAACGATTTGTGAGATTCAAATCTAAATACTATTTGTAGTTTCACTCAGAATTAAGAAAGCTATGATTTGACCAAGTTTCTGATACATTATAACACATACTATGATGATATCAGGCCTTGGGCACAAAGGCAGAGTGTTTAGTTTCTCTGATATATATATTATATAAAACATTTGACTCCACAGTCTTTTGAAACGCTACAATATAATGTGCAACGTGCTTTCTGCTGCAATCTGATCAACCATTTCATAGATTCAACAGCGAGATGTTATGATGTAAACACATTCAGTGTTGACACTGACGGTATATAAACCTATACCTCTCTGACGTCAGACAGCCAGAAAGGATCTGGGTGTTGCTGCATTCGAGTGCACTTTGTAAATCTTAGTTTCGAAATTGTAAAAAATAGTGATTTGTTGTCTAAAACAAAAATATATTATAGTTTTGATAATTGTTGATGCAATGAGTGCAATGAGAAAAACTGTAACTTTACAATGACTGTATCCTGGATATAAAATGCTTAATAGCCCAAGACTTCTTGCAGCTTAACATAGACAAGACCGAGGTCATGACTATCAGGCCTGACACACTCAAGATTCTCTGGCCCAAGGGTAAAAATGTAAAAAAATTCAACTTTAACAATGGCCTCATCTAAAATAATTATGTCAACACAGTTGTCCAGTAGTGTTTTCTGAAGCTCAGGAAACTTGCGAAGATCAGCATGTTTCTAACCAGAAGTAACATAGAGAGATTGTCTTACAGGGCTTTATTTCCTGTCGTTTTGAATTACTGCAATTCTCTCTTGAAATGACTGAGCAAACAGAATCCACAAAAAATATAGCTCGTCCAAAACGCAGCAGCCAGACACCTCTCCAAATCTGCTAAAAGAGAACAAGTGACCAAGACTTTAGCTTCTCTTCATAAGCTTCACAAGATTTTGAGGTGATATTGCAGACTATTAAGATATGTTCTGTACTTATTGCATTAACTTGAAAAAAAAAAAAAGGTCAGTTTTTCTGAGATAATTATCTTGGAAATTCTGAGATAAGTTTTCATTAAAAAAAGACAACAAATTTTGTATTTATTTTTTACTCTGTAAAATAAAGTCCTGCCCTAAGGTTATTAATGTGTGTCCTCTGTATATGGATGTACCTTCACATCAAGTGGAAGTTGTTTATTTGATCTGTTAACAATTTATAAAAAGATTCAGTACCAAAAGTATTCAACAATCTTAATCTGACTAATAAATCAAGTCGATCAAAACAAATCTTTGTACAGTCCCTAAGCTAAAAACAACACATTTTATGTTTATTTCTTGTACTTCATAAAAGTATTACAATTTAAAATCTTTGAATGATTTTATAATGTTGTGTTTTATCTTGTCGTTACCCTTTTCTCATCAGTACATTTTTTTATACCGGCATATCTGCTGCTGTGTGCTCTTCAAAAAAAAGTGGATTATTTAGAATTAAATTAAATCGTTTTTTTTGTTTGCTTTTTAACAGTTTCCTGTGTGTTTTATAAAGCACCTTGTAACTGTGCCGCACACTACTAATAAAAACAATAATACTAATAACAGCAATGATACCATCTAAACAAGGTAACAAAATGCTACACAAAATCCATTGCAAAAAACCTAAATAAAAGTTATTTAATTGAGTTCAATGCCAAATCACAACAGAATAAGGTCAAGACCTTAACCCTTATAGAGAAACCCAACAGTTAACACAAACGCAGGGCCGGGTCTAGACAGGCATGTATGAGGGGGCAGCCACAAATCTTGAGGGGGCATTGTGCTTTATTATATTATTATTATTATAAATTGGGATTTAGTTTGAGGGGGCACAACATTTATTTGAGGGGGCCAGGCCCCCTCTTGCCCCTGCCTAGACCCGGCCCTGCACAAAAGTAGATTGTATCGTCATGATTATTATTTATGATGGATATATTGCGTAGGTTTAATGTATGTGTAATCTTCATCATGGTATCTCAGAATGACTCACACCAAATAACCTTGCTTATATCTATATCAGTGTTTAGTTTTTCTCATGTGGGCCTCACGCAGAACAAAAGAACACTGAGGCCAGTTATGCGGACGGCACCTGAAGGCATCATGGGACCGGGCGCACACACACACACACACACACACACACACACACACTGCAGGCGGTGACTTTAATGTCTGAGTTGAAAACTTCCCAGCACACACACAGCAGCAGCGATGTTCACACGGGTCCACAGGAGTGCGTGGTGAGCAGCTGGGTTCAGGACACAGCAGCACTGTTAGCTAACATCCTGCAGCTACTCCAGAATGAGCAGTGCACCGCTAACTTAGCCCAGAGCCTCGGACTAACTCTTCGCTAGCTTACCGCTAAAGGTGTTAGTGAACGCTAGCTGTGCGTCGTGTCCCGGTGTGGATCCGCCCGGGGGACAGCTGTCCTCAACACCGTCTGGAAGAGACTGTAAGTGGACCTCCAGGAGAATACACGTGGTTCTCCTGAGCATTACGTAGATTTTAGTTGATTTTGAATCCAAGGAATTTCTGCTGGATTAGAAATACGCGTCGCACTCACCTACATCAAGGTAAGAACACGGTGGTGATGTTTGTTAACTTTAGCTTAGAAGTAACTGGTAGTTGTCTACTTTTAAATAATTGTTATTACATGTTACACCGGCCTCAAGCACCAAGTTCCTGTCTATGTATTGCTGTTGTTGCTAGGGAACATTACGGGTTCTTTTTTTTTTTTTTTTTTTGTTTCTTCAGCTGTATATATATATATATATATATATTTAGATATATATATTTTATTTTCTATTTTATACTATTTTATTCAAATTTTGTTTTTGTTTTTTGGTCGTAATTACTTGAGCATTGCTAGAAGAGAGCCTGTGACTCAAGCATTTCATTGCCAGCGACTGTTTAAGGTTATTGTTGTGCACTTGATAATACAATCTTGAATCTGAAGGAAACTGGTAAGGCTGTTTGTCTGCAAAATAAAAGCAAATGGTAGTTGTCTACAAATGAATTCATGTAAATATTGATACATTTACGAGGTTACAGTAACACTCATATCCTGTATATGTAATGCAGGTGTAGCTGTTAGACATTGATTCAACTTGAAGCCAAGAGTTAGGAAAAACAAATATCATAAGCGGTTGAACTATAAATCAACCAGGTGTGTTCAAGTTTCCTGGAACAGCAGCCTCCTTTTCCTGTTTATAGTGGCTACCAGTATGTTATAATCAGACTTCCTGTTTGTGAAGTGATGAGGATGTTGCTAGGCAAGACAACTTTTCAATTGAAATTAGACCTTTTTTTACCTGACACATTATTACTAAATATAATCCCTTGTTTGACATGATTCCAGTGTGATCAGGGTTTAAAGAGTTATTGCTAACTTGGGAGGAATGCTGTGTTGCCTTTTGTTTGCTAAATTAGTCAACATTGAACCTGTATTGCTAAGGTAGCATGTGTTGCATCATCTTTGTGTCTCAGGAGCTGAATGGCCTCTGTTGTAGCAGTGAAAACTGAGAAGCGACCTGCAGTTGATTCTCAGGATGCAGACTCCAATGCCAAAAAGCCCAGGTAAGCTGAATTGCTGCATCGAAGCCAGCTGTACATTATTGTGACCATTCAGTCCTAGGTTTTGTCCACCGGGCTGATTGAAGCCTTTTTTCTGTTTTTTTTCGAATTTCTATTTGTGTCAGCACATCTAAATCAAGGCAAGTTTTAGTTTCACACTGCATGCTAGTATGCTTGACATGGTTTAACCCTCATGCTGTTGGAAGGATTAGGAAAGCTCCTTCTTTGGAATCCTCACTCGATCTCTCCCTGGCCCTTAGGAAACTGCTGCCCAGCCTGAAGACCAAGCGGGCCCCCGAGCTGGTCCTGGTGATTGGCACAGGGGTGAGCTCTGCAGTGGCCCCTCAGGTCCCTGCACTCCGCTCCTGGAAGGGCCTCATCCAGGCCTTGCTCGATGCAGCCAATGACTTCGACCTACTAGAGGAAGAGGAAAGTCGCCGTTTCCAGAAACACATGCAGGAAGACAAGAATTTGGTGCATGTGGCCCATGACCTCATTCAGAAACTTTCCCCGGTAAGACTGCCTGAGCCTTTTTCCACATCAACTTGTTGAAAATGTACCAAGACCTGCTAGACAGACTGGCTGTGCTTTCCTCAGCCAGGGACATTTTGTTTCAACTTGCATGGAATGAGATAAGACATCTTAGTCTTATCTCATTAAAAGCCCTATAGCAAATGACACACGGCTTGTTTGTAGGCTTTGTTCTCAGAAATGTTGGTCAATACAGACTACAGGTTTGGTCAGTGAATATTGAGTTGATCACAAATGCAGAAAGGTCTCTGTTTTCGGTTTCTCATTATCAAGTGTTCATAATCACCGTTGCTGTCTTCAGGGCATCTTGGGAAACATTCACCCTGATAAAGTCAGGCAAGCTGAGCTGAGCCTACTTAGTTTTTATTTTTCCTTTTTTTATTCTCCCTTGCCTTTTTTAATCAAGACTGATTAGATATATTTCCAGCATATGTACAAGCCTATATTCCACTGGTTTGATTCGTGCCAAAACAGTTGCACATGAGCTGCCATTATTGGTAAGTTGGTGAGTCGGGCCAGTGATGTTTCAATTTCATAAACAAACCATAGCCTATTTTGGTAAGAGCTTCCTGAAACTGTATTCAGTGAAGCACTTCCATCTTTAGATGTTACTGTGAATAAGTCGGGTCTTTACTTTGTTCCTTTCATCTGGTGTCAGCAGTAACTTCAGCACCATAACTCAATTGACATTTGTGAGTTTCCAAGTAGAAAGGACAAGCATTTGTTTACATTTGAAATACACTCAACTGGAAGCCACAAACTAGATCTCTCAGGCCTGAAACAGAGGGACTTTGTAGTGTGGACATCCCGTGAATTTGCAGTAATCACCTAAGGTTGCATACTTTATCATATTAAATAGCAGTTAATCATACCCCTCTTCGAATCTATACATATTTGTACAACAAAGGGAACCGTTCCATCACACAGAGGACTTTTTGAGACTGTTTTGCACCATGTGACCCGAAAGAGGCATGAAATAAAAAATAAAAAGTATTTGTAACCTGAGAGACACTAACGCAGTTAAAATAATATAAACAACAAGCACAATAAAGATGATCCAGAATCAAACAAATCTTGCCGCTGGTGGGAAGGAAAAGAAATAGAATTTCTTCAATTCGAATTTGGATAATATAATTTTTGGTTTTCCCAGATGACCCGTGTCTCTTTTAGTGGACAGGTCTGTTCTGGAGCAGGGCTGCCAGATGGGAGCCTTATTACAGTTTGCCTCCTGTGTTAGTCATGTCTCATCGCACCTTTGACATTGATAAAACACTCTTTGTTTCAGGCCTCAGCCTGTTGTCACAAAGGGAACAAACAGCGCTTTTATGGCTTTATCCATCGTGTTTATTTCAATCCACAGTCGTGCAGACACCAGCCCACTGCTGTTGGCTACAGACACAGCAGGATCTAGCATGCAGAGGAAAAAAAACAACCCCCCCCCCCCCACACCAGATTTTCCATTCAGACAGAGTTAACACACCACCCCAACAGCAAGCATATTGCAAGTTGCTGCGAGGTCATGTGCTTGTAGCTGCTATATTCACCCATCTGCAAAAATATTTCCCTCATTGCAGTTAAGCACGCATCTTAGCACGAGACCTGACCTGGTCCTACAAAAAGGATTGTACTAATGTGTTAATCATCCATGATGATATTATTCAAGGTGCGGTGCCGGCCCTAACGTCAAAATACCCTCAGGAAAAAAACGAGTCGTATGAGGTTGTGAGAGACCTGCCCTCAGCTCCACTCAGTTCCCCTAACGGTGAGGTTTTCACCAACACTTCATGGAATTGTGTATCACATGGATTTTGGTAGTCTGCAGCTACACAGTGTCAGGTAATGAGGGTAATCTGAAGTTAAAACTCCAAAGCAAATTAATTTTGTCGTAAATCCTCTCACACCTTTGACCTCAGCAAAACCCCCGCTAATTAATTAAAGCCTGCTGATTAGTTTATTAATCGAGCGAGAAAAATCTAAACGGGGTCAGTGGAGGAAATGGGAAATGAGCCATAACTGTGTGCGTATAAAGATCAAGCGTTCAGGGCGTTATAACAGGAAACTATTGGGATTTTCCTGCAAAAACAGATTTGTGAAAAATTGTTAAGTATATATTTTTTGGGAAAAACATAAATAATTTAAATTAATATTTTAACCAGAGTTGTTTACTGGAACTCCATTTGGTTATAACATAGGTCCTGAAACAGTCCAAGGACACAGTGATCAGGATTGGTGCTGTAGACACTAGATGTGGATAATGAGCTTCTTCCTGTGGAAAGGACTTCTACCGTTAAGCCCGTTAGAGCCCTAATCTCTGGAACTCAGCGGAGCCTTTCCCTATGCAAGGATCACCTTGGTCACTGCATCTAGTGCCACTACTCTGTACTATTCTTGGCTTACCGTCCCTTCCTGCCTTTCTTTCGCCCACATCTTTTCAAAACCCCTCACATGCATTGTCATGGAGAGATTCAGCAGAAACAAACCAGAATGAATCTCGTCATCAAAAGTAGACTTAGACTGTGAGACTTTTTCTCAGAAGTTCAGCATCAGAGGACAAGGTATGACAGGATAGAAAATATTTAAGGACTCGTCGTGGTGTCTGCTTTAATCTGTGAATGATCTTGTACTAACTCTGTCATAGCTTATTTATATTTGCTTATTGCACAGAAAGACTTTTGCTATCGACTGCATTAGACTCTGTCACATTGTTGTTGTTCTTGAGCAGATTTAAAAGCTGACCCACTTGAAGTCTTACTTCAGAGTAAATTAAATAATTTAGGATGCCGAGTAAATAAATCCTGCAAAGGGCTCTGCGAAAGAAAATTAGCATCTTAAAACAGAAATAAAGGTCTAAGATCTAAAAGTCAGATTTCTGTTGTACATGAGTATGTGAGTCGTTTATCAAGCTTTGGGTCTAAGTTCCTGATTAAGCATAAGCAGAGGCCTAATTAATGGGTCTAGAAATGGGAGCACTGATTGGACTTTAGAATGATTCATACTCTTGTATTAACAAAATAAAAACTCACTACTACTACTACTACTACAATAAACAATATGAACAACCTGGGTTCAAATTAGAACCTGACCAGATTTTGGGGGACTGATGCTGAAAAATAGTAAAATATTTCATATATATATATATATATATAATTTATAATATTCTTTGTCAATCCCTTATGAAAAAGGAGTAAAGTAATTGAGGTTTAACATGTTGCTTTTTGAATCAACATAAACTTATGTCAATAACTAAATATGGAAAGAAAATACAACCAGTTAAATAGAACTTGAATTAGTTAAATAATTTGTCCTTTTTTTTAAATATCAAATGTAAACCAATGCTTGTATTTTCTGCATTGTTTATTCGACAAACGATATAAAAGTACCTATTGGCTGATTAACTTGTCAGGCTCTAATTAAAATGCACATTTTAATTAGAGCCTGACAAGCCTGATCATGTGTAAATCGCTTGATTTACACATGATCAGATCACACGATATACTGTCAGTGAAACTGCTCTCAAGACGGTTTGATCCAATTAAAAGGCTGCTTGATAGTGGTTTGTGAAAGTGTAATCCTCATCACAGTTTCTGTAATTTGTCAATGGTTAACTGATACTTTAATTTTTAACACAAGATACTTCCTCAAAAGTAATAAAGTGCTCATGTTCAAGCAAGTTAAACCAGTGAATGAGGAAACACTGACATGAGTCAAATGATCACTCATCAAAAATACACTCAGGGCACATAAAACAAGGAACATATTATTCTTCACACGTGGTGTTTTTTGCTCAAGGAGTCTTTACTTAGCAACTTAGGTTGGACATGTTTTAGCAATATTGAAATCAATTAAAAAAAATTAGGAGAGTTTAATTTTCTATCACATCAGTGTGGGCATTCTGCTGGGAAGAGTTCACCAAGCCTACCAGTTCAGTTCAGTGGTCAGCGCTGTGGCCTCACAGCTAGAAGGGGCCGGGTTCAAACCTGCCAGCTGACCAGGGTTTCTGTGTGTGGAGTCTGCGTGATCTCTTCGTTGCTCTGCGTGATCCTCCACATTCTCTGCCTTCCTTCCAGAGTCCAAAGACAAGTATAATTGATTAATTGGCGATTTTAAATTTGTTGTTGGTGTGACATGTGAGCATGGATGTCTGTCTCCCATGTGTCAGCCCTGTTAGACTGGCGACCTGTCCAAAGTGTGGCTTGCCCAATTTCTGAAGGAATATCACAGGGAATTTAGGTGATTTTGGTATATGCACTTACAAAACAGCAAAAATTGTTCCGTTCTTCAACACAAAACATTATTCCCACAGTCTTCTCTGTTTTGTTTTTGTTGGACAGAGAACGGGCAATGTGCGATCCACATTTTTCAAGGACTGTCTGTACGAGGTATTCGACGACTTGGAGTGCAAGATGGAGCATGCGGGGAAACATCTGCTGCGCTCGGTGCTGCAGCTGATGGAGAGCGGCGCGCTGGTCCTCACCACCAACTTCGACAACCTGCTGGAGATCTACGCCGCTCACCAGGGCACCAAGCTGGAGTCTTTGGACCTGACGGATGAGAAGAAGGTAAACAGATGCTGTTTAGGTGATTGATTGATTTTTTCCTGATCACAAGTCGGCTTTTTCTTTCAAATGAGTGCAAAGGTCTGAAAGCAAGCGCTAAAGCGAGTACCTTATGTTTGACTATGGTCAGATTGTAGGAGGGTTTTTTTTTCAATTCAGGGTGCATCGTAACAATTCTTTGGGTTATGAATCAACCTGAATATTCTCTTGTGCTCTGAGTATTTAGTTGAACTGACTTCCTCCACAGGATTTACATACCTTCTCTTTCAGTGAAGTTCCTGTTTGGTCTGTTTTGGAGAAAAATGACAAAACTCTGGCCTGAAAGAGCCTTTTGTCTCAGACAGGTGGAGGAAGGTTAAAGTTCCAGCGATTACTCAGCCGCTGTTGAATTTTATAGATTGAACAATATTTGCTTGGGTTAAGACTGGGGTGGAGAGCAAGTGTGTTTTTCCCAAGTAAACATAGATTTGTTTCTCAACTCATCCATTCGTGTCACTTATGTCCTGCTTGATTTTAAAAAGTAAGTTTGTTTATTTGTTAGATAAAAAACTAAATTCGAATCGATTGAGTTCTTTGAGAGGCCGGTCGCTGTGCCTCTCAGTCCTGGTATTTATGCCTCGTCTCCATCAGGGCTAATATCCTCTCACTGCTGTTCAGTGATTTTTACACGCTTCCCAGCCAGAACAGGATTGTGAGCAGTGGACTGTGATATATATGTGTGTGTGTGTGTGTGTCTGTGTGTCTGTGTGTCTGTGTGTCTGTGCGCATGTCTAGGTGTTGGAGTGGGCTCAAGAGAAACGGAGGTTAAGTGTGCTGCATATCCACGGTGTTTACACCAACCCCTGTGGGATCGTGCTGCACCCTGCTGGCTACCAGAATGTACTGAGGAACACTGAGGTCATGGTGAGTGCTGAAATCTTTGTCATGTTGGTTTGTTGACGTGAGTCGACGTGATATTTAAATGGTACAACCTTACGGATCACCTATAAAGGACCCTGTGATTCAGCCCCCTGCTACACTGCTGTATTACTGCTCTCCTCAGAGCAGGAGTGCAGCCTCAGATCCTCGGGCAGGGCTCTGCTCGCTGCTCCTGAGTTGTGGAAAACCAGCAGGTTTGTGCGGTCAAGGCTCCTCAGCTCTGGACCTCCCTGCCCAAGGACCTAAGGATATAGAATAAGAGAGATATTTTAAATCACTTCAAGAACATGTCTTTAACCCTTTAACTCTTTTTAATCCTAGAACACCATCTGATGACTTACATGTGTTGTCCATTTTATTATTATTTTATTGCCTCACTTTATTTGCCTCAGTCCTGAAATGTTTTCATCCTGTTAAAACATGTAAAACATTTTGTAACAATGTTTTGAAAAGTGCTGCAAAGGTTCAGTTTATTGCTATTGTTAATTTACTATATTGACTTACAATTTGCACAAATTAGGAAAGGCTGTCTGCACCAAATTGTATCTATTCCTGAACTGGGCAATTTGTAAAATGAAATATAAGGGCCATATTGAAGAAAAATAGGGGAATTATGTAGTAATATTACAAGAATAAAGTTGTAATATTATGAGAATAATGTAGGAATTCAATGAGAACAAAGTTTACAAGAAAAAAGGCAGCACAGATTCTCCAGATCCATGTGGTTCTTTCTTCAGAACAGTTTCTTGCACAATCTGTTATTTTTCCCGATACTATGATAATGTGGCGCTGATGAGCCCAAATTCACTCACACTACTCCGCTCCTCTGCCCAGTGGCTGCCCGTGTCCGTTTCACAACATTAATACTTGTGTACCGTGCTGCGAACGGATCAGGTCCAGTCAACATCAAGGACATGGTCAAACCTTTCACCCCAGCCTTTTCACTATGCTCTGTTCGGCCAATCGGCTTGCTGCTCCCTCACCGCTAGCTAAACACTCAAAGGAATCACGACTGTTTGCTGTCCTGGCTCCTAAATGGTTGAATGAGCTCCCCATTGACATCAGGACAGCAGAAAGTCGTCACATCTTTCGCCACAAACTAAAAACACACCTCTTCAGACTATACCTTGAATAAAAGTTTAAACTAACAATTTAGTAGCACTTAAATGGCACTTACTTACAGCACGTTGTAGTTTGGTTTTCTTGAAGAAATAGTATTTCTTAATTCTTGTCTTTGGGTTTGTAACTTCATGGTTGAATGCACTTATTGTAGGTTGCTTTGGATAAAAGCGTCAGCTAAACGTAATGTAATGTTATTTGTGAAACCTACAGGCAAAGGAAAACTTAACAAGATCCTCATTCTCGTTCCACATTCCTCAATTTAACACAGGCAACAGCCTGATCATCTGATTATCCTCCTAGAATTACGACTGTATTTTCAGAATATTGGATTTAAGCTGTAAACGTTACAATTTTATACTTGTAATATCATGACTTTATACTTTAATTTTAGTTTTTTCTTTCCTAGTGACTCATACTTTTGAAAAAGTAGCATGTCTAAAGAGAACACATGTATTACCCCTTGTTTCAACAGCGTGAGATCCAGAAACTATACGAGACCAAGTCCTTTGTGTTTCTTGGCTGTGGGCGCACAGTGGACGACACCACCTTCCAGGCTCTGTTTCTGGAGGCAGTCAAGCACAAGTCGGACCTGGAGCACTTCATGCTGGTGCGGCGCGAAGACGTGGGCGAGTTCAAGAAGCTGCGCGACAACATGCTGGACAAGGGAATCAAAGTCATCTCCTATGGAGACGAGTATGCCGACCTGCCCGAGTACTTCGAGAGGCTGGCAAATGAGATCTGCAACCGGGACGTGTCCACCAATGGCTGGGGTGAGGAGGATGAAAGCTGGGAACTCTTCACTTTGTGTGACTGAGTTCAAGCTGCCTTGTCTTTTAGAGATCAGTCAATATGTTTGGAAGGAAACTTATTAGCAAACAGATTACGTTTTCTATTGTAAATTTACACATTTGGTAAGTCTCAAAAGTCACAATCGGTTCACAGACGACATATTTGTTTCCGATATAACCACAGCATAACTAAAGTGTTTGGTTTTGTTTGGACTCTTGCAGTTAGCGAAAGTGTGGTCTGGTTTAGCACTGATAATATTGAGGGACGGCAGACACAGTGTGTCCAAATGAGGTTGAAGAATCTTACTTTTTCTTAATTTGCTATGCTCATCAGGTACTCTTTTAAAAATGTTACTAATTAATAAGTGTCATACAGAGAGGGAGTTAAGCAGGACTTAAAACTAAAGAGAAAATTCACTCATCTAGTCATCCCTATGCAAATTGGGGGATGAAATGTTTGAATCCACAAACACTTTTGGAGTTTAGTCCAAACATCATTAACCCCACGTTTCAAATCTAACCACAAGTGGCTAAGCTAGCGTACATTAGCAGTCCCTGAAAGCACCTCATCGGAAGCAAACATTTCCAGTGTGTCCCGACTTGGTTGGAGTTGAATATGAACGTCGGGGCTTGCCGTCACTTCGATGACACCACAGGAGCAGTGTGGAGGCATGTTATGGTTTTTCTGTTTTATTATGTCTGGAGAAGGACTCACCACTGACTTCACTTGTGCTTTAGGGACAAAGCTTTGAAGAGAGCGATGATGGGAGGGGGTGGGGTGTATCACTTCCAACCTGACTTTTAAGTGACCTGCTGAGAGGAATTAAGTTGAGCCTGAATTTTTCTTTCTTATCGCCCTCTACAGGATCCCCCTCCCAAAATGGGGAAGAGCAGCAGAATGGTTTCAACACACAGAAAAGCCTCCTTCAAGGTTAGGACTCAATGCTTCTCTTTGACTTCAGGCAGTGGCCGCTTGCAGGAGACGTGCTCCACAATAATAAAGCCCTGTCTGACACTTGTTTTCTTACTGCATGCTGGATAGACAACCCAGCGAAGGCTTTTCTTGATTTTCAGTATGAAAAGACCTGCTGGTACTTTAAAATACAGAGATACAGCTGACCACAGTATTGCATGCATGGCAGACAGTGACATGTTGCTGCTCCTTGTTATTCAGCTGCTCACCCGAGTCCATTCCTTCTCTTTTTACCCCAGACTTTCATTCCTGACAGGCTCACGGTCGGGATCGCTATCAGTCATTTTCCTCCACAGCTCTGTCGTGAGAGATCGATGTATTTCGAGTAGTGCTCGATTCTGATTTCACTCGGTGGATTTAGGAATCCCTGGAACACTGTGGGCCATAAGAGACCTAAAAACTGTTGTCACTATTTTTGCAGAATGTCCAGGGTTTCCCTTTTTTATTAGTTTTTATTTTTAAAAGGGAAAGGCGAAATTTAAGGTCACAGCCCCTACTATACTACGCCTAAATATTACTGAACCCCTCAACATTTGGATGAACTCCAGTTTTTATGTTGGCAGATGATGCAATGCTAAGCTGCTTCCATTTGGACAAACATTAAACAATAAAACAAATTGCCTCCTCTTGACCTTGGCTGGCCAGATATGAGCGGCTTCAGGTGCAAGCTGTAACGCACATCACATGCTCTTAACTGAAAAAGAAAAAAAAGTCTTGATATGTAAGATATGATTGTATCTGTCATGCTCAACCCTGAAACCAGGAACACTTGATTTGCACATTACTGGATGGGGGAATGGGAATGATGGAAATAATTCTCCGTCATGGATAGTTACAACAATGTAATGGGTCTGTCCTCAGATGTAAATTCAGGAGAGTATCTTTTCTTAGCAGAGAATCTCTGCCAGTTGCAATCACTTTGCCACTCCTGTGCTGAAAATAAAAAAAATGTTCTTTGTAAGCCTTTTTTTGTATTTTTAATACTTGCATGTGTTTTCTGACAGTATTTATAAGTACTATTTTCAAAATAAAGCTTTTGGTATCCCATTTGTCCGTCGTGTTTCATGGTGAAATACACTTATTGTAAGTTGCTTTGGATTAAAGCGTCAGCTAAATGTAATGTAATGTGATACTGAGGTGCTACAGAGCATGTGCCTCTGCAACATATGACAGAACAAGTTCCACTTTACAGGCCGTCGTAGCATATAGAAGCTTTATTTAGAAATGTTTACATTCTCATAAATTAGCTCAAATCTTCTGTATAACTCCTGATTCTCTCATATTGCTCTACCGTATATTAAAGGGGGGAGTAGAGATATTTGAAACGTACATTTCTTCATATGAATCATGAGTGAAAACATAAATATAAAGGCCAAGGAGTCTAAGATCTGACTGGTAAGAAATAAAAAGTTTGTCTGCTTTTAATGAAACTGAGGGAGTCTTTTTCCTCTTTCATAAAACCAGGGGATCAAGTTGTCCATTTTGTGATGAAAATGTTTTCTCAGTGCGATATTTAGGTGGGGAGCTCTGGGAGATAATCCATCTGAAACTAGTACCACAGTTGTTGGTGTGTTTAGCTGTAATTAAACTAATGAGGTTCAGTCTTCCAACTGGTCTTTACCTTTTTTTTTTAACAAGAGAATTACAACATCCACGGACTTGATACTTGATGGATTCTATGGCTACATCCACACTACTACGTTTTAAAATGCCATTATAAAACCAAAGCAATCTCCATCCACACCGGCCTTTGGGCTATCAGTTTTAGTCCCTGTCCAAACTAATACACCAAAACGCATATCACCCAACGCTTATGTGCACTGGGCATACGTTATCCAGTGTGCACAGGAAGCAGATAGTTTACTCTGCAGTCAGTTGTTAGTTGCAGAAAGAGGTTACACACATGATGCAAAAAGTAAGAGCAGGGATTTCTTTTGTTAATAGACAGACAATCAGGTGGAACTGTTACTGGAGTATTAAGCAGCCATGGAAGCAGACAAACACAAGACTGGGAGTCATTGCAAAACAAATACAGCGGAGCGGTATTGAGATTACTCGCCAACAATTTAGCAAAGGCTAAAAGACTCAATCTGCAGGCTGTTAAGTGTCTACTTCATTGTTTCCAAACTTCTTTAGCCCCAGAGTTTTCCAAAATAAAACGGGGACAACAGCGTCTCCAAACTTCTGTATTTTTAAGATCTCTGAATTCAACAGCAGCAGTGCCGTGGTTAAAAAACGCAGCAGTGTGAATGTAGCAAGATTCATACACCTTCACTGGATGAGGAGTGGTTTCCCACCTGAACTGTCTTGGTACTCTTGATGGAAAAACCACCTATGTAGTGACAGTGTTAACTGATAGGACAGGAGACAGATAGGCACTATGGTCACTAAGCTTTCCTCAGACACCGGCAGCTGCTGAAATGTCACATCCAGCCAGCCTTCATGACCTGACCTCATTTACACAAAAAGGGGGAAAAGTGACTGACAAAATGCCAGGTGTGGACTTTGTTGTCAAAGTCTTTTACTGAGTGAACCAGTAAACTAATGACATTTACAGCCTAGATCCATGTAGCAAAAATGTCATTTGGATGCGACTTCATTGATGGAGGTACTTTTCAGTTTGGCCCAATTATTTAACGGTAGGTTCCCGGGGCTTTGATTTGCAAAATGACCAGCTTGGTCAAAGTGCTCACTCGTCCTTTACTGGGAGGATAGAAGTTCTGGTCGTGACACGAGTTCTTCATTGGATGCAAAGTAGAGCAGGGGGGACAGAAGGATGAGAGACAAGGGCTTGCAGGGCTGGAACGTCTCAGGGCAGTGTGACCACATTGTTTGAGACGTTGAACTTACAGCGGCACATGCGGCCGCTCAAGCCTTCATCAGGGCACTGACCACAGCGCGGGCATTGAGGCTGCGCAGGTCGCTGTAGGTCTGCCCCGTGCCCACGAACACAATGGGCTGGCCCGTGATGTAGGTCATGGAGATGGCAGCACCAACCTGTAAAAGATGCAGTGGTGTCAGCTTTCTGCTAATCGGTCATAACTCAGGAAACGGCCTCAAACACTGGAAAACGTGATTGTACCTTGTCGTCGATGGTGTCAAACTTGGTCAGAACAATTCCATCAATGAGCCGAGGCCTGTCAGACATGGAGTGGTCGGCCAGAGCCTGGTTGAACTTCACCTGAGGACACAAGTAAGAGAGGGGACTCAGTAGGGGCTTAATTTGTACAGTGCTGACTTTCACATCTCCCTATTTAGGGGAGCAGGAGTAAAACACCATCTGTACAAGAAAGAGTGCAGAGGTAACTGGAGCAACACTGACCCCTGCTGGAGAGTTTCCTTCACAGAAAACCTTTTTAAATCATACAGCATTTTCTTATTTAATACTGTTAACCCATTAAGATGTCAAATAAAATGCATTCTAAAAACGAAGCACCATTTAAAAACCACCACCTTAAACATGAGTGTTTTCTGAAGAGTTGACAGAAAAGCCAGCGTTTACAAAAACTTTGATTTCTCAGCCTTTGAATCAGAGACAAGCAGCAAATTTCTTTTTGAAAGCTCAAACATTCGGCTTTCATCGTAAATCCGCCTCATCCCTGAACTTTGTGGTCAGTGGTTCAGCAGGAACATCGTCTGGGTCTAACTCTTAATTGTCATTTTCATTGTTATTTGAAAACCTGCTGTCAAATCAAAATCAATCAAATATACTTTATTGTCCCATGGAGGACATTTGTCTTGGGCCAAAGTGCTCCAGCAGCTGCAGAACAGGACAGTATACAACAAACAATGACAGACTGTACACAAGGACATATAATGAAGACCCTGAATAGTAATGCAGTACAAAAGTTAGTTAAACAGTGCATCTGCCCTAAAAACACTTATAATGATAAAACACTAAAAGGATATAACAAGGTGAACAAGATGAATCCAAGAACTGGGATAAAAACTTCAAACCAAAGTGTCAATGTGCCAGACACAGTGCAAAGGTTTTTGAGATACCTGACCGAATGAACACGTCTCCTTATTGAGTCTTGTGATAGACGGGATGAATGAGAGCTTGAGCCGGTTGGTTTTACACTTCTAGGCTCTGTAACGTCTGCCTGATGGTGAACCGTACGTGTGACGGGTCATTGAGGATCCTGTGTGACAGGTCTGACCTCAGAACCTCCGGAGATGGTCTGAAGGGAAGGATAATCCATTTTACCCGTCACCTTCATAGCCGTTTTTTACCATGCTCTCAATTTTTTTATTTTAGCTGCACTGTGAGAGTGCTGAACCATGCGCATATCTAATTATGCTTTCAAGTGGCGTTAAATATCCACATGACGTTGGTGCTCTCACCGAACAGTCGAGTCTGTGTAGGAAGTGCAGCCTTTGAGCTCGCTTCCCACACAGAAAGTCTACATGGGCATTCCGTTTCAGATTACAGTCCAGCTGTGAGCCCAGATAATTCAAAGTGCTCAATAACTTTGTCACAGATTATCCCCTCTCTGTGGTCGAATATCATCTCCTTCCTTTTATTGATGTTACAAATTAGATTGGGACTATCACCCCAGTCTTTAAAAGGTGTCAATCTCATAAGTATCACCAGGGAATTTGATCATGTAATTATTTGGCCAGCAGCTCCTGCAAACGTTGGTGTGCAGCGTGGAGAGGAGAGGAGAGCACACGCAGCCTTGTGGTTCACCTGTGCTACAGTATTTGACCTTGGAAAGTGAGCTATTTACCTTCAGCTGATGGGACCTGTTGTTTAGTAAAGATTCAAACCATTCTGTGATACAAGGGTTTACATGCATGTTGATTTACAGCTGGACCAGTAGGTAAGGTTGGATAGTGTTAAAAGATGAAGTGAAGTCTACAAATAGGACCCGGGTGTAAGTCTTGGGGTTCTCTAGATGCGTCACACTTGGGACCGCATTCTCTGTACTCCGCCCATGTCTGTAGGCAAATTGGAGGGGGGGGTGTCTAAACTTCCACCTGAGGATGGCAGGCAGGCCCTCAGGACCTGTAGATTTCTGGTAACAGACTCTGCTAAAGACACACTGTACTTGCTGTGGTTCAATTATCAGACATTGGGAAGCATTACAGGCGGTTATAGTGTCTAAGGCCTCAGTCCCTTTCTGAGGGAGGTCCTGAGCTTTAAACCTGAGGGAGAAGTTGTTGAGTTCATCAGCTCTGCCTTGATCGTCGATAGTTGAGAGCTGTATCCTATTCGTCAGACCTTTGTATGAAATGCTACTTTAAAATCTTTTTTGCAACACATTTCCTAGAAAACTTGTATTCACGTTACTGAGTCAGAAGATTTCTCCTCAGCGTTACTTTCCTGTTAGTACGTGATGTATCCCAACATAAAGAAAAAGACTGAGTTTGTCAGTGATCGTCCTACCAGCTGGTCGACCGCCTCGTTGCCCACCAGCGCCTCCCCAACAAACAGCACCAGGTCAGGCATGTTGATTGCGATGAGTTTGGCCAGGGCTTGCATTAGGGGGGCGTTGTCCTGCATACGCCCAGCAGTGTCCACCAGCACCACGTCAAAGCCCTGGTTGCGAGCTGGAGTGGAAGAATGACAAAACAGAGAAAACTCATCACTTATCACAGCAGCGTTATGGGTTAAATGAACCAGTTCCAAATCTCTGGATCTCTGAGGTATACACGTGGCATCAACAAGAAAACATTCTTCTTCAAATAATTAGTCGGCTAGAGAGAAAATGTCTTACCAAAGGCAATGGCCTCCATGGCAATTCCAGCCGCATCCTTCCCGTAGCCCTTCTCATAGAGCTGCACTACGGGCCTTCCTCCATGCTTCTCCTGGGGATGCAGGGAGTTCAGGCGCCTCTCGTGAGTGCGGAGCTGCTCCACTGCCCCGGCACGAAAAGTGTCACAGGCTGCGATCAGCACGGTGAAGCCATTCTCTATCAGCCAGTAGGAGATCTGGACCGAGACAGACACATCTAGTTCATAACAACTGACATTTTAAAAGTTACACTCCAAGGTAAGATATCAACAAGTAGTACTGAGCAGATACTGAGTATAGTTCATTATTTTTTTATATTCAAAAATAAATAAAAGCTGTATTTGTTCATGCCGGCACAGTGGGACACCTGGATAGAACAGAGTCGTCTATTCAATATATGAAACATATATAATATTTAGTGGTAATAAAGGATTTGTTTTGGTAACAAAAACATCAAATCATAAGATATTTTATTATTCATAACTTATGTAATATTGTAAAATGTTCTTAATGCTAAAATAATAATTTCCTCCACCAGGTTCTTTGTTGCCCAACCCTTACACTAACTCAATTATTTGACAACTGAACCATCAGCAAGGTAACAATATAACAACAGTTCAGGGTATATCTCACATGCAGGCAGGGTAAGAGGCAGAATGAAAAATTGTTTTTTAATTTTGTACCTCAGTGTTTTTAATTTTTGAAATAGTTTCTTCGACTTCAGGAGGAGAAATAAGTCCCTGAACTTGAAGAAAATTTAAATAATTTGAAATGCATAGTAATAATTAGCTGTATCAACTGATTGAACATTTTATTGTGTTCATGTTGCCCAGTCGTGTTTAATGGTGAAACAAGTTTAGAATATGCATTTCACTTCACTCTAAAACATTGCCCTCAGTGCGGACATTTTAACACAGGAAGCCCGAGAGTGAATTCTATCTCAGAGTTATAACTGACCACAATCTCATAAAACAAGGCCAAACACATTGAGTATGGCCCGAAACTAGGAGTGCCTTCCTGTGTGGAGGAACAGTTCCAAACCACAGGAACTATGCTGGAACTCGCAGGAAAGTGGTAGGATTTTTTGTCCCTCCCCACTCAACACCTCACCTTGGCCAGGTTGGTGGACTTTCCGACCCCATTGACACCACAAAATGTGATGACAAAGGGCCTTCGCTGGCTCTGCGCATCTATGACATCTCTCAGAATATCCACCCTTCGCTTGGGCTGCAGGATCTGCACCAGCGAGTCCTGTAGGGCCTGCTTCACTGTAGAGGCCACAGCTACAAACACACACAAACACACAGGTTTCATGAACATGACGCTAACTTCAATGGTGTCCAGTCTTCAGATCTGAATCAAGAAGCACACCTTTGTGATGTGGTGCAACAGGACATTGGCAGCACGAATGTGCGGCTGAAAGATCTGCAGATCTAAAAAGAAGTTTTCAAAATATTTTGGAATCAATGTCACAGAGAACTGAGGCTGATGGAGGCCAAACGCAATATATGTATATATGTATATGTTTATGTATACAATATTCATAATAAAGTGCTTGCTGAGTGTGAGTTGTAAAAGCTGTATCTGGTCTTTGAAATATATACAATATACGTATGTTGGATGTTTCAGAGTTATTATATCCAAAGGCTGAAAATTCCACATTGTGAATCACATCCTGTGTATAAGATACCAAGGGGGGGGATCATATTCTTACTCATAACTTACTGTAGTAATCATACAAAACCACTTTGGGGAAAATTCATTATGATAATGACATTACTGTTCTTAGTGTGAAAACTGAGCTATCACAGGCGGACAAGTGAAGTCAGAGAAGATCGCTGCATTGCAAGGAATCTCGGCATCGGAAGAAAAAATAAATAAAAAAGGGGGGGGTGAAGATCTTTGTTCTTTAATTAAATTAGTGAAGTGTCTGTTGCTTGTTTGTCCTGTGTTAATGCTCTGGAGCCAATTCAGGATTATTCCTGGTTATAAGCGAGTCCTTCTCAAACAGTTGTATAATATACTTTACATTTTTATTGTTAGTGTGATGTAGTTGTGTGCAGTCTTTGATGCAGAGTGAAGTTAGAAAACTGTTCATCCTACCTGGTTTATCTGCAGTGAAGATTTTATAGTCAATGTTTTTAGCAAAGTGAAACGGTATTTTCTTTATTACTGTTTACATGTGTGGTATATTTACTGATCATTACATGTCTCTTATTTCAGAGGTCTGTTAAGCAGCCAACACAATCTTCAGATCAGAGTTCACAACTTTTCTATCAATATAAAGCATTGCCGCAAAAAAAACAAATGTTGTGGTTTAACTTTGGTGAAATAAAAAATATAAAATTATAAGAGTTATCAGGCGGCTATTTTTGCTTGCCGACTATTTACCATCAACTTCTGTGATTTATCTGAGGACGCAGAAGAAGAAGACTGGTTCAACTCGGTCCACGGACTAACTGTCCCCCTGCCCCCACTGACGGCAAGCCACTCTTCACTATTTATTCAAAATGCGTAATATCCGAATCACGCCACATTTGACACGACAAGCCGACTATATGAACGGTTCTCAAGATATGCGAGTCACATACAGACAGACATTTGCAGGATTGGTAGATAGAGAGAAGATAAATGGTAAAAGTTACTTACTGGTGAATGTGCCCATGACTTTCCCCTCCAGTTTTTTGGCTATGGAGTCACAGAGCTTGGAGGCAATTTCGGCTGCTACATTCTTTGCTACAGGATGATAAAGGAGAAGAATGAATTGCAGAGAATTCCCTCTCACATCTAGCAGACAAGACAGTGGGAGAGGGAGATGTGATATCATACTGATGAGGTGATCCTTCATCTTCTCCAGCACTGGCTCCATGTCATCACTGCTCAGGCTCTTGGAGCCCACCAGGCCCTTCAGCATCCCGAACATGCCCCCAAAGCTGCCACCCTTTTTGGAGCTGAGGAGAACATGCAAAGTTTGGTACTTGGTCAGAGTACAACTGATATTGGAGTAACATTTAAGTTATAAAGTTAAAATATGCTGAACACTTTCTTACCTTGGCTTGCTTGTTCCACTGACAACCACTCTCTCATCCTCTTCCTCAATCTCCCCATCGTCACTGGACTCGTAGTCCACAGGCGGCAGCTCTCCCTCCATGGAGCTCACCTGCATGTCCTGAAACACACCCAGCACATTGAGAACTTCAATTGAGTTGTTATTGATGTGACTATCACTGATGACTCTTTAGCTAGAAACCTCCTAGGGAGCGGAGAGGAGGTGGTGTACATACTGGGTCCATTTTGGTTTCCAGGCTCTGGTCGACACCGTTAGTGGAGCCGTCTCCTTTACTTTTGCTGAAATCGAGCTCCTTGGTGCTAATGCCACCATTGTCCCAAACACGCATTTGTTTCTCTCTTGGTTTCTGGGGCTTTGGAGACTTACTACTACTACTACAAGAGAGAATGATAGAATTAAGCTTTTTTGAAATAAGCAATCAGACATTTACACCAGGAGACTTACAAACCTCAGAGCAATTCTAAAAACACATGTGATCATTTAAATATATATTTCTAGTAATTCTGTTGAAAAACACATAACTACTAAAACTATGGTTCTAACTCTAATAGGGACAAACGACACAATCACATCATAATATGCATTCATTGTAAAATCATTCAGTTTCTGCCCTTAACGCTTTTTAACATCAGGCAATTTCTGCTGAGGATCTACTTGGGGATCTAAACGTTGCAGATGGCTGAAATGTAATTTAACAGTGATGCTTGACAGTGGGACTATGCTGCTGCTGGCGAGATGCACTTTCTTTAAACATATATTACTCTCTTTTCTCTTACACGGGTTTTTCAGTAGTTCCCCCAGTGCGTTTGCGAAAGAATTCCTCTCTCTTCTTCTGCATGTCCTCCTCAGGAGTCAAGCCCTGGTTACCATTCTCAACCGTCTTCTGCCCAGAGGATGTGACCTTGCCCTTGTCACCTTTGGCAGGCTCAGCTGCAGGAGCTGCTGAGGTTGAGAACATCACATCAAGTCAGGATTGAGACTGAAATTAAGTTACATTTTCGAAGAACCACCTCAAAGTGCACATACCCTCCTTTTTGGTATTTTTATTCTTCTTGCCACCCTGTTCCTTGCTTTTGTCCCCACCCTTTGTCTCAATCATGGACTTCACAGTTTTTTGGGATTTCTCGGACTCCTTGAAGGACCGCATGGGGGCGTTGCTCCGAGCTTTGCTGCTCTCTTCCGCCTCTCTGGTGGTAGACATTTGATATGAGCCAGCATGAACAGGACATAAAGGTTTGGTCAGTGAAGAAAGGTTTAAATATGGTCAACGTCCAAATTATCTTAATGTACTTAAAGGGATAGTTCAACAAAATTTGAAATTCTCCTCATTATCTACTCACCAGAAGGCCGATAGGGGGGGTGGGTGAAGTGTTTGAGTCCATAAAACACTTCTGGAGTCTCAGCAGTAAACCATGTTGCACCAGAATCCAATACAACTGAAGTCAATGGTGTCCTCTTCTTCAGACGTAATAAAACAACAGAAAAACCACAATATGCCTCCATACTGCTTGTGTGGTGTCATCCAACTGGCCAAAGCCTTGGAAGAGGACACACCATTGACTTCAATTGCATGGCATTGCTGTTTACCCCTGAGACTCCAGAAGTGTTTTGTGGACTCAAAGACTTCCCCCTCCCCTCCATCGGCACAGTGTAGAGAGTAGATGATGAGACAGTTTCAGTTTACTGAGCTAGTGATGACTGGTTCAATCAAAAGTAAGGCATACAGTGTGATCCTGTCTGTTTTTACCTTAGAAGCATGGTGAAGTCGTCTTGGAACTCAAAGGTATTGTTAAGGAGCTTCAGCGCACTCTTCTGCTCCAGCTCATTCTTATAACGATCTCTAAAGTGAAGCTGAACATCATCTATGAACTTGTCCACATATGTCAGCGTCAGGATCTTTTGAAAACCCACCTAGAGTAATGATCATTTACAAAAACAAATAATTATCAAAAACAACATAAGCAATGAACAGTTTCAACCATTTTAAAATAGGGTTATTCCATGTCAAAATCATCAGACCTTTGGGCTTTGCTGTCTTCATTCTTCAATGTAAATGTTGCACATTTAATATGGCGTGGTGCTACATTATTATTTTGATTGAATATATTATTTGACAGTTTAACGTGGTGAAATCACTTCAGCTGATACTTATTCAGTGTTTTAACAGTACTGCGTTGATGCTGACACTCATTCATACACATATATATCTGTGCAATTCATCGTCTAATATGCAAACTGGGAATATTCTTTAGGTTCTGTTTACACCACAGCATTTATATTCTATTTGTATTTTGACATTTCCTTGTGTATTTCAAGATGACTTATCTATTTATTTCTTTAATGTTGCCTAGGTTTGGACTTCCTCTTTGCAGGTGCCACATAGCCGCTGTTCCTGTTGTGGGACTAAGATTATGTTGTGTGTATTGTGTCGTGATAAAACATGTTCACATCGTTTCATCTCTATTTGAGACACATACCATTTCTTGTTGTATATGTTTGTCTTGTGCCTAAACTGTGATGATCTGACAGGGAATGAGACGTCATTGAGTTTGTAGGTGAGAGACTTACCACGAATATGAGCTCGAACTCATTGTCGAGTTTGTATTTAAGACTCAGGGCCTCGTGAGAGTAGGAATTATTCCCACTTCGCTCCTGTAACAACACACACGTTGGTGACATGTCAGATGGACACACACAACACACACAAGACACACAACACATACAAGACAGGATTTAGTTTCTACATCAACACATTGTGACTTCAGGTTGCTTCACTCTCTAGAAGTTTCTACTGTAGTCCACTGTCGTTGCGCAGTTAGCTTCCAGCTACTACCTGTTAGCTACCAGCTGCTACCTGTTAGCTGTAGCTGCTAACTGAGAGTTAGCCCAACAGCAGGCAGCGGTGGTCGTGTCTCACCTGGAGGATGACGGAGCGGATCAACGCGTTGACGGGCCCCGCGAAGGACTCACTGACCCCGGCTCCCTGGAAGCACCACAGCACTATCCCCCCTTTGCTGAAGATGGTGAAGAAGTCCAGCATCTTGCCCCCACGTATCTGGATTAAAAGCACACAGAGGGGTTGTGAGGGGGGGACAGAGTGAACCGGAAGCACCGAGGATCGTGTCCGGTCCGGGGAATGTGTGCAACACCGGTGACACCTGCTCACACGGTTCACACTTACCAGGTAATTCTTAAAAGATGATAAAATCCACCACCAGTGCGAAACTGCTTCAGACCATAGGCTTTAGACACGTCAGACGCCGAGCCAGGAAGTGACGTACACTTCCGGGGATAGTTTTTCTCAGCTTCGCGCTTGCGCAGTTTGATTCTATAACTTTATTTTATTATTTTGTAAGTCTTTCCTGATTCTAAAGCTTTAATTGTTTTGTCGTTCGTTTATTTTGTTATGAAATATTTAAAAGCTTTTTTATGATTATTTTTGTCAGTCTTTTATTTAGTTATTAAAGATTCCCGAAGCTTTTCTCAAATTAAATTATTGTCTGTCTTTTATTTTGTTATAACAGATCCTCAAGCTTTTTATATTTTCGGTCCTTTTATTTTTTCATATTGTACTATGAGAATAAAGTGAGAATATTGAGATTAAAATACATTTTTAGTTACAGAGAATAAAGCCAAAATGTCAAGAATAAAGTTGAAAACGTCAAGAACAAAGGATTACTTACTTACTCAGAGGAATTTTGTTGTTAAGGCAGCCATTAGTAATTTGTTATAGCCTATTATCAAAAGTTCATTCATGATATTCAAATCATAATTAAGTCATTCTCATTTTTTTCCCCTTAATTCTGGCCCCATACTCTTATACTTTCAGCTGAATTAAAATGAGATAAGATTTAAAAGTACATAACATACAATCATATAGAAGAGTGTTCCATATCTAATGCATAGATCAAACTTACTAAAAAAAAATTCTGGTGTATAATCCACAGTTTTCTGTGCAGGAACAAGATCAGAAAAGTCCTTAAGGAAATTAATTGCCTCTGTTGTTTTTTAAAGGGCTTACTGGCATCAGGTGGGAAGATTCAAATGCATTGTTGTGACATGACACGATGAATAAATGTAGATCCAATTATAACAGTTCTCCAGCTGGCTCCTCTTCACTTCGGTTAACTTCAGTCATAATACCATCCAGATAAGAAAGCAGCAGTGTTCAAGGCTGTGAATGTCCTTTTTATTGAGAAACACCAGTACTAGGTATTAAGGTTAATTTATTTGTCCATATGTTTCCTTTTGACAAAGGGTTAACTGCCTGCTCCATAAACTGTGACAAATGCGTCACTTTGCATGTGAATTCATGCAGAGTTCCTTCCTTATTTTTTTCTGGTGATGTCACTAACGCTCGATAGACTTTTCACTTCGTCTTTGATACTTTCAGTTAGGGAAGACTGTTGCACAGTTCTTAGTTCAGCTACCACGTTTTATGATTTATTTGATATTTTTAGCCAGAAGGATTTTGGAGAGAAGACAGAGGCATGACGATGTTAACAACATGCATGGTAAGTTGTGGTTTCAGACATTTGCACTCATGTGATTTTAACCATCGGGTTCTTTTGTTCAAATGTATTGGGTCATTATCTTTTAACCAGCCTGTCTTCCTTTGTTAACTTGTCATTAAGCATGATAGTGGGGTTGGTTTTTCAATTTAATTTCCAGCAAAAACAAAGAATAATTTGTTTTCACCTCAGTTGTACTGTAGCCACTTTAGCTACTAGCTCATTAGTATTATCTGGTGCTGCTGTTTAACAGATAACGCAGAGCTGATTGTGTTTTGTGTTTAGAGAAGTGTAATTAAGTTAGTAATATGCAGTTAGTCTTTCTCGTTTCAGGTTGGTTCCGAAAACTCTTGAAATCAAGAATATCGTCGGCATCCCAAAATGAAGAAAAAGCTAGCAAGACATTAACATCATTTTCATATACATCAACATCATTGTCATCATCATCATCTGAACCCCAAAATCCGCCGTCTGCTCTGAGCTCACACCTGAGATGGAGACGAAAATATGACTTGCTCGTGTGCCACAGTCTCGCCGACAGTGACATTGAGGAGGCCAAGGACCTGGTCTCTTTCCTGGAGGCTTCGCCACGCAGCCTCAGGTGTTTCCTCTGGCAAAGGGACACCTGTCCAGGGAGTCCAATTTTCACAGAATTCTGCCAGGCTATGCAGGAGAGCCACTTGCAGGCTCTGCTCATCACTCCTGATTTCCTGCAGGAAGAGTGGTGCATGTACATGATGCACCAGGCTCTGGCGGAGGGGCCCATGTCCAAGCGACTGATTCCTCTGATACAGAACCTATCCCACGATAAGTACCCTCAGGAAATCAAGTTCTTCTTCTACATTAACCTGAGCAGGAACATTGACCAAGGATATAGTCTCATCAACAGCACGGTGCTCAACTGTGAGTAATGGTCGAGCTCCGTGCACAAGCTTTCATTCATGATCATATTTTCTTTCTTTTTCTGTCAAGCCCCAAAAGTCACCTGATGAAACCAGAGTCACAAGATCTGGATTTTTATTTGGAACTGCATCAAATTGCACTCACTCACAAATATCAGCTCCCTTAATATGCCTGATTTCTTAAAAATCGTTTTTGCAAAATACTGTTAGCAAACAAACAAATGCAAATGAAAGCATATAAGAATTGTGGTTTATTAAATCTGCAAGAGAAGCAGGCCGATCTAGAGGAGAATCCATGTTTAATACCATCCTCTCATTTTTCCTCTCCAGACCTAGAAGACCAGGTTAAAAATGAGAGGACACAGGACTCCAATGTGGACAGCTCTCACAACGGACTGAGCTGGGAGGGCAGCTCACAAGGAGACGAGCTGATCTCAAACAACGAGCCTACTGAGACTTCACTCTGAAAGTGACGCAGAAAAGAATTGACAGATTTAATGATGTTGGCTGAAATAATCCTCAACAGTAATTTAAGCACACGATGAAGGACAAGAGGCTCAGAGTGATAGAAAACACTGCTGCTGTTGGCTTTAGTTGTGTCTTAATCACATCGTGTTAAGGAAAGTATTGAGTGTCTATAGTGTTTTTTTCTTTGTGTTATATGTAAAGATGTATAATATGTAACAATTCTTCATTAAAATATCTAAAAGTGACTGGACCTGTGTTACATGTTTTCTTTGATGTAATGATACAAAATGTTTCCAACAATCGTTAAACCCAGAAAAATCCCCAACTTATCAGGACGTTTCATTTTGGTCTCCTTTATATTGCGTAATATCTGCTTTACCTGCATTCACATCTCTGCCATAACCTTAAACCACGTATGACAAAGGAAGGTACCTTAATTCCTTAATTGGTTCCTCTTAATGCATCATGATTATTTATCATTGTTTTCTGTGTAACGTAAATCAAACTTTTAAACATTACCTGTTCCTAAATAACCTTTCTTTCCAAAACTCTCGAGTGAGCTATCTTTAATCAATTCTCCTCCTATCTTCACCATAATAACCTCCGTGGCCCTCATCTGTCTGGTTTCAAGGCAGGCCACAGTGCCACTCAACTGAGACTGCCCTCCTTTCTGTCTCTGCGCAGCTTCACACTGCTAGAGCAGCCTCTCTCTCCTCTGTCCTCATCCTTCTAGACCTCCTTGCTGCATTTGACACAGTGAACCACCAGATCCTTATTTCCTCCCTTCTGGCCCTGGGTGTCTCAGGCTCTGCTCTCTCCCTGCTCTCATCCTACCTCAACGACCGTACTTACCGGGTATCTTCGGGAGGAACTGTGTCTGAACCTTGTCCTCTCACTACTGCTCCGTCCTGAGTCCCATCCTCTTCTCTCTTGTCTCAGCTCTGTCATTCACTCACATGGCTTTTTGCTGATGACACACAACTTATCCTCTCTTTTCCCCAATCTGAAAGCAGCACGAATCTCTGCCTGTCTGTCTGATATCTCTAAGTGGATGTCTGCACACCACCTGGAAATTAACCTTGACCAGACTGAACTACTTCTCCTTCCAGGGAAAGGCTCTCCCACCCACGACCTGATTATTACAAATTAAAAAAATAACAAATTTGTGTGTTACAAAATGAATTATATTTTTCAAATTGGATCAACAGTTTTCTGGGTTGCTACTTCTGAAATTAGCTTTTTTTTCTCTCTCTTTTATAGCATAATCAACACTGGATGTGTGGCAAGGATGTTCTAACAGGAATTGTTTTATTTATGGCAGCACTAGCTGGTTTCCCATATCAGCTCTAGAGAAGTAGTTTGCAATTGCAAACGGGAATTGTTGAGAAATGGGAAGTAGAACGCTGTACATGCATGTGATTCTCCTTTTAAAGGTGATATTTGAAAGTGTTACAGATCAAGTTAACCACTAGGTGGTGTATTTACCAGTAAAATTGAATTGAGAGTGTTTACAGTAAGATGCCAGGACCTAAATCCGCACACATTCACATTATGGGAAATTGTCTTTCTGATGGGGACAAAAAAACAGAAAGTAGCTCATCAACCGATAAATACATTATTTTCAAGGTTAGGTTTAGGTTAAGAGAAAGGTTTGGGTGAGTAATAATTACGGTTAAGGTTAGAGAAGTCTCCAAAAAATATATGTAAGTCTATGCAATGTCCTATTGTCATGGAGAAACAACTGTGCATGTGTGTGTATGTATGTGTCTGTTTGTGTGTGTGTCTGTGTGTGTGTGTGTGTGTGTGTGTGTGTGTGTGTGTGTGTGTGTGTGTGTGTGTCTGTGTCTGTGTCTGTGTGTGAGTGGTTGTGTGTGAGAGAGGGAGAAAGTTAAAGGGAAGTCCCCCTCCACCCATGACAAACGGCTGACAGTGATATAACCTTTTACTGAACTGGACTTAAAGAACCAGAGGAGATGATATTTATTGAGACAATTCACTCCTTTGACACAGCTAAATGTGAGACGTCTGCTGGTTGTAATATTTTCCTAGTTCTGAGTGTTGTAAGCACAGCTGGTTGGAACAACGTCTGAACATGCTGAAGAATTCACCTCCGACCAATGAAAAGAAAACCTACAGTTGTGTTAGGTATGGGTTAATGTCCTTGGCAGTACTTTACCCTTTTAATCAAGCTTCCTGGCAGCGCTTCATCTCAGATAGTTGGCATTCGGACCACTCTGTGCACAATATCAGGTGTTCATTCGAATCAACTGGAAAACAACAGTTGTGATCCTTTCATTTTATTATTTTTTTGATGGAAGTTTTTTTCATGAGGCACCATCTGCCTCCAAGAAGTGCTACATGTTCTCTTTTTTCTGACTTTCATTAATGCTGTATCATCCTCCCACTTTACCATCCCCCTTAAACACCAGCAGACATTAAGGACCACAATAAAAGACCCTTGATAATCGCCTCTTTAGTGGCAAGCCAACATTGTAACATACAAATGTAGACTAATCTCTAAAAGGCACAGATGTTCTGCTAGGCTTTTGTTGTTATCATAACAAATCCTCCTCCAGATGACACCGGAACACACACACACACACACACACACACACACACACACACACACACACACTCACACACACACACACACACACACACACACACACAAACACACACACACACACATTCACACACACACACACTCACCACTCACACACACACACACACACACACTCACCACTCACACACACACACACGCACACACACACGCACACACACACACACACACACACACACACACACACACACACACACACTCAAGCGCGATTTTCACATCAAGACGCATTTCACCATTAATAAACAGCTGCTCATATAATGACAATGCATTATATGTACATATAGACAAAATAGAACATTCATTCATGGAAAAAATTGTGCTGAAATATCGACAACCGTCTGTTACTATATCTACAAATAACATTGTTGTTAGGGGAGACTGGCTCTCTCTTACATTCTAAGAGGACAACAATTATACGGTAGCCCTGAAATCCAAATCACAATGACTAATAGGGGAAAACACAACAAAAATATCACAAAACACTACAGCTAATAAGAAGTAAAAAAACAAATTACAAAACACAAATAACAAGACACAATGACAATTCTTGTCGACAAGAATTTTCACTGATTGGACGAACGCACTGTCTGTCTTTGTAACTAGGTGATCAAAGATGGTCACATTTACATCCAGATATTTATTTCAGTTTGCGTGACACCGCACTTTACTGCTGAACGCTGTTTCTCCAGAGTTGCAGTCTTTATGCTAAACTAAGCTAACCAGCTTGACATGAGTGTGTAGGAAAGGCAAAATAAGATAATTAACACATTTCCCAAAATGCTGAACTATTTCTTCAAGTTACAGGTGAACTTCAAACTAAGTGGTGTACAGTTTTGGTCTTTAAATCTTGTATGTGAAAGTCAGTTCCCCAGGCAAAAAAGGATGAAGTCGACTAAATATGACTTAAACACAAATGCAGACTTTTAGGATTAGGACTAAGATTAAATAGCTGACAGAATTAAATTAGTTGAGTCTTGGAAATCCCCCTGAGCAGAAATGCTGTGTCAGCATTCCAGCAATTTGAAAAATAAAATAAAGCAAGCAGTGAAAGAAAAGAAGAGAGAGAGAGAGAGAGAGAGAGAGAGAGAGAGAGAGAGAGAGAGAGAGAGAGAGAGAGAGAGAGAGAGAGAGAGAGAGAGAGAGCGAGCACTGGCCACAGGATGGTGTGCTCGGACCACCAACACTATGGAAAAGCACTTAGCTGTTAGTAGGCACGGTGGTCTCTGGTGGCCGCGGTGGTACTGACCTGGACGTTTCTATCTGTGGTGAGTGAAGTCAGCTCTCATGAAGCTGCAGCGAAACACCAGCTGGGTTAATTAAAGGCGAGTGGCAGATCCAAACATTTTATTGGGTTCCCGGTGAATGTAGGTCAAATGAGACATGAGAGGACTGCATGTTGAAAGCCAGCGCACAATTTTACATACAAAATGGAAGACGAGTGCTCAACCCATGTACGTACACTTACACCAAAACTATGCCATCTAAAACATAACCAAAGAATCCCCTAAAATGGTTTTAATTGTTCGCGACCATGTTCTGCATTTTGTTGAGTCAGACATGCATTTACATGGACGCCACAGCTTGATAATGCTGCTGCATGCATGCTTCAGGCTCTCGTGTTATTTACAGAACCCCAACACTGTCCTTGATCCAGAGCCATGCAAACATTTGTTCAATCTTCATGTTTGAATTTGAGCAAAACAATGTCGTTACCAGCAGATACATTAGAGGAGATATTTAAAAAAACGTGCATTGGAAATAATTTAAAAAATAGTTGTCAATAAAGACAAGATTTAGCATTTCTCTGGTAAATACGTCCTCTGTGTGCAGCGTTATCATGATAGAGGCTCATGTTTAAGCTGTCCCTAGGCTACACATTGTTATCTCCTTTACAAACAGAAATTTACAAAATCACAGCCAACAGGAACGAGGCTCTGCAGATGTCATAAATTATCAGGGGATCACTGACACGGTAAAGTTCATTAACCTGTGTGAGCTTCAACCGTGACTGTCAGCCCCAGGGCTATGGAACTGCGGTATTCGGATGTGTCTGGAACTGCCTGAGCAAAGTTCATTAGATTTAACTTTTGATGCAATAACCACATTACAGCTCAAACCTTTTTCAATCTTGTGGTTAAGGTGTTCTCTACAGCCCACTCAGCGCAATCATGTGACTCCTCCCGGCCAACCAGACCAAGTACTCACAGACTGGGCCTTATATAGGCACATAGCTGGGTAACAACGGGCAACAAGTTTTCAGTGTGAGAGTGAAGACTAGTGAATAATAGTTCGAATTTTAGTCATTTACTTAAACTTAAATAATTTACTGCATTCATCTTTTTGTTTAAAATACACCATTTCTGCCACATGAACAAAACGTCTCAAAATGGCCACATTAGGTGAATATTCCAAAATATTCAACAAAGTCAAATAAAAGCCAAAAACAGGATGGCAGAAGCTGCAGTTAACCCATGTGGTGGAAACTATAGGTACATCTACTAAGTATAGTTTTGAAGTACTTTCCACCAGTAATTACTTTTAAAGCCTCATACTTCTACTCAATTCAAGACTCAAACATTCTTACGTATGTATACTTATATATACAAAATAATAATAATCTGAATATATTATTAAAAATTAAACTGGCCAGGAGTAGTGGAAATAAACCCCCATCTTTCGCTGAAAATTTAGTGATGTTCCTTCTTCCAATACAGTTTATGCTTGTCTCATTGGTCTAACAGTTGCATCCTTGAATGTATAAAGTCTTATAGTATAGTATGGGACTTTCTTTATTGAGCTCTTTTTACTTTGCTTATATCAGGAGATTCTGCCCAATGAGAATTTCTATTTTTGGTCTGTTTTTGATATTCTAATCATATATTTTCAAACTAAACACACATGTCTGCACTTGTACTTTTTTGTACTATATTTACACTTTTATTGTGGGGCCTTTGTCAAGATCTGAGCAGTGTACTTCTTCGACTCCTGTGTTTCACAATGAACAGTCATGTCAAGGCTTAAAAGGAAAAAAAAATCCCAGCCAACATCTAAGCTTTCCAGATGTTGTCCCCTCTGCAATAAAACTCGGACTGAAGACGCATGTATGGGCCAAATAATTACAGATAAGAAGCTGGAGGTCCCATGGTGCACATGTCCCATAACATGCTTTCCTCTCCACTAACACCACCAGCGCACGCACACACACACACACACACACACACACACACACACACACACACACACACACACACACACACACACACACACACACACACACACACACACACACACACACACACACACACACACACACACACACACACACATACATACATATAAACATACAGTACATTCTCTTACAGCTATGGTATTTGGATCAGCCAACGGAGGTGCACCCACTTGCGCATGCGTCCCTGCACCAGGCGGAAAAAGGGGGGACGCGTTGCAACAGGAAAGTGAGGCGGAGGAGCCGCTGCGTGTGCGCGATGACTCGGTGCCACTCACACGCACGCTGAGCCAGCCTGGGGTGCGGGCGTGCGCTGCTGTTTCCGCTGGAGGTCGATGCCCTCCGCAATCGCATCACTGCCTTTTCCTGTGGTGCGCGCACAATTTGTCCTTTTTTTTGTGTGTTTCCCCACGTCGTGAATGTCACCAGCAGCGAGGCGAACTTGGTTTTGCAGCAGCAGCATCGGTACAGTGCTGTGGGCACACGGGATCCGGATCTGCTCCTCCGCGCTGCTGGTGAGTGGAAGACTGTTAGAAACCCCCGTGGAGTGAACATGGAGCTGCCAGCCCTGTGTGTGTGTCAGGAGTTGTGTTGGACATGCTTTGCAGTGAGAGGCATAAAAAACACAGCAACTGATCAGTGGTAACTGGATCACAAGACGCCAATTGGATTTGGCTGGAACATGTCTTTGATTTGTGTGTCTTTAGGTCAGTATGATTGCTTTAGATAGGGGGTTAGATAGGCTTCAGCATGGGAGAAGACAACATGGGATAATGACATACTTTGACTTTATTCAACCACAGACCGTTATTATGTTCTCTGAGATCACAGGCACTAGGAAGTGGAATTCAAGTAAGAGTCTGGCTGTAAACCTCTGGGCTTTAAATGTCCCCTTTCCTCTGTAATAATCAGGAAATTATACAGTGGGAAATGTTTCGGGCTTATAGTTCAGAGCCCACCAGCGGGAAACTGTCTCATTGTTAACATCAGTAATGTCTTATCACTAGGAAATCTAAATATATACCTATATATTGTGCTATTCTTGCTCGTTCTTTGCAAAAAGACATGTAGATCGAACATTTAACTTAAACGTTTGCACCGCATTCATTGATTTACAGCAGTTTTTATTGTCCCTGATATGCCGTCATGATATATCTTTCACATTGAATCTATCTGACAGACCATGTTTTTCCCCCTGTGCAGTATTGATTCTGCTCTGAAACACCCGTCCTTGAACCAGTGGATCAGTTGCATTCTGGCACAAAAAGATGTGATAGCCGAGTCGAACATGCCCTCTGAACAGTCATTTGGGGCAAACACAGTTGTCACTTTGTGCATTTGTGCAACCAGCACATACAAGGACAGCTTAACAAGCAGACAATGCAAAGGAGGCTTCATTTTACACTCATACCTGTGTCAACCTCATAGGTAGCAATTTCTTAAATATATCAAGTTAATCTAAGAGCCCAGGACCTGAAGAAGATCTCAGACTGCTCATATGAGTCATGTGACAACTACAGTACAGATGGCTTTTAGTGAAGTCCCTCTCATATGATGAAATCCTTCTTGCTTTCTGGCCCTGTACCACTGATGTTCACAGCTGGATCCGGCACAAAAACACACTCCACCAAAGTGGAAGCGGTGGGAAGCAGATCTCGGGTTAAACTCGTTCGTTGGAGTTGTGTCTATGGTTGTTGGGAAATCGGCCTTGTTGACGTTTGCCACGAGACCAGAGGGTACAGAAAATGTGATTAGATGGATAGAGATAATGAATTCCTTTCTTTTATATCTGCCAGGCTGCTGTACACAGCCTCTCTAGCAGCAGCTACAAAAGAGAGGGTATTTTAATCCTCAGACAGTGCATTCAATGGTGCTTAGAGATATTTAGCATAGGGCAACTTATACCAAATCAGATAAAACACCATGATATACCCTCTGCAGCATGAATCAGTCAATGACTTAAAAAAAAAGAAAAGATGAGCACACATCTGACCTCCAAACATTCAGGCAAATGTAATTATACGTTGGTGCACTGGTGTCTGTTAGTGCACAGTGAAATGCCCACGGGCTCCATGGAGAGTCCCTGACCAGGGTGTTTACTGATTTATCAAATTAAAACGATATTAGAGATGTTGGACTAAAGTTGTTGGTCAAATTAAATAACTATCAGAGGACAGAATATGCAAATGTACCACAACTTCAGTCCAAAGGGTTACTTTGCCTCAAGGTCCTGATTTGTAGAATGGTCCTTTGTGAAAAATATATTTACATATTATAATTGTTTAAGTTAATCACTTGGCTCACATTTGATCACAAGGTTCCCTAAATGGGTAAATCCATCAATTAGTCAAACTTTCTCATCTTCACATTTAGTGGTTAGAATATCCTTACATGTGGTTCTTGGTATATTAACCAAACGAAAGCCAAAAGAGGTTTAAAAGAAGCCTCTGCTTTATATACATTTCATGGAGACTTGACTCTTTCTTAGTTCCCCTTTCACTTCTCATATTTTGGACCCTTTGCTTCTTTCCACTAAGATTAAACAGCTCAGATCTCAAACACTGCGCGACATCCCAAGGTCAACACTAAAAACAAACCCTGCTTGCTGTTAGAACGCCTTTCCTGAGGAAATTCAGTGCCTGCCTTCTTCATGCAAGTCTGTTACCATGTTAACAAGGAAGTAATACTGTAAACAGCAAAATCGACCCAAACTAACTGTCAGATTTGATTTCAACTATATTTGTGATTTCGACTGTGTCTATATGGGTTCACATCACAGTGTTTATTTAACTATTTGGAGAGTTAGTACTGGAACACCACTTAAGTGTTATTATTGACTCTTTTTGGACTTAAAATGTAAGACTTCTTCACTCTAACCAGAGTTAGTTTTTCTCAACACTCGTATGTAGAGTTAGACATTAACTCTCATATGGGATCATTTGTTAACTAAACAAGTGTAAACCTCCTATTAACTCTCATAGGTGTAAAGATAGTTCTTATTAATTACTAAAATCAATGAAAAAATAAAGCTCACAGAAATAAAGAGGTCATGTTTGGTTAACACATTTATTTTCAAACTTCAGTTTTCACAAGTCAAGGATTCTGTCTGTCTCTGCTTCAGTCTGTGTGTGTCTGTGTAGGTTCAGAGTTCAGAGTGGAAAGTAAAGAGTTAATGTTATTACATTTACACTTCGAGATTTGATTCAAATACACTTCATTTTGACCCTCTGTTTTGACACCAACTCTTTGCCAACTTAGAGTTAAATATAAGAGTTTGGACTCTGTCTAGAGTATAATTAACTCAAATTTGACCAACACTGAAAATATCTCATGAATTTGCTGTGTATTTACTTACAGTAAGTGAAGGATGCACAGAACCAACTTTAACCGACACTAATACCTGGTATTGGGGTATCAACTGATACAGAGAACTGATCCAATACCAGTGTCTAATTAATAAGCTGTATGCCTCACTGTGTTGATGAAGCTACCATTGTTTGAATTATTTGCAGCAGAAATGTGCAATACCCCTAAGCTGCTGACTCTTTGTTTTTAGTTATCTCCTCGCAATGTTAGCTAGCATAGGGGGAGCTTCTGTGAATGTCATCTAAACAAGATGGAGATATAAAGTACCTCGGTATATATGATTTCATCACACGGTGTGACCGTGGCGTGGGGTGACATTTTGATGATTCGCCAAAAAAGAGGGATTTATTATAAATCCTCTGTGCATTGTTCTTTCAGCCTCAAACCTCATTCACACATTCACAGTCCCACCCTGATCAGATCCATGTTAATATTGACTCATCATTACAGCACCACCTGCTGGCTTCAGGAAGTGACATGTTTTAAACTGCTCTTGGCTGCTTTACAATATACAGCTCAAATGAGCTTCAAAACACTTCAAAGGATTCATTAAGCACATAGTTATTTGTTGTCAGTTTGCTTTGATGTCACGGTGTCACTGGTGTTAGATTCCTCTGATGTCTTAGATGCAAAGATGAAATATTTATACAATCTGAAGAGAGAAAAGAGTGATAGCGATAGCAACACCTACTGCCAAAGGAGGTAAGCCTCGTTTTCATACTTAATTCGATTAAGATAAAGTTTTCACTATGGGGTCTTACTTGATCAGGTGGACCGTAATGCTTGATTAGTGAGTGTGGTCCAGCGGTCCATGACAGACGCAGGAAGTGAAGTGTTTATCCTTACCGCAGTGCCCTAAATGCATGCAATGCGGAGATATGCTTTGTCATTGATCGTTCTCTCCACTAACCGCAACAGGCTTCAAAATGCGTGTGATCGGGCCCGTCAGTGCTACAACGCAGCCCTAGTTTGTGTTGTTATTTATTATTTGTTATTACAAAGTTAACCATTTATCTAACGTTAGCCTTTGCGTCCACCTTTTCCCTAATATAAACTATTTTTGATGAGCTTATGCTGTCTTTAGAATTGTTACAGCGAGAGTAAAATCAGAATCAGAATTCTTTTATTTGCCAAGTATATTTGCACGTACAGGAAATTGCCATGGTGTGGTTGGTGCACTGTACATAAAACAACAATATATACAGTAAGACAACAATATATACAGTAAGAAACAATAAGTTATGGGCACGTGCGGTGCTAAGGTGCAGTGATTGGTTTCGGATAAATCATGTGTGATTCAGGGGGCTTGTTTGTGAGCCCCACTGCCATGGGGAAAAAACTGTTCAGGTGGCACAAGGTTTTAGTCCTGATAGCCCGGAACCTTTGTCCTTGGCAATGGAGGCAGCGAACCAGAGGTGATTGATGCAGTGAGGATGGACTCAATGATGGCTGTGTAGAACTCAACCATCACTTTATGTGGCATGCTGAATTTCTTCAGTTGCCGCAGGAAGAACATCCTCTGCTGGGCCTTCTTGATGGTTGAGGTGATGTTCTCCGCCCACCTCAGGTCCTGTGCAATGATAGTCCTCAGGAAAGTTTCAGGTAGTTCTGGCTGCACCAGGAAGCCAGGCTGTCAACTTCCTCTCTGTAGGCGGCATCGTCCCCATTGGAGATTAATCCAATTAGGGTTGTGTCGTCGGCAAATAGAGAACAAAGTAAAGTAGCTTAGCAAACGATGGGTCTGTATATGGAAGTGTTTAAAGATGTAAATGCTTTCTGGAGGGGAAACTAATAACAAGTAGTCTAAAATCTAGGAATGTGGAAGTTGACAAAGAGGATCAGGATACGGGAGAAACAAGCCACAAAATTGCCCTCACCATGAGCGCCAAAAAAAGAAGAAGAAACACTCTAAAGGGAATCACTACATCTACATCTCATCTTCACACTCTCTTTACATACTTTACTTATGTCTCCCTGAAGGTGCCTTTTCAAATGCTGGCGTATAGGAAGCAGAAGTGTAGGTAATAGCCTGCAATTTCTTTAAAAGCCTCTCTTCATAAAAGCGGTCAAAACGATACAAATGGGCTCCAGATTTAGCTCTTCTGACTGGATTAAATTGTGGGATTATGTGTTTTAGAAGTGTTTTTCTATTGTGAGCCTGACACACATGTGATTTCCTTTTACAGAGCGTGTCTGTGGTTGAGAGGAATCAGCTGGTATAGGTAAAAGGGATTTAGAGAAGGTCATTTCGAGCCATTATTTGAACGCAGTGCAAGGATTTTGGCTTTACCCGTTCAGCAGCAAACTAATAAATCTCCTGATAAATCTGTTGGGTCTTCAGAGAAGACTAAAGGTGCGACGACCTGATCTCATAGCAGTGTCTGTGCGTGTGTGTGATGACATAGTCTCACTAATCATAAATAATTGAATCTGTAATATTGATTATTGATGTCAATAATGATTTGCCTGCATCCTTGATGAAACCTACTGTAACACAATAATAACTGAAATACAGAGCTCATATTCAATACATCTATTAATGCCAGATACCTTCAGTATCCTTCTCTGCCCTCACCTTCCTCAGGAATTTGGGAGGAAGGAGTTTCAACCAATAAATCACTAACAACATTTTCCCATGGAGCTTCTTCACCGGAATTACTTCCACTGCGATTCTGTGGTAGCAGCCTGACTCATCTTTAATCACTACAGTGTGCGACTAAGCTCTTAAAGTGGTCTGTCTGCGTTTCCTATGTGATCTGTGCTTCGACTTGCTGCAGCGTTTTCACAACATCTGTGGCGAAGGGTACCTCTGTCTGACTGTGTTAAATCTCACCCTGCTAGCACTCCGTATAGGTCCCTCTTGATGACCTGTCACCGGTGTATGTTAGCCAGGGCCCAGCGTGCCCACCACACACACACACACACACACACACACACACACACACACACACACACACACACACACACACACACACACACACACACACACACACACACACACACAGTATCATACATAGTCAGCCATTGTACTGCTCTGCTCTTGTGTTGCCTGTGGTGTCTATGAGGAGGTCCTCTGCTCTCCGAGTCTTCTGTGCGTGAGTCACGCTCCCAGGAGCTACAACACGTCCAGATGTTGCAGCTCTTTCAATCTTGCCCCAAAGGTGAAAGAGTGTGGATGGAAGTCCAAATAACTTTTTATAAGTGTTCGAAGAAATCCATGGCGGGATGGCGTCCCATTTATTTGCCCTTACAACCAACCTAACTAGATCCATTTATGATTATACAAAGCCATTCTTAACAGATACAGTTATTATTATTTGATCATTATTATTATTATTATGCTTGTCAATTAATCCATACAACTAATTTTGTACTATAAGCATTCGTAACAAATGAGATTATATATTACTATATCTCAACATGGCATGTCTGTATCATGAAATGCATCTTTAGTCCTGCTGTATCTGGTCACAACTGTATTGGAGTTACACAATAATCTCTGAAATGCATGTTTCCTGTTCAGGGATGACTATGTGATCAGAGCTGCAGTATCATTTTTTCAGTTCCCTCATGTGCAGCGATGATAAGAAAATGAAGAATAACAAAATAATAAATAGTTTTTGCTTATATGATCATTTTTGTGGTTTTTACTTTACAGGAAGAAGCCAATAACCAATAACACCAGAAGCACTGAGTCTGCAGTCTTTGAAATGAAAGAGGGAAAAGGTAAGGTGATCTGGAGAATTTGTTTTCTTTGACAGTTGGTGGCAGCTCTCTCACTTGTCAGTTATTTATAACGAAACCGTTTGGTTTGTAGTACTCACCCCTTAGGGATTTTTTTCTTTTTCAGTTAAATTTTTTTTTAATAATTTTGGCTATGTTAATGCATACACAATTACATTTGCCAAGGGTTTGTTTTATTTGTGGAATAAGTGTAAATATTCCCTTTCAGCACCTTTGGGACAAAATGTGGTCTACACTTGATGGCATGGACTGTAATGCGTGATTAGTGGGCATGGTCCAACGCCGCGTGACGGACTCAGGAAGTGACATGTTTATCCTTCCTGCGATGCACAAAACGCACCCAATACGGAGCCGTTTCGCCCGTTTCCTGTTCGCCCTCCCCCGAGGTCCTGAGATCGCAAGTGCTCGGCCTGCACAGTGCTGCTCGCAGCCCTTGTCATAGTATTATTGTATTAGTTTTGATTTTCAATGATCATTTTCAAACTGTGCGCAGCTCTGCATGTGTATCGTGAGCATTAAGATTTTTGAAAAATATTTTGCTTACTTTTACAGTTAAATATTAGAAAATAAATATCTGTCAATATGTCTTAGTATTGTGGCTTGTTGCCACTAATCAATCAATATGTGAAACACTGTATGAAACTACAGTAGGAATCGCTTAGGTAAAAATGAATGTCCACAAGGGGCATAAATATTTTGTTTTGTGGCACATTCCTATAAGTGTAACGAGAAATTGGCTAGTGCAAACAGACATGAAAAAAGCTGTCTCACCATCATAAAACGCCATAAGGAAAGAGCATTGGTTAACATTATTCTGTGTTATGTGCATTTCTGAGGACCTTCTCAACCGACGCACCAACATTAGGCAGCCATGACGCTGTACGCATAGTTAAAAGCAAGTATACCTCTGGCCTTCCTTTCATGCATGACAATAGACCTATGACCCCCTGCTGCATAACTGCTGTAGATGAATTGCAAATGCCACCACTTTGTTATTGCAATATGCTAAAACCATAAATTAACTACTAGTCTACAACGATACACAGCGTCAACTAGTCTGTGAAACCCATCATTTTCCAGGTGCAATATGCACATGTATGGTAGGGGCAGTGTGGAGCACAGTCGCTGCTGTAACTGTTTCTGCTGTGATCTTAGATTTAACAAAATAGAAACATCCTCCAGTTTTACTTTGTTTATATTGCTCATTATGCAAATCCAGATGTGCCACCTGGTCTGAGGTCTCGGGTTGGCCCTCTAAAGGTATCCGATAGCAACACGTTTATGTTAGCATGTTTGTGAGCAAAGACGTTTAACACGCTACCTGTAGTACAAATGCATGGTTAATTGGCAAGTGTAGCTCCTTCTTTTTAAGCTTTTAGCCGTGTCAGCAAGAGTAGCTGAGGATGAGATTATACTGTTTGGTTACATCACAGTCAAATTAAAGGGGAATCTGCAAGTTGAAGATGGCAAACTTAAAGTCTTATGAAAGCGGTCCAGTCAACCAAATCCTATTATCTGACTAGACAACATAGGGCGGAAGTCTCAACCTGTTATTACTAGTCTACAGTGCAAACCACGAAGCTGAGACAACTCCCAGTAGATGCAATCAAAAGCTCACACTTCTAAAGGAGAACTATAATTGCCCATAAACTAAGGTCCCATGATCGTGAGAGTTGTGTCTCCTCAGTCATCTAGTTTTTTACTAAGATACATGTGAGAGTGTCAGCAACCTGTGTGTGCTGTTGCTGGGACTGAAGAGGAAACACAAAACTGCAGCAAACACAACATCTAAAGATGAAGTGAAATTAACTTAATAAATAACAAAACTGTCAGGAGGGGAAGTGGAGATTGTGCTGTTGAGGTTGTCTAAGAATCATAATTCAAAATCTGGAGGTTTCAGAAAGGGACATTGAAAGGACTCGGTTTTATGTCAAAACATAATTGGGTATTTGCATGCGACATGTACACAATGGTCATACTTTGCACCATGTGCACGTATGGAGGGGGTGAATGAGAACTTGAGGCTGAATTCAAACGACGCCGTCCACCCTACAGACGTTTGGACTGAGCCATCGCAGACTTCACTCGTACCTGTTCACCATCATCACATCAAAGTCTCTCAGGGCAGGAGGCTTAATGAGTGGAGTCTGTTTCCCTTGTTGCTGTGGAATCATTAGAAACAACCATAGACTGCATATATAAAAGAATCCCTTCATGACTAAAACAATATAACCGTCATATTGCACATATTGCTGTATCATGATGTGGTTGAATGTTACTTCTAGTCAATACAATACAAGTAAAATTCTGTCTACGTAATTGCTTAACACTTATATTATAACAAAAATATTTTTTTTATTGCTGGTAGAAAAAACTACAGCGTCATATGTATTGCATTGAATTATGGGGATATTAAATCAGTAAAGGCTGCCTCCCAGGACGTCTGTCTTGGCCATTGGATGAATGTGGCTCAGGACTCAAAGACTTGCCCGGAATGCGGCTGAAAAGTCAGCGACAAGTGTAGAAAAGTCGCAACATTTGGATTCGGCCTGACAATCAACTTCAAATCATGTAAAGTCGAACCAGATATTTCTTTGAGAGCCAGACAGCTGGCCTCAATGTTGTATCCCAACCAACTACTGCACATATCACACACATTCTACTGGATAGAACATAGCCTCCAGCGCTGACTGAACTTTCGGATTGATTTACTCATGCGGGCGATGGGATCGAACACACAGACCCCTCCCCCACCCAGGGAGCAGGGCCAACCACTGAGCCTCGCAGGTATTTCACATATGCACATATTACAGGTTCACATTTTGCTGGAGAAAATAATCCACTATAAAGCAGTGCTTTTATGGCCTCAGGTTTTTACATTTTCAGCTGCAGAGAGCAGCTGCACATGAAAATACATTGAATGTTTAGGCACTGTTAAAATCAAATGAGGATTTGTGAGATGAAGGCGAGGAATGAGTCAGCCTGCAGTTGCTATGACAATACTTTATATTAGTTAAGCTTTTCACTTCTGAGTTTTACAAAAATGTGTGCCAGTAGATATAAGCACTTTAGATTTGTTTTTCTTCCTGGTGTAGAAAGATCACATCTCCATACTGATTACCCGAGTCAGTAGGGCTGTAACAGAAGTCACTTTTGATTTAAATAGAAAATGCAAAGCGTTTAAGAGGTTGTAACTGTACTTATATCAGAGTAGCATTCTCTGAAATGTAGGACATGTTTTAGAAGAGATACCTCAAATTATACTGTTTCAAAATATACATGAATTTGCAGTTATAAACAGAAATACTAAAAGTAACAACACACATCCTGTTAATGATCTTGCCTGCTTAAATAAATTATATTGTTATTAAAACAGTTTAGGATTTCAGTTTGTGAATGGGTTAAAGACCCACTCCAGGAGCTTATTATACCTCCACTATTTTTTGGGCGTCTAAATTAGGTTTATTTATACTGGGGAGGGCCTGCTTGCTCAACTTGTGATACGGAGGGTTGGTTTCGACTCAGCCCTTTGCCTCCTCTCTTACACATTCTCTTTCCCCATTTCCCGCTTGAACAGTCCTGTCAATGATGGCAAAATGCCCTAGAAAATAAACACAATAAGGTTTTTGAACTGACTTTTGTTGACTGTAGGGTTAACGTTGATATATGTTTTTTATCACATAAAAAGGCGTAAAGGGGACATGTTAACATCAACAGTTAAAATCTTGATTTTCATTGGAGGTCGACTTAAACTAATGAACATACATTATTCAGCACTATGATGAATACAAGATCAGCACAGTTGGATTCAGTGTTGAGGGAAGAGGGAGGAATCTCATCTTGCTTATATCATTAGAAGAAAAAGAGTATAATTTATAGTTATCTGCTTTCCACATTCTTTCGAGCTTCCGTAATTTCCTGAACAATAACAGAGGAAACAATCACTGGCCTTGCCACACTGTGTGGCTCCGGATGAAGGATGAGGATGAGGCAGCGGTGTCATGTCATCGTTCATGTTGTGAAATGACTGTTGTGTTTTACAGGGAGGGGCCTCAGTGTTCACATACTGTGGAGTAAAATCCATGTGGTGGTGCTAATCGATCCTGTGGTTTCAACCCCTCGACTGTCTCCAAGTTAAGGCTTGCATGATTTAGATGTGGATTTACAGCAGTATTGCGTTACCGTTGTTGCAATGTTGCAAGTACATGTGCATGCACGCACATCTTTAAATAGACGCTCAGCTGTGCGCTCCTTCAGCTAGGTATCGACTTTCAGTGACGTGTTTGTTCTGGAGCAGAGTCAGGCATGTTCGTAGCGACCGTTAGCTCGTGTGCGAGGCTCTGATCTGCACGTTGTGAATCAGGAAGATTTAGGAGACAGGATGTGCATTGTGCATTAAATAGTCAGATGTGCGTAGCGCCAAATGCCTTTTAATCTGACATAATCTGTAATCTGAACACTCCCAAGTCTGCAGTGGAGGCGAGCGCACATTGCTGAAGTTGATTTGACGCTGTTTGATTGCATATGCACTTCACTTCAGGGACAAAGTGTTAGTCTATAGTGATCCTCTTATCTTCTTTGTATATATTGTTTAGCTTTGCCTTGGCAACTTATTTGTGTGTGCGTGTGCGTGTGCGTGTGTGTTTGTGTGTGTGTGTGTGTGCGTGTGCGTGTGTGCGAGCTTGCGTGCGAGCTTGCGTGCGTGCGTGTGTTTGTGTTAATTTTATTCAGACTAGTTCCCCATTCAAACACCTCGGAAGGTGGGGGGTGTTCCTCAGTTTGAAGGAGGTGACAATGATTTTGTTTTCCTCCAGAATAACCTCCTGCCCAGTGAAGACATGAGAGCACCGTGGAGCACGTGAAGATGTCCCAGAAGGCAACGAAAAGTACGTCTTTATTTGTATTTTTGTGATTTTTTTGTCAATGCACACTAGAAGTAGAGACATTTCATTCATCAATGTGAGGATTCAGCCTGCAGAAATTCACCAGTCGAAATAGAGCTGTGTCTGAATTCAGGGGCTGCATCCTCGCACCTTACCTCCTGTAGCGACAAATCAACACATTTAGACTTTTTCATGTATTACACAAACTAGACAGACACATATACACGTGTTGTTATCTTAGAATGGGAGCCATGCTAGCTGTTTTCCATGTTGAGGTCTCAATTTTACATGTCTCTTGAAAGGAAAGTGTTCTTAAACCTTCCTTCATTAGCATTATTATTATTGTTATTGTTACTGTTGTTTGTATAATCTCTGTCTTGCTGTAGATGGAAAGGTTGAAGAGAAGCTTTCATTATTTCATCACACATAGACAGTATAGCTGTTTTCAGACTTGAACTTATGAAATTGTCTACAAAATTGTGTCAGGTCATTTTCCAGGACGTTCCTTTTACGTATGAAAAACGCAACAGGTGTGTCCAACATGTTCACAATAACAATTGTGCAGCGCGATTATCACCCAAAGATTAAGCATTGTTTTTCATCCTCCTCCTCTTATGCCTCATTCATCTCCTCCAATCTCCTCTCAGCCACGAACCCTCCTGTAATATGTCCATCCTTATTGTCAAAAGCTCTCGAATCTCATCATCTTCTAAAGATAAAAAGTTTGTCTGTGTATTCTATCTGTGTGGCACCTCTTTTTCATCCCAAGGTGTTATAATTTTTGTACTTTTCACTTTAACCTCCAGCATGGATTAGAAACATCAACATTAGCCCGCTCTCTTATTGTGAATTTGCTCACTCGGACGTTCACTGGATATTTTATTTCAGGGCTGGGAAGAAAAGTTCCACAAAATTACTGTAGCAACTGACTGAAAACAGTCGAATTGAATGACGTTTTTTTCATGAAGGTCTGTCATATTCAGAATCCACCCTCTGAAGCTATAGTCTCTTGTCCCAGGACAGAAAACGTATCATGGTATGAATGAAAACAAAACAAACAGAAGATGAGTGTCTTGTCTTGAGGATAATTTAATGAAGATAATGTTATATTGCCTGGCTTCATCTCTGCAGGACTCATCCACTTACTCACTGTCAGATGTACCTTTACTCACATGAGTCATGTTTGAAGAGGGGAACTTCTGAATATTCTGTAGGTTTCACGCTCTTCTATCTGAAACCATGAAAGATGCACGCTTCCTGTTCATCTGTGCAGTGGTCTTTGAAAAGCAAGTGTCACTGTTAGCACGCTGCTTCGTTTCAGTTTTCAGTTTCAGTTTCAGGACTGATACCACACCTGCGTCGAATAAAAAGTTATTTTTTAAAATGCACATTTCTTATTAAAATGAGTATTATTTACATAACATCCATGAAAACTTTGAGTCTCACTGAAGCCAGCATATGTTTTACATATGTGAAATTTAAATATTGTCCTTTAAAAATTTGTGTACATTTGTGTTTTTTGTCTTTGTTGACTCAAGCATGGTGCCTAAGGCTTCTCCCAGTTCTCCTCTTCTTCATCTCTTTTGTCACGTACTACTGTTCCAATGCCATACTTCAGAGGTAAACACACACGCACAAAAACACAAACACACACAGATAAAATAGTCTTTCTTTCTTCTTTCTGTCTCCATTGCCCCAGTATTGTGGTCACATAATAGCAGAAATGCCCATTTCTGGTAAAACATAAGCTCCTGAGGTCCGAGAATGTGCTGAGTCACTAAAAGTTGAGAAGACATTTGGATCATCCAGTGGTCAGAGCTGACGATCAATTTTGGCCCTTCACACATGCGCATTACGGCACAATTCTTGAGTGCTCTGGACCCAGTTCCTGGCACGTCGTGTATTTATGGATTCAGCAGTCCTCATGCCAAATGTGGTGATGTGTCTGTGTTTCAGCTACGGCGGCACCAGCAAGCCTCTGAACAGTAGCAAGACACTGTGTAGCAGCTGGGTAACCCAGAAGAAGTGGGAGAGTCTTAACTTTAAGTAAGTAATAGCATGTCTGTTTTGTTTTTTTTACACAAACTGGAGGGAGTTGATGGCTTATTAAGGGAGGGATGTGTGCCAACATTTTATTTGAACATTAGGTCTTTATGAAGGAAAAGTAAACGTTAGTGAGAAAGAGCAGGGTTTGATTTATAAAAAAATATTTTTCCATCTAAATCATTACATCAAGTTTCAGTAACTCAAGCGTAATGTCCTGAAATGGTTGAATATATGAGAGTCCGTATAAAACCCAGTATAAGAATAAGAAAGAGCTCTTGATAAAGATATTAACTTGTTTGTCCTCCTCAGGTTCTGCTCTGTTAAGTACAATCATTGTTCATAATCCTCTTCCTCTATTATCAGTTTATCCAGCTGTACATTTACTGGTGTTTTCTATGGGCTCCCCCCCTCTCTTACCTAACAGCGATATGGTCTCCATCTGTGGCTTGTCCCAACCTCCTCCAGGGTCACAGTTTATTTCTCCAGCCCAGCAGACCTTCCGCTGCCCCTTAACCCCCAGAACACTCCACATTCATAATCCCCTCTGTTTACTCCTGCAACAGAACATGATTTGCATGATAGGCTGCTGCTGGGTTGCACTTGGATTTTCACATCAGTCATTACAGTTGCAGCGAGGCCTTCTAGGCAATCACAGTGACATTTCTCTAATTAAACCCGTCCCTGGAGTTTAATCCTGATCCCCTGCGGAGAGCGAGCTGGCACACATGGGTAATAAATGTCTCGGAGACTCACTGTCAAACACAGTGGGTCATAAACAGCTGTAGTCTGAAGCCAGCGGACACAGAGAGGCGATTGTTTCACATATAACAACCTGCCACATTTCCACAGTCCACGGGCTCTGTGAGTGTTTTTGTTTTCCTTTTCCCTCTCCTCAGCTCAGAATCGCCAGCAGAGGGTTTTTAACGAGGAAAATGTCAGTCCAGTGACATCATATAAATGGCTGCTTTGCTTGTAATGAGTCTGGTTTACCTGCTTAATAGATACCAGAGCGTTTGGCAAAGTTAAAGCACCACTCAAGCACATCAGGCAGTTTTCCTGTTTGGCAGCACAGTTGGTATTATCCATTGTGCAGCTCGATTATCGCCAACAAAATAAGCAGTGCTCCTCATCCTCATCCTCTGACGCCTCGTTCATCTGCTCCAATCCCCTCTCAGCCACAAACCCTCCTGTAATATGACCATGCACTGGAACCCTGGGCGCTGCAGTTTGATGTTGTAATGGCTGCTCTGACATTTCTCATGCAGCATTAGCCGACAGACGCAGCTCTTTCTGAAACTGGAGGATTTCTTCTGGCGGGAGCATCTGTCTGAGCTGGCTTTACCATATGGCGTTAAGGGCAGTGGTATGTCGACTTCACATTAACCACAGCACAGCGTTCACTCAGCACAATGTCTAACATATATGTATTATATTTATTTTTATACTCTTTATCCACACATTTCCACTCCTGAATAGTTGCCGTGTAGAAATATGAACAGCACACCAGCTTTAACTTCAATTCAGATGGATACCTATTTTTACCCCCAAACAAATCTGTGAATACTTGAATAAAAATACTTTCAAATTGAATCCATGGCCACACTTGACAATGAAACCTTTGATGCTTTATGTCATAAAACCACAAGGCATAAGAAGGTCGCAAAAATCCTCAATTGTGGATTTTTAATACCGTATCTAGCTGTAATCAGGACCATAGATTGGCCTGGTACTTTCCGCCCTCACAACACTGCACCTCTTGTTTGTGAATTGCAGTTTTGAGAGAACCCACACCTTTTCAGCAGCTGTTTTCTCACTTTCCCTTCCAGAGCTGCTGCTGCTGAAAGTTCTTGCTGTAACTGCTAATTATCAGGTGCCAGCCAACATTGAAAAGTAAGTGTGAGCATACATTAGCCCCTTTTCCACAACTGCTAAAGATGTGTTTTATTGCACCAACCAAGGTTTTGCTTTATTAATAAGCCATTTGTATCTTTTATTTGACTTACTTCCTCTATTGAGCTGTACTACATACATTTGTTTGTCCTACATGACTTCTTTACTCTCATTATGGGTACTTGGATGAAGCCACATTTAACAAGCTGGTTCCTCAATATGAACAAACCACAAAGCACAATCAGGTTTTGCTCAAATAATGAATAAGATAAAATGTGCTTTCGTGGATTATAGGTTTTGGTGTAAATGGTCAGTAATGTATCAGAGAGTTTTCTTTCTAATTGTATGGTCAGTGTCTGAAATTGAGGATGTAGTTGAAACTATTGTGGAATAATAAAATAATTAGTTTCAATATATAAGTCGCTAAGTCCTGCTCATGCAGTTGCTAAATGTTAAGAGGATGTTACACGCTGATTAGCATATTCCTGATATCATTGCCGTTTGTACACAGAGGACAGGTCTAGTACTAAGTTAGTGGATTTATTTGATGGTCCACCCAAACTCTTTGGTTGTATGCTAAATCCTGATATGTTACCTCTTTTAAGTTTATCCAACTTTTCCTTTTTTTCTTCTGTTCACTTATTGCAAGTTAGATGAACAAGTTGGTTTTTGTTTGTAAGCAAGATTAAGCAAAAATTACTGGATACATTATCATGAAACTTGGTGGAATGATGCAGTCTCGGTCAGGATCATGGATCTTAATGGATCTTAATAATACTCTACAGAGTTATAGTCTAGTTGACTGCGTTTAAATAATTTTTTCTCTATCCAGTTTAAATTCTGTGTTTTAGGAATGAGTGCAGATTTTTCAAAATGTATTATTATGTCAAGCTTTATCCCTCATGGCAGCTTTTGCTGTCCTGCCAGTAGTCACAATAAGCTTTGGACTGCATTCCTCAATACGACCCTGGTGACTCAAGTGCATTACATAAGATGGTCACAGCCAGCGTTTGAAGAACAGACCTCTATTCATTATGGATTTCATTGTTTACCTTGTACGGTCAGACACGTAATGCTGTTGTGCATATCTAAAAAAAACTATAGAGGAGTGTAATTCGATTAAATGTTGAAACATCTTGCCATATCCAAACAAACAGCCAATCAAAAGTCATAGTCAGTAAACCAAATGTCTAATCAAATGAAAACAGACGCAAGCCTCAGATTAGGCTCCAAAGTCTCAAATGTCAAGTCACTGTTAAGTAGAGTTGTGAGCACGTAGGTTTGGTCACAGCCCCTGTCTGGCAACAACACGATGGTGCAGATGCAGCAGAAATGTTTTTGTACCAATCCGCTGATTAGCCACAGCTCCTTGAGTGATCTGTCTTGAGTGCTGTGATAAACCGTTTATTGGAAGAGGCAGTTTTCTTGAAATGCATCCGGGTCAACAGCAAATTTGTGGGACCAATTACTGCGAAACACGATGAAGATTAGCTTCTGCTTGGTCTTCTGGCATCCCATAACAAATTAAGCTCCTTGTGTCTTCCAGGCTGCACAGTGAATCCCCTCTGAAATAATTAGCTTTTGAAGGGCAGCCAAAATATTGTATAAATTTCAACCAGACGCTCTGTTTTTAGAATAAGGACGGTTCCCATGTGTCCGCTGATCAGGACAGTTTCCAGATTTTGTCTCAGTTTACCTTCATCAAGTAGATTTTGTTAAGTAAAGGACAAAGCAGAGCTAAGGCAAGAAAAATGTATCAAAACACCACAAACAATAAGTTGGAAAGAAAAAGCATAAACCAGCACATGGAACTTATTTGAAGAACACTGATGTTGCAATGAGATAAAATGACACAACATTTTTTTGTAGGGTATGAGGATGTTAGTTTACTGTTCTGTGCACTCCTTGCACATGCATGGATTTTATATTAAACACCATTGTTTATTTATGATAACTACTTCTCAGATTTTACAATATAAAAATAGTTTTTCCTGCATTCTCGAACTGAACAAACAAAGGTTAACTATACTTTTTTCAATTTGTAATCAAAAAGTAACGTTTTACATTACTAGGACTAACTCACTTAGAAAGTTGCAGAGGCCTCACAACTTGACTGTGTGTATGTTTGTGTGGTGTTTCTCCTCAGGCTTGAATGCAGAACCTGTGTAGTCATTGGCAATGGCTTTGCTATTAAAAACAGCTCATTGGGAAGCATCATCAACAAATACGACGTCGTCATTCGGTATGAAGCAACCACACCACATGACAGTATTTTGTGCCATCACACTCATTCTGTGAAGAGGAAATAGAGATGAGTTATATAAAATAGCATATGGGTAAGCATGTCTTACTGGGGGGACTGTACCATATTGTCATACAGTTACAAACAGGCACACTCAAAATAAGAATAGTAAACAACAGGAAGCAGTAAAATCTCTCCACAACTACGGTACCTTCATGTCTGAGGATACATGGTTAAATTGAAAACACATTTTACCTTCAAAAGTGAATGTGTTGTTCCCCACTACACAAGCACAAGCACAAACACACAAGTCAATGGAGTTTATCAATTAATTTGGGGGTGAACAGTATCTATGTGTCTGCCTGACCTTCTGACCATCTGACCCTGACTTTGCGCCATTCTTGCCGGCAATTAGCAAACTTCTGGGTCAAATCGAGTTCTTTAAAAGGAGGGAGGAAAGCATCTAGTTTACTCAAGGACAAAGGCACTGTCGAGCATCTGACTCTGCAGACTTGGAATGAACACATGCATTCTGAGTTTTTATAAGCCTCTTTCAAACACTCCAGAATTTGGCCTGGCCACAATGCATTTTTCTTCCCCCCTCTACCGCCCTCCTCCTCGTCCTCCCTCACATCTCTCCCTTCTCTTCTCGGGAGCAAATCGTTCCCCGGCCATGTGGTTATTGACATCCAGGGTTCAATACATGCCTGAGACTTTAACGTCAGCGGGCTGCTCCAGTCATAGAGAAACAGCTAGACTCTGATAGACCCTGCTGAGACACAAGTTTCCAAAATGCAGTCTAATCATTTAACCAAAGAAGCTCAGTCTGAGCAACTGTGTTAATTATTGTTCGAGGAATGAGTTATGATGTGGTTGTGTCAAGAATTTGTTCACAGTAATAAAGCCAAAGTGTTTCCAGAATGAAGCACATTCAGTATCTAGTTTTAAGAACTCAACAGTCGCACAAAGTGTCTGAGAACAATTTCTTTACATTATCTCTTTAAAGTTGCAGTGTGTAGCATTTAGTGACAAAGTGATGAAGTTGCATGTGGCACTTGAACACCCGTCACATCAGCTTCCCCTTCCGAACTTCCGAAACTAAACACCCATTTTTTTTTTAATGAAAACTGAAGGTTACCACAAGTTCTCTGTCATGTTTGGAAGGGGAAGATGATGTGAAGGGGTCTTCAACTGCCACATGTAACTTCATCACTTTCTGTCACTAAATGCTACACACTGCAACTTTAAAGAGATAATGTAAAGATACTTTGTGCGACTGTTGAGTTCTTAAAACTAGATATTGAACGTGCTTCATTCTGGAAGCACTTTGGCTTTATTACTGTGAACAAATTCTGGACAGAACCACATCATGCTCAGGACACTAAACATAGCTGGCTTTCATGCTAATGTAACATGCTAGCTATCAATGCAAAGCTCAAGAGAAGTACTTTAGAGAGAAGAAATTAAATTCACAATCGGTGACATACCAGGTTCAACAGATACATTCCACCCCCCTTTTACATTAACGGGAGGATGATTGATGATGATTGGCTAACACCTTTGCTTGAGTGTTTGCTTGAACATGAGTGGATTAGCTGGTGCCTCCATAACTATCCAATTAAAACTTTTGTTGTTACAAATGTCAAAGGGTTTGGATTTCTGTTTTGATGTTTACTTTCCAGGGATAAGTATAATGTTAAAATTATTGCACAAATTTGTAAAGCTAAAGGAGGCTCACACTGATAATTACGTTGGTTAGCAAGAGTCCTGTTTCCAGAATCCCAACAAAAGAGGTGGGAAGTGCAAAGTTAGCATGGTCCATGAGCCAATTGTGAAGTTGTTTCAAATTTCAGGATGATTTCAAAAATGGAAATACTTCATAAAACAACCATGAATACGGTTGTCGCTGAATGTAGTGTCATGTCCCTGCCTCAGGTTGAACGATTCCCCGGTGAGAGGATATGAGGAGGACGTGGGGAACAAGACCACCATGAGGTTCTTCTATCCCGAGTCAGCCTCCTATAACCCTGGCCTGCACAACGAGCCCGGCACACTCATGGTCCTGGTGCCTTTCAAACAGCAAGACCTGCGATGGCTCAAAGAAATCCTCTATAATGAGAAGAGGGTACAGGATATGTGTGAGAATGCACTCTCTCTCTCACACAGACACACTCACAAACTTGTTTCACTGTCTCTTCCTCACATAACCACAGTCCTCTCCTTGCCAGCCATCCATATCAGGAACAAATACTTGAGAGGTTTGACTTCAGCGATGCTCTGTCCTTTGGAGTTAAATGTAGTTTCCACTGCAGACTCTGTTGCTCCAGGTGCCTCCAGGCTCCTGCTGCTAATAGTTGCAGGGTCATTACCTGCTAATTTGCACATCAATTCCGTTGCCTTGAGACATGAGGGAGTCATAGGTTTAATTGCATCTCTGTTTGTCTAAACAGAGTCAGTGGACTGACCCAGAATAGGGATATTTTCCTCTCTCTCTGTCCTTTTGTTCATTTCATGTGACACAACATCCTGCCTCTTATTTTTGCTCTATTGTTAATGTGAACATTCCCAGGTCAGGAAAGGGTTTTGGAAGCCCCCTCCCCAAATCTGGTTGGGCGACATCAGTAAAATCCGAGTGCTGGACCCGGACTTTCTGCACCAGACTGCAGAGAGACTGCTTCAGATCCCCCTGCATCCCAAGACTAAGCAGGTGAGAGATTGTTTCAATGTCTCCTTTATGACAATCATGCCCCTGCAGAAGTTTAGATTTTATTTATTTCAATCAAATCTCCAACTTCATCAGTCCAGAACATATGATCCCAAACTGAGGTGGTGATGCTTCTGTCTCTGTTGCAGCTCATTTACTTTGACCATTTCTGTCATCCACGTCTGCAGTTTTCCCACCAGCAGCCTCTCTCTTGTTTGTTCCCTTTCTCACTCTTTTTTCCTTTCGCCCCTCGTTGCTTCCCACATGAATGTTAACAAGGCGGGACGGAGCGTCCACTGATTAGCCACAGCTCCTTGAGTGATATGTGATAAACAGTTTACTGGAAGAGGCAGTTTTCTTGAAATCTATCCAGGTCAACTGCGAATTTGTGGGTCCAATTACCGTGCAAAACACGATGAAGATTAGCTTCTGCTTGGTATTCTGGCATCCCATTACAAGATAAGCTCCTCGTGTCTTCCAGGCTGCACAGTGAATCCCCTCTGAAATAATTGGCTTTTGAAGGGCAGCCAAAATATTGTATAAATTTCAACCCAACGCTCTGTTTTTAGAATAAGGACGGTTCCCAGTGTTCCCTCTAGGCAGAGCTGATCAGGACAGTGTCCAAATTTTGTCTCGGTTTATCTTCATCCAGTAGACACTCAGTTAAATACAAAAATTAGAGCAAAGACGAGAAAAATATCCAAAAAAACAACAAACCGTCAGTGGACAAGCTTGAATGTAAACCAGCACTCAATTTGATTGAAGAACTGTGAAAATGTCACATGATTAATTACCATGACAAGTTCCCATGCCAATTTCAAATATTAAATGACTGTAAATTTCTAGACAACTTGTATTTGTGTGAAATGTGTGTGTTGATCTTCATTGTGTACATTTTGTGACTTAATTAAATTAAAATGGAAGTAAATACAAGAAACTTAAATCCAAACACAACAAAGCACAAGAAACATCCGCACACAGAACTTAATGATGGAGCAGCGATTGTGCAATGAGAAAACATGACGCATTATTTGTTTTTCTTTGCAGTGTACTATTGATGTGTTTTTGTTACACAGGCGTTAGGATTTTGAAACGCCCTGGGATTTTGACTTGGAGCATTACTCATGTAGAATGGAGTTTTTATTGGCTCATTGCGTCCCATCTGCCAAGTGGGGCTTGTTGTGTGTTTGGTGGGGAACATCTCTGACGTGATCCTGAGCCTGAGTGTTGTTTTTGGTTCTGCTTGTTCCCCCTTCTCTTGAGCCCTTTTTGTCAAGGAGTCAAGGGGAGGAGGAGGTGTTTTACCCTTTTTGGAGCACAGTACAAACAATTGGCTGCTGCGTTAGAGGAGCAAGCAGTGGGAAGGCGGTGATCCGACAGAGAACCAGCGGGCTCGCCCCACTGGAGCTCTGCACCATCTGCACAGGCTGTATGAAAGGAAGGGGTCAGGGGAAGAGCAAAGTGGGCAGGAGGAGATGAAAGATGGAGCAACAGGCAGTCAAATTCTGCTTGTTTAATAAGTGTTAAAACATCTGAAGCTGCAGTCAGGGCTGAACATATGTATTGTCTTTTTTATACAACTGTGAATTAACATGTTGAACACATTAGAAAAGCTAGATTTGCCTTATCTCATCATCATCTCATCATCAGTCCCCTTCGTGACTCTGGGTTGAACATTTAGGAGGTTGAGGTCAAATAATTCCTATATAATTGTTTCTTACCAATGAATAATCATCCAATATTCTTCAGACAAAAGGTTATTCTGTCTTTGTGCGACAATTTAAATTGAATTGAGAAAACCAACCACTTTATCATGGTGTACAACAGCTGATATTTTCTATTCAGGTTGACATATGGTTATTAGGGGGTCGTACAGGCTGGTTTTGATTATTAGGGAGAAGACAGACCTAAGAAGTGTGATTTAATTTGGATAATTCATATGTTCAATATTAATCATATTTGGGCGCGTTAAGGGTAACGGGCACATTCAGGACCACTGCTCCTCCAGGTCTGTGTGAGTCGAGCCTCACTTAACTGGAATAAACCGTTGAACAGCTCTTTGTGCAGCAGCGGTGGTGCAGCTTCCAGGTTCTGTGGTCTGAGTCCTTCAGCAGCTCTTTAGTCACCGCAGCTCAATTACAGCAGGTCACTTTTACAGTTTCAGAAAGAAAACTGTGACCAACATCTACCACAGGCAGAGCAAACAGCCCATTCCAAACCAAAAGGTTTAGATCGGGCACTGCAGCAGTCCACGGAGCACCAGCTAAGGTCCCGGCTGTAGAAGCTCTGCGCCCTCCTTTAGATAAAAGCCCATCCAGATCAACAAGGAACAACCTTTCCCTTTCCTTCCCTTCATTGTCTCACACAAACACACATAGATATAATGCTCTTATGTTCACACTTGTCTCCCCAAACACATTCTTGTCCTGAGCTCTTGTGGGTCTGGCTTTGCAGCGGTGACAGCACGCAGCTGGCCCTCGCCCCTCTCTCACCAAGGCTCCGAGGGCCTGCGTCCAAACTATGCACCGGGCTGGCTCGAGGCTCACATGTTCACCCGTGTGCTGGTGACCACATGGGGTTAATACACACAGAATGTCAGCTGGGTCCCAGAGCGGGTAGCCCATCAGTTTCTGAGTTCAAGTAAAAAAGACAGTAGTGCTCAGTGCAAGAGCAAGTCAAAGGGATCTGTATCACTACAGCGCCTTCTTTCATGCATCTCTTATCAGACATGTCTAGACTTAACAGGAGTCCGCCCTCATCTTTGAAATCCCTCAGACTCGATGTCTTTCAAAGTGGACATCTTCGTTAGTGTCTACCAAGTATTATTATATATTTGTATCCCTTTCCTTTTTTTATTTCAGTTTTGTGTCCATCACATGTTAGAAACATCATCCACCCGCTTGCTGTGAGTTTTCCAACACTTTCCTGCTGTATTCTCACTTGAGATTTGCGTTCTCACATAAAGACCTACAACATTTAAAGGAACATGTCCTGAATTCGGTTCATTTCTGAAAGCAGCTTTGAAGACACTGTACTCTGATGCAGGTCTTCCAAGTTTGGCCTAATAGTTGTAGTTTGCCTGAACATGGAGGTTATTTTGGCAGCTGTACAAAAGCAGACACAAATAGGTGCATGTGGCCCTAAGAACAGGGAACACCCATGCCCTCATAAGCACAAGATAACCTGTTGTGCAGGAATTCATTTTCAAAACAACAAAAACAAGGGATGTGATCTGAGGGGGACCTCAGAACAGCCAGATCCAGACTCCAAGATAACTGGAGCAGATTCAAAATGCAGTCCAGCTAAACAGAGAGATAACCGACAGCAACAGTTTAATTAACAAACACATGTGAAATCTGACCCTGCAACATAATGATGCTGTTTTATGAACAAATGTTTAAAGTCATTAAAATAATTGACTCATATATAATTATGATTATTAGACCTATTGCAACACAAGTTCAGTTTGATGAATCTTACGATGACACAAAGGGTTGAGGGCAATCATTTTCGTTTCCCTTTGAACATTTAATTCATAGCCCTTTTCAAACCGGCATGACACCTTAAGGCCAATTTATGCTTCTACGTCTTTTCTATTACGGACAGATAAGACCGCACTATCCGCCGTGGAACGCCCTTTCCGAGCGCCTCAGAGAGCTTTTCGTACACCTCTGATTTTTCTAACTGTCCGTGTTTATGTCGGAGAGCCCACGGACAGACCTTGGCTGTGATTGGTCCGCGAACGACATCATTTCCCTACGACGTCATTTCCGGATTTCACATTTCTGGACCTTAAACGTCCTGCTTGACAATAAACCCAAACACAACTACGATTCTACGATTAATGAGACGTGTGTGTTAAGCCAGCAGAGTTGTCCGGCTGACGGTGGCTCGTTAGAGCACTGACGGCATGCGTGCACAGTCACAGACGGTTATAACGAGCTTTCAAAACGGTGCTAGCGGGCTAGGCTAGCGGGCTAGCCACCATGCTAACTGCGGTGGTAACAGAGCAAAAACCCGCTGTCACGACTTTAATTCCACTTCTACCATGACACTGTTTCTATAATACTGCCAGGTTAGAAGCAAACACTGGATAGTAGATGTTAGTGCCGGGAGTCCCTGCTGACTGTGTGTGGAAGCTGGAAGGGGAGCTAGCTTGAAGCTACACGGAGCTTCAAGCTGTGGAATCAGCAACACAGTTCGGAAACAAGACCGGGGAACCGCTGCGCTAAGAAACGATTACATCAGCATTTTGACCTGCTGGGTGTCACTTTATTTAGTTCTGTTAGTTGCCATGGTTCAGTGTGTGGGAGGCAAGCTAACAGAGGTAAACAGACAAACGTGGACTTCTTCTTCCCAAATGGGGTAGGCTTCTCTGAGCTCGTCTTCCGTTGCGCCACCTATGGGTTTGGCGGTGAATTTTTTTCGACGTACAGTGGTCGGAGAGCTAAAAATCAAAAAGACTCTTTGCCCACTGTGGAGCCCTCTCCCAGAAACGGATACGTAGAAGCATAATGCAGCACCTCAGGACATTACAAAGAATTTCTATGTTTCTAAATCAAAACTAGACGAAAAAAATTAAGGCAAAATAAATAGGTTTAAAAAAATCTAATTGATAGCAAAAGAATGAGAACCGGGGCACCCCCACCCCTGTCCAATCAATAAAGGCAAACATGCTCAAAAACAATATTATTACAAATTATTTTCTTTTTTTCCATAATTGTATCCAAATCTCTGTTAAATTGACAAAGGACCTTTAGTTTTGTTAACAGTAGAAAGTTTAGGCAAACAGTAAGCACTTAAGCTGGAGGAATATTCAAAGTAAGTTCTTGTAAACACAGGCACATGCACCAGTGATAAAAGTGGAAAGTAGAAATGTTCTCTGGGCAGGAGTAGAGGAAACATGATGATAACATGAAGAGCTGCAGAGGAGAGAGATACGAAGAGGCTGTTGCTGAAAGTGAACAGCAGGACGGAGAGAGAGAACGGCTCCTCTATCTCCAGGTCATGTAGAAGTGATTCTCTTGCCTCTGTGAACATGGATAATCATTGACAGTCATATGTGGAACGTGAGGCACCACCGGGGTCAGTGCACACTGTGCAAGAGCCCACCAGGCAACACAACCTTATTGGTTGTGTCGTCCCTGGCGACACAACCAACACGTCTCAGCCCATTAATCCTCACATGCACAGTGCCGTTTCTTGTTTCTTTCCCAAAACAAGCGAAAAGATGAGGGTCTGATAACGTCCGTTTAATTTTGTTTTTTGTTTTCCAGAACGGCTGATCACACATGACAAGCAGGAAAACTTGTAAAAGATGCGTTTGAGCTCTTTTAGGGCAAAAGTTAGTTTTATGTCGAACTACTCGGGACGCTGTCATTTTCTCTTAAAAAAGAAAACAAGCCTTTTGAAATAGAGGCAGAAAAAAAACAATCATTTGTCCTTTTTGTCTTTGGAGCACCAGTCCACCTGGATGCTATGAGATCTGGAAACCTAAGTGCTGAATCGTGGTGAACTCTAGTTTTTATGTCTTTCTCCTTTTACGTCTCTAGAGCTCTCATTATTTCTAAGAACCACCTTCAATGTCCATAGACCATCAAGATGGTCTCCACTTACTCCCACTATCCAAGCTACTGATAAAAACATAACTTTATCAGAAATGACAGAAACCATCTTTGAATTTGTTTTTACTTATTTTCACTTTTTAGTCCAACAATCATGAATATATATATATATTTTAGTGTTACAATTCCCCCGCCAAGAAAAACAAAACCTGGTCCACAGAGGCCGCTGTTGGGGACATTAACAAAACAATAAGCACCGCAAGAAAAATAGCTAAATGGGTCCTTGGGTTCTAAAAGGTAATTAATATAGTTCCCCACCGTCACCCACTTATCTATCAAAAGGATAGAATAACAGAAGAATTGGACCTAAACCAAAAGATAGTGGGAGTCACAGAGATGATAAACTCTTACAATTAGCAAACCAGCAACACAAACCAACTGAAAGTGTTGATCCTCTGACAGCAAACAACCAAATCCATGATGAAACCAAACCACCTTATAAACCCTCCCAGCATCCCAGGTGCTCCTGGTGAGCTGGGGAACCCGTGACCTAGTTTGTGATCTCCATATGATACATATACATATACATATATCTTATTTATTCACTCATACTGTTGATAAAAGTGATTGATAAAATACTTCCAAGATCTGCACCAAGATGTGATAGGTTCAGTACTTTTTGTGTACTCCTGCTTACAAAGAGACAGACTAACAGAAACACCTCCTCGTTGGATGTCATGATAAATATTCAACCCCTTCTTAGACTGCTGCATTTTTATTCTCCACATCTGAATTCGCCTCACACATCCATAAATCATTACTTTTTTTTGGAATATGAAAAGTTGAATCCAGAATAAGGAGAGAAAGGGTCACAATCCAGATGTGCAGTTCTCTCAACACCAATCCAACGTATTTGGAGTCCCACACTTCTTCTTAATCCTATAATACTGCTTATACCTGAAGTATGTGAACAAATTGATTATTTTCTGTTTTAGAGATTCATCAGGAGGTATTCTCCAGTGATAAAGGATGGATACATTTAATATCCAACAGATGCAGCGTCATTGTGGACTTCATTTCTGGAAAGATGGAATCACTCAACTGATTGTATCACTGTTTAGGACTCACACTTTCAGTGTCTGGGCTCTGAATGAATTGGAAAAAAGGTGCCTTGAAACCGATTCTGTCGCTTACAGGCGGCCAACACATGCACACAATTCCTTTTGTCTGATAAATTACAGAAAGGCCTAAAAATGTATTGAAGAATTCCAGTTTACGTTGCTTTTTACTGCTGTAAGTGGATAATCGTCAGTAGTGGGATGACAGGAAACGGAGGGGAAGGAAGGTGGATCGAGTTTCTATAAATGGATTTGAACTTGGGATGTTGTGGTTCACGGCCGACACCTTAAACCCTCAAGGCCAAAGGGACATTAGATTATGTTTTACTGGCATCCAGAGTCTGTTCTCAATCACTAACATCCACTTTCATTGAGCACTTTACCTCTGTGCTCTTACGTTTTTCAGAGGACATATTTCAGCTGAAGGTGAACTGTCTTCTTGAGTGTTTTGCCTAAAGATTTTGAGTGCAAAACTGGTCTGACGTTATAACTGGCATCCCGAGTGATTTCCTTCAGCAGAGTGTGCACTCAGGTAGTGATGAAGCTGCTCTCACACACCCATGTTGGGCAGTGAGATGATGCTGCAGTTCTGTTCTGTTCACCAGCTCACATGAACTTGGATTTTTTCCACATCACTCAGCTTGATGGAGAAGTAGATGTCTGCAGGAACTGTAAAAACCACGCAACTTATCAATGAGCAGAGACAGGAGTGCACTTGGAGGACGTTGTGTTGATGAAGTTCATGTGTAGTTCAGCAAGTCACTGTTGCCCTTTACTGCCATCTAGTGGTGAAATGAAAGGCTAGTTGAAAAGGCTATAATACCCCAATTCTAGCTGACACTACATAGCAGATGCACATTTCTTTTTACATTACATCACATATACCACTGCAAGATTATAATTTTCTCTGAATTTACTCTGTGTAGGTGTGTGTCAAACAAAATGTTCATTATATCCCAGACACTGGAATGAAATGGCCACACATGTAGAAAGGCAGATATAAGACAAATCTGGAGGGAAGCAGGAACTGCTAATTTCATAACCTCTTTTATAAGCCTCACAGTTTCATGTTAAGTGAATGTTCATTCCACCACCACTTTTATTTAACACCACAATATACTTAATATCAAACCCGTTAAAAGAGTAGCTTAATTCAACGTGTTATTCCATTTTAATTTCTTTGTAGAAATATGACAACATATCCAGTTGGTTTGGATTAATTTCCAGTCTTTGTGATTCTGTCGGCTCATTCTTTGCGTCTATTAGTCCCCCAGCGTCTTGTTTTAATGCCACCATTACTGTGGGATTTTCAAATCGTGCACATAGAGGCTTTAGCAGGTTGTTCTGGTGACACAGATTGTGCGCAGTGAGCTGTCATTGAGTTTCGTGTGTTACAGAACCCGGTGCATCCGACCACGGGCATCCTTGCCGTGTTTGTCGCACTCAACTACTGTGATGTGGTCCACATTGCTGGCTTTGGATACCCTAAGTCAAACAGCCAGAAGCAGCCCATCCACTACTACGGATACGACACCATGAGGTCTATGAAGGTGGGTAATCTGTCATCTATCATTTTGGTGAAACATGCTGTCAGTTCTTAACTTTGTGACGCTGCTCTTTCTCTACACTGCAGAATTCTTACCATGACCTCAATCACGAAGCTGACGCCTTAAAACGACTGGAGGATTCAGGAGCTGTTTTATACCTGCACCCACATTTATGATACACACACACACACAGTTTGATTTAATCAAAAAAAAGTAATTTCATGTGGCATCTGGGATCCTGATGTGCCTTGTACAGAGGGACACTGGTGCATTAAAGATGCTGCAGTGTAACAAAATGGGCTGTTTGTCCACCTCAAGGTTAATACACTAAAAGTGCTCGTTTTTGCCATTGACAGGTTCAGATTGTTTTTGTTATAAGTGTCTGACAACATCATAGATAAGATTCTAGACCTTTTTGTGACATCCTCATGTGACCAGAGACGGCCAATATATGGATCAAAGCCACCAGACGCCTTCCCCAAAAGTAGTACTTGTACGTCGCAGAGCACAGGAGTTGGTGGTCTATGGCTATGTGAAGTATTTGAGTACTTCTATCACCACTGCACGTCACACAGCAATGTCTGATTACATTGGATGTTGGATAATTCCAGTGCTTTTCATGTTTTAAGGGCCACATGATCTCATGGAAAGGTTGTTTTCAAGATTTTTATAAATGTCACAGCGAAGAAATTGAGCTTCAAGCATTTCAGATCTACATCTCAGATGGGAAGAGGTGTGGGAGGTGGGTGGTGGTTTCCTGTATCTTGCACATCAGTGAGCTGTAAAACGACACAGATGACTTTTATACTGTGTTTTAGTTTCATATTTAATTTTATCACATGAGACATTTTCTTTCTCCTGAGCTCACACTCATCTTACTGATGAAAAACAAAAAGCAAAAAATGGGTGTGTTTGAATCTAAGGGGTTATTCTTGTTGTGAACTTTTTCAATGTACATTTTAGTTGAGGTGGAAATGAAACCTGCTCAAATCTGATTCACACAATGACGTGGATGTAATTCATGTGACTTTCTCTGACTGGAAATACAATTTGTATTTTTTACAATTATTAGATTAGAAATCCTTGGTTTTATTTATGAAGAAATTTCCAGATGCAAATAACTGGATTTTTGTATTGTAAATAATGAAATAAATTTTAATTAATAGAAAAATCCATGTGAATGTCATTATTTGCAGTCCATCTAGAATGGCCCAACCCATATTATGTCTGTCAACATATTTATGTTCATGTGAATTATTGAACGCGCTCATGGATCTGCTGTATGGGAAGCACTGCACTTTAATGAGTTGACCTGAGAGCCTGCATTGAGCTGTTATTTGTTTGGCAATAACACTGTCCACCACTAGATGGCAGAGAGTCTCTGTTGCATTGATGCTGTGCAGCCAGTGCGTTACTGCACTGCACATGGTGCAGTCATGCAGCAACCCATCTCAAAGGGCCTGGGGTGATGGTAACAGCAAAACCAGCACCAGCACATGTGCAAGGAAATACAAGGAACATCTGGAGGTTCAGAACATTTCACAATGCTTATAATGAGACTGACTGACATACACTTGCCACTTAGTGACAGATGTTAATGATGGTTTCTAGCTTGTGCACACACAACTCTTTGTGATTAGTGGTGACGTGAATGGAGTTGTGCCCTTGGCATTTAAAACTCAGGCTTACTCATGTGATGGCGCACCATCATCATCAGCCGAGATCACAGTGACAGTCGACATTTGTTGTGCTTGCAACCATATTTCTCACAGTAAAAGGTGTAATACAACAACAACAACAACTCCCACTTCATCTGTTCCTTATTGTAGCACATTCCTGGTATTGTGGTTTGAGTGTGTACACATAAAACATCAAGGGATGCACTTCAGTGCAGTGTGGTATGTGTTGAATAGGGAGGTAGACCTTCTGCTCAAGGTCAGACTACAAGAACAGATACTTGTAATAGCAGTACTCATAAAGGGAGGTTTTTAATGCCGTCTACTACTTTTGCTGAGGTACATTTGCTCAGCTGCATGATCGTTCTGTCTAAATCTGTTTGTTTTTCCTGCGTGTGGCTGATACGGAGAGCTATCCTCTTTGCAGCAGAGACCACCACGCCTGCCCTCTTGTTCAGTTCACTGGAGTTGTCAGTTGTTGGCGCTAACTGATTTCACCACAGAGAGCCAGGCTGACAGCAAACACAAGATCCTTTTCAGCCCACTTAGAGCTCATCAACTCAGCTCGGAGAGCCATTCATTATGTGTGGAGGGGGATGTTGTCTGTAAGTGTGAAACCATCCTTATTCAAGCCCTCCTCATGCTTTCAGACATGATTAAAGAGAAGCCTACAAGCTTAAATAAGTCATTCACATTAAGACGATTAGACACGTACAGTTTGTTCACATGATTCTAATCAAGCTGCTTTCACAGATGCACCAAACTCCAGACATTTTCCTAAAATTCTCTGAAAGGCTGTATGTGAAAATGCAAATGTCCATAGGAGGTGTTTGGATGTTTTCTGGAACTCCTCCTGCCAGACCCCCTAGTAAAATGTAGGAAATGTGAGAATAGAGATGGAAAATGTTCAGAAAATTCAGAGCGAGCGCGAGATGCTGATCACATTTCTGATATGCAATGGATGCAAAAAATAACCCAAAAAGAATAGAAATAGCTCAGGATGAAAAAGAGGTGCAATACAAAAGCTCCGATGAAGATGTCAACTTGGAATGTATACGTCATGTCCTGCACGCTCGACTCAGGCACCACCCCTCGCCTGAAAGTTTTCCCTGTTGTAAATGCATCTGACCCGGACCATCTCCTACGGTTTTTATGTAAAAAGCAAAACTGGAGTTTATGTCTGAAAACTGCTTCAGATGCACAAACTCTGAACTTTTGGTATTTCTCCAAAAGATGTCTCTGACCTTTTTTTAAAAATCAAAACTATCCGTACTGTTGATATTCATTTGTTTTCCCAACAAATCAAGGGAAGTGTCGTCTTGTCATGCTTGATGGCCCGTGCACACGTTCCATTACATAACAGGGAGTTACATAGCGGCCTGTTTGTGTGAAAACTGAGAAACCAGGTCAGACTTTTCAGGAGAGCCAGCATAGCATTGAACCCCCTGTATAGTCCGGAGCGTGCATGAGTGTGTGCTGTAGGACGTACTGTACAGTGCTCTGAACCCAAGCATCTTATAGAGCCATGAGTGCATTCACTTTCAGCACGGGTAGCTCCTGTGTGAATTAAACCGCTAACCCCCGTGATCACGCTGTGTCGTACCAACTGAGCCATGAACACAGGCTCTTCTAGCCATGTTGATGTGGCCATATGAGCCCATGTAGCTGCTCTGAACAATGCTATTCATTTGGAATGCATAGCTTTGATCTTTCAGGCAGACCCCTGCAAAAACTGTGACTCCACCATGCTCTGGTTTCGATTTTACAAATCAGCAATTTCAAAGAAAACTGCATGGACCGTGATGATTGCAGTTCCACTGTGTAAGAGCGGCCACAGCTCCACGGCGTCATACAGTATATCTCATTACACCATCTGCTCTCCTCACAGTGCCACTGCAGCGTCCTGCTTTGAAGCAGTTGTTTCCTACTTTGGAAGTGATGATCCTCTGTTAGATTACCAGATTCATTTGCATAGGCTGCACGCTAACTTTGGAATATTAAATCAAATGCAGATTAAATAATAATCAAATAAAAAGGCAACGTACTTATGCCGCTGAATTTTGAACCAAAGGGATGAGGAGCTAGAACACTTTCTTTTAAGGTGCCACAAGCCAAAAAAGCAACAGAGGTTAGTTTTCTCCCTGAAGTCATTGACCTGTGAGGAACACAGAGATCCGGTGAAGACACCTCAGGCCTCTTTTATTCTCAACACCCTAAAAAATAAATAAAGACAACATGCGATGTGGCTCTACGGTGCGACTGTGTCAGGAGCCCAGTGGATGCTTTGTGTGGGAAGAGGTACAGTACGGACCCGGCTACCCAGAGAGAGGGCATCTGGCTTGGCTCACTGATAACTCCCCCACAGCCCCAAGAGCTGCCGTGAGTCAGGTGCTCATGCAAACACAACATTGCCATGGGAACGAGGGGGGGAGAATGAGTGCGAAATAGGAAGAGTGAGGGCGAAAGACGAAGAAAAAAAGATAAGCCGCTTTTCTCCAGTGTGAGTTTTGCTAGTTCTGCTTTTCCCTTCATAAAGCCCCTTTCCCTGACTCTCATGTGGGCGCCGCCTCCATGTGACGTTGGATGCTTGTGTATGATTTCCTCTCCACACACACAGGCTTTGGGGTAAAGGGGGAAAAAAAGAGCCTGATGCACAGTTTTCTTGAAAAGCGACAGCTGTCGACAGAATGAAAAAAGTAGAAAGACAAATTCAAAACACTTTATGCTAAGTGGTTCCGTGTTACTCTTGCACAATCCAAAAGGTCAGCCAGCTCAGCTGATTTAAAGGCTAACACGCCGTCATTGTTTCAGGCGGCCAGAGGAGCATTTTATCTCAGCTGGGTGTTTGCTGCTGCTGTGAACTCATTAAAAATGAGACATTATAATTTCAGCTGCTAACAAGTAAATTAGGGTTAGAATGAATGTTTTAGTATGCTTTATATAAATTGTCACTACTTTTAAAGTTGATATTGAATGATTGCAGAGTAAAACCATAAGGAAACAGAGACCTGTTTTGAGTTCAAATTTGAGCCACATGTTAACGTTTCAAATCTTAAAATACAAGAGACCATCAAAGAGACAGTGAAACAACCGGATTTCAACATTGTCTCTCAAAGCTGCTTTTTATAGTGTCATTTTTTCACATTTGTTTATGCATTTTCCTTTTTTTAAAGTAGTGACAATTTCTATTATGTTTTTAAAGTTGAGCATCATGAAAATAGGGTCCAAACTTATAAATAAATACATAGATAAATACATGCAGGAGGACATCATTTATACATAAATAACTAGAAGTAGGTGTAGTTATTTAATTACTTGTTCATTACATGTATTCATGCATTTATTTGCATGTATATCTTTATATATTTGTATATCTTAACATAATTATATGTATTTCCCTCTGTCCTGTGAGAAACACGAAATTGTCACTTTCTAACACTACTGGCAATAAATGGTTTTCAAGCTTTTTACAATGCGCTTGAATTATTTTCAAGATATATTCAACAATGTGTGGCTTTACTAAAAGCTATAGACTTAGCAGAAAACAAGAAATGACTTAAATGTTCACCTCACTGAAACATGAATTGTGCGTTAATGTTGGACAGATACTTGGCCCCCTTATGGCCCCTGATTTAGAGAAATCTTACATCCGCCACTGGTCACTGCGGAGATGACTAGCAGCGCTGAATAAATATGTGTCAGCTTTTCTCTAGCTGCGGAGATTGTGAACCAAAGGTGGCAGATGGATGAGTCATTCACAATGACTACATTCTTATGTACATTATTTCTTCTTGATGCAAAATCCTCTCCAAGACTTATGCCGTGGTGAGAGTCAAGCAAAATAAACCTGGAAGCCAAGTCAGTATTTAGCTAAGCACGGCCCGTACCATCGAAGAATCGGAGGCTTTAGGTCAGAGAATAGACCAGGAGCTGTTTACCTAACTGCTGAAGTCGCCCCTCTCCAAATGCCCCTCAGCTGCAGTGCTGAATACAAATCGCACCTCTCTATGTTTAGTGTGTGTGGATGTGGTGATTTGTTCTGCCTCTGTGTGCAGATCCCCAGGTTGTTTGTAGCTCTAAGCCGCATAAGACAGTTATCCCTTTCTACACGTGCAGTGTGACCCTGTCCTCCCCTCTGTTGTGCCAAAGGGGGCGGAGTCTCCTCCGGGCACCACTGTGTCTCTGTCAGTCCGTCTGCACGTCCTCGAGGACTGGATGTACTGTACTTCTATAACACATGACCCACTATTTTACTTTTATGTTTGTGTTGCTGGAGATGGCAGACGGCCGAACGGCCTGTACAAATGCTGCAGCAGGCGACTTCCCACTATATGTGTGTGTGTATGTGTGTGTGTGTGTGTGTGTGTGTGTGTGTGTGTGTGTGTGTGTGTGTGTGTGTGTGTGTGTGTGTGTGTGTGTGTGTGTGTGTGTGTATTTGTCCTGCTGTCCTTGTGACTTATGGTTCAATTAAGGATGTAGGTTGAGGTTTCGCAAGGAAATTAATTTTTCTATTGATACTTAGTTTGAACACTAAGACAGAACACCTCCTGGTGGCTGGTTGCAGTATAGGTCATAAATCCTGAATTAAATTATCAGGGGATAAACACACATATTACATATTTAGAGAGTTGAAAATTCCACCATCCACTCCTTCACGCTAATGAATTCTGCTTTATTGGAACTAACCAGTAAACTCCAATACAGTGAGCTGATTTTATTCAAATGTTGCTATAATGTTGCATTTACTTTTCTCCAACTTTTTCAATAACCAAAGAAACACACTCATGTAACACGAACTTTGCCAGAAACTCTGCAAGAAGCTTGGGGAGCGAGTTGGTTTTCAAGGTCTTTTGTAAAATGCTCATGACCAGGAGTAAAAATAATGAGTTAGGTTCGTTAGTTAGTTAGGTAGTACCATGCAAATGAAAAGGGAAGAATCTGAATCAGGAATGCACAAATTAACAATTCTATAACTTGCATTTGATTGCCCTTCAGACCACACTAATGAGCGGTAATATACATTTTTTCTGGGTCAGGGTTAGTATAATCTCTCATTTACTAAAAGTGACTTCATAGAGCAAGACTTCTTCTATACGCAGCACAGAGACAACATATTTACCTCAATGAAACCAAACATAACGGTAGCGGATCCAAGACTTCAGCTGTAATAGTCTGAAGTCTTATTCCACATCCCAAACATTCAACGCTCAGACCCTCCACCTCCACAAAAGTCAATAAAAGCTTAGCATGTGAGGTACTGGAGTGCATTATGAGTTATTGCAGGACAGACACTGCCTCCTCCTCACCACGGAAAAAGAAGAGATGCAATGAGAGAGAGAGAGAGAGAGAGAAAGAGAGAGAGAGAGAGAGAAAGAGAGAGAGAGAGAGAGAGAGAGAGAGAGAGAGAGAGAGAGAGAGAGAGAGAGAGAGAAAGAGAAAGAGGGAGAGATGGATATATGGTCTGATTTGAACTCATTATCATTCTTTATCTAGCTAATTTAGTCTTTAGTTTTTCACTGCAGCTCAAATAGCCATCAAAACAGTCATCCCTTATTAAGTCATGTCTTCTAATCCTACGTTGTGTTGTAAACATACTCTACATTAACACGTCACTGATGTTATGACACTATTGTTCCACAACAGAGACAGTCCCTTATGTTTCCTGTTCCACTATGGCACACTATGGGAGTATTTGTTCAATAGAAAGTGTTTGCTGACACACGGGAGCACCTCACTTATCAAGTCGTGTTGACTGTAAATCCACACGAACGGTGATGATGATGGGACCTGTCATGCTGCACGGCATCTTACTGTTATTGTTATATACAGATAAATAAAAGTCTGTGTGTGTGTTAATGCGGTCAGCTTGACGAAACTTTTTCCGAGTCTCGACTCTTCTGCTGAATACTCAAAATAATTGGACGGTAGATAGCACTCTCATGGGAATTTTTTTAAGGGCCTCGTAATGTGCATTTACATAATAATGTGTTGTCACTTTTTTCTGTATCCAATCCACTTTTTTTTGGGAGCGAGCGGAAGCCTTTTGCACCTGTCAACCACCTCTCGAAGTGGTGATGCCCACCCACGTTATCAAGAGGTCAATTCTCTCTCTCTTTCTCTCTCGCCCGCTCCCTGTCTGCTGGTAATACAGAGGCTTGAATAATGACCGCACAGAATTATGTAAAAATACTGCCAGAAGTGTATGGTTTCATAATACCTCAAAATTATATATTTCTTTCCCGTCTATATGCTATTCATAAGCGAGTGGTGCAAAACAGCCTTACAGAATCCACTCGTCAGCGCTGTCACAGTAATGGGAGCGTCTATTTTGTATACAGGTTTTATGCTGTTTTGGGGATCGACTGTGCAAATGTCACAAGACTGTTTTTTTCTTCTTCTTTTAAATGATCCTTTGGTCTAATAGATGACACACTGGGTGATAGGGGAATGAATAAAGCGTGCCCCAGATAGCAGAAACGGTCCTGCCACTGAGTGTATGCCTAATATTGTTCAACATCCAAAATGCTCTTTAATTCTATTTCTATTTCTGTGTGCTCATTTTCCATATTTCTGCTTCAGATTTTCTGCGTACACATGGAGAACAAGACTCCCACTGTACTGTAGTCAGTAGCTCAGTTTCTGACATTTGGGGCTAACTTGAGACTGATTCAAGCTTTCTTCTCCCTGAGCCCATAAATGACAGTGATAGATGATGCTGTCATTAGAAGCAGTGGAGCTCATCTACTGGCCCTATTTGCTGATTTCTGTGAACTTCACCGCCTTTTTTTAGCCTGCTCCATTAAAGGCACAGACAGAAACTTCCATATCCCCCCTGAGTTACAGTAGCTCTGTAGTCCTTCTGTATGTTATAGCAGGTATGAAGATCATAATCTGAGCTGAAGTAGATATACATGTGAATAATTCAATTATTTAGGTTTAACACTTTTTAATTGGTTTTCTTTGGGTAATCAATACAATTATACAATTACACATCACAAATTGATGGATATACCCCTAGCCACAGTAAGACCCACCCACCCCCAGCCAGCCTACCCCATGCAGCAGAAGTACATACATTAAGAGAGACTTTAGAATGTATGTATATATGTATATAGGCATATTGGATTATTACAATACAATTACATACAACACTGCTGCAAGACAAAGAAAAGAAAAAAGAAAGAGGAAAATAAAATTGAAATAAATAAAAAAGTAAATAGGTAAATAATTTTTTTTTTTTTTTTTAAATAAAGGAGGGAGAGGGGAGGGGTGGTTGCCATCTAAACTTTCTCTTGTAATGGGCTTTGTATGCTCTCATAGTACGACAAGAAAGCGGTCCGGGTTCTCTCAAAGCTTTGTATGGTAACCCTAACAGTAACAAAGGGAGAACATGGAAACTTCATCTAACACGAACCAGGATCTGTACCTTCTAACCACTGCACCACCATGCCGGCCATACACATTATCTACACACATATATATATTTTTTCCTCTGTATATGATTAGGCAGGAATCAGAGGGATGGTAGAAGAAGCCACACATGATTAAACAAGGGCTAGGGTCCAGGGAGAAACATCAATATGCTCAGCACAGAGTGGGCCACACATGCTTGGCTCGGACAAGTAACCAATTCTCCTTGGAGTGTTGTTATTTTTCAACTGGAGACCCTTTCTGACACACCTGAAGTAATTTCATCCTGTTCAAGAGGGAGAAAAAACCGTGCAACAGTAAAGATGTGAGGGACAGGGCCTTGATTAGCTGGGGCTAGGCTATAGCCGCCTCGTGGCAATGAAAGGGACCTCGGTGAGAAATTGTCTGTGTTTATGGTTTTAGTGAGTGTGAAGCTCTACACATGGATGTGGGTGGGGGAGGGGGGCATTGTTTTATGTCAATAAAGCACCTTGGATTGAACTGAATTGAATTCAGATTAAGTAAGTAGGAGGGGGGGGGGGGGGTGCAGGAAGGTCAATCTACAGTACATACCTTCTTATCTCGAGGCAAAACAATTTGAATAAAGCCTTAGGCCAGCGCTTCTTTACATCTCAGCAGCTTTAAAAAGAAACCTAAACATCTAAAGGAATTCTTATCTAATGCAGTGTGCTGTGCTCCTAACTATCACTACAAGATAGAGGCCACACAATGCGTGTTGAATGGTGAGAAAAATAGCATAGAATAGCTGGGCGTCGTCAGCAAATATCCGTTTGGCAGGGGAAGCCATGAGAGCATATCAAAACAGCGAGCATCCTTTAAACCTTCCGTTAGAACTTAGAGCCTCCGACACCCAAACCCTACAGGGGCTCATTCATACTCAACGTTACAGACGTACATGTACGTGGAAACTGACGGAGCCTTCTTTCCATACTCTGTGTTCATTTTGTCGGTATTCGTGCACATCAACTGAAAGTTTACGGTTACGGAACAAAACTGACTGTAGCAGCACCACCAAAAAATGTGGGGGGGCAGTGTAGCCAGTAGTTCAAGCGAAGCCACCATGAGACACAAGGAAGACATTTCAACAAGGACAGATGTTTTTGAGGTGAAACTTTGTGAGTTGGGAAGAATCGACTTCTCTATGATGTTACTTCCCGGCAATGATACAGTTGCTTTTGCTTCTTTCTTTACATGTAGGCTACATTATCACATCCTTGTCCGACATCGCTATTTTTATAGTTAGAAACTCTGAACTCTGCGCTGCCATCCAGTGGATGTATTGCTGAACCACTATGGCTACAAAAAGGAGGCATGTGAGCAGTGATTGTTATGCGTTTGAAACAGATGTATCTCTTTTCCTACAGATTACCCACTCAAGCAACACTTTTTAAAAGCCAAGACACCATATCCCAAGAAACTGAGAGTAAAGTGGGAGAGTTTCCACAACACAGACACCCACATACAGGATGTACAATCACAGGATGTGCAGGACAGGCAAGGCTAGGCCTTTGTATGACCCTTAAGTCTAGGATACAGTTTTAAATCAGTTAACCAAGTCTAATGTAAATCTAATACGGAATATAATATCAAGAATTATTGCTCTCGTATTACTGTCGAAACACATATTACAGTGTCATAGAAGTGTTGTGCAATAGTAGATCAACTGTACTTTACCTTGACGCTCAGCAAAAACAAATTAAATCCCTGCTAATTTATTTGCACATTATACAATATTTCTTTATGTGAAGTGAGTGCTTTTTAGTCGTCAGAATAACATTTATTTTCCAGCGAGGACATGTCTGAAAGAAGATGGACCACGCTTATCAATGCACAACACCTGAGTCAGTTTTTCAGAAGTCAACCCTTTTTCCAAGGGGGTTGCTCCATATGACATACACAGATCAGGTTTTAGCTTCAATGCTACAAGATCACCAAGATCAAATTGGAAAGATTTCTCTGAACTGATTCTACTCTCAGATACAGTGCTCTCCTCGGAGAGCAGTGAGATTGGTTTCGTGTCTGTGCACTTAATGTACCTCAGATGTAACAACGTTTTTATACATGATCTATTGTATTCTGACATAAAATCTGGAACATCCCATTGGGCAACAATTACATTCAGTTGCTTATCTTGTCCTGTAGAGCCCCAAGGTCAAAGTTAGTTATTGATCATGTGTATCTGGAGTGTCTAGTGCAGTTTTGTATTCAGTATAAAGCCGCCATTGTTTCCCAGGGGCTGTTGTCTCAATACGATTCTGACAGCAAGTTGAATGTACTGTGTGCAGCTGCAAATGTCACATTTAGCTCCCATTTAGCCTCCTCTAAACTCTATCTGTCTCAACCTCTTTTCTTCTCTCTCTGACACCCTCTTTATTTTTCTCCATTTCTTCTCTGAGTATGTGTGTGTGTGTATTTTATGTGTGTATGCGTGTGTGTGTTTGTGTGTGTGTGTGTGTGCATGTGAAAGTGTGCGTGTTGGTCTCAGAGGAGTGAGCTGACCCAGGGGTACAGAGGCGGGCAAGAGCAGCTGGCGATCCACTCTCCCTTGGTTCGTGTCCCAATTAATTAGCATGGACGTAACCACACAAACACATACACACACACACACACACACGCACACACACACACACACACACACACACACACACACACACACACACACACACACACACACACACACACACACACACATACACATACGCACAATCTGATTCTTGGGATTTTAAAGTCACATTTCTCAACTTCAGGGCAGAGCAGCTTGTCAAACAGCTGTATCATTGCTTACATAGACAGCATGAGTTTACTTTCTCTGACTCTGAAAACCACATTAGTGAGGTTAATCTGGACAATTCAATCAGCCTTTTCTCAGACAGAATTGGTCAATTTAAAACTCATAGCTCTTGCCCATTGTTTTGCTGCTTTAAGGGCTGAGCAGTCTTACTTTCTTAATTAAAGAAATGTCTCTGATATATGGTCTTCTTTTATGCTCTGCTGCCCCCAGGACAGTTCTCCGCGCCTTGATCTCATTTATTCCTCAACCAATCCAAAGAAACATTACTTTATCACTCCTATCTTGGCCTCCTTTCACTGGCAACTTATTAATTTTAGATCTTTTTTTTATGTGTATCACCCTCAAGGCAAAGCTAGGCCTGGCCCGAAGCTATGTAACCAAGGCGTGAAATTCCTGTGGATGGGGGGTGGGGTAGAGAGATTACAACCTAAAGCTAAAAGAAAGGTGTACCCTCATGGTTGGATGCACTTGGTGTAAATCGCTTTGGATAAAAGTGTCAGCTAAATGATATGTAATGTAAAATTGTCCCAACCCACCTGCCAACACTATGTTTTAGAATGTAAAGATTAGGTGATTAATTTACAAGAGACAAGAGTCAGAGATGTGTCACTACCCACCCACAGATGTTAGCTAAATTCTGACATATATCAATAACGGTCCAGTTGCCAACTTAAAACGTTTTAGTGTGTATGTGTACTTGTACTTATTTAGGGTTAGAGTAAGGGCAATCTCAGAGTCAATCTGCTATTGAATGATGATGAATTAACCTCTGGGAACAATGGTCAATATTTTAGGACTTTCATTTCCATTCCCGAAACACTGTTTACTGTCTGTAAAGTTTCTTTTATCACACAAGTCAAACGCTTCTTCACACAAAACACAAAGTTATAATTTGTAATATACTAAAAAATTATAGTAATAAAATTATAGTAATATAATTTTTTATAGGTTTGTTCCACCCACTTTTGCTCTCCACACTGAATGTTTACCTTCCGGCAAATAAAGTCTGTTCAAACAGGATTGGTCAAACTTGAAACGGAAGCCCCAAAAGATTCTACATATTCTCATGCAGTATGGGTATGTGTGTCAGTGTGTACAACCCACTGCTCGTTTGCTAGCTAGTTTCCCAGTCACTCACCCACAGTGAGCTATGCTCTCTCTGGATTTCCCTGGTTTTATATTTCAAGTTCCTACAAGAAATTCGAAAAAGCTAGATTTGCCTGTTTGACAAGTCACAGCCACATACCACACATGTGCACTAGGAAACTTTGTAGCGACTACCTGACAGCAGGGAGAATAACTATGAAGAACAATATGAAAACAAAAATACAAACAACAACCTAGGACTGAAAATGAGAAACACTAGTACATATACTGTATGCTGTGCAGGGAATGAGCATCGAGTGTATTTGTCAGGATCGTGTGCAGTCAGAGCGTTTGCACTGCCGAGAGTTTGCATGGAGAGGTAGCATGGATTGAAATTCTCGGCAGTATGTGGACATCCACATTAGCATAAGTATAGTAATCTAATAAGCACTCTGTGTACTGTTTGATGCTAATACATGGGCAATGGCATTGGCATGCTGTGAATCTTTGTGCAGCATATGGCTACCAGCTTGGTAAGTAGTACAGGAAGTGTCAAGGGCAGCGTGCATGAAGTAGACTATATTAAATAGTAAACAGTAACATGCAATACTTAAGTGCAAGGATAATAATACTTTTCTATACTATACTATACTATACCATATATATACTGTATATATCATCATTGCCCTATCATCATCAGGGGCAATTTGGGTATCACTATCTTGCCCAAGGACACTTGGTGGACAACCCATGCTACCTCCTGTGCCACAGCTGCCCCAGTCAAAGTCCCCTTCCAGTTTTAAACATTTTAAAATGTGCCCCTTTGTGCCTTTTATACGGTAAAATACATATTTTGAGTAACAACAGTATTTGCACCTTTAAACTGCAGCAAATTAATGCCAGTCTGAAAAACAACGGATTCAAACTGGAGTTGCGATGTCCCAAATATAAGGAACCAATCCTGTCAACTTGTGGGTGGGGCTCACTAACTGGAGAAGGCTCCTCAGCTGCAGGTGAGCTGTGATTAGACAGGGAGCAGGGGTGGGACCATATTAGGAATATTCATATATCCCAGTCAGAATATGAGTAAGTGTACAGTTAAATTTAAGCAGTTTCAAGGCCATGAAGGTATTTTTTCATTAAAACCTTTTGAATATGTAATTGTGGGAAGGATTTTAGGAGTGGTAATAAGTACTGGAGTGGGACTTCCAAATTGGATCACTTTTATTCAAAAATCAGACTATATTCAAATGTAGTAATATTTAATATGCTATCCAACGTGAAAACTGTCACTGCCTGGTACTGTAGTACCTTGCAGCAACTTCACAACCCCTTCTGATGCTATATTGTAGATGCAAGAATACACAGAATCTAACCTTAATAATACAGCAACATTTTCTTCACACCACCTGTGTATTTGTCTATGGAGCAGCATCGGACGTCATTAGTAGCAGTAACTCAGTACCAGCTCCAGAGCATGGCTCATTAAAGGAGCATTGCCTGAATTAATGACCATCTTGTCACGTGCCATCCCCATCAAATAAGTGTACCTTCTTTTTTTCCTGCCACTGATTTTGCATTGTATCCCATTGGTTTTTTTTCTCTTGGCAGCTTCCTGAGGTGTCTGCCCTCATTTAAGTTATTTTCAGCATGTTGGCAAGCACACAAGAATCAGTGCAAAAACACACACAGAGCTGAGAGAATCAGCAGGTAGGTCTGACCAAGCTTTAACATTGACAAATTATTACTGCGGGAAAACATGATTTTAATTTTACACTTGGCTCCCATTGCAGATGAGGAACCAAACAAGTATATTTTAGAAAGCTTTTATACAAATCAACAATGTGCCTGAAAAGGTTTGCAGAAAATAACTATCGATGATATTTTTAATTTAGACTGGTGCATAATAGTCAGACGGAATTAATGATATCGAATACATTTGCAGTTATGTTAGACAGTTGCAATGTGTCGGAAATAAGTTTTTGGAGCTGTTTCTTAAGACTTCAAATGCTTGTTCTTTTTCACTGACTCACCCACCAGCCTGCAATTACTTTTCAGTTTAATACCTTCAGAGGTACCCAACTGTAACTGATGGGAGGAACTGGCATTTATGCATTTCAGATATTTTGTTTTGGCTCAAAATAAGCTCCCGTCCGTCTGCATGAGATTGACAGCTGTCAGGGAGAAGGAAACTACAGCGTGAGAGAATTAAATGGTAGATGAATGGAGAGAAACTCCACTCATTATCTACTCACCACTATGCCAATGGAGGGGTGAGTGAAGTTTTGGAGTCTCAGGGGTGAACAGGGTTTTTTCATTAATCATATCTCCTCCATGTAAGTGGATGGGACATGGACCACCTAAAAAGTCCAAGTGCACCTCAATAAATTGTTAGTCATTTTAGGTAATTCTTATTCCAATGTAATTTTTTTTTAATTTTCACGGATTTTTCAGGGAATAATTGATGGGCCTTGTTGAAAAAAATCTGGAATATGAAGAAGACTGGTTTCTTTTTATGTGTAACTTGCTAGAGATTGATTGAATTTAATAATAGTCCCCATTGGGCCTTGGCGGAAGTGCATGCTTTAGTCTACTGAGCTCCTTTCTATTTAGTTACTTGATGCTATAAAAACAGGGTGCAGTTAAGATTGCAGTGTTTCTATTCAGGATATTTGACTATATGCTCTAATAGTAGGAGGAGGTAGGAACACATCGTCCATCTTTATATACAGTCTATGGTCTGCACCTTAAGAAGACTTCAAGGTGGCTATTTATATATATATAAAAATATAAACATAGTGTCTGAAGGCTGTCTGTGGGCTTGTTTCCTTAGGGAGTACAATTGAGGCTGAAGCTCATTTTGCCCCGTTGCAGGGCTAAAGGAGCTCAAAAACAGTGGTTAATAAAATCTCAGCCACTCTGGCATTTTATGTTCTGATAGCCCTATAGAATGCCTGCTGTCAGCTTGAGCTAGTTTACCTATTAATTTGGAATGGGAGGACCCCAGTTTAAAAAAATGGAGATAGGCTGTCATATTGTTTGGCCAATTGACTTTGTTAGAGGGGATGGTGGTGCCAAAAGATTTGCTGACTAATATGTGAATGAGTCAAGGCTCTTGGGCGGCGATTCATATAATGATAGTGTCGCTGGGAGGCTAGCCTTTTCTGTGCCACATTGCATCAGAGGGTTTGCTGGATGGGAAGTAAACAGACAATTATGTTTTCAAAATGAGGCAACAGCTCCTTAATGGGGGTAAACTACATATTGTTAATTTGCTGAGAAGGCAATTCCTCTTCATTATTAAAAACATTTCCAATGTCCAGTGAGGCAAGCAGAGCTGTCAGGCTGAGCAGAGGAGGGGAAGTTACAGTGAACTAAAGAGGATTGGAGTGACCTACACAAGACTGACTGTAACTGTCAGTAGACACCTGATGAAATTGCTCTCCTTACTTTCTCCTGTAATTTTGTAGAAATTCCTCGAGAAGAGATGGGTATCACACTGTCCCTATAGTTGGGAGAAAAAGTACTTTGAGGGTTTCATGATTTATTCCTGTACTGTAAATCCATTCTTTTTGATGAGCTGTCTGTCCTGCGATAATACTGTATGTGCTGCACCATAACAGGCTGTGAAGAATCAGATGGCCAGATACAGACAATCTGCAGTAAAACAGCACAAACCAGGCAGATGTTTTGTGATGTTTTAACTGAGCCGCTTCTGCTTCATTAATCTTTGCTGTATTGCTCTTTCTTACAGTTATGTATGGTTTTTGGTTTGGCTGTCCCTTGGATCTGTGCAACCTACGCCTCATGTACACCCACTGAAAAGCCGTGATAAGCCAATTTGTAATCAAAGGCTCAGATTTAAGCCTACACAGTGTCAGGCTGACAACACATGATCATTCATCATGTTCGTTTATGTTGCTTGGTTAATGTTGTGAAAATCTACAAACTGTCATTTAAATCTGGTGGTCAGAACTTTTGTCTCCCCCTTCTGGCAATAAGAGCAATACAAAAATACTCACTGTTGAATATTGAGAAAGACTGCAATTCCAAGACTAATTAATAATAAATTAATAGAAAATGAATCATAACTCATGTACAGTGAATTTTATCGGCACATCGCCCACTCCAAGATTTTACAAACCAACCTTCTGCTCTGTCTCTGTCTGTGGATTCTCTGTTTCCTCTCTGGCAAACCAATCATTGCTACTTGACGTGAAATGCGTCACTAACACTGGGCAGCGTAGGCAGGTTTCAATAAACATCGGCTTTAAAACTCTGGTACACTAGGAAATAAGAAAAGATAAACAGCCTTAATCAACATTGTGCAAAATCGTTTGGCCATGGCTTAGATGTGATGGACGCTCATTTAAGTCCTGCAATCACTGCAGTTTATAAGAAAGAAAAAAATTCACACATTTAATTTGTATCTTTATTTTATGTTTTATGTTCACCAAAACAAAACCCACAGGTACAAGCTTTGTATCATGTTTTCAGGCAGTTGTTAAAAAAGATTTTTATGCCCACATCACCTTTGTCTGTCTTATTGCTTATCTGTCAGAAGGATGAAATAAAAAGCAATTAAGTGATATCCACCCAACTTGGCAGAGGCATGTGACCTGGATCAGGAAAAGATTCATTTAATTTCAGGGCAGATTCAGAATTTTTTTCAATCACAGACGTTGACATTACAAAATTCCGTTTCTCAGAATATTATCCAAGGATCCTGATGTAAATAATATTGCGAAAATTATCAGTCAACTTAATTTTCTATTCGATTTTCTGTTAAATGTGACAGATGTAGAATGTTTTGGCCTTGGAGAACATATTTACTTAACTGCTTTACTGAATGCTGGTATAGTTTATGAACAAATGTATGAATGGACTTGATTGCAAGTGAAAGCCTTGCTTGTAGGTTGTGCGTTATGCACAACCTACAAGGTTGTGCACAAAGGTTGTGCATAAAGCTAACATGTTTACTAATATATTGAAATAAAATGTTGGGAGAAATCAGAAGATTGAATGAATTTTGTCCTCTAAAGCATTTTCCTGTAGTAACATGCCCTTTGGTGAATGATCAAATCATTTGGTGTAAATTTCTCTTTGAGTCAAGTCGTACTGTGTCACAAAACAGTGTCACAAACATCCAACGTGCCAAACAACGTGACACATGTGCTCATCAAGTCACATGACATTTTCCTGATGATTCTGACAAACCACAGATGGCTGACAGCCCCTTCACCCTTAACATGTACCCAGCGGGAATATGAACGGATAAAGAATGACATTATCAAGAGCCATCAAGAGGCATTTGTCAGATGCAGCGTTGGTGTCTCGCAAATTGCAGAATCATTCGACACCATCGTTGCTTTGTCAGCATCCTGAATGCTGACTTGATGGAGAACCGAGGCTGCAGAACATTATCTGCGAGACATTGTCTTTTCATTGGAGATTAATTAAAAAAGTTCTAGATGAATGGACACAAGATCGTTCCAGTTGCATATCATATGACAACAGAGGAAAATATGAGGCCTTTTGCACTTTGATGAATAAACAGAAAGATTGAATAAATCTTAATTGAAAAGCAGCTCTCAATTTCAAGATTAGGAGCACTTGTCCCATAGGGGGACTGCCTGATTAATAGCTGAGAATAGCCAGAATACAAGGAGACACCCAACTCTAATTAAAGACCTTTTACAGCTGAGGCCTCGCATGAATACACACACACACTGACACACACATTGGAGAAGCCATACAAGACAGACATAAAACACACACACACTTAAGAGGAACATATCTCCACAGACAAAAAAGAAAAAGTACTTAAAGAACTTTTCTTTCTCCAATCTAACATGCTCTCAAGAACTTCAATGAATGGAGTGGGTTTCTGTTTCCAGGAGAGTACTCGTCACCTCACACTCTCTCAAAAAGTGGCAGCTATTGTGCTTCTATCCCACAATCTCTACCTCTTTTAAATGTTCTATCCTTCTTTTGAAGAACTGAAATTTTGTGACATATGCTTTTTTGCTTTCTTTCTGAGATGTCGACAAGAAAAAATGACACCTAATTCCCACACAGTGAAATTATTTGGGCCCAGATTTGGCTTACGCTGTCAGACTGCTACACTGTCATCCGGCCCACATACCGGGTGGAATGATGGCACCTGGCCGGTCCACTCCTGTTTGCCAGATCTGGGCCACAAGTAAGCCTGCAGTAATAATACTGCATCTCAACCAAAGAAGCCAAAGGTGGCCTGAATTTGTATTGTGCAATCTGGGCCATAGTCACTATTTACCACATGGGCCACTTAATATCAAGATTACACCTTGTCTAGAGCACTGCATGTTTGCAAAAAATGCCCACATTGGGATATATGGGCCACATTCATTATTTTATAAGCGGGCCAATTTTTACAAGAAGGTCAGAATTGCCTGAAGTGGCCCACATCCATGTGCTATCTTGGTTTGCATGATAATTAAACATGTCACCAGCATCTAGTTAACTTAGCTTAGTTATACTCAGACCAACTCCCGCAAAGCTCAATCACTTGTTGTGAGAAAATCATCCCAATTTCCTCAAAAAGTCGAAAATTACACATTGTGGTCTACTGGCTGTTTCCTGTCTTTGTGCTAATTTGACAGAGTTTGTATTGTGTGATTCCACTTGCCTTGTGGGTATTATTAGCTCAAGGGCACCCTCTCTTAGAGGTAGTCGGTAAATTACATTGGCTGTAGGTAGACCATATAGTCTATGATTGAGACACTGTTTATAAGTAACTTGGCTGAGGATGTGTGTACTAATGATGTGTATTAATGTGTCAATGTCCACTATGTGAACATATGTGCACTGTAAGTCATAGAAGAGTGGGTCACTGTGCATTTCAAGCGCGGAAATGTTCAAATATCGACAGGCTCCACTTTCTTCCTTCCTCTCTTCTAAAACAACTGCTTTAATAGTTTGTTGCGTGTGAACTGCTAATTGCGATCCAATTGCATGACTGACCTGTTCACACACGATAAATGGTAAACTGCAGTTTTGCCATTTACATTTACATCAGGAATTGTTTGAACTGGCCAGTTTTAGCGGTTACACTTAGCTAAGGTAAACAGCTAATGAGTAAAGCTGTTGTTTGAATTTTTAACAAGAAAGCCAAAAGCCGTTTTTTTCAAAATTTCATATTTCCCATTCAAAGCATCTGATTAATTTATTTGCAGTCTTTGTAGTTGGGTGTCAACAGCAGTGTTTGCTATATTGTGAGATTGTTTGAGACGTGCTGATGAGAGGAGAAAAAAAAATCACTGCTTCAGCTTTAGGATATAAGTAAAAATTATTATTCTGTCGGAAAACATTGAATATTTTAGATTGTTCTTTGCTTCATCTACTTTGTCAATCTGTACTCGAGGCGACATACAAAAATTCAAAGCGACATAAGAAACTCAAAGCGTCATAAAATGACATCCTGAGAGGCAAAAGAGCTGGTTTTAGAGCCCCTCACAGCTTTAGCTGCATGCTGATAAAGGGCACATCAGTCAGGCTGAAGGATTCACCAAACATTATTCATCATCTGCGGTGAGCCATCGTGAGATTGCTATCAAGGGATTTTTGCTTGATTAGATGGTGTGGAGTGTGGGCACAGGGGAAGTAAGGGATGAGGATTCATTATGCATCCAATGTGAAAACTTGGACACACATGACTTGATGGGTCCACACATATCTCAATCTGCTCAGCCGCCAGGAAATGGCCCTTGGAGATCATTGATATTCAGGATTACAATCAATAGCCGAGATTTCACCCCCGAGGAAATATTTATTTCTCTGATATCACATAAACTCCACTTTAATTGATTTAGTGACCTTAACCCATCACATTTTATGGACTATTTTAAAGACATTGCTGATGCTTTTATTCTTGACCATTGTTCTTGCCCATGTCTGCTCTTGTCTCTTGTTTAAAAAGAAATTGAAAACAGCCCTGAAAATAAGATTCATTATTTTTAGATGAAACAAGAAACAACTTCTTGAAGATTTCTGAGGACTTAAGTTTTATTAATTATTTTGTGCACCTCATTGATTTTCAGGATAATAAATTGCACAACAACACCCTATGACAAAATTGAAGCAATCAGATTGCAACTCCAGACAATCAATAGCAGAGATTTCCTCCCCTGATGCAAAAACTAATCTCTGAAATTGCATACATCCCAAACTGGGATCTCTCAAAGAGCATCACTGAAAAGCCCTGTCACCTTACAGGATGGAATAATATGTAAGTAGGAAACTGCTTACATTCAGGACCAAGGTGAAAAATGAATAGGCAAAGATTTGAATTCACAGATGTCCTCAAAATCCAGCTAGGAAACAGTTAACAGGAAGACGGGACTTGTGAAAATCTTTGAAAAGCTTTCTTTGTGAAAATGGCTTTTTTTTATTTTTCCTTGAACCTCAGTGTTTCACATGGCCTCAGGTGTCTCAAGTATTATTCCTTCAAACAAAGCTTTGAGCCAGTGAAGGTTGGCTGCATTATGCTTGACACCGATGTGCTCCAGTGAAAGCTTATTCCTTTCATTCACACAAGATGAACAACAAGTGGTGTGATCACAATTTACACCTTTCTGAGGAGGTGTTGGTGGAAATATTGTTTCAAACTAAAAGAAGTGTTCGGCTACGACCAGCCAGACACACGTTGACTTGTTACTACATCACACATTAGTATAATAAACATGAATTGGGTGACTAAAAATAGTTTATTTGTAAGTAAATATGGAAGCTGCTGAATTCAACTTTAATGTTCAAAACCAAATTCAACAAAACTTAATGTGTCCTGTCACGTAAATTGATTGATCTATTAACCTGGAATAGATCAGACTAAGCTGCCTGCAGTTACTTTCCCAGAAGATGCATTTAAATCACAAACCGCTGCATTTTTATTCATCCTTATTTGTTTTGTCCAGTTAATTAATAAGATAAATAATTGTCACCTTTTATTGTATAATTACTTCTGGACTTTTAAAACTCGCTCTTTCCCAAGATTCCTATTTTCGGACCAACCCACATGCTTAAAGATAATTGATTCCAGAGGTTTAAAAGCTCAAGACTGAAAATAACTTTAATTGATTTGAGGAATACTGTGAGTTTACCCTATAACGTTTTTATGTAAGATTTTAATGACGTTGTTCTTTTATTTTTGACTATTGTCTGCTCTTGTCCCTTGCCTAGAAAGGAGTTGACAACTGCCCTGAAAATAAGGTTGATTATTTTTAGATTAGAACAAGAAAATATTTCAGCTGTGACTTTCTTGCACTCCCCCCCACCCCCCCCCCCCCCACACACACACTAATGAAGGATTACTTGAAAGAGACATGACTTAATCACCTGATATAAATCAAGAAATCAGCATAAAAAGGTACATGAGCATGAGAATCATTCACCAGTGCAGTCCTGACAGGGGACTCATCTTTTATCTCTGTTTGAGAGTCCTGTCAGTGTCAAATTAAGCCAACAATAAACCTGAGAACTCCCCTCACCCATATCCATGAGAACCAACCTTATGTTATGCAACTCGGTAAGCATTTTTTAACAATAGGATCACAATAAAGTGAAGAAAAAATAGAAGCTGAGAGGGAAAAAAAAACAGGGATTTGGAGTGAAGATTATGGATCTGGCAGAGCATGTGTTGGAGGCTGTCAGATATGCCTTCCAGAAGCTAGGTGCTCATTAGCATACTTCATTTGTCTAAATATAGGCCTAATCCAATGCTGAAGGGCAAACAAACAAATCACAGCATGTGTGAGTGAGTGTGCGTGTGTGTGTGTGAGAGTGTGTGTGTGTGGGGGGGGCATATTACTGATTCTTCACCCATGTTATATTCCGTCATGACAACAACATGCACAATGTGTATACAAATCATCAAATGCCTCTGATGCTTTGACATACAGTTTGTGACTCCTTTTGGAAACGTTTACTATGCTGCATGTGACAGAGCAAACTGCAAATGACTGCAGGCCGCGGTGACGCCAGGGGAATCTGCTGAAAGGTCACAGGCAAAACAACTAGCTGGGCTGCAGGGGGGGGGACATGCAGTGACACGGAGGCACATTTTGAAGATGCGTAAAGCTCCTGCGACTCCGCGAGTCTTTGAGACACATCGGCTTAGTTTGCATAAAGGAAGCGAGGACCCGGGGAAGCGTTTTCCCTCTGTGCACTCCGAGTGGCCTGCTGTGAATGCATGCGAGGCGGCGGCGATGTATGTGTAGAGCTGTCTATGCTTGACGTGATTATAGCATGACTCATAAAGGAGCGCTGCCATATGCATGCAGTGTTACAGTACGAGGTAGTACAGATGCATGTAAATGCCAGAGCCCAAAGGAGAGACCACAGCGTCTGGTGGAGAATACTTTATTTCAGCGCAATTCAACGCAAGCATAGTTACGTCACGTCTATAAATATTTGTTCGTTTCTCTCCAAACCCAAACAGCCCACAGAATTTGAAGTGAGGCAGCGTTCGTACTGTACAAGCCATGTGAGTCCGTGGTATGAGGAATAAATTAGCATGTCTTTAAAGAGCCATGGGTTAGGCCGGCGGTACACCCACTCCGACAGCTGGCAGAGGGCTGTATTTTGTTGCACCGACTTGTGCAGAAGCATTGAAAAGGAGCTGCTTTGGAGACTGTGGAGAAAATTTGGAAAAAAATTGCAATTTTTTCCCATGGCCTCACACAAAGGGAAGCAATTGTACAGCAGTTTTTGCTGTATGGCAAAGTGAAGGGCAGCTGATAGCTTGTTGACGATCCCTCTTTTTTTAGATTGCTCTCTCGCTCGTGAAACTTTTAGATATCTTTTAAAAAACGGTGGTATGATACATTTTAAATTGAGGGTGTGGGTGTACGTTTTTTTCTTTTTTCGATGGTGTCCGTGCTTGTGTGTGTGCTGCTGTGATTTTCTCTGTCCTGAAAGCAGGTAGCAGGTAGCTGAGAGCCGGACAGCGCTCTTTCCTGTTCTAGTATTGTTTTGGTGCGTAGGAGGGAGAGGAGTCATGAGGGTATACTCGATGAGAGAAGGATGGAGAGAGCCAGAGAGAGAGAGAGGAGGGGAGAAAGATAGAAATGAAAAGATAAATTTAGAGGATACTAACTTATCTCTGCGTGAGGTAATTTGTTTTTCACACAGCTGCCTCTCACAGACAATCTGGTAAACTCCACAGTGTAAACAGTCGCAGGCCAATTCATGTGACGTAAAGTGCAGGTTTCCTGGGAAGGCTACACAGTGTCATCTCTATTAAATACACATAAAACCACTTATATTGTATCAGATCTGATCTGATGATATCCTTAAATAAACCCTTAGTTAGTTTATTCTACAGCTACAATATTACACATTACCCTCCCTGCAGGGAATAATAAAAACACGATTTTCACAGAGAAGGAAGCCTCTTCATCGACTTCTGTATTGATTCCGACACTGGTAGATTCTGGTTTACCTAAATAAATAAATACTGAAAGCACCTAATGGCTTTTATTACCTGGCCATATTGTCTACAGTTTTACACTCTCATGGCCGCACAGGAAATGCTGCATCTCTCCTCATTGGCAGTTTAAATATTGCTGCTAAAACCTTCCACACAGAGCTGGCTCTAAAAATCCTGTTAGAACAAAGTGCCTCTTAGAGATGAAGCTCCCAGACAAAGCGAACCAATGCCTTTATTCTGGGCTATTGTGTGGTGCTATTGATTTATCTCTATAATTGATGTGGGATCTCTCACATCTCACAAACTTCTCTTGCTTTTTCTCCTACACACTCAAAGGTTCTCAAGTGGGTTTAAATCCCACAGTTCAAAGCCGCGGATCAGTGTCACCCTTTTCTCTACATTTACCAGTGCAATATTTAGACCTAAGACACTCAGAGAAGTGTTTTATGTCATTACTGGTTAGAAAAGTGGAGGGGAGTAAATAATGTGCTCAAGATGGTACAGTAATGAATCGTTTCAAAATGAAGCTGTGTGATAACCACTGGGCCACTTGTCTAAATACATGCTCTATGATTCAGACATGCACTGAAGCCTGGACATTCTCTGAAATTGGGGCTATGTGTGAAAATGCAAATGTTAGTTGTTCCAGACATTTTCCCGAACTTTTCCTGCGAGCCCTCAAATAAAAAGTTTGGTAATGTCAGAGTGAGACCATGTGAGCCATCAGCAAGAAAATGCAAAGCCAGTGAGCGGGTGTGTTGTTTACATTTCTTACTAGCAAATCTAATATAAATGATGTAGAAGATGTCAACTTTGAAAAATAACAAGATTCGAGGGCTATTGGCGATAAGAGCAGATGACAGTGTCCATGTGGTGTAAACAAAAGCACAATGCTTTCTGCAGAAGAATTTATACGTCAGGTCATGCATCCTAAATCCTCTCCCCAGGGCGCCACCCCTTACCTGAATATTCGGAAAACTGTCTGAGAACAGACGAGGGGAAAATATAGAAACATTGAGTCAACAATAAAATGTAGAAATCTCCATTTGCAGTGCAGTATGTTTTTTATTTGAAAGCCTATAAATGAGGAAGTCATCTTCCCACGTGCCATCTGGATATTTTATCCTGTCCTAACCCTGTTCTCACTAAAAATTCACACACTCATATTGTTTGTCGATTCAAGCACATTCAGTATTAAGAAAAAAGTAAATAAACCATAAACAAACTTAATCACTCAGCATTTTAGGAAACCCCAAGTCTCACAACATCCTGTGTTTGCTGCATTGCCCTGTGCCACGATGATGAGTCAGGGAGATTCTGAAGTTGCCGTGGACCTCCTCACTCAACCTCATGCAGAGCCTCTACATTCAGTTCATGTTTCACTGCAGCATTAATGTAGAAGTAATGGTTGACGATGATGCTAAAAGGTCAGTGTTAATTAATCCAACTCTCCATGCTCTATTGGCTCATACAGTTTAAACAAAGCCTGGGGTGACAACACAATTTCCTCACAGAGCATTAAAAACATTACTGCTCCGGAAGGCAAATTATTTAATTTTCTCTCCAATTCCTTTTTGGTTCGCCTTTTAGGTTAGGGCCATGCTTCCCGAGTGTAAGATGAGATGACACACACGCCAAGGTTCATATGTTTGTTAGATTGTTTAAAGGTAGTTTCTGTTTCAAATTGCAATTTGTCATGCAAAACTTTTGTATGACATACAAATGTACGACAATGATGAAACGTTTAACTTTTGTTTGCCTCGTGACCACTGTACTATCATCAATAGCCTCTTTAGGCACAGAACTAGATGGTTCAAATGCGCAAATGAACGTCCACTTTTGGTCGGACTAGATTTTGGTCCATTGTTCTGAGGCCCCTTTCACACCTGTTCTCTTGGATTGGACTGAATGAAAAAGCCCAAATAACCAAACAAACTCGCTGGGACAGTGGACATAGTAGATGGATTTTGTTATCTTCAGACGGAGTTAGGCTGTTTCCTCCTTTTATCAGTTCTCATGCTTAGCTAAACTAAAGCTATCACTTTTAAGTAGCTTAACCTAGAGTTGTATCAATCCTATCATTACGCTTCCCATTTCATTTTCATGAATACATTCGCTAAAGACAATCCAACTAATGCTAACTTTGGCTCTGACTAGATCCTTGAAATGTTCTGCCTGTGTACTTCTCAGCAGGTGAAGCTCAGCCTGCTCAATTTAAAGCCACCGCCACTGTGCAGCCATAGAAATCCTCTTCAAAGGCTGCCATCGTCCAGGCACATCAAAGGACAGACCTCTGTCTCCTGGCTGGGGAAAGGCAAAGGTTTTTCTCTCTCTGTGTGCATCTGTCTGCCTGCTCCATTCAAAACTCACGACAGAGAATCTTTTTCAAGCTTTTTACTCACAAACTGACAGACTCTGTTGTCAACGTTGGTGGTTTGATAACGACTTGCGGTGAGGCTTTATATTGTTGTATGCTACGATGCAAACTTGCTCCTGCTTCTCCAGTTATACGTATGTTTTTGACATTTTTCTGTATTAAATGCCTGGAACTGTTAAACTGACCTGATCCACACACCTTTCTACTATGAACAAACAGCAGAGAGCAGAAACAACGTCACCTCAGAGCATTTTCTTCTGCTTTATGTGAAGCAGCGTTGCAAGAGGTTGTTGTAACATGTTCACTGCTGGATTCTGGAAGCCTACATCTTTTGTTAACAGTGCAGAGGAAGATTCCCAAGAGACCCAGCAGATCTTGTGGGTTTGACATAGAGCGGCACATGGCGATGCATGTGCAAAAGGTGTATGTTTATGCTCCAGTTCTTTTCAAGTGGTGATTAAATTACAAGCTTCAAAAAGAGAAAGTAAGAAATAGCGTATGTAAATTCTTCTTTTATCAGGGAGTGGAAAGGTTATGAAGACAGGGGGACTATTACAGTAAGAGGAGATGTGAATGTTTAATAAGATATAATTGCAGCAGGGTGTCACAGTTACTAAAGAAAGGACAATGGGTTTTAGGAGCTTTCCATTTAGCCTGGTGGAAGAAAAAACGTTCCAGGCATTCTGTGTAAAGACACTGAAAAGTACTCGTTCACTTCAGTCTGCGTGATTGGGTCTGTGTCAGTCAGTGTGTGTGCATTCCCTCTGTGTGGGAGTTGTTTGAAAGGGTCAGCTTGTTTGTGACAGCGAAGTCAGGGGAGTCCAAGCTGGATGGAGCAAGGATGTGGAAAGAGCTAATACGAGTGTGGTGAACCAGAGAAAAAATCCTCCCACTTGCATTGGTTTTTATCCTAGGACTGTAATTGTCTTTCTTATGCAAGATGTTTTATTCTGACTACACAGTTGTTAATGGCCTGTATGCTTCCTCCTTCGTCACAAGCATGCATTATTTAAAGGAGAAGGGAAGAGTATTAGCTCGCTGTGGAAAGAGGAAGAACAACAGCTAGTTATTCTGTTGGTCCGGTGCCATTAGTCAGCTTTAGCCATCTTATTTGTTTTTATTCTCTTTCTCTCATAATTTCCTCGCTGCAAAAAAGACATGTTTTCCTTGGCAAAATCCTCAATAGATAATTTTGTGTTTTGTTTTGTTGTGTGTTGTCATGGTGTGTACATTGTGCTGTTGGCTTGGGGATGTGTTGACTGATTATGTTTCTCCGCCTCTCTTTTTCTCTCTATCGCTCTCGAACACACATACACACCCATCTTTGCCCACATGCACCTAACCTGGGTACCTATTTCAATGCACCGTTCAATGGGCGCATTATATTCATCATCGTACATTATTCAGATTTGAATCAGGGTCTGTCAGGCTTGATGACGATCCAGAATTTAATAGCTCCGACAGGAATAGACTTGACAGCGCAGCCCACCGCTGTGATCCAGTGAGTTTCTATGACACGCTGGACCCCCGTTGGACTCTCTAGATTCTGAGCGAATTCGTGATTAAGTCTGTAACTCCAGCAGGGTTTTCTCTGTCACTGCTTAATAGCTGTGGTGGCTTTCTTAATCAATCTGCCAGCTGAGTGTGTGTGTGTGTGTGTGTGTGTGAGAGAGATTGTAATTGCAGTGTACTGGCACAAAAACGCTGACTCAGGGATGCCACAATCATGTTACACCATGAGAAACCATCGGTTATTTTCCTTTATAATAGGCTTATGAAAATATTGTCAGTTTTCAGCAGGGTCAGAGTTTGGGTTTCTGCTGTGATGAATCAAGACTTTGCTGCTGTATAATTTAAATTTAGTCATTCACAAATGGAGAGCAGGGGCTTGATAAAGTTCCCGATGTTATCCTTCATGCAGCACTTGTCTCCTTAGCGTGCATTAAGCAGTATTTGCCTCAAGCTTGAGTGCAAGTAAAGATTGTTATGTGTTGATAATTGCAGGTTGCCACAGTCTCCGTTTCATGATCTGCTGCACAGCTAATCCAGTTTTCAGGTAGACGCTGTGTAAAACACAGTTGTTTTACCCAGAGCCATGGGATAAATCTGTCATTCGTCACACCACTGCTGATAGAGTGCAGCCTCACACATGGCAGATTAAGGTTTTAAAGCCTTATTTGGAAAGTAACTACACGCTCTCACATACACACTCATGCATGCACACATTATCTAACAAAAACATGTTGTTCTTTTGGCCATATTATGTTTATTCCCATGAGAACACAAAGAAAACAGATGACATTCCAGCAATGAAATGAAATGAATACATAGTAAGATGCTCTAGTGTCACAATGAAAAGAAACACATTGATTGGACAAGCATCTGTAAAAAAAACATTAAATTATGGGATGGGAGATTTTTAAGTATCAGGAATTTTTCTTTCAACAAATGATAATTCATACATTATCTGGTAATATATTGTAAAAATATCATAATTTACATGCCTAAAAAATACCCTGTATTTCTTACTGTATTAAACTTACTCATGCATGCAAGCTCCTACGTGTCCTTTCCAAGAAAAGTCAAAAAATACTGTGGGGCACGGCCGTCACTGGACAAGAGTCCAAACAGTGGAGTCACAATGGGCCATAAACTATGTCGAGGAAAAGACCCAGGGCCGGTTTGTGGAAGAAAAATGGCAAAAGTGCAGATTGAACAGAGTGTGGGTGGAAAAAGAAAAACTTCAAATCATGAGGTTAGAGCCAAAGGTGAAGGTTACAGAAAATAGTTACAAAGACAATCCAATACTGCAAGGTGTTGAGCTGGCCAGATACTAGACTCATGAAAGAAATGCTGCTCCTATCATCGTTAGCTTTTTTGTGCCACAACAGAAAAGAATGCTTCAAATGTCTTTTGAATATTTAAAACAAGAATAAAACAAACATTAAAAGGATACATGGAGCATTTCATTTTGCTTGTGGAGCGTCTGAAATATTCATACGTGTGGTGTAAAAAAAATCAAGAACATTTCAAATAGCAGTTGAGCGTAAATATTTCATATAAATATGTGTGTCACTTTTAACTAGGACTGACATGCATCAGCCGGTAGCAGTGGCTAGGTGGGTGGTTAGGTCAGCATGGAGTCACTTCATGGGAAATTGTGCTTTACGTACCAAGAAAAAGGGCTTGGAATTAATGTTTTAGTTCCTGCTGCAGGAATGGGAATTTAATCTTCAACCAGCCAAGAACAGTTCTTGTAATAGTCAGTCAGCATAAAGCTACTACCACTATTAACTAGTCCTTTTTTTGTACATTTCAAACCCTGAAAATTAGTATAAAATGAGGTACAAGCTGGCTTCTTTTGGGTCAAGGCTCCCAGTGTGTTGGGGAGACAATCAGACACACACAGCATGTTTTTACGATGAGGAAGATGTGAACAAAGAAAACAACCGGGTTGTGGTTCCCGGTACAAGTTGCCTTTTATAGATCAGTTTCCTACATCTTCTGTTGCATATGCAAACTAGAGGCCTTGTACATTTCCTCCTCGGTGAATGGGGGTTTCAGACACAGAGTAATAACAACAAGACAGAGAGAGGAAATAATCATCCTCCCAATTTATTTTTTGAAATGAAAAGTAACAACACTTCCATTTGCACAGAGAAGCTGCTGTCAAACACATTAGTTGAGTAATGAGACTTATTCTCTGCTTAAATGAAGGTGAATAAACACACTCTAGATTGAGAATATTGGAGTATTCATAATAAGCCCATGGTACTCATCGTCATGGCTACCAGTTGAGGCTCAAGTTAAAGTTATACAAATTGAGCTGATATAGCAGTAAGTGGTCATTACGATTATAAAAAGACAACCTGAACCACCAACCTTTAAGTGTAGATATAGATATTGTACATGTGTGTTTGTGTACTGTATGTGTACATACATGTCTACAAAACCAATCTATACTATAGATTGACACCCTATTATAGGAGTATTGCATGAGTCAGGGGATGGAGATGGATGTCTTGTATCTCCACGTACTGCAAAGGAACAAGCTGGCCATAGGCTAAATGAAGGATTACACTGTCCTGTCCTCTTGTCAAAGTCTTTCCTGGATTTTCAGCTGAAGTGGCCAATCAGTCAGGTAGTCCATCAGCGAGGGGAATATCCTCTACAGCAGCAGCTAAGCCATTGGTCTCTCCTCTGTCACCCCCTGAATCTCTCTCCTCCATGTCCTCGTCCTGGCTGAGTGGGTCCTGTTTGGACAGGCGGTTTAGGGGGTCAAAAGTATGAGTTTTAGGCTCAGGGCTGCGGAGTGAAAGCTGAGGCAATAGCGGATCCTCCCGGAACTTAGCGGATAGCTCCTTGGCGCTGCAGGCGGGAGTGTTGGTCTCGTAGACTTCGTGGAAGTTGTTGTAGTCTACCTCATAGAAGCCCTTCTCCAACGAGAGAACTGGTGTGAAACGGTAGCCCCAAAGCACCTCTGTGTCCAGGTAGGAGCTCCGTGCCTGACATGTCATCCCTGTCAGAGGTATGGACGGGTGTTCGTGTCCACATGCACACAAACATACAACAACAACAACATTACACACAGGGAGTGAGAGGAGACAGAAGAGGACACACAGACAGAGTGGACAGGCAAACAAACACACAGAGATGGAAAGAGATGTTGGGAGAAAGAGAGACAGCATCAGTAAATTATTCATGGTTATTCAGGAACTTAACACAGAAAGGGTCAAGACCTACTTCTGCTTAACTTCCATTAGGTTTTTGAAAGCAATAATGTTGGTAGCCTAACCCACTGATCTGAACAGAATTACTAGAAAGGGGAGAAAGGCTTGGTCAAAATCAAGTATTCTAAAGGAAAGGTTTTCACCATAAGTTGCAATTCATTAATTGTATCAGCTGTGTCAAATATAAATGTTGACAGATTTTTGGAAAGGTATTCGTTTGAATGATTTGATATATAGCGGTGAAATCAGCATTGCAGACCTAACGGCTAAATTAGCTGACTACTCATCAGCTTCAATTAGCAAAACCATACAAATGTAAACACAATGCAGTCATTATTCCTGCCATTAATCACACCGATGCCGCAGAAAAAGACGAATTAACAAATAGGAATAACCAAACATGCAATTAATCACAAATAAGATAGTTCATTGTTAATGTCCTGTAAGGTATGAATCTTAGGATGAGTGAAACCAAGAAACGCGCTCATTAGCAGTTAAGCTAGGCAGAGCGTTTTCTCATGGGAATTCAGGATTAGCATAAATTTTGTAGATAAATGTTAAGAACATTGTGTAATCGCACTGTAACGCTTCATCAAACCCATGTCTGAATTGGTGGTGATGATAATTTTGAAAAAACTTGGCCAACATCACTTTATCTCACCTTAGAAACTTCTTGTTTCACTAAATGTTACTCTGCTTTTCAATCTTTCCATCTGCTTTACAACTAAATAGGAAAATGGTCACAAGCTAATGAAGGCAACAACATATTACTGCCACTTTTACAATTTTTTTAAAGGAGATAATTTGATGCACAGGAGACAGATTTTGGAGTTTAAACTGAAAACATCTAGCTTGCCATAGATGACTTGCTCACGTTACCTAATGTGCTGTGTGCCTTATACATAATAACACCCATAACACCAAGCATGTGCTCAAAAATAGACAAAGATGCCACATTTGATATGGTGTCTAATGCCATTGTGAGAGGAGGGGCTTCTGCACCTTTTATTCTGCTTCCCCTGTGGATATGAGTGGCCTAGTTTCCACTTTTAACTTGTGAAATGTTTATTTCTGTGACTGATTCCTCAAAGACAATGTGAAGCATTTCTATACTGTCTGTTAAGGGGTTTGGCACATTGTTTGATGTGGTGGTTTTGAATCTTAGTTTAGCTACTTTGCTGTCTAAATACATTATATCCTGAAGATCTATTAACATCTTGTCACAGTAGCCTTTTGCTGATTGCACTTTTATCATTCTTATGAAAGCTCCATCTCAAGTCAAAAGTTCAGTTGCCTTTGACTCGATACTTCTAAATGCAGGATGGAAGACAGAGAGTATTTATCTGATGAACTGGTGTAAACAAATTTTAAGAGCAGTTATTTCCTGAGGGATTATAACTAAATGAACCATTTTATTCATGTGCCTGAGTCAATTCACAAATAGGATAACATGAAAAGCCCCGAAGATTCATACTTGGCTTGCAGACAATATCATAAACTTACGTAGACGACTATACTCATACACAAACACTTCTATGCCGTTTTATGTGCACACTATTTCTTCCTTTTAGTGACCATCTTACACTCATACACAAATAGCTATACCACATACTATACTACTACCATGCTACTGCAGCGTCTTATATCTAGGCTAAAATCATGTTTTATTTTATACTATCATCCGGTACACTTACTATATGCCTGCATGATAGTCTATATAACTATGTAAAACAAAGGTTCAATATGTGTCAGAGATATTTATATTATAGGTTATTTGACACATTATAATAACATGTAAGAGAATTAAATAACACATGGTGTGAAGTAATGTAATGTAAGTGAATGTAAGTCTGAATAATACAACAGATGGTTTCAACAGATACACATTCATCGTGTTGCCTGTTTTCTCACAGCACATTTATTTCCAGTCTCTCCTGTGCCATAGTGCTGAAGGTTAACTTAAAGGCTGTGAAGCTGTGAAGCTCCCCTCAGAGTGAAACAAGGGATTCACTTACAAAATATCTGCTTGCCTGTAAAATGTCAAAGTTCTGTTATTGGAAACTTTTATGAAACAGTGGCTACGGTGCCCATAATTCTCCCCACTGTATCCCTGTTTGAAGGACAAATTCAACATTTTCCATGCTATGTTTTGAGTCTCACAGCCTCAGCACGCTCATCTTGCTTTATAGATAACAGCCATATTTACTTCAGCTTTTTCATTACATCTGGGAAATAAAAAAAAGGACTGAGCAGCATTTCTGGATGCGCACTATATCATACGCAACGGAAAAGAAGAAAACTATTGACCAACAATGACTTTTTTATACCATTACTTGTGAAAATATAGACGATAAAATGATGTTCACTTTACGTTTGGAATAATATATAAACATATATATACATAGATATTTATAATTCTTATCATATTAGTTGTTGACAGACAGCTCCCCCCCTATGGGAGTACTCAAACACACACACACACACACACACACACAGTCTTTTCTGGTGCATTTGGAAGGGTATGAATGTTTTTAAGAATGTATTATTGTGCATCATGTGAGGGAATATTGTAATTGTATTAAAGTTAATCAAATTAAGTATGATTGTACATGTGAGCAGTAACAGTGGAGTATAGTATGTGTGACATTATGATGTTAGGTTTGAAACCAAATGAAATAAAGTTTTTCAAGGGGCCTCTTGTAGGTTTTTGCCACAACAGACATCTTGACTCTTCATACAATACACGTGTGTCATTTCCATTGAGGTGTGTCAGTTTCAGGGTACTGGTGCTGTGCGTGCTGGATGACAGGAACATCAAAAATAAGAAGGGCCATCACTGATGTTATTAGTTGCACCTTTGCTTGAACAATGTTGACATGTCACAGTGTCACAATGTCATTGCAGGTGTAACGGCTGCAATCACATGCTGCCGCTGCTGCTTTTCATCAGGGCTCATTACCCGTGTCCACGTGTAGACGCTGACTAGATTGCCTCCGAGGGTTGCTCAATATATTTTTGCAGGCGGAGAAACAGTCAGAGCTGCTGCAAAGAAATATTTTCTTTTAGTATTATTCTGCTTACAAGACTTAAGTAGGCTTTAGATACAATAGTTAACTCTCTGTTGCTGTGGATGTTGTAAATATGTGTAACCAGGGGCGTCGTTAGGCCTGTTTTAGGGGGGCTGAAGCCATCCTAAAATGTTCTTCAGCCCCCCCAAATAATTATTGGGATTTTATTTTTTTTTGGGAGTGAGGCGGATATGAAAACTAGTATATCCGTCTTTCCTTTACAAGCAGCAAATTATTTCTCTCTATTTGAGAAAAGTTCATATTGTGTTGTCAAATTTCACAATGACCCTGAAATTCTGTCTCTTCTGTTATCTTATACCGAATGAATGCAAGCAAAGATACAGAGAAAAATCACACTCTTTCTGATTGAACCAATCTATTAACTGTCTGAAACAATGGATATCCGCAGCCCCAAATGAGCCCAAAAAAAATTGGCGCGTGCTGCGCGCGCAAACATTCAGCATCCTTAGGGGCTAAGCCCCCCCTTCCTTTCAATCCTAGAAACGCCCCTGCGTGTAACAACCAGTTCAAAATGTGAAGGATTTAGCAAAAGATGCTAAGAATAGAAACAGATCAATACACCACAAATAGGCAAGCAGAGTCAAGAGAGTCACAGTATGAAGCAACGATTTCTCCATGATAACCTGCAGGAATACTATGTTTGCAGAGAACATAGCCTTACGTGATGCCTGACACACTGTGGAAGTATGAATGGTGAATGGCTGTAGGAGAGTTTATTTGATAGGTGTAAGCTCCAGATGGCTTTAGGGATAACTGGTCCTAATGAAGAAAATCCAACCTACGCTTCCAGATAAATGAGTGGGTAGATACTTTAGGAATATGTCCTAAATCTTTTCCTGCATATCGCTTGCATTTGATGGAATCTGCTTTACAGACCAGAGAGTTGGAAATGCCAAAAAAAAATAGGGAGAGCAACACTAATAATATTGTGTCATTGACAATCAATGACACAGCGCCAAGGCAAGCCCACCCTGGAGATTCTGCGAACGGTATTGAACATTGTTACTCTCTGTTGAGCAAAGCAGGAATGGGAAGGCTACACTCACTATCCACAAATGTCTAATAAATATCGAGCAGATGAGTCAGGTCTGGTGAAGAAGCAGATGACTTCTCCCTCTTTCTTGCTGCTGCCAGAGAGTTGCACATGATGAAAGGCTTTTGGCTGCATCTACACTCCTATGTTCTAGCTTTAAACAGTTCAACTCTGCTAAGGATATGTCTGGCGTCCACACTACCCAGACTAGTTTCAGAAGAGATAAGATTGGAAGCTCTGCTGGCCCCGTTTGAAAACTGACAACTGTTTAATTTTGTTGCACAGTAATGGAGATGTTTGGAAACAATGACGTAGACACTCACCACCCCTTGCTTATTGAGTCACAAAGTAGCCACAGCTGATATGTCAGGTTCCTATCACATGACCCCCTTCTGGAAGAAAACAACCGGCATCAGCCTTGGCTGCCATTGTAGAACTCAACATGGAAAAGCAACAGCTGTTGTGCATTTCATTATGCTGCTTACATGCGTAGGAGAGCTATAGCTAAAGCTATAGTGTGGAGGTGGATTTAAACTGATACAGAGCCAAAATGCTTATGTGGACAGAATTCAATCAGTATGTATGGATGTAGCTTCAGAGTTTCTCACTTAGGAAGGGGCAACATAGAAGAAAGAATATCAAAATGTCGACTAAGGTCTCATAATGAGAAGAAAAAGAGAGGGCATGTCAAGAAAGCTCCAAATCTTGTCATTTACCCTATGAATGTGGTAAATCAATACTCAATTAGTTTGGTGTGTGAGGCAGCATTTACTTTCACTGAACCTAGAGCCAATAGTCTACAAAAAAAACACTGACTGATTTCTTATTTTGTGATGCAAAAATAGCCATCACAGCCTGTGTACAAAGCTGCAGTGATTTTTCCCAGGTTGTTCACTGTGTACAAGGTAATACAAAATCCTTGGGTTCATTCAGAGGTTCATAATGGTGTTGGACACCAATCCTGAACTAAAAGGAGACTATGACAACCTCTTAACTGTTCAAACAATTCTACAAAAGTTTAAAATGTCTGTAGACCTTGGATTGGAACACAACAATAAATAATACAACGGATTCACACAAGAGCCAAGCTTTCTCCTAAAGCAGTGCTTCAGAGAAGAATAAATTCACAATTGTTGCAAAAACAGGTGATTGGGCAACACTAGAACCCTGCATCACAAATTATTGTTGCACAAAATATGTGGTTCAAATAATTGATCAACTATTAAGGCAATGGAGGAAATTGGCTACATGCATATACTGTCAAACATTCAGCATGTTGCTGAAACATCTCCGGCCTGTGCATCATTGATCTCTGCTAGATGAGGACAGTCATTTGGCCGAATCATTTTTGAAAATCATGTGTGGGTTTAACTGTAAGCAAATTTTATTCAGCCCAGAGGAGTGTACTTTACCTATTCAAGTGTTTTGACACAGTAAATTGTTCAAGATCAATAAGTCATGGCCACGTGTAGATGTGTCAGTGACAGATGGTTAATTAAGAACCTATTGGATATCATGAACAGATGCCAATTAGTGAGAGAGGCTGTAAAAGACTTTCCAACACAATTGATAACAAACCTTGGTGATGAGCTGTACACTGTAAAATCTGCTCCGCTTTCCAGAGTGACAACCAAAGTTAATGCAATTAGCTGCCTACATGTATATGACAGCACTCACATCAGAAAGCAACTGAAGGGTGTGATTCAATCTCAACCTGTAGCTCAAGTTGTGTAGCTTCAAACCACCAGTTCATGTACGTTTCCTGTTTATTGAAAATCCAGGCTGTTCAAATGAATGTCGACTTGTTCAAGATTTACAGGCCATTACTATCATAGCAGTACCTGCAGCTCTTATTGTGCCAGCTACCATTTAGATTCTTAGTTCATTTCCACCTACCGGAACGCAACATACAGTCATGCCTTTGTCTTCATCATTTCCTAGAATCCTCTGCATCCAGGAAGCCATTATGTATTATCATTTAATGTTAATGGTAAACAACATAAATGGGCCATGCTAGTCCATCTGAGGAAGAGCACCTTCCTACAGTATGCAGATGACTTGCTGGTAGCTTGTCTACATTGGAATCTTGTCTTACTAACTCTATTTTGCGGCTGCAAAGACTGACCGAATGTGGTCATAGAGCCAAGCCTTAGTTTTACATGACACTTATGCTAAATATTGTTTAGTCATTTGTGTTTTTTGATAGTGGTGGTCTATATACCATAGGGATTCTTAAAATTGAAATTACACGCTGAGCACTACTTGACAAAGCAGCTTTCTGACTGTAATAAAATACTTAAAGAAGCATTATAGATTTAATTACATGAAATACAAGGCATCTCAGTCATCAATAGAATTGTATTTGTATAGCCGATATTCACAAATCACAATTTGTCTTATAGGGCTCAACAAGGTACGACATCCTCTGTCCTTAACCCTCAACAAGTGTAAGTAAAACTACCCAAAAAAACTATTAACAGCTGAAAAAAACATAGAAACCTCAGAGAAAGCCACATGTGTGGAATCCCTCTCCCAGGGGGGACAGAAGCACAATAGATGCAACACGTAACTGAACACATCAACAAAGCTACAATATTTTCAAAATTGATTAGCAGAAACATATGAAAATGTCTGACAGAGATGAAGGGACCAGCAACGACAAATCAATTGACGAGTTATTGTCAGTAATCGTATGTGAGTAGGAGTATTGCATATCAAGCAGTCTTGTTGTAATCATAGTCAACTGTCAGCTGCCACGACGATATGTGCAGATGGCACCAATGCAAACTACTTTATCAGCTTAGGATGTGAGGCCCTGTACAAATAAGATAGCCATAACACAGGTACATTAGTTGGAGTTGATGCCGTAGGCCTGCCGCCTGTACCACAGTTTATCAATCCCACTCATGCTCCATCAGATCAGCCTTTGATGGCAGCATTCATGAATAGCAAGGGGCCACCCGCGAACGAGTTTGCAGACTCCTGCTGCTTGACCTGCTCCCATTCGATAATGTGTCCGGTCAGGGGTTTACTCATGTAGCACAAGAGCTAACCCATTGTGCTGTCCAGAGTACTGAAGCAGCCCACGGATATGGAGCCTCTTCTTTAAGTTTTGCCTTTGATCTGCAATATTCTCTAACCTCAGATCTATATTACATTAACACTCTGTAACAAAGCATTTTTGGGGAAGTATGACTCCAAATATAGTTTTTACTATATATGTTGGATGTCATTGTATTTTACATGTTCATTAAAAAAAGTGGCTTCAATAAACAGTCGATAAGAATATGGATTACAGCCATAAATTGGTGAAATGTAACAGTAGAAGTACAAACATCACAGATGTCCTGCAGCAGGTGAACTGGGTCGGATTAAGACCATAGATACGGCTCAATTGCATGTTATTGTTGGACTTGGGTCTCAAAAGATGTCAGTAGTGAAAAACCTTCACCCTGCGTTACATTAGTTGTCTTCACAATCAAAAAATAGGGATCTCTGAAGGATTTCGTTTAACCTCTCCAGGTCTTTTGGTTGCATTATGGGTAAAATACTTGTACGTGGGCCTTAGAAACAATAGTAAACTGTCTGTCTCTAGCATAGCAGTGAATGTACTGATAGGGCCCAGTGGCCATTGCCATAGCAACCAAGGTTGTAGCACAGACTCCATGCTCATAGCAGGTATGATAAAGCAAGTCTCTGGTTGAGGGAGTAAACAATCATAACACAGGTGCTTTCCAGGGTCACGGGGAACACAGTCTTTACCCAGAGATGATGGAAGCATTATACATGATGGATTGTTGTAGTTTATGTCAAATACAAATATGATCTGAGAAAAGATAACAGGGTCTTTATTGAATGAAAAAGGACACGTGCATCGATTTTTTTATTTATTTGCATTCATATGTAAATTTATGCCAGAATATCGTCTGGCTGATCTCTATTTTACACCCAGAAAAACCTCACTGTTTTTGGTCTGTGTGGAGAAACGTTTGACTTGTGTGCACTCGTCAAACTGTAAACAGTGTTTGGTTAATGGAAGACTGAGTCTTCTCCCGGATAATTGCTATCTACACACAAGCCCTAAATATATTGGTCTTGGCCCCCAGACACTAATTTGTCAACAGATGACAGCCGATGGGCTCCGAGATTGATGTTCATTTGTTCATGCATTTTGTCCCAGTTGTAGTTTGCCATTGTGTTTGTGGTGAATTGTGGTTTTCCGCTCTTCATGAAAACATCTTGTGCTGATTAAGTTTAGAATTGACATGTTATTTATATTCTGGCAGTCTATGAGGACAGGGGCCAATGTTAATAAGAAATGTGAAATCATCTTGATATTTCGCTGAAAAATATGCTTTAGGGAACAAACCTTATTCTTCAGTTGTAAATTATAAAATATCAGTTGCAAAAAGGGAAACAATGGCACTTATAACCATGACTGTATCTGAAGTCACTGCTGTTTTTACTTTCATTGCTAGTAGGTAGTGTAGCCATCTGGAGGATCAAAACATCCTGAAATAATTACTGGATATTGATAAGTGCCTAGTTTGTCATATTTTATTTGAAAAGACTTTCATTATATGCATATTGGTAACTAAGATCTTAAGATTGACACAGACATAATATAGTGATAACCACGTTTGTCTTTCGGGAAACCACAAAAACTTCAACCAACTATAAAGTGTAAAACAAAAAATCCCACTGAAGACTCGATGTAAGATGCTGTCTGTATTCTAAGAGATGACAAACAGCAGGTCGTATTTTATATATAAATAACCAACTATGAAGGAAATGGGACACAGAGCAGCGACTCGCTATCTTCTGAGCTACTTCAATGATGAAAACAAGGATTGTTGGCGGCAACATGAACAAATATGACTGGGTCTCTGGCACAGCGGAGCAGTTACCGCAGACTTAACAATAAACTTCACCACTGAGTATAGCTTAGTATTATGTTCAACTTTATACCCAATATAATCCTTTCAAGTAGTATGCAAAAATTACTACATGTGAAGTATATTGCAGTGTACATAAACGTCTGAAGTCTAGAGATCTCTGTTATTTGTGTTAACAGATAACTTAGCTTGGTTGTTAACTGACTATTCAGTTGTTCATATCCAAAATGCATTACCTTTTGAAATGGAAGTTACATTGTTTCTGCTGTTTGGGACAAACTGATCCACTCGGCACCAAAGTGCACGAGTGCGAAAAAGAATAACTGAGGCTTTCTATTATGTGCCTGTCTTGCATTAAAAGGATATTGGTAATAAAACCAAACGTTCAGATGGATCGGTCAATTTAATGTGAGAGAAAAGTAAAATAACGTATTGCATTCTGTGTAATCTGAAACTACAACGCCAGCAAACACAGTGGTGGTAGGAAAAACAATTTATCTACAGTTTTATTTGAATATCCTTCAAACATTGAAACCTACTACTTAGGTTACTTTGAATTTGATATTTGTAAATATATTTTGTTTATGTATTTTTAGTTGAAGATAATGGATTTTAGAATATTGCAGGGCTTATTCTGTTTTTTTTAGCATCTATGGTGAATTGCACTATGTAGTTAAATGCTTTGGGAATGCCTGAGAAACGAATGTCTATCAAATAATTCCTTGCTTGATGTTCTCCAGCTTTTTCATTATATAGAAAACATTTAATAGATATACTGTGTATTTCCCCTGGTAATGAGAGTATTAAAATGATTTCCTGCTGGATCAGATATTTGCATACCACTGTATGGGCCAGCCATTCATTGATACACAACTACACTGGCAGCAGATTCATCACTTTAAATTAATGAAGTGCGAGTGCTTAGTCAGCTATATATTTAAATGCTTCTGACCTTGGAGCCTTATACCTCAATTAGAAATACATAATTATCATAAATTAGTAGCCTGACTGCACTGATTAGTTGCCACATGTCCTTTTCAACAGCTCAACGTTTTTTTAAATCACTGTGATATCTCATTACTTCCCCTTATTATATGAGGATTGCTTATAAACATGAGATTGAATTTTGATTTCTGTTTAAGTACTCAAATGCTCTCTCGTCGTGATATGACAATACATATTCATGCAGCACAAAATTAAATATATGTTTGTTCATGCATAGCCCATAAAGAAAATACAAGCTGGAATAATTTCTCATTTCGTCACTTCTAAATCAAATGTGCACTACGTGGTTAAGTAAGGGCCGGTCAACTTTTATGCATCTTACTAAGTTCAAAAGAAAGTTCTTATAGTACATTTTTGTAATTGTATTTTGACAGTCAATAGAACCACAACCGATAAAGAAGTAAAGCCAATGTAAACAATACAGAGGTACTAATCAAACCGTGATAAGTTTAGGGCCCAATGTTTTCTGGTTGGTTCAGTCACATTTCGACTTATCACTCAAATGCAGTGCTGGTAGTGTTTGGTTTAATTGGTCTCAGGAGGGTTAGCAGGGTAAAGGGAGGGGGGGGGGGCTACTGGATGGTATGATTGGTCTGTTGCCAAGTGGTCAAGGACAGTGACGACATAAACCCTGCATGATGCCACGGTCTGTGCCGGTGAAGCGAAAGGTGATTTAATGCCTGAGTCAAGTATCCAGCAGCGTGAGCAGGAAGCATGATGACTACTTGTGCTTTGGAGGGAAAAAAAATTAATAAATTAAAGAAATCAAATATGAAATAGAGCAGAAATGCTCAGATGCATGCAAAGCCATGCCTGATTGCATGAGGGAGCTTGAGCATTTTGTACGAGGTTGTAAAACGACAGTTGTGAGCAAAGACTAAACGCGAATGATCAACCGGTGTGCCTCATTTATCGATGCAAACAAACGATGGTATCCAATAAAATAAATTAGTAATATGTATAATGCATTACATTTCAAATTAGTGGATTATAATTAGTGTTTGAACAACGGCCAATAAACAACGCAGTTTAGTCCTATAAACAATAAGTGGTTTAGGCAATGCCCCACAGAAAACCTGCTGGAAGAGCAAATTAACAGCTCGTTGTGGGCCAGGCTCTAAAGGTTTCTTTATTTATCCTGCAGTGGTGACTAAAAAAGGGATTGGTGCTTAAGGTGTGATTTCTGAGTAGATGAGGCTACGTGTTTCCTCACACTGGGAAATCTGAGCTTTATGGAACTTTACTGATCCACCTGGTCAGGTCTGCTTCATAAATGTAACCAGCAAGGAGTGCTTTCTCAGGACAGCTTGGCCTTTACCCAAAACACAGACCAGCAGTGTGGGTAGTAACACTTCCTTCATTTTGAAATAAACAATATCAAAGACATAACATTGAAGTAGCAACAAAGGACATGTGGTCTGCAATTGAGTACAGGCAAACATTTGATCGCCTTTCATCATTTGTCTCACTTCCAGTAACAGATACCAGGAGATGTGTATAAAATAATTTGATGAAGATAGAACTACTCTAAAAGAACGAAAGAAACAGTTGCCTAATTCCTCCATAAAAGGCACATTATTAAAATTAATGAATATATTATCATTAAAATCCATACCATTATGTTTTAACTGAGACTTTGAGTTTATGATCTGTTAATGTTCGTGATCTGTCTTTCCGTCCATTCTAATATTATCTCTATTGCAAATGCAGCACTTACAGGTACTCACTCCTGCTCCTCTCTTTGAAGCAGTGCAACTTTCCATGTGAGCCTCTTCTGCCTTTCCATCCATTTATCCATCCCCCCATTCCACCCACTCAGCTCACTTCCTGCATCCAACAGTTCATCAATCTCTGTCTCTCCATCATCTATATGTCATCACATATCTTCCCATTTCAACCTTTATTTGTCTTTATCCCTTTGACCCCCCTCCCCACCACACCCTCTTGCATACCTGTGGCCTCCACCATTCCCTCAAGGATAACCACGATCTCAAACTCCTCCTTCTCCATTTGCGCCAGCGACATCTCCCAGAAGGGGCTCCTCTCGTTGATTTCGTGGGAGATGATGAGAGGTGACACCAGGAACAGCCGATCGTCTCCCGTGTCAAAGCCGATGTTGATGTCAGTCTGGTTGAGCGGGATGAACTCTCCTTCCTTGGTCTGCTGCGAGCGTATCAGCTTCGCTCGGATCGAGGCCTCGACGATGTGAGAGTTCCTCAGGTCCCCAACCCGAAACATCAGGCACATCTTGTTGTCTCGCACCGAAATAACAGCTTTGTGTGAGAACATGAGGGTCTCTGCGCGGTTCTTTGGCTGTGAGATCTTGACAAACATGCAGCCCACCATCATGGCGTTAACAATGGAGCCCAAGATGGCCTGCACCAAAAGCAGTATGATACCTTCGGGGCATTTTTCTGTGATCACACGATAACCATACCCGATGGTGGTCTCTGTTTCAATGGAGAAGAGGAAGGCAGAGACAAAACTGTTAAGGTTCTCGACGCATGGCGTCCAGCCCTCCTCGTCGCCGTGCACCAGATCGCCACGGATGAGCGCTATCAACCACCACAGAAAGCCAAAGAAAAGCCAGTTGACAATATAGACCAATGTGAAAATGAAGAGACTTAGACGCCAGCGTAGATCCACCAGGGTGGTGAACAAGTCACTGAGGTAACGGTAGGTCTCTTGCACATTTCCATGATGGACGTTGCACTTGCCGTCCTTCTGAACGTATCGTTGACGTGGCTTCTTCGGCGGGTCAGAAATCAGGTGGGTTCGCTCAGTTGAGATCTGCGCATCCCGCAGGTGTTTGGGAAGCTTCTTCACCTACGTGGAACAGGAAAGATACAGAGGGAGAAAAGCAAAATAAGGATAAAGAGCTGGACGATTATGTGCAAGCAGAGGAAGAAAGAGGAGATAGGAGCAAGAAATTAGCAGTTTTGGCTTCTCTACATGTGTGTGTGTCCTTTACAGTAGCCTCACTGATTTCTTACCTAGGCTATATAGAATTTAGAGCAGAGAATTCACATGTTTGATGGGATTTTACTTCAGCCTTTCTTAAAACCACACTGCCCTGTGCTGTTGGCTAGAAGGCAAATAAAAGTGGGGGCCGGTATAAAGTCACTGCTCTGTGCTACTCAGTGTCCTTGTATCTATGTATTGGGAGAAATTGAAACAGAGAGTAAGGACATAACAAGAACACAACGACACCCAGGTCTTTGTCGATGCTGGCCCACCTCCAGATAGACGATCTGGCTCCACAGCTGTGCCCTGTCTCTCTCCCTGTCCCCTGTGCTCCCTCCCCTCACACCCTATGGGACATTGGCAAGCCTGGATATGAACAGATCTTCCATCTTTCCCCAACAGACCCTTATGGCATCATTAAAAAGAGTGGCATATGCCTAGGTTCATTAGTTACACCATTTACAAACTAGGTTTCATACACATACAAGAATAAATTCCCATATTATTTGCTTCACGTGATTTAACAACATTATAGGACTAATAAAAACAAAGAGATATTACTGCAGAGGCTCTGTGGAATCCGTTCAAATGCTTGGTCCATGCAAGCATACAAAAAGACGAAGGTGTAAGGCACCTTTAAAGTAGACGGAGGACACTTGGCAGCACACTGACACTTTCCAATCTGAGCTGATAATTGAAAGGCACAGTGTTGAAGCAAGGAAACAGCTCATAATCGGACATCTGGGGTCCATCTAGAGTCGTGCTCACATCACACGGAAACCTATGTCCTATTGTGCACACACTAAGTTCTCCTCTGCTCTATCACAAAGGCGATCACCCTCACAGTGCAGCTGGAGACGGACATAATCTAATGTACTACAATATCCTTCCATTTCCTTCTTTTCTTGCAGCCTTGGCCACAGCCTGCATAATAAAATCTGCCAGGGAGGTTTATTCAGGGGTTTTATTGAGATGTCAGTTGCTGTTTCTCCACTGTCAGGTGTATGTGCACATGCAGTCAGGCCTGCATGTATTGAGTTTACATATATTGATTTGACGTTATCCCACTTTTGACAAAGAACAATTGAAAGGCAATGCATACTGACCCGCATTGTAACTAGCGGCTTGATGACAACGCACCAAATGTCAATGGGCTGCCTTATTACCAGCTCTAATGAATCAAATATGTCACTGATGGTCTGATGCTTTTTGGAGTCAAACTTTCCTTTGACAAGCTCAGTTCATGTACACATCTGTGCGAAGCTTTTGTTAATCAGCACTACGCCTCTTGTAAACTTCAAAATATAGGCCCATTCATTTGCAAACTATGGGCTTGGGTTAATTGATTGATAGATGAAGCTGTCGCAAGCAGTGCCGCCCAATCTTTGGCCTTTGTAGTCAATACTGTCCCTAGGGGTGATGGTCCATAAACAAATTCATTAGTTCTCACTGCGTGGCAGTGGTAATTGGTGGGTGTTTTCTCTCATTGAGCGTCTCTGGCCGTGCTTGGATGACAGTATAGGTTCCAACCAGCAGATATATCAGGACAGATAACCAGTAACTGCCCCACCCATTATTTGGAGCGAGGAGGGTGGGGATTTATCTAATAGCCTTTTTTAGTCTCTTGTTCTCAAAATTCTTGGCAGCCATCAGTCTGGTTTTCTTTCTCAAACACATACATAATCTGCTCCTGTCTTCTCCATCACTTGAGACACACCACCTTCATCTCAAATACAGTATATCATGTCTCCCACTTTTTTTCCCCATTGTGGAAATATGGCAGGGCTGAGTACAGCGCTGGACTGGTAGTGGCTGTGCAGTTTACCTGTGCTGGCGTGACTCCTATCTCCATGTTGTGGTCCATGAGGACTCTAGAATCCCCTGCCATTCTCAGCTGAAGCTCAACACCTACAGGACACAAGACAAGAAATAAGTGAAAATAAATATTTAATGAGCTTTATTACTTTCAAATTAGAGACAAAGGTGAATGACACTGTTTAAACAGAGAAAACACATGTCAGCTGAATGCTGATAATAATAATAATAATAACGAGCACATGCGTTTTGCCTAAAAAAAATAAATAAAGACTTAGGAAATATTGATACATAGAGCTGTTCGGGCTTGGACTCTGATCATGAGACACAAGTTTGGTGGTGATAGGACAATGCAAAGTGGAGTTATGACAACATCGTCTCCTTTGGCGAAGGATGAATCTACGCCGTACCTCAATGTTTACACGGTTTGAGGAATTGTCCCAATTCTGAGAGAGAGAGAGAGAGGTGACTCCTTTGCAAGACAAAGATTTCTTTGATCTTTGACCATTGTCACTGCAGGAGTGGAGTTTGTTTGTTTACGGCTCAGCATCAAAGGATTCATGGTCCATGTATGTCCACGATACACAACATCCTGTTTTATTGGCATGTAATCAAACTTTGACATCACGCCACGGACGCACCGTGCGACGAAAAATTGATCTTTGAATAACTTTTTATCTCCATCACGTTGTGATGACACTCATCTCAATTTGAAGTTGATATGATGTAAGCCCTGGTACAAGTACCTCAAAGTAAAAATGTGGAATATGGCCAAAATGGCCACTAAATGCAAAATAGCAGGCTTCCTGTGGCGTTTTTCCAATTGCAACTAAAGACTCTTTTGTTTCTCTGGTCATGATACAGCTGTGTATCAATTTTTGTGAAGTTCTGGGGGTCTCGGAGGGCACGTTTGAGCCAGCAACGCCCATTGATAATTCCTTCAGAATACGTACATTTTCACCACTTTCTAACTTTCTGCAAATTTTGGTAAGAATTTGAGCATGGTAAAGCCCTCAAAAAGCCAATTCATTTCCCTGTACAATTTCAATAGGGCCTCACCTGACCTTTGATGTCAGTGCTCGGGCCCTAAAAATATGCGATATAAAACATACATATTCAAATTGTGTTGCCATTTTCTTGACAGAAGCAGAAAGAGATTCAGCTCATTCATCATCGACATTTAAATGAACGAATACAACAGAGAATAAAGGTCAAAGCTGCAGTGGCCTCGGACCAGAATGTACAAGCTTCTTCCATTAGGCCTTTCAACCTTTCAACCCTTGGCAATCTAAATTATACATCTTCTCTGACAAGTACATACATTATGTCGACACTAACATCACTAACTAAACATGTTTTGTTGATATTCAGTGCAAACCCCTAAGGCACAATATTTTTCACCTGTCATTTCAATTGTTTAAATTTGTCAATATGTCAATATTTGCCAGCTTGTGTAATTAGAACCTCTGGAAACCACAAGGTCGGTTTGAGCTATGAGCTTTAAAAGGTCAGATCTCCAGCAGAATATGATGTTTGCATTTATATCGGTTTTAATATTTTGTCTTTCTAGTTTGTGTGAAGGTTTTGTTATAGTTGCTTTTTCAGCAAAATCTGTGGAAACTATGAGTATCGCATTGTGTATAGTATTATGTGTGAAAATTTGAAGTGGTAAATCTTTTTTTCCTCTACTTAGAAATAATACCACTTTTGCAGTTTTTCTGTTCTCTGAATTAATTGGGAAATTCACCATGGTGCATGACTTCATTAGCATATGAATTGCAATAATGCAAGACTATTTAATCTGAAAATGAATGGTAGCTGCAGCTACTACACAGCTTTTACATCCATAATGTGGAGGCCAGTACAAAAACAGGGAGGCTGTTCCTCCCAAAGCCCATATTACAACAAAATTATAACTAGCGCTGATAATGATCCATATTTAAATCTATCATCCATCAGAAGGTACCACTGCTAAATTCGTGTGAAACTGTCATGCTTTTACTGAGATGTGTTTAGTTCAACGCCGCTGCTGCAGTTATAACAGTGTCACCAAATAAAAGTCTGCAGTCACTTTGGTTTGTGTTCACATAAAGTTCAGTGAAAGATTTTTAACAGGCATTCATGGTCCCAAGAGGATGAAGCCTCCTGAATAAGGCTTCGTGTTTTGAATTTGTTTCATGCATAAATGGTCCTCAGACCCTAACCCTAACCCTATTAGACAAATCTGTTATTTGAATACTACAACTATACTATTGCTCTAACTAAAAGGGGGAACACTGCAAATATTTCACTAGCTTTTCAATCAACTATTAGCATTGCAACTGAGAGCATACCAGCATGCTGATGTTAGCATTTAGCTCCAATCTCTGCTCTGCAAAAGAACCCAGTCAAACTTGTCAAGTCAATGAATATGTCTGCATAATGCTCACAGACCACACAGATTGCAGTTTCCCAACAATATGACACTTCCAATTCAAAATCTGCTGGCAGCAGCTGACGACACGCATTAATATTTTTAATGGTTATGTTTAGACTTCCACAGCTCCAGTTAGAATGAGGGAACATATGTGGTCAACACTGACTCACGAGACAGAACATGTGCTTTGTTGCCTAAACTTAACCACACACGGGACTGAGGTCATGAAAACTTGCACGTCCTGCAAAAATAAGAAGCAGGTCCAGGAAATATGTTTCCCTGGAAATGTGTCTGGTAAAACAAATCAGTTGTAGTTTTTTTTCTTTTTTTTTTCGGCTCAACATATTCATGAAAACAACACCTGAAAAAACAGTAATGAGAGATGCACTGGCGGCTCACAAAAACATGCCCATATTGAAAAAGGATAATGAGCACATGCTAAATTTGAAGCATAGGGCACCTACAATGATTCATCAATGATTTCTCAAGAATGACATCCAATTGCAGGGTAATCCGTAAATATGACAACAAATATAATAACACAGGGTATTAAGGGATCTGCACTGTCACAGCTGGACGACTAAAGTAAGGGATTAGCTGTTGACATCACATGGGAGATGACCAAGTGTCCACAGTTGGCTAATGTGCTTGTACAATGAAGCGGGCTCAGCTGCAGCAGTCTTAACCGCATCATTTTCCCAAAGAGCAGGCTTGTTATTGGCAGCCTCAGCCGCATGTGACCACATGCAGACAAATGCATGCACACGCAGAGAGAGACACACAAAGCTCCACGTGCAAACACACTGCTCCCATACTCCCCTGCACCACCGTGGCCACATTGTCCCTCGGATCAGAGACAGCAATTGCTTCTCAATGAGCTCGAGACAAGGGGAATAAATACTCCCTTTCACAGAAAAACCCACTCGCCTCTTTTACTTTGAATTCAATCCAATATCAAATGACTGCAGGTATCATCTCTGTGGTTGTTTTTAGCTCCACTGGATCCACAGTGAGGTGCTGACAGCGTGCGATACGTGTGATGTGATTTCTCTACTCCTGCGTTGTATTTCAAGCCAGGTATTTTTAAAGATCTGTTATGAGAGGTCCAGAGAGACAGGAGAAGTAGAAAAAGCACACTTTCAATGTCTCCCGAATGATGTGGGATTAATAACAGCCACTGCTCTTGTTATAGAGGAGAGTGTGTGTGTGTGTTTGTGTGTGTGTGGTGGAACCTCTGATAAAGCCACAATTTTTTCAGCAATCTTACAACACCTTTGGAGCTGAACGAGAGGTAATTAACTTATGGAGCCCGAGGGTGTTGTTTGAAAATCAACGGCTCTTAATTTACAAAAAAAAAACAAGGTATACACAGGGCTTGTGACCGGGCGAGTTCAAAGAACGTGGGTGACTTTATTTTTGCTGCGTGGCCGTGACAGCATCTGACATTCCTTCGTCATCTGTCTTTGATGCTCTATTTGATCGCTGCGCAAGCAAGGAGAGGGAGAGCAAAAGTGAGCGAGTGCGGGGGGGGGGGGGGAAGGACCACGTCACAAATCAGATCCACACAGGAATGTAGTGTTGACATTGATGGTCTAAAGCAAAGGGCAGAGTGACGTGACAGGCATCTGAGCAGGGCTGATACAGACAGGCGGACAGCAGAGGTGCGACACACACACACACACACACACACACACACACACACACACACACACACACACACACACACACACACACACACGCATATCCTCTGGAAAACCTCGCCGTATACATTGGAGGGGTTGCAAGGTCGCGCTTTCTGAATCATTTTAGGTTCTCTCATGAATTAAACATGGCTCCCCTGGAGATTTGTGAACTCCAGAGCTGTGTGTGTGTGTCTCCGGCAAGGCTGTGATTGCGTTGTCTGTTTTCACGGCAGCAGACTCAACAAGCCCAAATGAGAGGTGTCTGAACATGCATAACAGCTGGCGTGTTTTATCTTGGTACTTTAAGAGGGTAACAAGCATTTATCTTGTTAATGGGAGAGTGACTGGATGCTTTGGCTGAACTGTGTTTGTGTCCTGATAACAAGAGCACTCATATGTTGTGCTCGAAGCCAAAGGGATACTAGGGAACTTGCTTCCCGAGGGGATTTCTACGGTACATATATTTTCCTTATTTGCTGACGCTGCACACTGTAAACAATAATCTGTACAGGGCACAGCGAAATGTGGGAAGATCTATAATCCCCCCCCCACACACACACACTGAACTTGCTCTGTGATTTATTCTCAACAATTTCAGAACTTGAGAGAGTTCGTCAGCTGCAGTTCTGGAGTGGCCTGGAGCGGAGCCAAGAGAGCGTTTTTTATCAATACTAATCACTGCCCCGATAAAGAGCTCGCAACAGATTAATTACCTGAATTATAATCCCCACTTGATCAACATAATTGTAAACCACTTCATTCTCTAAATGACTTTCCTTTTTTAAATTTCCCATTATAAGGAGGTAATCAATTTAGTTTTTTTCTAGTCTGTGGAGAAACTCTTTCCTGCGAGAAATGTGTGCTTGTTTTTGCAAATGCTGAGAGCGCTGCTTGCTGCAGTCGGGTACAAACTCAGTGGCTTCTAATGACTTCACTTTCAGGAATAAGAGAATATGCAGTGTTTTTAAATATACATCTAACATATGCGTTTCAGTGACCCTTCTACGCTCTCAACTGACAATTGTGCTTATGCTTTCGCTCTTCATCCTTCCCTCCTCTTCCTCAGGTTGTAACCCCACCGCTGAGCATGACTGGGCTACAAATGGACGCAAAATACTGCAAACTCAGCACTATCCCTATGGATTGCAATACAAATTTGACTATTATTGGGCACGCATCCATGAAGATTGAGGTCATAGCTTGCAGTTTTCTGTTGGTTCATCAAATACTATGCTGACACTGGATAGACATAGACGAAGAGGCAGGAGAGAAAGAAGAGAGAGCCTTGAAGAGTATGGAAACAGCAGCTATTCGCACAGAATCACTGCATCAGATAGATATCTGCACTGGTAGAATCCTTCCAGCTTATCTGCTGTCTCTGTTCTTTGGCTATGGAAGCGACTCCAACTTTGTATTTCCTTGGTCCCTCACCCTGCTTCACTCCGCCCTCTCGAGTGAAAGCAAAGAGTCACGGTTACTGGACCTGTCATGATTATGTCCCGGGCTGAGATTGGCCCATAGAATAACATGGCTTCATCCCTATCTCTTCTCACTTATGACACTTTGAGGTCGAGCGGGTCAAATGACTAAAAACGGCCCCAGCTAGTTTGGCTCCAGGCAAAGCAAACACACACAACACTCATGCACGCACAAACACACACACACACACACACACACACACACAGACACGCACACACACACACACACATACAGACACGCACACACACACACAAAGTTCATGCCATCCCTACCTCCCCATTTTCCCATTATGCCCGATAGTGAGCTGAGTGTATCCAGTTGTGTCCTTCTCATAGATGACCTTCTCTGGAGTGACACTGCTGCACCGAGACGTTCGACTCACACTCGAGAAACAATTTCCCTAATGATATGTCCAACTCTCTCTCTCTCTCTCACACACACAAATCACTCTGTCTATCTCTGTGTCCTGCCTGCCTCTGTCCTCTCCCTCTCACAGGACATTTTGCGCACATCCTTGGATGAAGAAAAAAGTACGGTTCTTCAAACCCCTGAATAGCTTTGGATCTGCTTCACTCTTCCACTAAAATGAGTGCGTGAAAAAAAAAAGAAAAAAGAGAGTGACAACCCAGATTCCACATCGCTGTTGAAGTGAAAGTGGATGGGATTAAAACCCAACACCTACTGGAGCTGGAAATAACACCCTCTTCAACTCTACTGGTCTGAGGCGTGAGAGATGTGATGGAGAGAGACATAAGATGTCAGAGGCTGAGTGGGTGGGTGGGTGGACATGCTCGCTGGCACCTTGTTTCGTCTCTTTTATCAGGCGTCTCTGTTGTTGCTGTGATTTATGGCTTTAGATCCCAGATATCCTCTGCCACGCTCTGTTGTGATGGCTAAGCAAAGGAACAAACCGTAATGAGAACGATCTAGGGTCAAGAAATACAGGGATTTCACATTACACAACCAAGGGAATATGTCGATTGTACATAAATGAAACTGATTTATATCCTCTGCATCAAATCTGACAGTTCTTTACATCATGTAGTTGGTGAATCGCCCGCCTCACCTCTCTGCAGAGGACGGGGGGGAGGCCATTAGCAGGGTGGGCTGGGCTGCACACGAATGCTTTGGAGGACCCAAAGGTCAAATGGTCTCAATTGGAATTCCTGATATGCTTCACTGTGTCCCCCATGCTCGTCCCTTCGAGGAGCCTTCTTCTCTTTAGTCAGCACATACCGAGTCAGGATAGAATGAGATTATGACCCTGCATGTTGCATGTCAGAACTCCTCAGACCCAATCGTCCACGGCAAAGCGGGTGAGTAACGTACCCCCTTGCTCAGTGCGTCCTCTGACAAAGTATCTTTCTGTGACAAGCTTAAACCGCCGCCGGCACCGCTGACAGCGGGTGATGCAGTGCGAAGGAATTTTAGCCGTTGGAATGTGAAGCTGAAGTTGGTGTCGCAGAAATGCGCTGGGCAATCACAACATTTTCAAAAAATCTCTATTTTAAACAAACAAGACAAACAAACAACAAAAAGAAAACACCGTGGCAAATAATAATTCCATGCTGCCAGTCAGGCCTTATTAACACACATGGAACGACATCTCCCTCTACCATGTGTGTTAATGAGCTGCAAATGTAAATGTACATGTGCTTCCCCTGGGTGATGAATGCTCACATCCCTCCGAGATGCTTGTGTAGAAACCCTACAGATGTAGAGTAGAGCTGAATACTGCTGTAGCAGTGTTACACTGGCCAATTAGGGACTGTGGTTGTAGTGTTTTCAAATGACATGAAAAACTAAACGAAACAACATCCAAATCTATTGGCATGTATGAGGTGTGATATTTACGGGAGTGTGTCCTGTAAGGCAATACAAAATGAACCCACATGTGATTTAGTTAAACTGACCTGAATGCTTATTAGCTTGACTGGAGACAGTGTTACACATCTCTGTGCCATTGTCTGTCATGCTTAACAAAGGAGTCCTCATGAATAGAGTGAGGGATCCTTCATTAAACTAAGGCCAGATAACGCCGGGTCTAGCCGCAGCGGCTGGGTCAGGAGCAGGAGATCCTGTAAACCTTCCATTTCATTCTACATAACCTGCCGTCGGCCGATAAGAACACGAGCCGATTTATGAGCCGGTTAACCTGGAAGGCATTTCACAAATCTGTGACAGATTACACCCTACAGTTTTTTTCCTACATATATGTTATTCCTTCCAAAACTTCCAGCTGAACAGTGTGAACATGGTTACAGATGAGCTCACTAAGGTCAAGACGACCTGACTCAAGGAGACACTTTTACAGAGATAGAATTCAGCTCCATGGAAAAGAACCTGTATTTTCTGCAAATAGCTTTTGTCCATGGAAGGTGACGCAGGATATTTGTGAATTTATTTTTATTTAGCTTTATTCCCCAGGGTTGAGTATGCATGTTCTCTCTGCATATGTTTGAGTTCTTTGACTGTAGCTGTGAATTTGTTTTTTCTCTAGCATGCCGCTCACTCAATGTCAGCTGATATTGGCTCCATCAGCCCCCCCCCCCTTATTCGACCCTCAAAGGATAAACTGACTGGTTGATGGGATGAATGGCGTGATGGATGGATGGATATTTTATTTGGGCTTTTGCTCTCCTTGTGTCTGCATGGGTTTTCTGCTGGTGATCTGACTTCCTCCAACTGTCCAAAGACATTAAGATAGGGGGTTAATTGGAGACTCACCAACACCCACTAACATCTAGCTTTTGTCTTTTCGACTGATAGTGATGAAAACATGACACCAGGTTGAACGAGCCAATCATGTAAGACAACGAGGTGAGATTAGACTGTTTGTGATGATGTAAATAGGTATAAATTGACCTTGAGAGTGAATGTAAGTGTGAATGGTTTGTTTGTTTCTTAATGTTGGCCCTGTGATAAGCTGGCAAACCTATTCAAGCTGTACTCAGCCTCTCCCCCAAATGTCAGCAGGGATTGGCTTTAGCTCCCCCTGTGACCCTCAAAGGATAAGTGGTAAACGTAATGGATAGATGGAATATTTATTTGTACATAAAAGACCATGTACAATAAAATGATGCATCTTAGCAGAGTTAGCCTGAGGCTAATTTTCATCTGCAGTGCAGTGACACGTCACAATTAAAACCTCCACATGGTGTCAGGACAGCACTAGGCAGGCAACACGAAACACATAAAACAAATGACACACAGTGACACAAACACATAATTTGAATTTATTCAGAATGATAAAGGTGACTAGGATGTGCACTGACACTTATACACATATATGTTCATACGTGTGGCGGGCGAACGGAGAACAAAGATGAGATCCCTGAAGGAGTCGTCTCTCTGGCAAACAGAGGGGGGGAGGTTAGATTGCGTGTAGGCTGAAGCAGCGGCTCCATGTACTGTATCAACTTTATGTGCGACAAGACTATGGGAGAAATACAAGCGTTGAGTAGTCGTTGCCTAATCAGCGGGGGGGCCGTACCGTAAATCTGGCATCGTAGGTGACACTTTGAAACACAGTAGACACACAGGCTCGAATTTGCATTATTTGCAGATTTACGAGGGCATAAACAGAGCGATTTTCCTTCGGAAGTATGACAAGATTGTGCTTAAAATTTGATGCAGCTTATTTGTTTCATTGCAACGTCAAGAGATTGGATTGTATTAATGAACTATGCATGAAGTGTGCGACTTTTTAATTAAATTATAAAGTTATTTTTCTGAGAGCCAAGTGTACAAACTAGAGCTGGAGGTGGATAAATACATAATAACTCAGTAGCATAGATACATCATCTGCATATTGGTCTATCAAAAGCCCCAACAACTAAATACAGTATTTTAATGCAGTTGTCTGACATGCACACACATTTTTCAGTGCACTAAATAGGAAAGGAAAAAAAAAGTCTTCACGCCTGGCTAAGCTCTTGACACAAATGTGCCGCTGCGGTATTAGAGAATGTGGATCTGCTTGAAGAACAGAGCATTTCCCCCCACATCCCCTAGAGACACAGTCTTGACTAAATAAACAGATCCAATTAATTATTCACAGTGTCTTCTCTTTAGAGAGACTCCTCAGATCCTGCTGAGCATTACATCAACCCTTTGGCCTCTTTTGTCCTCTTGTTAGGGAGATCGGGACAAGGATAATAACCTGAGCAGGAGGGGACTGAGGTACACGCGTGCTGAGTTGCAGCTACAATAATAGCGGTGATAATAAGGTCAGAAGGCCATCCATCAAAAACCATTACATCTAAGCAGGTTTCACTTCCCTTTGCAGTCTCTGAATAGATGATCACTGTTCCACCAGCTGCATGCAGGGTGGAGTTGGATGAAACCTTTGCAGACATGAACTCCTTGAGGATGTCCACAAAATTGTGTCGGGACTTTCTCCGGAGATTGCCTCTCACAAATGAAGAACCTAGCAGGAGAATCTGCGCTCACAACAACACAGAAGTCTCTGGTGCGTTCAGGCGAGGGTTGGTGCAGGATGGAACGTATTCATTCTGCTGCGGAAATCACGTGTTTTTGTTTACCTCACATCGACACAAGCGTTTGGCCCTTGTCACCAAAATCTTCCTCTGCGAATATATTATCACTCATGCAGAGATGTATTTTTATTGTTTTTTTTTAAATTTATGCATCTGTCATGTGTGAAAAACGTCATTAGCACGCCCTCTTGCTTGCAGCAAATCCCCTAGAGGATCTCCTGCTGTATTCTAACTTGGGCGTATTCAGACATTATACATAGTTTTTATGGGGGTCTCACTGGGACATTTTGTGTTCTCACGTACAGCCCCTTCAGAGAATCAGTGCCAATGTCTGAAAGCAGCTATACTGGGATAGAAGTAACGGCAAATTTGGCAAATGGGCTGGTTTAGTTGTAAAAAAAACAGTATTAACCAATCACTTTCAGACTCAGTTGTCTGATCCTTCTGCTCCAAAGGGCTTGAGTTAAATGTCCCACATGTAGAATTGTGGTTAATGACGACAGCAGAGATGGCCTACGCTTAGTGGCCTCTCCACTGTGAGCCCGTAAACACATATTAAAAAATTGGGATGAGTCCACGGGCTACCATGACACTGTCTTGACATTTCCGGATGATGACAACACAAGGGAGGACAGGGGGCTTTGGGGAGAACCTGCACTCGATTAACGCAGCCGCTTAGCCCGCTGCATTGTCAAAGTTTTACAGCTACAACTCAGTGCGGAGGGCACCGAACTGGAGCAGTACATCTGAGGAAAAGAAATAAGATCATCAGGCGTTAAAGCCAGCAGCCGTAATCCTCAGCCCAGAGAGTGTTTCATATAGGGAATCAATATGAACGATTTTTCTCTCAATGTCTCTGGTGTAGCTTACAATATTCATGAGAAAAACTGCCGGCAGCTATCACTACACCACACGCCCGTTGCTTTATCTTTATCCAACGTATGAAAAGGAGTGAGAGCTGGAACATGCTGCGCTGTGTGACAGCAGTGTAAAGACCCCCCTCCTCCACACACACTTTCTGTACTGATGCACTTTCACTCCGGGTTCGCTCCTGTTCCTACCACGGCCACCGCTGCTGCTGCGCTTGTAAAAACTCCTGCATTGCACTGAGAGAACTACAGCACGCCACACGAGTGTAGGCACCAACAGCGGGAGTGTTGTCAGGCTTTGCTCCGCTTGCGTCAGAGAGATCCATGGGCTTTCTGAGTACCCTGCCCCCACTACAGTATCAGGGGCAAGGAGATGGATGGCAATGATCTGTGTGTCTCTGCAATGACATAATATGAAAGATACGTACTGTAAGATGAGCGGAGGAAAGAGTTCCTGCTCTCTGGCTCTTTGGAGAGTCTTGCATTGTCTCACATCCTCTTTTTGCTGTGACTGTTTTCATCTATCTGGCTCTCACAGTGTTTGGTCTCTCCCACCCTTTATTTTTTATTAGGCAACCTACTCCAGATTGGATTTGTGGCTGCGCAATGAAAGACATAATGCAATCACAGCATGCGATGCCATCCACAGACAAATTGAGCGGAGGCAGCCTGGATGTGGAGCCACAGTCGTATCATGCATCAGCAGCTTTTAAACCCTCCCTCTCCTCTGTTTTTGTATGCCTTAACCATGCTATCTCTTTCTCTGCTTTTTTCCCTTTCTCCTCTCCATCAGTGGTGCACGAGGCTTACCTTCAGGTCTCTGCAGGAGTCGCTGGCAGGCTCCCTTCCAGGCATTTCACAGCTGCTCCTCTCCCCAGGACTGCGCACTCCTTTCCTGGCTTTGTTCAATCAGCAGCAGACCTCCTGCTTCACTCCTGCCACCCAGCTCCTTCTGCTCTCGCTCTCTATCTACTCCTGTGTGAAAGGGGGCTCTGCCTGTGCATCCATGTGTGTGTGTGTGTGTTTGTGTGTGTGTGTATGTGTGAGAGAGAGAGAAAGACAGAGAGAGAGAGAGAGAGAGAGAGAGAGAGAGAGAGAGAGAGAGAGAGAGAGAGAGAGAGAGAGAGAGAGAGAGAGAGGAGATGGCAAGGATGTTAATATGTGTGCCTTTGTCTTGGATGCTCCTCTCCTCTCACTTCCACACAGACATTCTACCTTGCCTCTCGGGATTTGTTATTTTTTTAAGTGCGTGTTGAGTTAAGTGTGTGTTTATGGCTTTTTGTACACAGCCTCAGCATCACTGCATGTGTAGGTGTGTGTGTGTGTTTATGTGTGTGTCTACACCACATGGTCCTCTTTCCACTGCTGGAAAGGCAGAGAGAAATATTATGGAAAAGCAAGTACAGTGGTACAGTGAGAGGTGGGAATAGAGAGATGAGAGTATGTGTAAGTGTGTGTGTGTGTGTGTGTGTGTGTTGTAGGATGCAGACAGGGGAAGAGCGATGGTGAAGAGGGGTGTGCTGTAATCAATTGCTCCAAAACTGCAGTTGAAAAATAACCCCCATGGGATTGAGAGTGATATAAAGTGGAAGCAGAGAAAAATAGTCTTAGGAAAAGATAGAGCGAAAAGAAAGAGAAGAAGCAGAAGACAGTGAAGAAGTCGTCTGAGAGAAAAAAGGATGAAGTAGAGGCAGATATATATTGACAGGGATATTTGGACCGGGTGTTTTCTCTTTCAGAATTCCACAACCAATAAGATTTGGTTTCACTTCCATTGATTTCCGTCCGGTATTCCTCAACGTACAGTTAATGCCAAAGACAAAGTGGTTTGACCTCGGCTTGGCCACATTACCATTCCATCAACCAGGATGATGAGCAGTGCGGTCAGAAGGCGATGTTCACTCGTAAAGTCAAGTCAAAGAGATCAGCCACAGAACGGAGTCTGTGGGCCCATTTATTCCTCATATTTTACATGTTACCTCCAGTAACTGCTGTGGGCAAGAGTGTGGCAGAGCTAGAGACAGACAGATCGATGGATAGTGGACTTTGAGTCATTATTGCACAGAGGAAAAAATGAATGCACACTCGACATAGCGGAGGAGGAGCAACGACACTGAGAGCAGAGAGCGAGAGCGAGAGAGCAAAAGAGAGAGAGGGGTAAGGAGATGATGACAAGAGGGGGGAGGAGCAAAATGGGGAAGCTATCACCAGGAAGCCTCCTCATGTGCTTCCTGTGTTGGGTTTGGGTGATTTATGACAGCAGCTTCCCTTTTTCCCCTGCATGCACACTCTCCCTCCCGAACCTTCCCCCAGCAAGTCGCAGGGGTGCCGTGAGATGACTGGGAGATACACCCCCCCCCCCTCAGCCACTGCCCGGCTGAGGAGCCAATAACAGCAGATTATGGAGCATCAATGAGGGGGAGGGGGGGGGGACGATGCCGCAATAACGAGAAGCCTGGGATTTGGCTGAGGGATACGACCTCTGGGCCGGGCTCGCTCCAGGTGTACAGGTGCCGGTTACTAGATAGACCCCAGTGGTTCAGGCCATGTGTAATTATTTGCCCTTCTGCCGTTACCCTTTTATTGATCAAAGATAAGCCCCCCCCCCCTTCCACCTTATTGCCTCCACCGTTCATCCTGCCGGGAAATCCAATCAGTTGACTGCACTGACTCACATTAATCACGCATTAATAAAGCTTCTTCCCACATCCATTATTACCAGAGCTCGCTGGAAACTTGTGTACGTTGTGGAGCCATTTGCATAAAGATAAAAGGGATTGCAGGTAACACAACAGAGCAGGCTTTTCATTGGCACTTTACTAGACGTTCCATTAGCCGTATCAAACTGTGGATTACGTTGCTAAGATGAACTGCAGAATGAAGACACACAACACAAACAACACAGTGTCATGCATGTCCGGAGTCTGAGTAAATATTCTTCAAAATAGGCATTTCCGTATGAACTAAAGTGAGCTGTGTCTCCTCCATGTTCAGTATGTGCTACTCCTGGTCTCCTTCCTGCAGACTGGTAAACAATTGACGAGGCTTGATTCTGCATGCAATTGTTGAGAATTTTTAAAGTCATCAACGTCATGTAAATATTTGCCCATTCTGCTGAGACAGTTCTGAAGGGATCGTGGGTCAGTGTGGTCTCCGGCCTGTCCACAGAAGCCCCACAGCCAGGAAGTCAGTCCGGCCATCGAGTGGAGAAACGATTATTTCAGCGGCCATAGGGAAGACGAATTAGTTCTTCCCCTGTGTGGAGTGAAGAGGCGTCGTCGTTATTCTTAATCCTCTCTCTGCTCCATTGGCTCTACTATTCTTTGTCCTCCAGCAAACCCTGCAACCCCCCCACCCCACCCCATCTACACTCTCCCATTCACTGCCCTTTGGCTCCATCCCTCCTCGATTTCTCTCACCTCCTCCCAGGCTTCATTAGCTCTGATTGATCCGTGTTGTCGAGGTTTATGGCACCGCGATGAACTGCATTGTTATTAGTGGCCCTGAACAAACAAAAGGACAAACACAACAAACATATGACTGCAAGGGCATGAATGGACAGAGAATTGTGTCTGAGATACATTCCTGCAATGATTTGTCACCCGTGAGTAGCATAGACTGTGTGTAAAGATGGCCGCCATGGCAACCCCCCAAATGTGAATTCAAAGCATCTCAATCACCATCTAGTGGCTGGTTGCAGTATAGGTCATATATCCCACCTCCGCCATGTGAGTGGATGGGACATGGACCCAACTAAAAAGTCACGGTATACATCAAATACATTTTAGCTGCTTCTTACTTCTTTTCCCAATCGCTACTCCGCAGACTCTGGTGCCAAATGTGCAAGATTGTGGCGTTCGTCTCCAGAATATTTTTGTTAAAATTTCTGGATTGTACAGATGGAGATGCAATGTCCATCTTTATGTACAGTAGAGTCTATGGTTAGGACTGACGAAATGAGAAGTTGTAGTTAAAGCTGCTCTTGCTAATGGTAATATCTTAAATATTTAACTGTTCAACCAAATGCAAATGTTTTACACAAAGAGCAGAGATGTAGGCCAGACTTTAACAAAAGAACTGGGGAATGCATGGAGCGGCAAGGTATGTTTGCAATGGAAAATGTGTAAATTATTAAACATCCATCTGAGCAAGCTGGTGTAGCTTTAACAAATTCATCAGTGTCAATATGTTGGTAAAATAAATAATTTTATATATATTTATAAAAACACTAACAAGGAGCTTCCATACTCCTTATCTATATGGTACCTTTTCAACGGAAGCTTAGCTTTAGGGAATGAGTACATCTTATAGTATTTAAATTATGAATAATGTGAGTGTGAAGATCTATAGCGCAGCACCATGCTTGTTATATGTGAATACATTATTTAGAGACACCGTAGCGTGTTTTTATCTTGTGCAGAGAATGCTCAAGTATCCACAGAGGAGGTCCTATGCAATTCTACTGTATATCTGATGACCACTACACTTTTGTCAAAAACAACTACATTCAGATGTTGCTTTATACTGAAATAAAAGGTCTAAACCGTTTCTCACAGGCTCATTGGAGTAGAGTGTTGAGAGCCAAGGGGGATTATTTTAATACATGGATAGAAAGATGAGGAATCTTCCCAGATGCATTTTTACATGTGTGTTAATACTATAGTCCTTATATAACAAATGTGTTTTTCCTTTTATTGAAGATGAAGATTTCCCTCAAAATGTAAACACTATAAATGAGTATTATGCTATGCAAAGATCACTGTTCGCAATTAGCCATGAATGATCTGGAGCTCTTGTATGTTTAGCAATGAATGAACAGAATGAGACTGGTCTGAGCACCACTATCCATGCACAGTGACACACTGTGGACAGAAGATGTATAGAAGAGAGCAGTGGTTTGACTAAGAATTAGAGCTACTCTTGCATATCCCATATCTGTGACATTTTAGAATTTTTATCAAATACATAAGAGATGTAACAGATGAAACCGTGGATTGGTATTGATTGCTGGTCCTAATCCATCAGAGACAGACAGTCTGAAGCCTAGTGCAGCTGCAGCTCTGATGGATGCATTCAGACTTGTACTTAGCGCTGAACACTTGTGGATGGATTATAATACCTGTTCTGAACATGCTCCCTGTGTGCTCCTTTTCTGCAGGAGCGACAAGAATTAAGTAGTTGATAGAAATGGTGGACAGATTTTCAGCTTAGAAACCTTCCATGACATCAAGAGCGCAATTCAAAATAAACTACAGGTTTAAGTTCTTGTTGATGTCCTTCCAAAGACCACAAGGGGGACTTAAATACCTTTTCTATTTAAACTCTATAGTTATTAGTAATATTTGGAGAATCATTCAAAGACCTGATAGATATAAGTCTTTAGAAGTAAATCCCAATTTATGTACCAAAATAGTCATTGTCCAATGGCCATAGTCATTGTCCAAAGGTCAGCCAAAGGTTTGGCATCCATGCTTTACAAAAGTCTACTCCTCTATTGGTTGTGTGTTGAAGAAGTACTTGATTCTTCTGGGAACTACTGTCATGCTGAGCTCTTATTGAGTGGCAAAGGCTCTTGAGCATTCCTGCAGGCGGGAGGATTGTTGAGATCTCAGGCACCTTCCTGCTTCCAACATATAACTGGAGGGGTTAATAGACAAGTTAGAGAGAGACACCTTCTCTTCCAACAGGGCTGTGTCTCAATACACAGGGAAGCGCTGGCAGACTGTCATTATAACCACTGCAAAGCAGAGATAAGTGTTTGTAACCACAGGCTCGTATTAGAGAATATGAAACGACCCTTTGAGATACCAAAAAAGAATCATAATAATATTAGGTCGCCATAGAAGAAGGATAAAGGACTGTGAAAATATATGACATGTAATACAGTGGTTGTGTAGTTGTATCCACAACTGAGAAAAGGTATAATCCTTCAAATGGAACAATAGGTCAGTGTTGTCATGTGGATTTTGTCGCCAGGTGTCACATTACATCGTACAATTGAATTGAATTCATGCTCTTTACCCACATGCCATGACTGACGTGCCTCCGATGAGAAGTGTGTGTCTGCGTGTGTGCGTGGTGGGCTTTGTGGCTTCCTATTCAGCCTTTGAGTGGTGGGAATACCACGGGAAACAGGGTTTTAATGAGGATATTGAGTGTTTGATGAAAATAATGCGATATTCAGCAGGCGAAGAGGAACTCCCCAAAGACCCTTTATAACATTGTACAAACCGGAAAAACGTCAGTAGCTATATCCCAACCTAAGTGGGAATAGTTAAAAGAACATACATCTATACAACTGTGTTCAATCTCTGTCCACATGAGTGTTTTGGTTCTGTATCAGTTTTAATCCCTCTCCAATACTAACTTGTCTAAAAAATGACAGCTGGAATAACTACTCATCTCCTACGCATGTAAGCATTTTTATTATTGTATAAACAGCTGTGAGCAAAGACAACACGTTCAGCAAAGCTTGTAATTGATTGTCCCTGTTGTGTTCTCTGGAAGTCGAGGTGGAAGCCAGTTGTTTTCTTCCAGAAGGGGGTCAGTTGATAGGAGCCTGACAAATGCAGCCTCGGAATTTTCAAACTAAAAGCTTTACAAATTTTTTAACATCTCTGGAATTCTGGATATCAGGTGATTAAGAGTTTATGTGAACCACAGAGCAACTCAGGAGATGATGTATTATCATAGTAACAACATAGGGGATTCCATTAGTTTTTGATGAAGCCCACTGTTTTTTTGTGTATATTTGGTGGACAATCAATCAACGTCTTACTCCTGCGGTGGAAAATCCCCAAAAACCCTGTTGGCCAAGCTGCTCCTCTGGGTTGTCATTCAGCCTTGACAGCCAAAGCCCTCGTCTGCAGGCTCCTATTGATATGCACACTGCACCCAAAGGCAACAATTCTGTATGCATAGATCCTAAGATCATTACAATCACAACAGCTTGCTGTTTTACTGCATGCCTAAATCTCTGAATTCCACAAACAAGATGAACAGGCTTGTATGATCACAATCAGCAATTGCTTTTTAAGCAAAAGATTGCACAGCTTGTGTTTGCAAAGCTTGGCATTTAACACTTTGCCATTTTTACTCTGAGAAAGATGGATGAGGAATAAGAATGCTCACTGACATGATGACCCAGCAAAATGGCTGCCACCAGTGTACAGTCCCCCCCAACCCTAGTATTGTTTCCATTCACACAAACCCACGGACGCCCACACACAATCATGCACAACCTCAGTCAAGCAGATCTTAAAATATGAAGCTACATAATGAATGCTTTAACGATTTGTGTGTGTTGCCAAGGCACGTCTGTATCACAAATGAAAAAGGAGAAACGCACAAAGGCTTAATTTCTAGTCACAAGGACACTAATTAAAAGATTTTATTAATTTATTTTCTGCCTGCAATAGATTTTTTTCTCTGATTCCCAACTAAGAAAAAGATTCATCAAAATGTTAAAAGTATCACAAGCACTGGGTTGAAACCGAAGTTAAATCCTCAAAAGTCCAGTCTGCGGGATGTAGGGGGATCTATTGGTAGAAATGTAACATATCATTAGGACCTGAAACTAACACTCGATGTTGTTTTGTTACTTTCAAACAGGCACTGAACTCCGTAGTTCCTCCATATATTCATGCTGGAGAACGTGCATGTGTGACCACAAATGTCTGAGTGACACGCGCCACAGTTTCTGCTGACGTTCTCCGCCTGGCCTCCTAGACAAATGACCGTAGAAATCCAGGAATCCGATGTGTGATCACAGTAAGGGAGTCCCCGCTGGATTTACCATGAGCGACTTGGGGGGTTGATGACGATTGTGAACGTGCGACAGATGCAACAATGAAGAAAACTAAAGGCCGATATATGCTTCTCCGTTTTGACTGACACAGACTGACACGGACAGAGGAACCTCTGAGAGCTTTTCGTGTACCTCTCATTTTTCTAACTATCCGTTGGCATTTCACGGAGCCTAGGGACAGCCCTTGGCTGTGATTGGTCCGCTACGGCATTATTTCCGCACAACGTCATTTTCGGAAACTCACATTTTCGGACCTCAAACTTCCTCTTCATTCCCTATCAGAATAATGCCACTTTAAAACCCAAACACAACTACGATTTGAATATGGACAACAACATTGAAGAGCGCCTAGTGGAAGAGGTTCGGAGTGTGTGAGGAAAGCTGGGAGGAGGTAAATAAACAAACCTGGACTTCTTCAGACTTCATGAGGTAGGCTCCTCTAAGCTCATCTTCCGTTGCGCCACCTACTGTTCTGGCGGTGAATTGTTTTCAGCACCCACAGTCTTTTGGAGAACTATAAATCAAAAAGTGTCCGTCGGATCCGTCCGTCCGTAACGGATTCGGAGAAGCATACTGGAGCCTTAATACCTCCAGTGACACACAAATTTGTGTGTTAAAAGAGGTTGTGGAGATAAGAGCTGACGTCCAAGTGTCAAGTAAACCACGTGATCTCCACAGCTGATTTATTACTTCACCTTCACCTATCTGCTGCACCCGGCCGCTCCACCTCTCGCCTGAATAATGTGAAGGATTCAATGTATTGGAAGGATTCTACACACAGGTCATGTCTGAAAAAGGCTTTAGAATCATCCCTTTATATTCAGCCACGCATTTCACATATAAAGAACGCTGCAGAAGATTGTACAGGTCAGACAACAACAGGAACATTAAGGCGAGGGTGGCGTTTGGGTAAAGCATGCAGGAGACATGACATGCCAACTTAATTCCGCTGTGTAAAGCAGCCAAAAGCTCTTGAATCTCATTGTCTTTTCAAGTTGACATGTATGGCTCCTTCATTTTATCCAGAGATATTCGTTTTCTTCCAATTTCTTGACATTTAGCTCAGGTGCTCAGAGGAAAAGGTCGGGCAAATAGGTCGGAAACGAGTGACCTGGATGTTTGTGTTGTCACAAACAGCCCCTTTGGTAAGTTTCCGGAAAATATCTCAACTTCAGGGCATGTCTGAAAACAACTGTTATTATCGAAGCAGAAGGTACTTTTCCACAAAGCCTGCTTTGTGTTTACACTGACACTCTGAATGCTGTGGGCCTTTTGCATTTTAACATTGTGTTTGTTGCCATATGCAACGTCAACACTAGCCGCCACTGAATCCTACATACTAGTCCCTTAAAGGAGAATGCCTCTCACTCTCACTGTCAAATGCTCACTTTGCAATACAACCCTGAACTTGATTGGAGGAGCTGTAAATGTGAATGTAAAGCTGCCAGATCCCTAATTTAACATCTGAGTAATGTCCGATTGAGCCCATGTGTGAACAGAGCCAGTCATTGTCCAGAGAACACACAGCGAGTGAGTGGACATTTTTTAATTCCTTAATTCTTAAACTGATTCTACAAACATTGGGAAAAGAGCTCAGGTTAATCAAGGTGATCAAAACTGGGGCTAAAAATGAAGATATTAATTAATTTGTTTGTATTGAGTGTAGCAAGTTTTAAACATTTAATTGCAGACTACTTTCACCAGTAATTACAAGTATTTTAAACTTGGCAATTAATTGCACTTGAGTGAGAAACGTGTCACATACATATTTAGAGGTCAGGAGCAACATGTAGGGCCAGATTTCCATTTGAACTTAATGCTACACTCCTTATCACCTCATGAATAGTGAAGGGTTAGCAGGTAATTTGCTGCCACCCTCCTGTCTTTACAGTTGATTGACAGAAACTGACACAGAAACCAACACTTTTCCTCTGAGTGCTCCAATTGATGCGGAGAGAAACTGCCATTGTTTACTGTCCCCACAGAACATCTAGTTATCAAAGGAACTTAAGTGCTGCAACGAGTAGTTCTATTCAGAGTGGGCTCACGGTGACGGTGTTGTGTTTGTGTACTAATCAGCTTATCATAAATGCAACGGTAAACATGCATGTCTGTTGACATAAACCAGAGGGCCTGTCACCAGAGGTTGCAACAGTGAATAGAAATAAGAAATTAGTTTACTGTCTAATGCACTGTATGATATTAATAATATCATTAAATATTATCCCTGTACTCTTCATTTATAAATTTGTGCAGTAATCTCCTTCAATAATGCAATTATTGAACTGACAATTCTTATTAAATTGACAGTTTGATTTATTGCATTTAAGCCATTTCATAGGTTTTGACCTACAATAATTTTATTATTATTAAGAAATGCAATAAAAACCCATAACAATGTCAGAAATGTTATATTTAGCATCCACACCTATCAACAACTAACCAAACCCCTGTTTTGTGTTGTTCTTACAATCATTACAGTCACAGAGCCACTAAAACTCACCATCTGGAGTTTGGTGAAACGAGCACGTGTAAGATCTTGGAGATCAGTTCCATTGATTGCACTATATTACCGTAGTTTTCTTATCATGTATGGAAACAGGCTTATCTGTTATAGAGTGGTTTTTAACTGTCTCCGATTGCAATGCTGTCAATCAAACGTGGCCTCTGCAGCTCTTAAGCTGCTGAACCAGTCCGACAATCAGTGCGCATAGTGGGGTGGCTATTCGCCAGCCTATTGTCTGATATGAAAGGGATGAAAACAAGGGAGTTGATTAAACAAACAGGCACAACACCTCTTGGATAAAAGAAAACCCTTAAATACAAAAAGCTTTATTTTTTTAACAAAAGCACGCCTTTAGAAAAAATAAAGCAGACAAGTCTAATCTTGTTGTGTGTCAACTACGTATTGTGGTTGTCAAAAGTGTACCCAATCTGCTGCATGTAAGTGAATACTGCAGCCTTCTCTGTCACTTTCATGGGGAACAATGGAGTTGAAAAATGACTCCCATCCCAATTCACAACCTTTCTCTTCTCGGCATTCAGAACTTCCTGGGCTCATGAACTGATTCGGTTCCTGTCTGGCCCTGGAGAGCTATCTCTTTGGATCTGGAGCGTCGCCTTTTTAATCACTCCAGTTTTGTTGTCCCACTCCATCACCTATATACGAAGCTCGGTCCTGATACTTCATCATTCTTTAGTTGTTGCTCGGAGCCGAATGACGGTGCTGTTCCCAGCTGTGAAGTGCTGATGTATGATAAAAAGCAACACTACAAAGCCTAACATGCTTTTTATAAATTCGAAATCAGTTACATTCTCCTTTTTTTCAATGAACAAATTATTATTATAACAACATATGAATGTCATGTGAGAAGAAGCACACTCTGCAAACATCCTCAGACGTTTGCTTGTCAAACTCTGGCATCCACTGAGAAGAATGCATCTCCCCCAAAACAGTGCCAATAAAAATATTTTTACAGTAAATAATGTCTCACAAGCTGAGCACCAGAAAGATAAACTTAACCTTAAATGAAAACAAAGATCACAAACCAGAAACAACTGTTAAAGTCTGCAGCATGAAGCAAACTGGGAGTGTGGCTGGTAGAGGTCAGCTCGGCCCTTGGTGTCAGGCATCTGTGGAGTAATCACAACTTAATGGAGCGGTTGGGGGGGGGGGGTATGAATGTGAGTGTATGCGTGTGGGGGGGCACCCGATGTCTCTGTGGGCGTAAACATCACCTGGTTGATTCCAGCACAGAGACCTGAGACCTGAGGACAGTATAAAACCACACCGGTGCTGGTGATCAGGCACAAGAGGTGAGAGGACACACCTATCACCTGTGTCTCAGTCAGTTGTTAAGGGAGGAGGAGAAAGACACAGACGGAGACGGGACAAGGCAAAGCTGGAGAAAAGGCCGTTCATGACACTTTGGAAGTGCATCAAATCGATTTTCACTCCATATTGTAGAGGTGAGTTGGGCTGACGGAACTTCAGCTTATTTTTTTCTATTATCTGTCCATTATTGAAGTAATATTGTGATTATATCTTGGCTTGATTTCATTGGTATGCAGGATTGCCTCTGTGACTGATAAGCCATTAAGGATCTTTCCTTAATGTTTTATTTCTACAAATACATGGACTGATTCATTTTATTTTTATATATGATGAATCCTTTTTTGAATTATTTGCTTTGTTAAATGAATGTCTTGTGAAGAAGGAACAGATGAGATGAGATCATTCTTCTTGCTGCTTCTTTTCATTCAAGATTTGGGATTTTGTATTTGCATTTAAATTGTTTTGTTTGGTTGGTGATTGAATTAAACGTATAAAAACATTTTTTTTTAAAGTTGGCTTGTGTCGAATTGAGGAAATATTTTCTACAAACAAAGCACAGAGGCTACCTGGGGATATGTGAAGTAGGTTGAATTAAAGTAATAGGGATCCTCATGGGAGTTCATACAACAATAGCAACACTGTTAACAAACTACAACCAAATTTAAGTTTTCTCCATTTTCATAATTTTTAGATAAAGGAAAACATTATCAGTATCCAATAATAAGAATAATAAGAAAAATAATCAAATAATAATAACAGTTAGTTTCTTGGTATAAATTTGATAAATGTAAGGATAGAACAGTCTAAAACATTTTAACCTGAAACAGCATATTAGTATAGGACTCTGTATGTTGACCACAATGTAAGATCGTAATCACAGTTGAAAATATTTGATACAGCCAATCCATGACATGCAGTAAAGACACATTTAAATGGCCTGTGTAGTGAAACCAGTCTCTTGAAAAATACCTGGAAAATAATTAAAAGAGTAGATATAAGTGATTTTTTTTGTCTGTGCTTGATTTATTACATCCAAACCATTTTAACTCTGGTCAATCTTGAGGTCAGGAATGCTTTGAGTCTGATTGATGAAAGTTAAAAGAAAGAATCCTACATTTAAAGCTGCGTGGTAATGAGCTCCTCACAAGGCTAATGACCATTTGTAACAACGGCTCTTTTGCAGTCCAAAATAATAGTTTAGAATTACTTGTCATACACTTAATTTAAATACCTATGAGCATATTTATTGTTACAGCATGAAAACATGCTGACCTAATGATAAGGTTTCACTTCCAAAATGATAAAAGCCTGCACACACGCTACATTGTGTGATTATCAGATTTCGTTTTGGCAAAATGACTGGATGTGAGCTCTGAGGGCCAAAAACAAAAACACAAAGTCACCCACTGATCGTTTTGCCCTATTTCACACTCTCTAACAAGCACGCCACGATCCAAATGGCTAGTTTCGAGACTTGGCAAGAACAGAGGCCGTACTTATTTGGAAACCTCTGCGCAGCCAATACTGCCGACCATCCATCAAGCTCCAGACTTAGGAGAACCCAGAGCCTGACTAAAGTCAAAGATTACAATCTCTGCGAGTAGATGGACTTTTTTGCCCAAATTGTTTCAATGCAGCGCTAACGTTTGCTGTGTCAAAATCCAGCGAACAAAGGTGATCATTGAGTTTAGACACTTGCTCTGGGAAAAAAATAATTAGCCTTACTTAGAGCTGTTATGTGCTATGCCTCAGTGGAAACTTTGGTTTTCTCATTGACTTCAGGTCTTTTACTTTTCAACCATTGCAGTCAGGATTAAAGATGCAGTCAGAAACAGCAGGTAGGAGTAAATGAGACTGTACATGAACATAGAGAGACCAGAGAGAGTAAAAACGTTGGAGGAGAGCAATACAAACAGTTTGAGAATTAGCTGTTCAATAGAACCTATCATGAGGTTTTAATATTTCATGCTTAAATACCACAAACAATATTTTATTTAATAGCATTTAACAGTATCCGTTGCTTATTATATATAATCATGCTACATATGTAGCAATTATATTATATTCATCCTTGGCACAGTATGGAATGGCATTTCATCTTTCTTTCACCTCCCTTTCAGCGCCTGACCACCAGTGTCACTGTGACATTTTTATTTGATTGCAGTGAATTATAGTATTTATGGATGACTGACAGTTTAAGAAGGTCTGTGAATGCCTGACTGGTTAAATGATAGGTGGTGGCGGATCTCTTTCAAGTATATTGCTAGCTTCATTTTTTAACGCTGAGTTTTATTACTCGCATTTAAGAGATTTCTTTTGTGATGGGTATCTAATTTGTACTCATATGGTTTCTGCATATTTATTCTTCATTATTGTCTTATAGGTCGTGGACTTTGAGAAAATGTTTGAAACCTTGAACAAACGTATCCAGGAAACTCTAGTGGAGCGAAAGAGCCGCAGGAACAGACTAGTGACCAAAGATGGTCGCTGCAACATTGAATATGGAAACATCAAGAACATCAGACACTTTGGCTTCCTGGCTGACTTCTGGATCACGTTTGTGGAAATCCGTTGGCGTTTTGTTCTCTTCTTCTTCATTGCCTCTTTCACCCTCAGCTGGTTCATCTTCGGCCTGCTGTGGTACTGGATTGCCCGCAACAATGGAGACCTGACGTGGCAAAACCCCCCAGCGAACCACATTCCATGTGTTGACAATGTTTTAGGTCTCTGCACAGCGTTCCTCTATTCCCTAGAAACCCAGACAACTATCGGGTATGGTGGACGTGCACTCACCCCTCTCTGTCCCGGTGCTGTGGCACTTCTCATCATCCAGTCCCTCTGTGGAGCCATTATCAACTGCTTCATGTGTGGAATCATCCTGTCCAAAATCTCTTCGCCTAAAAAGAGAGCAAAGACCATCACCTTCAGTGACATGGCTGTTATCGGCCCCAGAAAGGGGGCTCTCTGCCTCTCAATCAGAGTGGCCAACCTGCGCAAGACCCTGATGATAGGAAGCCAGATCTACGGCAAGCTGCTGAGAACGACATACACACCAGACGGGGAGACGATCATCATGGACCAAGTGGACATCAACTTCACGGTGGATGCTGGGAAGGATAACCTCTTCTTCGTATGCCCCCTCACGCTCTACCACATCATTGACAAGAGCAGCCCTTTCTTCGAGATGGCGGTGGACACACTCCACCAAAAAGATTTTGAGCTGGTCGTCTTCCTCGACGGCACAGCTGAGTCCACCAGCTCCTCCTGCCAAGTGCGGACCTCGTTTATTCCTCCGGAGATCATGTGGGGCTATAACTTCTTGCCCATCATTTCCAGAAGCAAGGAGGGAAAGTACAGAGTCGATTTCTCCAACTTCTCTAAAGTGGTGCCCATAGCGACTGCACACTGTGCCTATTGTTTCCACAATATCAAGGGTCATCACCACCACTCCAGAGATGGATTTGACAACTTGGGCTTTGAGGCGATTAATATCGATGACCCCCCAAATGTCACAAAGTTGTAAAATGGTATTGACAATGACCATTGCAAATCTCAAGAGAAAGACTTAAATACTCTGAAACAAACAGGTGCTAAGGGCTAGTAGGGCAACCTAACCCCAGACAGTGCATTGTGTATCATTTAAATGTGACGTAAAGACAACCTACTTATTCATCTTATATGGTTGTGTTTTACAGAGATAAGGAATCTGTCAGAACGGTTATTGTTGAGAATTTGTTTGTAAAACAACGCCTGCCACTGTTTGCCTGACCAAAACCCTGTTTTCTAAAGGGAAACCAAATCATGCAAGATGGTGAAGCTACAGTTCAAGAACAAAGAGAGACAAACGTTTTTTCCAAGTAAACATGTGCTCTTTGACCTTGTACATCTCTTTGACCTTGTACATCTGGTTTACCAAGTATCTAGAGGCAGAAAAAACTAAGAAAATGTTTAATCCTGGATATACATCTAGTACTTGAAAAACCTGTGTCTTGGGGGTCGTACTTATAATACAACGATGATGTAGTTCAATAGTTCATGTAAATGTAGGCTGTCATGCCTAAAGAGACACCTGCACTTGAACCATCAGAGATTGCTTTAACTATTCAGACACAGAGGCACTACCAAGGGGTTGGGGTATGGGGACAGTCTTTTTGAACAGGGTGTGACGTAGTTGTACTTTTTTTGAGTAAAGACACTGGGAGAGAACAAAGCTCTCAGGAAATGTGTAGAGATATGGCTGCAAGCAGCACTGACTGTACTGTAAGAATCAATTTTGTCTTTTTTGTATTTGATACAAGGTGGAGAATAAACAGAGCCCCTCTGATGACATTTGGGAAAAAACTATTGTGTAGCCACGACACACTGACATAAAGGCTTTTTTTGCATTCAAAAAACATGTCTCTGCTGTGTAATTATTATTTGCTGTTTAACTTGACCTTAACTTTATATAAGGCCCTGCGATCAAAAAGGTCAAAGCAACAAAATGACAGGTGCCCACCCCTATCAAGGCTTTCCATCTATAAACAAAGCAAAGTTGTGACAGCAAACAGGGATCCATACACGACAGAGTGGTGGTGTTTGTGAGATGAAAGCCGTTGCTTGATGCCCATTATTTTGCCTGCATGTTCTGAACATGAAACCAGAACTCTCCATTTATGGCTAAATAACAGCGCATACTGTCTGCTAGCATGGAGCTTTGACAGGTTCTGTTCAGGCCACTCCACTCTGACCTCTCTGATTAACTGCATATGCTAAGAGTCATAGGTGTGTGTGTGTACCTGCGTGCCAGGACGCCGCTTGTTCAATTTGAAGAGTAATAAGCAATGTGAACAGATTCTGAATATTGATAAGTTAGCAAGCAGATTAAAGATGCTAATCGTTTGCAGGCATATTTCAATAATAAAAATTAAAAGTCCACAACTGTGTTTCAAGTGCTATTCCCTTCGATCATGATAGGCTGCATATTTCTACATGCAAACTAAACTAAAAGAGCATTTTGCAAGACTTAAGCTGTAATTTCCTTGAAAAAACAAGCATACACACTAATTGTGATATTAGCAAAACCTGTGATTGAGAACAATGTGAATGAATAAGTAACTCATATAGCATGTTTGTATTAGGGTAAATACTGAGGAGACATACATATTGATACATTGAAACCAGACTAAAATATTTAACACATCATTTGTTAAACAACTATAACCTGCATTAGCAGTTTGCTTTTAAAAACAATCAGTTGGCATGTGGCATTTACTTAGTGCATCAGAACAGAAGCACCTATAGAGTTCGAAAATATATATACTTGGTGTGGATTCAGGATTCATCTGTCGCATTGATGTTTTTATAATTTAGAGACAACACAATCAGTCCCTGAACATATCACAGTGGATCCAGTAAACTGACCTTAGTGAAGGAACCTGTATTTTAAAAGACCGATAAGGGTGATGGGGGTTAAAATATGAACAATTAGCTGCAAGTAACATTGTATATATTGATGATCTATCCACATAAGAAGGTGCAGGTCTCTAATGGTTCAACTAATTTGTATTATTATTTTTGTTCATTCTAGACAGAAGCTGCATATCTGGGTCTTTATCTTTTTAGAAACAAAGAAAAGTGCAATTCCCTCACTCACAGCTTTTGGCCTTGATATGTTGATTCAATACTTGATTGAACCGTAAAGAGTAAAAAAACAATTTATCATTATTTTTACAATGACAAAATGTTACTTCGGATTGTAATGGCAAAAAGCTGGATGCCATGTAGAAAAGTACACCTATTTATATATATATATATAAAACATATTTAAATTGAGATGAAACCCCCTTCATTTTTAGTATTAAATGTACATTTGTTGGAATACATGTATGCTCTTGTTTCTTAATGCAGATGCAATTTTACAATAAAACTCTCTCAACTAAAAGTTTCTTATCCCTCCAATCCTCTGCAGATGTAAATACATAATATATATACTGCGAAATACAAGAATACATAGTTGTGCATTTTTCAAACGCCCTGGTGGAAAATGCAGAGATGTTGTGTTCATCTCTGGTGAAGCCACAAACAAGCATTCAGAAAAGAAACGAGAGGTAAAATTTTATTTTGTCACATTTTCCTATACAAAAGACCTTTTCCAAAAGGTATTCATACATTTCAGGAATGACAATAATAATAATACATTGGTTAATTGTAAAATTACACAACACAGACACAGACACACTCGCACAGAAACATACGCACCAACACACACATATATATATTTATATTTGATATCCAAAATACATTGCATATACGAAGTAGCACAGATCCCTTTTCGTTGATAATGCTTGTGAAACATGGAAGTTAAGGGTACATTACAATAATGTCTTTATGCTACAAATTACATGTTCCCTTTTTATTTCTTCTTTTAAAGCTATAAGTCTTCAGGAGAAGCTGGTGGTGGTATTAATACTGAAGGTATTATTTTGCATAAAATACCTGAAATTCTTAAATGTACAGGAAAGGGCTACCTGGCAGAAAAAAAGTGTTTCGAAATGGAAAGAAACCATCTTAATAATTACATGTTGCATATAGAGATAAAGAAATCCCGGGATATTGGATTAGTATTCAAGCAGGCATTTATGGTTCTGGGAATACAAGAAAATATCTTGTGCACTTAAAGGCATTAAAGATGTTACAACCGAATTTCAGAAACAATAACAATTACAAGAAAACAAAAAATGTTAAAATGTATTGCCAAATGTACAGATATAAAAAACGCTTACATGCTTAACAAACTACTTAGCAGAAATGGACTTAAAAGGTTTTGCATTTTTGACCGAGGTCAACTCGTATTAATTCTCTTGACTTATTTTAATACTGTGTCACATATGAAAATAACTCTGCATAATTTATACAGTAAGTTGCTTTAATGCCTAGTTGACTGATGCTTATAAAATAATACAAAATAGGTCTGACAAACGCACAGCGTTTGCGAATCTGAGGATTTCTTTGTTTCATCTCGTCATACTTTATTGATTTTGTTCTTTGATAAACTACTCAGTCCCAAGTAATTTATTTTCAAGTGTCCACTCTCAGTTACTCTGAAGGAATACTTTTGCTATGAACAGCTTTGAACACCTAAAGACGGATATGTTTCGACGTGATACTGTCACAGGATGATGATGATGAAATCCAGACTTGAGATTCATGTGCATTTTGCTGGGCTCTAGATCAGTGAGAAACTAACATTCAAACACACATGCTGCTCTCAAACTAGGATCCAGCCCTGGTAAAAGAATACGACTTGATTGTCTTTGTAATATGACTCGCTGCAAAGCCACTACTCTGTGCTCACCTACACGGTCCTGACTGGCCTACATAGGAAAGAGGAAGGAGACACCGCGGCAGCCGTTATAGTCAGAGTGCACTTCAAAATCAAAAATTGTCAGATTTGTGGTCAGACATGGAAATGATTTGTAAATGTCACAATACATTTAAACGCGTAATGCTGTTCCATCATTAATGAATAGAAAATATATGGCACAAAACAGCAGTTAAGGCATGGCACTCACTCTTTGACTGTGAGAGTTTTGGGTCTCATTAAGGCACATAGGAAACCACCTCAGAGTAAAAGTAAATGCACTCATGGCACCGTAAGGTACTTTGGATTAGAAAAAACAAGCAAACAATTAATAAAAAAAAGCCACTTATCAACATATAGTCTTGAGCTTTGGTATGTTGTCATAATCATCTCTCATGTTTTAGATTAGTCAGGTGCAGGAATCGTGGTCTATCATCAAAAGAGGAATTAATTTCTCCATTCCTTTTTTTACAAATGAAAACATCTGACAAATTTTGATTTTGCTGCGGGGTATCCCTTTTTACGTGTTTCACAATCATTCACATTAATACTGACATGGTCGAGCAACAAAACATCTGGAAATGGCATGGCTGAAAGGCAACAACATGGCAAACATTTAGTAGCCTAGTGTGTGGGCCCCTGAAAACATCTGACCTGGGTTGAATTATTGTTGCAAATTACTTCTATTACATCTTGACTCGGCTTCCCCTGCACAAACGAGTCAACTGTACACATCGCCAACCTTGAACTCCACACACAACACGCAAACAAGCATTTTAAGTAACTGAGTTGACCCAGGTCAGCAAAACATACAGCGCTTCCCTCTGCGACATTTAACTCTTCTCTAGCCTTCCAGTTTGGAGGATAAATTAAATTGTGAATGGCATATTCCAGTTGCCAAATTTCATTCAGTGCTGAGAAAAGTCCATCTCTTTGAGAGCTCCTCCTTATCCAGCAAATTCCAGGAGACTCTCCACACATAAAACGATGCAGATGGACAGATGAGCAGATAGAGCCAGTGGAAACAAAAGGGTAGTTGCGGTGGGAATAGGAAACCCCAACAAAGCTGAAGACGAGCGGAAATGGAAGATGCTTTAAAGCGTACTGTGCATAATGTACTGAGGAGGTTGTAGATTGAGACCCATAAACAATAGGCCCATGTCTGGTACTATAGCGGGAAGCGGAGGGAGACGGACTCAGGTTGTTTCTCCTGTCTTCTGGCTTTGGTTTGGGAAGGTTTTTCGGGAAGGGCAGCTGTCAGTGCAGCTTTCAGAAGGATGGGAAACAGGAAGGCACAGGAAACTAAAACAGACTAAAACAGTTGCTAGTCTTGTAAAGTTAAGTAGTATTCCATTTTGGAGCGTAGCATCCAGTTGTTTATAAATTCTTACATATATATATAAAACTTCAATTGAATCATCCTTTATTTCCTTCAGAGGTCAAATGCCTCTATCAATTCAGTCTTCATCGGTTTGGCATCACTGGGAGTGCAGGTCAGCAATTGTGGACTCTGTTGTGGGGAAAGGGGAGGTTTTAAGAGGATGGTGGATGGATAGAAAGGGGTCCTTTAATAGTAACTGCCCAGGTGGGAAGGCACATGGGTGTTAGGGTGGCGGGGGACATTTGGGTTGGGGTAGATGCCTGCAGTTGGTGAGCTCCAGTACGGAGCAGTGGGTCCAAAGAAGTTGGAGGAGCTGACAGGCATGGATGGAGGGTGTGGGGATACGAAGTTGACCTTCTGCTGGTGGGCATGGTAGGAAGGCACATAGGCCAGGTCCGAGGGGTACTTGTACATGGAAGACTCAGTTGGGTGTGGCTGCAGCGCTTGGGCAATACCATGGAAGTCGAACTTGTAGGCATAGCGCTTGCCGTGCACCTTGGTCATGATATTTTTGTCGTAGTAGTAGCGTAGAGCACGGCTCAGCTTGTCGTAGTTCATGTTGGGCTTGCTCTTGCGCTCGCCCCAGCGTCGTGCCACCTCATCGGGGTCCGTCATCTTGAACTCGCCGTTGGTGCCCTCCCAGGTGATGCAGCCAGCGTTAGCACTGTCGGACAGGAGCTCCAGCAGGAATTGCCACAGTTGGATTTGACCTGAACCTGATGGTGGACACAAAAACAAACAGAGGTCAGAGGGACATCCAGCCTTATTTAGTGTCAATAAATGTAAATTTCCCAAGGGACGCAAGATGATGAACGCAACCAAAAAGCAGTTTGGCAACGACATTCGAAGGGAATGAGCAGCATTTCAGTTAAAGTCTCCGACGCATGCATCAGAGTCCTGTATAAGGAACATCTGCCTATATTTACAGCGGCTGCTTTATAAAAACTTGGACTTGCACAAACTCTTACCTGGATTTGCAAGGCGACTGCTGGTGGGACCCAGAATCTGGTAAGGATCTGTGAACAAAAGGAGAGATTTGTTGATAATACAGATTATTATGAAAACTGGCACAAAGTGAATCAAATAGGTGTAATAACAAATTGTTGTAAAGTCTGTGCTTAAGATAAACAAAGTGGCAGGTAAGTTACCTGGCTGAGGTCTGGGCTGCTCAGTGGACTTGGTCACATTCTGAGTAACCACTGGTGAGCCTGCAGGGAGTGAAACAGTCAGGAAACACAGACAGAGAGAGACATAAAGAAACATCAGCAGGGTTCTACAGATAACCAAGTTACACGTTGCGATGGCAAGTCAGCAGAGGTCCAAATGAAATAAGGCCGTAACTGATTGCTGAGCTGATTTCTTCTGATTGTGTGCTCAGGTTCTGACAACACAGTTTGTAATCTCCAGGAGTCTGACCCACAGACTGTGTGAATGCTGGAACTTCCACTGCCGTGACACAGACTTTTGTTAAACACTATTTCCAAACTACCTGGTTGTTTTGACCTGCACAACAAATCACATGATAAAGTTCACCACACCAGGTGATCACTCCCTCACTCAGAAGTTTGCCTCCACCCATAGCGACTGTACCCATATTATCCAATCAAAAATGGGGATCTTTTCTGTTGATGATTTGTGTATGTTCTCACCTTTTCCGCTGTGCATGTTGTTTGACCATCCTGTCCGTCGTACAGCATCATATGAAGGTTCTGAAGAAGACAGAAGAAAAGAAGACAACGTTTTTGTGTATTTTAAAAAGGTAGAAGATGGTGAGAAATATGAAGAACTCATAAAAGATCAATACATGCACTTAAGTAAGTGACTATATCATTATGTGCTAGCCAGGAGGACCCAGGAATGTACACTAGTGCCAAATGACATAAATACATCTATTAAAACATGGTTCAAGGTGCAACACTCTGACCACGAATAAAAGCTCTGATGCCAATTAACGTACAAGTTACACACACACACACACACACACACACACACAAACACTCTCTTTCCCAAACACAAGCTAATTTCATGAAACCTTGACAAGCAGCCAAACTGGCCCAGTTCGCGCAGGTTCTACCTGCCGTGTGTCTGCGGTTCAAACCTATGAAGCTGAGTTGTATGAAGGTGGACGGCTTCCAGTAGCAATCCGTCACTCCGACACAAGCAGATAAAACACAGGATGTATTGTTCCCTTGGGGATATCTCAAAAAACACCCTGGTATCCCCGCGGCACACCTGGCTACAGCACCCTGGATGGTTTATATTGCCGAGGGCTGGGACTGTTGCCAACATAAAGGGAAATATGAAGCATACCGTGGCCAGATATGTGTGGTGTACAACACGCAGCTCCACACTTTTATCATGATCTGTAAATCTTTTATGTCAGCAGCATTTCACCTAGAGGCCAACGGATAGTGTGCATCTAATGGTGATGACAGATGTGTCCGACTGTAACAATTGATAGTTTGTAGGCATTAATTGGAAAAGTTGAAAACACAGATGAAGAATGAGCAAGTGTTGATCGTGTTGCAATAAAGTGCAGTGAAAATCCTGTACACATAAGAAGAAGAAGAAGAAGAAGAAGAAGAAGAAGAAGAAGAAGAAGAAGAACAAGAAGAAGAAGAAGAAGAAGAAGAAGAAGAAGAAGAAGAAGAAGAAGAAGAAGAAGAAGAAGAAGAAGAAGAAGAAGAACATTCGTGACATGACATGGAGACAGGGAGCTAGGTTTAAATCCATGATTGCAATCATTCACTTTTACGGTAGTACATTAATTGAGTTTTTGCATATGAGGTTTGCCCTCATCTCATTAGAGTAAATACTTTATTCATCATTGGAGGAATTATAAGAAAAAGGGAGATTAAGGTATGATGAAATATATACAATAAAAAATGGATATATTAACATATGTAGGCTACATTATTCAAAATAAATTTATATGGAAATAAAATGTGGCTGGCAGGGTTGCGTTTATACAGAATATGCATGATTAATCTTTAATCTTAATAGGTTGGATCATTAGAATAATATGGTTTGACATCTCAGATGTTATCCATTGTTCTGTTGCCATTTGTGTGTTGTCACTGTTTGTTTTATTTAGACATGAATATTTATCTATCTTCAGATTAGTCTCATCATGTTTTATGTTGTGCATATACACAAGTCACAACATTATTCAGTCATTAATCATTTAATAAACTGTAATATTATATTAACCATGTTTTATATAATAATTCCCCATATTTATCTATGTTTTATATAGAAAGGCCCCTTGATTTAGTACACAAGACAAATGTAATATAGAAAGCTTTTCATTATTGATACGTCTGAAACAAATTAAAGTGGCCGTCTTCATAACAACAATACATTTGGGGTTTGCGTGTCATCTAGAACCATATTATCTCATACAGCTACACCAGAGAGACATCCAGTAGCATACAATATATCATCAGTAGCCACTGCATGTTTCTAAACACTGTACAATGCTGCCCTCCTGTGGATCTCAACACATTGACGTATTGGTTCCCCTAAATAAACATCAAATAATAAAGTAATCGGAGTCAAATTTATTTTTCCTTTCAGAACAGTTGATCTCTAGATTCCATTCTCACTACAACTATGAAAACAACGTTTGGCTGGTAAGATACAGTAAGATAAGATTAGTCCCACAATGGGAAAACCCACCACACAAGTGTTTTATTGTTTAACTCATTTCATAACATACCACTGAAAATCTAAAACGACTTCAAATCCAACGTGTCTACTTTCAAAGGATGTTTTCCCTTTCCTCACTACATCAGAATATCCCCAAATGGCAAAAGTTCCTGTTGCTCGGGATCGTTTGATCTCTTCATTAGTTTCAAACATTTCAACTTCTAACCCCTGATATTTCAATAAATTATATTTCCGTAAATGATTCTCTCCTTTCTGCACAGACGACAAGAGGGTCTCAGAGCACTGTTACTGGGACGAGGGATGTTTTTTTGACAGTGGAGGAAGATGTAAAGAGACGATGGAGACGTAAAGGACATGAACTAAGAAATGCATAAATGAGGATGCGATCAAACGAATTAAAGGAATGCAAGTGTAACAGATAGAAAAGACAAAAAGAAGGAGAGGAGGGACAAATAACAAGTGGGGCTGCCGCGGCTCAGCAGGGGCTGTCAGGTTCAATCTGCTGTGGGCCGGCAGGATAGCCAAGGAGCAGTGACTGGGGGAGAGTCCTGGGAGAGTTGCGTTTCCTGCCTGACTCGCCTGCAGACAACCTCTCTTTGTTTTACTGGCCCTTTTTTCCCCTCTACACACCCCCACACAGCCCCCCCACCCCTACTGGCTCACCACCACCACTATGAAGAAAAAAAAAAAAACACACAACGGGGGCCACCTCCCTGTATGTATATCGAGAAGGGGGGTTACAAACAGAAGAGGAGTTGGTTGGGGAGAGGGTATAAGGGGAAGAGGAGGACAAAGTTATTGACAAGCAGACAGATGCAGATGGAGACAGAGCGAGTAAATACACAAAAAAAGCACAGAGAGGAAAAGAGGAGAAGACATTGAAGGGAGGGAGGGAGGAGGAAAAGGATGAAAAAAAGGAGAGTCAGACGAAGCACGACCTTGGAATTTGCAACGAAAACAATGGCAGCAAACTCAGCTACTGTCTGGTATTGGCTGGAGTGGATGCCAAGTAATGTGGGCTCATCCACATCTCTCAGATACCCTCGGTGTGTAGCTGTTGGCAGCAGATTACATGAACAATTTTTTGCAAGTCAGAATAGAGGCAGACAGTGCCACAAAAAAGTGAGAAACCAACACACGCAGCACATTCAAGGTTTTCACCATTACTTCTGTTATAATTTGACGGAGAGAAAACTGGCGGAACTTGTAAGTGAAAGTGCAGGAGGAGGATGAAGCAGCAGATGCAAAACGTACAAAGCCCAGAGTGGTGGGGGGTAGGCTGTTCGAGCTGGCCACGAAAAACGCAGACATAGACCCCTGAATATGTGCACACAAACACACACACACATACACACACACACAGACACACAGAGCCGCCTCAACCCCCCCCACCTCTCCCGCCTTCATTTTTCCAGGCCTCGCTCTGACTGCGACTTGAGCCAGTTTCCACTCCGGTCTGGGGTGTGGTGCATGCTCCTGGGAGACTTTGACTGCAGGACCAGTTAGTCAAAACAAGGCCCGAGAGCTAGACAGAGAGAGGGAGAGGGAGAGGGGGGCAGAGAGACGGAGAGTACAGGACAAAGACAGAGAGGAGATGGAGGGGGAGAAAAAGAAACTGTGCAGAGAGGATGAGACAGACAGAGAGAGAGAGGGAGAGGAAAGAAGAAGATACAAGTTGTGGACTGTTTTTAACCCAGAGTCTGAGCCAAGGAGAGAGACCCAGACAGGATAAACTTTTTTAATACCCGTAATACAGGTGCTTTAAAAGCCATCTGTGTGAGGAAGGAGCCATGAGAGGAGGAGAATGATGGCAAAGTACAGGAGTTACGCACAGAGACGAGACAGTTGGTGCATGAGAGCAGAGAAGCATCACTTAGAAAAGACAAAACATTTCAGCAACGGTGCTGTTTGCTGCACAAACAAACATAAACACAAAAGGGCAAAAAGTTACAGAGGCAACTTTCGCCCACACTCTCATTGTTTCTATTTCAAAGAGAGAATTTCATCTCTCGTTTATTCATTTATTAACTTTCAAAAAGGCAGCCAAGGGGAGCAATTGAAAGCCGTGGATTTTATAAGAGCTTGTGCACATAATGGCACACTTCAAATTGTATTGCCACTCTGACTTGGCAGCAAAATGAATACATTGGCAGAGGTGAATCATCATCTTCCCACATTCACCGAGAAGCGGCGGAGAATATGAGTGTCCTCACTACGAAAACACAAAATCCCCAAATGTCAGAGCAGCAACACAAACAGAATGGAAAACATTCAAAAGGTGCAAAGGCTCAGCAACAAGCACTGTATGGATATAAATGTAACACCCAGATGTACAATATACATATAACAAACAGAACATATGCACCTAAAAGTCATGTAAAAGCATACGTGCTGTACTAAGACATACAGGAATTCACCCACTCACACACATAGCCTATCCACAGGCAAATCGCAGACACAGACTTTAGACACACGCACACACACACACACACACACAGCTGCACACACCCTTTCATAGCTGCTGCATTCCGTGTTTTATATGCTCTCTTTTATTCATAACATTGCATTTTACACCACAGAGTCTGGAGCAGATTAAGGGTTGTCTCCTGCTGTACGCTCGTGCTTACTCTACCCCAAAGAGCCTGAATGGTATTTGACTGTTCTCAAAAGGCAATATGAACCTGAACATCTGGCAATGCTGATCTGTGAAAATGTTAATAAAGGCTTCTGCTGAAGAAACACCGCTTTTTTTATTGTCGAGTCACAATTTCTCAGCTCAGACTTTTGAATGTTTTGTCGGTCTCTCGTTTCACTTTTTCCACACGATTTTGCATTAAAGTTACGCTTTCGCACATTTCTGATCAAAGTGATTGATGCGTGGGGGTCAATCTGATAATATGGTTGTATTTAGTAATTCATGAAAAAGTACCGGTCACAACTAGAAGTACGGTGAGCGACGCAGAGGCCTGTAATAGAAGTCACTTCTTGTGAAAAAGGAAATGCTGCTGCAGGGAGTGACACTCTTTTCCTGCCAGTCCAAATACCTGGCTCTGAGAAGCAGGAAGGCCGGGGTCAGGGGGTGACCGAGCAGAATCTTATCTGGCCTGCCCATAGGTCTATTGGTATTGATGCCGGGGCGTGAACAATTGCGCGGCCTGCTCACGCTCACAACTGGGGCAGACAGAGCGGGGCAGAGGGCATTCTTGGACACTTATCGGACTTAGTGTTTCCTCTCCTTCTGCCTTGAAAGCGCGCCTCATCCTGTGAGCAAGGCTATCATTGTTGTTGCAGTCCTTTCTCCCGTCTCTGGTGGTGACACCATATAGCTGGTTTAAAGGATGTGTAGCTTTTTTTCGAACAGATAGGCCGTGCAGCCGTCGCATAGTTCACGTCGTGTCAGCACAAAATAATGTTTGTAGAGTGAGAAGGAATCGAGAGGAAAGAGACAATCATCCTGCCACAGGGTGTTATTCTCAGGCCGGCTTGTGCGAGACGTTTTACAATTCAACAGGAACAACAATACAACAGTCACATGTCACTGCAGGATTTCTATTTCATCATAAATGATCAGTTTAAACCAAGATTCAGTATTTAAGCTCAGCTCAGAGACAGGGAGGACACAGATTTAAATAGTGCAAAGTATCAGATAGATAAGTAGCTCTAGTGAATTTGTCTTTTAGTCTCCGAATGAACATGATGGATCTCTGGATGAGGTGAGCTAATAGATGTTGTTCCCTTTGAAAAGGAGGTGATGTTTTCATTTGCATTTGTTGGTTTGTGAGTTAACAGTAAGTTACAGTAAGAGTTATGTTCAGATTACCACAAAACTTGGTTGGAGGATAATTTGTAGATGTTGTTTAAAAATGGCTTCACATTGAGGAACTGGTAAGTGTGTGTAATTTGTTGCAGATTGATTCAAATGTAATTGGACAGTTGAGCCTTGGCAGAGGAAAGTGCTCGACTGATTTTGCCATTCTGGTTGCTTTTTGTTTTAAGCAATGTTAATGATAAGAAAGAAGTCTCAACAATATAAAGACCTATAATGAGTAATTATAAAAATTGCATTTGATTATCATGTTTTCTATTAAAGTTGAATTGTGTAGTGAATAAAATTACCCTTCGTATTAAAAAACTGAATAGAATAAGCAGTGTAAGAAACTGTGTATAAAAGTGAATACGTGTTAGGCTCCTACACAGTTTGAATCAGGAGTGTGATTGAAGTTTTGAGGCACTAAATGGGTAAAAGTGCAAAGTGACACACGTCTTTCCACTTCAATCTGGCCTGGAGCAGCAGTACAGCTTCTAACAATTTCCATTCATATTGTTGCTTCAGCTCCTCTCTCTGACGCCTGTCTCTGCGACAAACATCCTCATTCACGTCTAACATCCTGCCTTTTTTCCGTCATGGCTGCATTCACGGTCCTCTCTTGCCCCCGATGCTGTGGACAGAGCTCATCAGCACACGGCTTTTGTCTCAGAGCTGATGTGTTGCTACGGTGTTCGGGTAGAAGGCCTGAATACAACAGTCTGCTGGAGCAGCCTGGCTCATATTATGTTTTACAACACAAAAGGTGCACCTGCCCAGAGCTTTGTTACTGACTGCATGTGCTTTGGGTTTGTGTGAGTGGTGTTGTATTGAATCTGGTTGGCACTGGGAAGCAGACATGACAGATAAGAATTCTCTGAATTCTGTATTCTCTGTATTACACAACTCCAGGTTATTTAAAAAAATAAAAACATATGGACAGATAGACACATGGAGAATAGAGAGAGAAATGTGTTCCTACCCTCTTTGGCAGCCAAGCGTGGGGATGGATCTGTGTGAGATGGTGTATTGTAGGATAATGATGAGCTACCTGTAATAACAGGAAATAATGCATCAAGAGAAATGAATGACACCACAAACAAGCATATAAACACCAGTGTATAAAATGTGCTAATTTAATCAATTCCTAAGAGCATTCAGTTATTAACAGTTTATATTATACACCTAACTTTAACTTTAACTTGTATTTATTTAAAAGGGACATTGTACATTAATTGATATGAGCGAAAAGGTACATATGTACATACATACATTTTTTCGACAAATTTTCATCTGCAGTTCCATGCAGGTATATATATAAATAAATGTAAGTTTAGTATTTGCAGTAAAATAAGTCCTTTGTTATTCCCGCAATCGGGAAAAGTGTGTATGTAGTATGACTATTAATGTTTGGTTTATAGAATAAATTAAGAGTATTTGTAAGAATATATTAATGAATCATGATGAAAGTGAGACATCACTTATCCAGAAACCTGGGTGACAATAAGTTCAAATGGTATAACAATAGCCAGTAGGTGGCAGTAATAAGTTCAGCTCAATTACTGTCAAGCAGCACTAAAGCGCCCTTTTCATTTGTTGAATCGTGTTTCTGTTTTGTCCCTAAAAACCAACTCAGAAGGAAAATAGCTCGTGTCACATATATCCTGTCCCAAATAAAGCACATCCAGCACACAGTCAGTCCTTTAAAGGTAGAGGAACAAAAATGTTGCCTGTCAGCATTTTAACAGCAAACCCTACTCTCGAATAATAAAGTCAGGGAGGCAAGACTGTGCACATGGCTGCCTATTCATTTCACCTTATGGAGCAGAACTCTGCACTGCATTCCTCCACTTACACAGGCACCCTGGGCGGCACCAAAATGCTCCCTTAATTTTAGCTGCCCCCAGGCATAAATCAGCGAGTGGAAAAACAGACCCAAAAATGCACAGAGAAAACACAAGGGCAGCGACTTCATAGGGTGTGTTACGATTTGGGGAGCCGCTGAGCCAGGATGATAACTTTTGTGAATGGGACGGGGAAAAAAGAAACAAAAAAACAGCAGAGCAAAATTTAAATTTGTGATGTGCTGTTCCTTGAGAGAAAACTACATCAAGTAGGTCTCTTACCTAGCTCGCTGTGCGGCTGGTGGTGTAATTGGGGGTGGAGGGGCCCATGGTGGCAGACTAGGGGTCTGTTTTTTTAGGGGGTGGCCGAGAGGGGGGAAAGTGTGGGGTGCTCTGCAAATGTATTCTAACCTCCAAACACCCCTCCCCTGCTCTACCTACTCCACAGCACCCCCAAGGCTCTGGGTCTAGTTTAGAAAACCTGGGGGCCTCCGAACAGGGGAGCCATTGTATGAGGCCGGGTCCCTGCTCGGCAATCAAATGCAGCTCCCCGTACAAAAATAATTCCACACGCCGAGTGTAGGCGCACGGGGGCAAGCAATCCGCCAAAAGCGCCATCTTTGGAATGAGGGAGAAAGTGTAAGAGTGAGATGCACAGACGACTGTCAGAAAAAATTAAGTAAAAGGGGGAGAGAAGGGGGGGAGGAGGAGCAGGAAGGGGCTGTTAACCCTTTTCCTTCTGTGTGCCACCATATGTGGGCTGACCCAGACAGGCAAACAGGCAGCATTGCTGAGAAAACCTCAAACCATCCCACAGACAAATGTAGGACTGCTGTACGAGTGAGAGTGAGAGTAAGGGAGAAAGAGAGAGAGAAAGAGAGAGAGAGAGACCACAGCTGACGGTTCGGTGGAGGGAGTCTTGGCCGGGCTGCCTATTTATTTGGACGGCCTCTTCCTCTCTCAGAAAACAAACATGTCCCGGTAATCTGACAGCACAGTGGGAGGACTGGCCAGTGTTCAGCCTCTGAGACCCTCGGCTTCCCTCTCCTTCCCTCTCCAGTCACATCTGCGCAGAGTCTGTTAGATTGCATAACATCCACGAACAATTTTCATTTCTGCCCTTGACTGATGGCGCTTTTCAAAAGGCCCTGTCCTCCAGTTTGGCACCCCCATCATATCGACAGGAATCTTTCAGGGCTCAGCTCAGCAACGTGACGGACGTGCATCAGGCCTCTGCTGTTTATTCTGTAGCGCTATATGATACCATCGGCTCAAACATGTGGTCTGAGCTTTGTCAATAAACCCCGGGTCCCAGTCACCTAGTTTAAGGCAACTTGCCGCCAAGTGATCTCCAGTTAACAGTTAGTCATCCTTCAACTTTATAGCATGAAGCTGCACTGATATGCCCCGATGTCTCTTAGTGCAATCTTTAACCTGCAACAGGTCCTCCCAAACCACAAAAAAAACCTCTACCATCCGATGACATAGTTGGCCAGTAATTCAATGAATAACTCTAACCATGCCAATGATTGAAAAATTGAAAATTACTAATTTCTTAAGCAGAAAATAATACGTTATATTTATCGTTTCTTTGCTTTCGTTCCTCAGCCATCTGCTCCGTGAAAAGAGCCTTCACACCAACACGCTTATACACCTGCACGACTCATTTTCAGTCCTCCAACACATAGACATAGAAAATTATACACTCTGGTTCCACTAGCTGTCAGCCTGTGCTTTGGAGGTATTTTCTGACCATCAACAGAAAATTTGACATTTGCCCTGAATGCCGGCACCGTAGTGAAGCTACGCTCAAGCACCCTCTTAGCTAACCTTAATTGTTACCTCATTGTTCTGAACATTAGTCCACAATTTATTCTTATTTATAGATTAACATCGTGACATCACAATGATGCAGGAGACTTGGCCGGACCCCTGACATGGTGTTTAGGAGCAGTGTGTCCTGTCTGGGAGAGGAGCTCCCTTTTCTGCAGATTATTGGCTAGATAATGCGAGAAAAGAAAAACTGAAGAAAGCACAATATGTCTCCTTTAGTAATCCGTTACTTAACCTTACTGTTGCAATGCACATATGTTGTGTGAGAAAGAATAACAAATATAAAGATTCTTAACTGGCGATTGGGTTTCTGGTCCAATTATCATGTGCCTCCTAGCAACTAGCTTCAATTACAACTGTCCTCGTCTCAGTGTTTAGGTGAGCAGCAACTGCTTCATATCCACCTCCACTTATGCTAATATGGTGAATGTACAAAAAATGTTGGAGCGCTAAGTGTCTGAACCCCAGCAGTCAAGTGAGCAGCCACAGACTGCGCCGTAATGGTGGCTAACAGCAGACAGCTAACAGTAAAGGGCGCGGAGCCAGGTCGTTGAGCCCCTCTGCACCAGTGATAATCTGCCAATTGAAAGAACTAATGCAAGGGGAGCGCAATAAAAATGTTGTGAGAGGAGAAAGAGGAGAGAGTGTAAGTGAGAGAGAGAGAGCGAGAGAAAGAGAACGAGAGAGCTCTCCAGACCTCCTTTTTCCCTACTCAGCCTTCAAGCCCAGATGTTTATGGTCTGTATAAACTATTGAGGGCTCGAGAATGTCCCCCACTCTGGAGCGAGCAGCAGCAGCCGTGCAGAAGCCCAGACTTATCACTCTCCCTCTCTCTCTCTCCGTCGTGACTCCCTCACTGTAAATCCATCCAGACACACAAGCAATGGCGACAGCTGGGAAACAGAACTATTGCTATTCTCCAAAGGCACTCAATCATGACCACCTCGCACCGTTTCCACACAGTTCTAAAAAATAGTCCACCCGAGACTTTTTTCTTTTCTATCTCACACTCTTAATACGTTCTATAACTGCTTCTCCTCCTCACACCCTCCTGCCCTTGTCCTCAAATAACTACTGTAAAAGCTATCTGTCAAGGATATCTTTTTTTTATCCAATTTTCTTCCATTATGTTTCTTTAGATTTACAGCAGATTTGCTCTCAATTCTCTGTCTCGTTACTTTCCCTCTTGACTCCCTCCTTTTCACTGCTGCCTTCTTCTCTCTCTGTCTCCCCCTCTCTTCTTGCATCTCTGCGTGTTGGAGGATACAGCCTCTCGTTGTCTGAGGTTTTTTGCTCCGCTCCGTTTCCAGCACATGTGGTATCAAACCGACCTACATGGGTGCGATAAAGCAAACAGTCCACAGTCCCTCCCTGACAGACTAATTTGAACAAATTCTCAAATTGCACACAAAATTGAAAGCACATTGGGGTGTGGGCGGCCATCACTTATGAAAATCTGGATAAGTGACCAACAAGACGGCCAAAATAATGCATGGGCAACTACCCTTGTTACTGTAAGCAGCTGGGCTCCCAGACGAATACCCGTGGTTTCACCAGCGTGGGTGTCTGAACAACATTTCTGCACATGACGTGGCAGGAATTTTTCTTTTTGTTATGATATGTCTGTGTGGTGGAGAAGTGCGTCCCTGCCTCATGCACAGTGTACATCCAGGACTTAATGACTCTCAGGAATGTTCATCAGAGGTTCGAAAACCAGAACCCAACGCATCATGCTCACAGATGTGTATGAAATGATTGCAGAACCCCTTGGACCATCCATCTTTTGGACGTAATATAGTAAAGAGTGTTGAATGGGGTTGGTGGAAGCTGTCACATGACCTGTAATCACTAATACTTCCAGGGCTCCGCTTAGCCTCCCCCTCCCTCTTTCTCTTTCTGTATTCTGGGAGCTCGGCCCGGCTCCAGCTCTCGTGAGTGAAGCCAGAGGTCTATTTTCTGGACGGGGTTACTCCTCGTCTATGATTGTGTTTGTTTGTGCTGCGGGGGGAGAAGAGAGAATGGCTTTAGTTTCCAAATCAGCCCTGCAGCGTCTGCATGAACCCTCCTCCTCCTCCACAGCCCTCCTCCTCCAAGTCCTTCTTAATCTTCCTCATACCTTCATTTACAAACATGGTTCCTCTTGCCCTTAGGCTCCCAGTGTCAATAATACATGCTGCTCACTTCTCAGAGAGCTTCCCCAAAACAGGTCAGTCGGTCCAGGCACGGAATGGACGCATTCATCTTTTTTGATTTTCGGGAACGGATCCAAAGCAATTTCAACTGGCAAGTGGAGAGGATTCCCAAGACATCTCTTCTGTCTCCAAAACATACAAGGTCTAAATCAAAAAAAGGACAGCAATGGGCAGAGTCGCGGTGCAGCACGCCTAAGCCGTGGCTAAGTCCCGCAGCCAGTGGCCATAATGAAAACTGCTCTGCGGAGTGTTCCCAGTGGCGGTCAGACAGATCCACCCGCTGCAGCGCTACACAATGAGGCTGTTATACTCATGACAAGCATCTCTCTTTCTGCCCAGACGCTGTGCACAGAGAAAACTGTTGACACCCACAAAATATAGTTCCCATTACATCACACTGAGGCCCATCACACTTTTTTGGGAGTAAAGTTAAATTTAGTCAAGCCGTCAGTCACTCCACCCAGCGCGGTATCGTTATATTGTGCAGAAGCAGCTCGCACTATTTAAAGGTGTAGAACGCAAAGAATTCAAAGATGAGATAAACGACTCTCTGTAGGTCCACCAATCGCATTACACCTGATCTGCTCATTTTTATAGTAAACAGTGGGTCAAAGATATTGCCTGAACTAGTTGTATCACTGTGTATTCAAAGCAATACCCACACCAGATGTTACATCTTGTATTGAAATGCAATTTGCATACTGACTCAGAAGATTGGCTTGGTTTCCCGGCCGAAACATATGAGGCAGGATTCCAGCGAGGAACTCTTCAAAGGTAAGAGGCTCAAATTTAGTTGCCTCCGTTGCAAATTGCAGATCAACTTTCTTTGCTGTGCTGAACACAGGCCTAGCGTGATTCCTGAGGCAATGCACCTGGCCTTCATCTTTCTGTGGACCATGTGGAATAAGGCACTGTAAAGTGTAGTGGGGGGATGCAGTTGATGGTTATCTGGGGCAGGGAAAGAAACCCTCTTGGTTTCCAGAGCTCTGCTTAATGCTGGGTAGACATTACGGAGAAATAAGTTTCCAGTAAAAGCAATTTCATTGTTTATCGACGGTAATATGAATATGGTGCGGTGACAAAAAAAAGTGTCATGTTGTTTGCTTGGGTTTGGTGTTTTCTCACTCTCACTCTCTCGTCTCATTCAAAAGTAGAGAAAAGTATATGAAAGGAGACTTGTGTTTTGAAAGTCAATGTTGACTTTGACTATTCTTTGGCAAAGATGGACGCCAGAACAGCGGAAATACGAGCACAGTGCATCAACATTATTGTCTTAGTATCAGCCTTCTGCTGTCAAATACGATCATCATTTGCTGATAATGTTTTACAATTGAAACGAAGATAACTGCCATCAATGCCTTGCCATCCAAAACACAGCTGTTCAAAAGACAACATTTGCCCATGAGGGGAAACAGGGAAGAGAGGTTCTCCACCACTGACCAGGAGTGGTCAGTTGGACTAAACCCAATGTGGTGGACTTGGCCAGCTGCTTACAGTCCTATCGCATCTTGTCACTACCACCCTGACCTGGTACTCTGGTCCAACACCCTGTGCGTTGTCCTCTTTGTAGAATTGACAGTACCCTGGGAGGATAGTGTTGATGAAGTGAATGAGAGGAAAAGGCTGTGGAAAATGCAGACATGGCATTTGAGGCAAAGCAATAGTTTGCCCTGATGAGGTTGGCTGCAGGGGTTCTATGCAACATCCACCATCAGGTTGCTCAGAGATCTGGGGATCCAAGAACAAGCCCTGTGTCAGCCCATAAAATAAAGATCACACCCAGCAGAAGGCTGAAGCCAATGGTTCTGGATCAGGAGGACAGATGCCAAATGGGCCCCAAGATGTTAGGGACATGCACCCAGATCTGATAAACCTGTGGGCCGGCCTTAGATGAAGGTTTCTTGTGACTAAAAGGCCAAAACACCTGATGACGCAAAGGTATACAACTGAAGATATGTCCCTAACATCCACTGGTGGTCACTAACATCCGCTAAAAATCAACCGGTGGTGATGATGTCTGATCTAGTGAGTGGGCACATGGCTTTAATAGTACTGCCATACAAACTAGTAGCCACACAGATTTTCCTTTAGCCTCAGCGTACCTTCAAGTTGGGCCTGTATCAGTGATTATAGGACAACAACACTTGATGATGCTGAGGTGCACAACTGAAGTTATGTGCCTAACATCCCCTGGGGGCCGCTAACACCTACTAACTCATAACTTGAATTGTGCAGAAGACCTTCAAACCTACAAGAGATATATACCATGTTGTCCTGTATTTTAAAACGAACTTTTATTTGTCCAACAACAGAAGTTTTGTAGTCAAGCATTAGTCCCTGTGTGTCATTAACTTATTATCTGAAAGTGTTCCTTTCGATCTGCCTCTTTTCTTAATTAAGTGTACTTACTTTCCCTGAGGTAATTGAGATGAGAGAGAAGCACTTCGGCGTTGTACATGGTGGTGAGCCGAAGGAAGTCGTCCTTGCTCATCTTGCAGAGGTCTTTGCCGTCTGTGTTCTGAAACATGGCCGTGTCCATCTCCAACAGGCCATACTCCTTAATGGCCCACTCTAGCCACTGGCGCACATGATCCTGGGACCACAACGACGGGTCTGCAGGACGAAAGCAGAATGTTACTTACTTACTTACTTGAGTGTCCTCAAAGTGGTGCTCTTATTATGCTAACAGATGAGAAGCCTTTTGCTTCGGTTTAATGCTAACATTCGCTTAGGCTTTAAAATGGAACATTTACCAAGGATCCGTTAATTGCATGTGCTCATTTTTGGGGAAATCCAATCATTCTCTCCCTTTTACTCTGGTTTATGTGTAAAAACGTAATCAGCTCGTGCAATTTTTTCTAAAGGCTTTGACCGCAAACCTGCACTTGTTGCTCCATGAGCTTTGTTATTTCACACTCTGAGCCAGTGAAGAAATTAAATAAAATATAGTTCTGGCAAACAAACTGACGTCTCTACCTGCACGGACTCAGCCGTACTCATGGGTTATGTAAAACACTGGAACAATGCTTTGCACCTCGAAGTGGGTAAATAAAAATGGTACTCATAAAACTTTTACAGCATTGGCAAAATGACATCAGTAGAGAGGAGCGGTTCTGTGTGTAATCCCAGCTGCGGCGTAGGAGAAACAACTAGAACAATTTGCACGATTATGAAAACACAAGCACCATTATTTCTCTCTTATAGCTACCCTTACCTGCAGGTACAATGACTCTGCGCTCATTGGTGGTCATGTTGGGGGGAGGGGCGTTCTTCTCGTCCATGTAGTTTCCATAGTTCATCTGCGAAGTGTCGTTACCCCCCACCAGCTTATTGCATTTACCCACGCTGCAGTCCACTGGAGACTCCCTGCTACACAAACACACACGGTTATAAAAGTATTGTCAACAGATACATTGGGAGTTGTTCGTTTTCTTTTCCAGTCATTTGCTTTGGCATGCCATGAGATGTTACAGCCCCACACTCGCAGGGATGTAAGGTATATAAGCATAAGGTTAGTTATATACCTTACATCAGTCAAATATGTGTTTATTCAAGACAAGGTCATAATTCACAGAACAAAGAAGAATGTATATGTGAAAACAAAAAACAGGAAGTGGTTGTTATGCCATACCTGGATCCATTCATGTGCTCATATTCTCGCTTGACGTTGACCCGCACCGGCTGGTTGATCCACTCCTGCTGGGGGGGTAAGGGGTTGATCTTGTGGGTCTGGCCGTAGTCCTGTGTGCCAGATGCAGTCATGTCTGTCTTGGGGAGAGGGGCAGCAGCAGCGTACGGAGGCTCAAATAAGGACTGATCTTCACTCACCACTGATAGCGCCTCCTGGAGGGGGAAAGAGCAAATACTTGGTATACATTTCTTGACTCACTTTGCAAATCATAAAGTATATGAGCAAAATCCACACAGGTAGCATATAGACATCCTATCCCACACTTGTTTCACATGACGGAGAGCACTCACAATTATTTCCGTGCGGTAATTAGAGGTGCTTCGAGGCATTTTGTTTCAAATGAGTATAGAGAGCCAGTGCTGCTATATTTTACCTCCATTCCTTGTGCTAAGCTATATTAACTATTGGAGGATACAGTCATCCTATAACAGCGAAAAATGTATATACCCAAAGTTATTAGCAGATACAGCAATAATCTGTCATTTGACAGTACCCAGAAACTTGTGATGTGATTTTTTAGTCTCTGGTGTATTTTTGTTTACAGCAATTATGTGCAGTTATGGGTCATATCACAGTCTGGCATCCTAAGTAGTTTGTGTATACAACTCATGTAGCAACTGTAGTTTCCTGTTGATGTTAGGATGACTTCAATCATGCCCACAGTGGAGTGAGATATAAGATTGGGTGCATCCAACATACTGTTTCACTAACATTATGATCGAGTGCATATGGCTTCTCTACCAGTAATGGCCCATTAAAGGTTTACACATGAAACAAATCTACAAAACTAACCCTAATAAAATTGGGAATCTCACATTCATCCCACTCCTAATGCCGACAGCACAAAACTCTCCTAAACAAATTTCCCTGATTCTCCCAGTCATTTACTCTCGCCCATTATCCTCTTAATGTCACTGAACCCCAAAATCCCCTGTCAGGCCCTGATGTGTCTTCTCTCTCGTCTGGGCCTTGGGCTTCCCTTCACAGCTGAAGACTCAACAGAAGCAGGGGGGATCACAGCTACACTGACCCCTCTGCTGTGGCTCAGCTGGAGCAATGTAAGTTTATTAAAGAAAACAAACGCAGAAAAGAAGGGCCGGCCAAGATATTGGCCGTGTCTTCAACATGCTCCTCGTGCAGTGTCTTCGAAGCGAAGCATGGATTATAATACTTGATGTGTCACTTTTTAACTCAGATCTCACCACTTAGTGTTTGACAATCACTATGTCACCATCTCAGACCTGTGCCAGGCAATAACTCTCAGCTGGCTTAAAGTGCATAAACTGCTTAATAAGTAACTGATGAGTTTTTATAAACAATAAAAGAAACAAAATGAAATAAACAATATGTCAGAATATCGAGTGTAATCATTACTGTCATATGTCCCTGCTGAGGATTAGGCTCTAGTCTGATGCACATCTGGATCTGATAGGATCTGATGGCACAGCTTAGACCGAGACGTGTCTAATCCCCATGGACTGAATTATTTCATTCCAAAATGCCACATATCTGCTCCAGGGGGAAAAATGCTACTTGATATTCATTGATCAATATTTCCAACATGTCTTTTGCATTCTCCAAAATATTGAGTTTATGAAAGTGAAATCCTCCTGATCTCACATGACTTCAGTACCATTCCTTTCTAAGACATGTCATGCGAGTAGAAAGTCTTCACTCGTGCCTATTTGAATGATAAACGTCTCTTTCTGGAGCAAACGTCTGCATCGCATCAAGGAGATGGTGACTGCATACGGCCCAGGCACACACACAATCTCCACCGTGACTATAAATCATAGTGACAAAGAGTTCTGTACAAAACAAAAAAACACTATAAAATGTCCAGTCTTTTATGACATTTATAGTTGCTTTATACATTGTAAACACAGACAAAATGACAAGGTTTTTACCGTGAACTCTGAAATCTGAATTCTCTATCGGGAAACATCAGAGCACTAAATTATTAAGAAAATGATTGTGTTTGATTATTTTTGATATCGAACAGCACTATGCCAAGATTGAATCTAGTTTTTGGAGCATTAAAATTGATTGTCAGAAACTATATTGGTGATTTTCTAAGCTGCTGCTGAATAATTGTATTTGCACCATAGTGCCCTCTATTGTAATGTATGGATCCAGGTTTACAGTGATAGTTAAGTTTTAACCATATTTTGTGAACAATGCACCTTTACTCCTGTATAACAATAAGAGGAAGTGAACCAACCAGTCAAACAAAATTGAGAGAAATCACTGGGAATTAAATGTAATTATTCTTCAGTCACTCAAGGGGTTTCACAAAGTCCTTCTCTACAGGTTAATTGCTTGATAATACAAAGAACTACAAACTCAGAGCCTGTCTTGAAGCATTTAACCATTTCGACAGAATTAGATTTTCCAGTGATTCCATCAGTGGATCCATCACAGTCTGAGCACTGGCAGCAGGACCCACTATCTGAGCAGACCACAGAAGCCAGTCTGTGGATGATAAAGCGTAGAAGAGTGAGGGAATGTCTCATAACTTCTCGATAAGGACTCAGGCGACTATTCCAACTGTTGCACGTTATATTTACAGTGACACATCAGCCTGCACAATTGAAACCATGATTGGCAAGTGGTGTGTGCTCCCATCAAGATTGCAGAGGTTTCTTCTTTTTTTTTTAACTGAAAGCTCACCATGGGCGAGAAGTAGATGACAGAGCAGTGGCAATTTGATGCTCTTTACAGTATCTCTGAGCAACATACACAGATATTGACAGTGAGTGCTACTGTTTTTCCCTATCTCACAATGTCCACAGACAATTTGTGAAATGGTTAAGTGCCACTTTTAATCACTTCCTCGAGGACTTCACCTAAAATCTACAATCACGACAAACTATTTAAACGTTCCATTTTCTGGGGGAAATATGATATTTAAATATGTAAATAAGATCTGAACCACAGTTTTCTACAGAACCACAGACAGGAGAAAGAAAACACTACGCCATAGCTCAGCTGGGAGGATGCAAGGCCCGTTATAAGTATTGTGTGAGTCTGACACCTGCTGGGAGCCACCTCTGTTCTGTTCACATCAGCCAAGTCTATCTCCCCAAGTGCGTCACGACGCGTCTGGAGCAGACTGGGATCTGCAGCTCCACATCCAGACTACACGTGTGTCTGTTTGGCGTTCACACACACACAAACACACACACACACACACACACACAGCCATCTAAGCAGGAGACACCCGTTGAGAGAGAAGGGGGGGCGGGCATTCCTGTCTTTTGTTTAAGGAGGAAGAGGAAACCTGTCAGGAAAAGATTGTGTAGGACGGGAAGCTCTCATGGTTAGATAGCCCTTCCTCTCTTTTAGCGAGCATGAATGCGTCTCATAACCACTCATTTACACCCGAGCGTTCAATCTTGATTGCATTAGTCCACACACGTTTTTTGCCTTGTTGCACGCACCCGGGGTACATGATTGTACCCCCCCCCCCCCCCTGCAGTGTGGCATCCATCCCCAGCGCGCAGCAAACCACTCGCTGCTCTGAGCGAGGAATGACGGGATTTAAGTGACTATATAAGCAGCCTGACATTTTTGTCTGGCCCAACGTTTACACTCCTCCAGGACTCACACCACACCCAGCCGCCACAAACCCGCTACTTTAAATTTCCAAAAAAGAAAACAAGTCCCTGCATCGGTTTTCCGCAGCAGCAACAGCATGAACGCAGATGCTGCATTCTTCTGAGCTTACTTACACTTGTTTTAACCGGAGGACACAGACACACTGAATGCATGCACAGCTTGGGTGAACTAATGGGGACTTGCCATTCAACATCTGGTGGCTGCAGCCATAATACATCTGGAATTTGACTGTCGGGTGGGGGGCCAGTAGCCTAGGTTAATGTGGACCAGCGCTCTCTGACTACCAAGGAACCATTTCAAAATAGTTGAGTAACTATATAAGCGGCAAGCCAAGGTACCATTGTGAAGCCCTGTGGTTAAAAGTGTTGCAAACTATGCAGTTACCGCACGAAGTTGCCAAATGACAGCTCTTCTTACACTTTGACTTAACTCACTGCCCGACAGCGGAGTGAAAGCACTTTCAATAAACAACGGAAACAAATACAGAGACATTATAATTTCTCCCTCTTTCTTTAAAAATCCTAACCATTACAGTTGATGACCGAGGGATCTTCGGACTGCAGCCGGGCGATGTGCCACACCGCTGTTGCGCAGCTCGACACATCGTATCCAGCGGTACATCCAGTCATGGCTATTGCTCAATCCCCGCTTCCCGACAAAAACCCGAACGCTTGAACTCGTGGATAACTTATACCTAAGTGAAGTTACAGTCTACGGCTCGTTGTCTGAGACAAAAAGCAACTCCTTTGTGCCTTTCCAGACGTGCGTAATTGTGCGCCTGGTCCCCCAAATCCAAAACGTGATTCTGATTCAGCCTTAAATCCACACGGTAAAGTATCCTCACAGCCAAACAGCTTCAGGGGGGAAAAGGAAGACAAGGGGATACTTTCAAAGAAAAGAAGAAAAAAGGAGGAAATCTGGTTACCGCTTTCAGACCGAGAGAGAAAAGCCGCTCATCGTCGTCAGATCGGAGGTCCCAGCTCACAGACCGACACAGAGGGGCATTGCAAACCCATGGCTTAGAAAAAAGGAGGCGCAACTCCGAAAAAAGCCAGTCTCCCACAAACCCATACACCCCGTTCTCCACCCTTACCTTAATAGTTCCGTCCATTTTGCGCAAATTTCAGCGGACCCCGACAATATCCCAAACATGACACGCTCCTGAATTAATTCCAGCCCCGGTATGTGGCGGAGAGACAGAGACACTTTTACCGGATTGGGTTTTTTCTCTCCTCTAAATTTGGGAAGTGAAGTCACCGCTGTTGAGAAGGTTGAGAAGGAAGCTGTGTGTCACCGAAAGCCCTGCCTTCAAAAAAGCAGGATACTGTCCCAGAGAGATAAGCAGGGAAAACAATTGACTGGTCGCTCCGCTGTTATGTTTTTCTGCTCGGAAATATTTACAGGATGGCTGCCTGCGTTGCGCAGAGCCATTGCTGCGTATAGCGTGCTGTAGAATGGTGTTGTGTGTTTTGCTTTCCCAGTAGTGGCCCAGATGGTGTGGACGGGTTTACTATTTGTCCGACTAATGAATTATATCTGCACATATTTGACTGAGGCTCTCTGGAAAGACACGGGACCCTCTTCACTTATGTGATGCGATGTTTTAGAGGTTCACGCCTACACATCAGACATGCATCTGGCCATGCCTCCATCCTAAATCATCACACCCGTTATGTTTTATTCTATATTTAACAGTGGAAACGATACATTGAATAAAGTTGATCTTTGACTGTACACGGGCACATGTTTCTCTGCTGCCCGCCTTTAAATCAAAGGAGGAGAGAAAGGTATGGCAGGAGCTGGAGCAGCCTTGTCTTTTCTGCTAGAGCTCTGTGTGAAGTTTCCCTGAGACACCATTAATAAAAAATCCAAGCATTCAGCTCCCGACCGCACTATAGTCTGAGGGTCTGCGCTACACGTGTGCGTCTGCGGCTCAGCGCAGGAGCGAGAGGATGAAACGCAGCCTGCGTCAACACTGGGCTCCAAATTCATCACTTTTATTGTTTTAATTCAGATTATTGTTAATATTTATACTAACCGCATTGACTTTGGCTTTTGTTATTCGGTGGGATCTCTTTGACGCCTGACCCTAAAAAAAGAAATCCTCTATACTCCCCACCCCCACACAGGTATTTTTTTCTCCCTTTTCGTCTACCCTGTGAAATTGCCATCATCAATTCAAACATAACTTTAGTGCAGATGCTCGACATGGAGCTAGAACTGCATGTGAGCAGACCGACAACACGGAAAGAACCGTAGATCGGGTTTTTGTTCTCCAAGAACTTATTGCCACTTTCAGCGTTTCAGTGTTGATGTTTTTACTTATAGCAGAAATAAAACAAGTACATTTTTTAAGTAGGTTATTTAGATATTAAAATACTTTAATACTATTGTATTTGTTTAAGGCACTTTAAACAAGCTTGAGCCCATCTTGGCAATAGAATCGAATCATTCCAATGTATTAAGAAAAAACAAAAAGGTCTGTCCGGACTTTACTAAGGTCAAAGGTGGCTGTAGCTCATGTGGCTGGTTTTAATGTTTTTAGATTTCATTTAGCTGAAGTGATGATGATGGTGGTAATCTGCCTTGTTGAGTGGTCAAACAGAAACTACACCGCTGCCGCGACAACTGACTCCAGGGCCGGCCTGTCTGCGCTTTCGACTTGGGGGTCTGGTGGGGCCATGCATGGGCCCCCACCCTTGGGACCCCCACATCTGGATCCTGCTATGGGTCAAGGCTTCTCCTGCCTGAGGCCAGTTCAGCCTCGTGTAATTAAGGGAGACACCTTGTTTAACTCTTCAGCGACTGGTTCGGTTTCCTTTTTCGTCCACATACACATTCCTGGGTTTTGTGGTTTTCATATAGTCGTTTTCACTGCCGGGAGTCGGTTGATAAAGTGAGGAATTAAAGAGATGCTTCAGCTGTGACCTCCACTTGGTGATTCACCATAGGAGACGGCTTGACCACTAATACAAACACAGAACCGAAACTAACAGATCCTGATGCTGCTTTGAATTGATGTCATCAGTTTCCATAAATAAAAAAAGGTTTCACCTCCACTCCACTGGAGAGGCCAATTAGTGAGTTAGATTAGGCCTTTTGTGCTACACATGGAACAAGCCTGCAAGACAAACAAGATGCTTTCCAAGTGACCACCAGACATTAGCATACCTCATCCCCTGTACTCAAATACCTGCAGCCATAAAGCTGATTAGGAAATACTGGGGGTCCAGGACCCACCAAGACCATAATGAATACAGTGGTAACAAACATTTTGGAAGGCCAATAAACAGATGCAAGTTGGTTTACACAGCGAACCACAGAACATCTGGCTCGACGCTGGAACGAGACAGCCAGACATTTCTTCCTCACACCACGAGCCAGTAGCTCCTCTGTCTCTCCTCCGCGGAGGCAACACGCCAGAGGTGGGCGGACACTCTGGTGCGTTTATGTACGGCAGCCTTTCAATTGTTATAGGCCCATCCTTTCCTCTTAAGCCTATATGAAGCTCATGGAGTTAAATGTCTTCAATGAGAAACACAAGTGCAGTAGAAACGAGTTTATTCATGAGATGGGCTCAACACGTTAAAACCAAAGAAAACAGATTTTAATTGATTTCTCTTGACTGTGCCCTGGTAAGTCGTGCGTCATGACAAGGGACTATTTGTTTCTGAAAAAAATATGACTTCTCAAAACAAGTCATGCACAAGTTCTCCCTTTTTCTTGCTTTACACTCTGTAACAAACCATTTCCGTACACTATAATCTATGTTAATTTATTGTTTTGTATGGCACACGGAAAACTAATTTTGATCATACCTGGAGTGGGAATTATATTTGCTCCTGAGAGTTTGAGAGCAACTGTTCGGTGCGCGAAGGAACAGTCCCAGTGCATGTGAGCTGTTTTATTAGACTGCAGTCCTGTATTCAGATCATTCCTTCTCTCGGGCTAAAAAGGACAGGCCGACTCAAAAAAATACTGAGGGCAAAAAGAAAGTGGTGTCTGCAGCACATATACGCACGAACCGTCTGGCCCCTCGCTCCAGGCCATAATTAATTTGAGATTTATTTTTATTGGAGAGTTCCAGTCTCGCCTGGCCTTAACCAAACAAAACCAAATGCTGGGCCGCGGATTCGCTTGAATGGGGGATATTTCTTTTAATTTTTTTTGTGTGCGCATATTGAGGCGTGCCACATTCTTACCAATATCTCCCCGAGTGAGGAGGTGGGTGCAGCACTTGCACGCAAAAACAAAAAAAAAAAGAAATAAAACGATTACCCCTGACTGCAGGGGGAATAATAATAAAAAAAAGCTTATTGGAGACCGAACAAACAGAACCAGGCTTAATCTAGTCTGCATTTCCACAGCAAATCGAAGAAGCCATGAGATGCGAGAACTGTAAAATTGAAATTTAGCTCTCCTTCCTCCATCTGCTCCTTCACTGGCCTCCTCTCTTCTTTTGAGGGAGCCGGGGAGAGAAAATAAAAACTCATTTGAAAGCATATTTTCTCCTAAAACATTCCTCACCATTCAACTCCCGCACAACAAATCAGGAATTGTTCTGCGCCCTAAACGCCAGAGTCCCTCTCTCTGCAGAGGCACAAACGCTGCGCCTGCATGAAATGAAAAGAGCCCTTTATTCAAAGGGGGAATAAGTCTTCAAAACATTAGCTAGTCGCCCTCGGAAAAATACCTTGATTATGGAGATATTACCATAGCTCGCCTCTGCATAATGGCTCATTTTAATGAGGCACAATCCGTGCAGTCACCCTGTTATGATAGATGTGAGCCAGCGAGCGTCATATAGGCCTATGCAAACTCTCCCAAATTCACACACACAAGTGCACGTTGAACTTGGCATCATAAGCTCACATGCGGTTTTATATCACGGGGACATATTTAATGGTTGCAGTGCCTTTGGACAGGCGATGGGCAGTCGCAGGTATTCACGCTGAGCCATATGTGGCGGGCCCGATGCAGTTTTTTTTTTTTTTTTTTTTATGTGGAAACCAGATGTGCGCTGTTTGCTTTATTTACATTCTCAGGACTGTGGAGGAGAGAGGCAGAGAGAGAGTGGAGGAGAGAGAGAGAGAGAGAGAGATTCATGACGTGAAGCTCGATAATGATCCATAACAGCAGCAGCAGCAGGTTTTGGACTGAAGACAAAGAAATCAGAGACCACAACATGCCCGAGCCACATTTCAACAAACGACGGCAGCGTCAACATTTACGCAGTTCCAACCAGAGGGAAAAATAACAAGGCGCCAATCAAATGCGTGATGCTCCGTAGAGCTGCAGGTGTCTCAGTTATAATGTAATATACTTGTGTGTGTTATATTTGAAGTCATCAGAGCAAAACACTTTATTTCTAATACAAACGAGTATTGGTGAACCGTTCGGGGGGTTGTTTGTGTTATTGGTTTTGTGGGCATGCGCATTTTCTTCCTCACTGAGTTTTAACAATGAAAATTTCCCCACGTGGTCCCTCCAACATTACCTGATTGAAGAGACGGTGGTGGAGTCTTACCTTAACGTAAGACGACGTGTCAGGGACAGTTTGAAACATGTCTACTTGACAGACGGGCCCAGGGGTGCGTGGTGTCCAGTGGGCCCTAACAACAAGAAAACAATCATTATCAGTTAATAACAAGTTATTTACCATATGCTCATTCGTTGCTTTTATGAAAGTCCACACACATGAGGGTCACCACTTCCACCAAAATAAAGGCAAGGTTACTTTTTGCTCAATGCCCACCCCTTGCATGCGCAACTGAAAACATAATGCCTCGATTCATTCACAGTTTTTTTTTCTCTTTCAACAGTGCTCCGTGGTATTATGGCACAGGTAGATTTTTAGTTCCACTTGCCCGCATATAAATGGGAATTACACCGCTATCCTACTAATAAAGTGAATTAATTATACTCCGAGGGGGGAGCTGGGCAGCCAGGAGAAGGAGAAGTGGAGGGCCCCATCCCCACCCCCATCACGTTTTCCCCCTAAAGCTTACCACATATTGAAACACTTTTCGCTTTAATAAGTGCAGCTTACAAAGTCTAGGGTGAAAGGGCACTTAGAGGACGGTGTCTCTAGCCCTTCCCTCCCTGTGCAATTATTAGGAAGGCAGCCGCGGCATACACCATCACAAATGGCTGTTATACGGACTGTGATTAAGCAAATTAACATAAATGGAACAGTGTAATAGCATCCAGGACGCACCATCAGCTCCACGTATCCTAACGAGGCTTGTGCTCATGTATTGCGCTCTGACCTGTCAGCATTATAAATATACAATCATGAACTTTTCCCGACCATGTGTTACAGCATGATAAGTGGTGGACGCAGACCACTTGTGAACTGAAGCCAATACCGGGCAGGGAAATCCAACCAAAAAGAAAAAGAAAGAGAGAGAACACAGGGAGACTTATACCTTCTACTTTTACCTTTTAATAGCGCCACAATTTCTCTTTTTTACTGCGCAATTTCCAATTGGTTCTGCACATTGGACTCCTGCCCCATGATAAATGAACGTGGCACGGTTTGAATACTTTTAGGGGACCATGTCTTTTTTTGTCTTGTCGGCTGCTGCAGGCAAAAAAAAGAGCAAGGGCTCGCCTCATAAAGTTCCCCCAAATGCATCCAATTTTTACGCGGTAAAAAAAAAAAAAAAGAGCGCAGGACCCCGCATCTGTAGCCAATTAAGGCAGGAGGAGGACTGGTGAATAACGGCGTGAACCTTCCTCCGAGACAGCCCCGTGGGCCGGGACCCCTCTAGTGTTACATTTTAAGCATCTTACCTTTGCTGTTATCCATCACCCAAGAGAGAGCCGACTGATTTCAGACTAATACGCATTCCATTTTTTCCCTCCTTAGACTCATCTTAAGTGAGGCTGCGACAAAGTACGCAATGACAAGTTAAGTATTTTTTTCGTTTGTAGAAAACTCATGCCTGATGCAGGAGGACTCAAACATGAACACGGAGGTGAAGGTGGAGGCTGCGCTTTCAATTCACTTTCACTTCACTGTGCGTAATCGTTCCAAAACGTCTGCACTGTTTTGGATCCATCGATGCGCTATGATCTGCTCTTTTCTGTCGCTTTCGATAACAGCGGTTTAACAAGAGGTGGTTTAATGTCCTGCATGCACACACCTATACGCTGCATCCTCTGCAGAACTCTCACCGAACGCAAATCATGTTCCCGTCGTTGTTTTCCTGCACTCACCTGTCGTTACTTTGTGTCGATCGCTCGGCCGCTTGTATACTTTCGTTGTAATCACTCCTCCTCCAATTATAAAATAATTAGTTCCGTCCAGGCAAAGCCGTTTTCCCCCCTCAAATGTTGCCGATGGTGACAGTGAGTAATTTTTTGAAAAGGGGCTGAAAAGGAGAGCCGGGTTGTATGAATGGAAATGTTGCTGAGACGAGGGAGAAAAAGCCGCGACCAATGAGCAGCGAGAGAAAAACCTCCCCTTGCCTGCAGTGTGAGGCCACTGAACCATGAAATAAGGGGGGAAAGCAGGGAGAGAGAGAGAGAGAAGGAGCGTCGTAAATCTGCTACAACAACTTCTTCTGGTGGAGACAAATGTCGATAAATAAACCTAAAATAGAAATGTAAACACAAAATACCTCTGTCATTAGTTTTAATCTTACACGTTGCATCCACCTGCCTGTGGGCAAACTGTTGACACGGGTATTGACACGCAGCAAAAACATCACTGTAAAGACAAGGTGTGACGTCGTGTCTTCTAACAAACTGTAACTCTATGTGATAAATACATAAACAAATAAATAAACCTGAAGGGTAATCATCAAAGGACCGCTAAACATCCAAGGATAAACGGTATCTATATGGACGGGTGGATAGGTGGATAGGTGTGGGGTTGAAGGCGTACACAAACAAATAAAGGAATACATAAATTCATAAACAAACAAATAAAAAATGAAACAAGTATTTAATCTAATATAAATTGTCCTCAAAGTTTAATTAAAGGATTTAGATTGATTAGAGCTCCATTATAACCACCAAGTCATTTTATCAGACTTTTTTATTAACGAGCTAAAAAGGAGATGTGCTAAATCAAAATAATTGTATATAAACTCCAACCCCTTCATTAAGCCGCACATGTATAGACGAATTTATTATTAGGTCTATTCGACACAATGTTGCTGTTGGTGACTGATTATTGAAACATATTCTAGTGATTCGGCGGGGATGGGGGGCTCTCCGTGTCTTTTCCTGCTCAGTTGACCCCGCTCAGTTCACTAACTTCATTTCCTTCACTGTGCTGCCTCTGCCCTCATCTTCGACCAACACATCAGTCCCACCACAAAACGAGAGGATGTGGGGGCAATTCACGGGGAGGAAAGTCGCCCGAGCGTGGCCTTTTACTGCCCCGTCAAGGTCGCTGTTTCACTCCAAGCCACTACAGTGAAACAGAGAAGTCGCCTGTATAACCCCATCGGGCTGTAAGACATGTTATAGATGAGCGTTGGATGCGGGATCTATTTGGGGTCTATTTAATGTGCGCACTGCAGCAAGCATCCATCATCAAATTAGGATGTTCTCGCTCATTATTACTTTACAACATGGGCCGTTTTGTGCCAAACTGTGAACTCTGTAGGTTGATTTATTTTGGCTAATAAATCCACTGAAGACGCCCCGTTATGTTAAATAATCAACAATACAACCTGTAGGAGCAATTTTATATTTTCACAGTTGGGGGTCATCTGGTAAAAGGGTCGCCTTTCATCACCGGCTGGACCCTCTGTTTGTTGCGCTGTTTCCTAATGCAGTGATTAAGAACAACAACATTGATAATGGTGTTCCCAGCACGGAACAATGGACGGAAATCCCAACATCCGTATGACGGGGGAAAATGGCATTCATGCGCCTGCTGTGTTGCCTTCCTCTCAGGATAGCGGAGACGTTTTCTAACACATCTGAACACCAGCTATTACATTTTCAAAAAAGGGCAAGGGAAATATAAGTTTTGTGTTAATGCCAATACAGATATTAATGAAGTCATGCAACTGTCTAGAAACTTGATGTCCAAAATCATAAGGTTCTATCATATTAGGCACATATAAAGTTACATCTCATTTCAGTAGATTGCACCTATAGGGCAATTTGTGATTCAGCACCAGCAAATACAAAAAGGAGCCAAATATTTAGATAAAGAGTTTTTTTTCAAATGACACCTGCTGTTCTATATAATACTTTTTACACTTGAAATTGATATTTGTAATTGGTGTTAGTTTAACTTTAGTCAGCCGTTCACATGTCAGATTTAGAGGTTTGTTGGATTGTCTGCTACTGTCTGTTATACTGCTGTATAACTTTTTGACCCTGATTGTTCGGTCCTATGTAGCAACACCCTCATTTGTGCTTTTTAAGGAGGTGAAAAAAAAAAGACCAGAATAGATTGGCAAACCCTTCAAGTACCCTGGTTGTTTCATCAAGTCTTGCACCACGTACTTCTTGTTTTTGTGCTTTGCCTTGAGCTGTACGGTGATCATGCCTCTTGTGGAGAGCTCGCACAAGGCCCTTGACAGTCTTGATTGTATAACAGGTTTATTTGTTGCATGAACTCTTTCAAAGGGTTGAGAATTAAACCTTATCCCTCTCTGTAGCGAGGTCACACGATGTGCCACCAACAGTTTCCCATTTGCAGTCAGGGACCAGTCTTTCCTCACTGGTATGTTAACATTTCAGAGCTTCTTCTCTTGGGATTCCACCCAAAAAGCTTGTGTATTTGAGACGATGTGGGCAACCTATTCAGACATTTGTGATTACATCGCCTCGAGTAAATGAAGCTCCTTACTCTGAACTGTAATGAGTTATTTATTTAGTTGAAAGGGCTACGGAGAGATGATCTGGAGATGGAGATCGGGCTCATTCCAGCCCCTTTTTCTGGGCTCCTCGGGGACGGAGAAAATGGCAGTGGGGCACCAGGGAATGGAAGGCAGGGCAGAATATCACATCTTTTCACGCAAGCTTCAAGGCACTCGTTGGCCAGGCAAAGAGCAATGGGCAGCATGGAAGCTCAGATCTTACATTCAATCACATGTTGAATTACAGTTTGAAAGATTCAGGAGTTGAATTCCATGGTGTTAGCCCTTAGCAGTAAGGTATGCGTGCTCCGTGAATACATATATACAATAAAGTGAAAGTATAACAAATCCTAAAACTTGGACTATGGGCAGAAAAGGTCTCTGGTTCGTCTCTGGTTCAACTCCACGGAGAAACACAAAAAGACGAACCTGGATTGATCTGTCCAAAAATCCAAGAGGATTCTCCTTACCCTGTCTAGTGCCCCTGAGCAAGGCACCTTACTCCCCCAACATCTGCTCCCCGGGCGCCGTACATGGCTGCTCACTGCTCTGTGTGTCCTGCACCAGATGGGTTAAAAGCAGAGGTTAAATTTCCCTACAATTGCATGAGTGTGCTTGTGCATGTCTGTGCAAGTGTTTGGGACAAATAAATGTCTCTTAATCTTAATCTTAAACTTAATCTTTTTTTGGAAAGAAAAGTTTTAGAAAGTGTTGAGAAGCTTTGCTGGTCGTGCCAGTCTGATATCAAGGCGCTTATCAAAACTAAAACTCACGCTCTGTCTGACCATTTCAAAATTGCTCCCACAGTGCAGACAGCAGCCCACTTGTGTGTGCCGTGATAATTAGCAGGGGGAAGTATTAAATTAAAGCAAGGCAGTCATTTTATGAGGCAAGCATTTATGAAGGTAATAGCATCCCTATAAATTAACGACCTCCCAGTGCCTCCTGATGTGTTGCCACTTATCAGGTCCAGAGCAAAAGCGCTGATACGTCCACTGTATGACCTTATCCGCTCAGTCTTGGTATTCTGGCTCCCCTGGGGGTACAATGCTTAGATGAGGGCTTGAGAGACTGGATGTTTGGGTGGGTGGGGGGGACATATGGTGTCGAGACACAATGCATGTTGTCCTTACATACAATAAGTTCTGGTATGCAGTTAATCATAAAGAAAAGAGGGTGTGTGTGGGTCAGTGTCTGTCTGTGCTACTTTGCTGTATGGACCTACATTGTGTCTCCATATAATTACCATTCACAACACCACAAAATACTGTGAATTTCTCCTCTCTGTGGGTTTGTACAAGGATTTCCCACCACTTGTCTTCTGTCAGTTCAGCTGTAAAGTGCGGACACACCCTGCAGTCTCGTTCCAGACTGGGCATGGGAAACCAAGGTGCTCACTTTACATTTTTAATCAATCTCTTTTGCCAAGGGGGAGAGTCATCCCTATACATGAGCAGCACGAGGCTGAAATAAAGCCCCCCGAAAAATGTCTGCTCTCGTGGAAAAAGCAGGGCGACTGAGAGCAGGAGGCAAGCGTTGCTATTTCGAAAGGTCTAAATCATCCCCCGAACTATAAATCCACTGACCGCTCATCATTCAGCAGCATTTTAAAAAGCCCTTAAAGAAAACACTGAGTGAAATGAATATGCTGTCACCTCTCATTTGAGTCTGGCCCACTGGCTCAATAAGAAAAGTGTTGTTCCCTGGAAGGCTGCTGGCCTGGGCTGAGCTCTCAGGTTTAGGGTTTACCCCTGTCCCGCATTCTCAAGGCTTTCACTTTGAGGCCCGCGTCTCTCTCTTTCCTCCCCCACGTCCCCCCAGACGAGTCTGACAGGCTGAACTCAATGTGGGCTGTTCACCAGACTACAAAAATCATTCATCTGTGCCTTCAGACGGTCAAATCTGGATCTAATAAAGGGAGCTTGCCTATTGATCCTATTCATAGGAAGAGGTAGTGCCTACTCTGGCCACTGGAGGGCTCTCTGGCTCAAGCTAGAGGTGGCTCATTGAGGACTAAAGTACCCCTTTGTTCAGACTGTGAGACATATGAACAAGCGCTGATGATGTTTGTGTGCAAATTACCTCAGGTGAATTGTCATCTTAAAGAAACTTTGTTCTTTTCCACCCACTATTTTAATGATCTTTACTTTAAAAAACAAACTCACGTGTACCTGGGACGTATCCAAGGACAGTTCGCTGTTTACATAGTACCTCGCAGGCTTTACATCTGCAACATAACATTTTGGTTTCTTATTATGAATTATCTGAAGCTTGAGAAAAAGGCTTATGGGGTCATTGAGGCCAAAGACAACCACCACACCCTCCCTGTTTTCACCTGTGGCACAAACAAACCAAAAGGAAACTACACCGCTGTACCTTGAAACAGTGCCAGCCAGATGAGGGGGAGGCCATTGTTTTTCTTTATTTAACACTGGAGTGAAGCACAGAAGGAAAGTACAACACCACAAAACAACACACAAGAAACATCCTGGGCTGGAGAGGCCTCTCCAGTACGAATGAAAGATGACAGAGACAGCGAGAAGGAGAGTGAGTCACAGTCACTTTTAGGGTTGTATTTATGTGTGGATGAGGGCACTACCCCAAACGCCCAGGCAAACCACAACATTCCACGCCAGGTCTTAAAGAGACAGAGCGACGCTGTCATCATGGGTATTTGGGGAGCAAAGTGTTAACATATGGTGAGGGCTATTTGAGACGGCTGCTGGAGACGCACAGAAGCCGGTAGGTGGCCGTGCCAGTTCTCTGACTGCATTCCAGCAGCAGAGGGTACAGACTTATGCGTCAGGTATAGCGTGTAAAGAAGTAGCTCGCAAGATGTTGGTTTAAGTTGTCAAAACAAGAGAAACTGATAAAAGAAATCCCCCCCCCAAAAAAAAATAAGAATAAGTAATATTTCTATTCAGAGGCAAGTAGAATTTTAGTTGGGGTTTATGAGATGAAACTGCTAGAAATGACAGTTGAAGACAGTGTGTCTGCTTTTCAGAAAACCAGTGATAGAGGGCAGAGTTGAGCCGTGAAACAAGTGTGATTGCAGCAGTGTGTTATATCAAGCTTGTGCTGAGAACCTCAAATATAATATCCCCTTGAGTACACCAATGCTACAAAAACTACATATATTTCAAAACTTAAAATTTCAGTATTGTAATAAACATCGATTAAGCTTCTGCAAAATGTAACCATAACTAAAATGCCTATATTTGATTATAATTTTAAATTAAAATGTTCTGCAACTTGATAAAAATCAATACATACAAAGGCCTACACAAAACCAGAGTTAATCAATCTGACCACTGCTGCATCAGGATTTTAGGATTTGCAGCCTTATATGTGCACTTTTGAATGTTTTTGTGATCGCAAACATGACAGGTTATGGTACCACAGGGCAGAGAAGTGCACTGCTGGAATTTGCCTATAGAAACACCGGAGAAGGCGAGCAGTCTGTATGATGACAGGCCCAGACTGCATGTAGGAGTAGTCGGGGTTGAAGAGAAAAGCTCACAGCTAGGAAAACAGGGAGCGAAGATGAAAAAGAGAGAAAATTAGAGGATTGTGTTTGTGGGAGGTGAGAAGTGAGAGTATGGCCATGGTGCCTTGTGTGAACAATTGGGGCGGTTAGAGAGAGGGTGAAGCTACAGTGCATGGTAGAAAGAGAAAGTGTGTTGGTGAGGTGGTGGTGGTGGTGGTGGTGGTGGTGGGGGGGTTACGGAGAAGGAGCTTTGGAGGAGGAAAGAGAGGATGCAGAGAAGGAAATTAAATGGAAGCGAGGGGGGCTAAAAGAGAAACAGCCTGTTTCCTCGCTGAAAATCCATGGCACAAATGTGGACTTAACATCCTTAAACCATCAACTGAGCTCTAAAAATAACTCCCCTTTTTTCTGCACAGTAAGAGGTAGGAGCCGGAGTGAGGGGCGAGCGAGGTGTGGTTGAGTGGGGTCGCCTGGCGGCTGGAAGTGGGCCTTGAGACCAGAGGAGTGAAAAAGTTGGAGGGAAACGAAGAAACACCACCCTGCCAGACAGTGGTGGTGAGAGATGGGTCTGAGTGCATGTGCATGTGAGAGGGAGACAAAGATGGAGAGAGATGGAGAGTGTGGGAGTCGGAGAGTGAAAGTGGAAGAGAGAGAGAGCCTCAATCACACCCCCACAAGCTCACTTATCACAGCACTTCTACTTGGTAAACAATCTTAGTTGCCGGGAAATAGTCTTTTTCTTCTCTTGTATGCTGGATCAAATCCGGCAGTGGCAGAGCGTGATAGTGATGGTCACCTGCTGACAGGCTGGTGAATTAAAAATAATTTCCTGCAGTTACAGTATATTCACTACACTCAATGCTTTTATCTGAGCTCTATAACAACCCCACATTTTTCATAGACAACAAATAATGAGACCATTAAATGTCACATGATTAGCTTTCTCCTTAAATGTGTAGGATATAGGGACAGATATGGAATAGGATATTCATGATTATATTCAATCATTTCAAAACTAAGACTGGTTGTGGTTTTACTACCTTAGAATGAGCCCGCCAGAGCTAAAGATGAAGTACATTCCCTTCTTACAAACAAGCTCTTACCATGAGGAAGACGGTTCAGGTTACCAACAAGAATATCTATCTATCTATCTATCTATCTATCTATCTATCTATCTATCTATCTATCTATCTATCTATCTATCTATCTATCTATCTATCTATCTATCTATCTATCTATCTATCTATCTATCTATCTATCTATCTATCTATCTATCTATCTATCTATCTATCTATCTATCTATCTATCTATCTATCTATCTATCTATCTATCTATCTATCTATCTATCTATCTATCTATCTATCTATCTATCTATCTATCTATCTATCTATCTATCTATCTATCTATCTTGACAATGTTTCCACAGCAGCATGGAAAGGACATATCAAATACTAGAGAGGATCTTTCACATTTTATGTTACCTAAAGGCCACCATAGTTTCACTGCACCCTTGGAAGGGGAGGGTGAGGTGTATTCAGTTGGTTGCAATCAGCAACTTCACCACTAGATGCCGCTAAATTCTACACACTGAACCTTTAAATATAATGCATTGATTACAGTCAGTTACAGGATAATGAACAGTACATTTGATAGAATTGGCTGCACCTCAACACACGTCAACCTTAAAATGCTGCAGTGCATCAGGTGCTGTATATATTACCTGTACTGTATATGTGCAACTTGATGTAACTGAGCTTAGCCAGTTACTATTACATCCTTTATTACATCACGGCTGGATTATTGCAATTCCCTCTACCTCGGCCTCCCCCAATCCTCACTCAGACGTCTACAGCTGGTTCAAAATGCAGCTGCACGTCTTTTAACTGGCACCAAGAGGCGTGAGCACATCACCCCCATTCTGGCCTCCTTGCACTGGCTCCCCATTCATTTTAGGATACAGTTTAAAGTTTTATTATTTGTTTTTAAGGCACTCAATTGGCTGGCCCCAGCCTACATCACTGACCTTGTACAGCCCCAGTCAGTCCAAAGGTCCCTCAGATCCTCTAGCAAAGGTTTTCTGCACGTGCCACGCTCACGGCTCAAGCAGAAAGGTGATAGGGCCTTTGCTGTCGCCGCTCCACGTCTGTGGAACCGGCTCCCTCAGGACATTAGATCCGCCCCCTCCATTTCTGCCTTCAAGTCTAGGCTAAAAACCCACTTTTACTCCCTGGCCTTCCTTTCCCCCTAACTGTTATTGAATGTTATTGCACTTTTTATTGGATATTAGGACTTATGGTCAATTTGTATTGTTATATTGTATTATTTGCCTTTTATTGTCATTGTATAGCACCGTATTGTTATATTGCATTATTTGCCTTTTATTGTCATTGTACAGCACTTTGGTCAGTTTATGCTGTATTTAAATGTGCTCTATAAATAAAACTTACTTACTTACTTACTTACTTACTATGAAACCTGGTTTGTTAAGCAAGATGCTAATTTACAGAGTTATCATTAATACAGTTAGTTCAATATGAAATAAGCTGCTATCTCTCATGATGTTTAAATTGAAACGTGAATAACATGAACTGGATAATATATTTTTCATTTACAGTTACCTTTCCATGTATGCTTAGATCCAATGTAGATCTGTAACTCAGCACGGCGGCTAACTAACTTGTTTCACAATTGCACTTTTCAATGTACCATGGACAGTTTGGCACCATCAAACCAATTTCATTAAGTCACAGTATAAGCATATTAATACAGAGAAAATGCTGCAATGATATTAATTTGCCCCTTTTGTGTCGTTCCGTGAGCTAAAGGCCAATTTACGGTTCTGCGTTTTTGAAAAAACGGACAGATAAGACCGCCCTATCCGTCGTGAAACGCCCTCTCCGAGCGCTACGGAGAGCTTTTCATACACGTCTGATTTTTCTAACTTCTCCGTGTTGTGTCGGAGACCCGACCGACAGCTCTTGGCTGTGATTGGTCCGCGAACGACATCATTTCCGTATGACGTCATTTCTGTACGACGTCATTTCTGTTCGACGTCATTTCCGGACCTGTAACTTCCTGATTCACAATAAACACAACTACGATTCTACGATTAATGTGACGTGTGTGTTAAGCCAGGGGAGTTGTCCGGCTGACGGTGGCTCGTTCGAGCACTGAGGGCATGTGTGCACGGTCACAGACGGTTATAACGAGCTTTCAAAACGGCGCTAGCAGGCTAGGCTAGCGGGCTAGGCTAGCCACCATGCTAACTGCAGTGGTAACAGTGCAAGAACCCGCCGTCACGACTTTAATTCCACTTCTATCATGACACTGTTTCTATAATACCGTCAGGTTAGAAGCAAACACTGGGTAGTAGTTAGTGCCGGGAGTCCCTGCTGACTGTGTGTGGAAGCTGGGAGGGGAGCTAGCTTCAAGCTACACGGAGATTCAAGCTGTGGAATCAGCAACACAGTTCGGAAACAAGACCGGGGAACCGCTGCGCTAAGAAACGATAACATCAGCATCTTGACTTTATTTAGTTCTGTTAGTTGCCATGGTTCAGTGTGTGGGACGCAAGCTAACAGATGTAAACAGAGACACGTGGACTTCTTCTTCCCAAATGGGGTAGGCTTCTCTGAGCTCGTCTTCCGTTGCGCCACCTATGGGTTTGGCGGTGAATTTTTTTCTACGTACAGTGGTCGGATTAGTAAAAATCAAAAAGACTCTTTGCCCCCTGTGGAGCCCTCTCCGAGAAACGGAGAACGTAGAAGTATATAAGAGCCTTAACCTGCCTTGGCTGTATCACTCATGAACCGACAAAGTGGAGTTGACTATTGAGAGGGGGCACACCTACTGCTACCAAACCTAAACTGGACTCATAGCAGGTAGAATCAAACCCTTCACAGACAGCAGATAAAAATATCTATTTTTCAGTAGGTACATGATTAATACATGGCTGTAAAAGAGATACGCTGCCAACATTTGTACAACATTTCTTTCATCGTTGAAGCTCCAGATTAGTTGGGTTTGTTACATCAGTGCAATCTTAAGAAAGTTACGCAATAAACGGAAATTATGTTCTCTAGTTTTATTCAAGCATGTTGCTCAACACCTGTCACCGGTGTGGGTGATACAACAGAGCCTGAAACACATGAAACTTTCAAATATTCTCTGTTCTACCAGTCTGGTGATAGATGAGAGAAGCAGGAGGTGAAATATATAAGACCGTCTACAGGACACAGGGCAGACTCCTGTGAAAACCAGCCACTGACAAGCGGCTCCTTCTTCCCTCTCATCACCCTGATAAGGCCTCCTCTGCAGCCGGAGCCACACCTCATCACCGACTGGGAAAGTGAACGAAGCCGACAGGCACTGATGTTGTTATCAGCGAGAACACAACGCTGATGTAGTAGAGCTAATGATACCTCTTTCTCACAACAAGTGCTCTGGGTAGAAGTCAGACTCAACTCAGCCTCTTCGATACCTCCCACATGGGATGGAGCCAGATTAGGCAACTAAAAATCCCAGGTTGTGTGAGCTAACGGTGTAGTGATGGGGGAAGAGACATGTTAGAGCATATCAGCTGAAACTCTCCGGAGTAGATAGGCCCTCACTCAATTCAGAGAGTTTAGAAGGACGACAAATGTTTTCAGTTTGGCTGTCCTGAATGTCGCCTGTCATTAAATGGTAATGGTAAATGGATTTATATAGCGCTTTTCTAGTCTGATGATGACCACTCAAAGCACTTTACAGTACAGTTTCACATTCACCCATTCACACACACATTCATACAGTGCATCTACTTGCAGCACTTTGTTATTCTATGGGGGGCTATTGAGGGTTCAGCATCTTGCCCAAGGACACTTCGGCATGCAGATGGTTCAGACTGGGGATCGAACCGCCTACCTTCAGGTTGGAGGACGACCACTCCACAACCACTCTACCCCTCAGCCACAGCTGCCCAAAAGAATTAAAGAAGAAGATAACACGGAAATCTGATGACTGCAGGGAAAACGGAGCAAAGGAAATAAAAGGTGATAAAGTGTGCACACTTAAATTATTATTAAGGAGAATACCAGCTGACTGAGGTAAACTGTAATATTTTCGTCCAGACCGAGTGACTGTCATCCACGGTCCCTAATTGGTTGGTGCACTAAAGTCAAAAACCCTCATTTTGTAAGTTTCTGTTTGTCTTGCTGCCCTCAAGACTTCCTTTATTTTTTTCCTGGCCCGTTCTCCCTGTCCCTCAGTCTTTCTCTCTCTACCACGTCTGTCTCACTGATTGCTCTCCCTCGCATGTGCCTCCCCGGCCTGCCTCTCCACCTCTCCCCTCTCTTTCCAGCCTTCCTCTCTCACTTCTCTAATGAGGGAGAGCAAGGCATTCAGAAACCTCCTCGGCTAATTACATGACAAGCATCTCGTTCTGGGACACTAATGAAGAGGAATAGTGAGCTGGAGACGCCACTTGAGTGGTGGCAGTTTGTGTGTGTGTGTGTGTGTGTGTGTGTGTGTGTTTGGTGGAGGGTAGGGGGGTCAAACTGGCCACTGGGTTGGGTGTGTGCATCTGTGTTTACGTGCATGTGTGTACTGGGAGGAAGGGGGGTGTTTGGCGCCAGGCCAGCACCTTATCAACTAGGGCACGTTAGACTCAGCATCTCATTCTCTCACTCTTGCCCTCCCTCCTTGCTTTTTCCTTTCATCCTACTACAAAAAAATGTTTTCTCACAAAAGAGCAGTGTAAGGGCGTCATTATGCCAAATAACATTAACTTTATTTTTGATTAAATCTGGTATAAGCTTTGAAAAGGAACGCTTGTTCTTTGGTCCTTTGAAGAAAATAAATGCAAATCCATGATCTGTTATTTGTGTTGTGCTGGCCCCTTTTTGCAGCGTTGGTTTGGATTGCAGAACGGGTCGTTTGTGGGGACATGGTCTAACAAACACAACACTGACGCCACAGTACATGCACACACTTACAGCTCAGAGATAAACCCACACACAAGGAGAGACAGAGAGAGAGAGAGAGTGCTAGGCAGAAATCCAGCGACTCAGCATGTGATGTGGCGGAACTGGTTCTGTCAAGGGGCACACTCGAACAGAAGATCGCTGTCCCATACCATCCCTCGTGAAACGCTTGAGAAACACAAACCATCTGTAGGCTATAGAGCACACTCTCAACCCATCAAATATTGAGGATGTTTGTCTGATTTACAGAGCCTATTTAGGAGTGTTTGGACAACTTGGCTGAGGGATTGGTTCTTTAATTAAAGATAATATCGAGAGCTAATATTGCCCCCAAGACCTTTTTCTTCACAGTCAACAGTGCAACTTAGTCACGGTTCTCTAGGTGAGGGTGAGAGTCGTAACCACAAACACTTCTAAATGAATCTAGTCAAAGCCTGAGACAAAAGGCTTTTCCATAGTCCTTTAACCTACCTCATATTCACCCCACTTTCATTCCACTTGTGCCAACAGCAACGTAGGCCCTCTCAGGCCCCAACCCACCAGGGTGATGGCATATTGATACTGTCATAAAATATGACATCCTCACTTTATTCATTTAGAACTGGGCTTTAATCTAAAAATATCACGGGCAGGGAACGAAACAGAGTTTTCCGTGGCAGAAAGATCGGGCCTGCACTTCTCTCACTGAGCGCCACAGCTCGGAAACACAGAGGCCCGAAATAGATGTTCTTCTCATAAAGGGCTCCTTCTTTGTAGTCAGCATACAGCAACAACATCTGCAGGGCAGTTTCTATGGGGGGAACAGATTCGGGCAGGCTATCAAAGAGAGAGGCGATCTCCTGTGAGAAGCGGTGGGCGGAGGACTTCCATATTCTCCCTCTCTCTCTCTATCTGTCTTTTTCTTCGTCCTCTCCCTGGCTCTTCCCCTCTTTCTCTTGCTTCCAAAAAGTCTCTAGCTATCAGGACGATGCTAATAAAAGACCATTAATAACACCTGTCAGTGCTATCTTTGGAAGATCCAAAATGAGAAAATGAGACCAAAGGATTCACAGTCTGGAAGCTGCTCGTTGAGACTCAGGGTGCAGGCGGACAGCAGTATGGTTTGTTTGTCATGATTTAAAGAAAGAAAAGAAAGACCTGCGATGACAGAGATCCATCAGAAGTCGTAAAGCAAAGACAACAGAGGAGCTGCAGAACAGTCCCATATTTTATAACTTATGTTGCATCTACAAGACATTTGGTTTTCTTAGCTGAAACATTAGGTTCGTTGCATTTACGTCTCCAAGAATGGTTTGCTAGTTTTAGTCGGACATAAAGCAAACGGTTGCATAGATTTATACATTTTTTTTATTGTTTTCTTGGAGATGTTCCAGTAAAATGATGAACTGGGATTTGGATTCAGCAGGTTAAGGTGGGATTGTCACTTCGGAACAGATGGAAAATATAAGAACATGACCCCTGTGTGACTTCAGGTACTGTATCTTTTACAGACAATGGACCTGCCATGTGAACTCTGTTTCAGGGTTAAAATCATACGGCAAACATTTTAAAGTCTTCATGGTTTAAGATGTGGAATGTGGCACTAAACAGTGTAAGCTATAAAAAAAACAATGATATATGAAGGATAATGAATCAATCCACCCGTCCGTCCATCCATTGGACATACAGCTTTTCCTTGTGTGGTACCATCATTGTGTATAGAAACGGACTCATATCAGTTTAATTCAGAGCTGATGTGGACCTAAGAACACTAAGACTTTACAAGGAGAGTGGTAGTGAGGGCCATAAACCCCTGCAGGTCTTTTGATGGATGGCTTTTACTGGTGGTGATGGCAAGGCGTTCACTATCTGTTTAATGTAAAACATGAGCACGGCCGTGCATAGAGAAGGGGGCTCTGAGCGGAAAAAGGTGGCACCGTAATGGGGAGGTGAAAGGCAGAAGGGGGCAGAGCGTGATGATAGTGACTTCATGCCGAGCCGGAGTGAATCAAGGGCCTTTGCCTTTGAACTGCTGAGCCAGCTAATTGAAACAGCATTGCCGGGGCATCGGCTGAAGATCTGGATCGCATTCATCCTCGCTTTTATTCAATTTGGTCTCATCACAGGGGCGAGTCCCCGTGCTCTTCTCCTCCACATGGCAATAAGTCATACCTCTGCCTTTTGCCCTCGACGTGTTGCCCATCTGTGTCCCCCGGGGGCCGGGGGGGCGCTGAGGCCCACGCTACGCAGAGGGGATTCAGGCAAGGTCTTGAGAAAATACAGGCTGCCTGCCACTGAGCCCCTTATGGTACTTCTTCACGCCTCTCACCTTGGACTTGACCCACCTGCCCCCCCCACCCCATCCCCCAGCTCTTCACTTAAACACACACACGCACACACACACACACACACCTCCTTACCCTGAGACTTTTAGGATTTACTGTTAAGAGCAGCGGCTGTCAGGAGGTTTGAACCGTGCACTTTCTAATTCAAACAAGTGCTGCACTGGGGTCACAGAATTATCATGGAGCCACAAGGTGTTTCAGATGACTCGCAAGTGTTGAGTGTTAAGCTGATAGAGAAAGGGAGAGAGAGAGAGAGAGAGAGAGAAAGAGAGTGGGTGAGAGACAGCGCTGGTAGGTGCAATGCAGCTGATCGCTTGGCAGCTTTTCAGCATGGAAATAAATAAACAAATAAAGCGATAAATAAGCTAAACAGATAAACCTTGACACTGGAACCTGGTTATCGCTAACTCTTATCAGAGCGGGTGCATGTAGATCTTCCTGTTGTACTGTGGGATCCTCTCATTTCGCAGAAGACTGGTCAACGCCTCTGTGCCAGCCTTAATCAGCGGCCCACATGCATTGGCTGCTGGTTGGGGTTCAGGGGTAGGAGAGTTGGGGGGGGATGATGTGATAGTCAGTGATGTACAGCAAATAAATTCTCACATGCTTCTCAGGTGCAATCAGGCAACCCTTGTGACGAATTGGTTTGACGGCTACAGCTCCTCAAATGGTTCGTTATAGCCTGGTTTGGGGCCAGGACTCAGAGGTACTTCATCCAGGACAACACTATAGAGAAAGGAGATATTTTAAAATAGGAAGTGATTGAAATGTAACTGACACAAATGTTCAAAAATGGCATATCGGTGCATTAAAAAAACACAGGCACGTCTTTTTTTTCTTTCTTTTTTTAGATGATAGCATCAAAGGGAGATCAGCTATTGTCATCACAGCCGTCTGTATGTGATGTTTTCCTCCCTCTTTCCTGCTATTTTTCCCAGTAAGACTGAGACGAGAAGAACAACAGACTGACAGATAAACAAACTTAATTCAGATTTAGCATCAAAACAGTTGCATTAACACAAAACAAGGAGAGAATAGTTCTGACTTATTTAAGGAATGAGTCTAATGATAAATGGCACTTGCACAGTACTTGCTTTATTTTTCTATCTATACATACACTGCAAAATGCGTTGAATAAACTTCCCAGACACTGGTATTGGATGAAAATACACATATTAAATGTAAAGTAAAGTTCCACGGCTAACCAAACCCACTGCTGACCACCACATGGTTTTCTACACCTGTACTGCGGCTGCATGCAAACCACAAGTGGTGCGTAAAAAAAATCCCCAGGGAGACTACATGCCAAAAGGAAAAACAGGATTTGGAGAGGATCACCGTGCGATTGGAGGGAGGGACTAAAAGTGTGCATAATATCTCTCCTCTGTGGGACTCCGCTGCTGCGAGCAGGTACAGCATCTCTCTGTGCAGTCCACCGCTCAGCTGTCACACTCCGCTGCCCGGCGCGTCCGCTTCACAGGGAAACTTCTCACCCCGCAGACGGTAGGTGCCTAAACTTTATTCTTTCTATTATTAATACTATTATTTGAACCAGCAATGAAGCATAACTCATTGATGTTTGAAAGGAAGCAGTGCTTGTCACCGGTGCTCCTCTGATGCACAGGGACGGGGGAAGTGTTGCGTTCAAAGTTTCTCCTCTTCCCGGCAGGAATGCGCGTTAAGAGCGCAACGTCCCATTTTAAATTGAGACGCGCTGCTCTCCTTACCTGCTTCATCTTGCGATCATCATTCTAATGCTCCAAACCAGAGGAACTTACATGCACGGCTTTATCTCTTTATCAATAAGGAACTTTACGTCAAGATTTGTATTTATTTTTTACACTGTTGCAGCTTGGATGTGCCTCCAAATGGCAAAATATGTACTGCATGTTCATACAGCCTATATGATGTGTTATAGAATTTAAATGCCACTACATGATACGGGTTATTTGAATGCTTACTCTTTTTTAATTTAGCAATCATTTATTGTATATTACCCCCCCCAAAAAAATGAATGATATGAAAGTAAAAGCCCAAAGGTAGAGCATGAATTTAGCTGATTTGCACATTATTCACGTTGTGTATGGGTATTTTTCCTGAAACAAGAGCCTCTCACTCTCTTTGAGCGGCTGAACATCTGCAACCATTGAGCTCTGGTGCATCCTCCCTCAGTCTGTCAGCAGCTGCTTGCCTGGAACTAAATATTCCACGTTGCTTAACATATGAATGTGAGGAAGAGGATGATGGGGACCTGCCACTGCCCATATACACTACCCCTCCTCTAATGTAATCCTTCAGCTCAGTTTCCAGGCTCTTTTGTTGATGCTGTCTCGAGTAAACAATGTTAAGTGATAAGTAAAGTGTGTAGGAGGGCAGGAACGAGGGGAAGAGGAAGGAGGAGGAGTGGGAGGAACATGTGGGGCGGCTCAAAGGAGGAGGCCGTTTTCTACATGATGAGGAGAAGGGAGGGAGACGGTGAGTGAGGAGTGATGGAAATGTTGGGTTGACAAGCCTTTGGATTGATGGATTAGCTTCAGTTTAAAATACTTTTTTCACATAAATAATCTTAAATCACAAGAAAATAACTCCTTTAAACCTTGAAACTTTCCTAGGAGTTTTCACCCATCTTAACTCTGCAGCTGATGTTACAGGTTGTTGAAACTCAGCTCAAATTTCTCACACTTTTCCTTTCTTTCTCCTCCCTCAAGAAAACCTACATATACACAAACCCCCCACCAGACACACATGGAGTATATATATACCACACACTTGCACACAAATTGTAAACAGTGTGTGATAGATAGTGCGCTCCACCCTGACACCGTGTGTTGATTCCTTCAGCAGGCCCTGCTTCTCCTGTCCACGGCGTCCGTGATGAGTTACTACATGGATCCAGTTTCTTCCTACCCGGCCCTTCACCCCAGTGACCGTCTGGGCGCGATGGTAAGACCCTGCTCGTAAATTACCCCCGTGTTAAGGCTGCCTCGGCTACCTACCACACAGCTGGGTCAGGAGTGTGAGGGAATGAGCGTATATATGTGTAAGTGTTATAGGCTCTCAGGCACATGACAGTGCAGGAATGTGTGCAGGACCATATACGAGCGCCGGGCTCGAACGTGTGTTCCTAACTCTGGATTCCTTCAGCTCACGGAAGCACACGCTATCTCTCAACATTTCTCCTGCTGACTTGTGGTGTCTCTGTCTGTACACGGCGTTCCTTGTGATTTCGTCAAAAGTTAGGAAACAGAGCTGTTGAGCCAGACGATTTTCTACAAGGCTACGAAATCACCCTTGTGAACACCCCCACCCACCCCCCGCCTGCTGTTGCACAACCGGCCACCGCCAAAATGCACTTCTCTTTGGCGAGTATTGTAAATATTGAGACCCGCAGGCCTCCAACCTCGCCACTAACCAATCGTATCGGAGTCAGACCATAACTACTGAATAACACTTTTCTCAGCTAAGCCGCCCGCACAGTGCTTTGCAGCAGTCTGTTTGCGGGAACACCAAGGCTCTAAATGCTTTCCAAATGAGAGAGCCGAACACGGAGTCAGAGGCGCTGGTAGCCGGGAACATTGGGATTCCTGTCAGGAGAACATTTGAAGGGTGAAGGCCAAGGAGCGGGAAAATAAATGCCTCCATTTGTATGCAGAGCGCTGGCACATTAGGATAAGAGACTGAGGTTATATGCAAATGGCAACCCCTCCCTGGCCTGATAGACAACATAGAAGGATACGGCTCCCCGGGTCCTAATTGGCTCAGGTGGTGGGGCTTGCCTTTGAAATTGAGACTACCGTATACCACGACAGACCTGGTCAGAAAGGTGATCCTGGGTCAGCTCGCTAGCTCTATTTACATGAATTATCAGCAAAGAGCCGAGGGCCTGGTGCGTTTTATATTTTCATGTTGACAATTTAGCCTGTGTGTGTACATAGAGAGCACCTCAGGTTTTTGAACTCCCTGCACCAGCGGAGAATAAAAACCAGAAGCCACCTCACTGCAAAGGTGATCACCATTTCCATGGAGAGAATGTATAGAACCTTCTCACACGTGTAAAGTCACAGCAGAGCACTCTTCCTCATGCGGCTTTGGTGTGGAATGATTCATTGCCGTTCTGCGTCATCACTGACACATACAAATAGATGTAATTTTTTGCATTCATAAAAAGTAATGCATTACATTGAGGGGTTGAAAGCAGGCTTACTAATGATCACTATATAGCAAATTATAGTGATTTTAGGGGCAGGCCTTTAAAGGGTACATTTGTCATTGTGTTGCAGGAAAAGAACAGTTTTTATACACTACACAGGGGGCCCTGCTGCTGAGTTACCTCTTTGAACCACCAGTTACACTTGTGTACACTGTGTATAAAGATGGACGACTTGCCTGCTCCCCAAAAGAGAAGCGAAAGCATTTTGATTGCCACTTGATGATTGGCTGCAGTATAAGTTATTCATCCTGCTTCCTCCATGTTAGTCCTTAAAGATGGTTTCAGCCATTTTAGGTTGTTCTTATCACATTGATGTTTATTCCAAGTGCTTATTTTTCTGGTGAGTTTGGTTTTAGTTTGTTGTTTTGTGGCTATACATCTGAGGTGAGAGGGCACACTTTAAAGCTGAGACTGGTTGAACAAGTGTATCAACGGGACCTCAATGCCCCGGCTCTATCCCCTACTGTTCAGACTCTGGCTCCAAATACGCAAGACGACGGCACTCAGATCTGTGACATTTTGATTTGATATCAAGAGAAAGTGGAGACGTATCGTGCATCTTTATACGCTGTCTATGGTCACAACAGAAGAATGTTGTTAATATGAAACACTTGACCATATCAAATTAAAGTGGGTCCTTAGTACATTTGGAAATTCTGTCTTTTTTTACGTGTGTTTTCCCATATTGTAAAATACATTGAGTGATTTAAAAACCCTGCTCCTTTCTATATATGGTATTGCACTTATTTTGTGGGTTGAACTGTCAGGTCCTGGAAATGTTAATAAGTAATGTTCAAATCTTAACGCAGGCTGTAAACGTTTTGGGTAGGAGGCACAACATCAAATACACTAACCTATTTATAGTTTATATAGACAGTCATAGACATCAATCAGATCTTTTCACAGGAGGAGGGAGAATTTATGCCTCAGATCTCAGTGCCTGCTTGCCTTCTCCTGTTTTAATGTACTGTATTGTAACAATGTCTCGGTACTTTCTATATGTTTTACCACGGTTTGATCATTGTTCGAATTGGGCCATTGACTCGTTCTGTCACAAATAAGTGGCTTGTAATACACTAATCCTTGTATATGAGAAATATTGGTTAAAGCTGTAAAAATTTAGCTTTTTCTCTTTAGCACTTGAAAAAAACAATATGATTCATTTTGCGTATTTGAACTTAGATAAAAGTTAAAGGTGTTTTCCTTCTGAATTACATACTGACCTCTGCATTTAAAGTTACTCTACATTTGAGCAGATCAAAGAATATCAGAGTGTCGATGTTATCTTTGCTGTTATCTATATCTGCCTAACTGTGTATTCCATAAATCACCGATGTGGCTCCCTCCATGCCTATCTAACTTTTCCGACCACCTTGCTGATTGGCCTGATACGATGTGGCAGCGTTTGGAAAGATCCAAAGAGCCTCGTAAACTGACCTGATCCTGATCTGGTCATAATAGCCATCCATGAAGCTGCATGGCCGCGTCCTGATAAATGCTGCTGTGCTTAAACAGGGGCTGGTTATCAGATCGACAGTCACTCCTTCAGCCAGCATGTCAGCTGCTCACATGACATGTAACAAATGTCGGGCTAATGCGACTTTGTGTGACGGCTGCATTGGCAAGAATAGATATGGCATTGCTCTTAAACTCCTTTGACGTGTTAAAACATAAATAAAGGTGAAATTGTCACTGCTGTTTTTATAACATTTTGGGGGGATTTCTCATCGACATCAAAAAACAAAACCCACAATCGGATACAAAACTATGAGGGCTCTCTGAAATTGTATACCTCCACCAAGGCTAATGCCCTATCTTTCCCTGACAAAGCAGTGTTTACCATTAATTATCAAGACTGCTTTATTCCAATTTGGGCCACCATTAATAATGAACCCAAAAATGATTTTATACTTCACATAATAACGTAAGAAATCTCTAACTTGGTGTTGTGCTCCGATGCTGCATTGCATATCTGCGTGCAGCGCTATTTTCTGCGTGCTAGCTCGAGCTATCATGTGCTCCCACCACAAAGGTTTTACCAACCATGCAGACAGTCAGACCTCATAGATTCTGCTCCAGTTAATACGCAAACCAATGCAATGAAACTCTCTCTCTCTCTCTCTCTCTCTCTCTCTCTCTCTCTCTCTCTCTCTCTCATGCACAACCTTGTCTTCTACTCTTTAGTCTGTGTATTAGTCACTCAGAATCTGTTGCTTGTGAGAGCGACCTTTGTGCTCTTGTGGCAAAGAAAATCAAAAAAGAAATTCCTTGGTCAGCGCATTTATTCAGATCTGCTCCAGCAGGTCAATGAGTTCTTCCCATAGACTGCATATTAAAAAAGGTTCTTGCTCGGGCCATGTCTCAGCCCTCCGCAAAATGTGACAGAAAGTTACACAGTATGTTTAGTTAGGCCCATGCCTGTGAGAAAAAGTCAATCTGCCGTTCACATCGGTTTCAAACTGAAACATCCAACAATATCTATTGAGCTTTTTGTTTGTTGTCAAATGAAGGTTCTGACATGCTATAAATGGCCAAGTGGCTATCTCCTCCCCTCAGCCCCCCCCCCCCCCCCCCGCTTACTATCTCTTGTATCCACATGGAATTTCATATCTCCTCTGGCTCCCCCTGTCAAGTGCTGACTTCAGACTTCCCCCCACAGCGCAACCTCTTACGTGAACAGCTCAGAGATAAGCAGGATAAAACAACACAGCAAAGATAAACTAAATGAGTCAAATTTAGCCGCATGGGTTATCTGTTAGGGAAAACAATGAAAAAAAAACATTTTCAAAAATCCAAGGTTGCACTGTCGTCCAAAGCCACTCGTTAGTTTGATCAAGTGTTTTGAGCCTGAGTTGTCCCTACACCCCAAGACACAGAAATAAAGCTTTTTGAATTCGTTAACAAATATCACTCATGGCTAAAAATAATTGTCACACTCTGATTTATTTTGAAAACAATAAAGCTCTGGTATGTTGTGACCTTGTTAGAAAAGTTCCAATGTAATTTTCCTCTTGGAACTCAAGCCTTAATTCAATTCTTAGCTTGAATTACATGATATAGAAATTTCTCAGCTGTGTGACATAAACAACATGCAACTGTGCTGTGTGTCTCCAGAGGCAGAGCGGTGGGGTGGCACTGGGCCCTCAGACCCATCTACCAGGCGTGGTTCACCCTCAGCAGCAGTACTACCCCTCCCAGCCCCTTTACCCCCAGGACATCCCCCTGCAGGAGGTGCCCAACGGACACGATGTGTGCCCCACAGGTAAGAGACGCACACACGAAGCCCCACCTCAAACATGGGACAAGGTTTTAGAAGAAGACCCTATTTGTTCACATATTATCTTATAAAAATCCATAACTTCCTTTTACACTTCCATCCTACTTCCATTGCACTTCTTTTTCGATCATGTTGCACACCTACATGCTTCGATGCATGATGTTCAAAATGAAACAGTCAATTGTTCATTGTGGATTTAACGGCCTAGAGCAAACAAACAAAAGACTTTGAAATGGTCATTCACACTCATGTGACATTCATGTCTGCAATCTTGACACACGCATTTAAACTCCCTAATCTAGTTTTCTAGAACAGAAACAGAAACACACACACACATGCAAACACACACACACACACACACACACACACACACACACACACACACACACACACACACACACACACACACACACACACACACACACAGACACACACAGTCTCAACTTAGCCTGTTGTTCGGCGTCTGCTGCATGAGGGATGTTTGTGATGCTGACCCCGAGGGCAATGCCTTTACCAGATACCCCCTCTTGTTCTCTTTTTACCCTCTGTGTCCTCCCTACTTCTGGGGACATTTAAATACCCTGCATATTTCTGCTTCCAATTCTGATCCTCCATTTTTCTTCTGTTTTTTTATAAATTAGTTTTATTTTAAACTGGAACATTCCTTCCAGTTCACTGCGCTTGACTCTGGCCTCTACTCGTCCTCAAAAGTGATTGATGCTGGCGGACTGGGACGCACGCCACAGGAGTTGGGTAGGGGTGCTGCAGGGGCACAAGCTTCCTTCCGTCATCTCCCTGAGCTGGATGCAGGGGGCAAGACACGGGGGCAAAGGGCGGCCATCTTTTTCCCAAGCCTCTGGTTTGGTCCCTGGAGAGGTGGAGGGGACTGAGTGTGCATGTGTGTGTGTGTGTGTGTGAATGAGAGGGAGATTTGATGGGATTTACTTATGTTTGTTGCCAGAGACACACTCCTTTTCGGAGCCCTCTCTTCATTGCTCCCAATGCTAAACCGTTGACATAAACATTGCTGAGTGGAAAAAGATGACCGAGCGTTGACCTTCATTTTTTCTTTCTCATCCTTCTCCTCAATCCTCCACAGCGCAGACCCCAGGTCGAGGAGTGTTGAGCCACCTGGAGATGTGGTTAGAGTCATTTAGCTCTATTTAGGTTTTTGAGCTGACATCATATGGCGTTATGAGTCTTTTAAAACCTCAAATGCACTCAGTAACCTCTGACACAGTCTCGACACCCTTCAGCCATCGCTTTGACTCATTTCTCTCACGGAAAAAACAAAGTCTCCTCTTGAATGTTTTGCACTTGGAATTTGATTTAAATTCAATTTGTGAGTGGAAAAAATAAAACCACTAATAATCGAGGCATCCAAGTGATTTGGCAATCTCTGCTTTGAAGTCACATGTGCATACCATTAATGCTTAACCATTGAAGTTGCAGCTGTTTTGAACAATTCGTTTTGGCTCATTAACTGCAAATTAAGGTTTTATTTAATCTCTGGCCATCAAATGAAAATTCGCTGGGATTTAATAGATTATTATGACTTCACCACTTGACGTACAGTATGTATAAGGCCCCTTTTTAAGTTTATTCTGCTTTAGTTACTAAAGTCAGATTTTCAGTGAAACTAGACTGAAAATGAAATTCTACCCAGATAAATCAGACCTGGCTAAATAGTTCACAGGCCAAACAGTGGTTTTCAAGAGGTTTCTAAAGCAAAGCAGGTAAGGCCAACATTGACATCATTCCTTACAATGTCACAAGCTGAATCCAGTGTGCTTGACATATGGGATCATATATTTTGTTTAAGTTTTAAAGTGATTTCATAACTGAGGTTTGTACAACTGAGCTCACTCTTGTTTTTCTTTAAGAGTGGATAGGTAGTTGTTAAACTGAAACGTGCGAGTGTGAGAAAGAAAGAGTACGGAGCAGATGTGAGGTCGGGGATGTTCTATGTTAAAGGACCATCGCATGTTTGGCCCAGAGCCCAATGTCACACACACTGCTTCCTGACAACAGCCATGCCACGGTAATGTTTACACTAACCCGACTCCGCTCCTCGCTGTCCACCGCTCCTCACACCACAGGAGCTGCTGTAAACTTCCATTGTGGAAATTCTCAATGTGTGTGTATGTGTGTGAAAAAAAAGGAGTGAGTGTGTATTTCTGTGCGATCTCATTGAAACCCAGGCACAGATCTCTCTCTCACACACACACACACACACACACACACACACACACACACACACACACACACACACACACACACACACACACACACACACACACACACACACACACACACACACACACATACACATCCCACCAACATCCTGCAGTGATGCACACTCCACATATTCATTCATTAAATTCACACCCTGCACTCTGGTGTGTATTGGTGGTGTGTATTGTATTACAGCATCCTCCCATTCAGTAAAACAGGCACACACACACACACACACACACACACACACACTTACACACACACACGCACTCCCAGGCACTCGTGGGTTCACTGTACATTTAAACATGCACTCCCATTCAGTACACACAGACGCAGCTGTGATCTGGCACTTGGGGACCATTGGCCTGTGTTTTATTTGATGTGATTTGACAGCTGGACAGTTGGAAGAGGAGGGGAACGGGTGGAAAGCGAAGGAGAGTGGGCGGAATACGGTTTGAGGAGAGAGGACGGATAAGGAGAGGGATAAGTCACAGGGCTCGCACTGGCGTTGATGGGAGGAGAGGAGCCGAGGGGAGGGTTTGAGGGGAGGAGGATCCTACAGAGAGAGGTGGGGGGGTTCGCCTCTGATGAGGGGCACGTCCTCACGGGCGCAGGCCCATTTTTTATTTCTAAAAGTAAACAGGCGGCCTGCGGGGGTCCAGGGGGTTATGGGAAAGAAGGAAGCAGTGATGCTAATCAGGCCGGCGCACACTTCCCCCTCCAACAATAAAACAAAACAAGAGTGGAAACACGGAAAAGCGACAGACAACTGCAGAGGAATGGGCTGCACTGCTGCCATGGGCCTGGATTTGAACTGTACAGTGGGATTAGAGTTCTGAGACATGTGGTGTTTGTTAATAGACAGAGGAAAGAGCTGAGGTTCAACTATGTGTTTTTTGTACATTTTAAAGAAATCTTAAAGGATTTGAGTGAGTTAATGTGAGAAGCGGTTGCTTTGGAATCAGTTTACAGTAGAGTCCCTCTGGAATTCCAGTCCCGTTGCTCAAATTACTGCTTTACTGAGCAAAAAGAAATCCATATTTCTGTGTTTTCATAGGACATTTATTTGAATATTTTTCTAAATAAATACCTTTGACCTCATAACATTTCTCAGGATTTTTCCCTCACTAAATGGCTTGAGGAATGACCCCATTGCTTCCTGTTAGCTTTGTAACGATTTTTTTCAAGATCCCTTTAACAGGGCTCTACAAGTTTGATTTCTGGGAAGTGTGAGCGTAGTTAGTTCCTCATGATGGCACGGTGACTAATTACAAAACCCCTTCAGTTGGAGAACAAACAGTTCTGAAACAAATGCAATCACTGACGGGGTATGATGCAACAGATTACAGCTCATCAGGAAAGGTGGCGCTTTAATGAATCCTAAGAGAGACCTCCCATTGTTTTAATGTTTATATCGTGGGCTTAGTAATATTCACAGACTGTTAACTACAATGAGTGTACACTGCATGGTAATACTAAGAGTGACTCTTACTGTGTCTCATTTTACGCATTCGCAGTCTTATAAAATCCATTCTTTAACAGTTGAGCTAAATTCTTCTATATAGTCCCTCAATAATAGAGCATTTATTTAACATTTAACAAAATACAGGAGTCGGCCTCTGTTTTTTCACAGGCAGAGCATTGTCTTTTCAGACTTACATTTATTCAGTGAGAAACAAATGAAAACCACAGAGCGATGTACTTTCCCTTCAGCTGAGAGAGGATGAGCGCAGCTTTATCTGAAAGTGTGGTGGTAACAGAGGGGAGGGAGGGCAAGACGAGGAGAGGGAGGATTGGGAGGCAAAGAGACCATGAGGGGGGTGGGGATAATTGAATTATCTTCACAATGGACTGATGGGGGGCACGTGGTGCCACTAATGGAGGAAGAGATGTCCTTTTTAGCGGAGCTAATTGTTCAGAAAAGAGCTGAGCCTTGTTCAGGGAGGCCCTGCTACTTAGTAGCGCGTGCACACACGCACACACACACGCACACACGCACACACACACGCACACACATGCACACACTCATACACACACATACTCTCAGAAGAGACTTTGGAATGTGAGGCACAGGAACAAGAGAGAGAGAGGGAGATGTACATAAGCACAGTACATTAGCGCACACACACACACACACACACACACACACACACACACACACACACACACACACGCCGGGGGTACACCGCTCATGTCCCAGCTAGCCCTCTGATCTCAGCAGGGGAGCATCCAGCCTGTGGCACCTTCAGACAGCATCCACCACAGATAGAGCTGAGACTGAGCTACTAGACAGAGGCCACAAGGACCCCACTGTTTTACTGTTTCACTGTCTGCTCTCTGGCTCTCTCTCTGGCTCTCTCTCTGTCTCTCTCTCTCTCTCTCTCTCTCTCTCTCTCTCTCTCTCTCTCTCTCTCTCTCTCTCTCGCTCTCTCTCTCTTGCTCTCTCTCTCTCTATCTGTGTGTGTGTGTGTCCCATCTGTGTGTCTGCCTGAGTGCCTGTAAATGAGTGACTGATTGATTACATGCTAAATGCTGTCCATTCACTCACCATACCAAACCTGTCGGGCCACATCCATTATCTGAGATGATTTACACTTTGACAAATTTATATAAATTTTTTTTGTAAAATGTGGAAAAGAAAATGAAGCTTAAAAAATTCAAATACTCTCTGCAACCAAAACTCTTGTGACTCGTTGCGAGGGAAACCAGGAGCAAAGACAAATATCTTTTGACAGCTGAATGGATTGCTCTAAATCGAATAACCTTTCAGTTAACTCTGTGAAAAGTAGCAGGTGCAGCGGTTACATCTGAGGATTATAGTCAGGCACACAAGCACAGATGTGCCGGTGAGAGACAGGCAGCAGGCAGGAGAGGTCGGTGAGCAGAGAGAGAGAGAGAGAGAGAGAGAGAGAGAGAGAGAGAGAGAGAGAGAGAGAGAGAGAGAGAGAGAGAGAGAGAGAGAGGGCGAGAGTAGCTCTAGCTTGGGGTGGTAGACTGCGACGCAAATGAGTGTAGCCAGCTAACTGTCAAAACCATGGCAACAGCATTTACCAGGTGAAGAAAAGAGACAGTGAAACCAAAACTTGTTTGATCTGGGACACGTGTTTCCAAGCAAACTGGTTCATACTCCAGGTCGCTCGCTCGTTGTTTATGAGAGTGTGACGGTTAACAATCCGTCTTCTCAGAAGGAAATGGTGCAATTTGCTTCGGCAATAGTTATTTTCGGGGGGTTTGCAAAACTTTGACAAAGGCAGCTGATACACACTGATCTCCATATAGATAAACTCGGTGTCAGATTTGTATGAAAACTGTTTTTCGCCGTGTCAGTGTGCTGTTCATAAAAACATGTTTGTCGTCAGGGTCACACAAGGCTGTCTCAGGGCAAGAAAGAATTGCTCCGAGAAGAAGAAATCAACTGAGAAACAGAAATGTATTCACATGTTTCCCGGCAGCAGGAATATAAAGCAACAATGTTTTCTTGCGGTTACTTTACTGCTGCCTATTTACGGGACTTGTTTCTACAATTTCACTATACCAACCCTGCACTCTGAACATTCATTTGTGAAAAAACTGCTAAAAAGTTTCTGATTAAGCTGAAAAACAATTAGTGTCAAGAAGTGGCGATGGGAAGACGGGAACCAAATTTGAAAGATTGTTGCCGTGACGCCAGCCCAGATATTAGTCAGCAACACCATTAAACCTCTAATGGCCGCCCTGAGGCACAAAGGGACGTGGGCCGTCCTTTTAAGGACAGATATGAGGGAGTTCATTAACAGAAAACAAAGAGGTCCAGTCAGATAGAGTGAGAGACTGACTGACTAAAGTGACGTGAGAGGTACTGCCCCCCCACCGCCCGCCCCCACCACCTCTTATTCTTCTCTTCGATCACCCCCCCCTACACACTACTTTGCCCCTGGTGAGGCAGCTCCTCTCACCGCAGAACCCAGCAGCGCTCTTCCCAGACGAGGCTCCTATCAGGCCAATGAAACCTGATCCAGGGCTGCTAATGGAGCCAGTGAAGTACCACCGGTCTGAAAAATCCATGTGTGATCAATATCCCTGGCTCCCCAGCCTCCATCCAGATCATCCCATTTAGAAATACATGAGTACAGTACACGCAGTATCATATTGATGTGCATCATAGGTTGCGCCCCTATGGTTGCGCCTCATGACTCACTCTAATAAGGTTGCTTCTGATAAGCATGGATCTATGGAAAATGCACAAAAGAAAGGTTGCGTTTTCGTAACATGAGTCCAAACTACGTCTCTTTGCTGGAACCTGATTTCCTTGATGTTTTTATGAAAAGCATTTGGTTCCAGTGCAACTTGTGTGTGAGATTCACTGTTATAATCTGTTATTAATGTTCCTGCTGCCCTGGGAGGTGTTCCCTAATAGCCGCAGTTTGCCCAGAGTGGAGCCGTACTGTGTCTAAAATGCCCAGTCATTCTCTTGTCTTTGTCTATTTTTTTCCAGTGACAGAACAAACAATTGATTCAATTTCCAGCAAGGCATGGTCATTGTTCCTGATTATTTTAAGATAAGAAAGGACAAATATCTGAGAGAACAATAAAGCAACGTGAGGTTTACAACAGGCACAATGCCTTATTTTAGGTTTTCATTGATGGTTTTGATGAGAACAAGTTTGTTTAACTTGTGACTTGTATTTAAACCTTGCACTTTTAACCCTCTGGTGGATCCAAAGTGTTGATATGATATGTCGAAATTTTAAAATGTATTGTCTGGTCACATATAGGCAATGTTTGGCAAGGAAAACGTATTTATTGTGGTATGTAAAGGATAAATTAACAACATCCTCAAATGGCTATAATAGCCTCAAACTCTCAAAGATCTAAATACATTATATCTACATGGGGATGATTTTACAGGTAATACTGTATCTTTTCTAAGATTTACTCTAGTACGCTATGGAGACAGTTAAAGAAGGAAAAGGACATGGCTGTTTTTTATTGATCAGTACAAGGTGAGCAGGAAATACTCTGAGGTGTTTATGAGGGTGAGCTACAAGTTACGAGGAAGCCTGGACTTGTAGAGTATGGGACACTGACAGGCCAGACTCTCCATTCAGCTTTTAGTCTGTGTTTCTTCTTCTTCCTAAATCTAAACTCTTTTGTACTCAGCAATTTTTGTAATCTAAAACCATCTCCGAAAGACATATTGTTTCTTACTCACAGAGACAGGTCCTATAATGTTCCTAAAGTGGACCAGTGTGTCTAATATGCCTGCAATATCTCTACTTTATGTTTTCTTTCCAAGTGAAATGATGTAGTCCTAGAATGAACAGCTTGCTGTTATCTCTGGACAGTAGATAGTAGGGGTTAGGAATCTCATGGTAACTCACAATACTCAATACATAACCCACAATAACAATAATATCACAATCCAGCGATACTGCAATATCTGCGTGTTATCTCTCTAACTGAAGAATACAAAATGCCCTTGAAGAGGTAAAGTGCAGGATTCATGCATTTATTCATTACACTTTGGTGTCAGTTTCACACAAACTGAGATAAAACAATGTAGAACAAAAGTCCATAAAGTGCTAGTGTCTCTTTATTCCACACACCGTGACATGTCCACACGTGCCATCGTTCAAATGTAAATTCATTATAAACTGGCAGAAGCAAAATAAAACAAAATAACAACATTTGGGATATTTGGTGCCTGCATATTGTTAATCTCATGAGTCTGGATGACGATATATCGCCTTATCAATAATTAATCCCACCCCGAGTAGACAGCACTATACATATACCCCCTCCCAGTACATGTGGTGAAGCATTACTACAGCTCTCTCTCTCTCTCTCTCTCTCTCTCTCTCTCTCTCTCTCTCTCTCTCTCTCTCTCGCTCTCTCTCTCTCTCTCACACATCTCCACAGTGATTAGCAACCCTGTAAAAAAGAGAAAAAGAAAAAAAAGAAAAAGGCGAGTAATTTGCGGGAACTTGTAAACTCCTGATGACGTGAAGAGGGTCTTGGTCCAAGAAGGTTTCTCACAGAGGAGCAGGGGGGTGGTAGTCTGTGTGTGTGTTTGTGCGTGTGTGTGTGTGTGTGTGTTTGTGTGTGTGTAGAAGAGTATGGTAGTGCTTGTGATGGTTGAGCATCGTAATTGAATTGTGAATCAACCGGCAAGTCAGCCCCCCCCTCCCAGCCTGTACACCACACCTCTCCAAACACCGCCCCCTTCAGCTGTCGTCGGCTCCCTGCAACGCAACGCCCATCAGCCGGGGAGAGAGAGAGAGGAAGGAGCGAGCGTGTGAGTGAGTGAGTGAGTTCGAAAGAACGAGGAAAAGAGGGAGTGTGCGTGTGTAGCGCGGCGTGTGTGTATGTGTGTTTGTGTGTCTGCATGTACCGAAGTGTAAGAAACTGAGGCGGTTCACAAGAAGACAGCGAGAAAGAGACAAGAAAGAAGAAGAAGAAGAAGAAGAAGAAGAAGAAGAAGAAGAAGAAGAAGAAGAAGAAGAAGAAGAAGAAGAAGAAGAAGAAGAAGAAGAAGAAGAAGAAGAAGAAGAAGAAGAAGAAGAAGAAGAAGCGGGTCACCACGGGGACGAGAAGAGAGCCCCACTCTTTATTTCTAGCGTGTGGGGCTGTTAGAATAAACCGAGAGGGACGCAGCGCTGATCCGATGATCATGACGGCGGCTGTCGATATGAAACCGACGCTCACCATCATCAAGGCTGAGAGGATGGACGGTGAGTGACATGAGTCTTCTGTGTGTGTGAGAGCTTTGACAGTTGATGGTTGAGTCTGTGGTGCTGATGGTTGAGTCCCGGTGGATCCGTGCGTCAACCCGTCGGTGCTGGAGCCGGAGCGGGACACAGAGTCCTGATGTGTCAGAGGCTGACAAGACGCTGCCGGTTGCTCAACATCGGACAACACGCAACACTTCGAGGAGAAATGCACGCCCGAGGCTCCCCAGTCATGCAATAGGCTATTTATGTGTGTGTGTGTGTGTGTGTGTGTGTGTGTGTGTGTGTGTGTGTGTGTGTGTGTGTGTTTCTCATTATTATTGAATGAATCAGGCTCCAAGCAACCTCTGCTTTTGCAATACACAATGTGATGCTGTGTGTGGGAAAAAAGTTCTCAGACTCCAGTTTTTACATTTTCATTCATCATAGAGGGTCTCAATGACAACACAGACACACGTTTTAATTCATGATCCTGTGATTCATATTCTTCCATGTGGCTGATAAACTCTGAAAAGACTACAAGTTATCCCCGGGTTTATTAACATTGATTACATGATCAGATTTGCTCTGATGTATCTTCATATAAGTTGAGCTTTGTAGGTTTTGTTGTCCATATGCATCTCCCTCTCCCTTTCATCCTGCTTTGATCTCACTGGGGATCCAGACCATCTGAGCACCCATGTCTGACCCATATATATTCAGCGTCATACTTGGAGAGCTGGGGTTATTCTGCCCATGGAGCCGGCAAGGGAGTCAAACAGTGTTGCTCATTGCCTCCCTCAATCCTTTCTTCTCTGTCTCCCCCTCCTCCCCCTCAGTGTTTGAATCTGGCTTTCCAGAGGGGAGGAGAGACAGACTGAGGTGATGAATCTGCAGTGCTGAGGCTCGCCTCTGTGACCCTGCTGCCTGGAGGACTTGGCCTGCTCCCGGGGTAGTCCAGGGCACAGACAGGGAAGCCCGCAACTGGGAGCTGTGTTTGTGTTGAGCTTTACAAACTTTCGGTGGTTTCACTTGTCTTTTTTGCTCCTGTACACAGACAAATGCTACAAATGAGGCCATGTTTGGAATGGATGATTTGCATAAAGCAGCTCTGTACAAGAACTTATCCCGGGTGCTGGTGCAGCTCAGTTGCCACTGAGTCTGTTGGTAAATTGGCAAACTGCACCGGTGCATCATTGAAAGTCGATACTAAATGCTAGCGTTGACCCACTAAGCGACTGTGACTCACCACATTTACCACCTTCTCTTCACTGTCGATACATGCCGAATAGAGATTCTTATAAACACATCTCACAAATCGCATGTAGAAGGTGCTGACAGCTGCATTTCGGGTGCCAAAGCGTAGTGCTCTCTTGCAAAACCCTTTCGCAATGCGTGCTCCTGCTCACTTGGGTGCATTCAGGTCAAGTTGAGGCTGCCAAGGAGGAGTTCACAGCTTCACACAAAAACACATTTTCTCCACCTCTCTCTGACTCAAAAGCACACTTTTAGGTTCACTCCTTGATATCACCATGCTCAGAAGATAAACGCAAAGTCCAAGGCTGTTTGCTATCCCTATAAGACGCAATATTGATATCCCTGTGCACTGCATGCATTTAACACACATATGACTCGTTGTTAGCTTACAACTTTGTGATAAAGATAAGCATCTCATACAGAGTCTGAACACATGCGTTGATTTGTTGGATTGTGAAAGTAGCCAACCTCCCAGTGGACATGACTATTCACAGATAGGAACTAGACTTTCTTTTTTCTTCCTTTACACTGGTTATCACATATGTAACATACATAACACCAACAGCCATAAGTGGTCTCCAGCCACCCTTACTTTATTGTTTGTTTTCCTTTGCGACGGAAGGACAGTCAGTGTCAGCTTACCTGAAGCCTGTCCTCCCTCTTTCCAGCAGAGGTAATTCCCTCTAAAGCACTCACACACTGCCAGGGTCAGAGGTGCAACCAAACAGGACTTCTCATGTTCCAGGAGGGTTTGATTCCTCTATTTAAAATTGTAGCAGTCAATTCCTGACACAGCACACTCACTTCAGGGTGACCCATAACACGGTAGCTTATTATTGAAAGCATTGTGTAGCCATAACAAAACCGCCAGCTCTACAGAGACACATTTTAATGATGGGGGACATCAATACTTAACACAGGAAGGGTTGGATTTTGTCATTATAGGCATGCAAGGAGAAAAGTGTTCTCCGTCTTCTACTTTTGTATAATTGAAATTCTTATTAAACGCTATTGTATACCCAGCTACCGTTACTCTGTGGTTCAGTATAGCTTTAATCAAAGAGCTGTCAATCATTTACAGGTAACATATTTGTCAGATTGAGTGAGTCGTCTCTGTTACTTTCCTTCTATGTTCCTGAGATCAGGCTTCAGTGACTGACAGGAATGCCTAGAGGGCATGCCCTGCTGGGTGGCATGCATGGAGGCATAGGAGGAGCTTTCGTGGGAGGCTCACTTTTTTATCTGATCAAAATGCTGCTGTTTGTTATAACTGGCATGCCTGATGCTTCTGCCGAGAGCCCTTATCAGCCTTCGCGTTCCACGCCCGCCACATACCCTATGCATACAGGCCATACCATACAGATGATAGCTAGAGAGGCCTCACTGGGTGTCTCTCCCAAGGTGCCTCCCTTGTTGGTACAGTGTGAAGAGGGGTAGCTTATGCCAGGACAGAGTTACAAGCGTCAGGTTTTTGCTCTGCTGTGTTTGTGTCAGCACTCCTCCAGTAGTGCAGGGTATATATGTCAATGTTTGAGGGTGCGTGGCTGGCTGGCAGCTGTGCAAACACTGTTTGGGTGATCCAGGCTTCTCTTGATGTGGTCCGTCAATGAATCGGGGCCAAACGGAGCAAACAGGTCCGTTTTTCATGGGATGTCAAACCGAGGGGTATTTCTTTGCCAAATCGAAACTCGATTAATCAGTCCAGTGTTCGGTGAATCATGCATATGTTACAGGGAAGGGTTTGACCAGACCATGTTTGTGAGGGCGCGACAGATAGCAACTTGCTCAATGGGCCTCCCTGTGATGGTCAGAGTGGTCCATTGACTGGGTGGATACTAGTGAATTGGAGGTCTGTTAGTTTCCACAATGACCTTGTCTTTCTTTCTTCCTTGCCCTGCTCAGTGATACCACTGTGTTACATCAGATAGGTATTCCCCCATTCAGCCAGTGTGTCATTCATTGCTCCTTCCGTTATCTACTTTGTTGACCATATAAATATAAAACCATAATACTGCGTGGGTCATATCTAGACACCTCCCAGGTGGATACACACCCTAATCTTTGCTTATAAAGCTTAGTCATACAGTGAGACATGTTAGCGCCAGATATCAAAGTCTGCCAAATAGCAAGCATATGGTGAGGAAAAAGGCCTGTTTGAGGGAAACCAAAAGACTGATCTTCTAAGGTGCATTCCCTACGATGGTAGTAAATATTCTTAGCTATTGTAAAAAAAAACGGGATCACAATGCCTATCCCAGCAATCTGTCTTCAACAGCTTCTCATTTACTCACATTCCACAAAAAAACAACAACCAAAACAAAGGAAAACATGTTCCTAGGCCGAGGGAATAAAGCATTAACAAGCTTTTTTGTAAAAGACAACTCTTTTCAATCATTCACCCACCCACTCACACAGTTCCTCCCCCGGTTTTCCTCCCCCTCCTTTCCCTTTCTTCCTCCGCTTCCATGTCTTTCTGCTGGCCACATGAGTTTCTATCAAGCAACCTTGATGTGGTGTCGAGTGCGTTCCTGGGGAGTGCACTTTGTCCCATCCCCAGTCATTCCTTGCTTGTTAATCCCTGAGTCATGGCACTAGACGCCTGCTTCACCACACGCCACTACTGGCTGTCCGACTGCACGTCTGCTGGGTTTGCTGACTGGTTCTGTCCACCACAGGCTTCTCCACTCTCTACATTACCAGTCTGACTGTGAACCCTAACTGGCCTGACTCTGCATCTGGCTTCACAACCGCCCACGCAACTCCGCATAGCCCTGAGTGCTTTATAACTTTTTTTTCTTCTCATGCTCTGTTGCCGTTTCCATCATATGGCTCTACATTTAGGACCTGTGTTTCCTATTGTGGAATGGAAACTGTGCAAGTTTGGGCTGTTTTGAGAATCTGTCCACTGTCCTGAAAGGCACAAGGTTTGTTTCACCATGGATGTTTCAGTCGTCCACAACTAGGCCATGTCAGTCATATTGTTCCGTTTATGTTCCAGATTTTCCTCACTTGTTTTCTCTTCTGTTTGCTGCACGCCACCTGTTTTTGGAGTCACTATTGCGTGCTGGTTTTATAATCAGACCAACAAATGGGACGCAGCCACAGATTTGATGTGTATCAGACACGCAGCATCAGATTCATACTCATAGTTGGCCTGTTGAAGCCCAGGAGAGTAGAGAAGGGTGTGTTTGCGTGGGTGTCAGGCTCTGTTGTGTAGGTGTGACCCTGTGGTGCTCATGACGAGTTGGGCCTCGGTGATACAGTCAAATAGTTTTGAGTTTAAAAGCAGCTGGATTCCTTAGCTGTGTGCTCTGTGATCTGTGAGCTGTGATCTCCCTGGTATCGGCATTTACACATATTAACATGAGTTGCCTTCAGGCCCAAATGTTCAGAACACTTACAATTTGACATTGGCAGTTTTCTCTTTGAGAAATGTGGTTGTTTTTCTGGTATATTATTGTTTTGGCTTCAACTAAATCCTCATTAGAGATGGTCTGTTTGCTATCTAAAATGTGTGATCGTCGCATGCATATTTAGAAGGTAACTGAGTCATGGGGCAGGAATTTTACAAGACATGGTCATTGCTCTCATCATGACCAGACGCATTGTCAAACGAATTAGCATGATATTCTCTGAAGTCCAGTCATTCTTCGATGGAATGAGTCACAGCCTGTCCCTGCTTGCGTATATGAGTGTGTGTGTGTATGAGAGAGCGAGAGAAATAGGGAGATTGAGAAGACAACGTAAGCAGAGTTTTCACAAGTCTTGGCTCAAATCTTAGAATCAGCACGGTCAGCCAGACCTGATTCATTTTACCTGCCATGAAAAATAACATGTCTTGAATAAGATAAAGGAAGAGACATGTGTTCAGTTATTTGATGATTTGTGCCCCTGTTGGCAGTAGAGCCTACACTGAGCTTAAAATAGAAGGGCAAGTAATCCCTCTGAGCTGAGACCATTTTGCCACTTACACCACAAGTCATTTTTTGGTCACATTAGTGGAAAACAAGAAAGCAGTGTGAAGCACATTAGCGATTGTAAAACAGAGGTGGAATGCAAAGCACGCAACATGAAAACACTGTGGTCTGGCGGGGAATTTATTTTTCAAGTATCCATCTGTCGTCTTTAGTTTGCCTTCGCACAAGCAACACACTCTTATATAGTGTATGAATGATGCATAATTGCATCCAGCCATTACAAGATGCGTGCATGTGTTCATATTGCACAAAAGGATGAGGGTCGGGGGCAAACGTTCCGGTGAATGTGTGCGAATGTGTGCGAATGTGTGGCTGTGCACTGTCCCACGTGATTCACACTTATATCAGCAACCTGGTTATGGAATGTATCAGTTTGGACTAAAAATGTGGCAGGCACCATGTTTTGTGGAAAAAATGCAACACGGAGAGTAAACTGTTTGTCAGATATGTCGTGTGTTTGGTTTAACGCCTAAACAGTTCCCCCAGAGCATCCCCTTTTTGTTTACAGCAGAGATGGAGCCTGGGAGAGCAGCTAGCTGGGATCTAGCTACACTAGCACCACCTGCACTCACACAAGTACAGCGCTCGCATGTCAGTTCACTATTCTCGTCACTATGTGGAGCAATGACGGATTTAAAATAAGTCAGTCAAATCCTTTGGACTAAAAAGTGCTTTCATTATAAATATTTAACAAACAGTATATGGAGGTCACGGAAAACGCTCAAGTTGAGTGAGATTCGCCCATTGTGTTTGTGTAGAGCTTTAGCGCAGATTTGTCTTTTTACATTTTTTTTTTTACAGTATCGGAGAATTGTGCAATGGGTTTTTGTGAGGAATGCATTACTGTTGCTCAACATTTGTACATAGAATCCAGGCTGTTTCACACTGTTTAACATCATAGCTGCAACAAAACATGTACACAGTTAAATATGCAGCAAGGAGCCAAATCCTGTCTTATCGCTTTTACCCTCATTCTTATGGAAAGACAAGGATGTTCATCTAGCTTCTAGCCAAAATATGTTAAGTGTCTGTTGGCAATGATGAGGGATCATTTTAAACTCAGAAGTAATGTCACATTGAGCGCTGAGACGTTGACATAAACAGCAGAGTTAATGCACTTTCACATCATAAGCTAATATGATTTCAGAGATGGAGGCAGTGGAAGGAAAAAAAAGCAGCAAGGCAGCAATGGGGTATTAGTCTCACTTATTGTCTGTGTCAGTAGCCGTTGTGTCTGTGGCAGTGATCATTCTGGACAACTCCAGTTTAATGACCAAAGACGATGTCTGCAGTTGTGCAGCTGCTTTACATTATCCCAGGTTTTTGCTTCACAGGGGCCGCCAGCAGCCAGTGGTGAAGACTAAAGAATACAACTAGTGTTGGAGCACTGTTGTCAGTGATGTTGGGAGGGTCCTGGTATGTGTGTGGAATTTCTTTAGGTTAACACTGTTCAGTTTTGAGCCGACTTGGGTCAAGGTCTGGTCTGGCTTCGTCAAATAGGCCTTGCTTGACCCGGACCTACACATCTATTCCTGGTCCTTGGCATTGAGATGGAAATCTAAACAGCGAGCCAGCTGGCTGAACAAGCAGCCCTCTCAAAGCCAGACTGCCACCCTGTCCTCCTCCTCTTGCTCCACTGCAGCCCTCAGCCACCACTTTATCACCCAGTGCCGTTGAATGGGCTCCCTTCATGTCGGTCGGGTTTATGACCCCGTGTTCTCAGACCAGGGGTCCAGACACAGATCCACATCAAAGGCACTCTTAGATGCCAATGTCACCTTTGGTCTGCTGTGCGTGGACTGGTCCGACTTAAAGAGCTGATTATACACGTATGCCCCTGGCAATTTACCAAGACCTGCACCTTGCTATGACAGTGCAGATATGTAAGCATGCAGAGATATTCTGAAAGGGTATGAGACCTCAGTGGTGCATCTAAAACATTTAACCCTCACCTGAACCCACACATCACCTCACATCCCACAGGAAGCGGCAAATTAGCCACGGGAAATTGACTATTTGAAACAAGTCCACCGTACACGCTGCTACAGAAGGGTATACATGAATAACCCAGCTTTGTATAGCCTTTTAGATCTCACCCTCACACACTCTCTGTAGGGCTATTTATAGCTCAATTGCATGATACAAAGTATATTGTCCCTTATTTGTTGGGTCTGGTTGCCTGCTCTACTTCCAGCATTGCATCATTCTGAGTGGAGGCAGAAGTCGAAGCTTTATGAATGAACCGAGTCTCCACCGAGGGCTGGGAGATGGCACTGGTCCCACTGTGATGTCACTCCACAGACAAGGAGAAGAGAGGGAGCTTTATGAGACCTCCCATTCATTCGCCTCTCTCTCTCTCTCTCTCTCTCTCTCTCTCTCTCTCTCTCTCTCTCTCTCTCTCTCTCTCTCTCTCTTTCTCTCTGTCTCTCTGTCTCTCTCTCTCTCTCTCTCTCTCTCTCTCTCTCTCTCTCTCTCTCCATCTCTCTCTCTCTCTCTCTCTCTCCTTGCCCACCCCCAATTCTCTTGTCCTGTGATGGGATCATATTACAGACTGGTGACTCACCCCCCACCTCACCCCTCCTTCTTCCCCTGCCTACATTATCAGCTCTCATCCCACCCAATCTCCCCCCCTTGGCCCAACCCTGCCTGTTTCAGTTCCATACACATTGGAACCAGACGCAAAAATCCCAATTTCACACCCACGCTCTGCTGCACAGGGCTAAAAAGACCACTAATTTTAGTGTGTGTGTGTGTGTGTGTCTGTGTAATTATGTGTGTATCCGTTTTTAACAGCCAACGGTGCCAAACAGAACCTCCATCTCTGGTTGAGTTGGTCCAGAATCTGAGAGTGAGAATCCCTGTGAGATACATCGCCGTCGCACTCAGCAGACTGTCCATTGATCAAATCACGGAAAAGGGGGGAGTGGTCAATCAATACACTCTACTGTACGTTTACATCCAGACTAAACATCACTCTCACTCCATCAGCGATTCCTAGAATAGATGGATTCATAATTCTCTCTTCTTCATTATAAGAAATTGGGTATATTTCAGCCGCTTTACTGCAGAAACTCTTTTTAGTCGGTCTTGTTAGTGAAATGTGGACTATAATGTTGCATGTGATTTACACCCACTCCATCATCTCGGGAGCTAAGTGGATGGGACTCATTTTGCGGACAGACCAACACCGTCTAATGTGGAAAGTGATGACTTGTGGATGCTCTAACTCTCAGCCCATACTGACCATTCTGTGTCTAATGGGACTCCCAGGCATAGAAATCCTATCAGGACTTCATCATTTACTAGATTGTCTAGATCCAAGCTTGCTAATGGATGCACAGTGAACATTAGCTCTGCCGCAGACAACTTTCATATGGGTCATTCACCATGGAGACTGCTGTATTACCAGTGCACATTTAAGTCTTGTGTTTGCCTTTCAGTGTGGCTGCTTCACATTTTTAAGATTTTATTGCAAATTCAAAAAACACAACAAAGCAATTTACACATACATATAAAACAAATTGTTGGAAGTGTAATTTCCCTGCACCTTACAGTCTAAACTTAGAAGATATTCATTGTTCTTTGTATTGATTTAAGGCCCTCAACAAAAATACCACTTCAAACTCATTTTAAAAGTATGAAACAAGTAATTCAAAAGAAAAACAAAAGAAATCACACAAATTGCAGTTCGCATTTGAATTTACTCTATAATCATGGCTGCCATATTTCTCTCTTTCGATTGGCTAATGGTAGTTCTCATGCAAGATGGTGCAGAGTGTCTTTGATGGAGGATTTAGTGCTAAAGTGGGTTCAAGTCTGTATGGGCAAGTGTAAGCTGGGGCAGGGTTGATAAAAGCGATGGGGAGGGAGCGGCATAAATGGTTCGAAAGTGCAAAGAAACTCCACTCGATCCAGCTTAAATAAACTGCCACATTTCGCCTTTGCCTTCACATCAAAGCGCAGACTGTCTGAGCCCCAGTCCCATCTCAGTTTGCAGCGGTTTGCAACACACACGTTTTTGCACCAGCAACACTACTTAAAAGAAAAATGAGCTCGGTAGAAGCTTCGACAGCCTCGGTGTCAGGGGCACCTTCTGCTTAGCGACAACTCGCTCAGGTCTTATTTTCACTGTGAAACTGCGCCGTTTATTTTGATGTGCCGTCTGCGCCTGACAGTAGTTTAACGAAGGTATTTTGTGAGACTGTAAAACATCGTTTGCCCTCAGCTCTTCTACCTTCTGCTCGTACTTGTGACTGGAATGAATAACTTTCTGCTTGTTCCCCAGTCTAGCAGAGAGCCATTTGTTATTACAGGCCTATCTGAATCACATGAAGAAGCACAGAGCTCCTGTCTCTCCTCTGTCTCCGTTTCTGCTGCGAGGTTTCTTTCTTTAGACAAAATAGAGGGAAAAAGTCAGAAAAAAGAGAGTGGAAGACCTAATTTTACAAACGGCCAGACAGACATTGGTTACATGGGCGAAGGAGGGACAGCTGCTGTGCATTCCAGACGAGGTCGAGACGTCAGTGAGTGGTGAAAACAAGCATGAACTGTATGTTGCGCCAGTGATAAAACCACCAGCCAGCAGAACATCTGGGTTAGACCAGTTGTGTTGCTGTGCGAGGAGTGACACAACTTTTCCTCACTATGTTTGTTAACAAGAATTTAATGATCTGGTTTTTGGCAATTTTAATTGACGGATAAGACGGATGAGATGAAAAGAAAGACACAAAAGTCAAAGACAGATTAGACCTTTGATCGTGTGTGCATCACAACTTTGGTCGGTTAAAGTTGTGCCTCATGCACATTACCCGATCAGACTAGATATGGCTATTATGTCATGTGTGTCTTCAGACTCAAACAGATCATGATATACTGTATGTCGGCTTTTGTTTTGCAAAAGCAAAAAGTGTGCATGCTTTTTGCACATTAAATAATAAAGACATGCTGGTCAATTGGAACTGTGTAAGGCCTTTTTGTTTCTATTTACAAGTAATTTCTTGAGTCTTGGCCTAGTTAGTTTTTAGCAGTCTATTCTAGTGTTAGTATCCCGAGGGTCTTTCCCCTGCTCTTCTCTCATCATCTCCCTTGTTTTGCCCCCCCTCGTCCCACACTTCTGGTCAATCTAATTAGATGAGGGCGAGTCATCAGGCTCTGTTTAAAGCCATCAAAGGGAGCTCTGTTCCCCATTGGGTGCCTACTGGCTGCGAGCAGAGAACAGTAAGCCCAGTGTGCGACTGGGACCGTCGAGACAGCCCACCCCCCATCTATACTCGCCACCCGCCGGCAGCTAAAGTGACATCATCACCTCATCCCTCGACCCCTGACCTCTCAGAATGTTTGACCCCATGCTTGGTCTGGTGACAGTCGGCCCACTGTGCAGGGGGAACTTTGTTGGAGGGCTAGCAGGGGTCATGGTGTCGCTGATGGGCACCAGGCGCTGCTCTCCCACCCAGGATTTGTGGGTAAGAGAGGGATTCAGTGTTAGTAGTATTTGATAATATACTTGTGTTTATTTTAACGCCACATGAGTGGGATATGCCTCAGGACCCTGTGTGAAATCCCACAAACTGCAGACATTTGGTATAAAAGAAAGAACAGCAACGAAAGCTGTTGCATGAGAACTGCCCCACTGCACTAAATGCTCTTTATAGCCTGCACTGATTTATACTGTCTGCTCTCGTAGCCCACTGAAACGTGCATGGCTGTTGCCTGCACAAATACCACACATGCAGTGTTTCCTCAGTTTGATCCACTGAGATCTGACGTAGTGACACCTCTTGTTTAAATAGCTTGTCACTGATATGGAGACCGTGTCTGTCTGGAAGGGAGGTAATTGTCAAGCCATGTTGTTGATCACGATGCAACATTGTTGTGTGTGTGTGTGTGTGTGTGTGTGTGTGTGTGTGTGTGTGTGTGTGTGTGTGTGTGTGTGTGTGTGTGTGTGTGTGTGTGTGTGTGTGTGTGTGTGTGTGTGTGTGTGTGTGTGTGTGTGTGTGTGTGTGTGTGTGTGTGTGTGTGTGTGTGTGTGTGTGTGTGTAGCTAACTGAACCACATTCGCTAGTCTCTCTTTCCCACCCTCTTTTTGCCTCGATTCAATTTTCCATTCATTGAGCTTTATTGGCATGGAATATATAACACAGGGTGCTTTGTATTAGCTTGGGTTGTCAATAATAGTTAAAGCAGGGTACGATTTCAGCATGGTAATAATTGAAATCCTAAATTAAATTGTTATTGTTATTGTTCAGAATAATATTATAATAAAATATCATATAATTATTTCCTTGTAATTTTGTGATTGGCAGATCCAGAGTGCGGAGACGTCCCCCTGTTGACACCAGGAAGTAAAGAGATGATGTCCCAGGCTCTTAAGGCCACCTTCAGTGGTTTCACAAAGGAACAGCAGCGGCTGGGTATTCCCAAAGGTAAGACCCTAAGCTGCCTGTATTCTCATTAGTCAGGTGTTGAAATCTGCTTTAGGGAGATGAAATGTTAGTAAAGCAGGAGCCATCTCAACAAGTGTATGTATACTCACATCATAGCCTGCTTTAGATCACTCAGTGACAGTGTCTCTCACTGAAAAGCAGGAGACAAGACGCATTCAAATCCCTGTCAGTCCAGGCAGACTGAGCGACTGAGTGACTGACTGCAGCATTCAAAGAATTTAGACACAGAGACACACAGAGAAATTAATGAGTTGGCTTCCTGAATCCAGGCTGAGCCTCTTCACGCTGTTTGGAAACAGCAGTTCTTACAATATCTGTCTATGCAATTTTGCTATATTTATAAACTATGGGTTTGGCTTGTGTTTACCACTGCTGTTTACATCCACCACTGCCTCCCAGTAAAGCTGCTGATAATTGACTTGCAGAAGGTACATACTGTATGTTTACCACGGAGGTAGTGTGAATGTCGGAAGCATAACCAAAGGTTGGAGTTTTTCTCACGGTGAAAACACAACTTAATACAGGGATGTGCTGCAGTTTATAGTGTTGCAACCAGAAACGTTTAAAATTCAGTCTACATTGTCATGTCACTTGTAGGTAGGGTCTGTCTGAGTGCACCTTCATGCACTCATAATACTTGCATGGGTCACTTAAACCCCAAAAAAAGATATACAGTATCAGTGCATGTAACCATCTCAAATTGTGTTCCCGTTCAGATCCCAGACTGTGGACAGAAAACCACGTGGCTGAGTGGTTAACATGGACCGTGAACGAGTTCAGCCTGAAGAACGTGGACTTTGAGAAATTCTGTATGAACGGAGCCTGCTTGTGTGCGATGGGGAAGGAGCGCTTCCTGGACTTAGCACCTGACTTTGTGGGCGACATCCTTTGGGAACATTTAGAAATGCTTCAAAAAGGTAAGGCCACTTTCATCTAAAGACAAGTTTGATATTAGTGTGCATTATAGGATGCTTTTAATACAGAGGCAAGAGGCCAAAATTTTTTTTTTAATTCACTTATAAAAAACAGTGTGATATCACTGCCTGCTCCACTTTGGGACTGGGCGTTTGCTATACAGGAGCCAAAACAGGAAGACGCATTTTAGCTCAGGTCATACATTTTTAATCATAACGCCTGATGCAGTTACATGATACATGAAATCAATGAGGAGGTCACTGACGCTCTCTATCTATTTTTCATGAAGAGGATACAAAGCATTATCCCATCAATGGATTGACCTCCAACTTCCAGGAATCCCGTTATACCTCAGACTACTTTGTCAGTAAGTACTCCTCACACTCATTGTTAGTCACTCAGCGTAACAGCTTGAGATACACGCCTGAAATATGAATGTGCATACTGCAAAGAGGTTAAAGGTTGCGAATGAGAGAAGACTTGGAATTAGTGTTTAGCATGGTGTAAAACTGGATTTTGAGCTCCATGATATGACCTCACCTTAAGTATTGCTGATGCAAGGTCTAATCAATAATGTTTTCTAAAATCTACAACATTCCTCTTATACACTGAGGCTGTTTTACATTATGGACTATTCACACATTAAGCATTTGGGGCAGGAGTTCAGCACAAGAAGGACAATGACTCGTCTGAGTCTGATCTTTTCATCCCTTTTTTTTTGCTCTTCGCTTCCTCTCTGTGCTTCTCTGTCTTCGCTCATCGTCCTTCGTGTCTTCAGGCTACGGTGTTGAGCATGCTCAGTGTGTCCCTCCTTCTGAATACTCAGAGCCCGGCTTCATCACAGAGTCCTACCAGACGCTTCATCCCATCAGCTCGGAGGAACTGCTGACGCTCAAGTACGAGAGTGAATACCCTGCTGTCATCCTGCGGGACACGCCCCTCAACCCGCTGCAGGGGGACTACTTCTCCGTCAAGCAGGAGGTAGTGTCCCCCGACAACATGTGTGTGGGACGCCTCAGCAGAGGTGAGGGGTCATATATGAAGAATACACTGTAGTTGTGATTAGGTATTTAACAGTATAGGATTAGTCTGCAGAAGCATTGCAGTTAAGAAGGTCGCCTACTGAAATCTGCATTGAGTACTTGAAAAACGTGTCCGTCTAAGTGTTAAGAGGTTCTGTGGGTGTATGTGTGCCTGTTACTGTGCTGAAGCTACCAGAAATCGTGTCAGACCACATCAGTGGGAACGTATTAGTAGAGAAGAAAAGCAGGCCCTCTGGTTGATTTGTGGTCCAAGCAAACCCGCGTTGTTCATTCTCGACTGGCTTAGGAAAAAAAATAGAAGAGTCTATTGTTTTTGTCAGAGCGATACATGAGGCAAAGCCACAGCGTGTTCTCTTCTTGCCGCTCATTCTTTATGTAAAACAGCTGAGGTGCTGTAACCTTCAAGACGTTTTTTTTTTCTTCTTCTTGTTTTCGTTGGCCTCTTTTTTTCCTTGACTCAACTTTTGGGTTCTGGGTAAGGAGATAGAGGTGTCATCCTCGGTTAGCGACGGTGTCGTTTTCTCATGAAGCTGTTTGCTTTCCTGAATGCACACGGCTTGTCTTCTCTCCCACTGATAGTTTACAGAGGAATTAGGAGCATGGTTTACATTTATAGTCACAAAGCTAGGATTTTCTTCTCACACATCCCCAGCTGTATAAATGAATAGCATGTGCCAAACGCATTATACAAGCCCCCTTATGGTGCTTAAAGCATTTGCCTGCAACGTATGAGGTCCGGCCCTCATGCATCACACATACCAAGGTTCTGAGCGTGGCGTTGTGCTCTCCCAACGTGGGAAAGTATTTGCGTAGCCCAACTGATATCCACATGTGGCTTCAATTTCAGCAGTTGGAAGATTCCGGCATCAATCGAGGCGCTGCATTATCTGTCATTTGTTAATGACTCACCATTGAAAGACTCCTCTTATCTTTCCCAAGGCCAAAAATAGCAAGGCAATTTGTGTGACTGTCTTCCATTTAAAATCAAACTCAAGTGGTGGTGAAATGAGGTGTTAAATGGAGAGAGCTGTGTATAGAAAAATCCAGCTTAGTGAGGAAGAGCGTAATGTAGTGCTTAGCTTTTGTTTGTCTTTTTCATACATAGTGCTCCTTTGTCAAATATTAGAAAAAATTGTGGAACAAATTTCATTATTATGCACTTAAGTTTCACCTTGAAAAAAAGTCATGTTGTATAAATGACCAATTTTCGCTTCATTAGAGAGATTATAAAATGTGATGTGCTCTTACATTTAAGGTTTATAGTTTGCTTCTTTTTTAAAACCTTCAACTCTGTTTCCATCTCCGCTCGTTCTCAGGTAAGCTCGGCGGCCAGGACTCCTTCGAGAGCATCGAGAGCTTCGAGAGCTGCGACCGGCTGACCCAGTCGTGGAGCAGCCAGTCCTCGTTCAGCAGCCTGCAGCGGGTGCCCTCTTACGACAGCTTCGACTCCGAGGACTACCCCACTGCCTTGCACGGCCACAAGCCCAAGGGCACCTTCAAAGACTACGTGAGGGAGCGCACAGACCTCAGCAAGGATAAACCCGTCATCCCTGCAGCGGCGCTGGCAGGATACACAGGTAAGATGTCCTCGAGGTCATGGTTTACACATTATCATACTGTCCTGCCTGGAAAAGTGCCTTGGCCTTTTTCACAGCAGACATTTTCAAAATGTCACAGGAGGAAAAGCACATGGTAAATAATTACATTAATCGTAGCTCTGTTCCATTTGGGTTGAACTCTATGGCAGCCAGCATGCACAGTCCCTGGAGCCTAATGGGGGGAAAGGGAAATGCATTCATTACACATTTTGATGGTCATAGAATATAACAAAAATGTAGAACTATATTATTTCATTATGTACAATTATAATTATCATTAACTCTAAATAAGCAAGTGAAATTAAATATAGTGGTTTTCATTGAAAGACTAATTCTGGTCAGACGACTTTTTCAATATCATATTCCTATTTGTTGCCACTCGTTCTTGCCTGAAAAGAAAAAAAAGTTTCCACAGCCTTGAAAATTGCTCTGTAGATCCATCATCTATGCAAACATAGACAGAACAGCTCAATTCAAAGATTCATATACTTTGAGTCTCTGAATGCAGTGCAATCAGGGCAAAAGCTTATCTAGTATCTGCATTCTTTTTGTGGGAGAAGTATTCTATCATAGTGCAGAATTTGTTCCACTAGTTCTACGATATATGTGCTGTAACACACTTCTGGTTCTCTGCAAAAGCCTCTGATGTGAGGAGGCCTTAATGCACTGCTTTTAGACCAAATGAAAACACCCCCTCTATCCAGACAGCCCAGCTCACGCACATTACAGGAAATAAAACAACATTTCCTCCTTCTTCTTCTTCTTCTTCTTCACCTTCTTACACTTCTCCTTCCTCTTCTTCTTACTATTCTTACTCCTTTGTTCTGTCTTCACTTATCATCTGCCTCCCTTGTTATCTGCAGCCTGCATCTCAGCCTACTTATTGTAGGTCGTCCTAGCAACGGCGGTGAAACTGAACAGAAATCGTGCCTGCCCCTGCATATAACACCGGAGTAAAATTATCTCTTCATCTCATGAAACATCTTCATACACGCTCAAAGAGCTGGTTTATATGCATTCTACAAGTTCACGAGATGTTGAGATATTTGCAAGCTCCTATCAAGCAGATGCACTACTTTGGCATCTGTAATGGGTTTTGGTTGAAAAGGTGCATGCAAAAAGCTGCTGATGTAACCACTTGTTACACTTCATCATTATATTAATAGCTGTATTTACATAGCACCTTTCAAGCAGACATTAAAAAAAGTGCTCCACAAAGATGAGACTGAAAAACAAAAATGGAAGAGAAGTAAAGTAAAGAAGCAACTAAATAATTTGAATCAAAGACAAAAGCAAATTTTATAATACAAAAACAATTAATTAAATAAAAACTACTCTTAACTTAGCCCTGGCTGTTCTTATAAATATATGTACAATGATAATTTAACCTTCAGGCTTTTCCTGTATGTTTGTAACCTGACTCTTCATGTTACTCACCACACGTGTACAACATACTCTCCAAATCAAGTAGAATACCTAAATCAAACAATTTCATTTAAGGTCAGTATTCATGAGACACATTACTATTTAAAATCTGGACTGTAAAGTGAGTAGTGTCACACCTGTCGACACTGAATCGCCTCTTAACGCCAAAGTATTTGGGACTTTTTCAGACGTTTTTTAAATTACAGTCACAAAGCTGCAGGGTTGCCAGCGTTCGAAAAAAAAAGGGGGAAATCCATGTTAAATTCCAGTGTCACTAACGATCCATACATCAGGACACAATAGAGTGTCCTGAAGGTGGTATGCACAAGTTAATCTGTAATCTGTACGGTTAAAAACGGTCAAAACCCGCTAACAGACCAATGAGTCATAAATGTGTAATAAAGTAGGAAATGTGTCATCATGTGCACTTATAGTCAAATAATGAAGAGGAAGACATGGGCTAAAATCCCTTCTAGTCACGTCATGTGGTTGTGTTGTGTTGGATTCAAACATGGCACTAATAATGTGATGCATAAGTAGCTTTATCTAGAGGTACAAGATATGACCAAATCTTTCCGTAATGACATTTGATTTGATGGAAACCTGTGTCATCTCAAAACATCAGCGCGAGCTAATATCCTACTCCACCACTTTTACATCAAAAAAATGTCTTGACTCCATTTTCCTGCGATGTCTGTCAGGTATCACTTATTAATAAACGTGTCTCCAGCCAAATACAAAGCAATGTGTTCTCAGTGAGTAGAATGTGCTTCCTCTGAGCTTTAATACAAGAAGAAAATATCACACTAAAACAGCCAAACTTCTCCTGAAAGAGGAAAACGTCGAGCTGTTGTTAAGAGCAGAGTGAGGCGAGTGTCTTAGAAGATGTGGCGTACATGTGTGTGCGAGCCCATGTGCATAGGCGGCGGGTGTGGGTGAATGAACACATGGAGGGAGAAAGGCACAGCGAGGAAGAGAAACCTCAACCCCCCCCTGCCCTAAAAAATCAGACCTTAAAGTAAAAGAAAAACAGGCATTTGTAAAATTCCAAATTGATGTTTATGACAGCTTGACAGCTCGCTGTGCTCTGCTTCCTGTCTCAGTCGCGAGCGGCGGGTGACACTTGTAGCGAGGACAAGGAGCCAGATAAGGCTTCGGAGAGATAGGTGAAGCTCGGCTTGTCGTCGCCGTGGTTTCCTGTGACAATTCGCCATACACACCTCAGTCAGCAGTAACATCATGGTGAACTCTGTAGCATGATACTGTGCTGTCTCTCTCTCCACCCTCTCTCGCCCTGTCTCACACTGTACAAACGCACAAACACACACAGGTTGCATTGGAGCCAGATTTAGTCAGGTGGTTTAAAATTGGGAACAATATTGATGATTCATAGTTTAGGTCGTTTTTAAAATTCAAACTTATTACCTTGTTCCATCGTCTCTAACATGCTGATCATAACTTGAATTATTTTGCGATGTCCATTTTTATTTTTTACATTGAAAAGAAAAGATTAGCCCCAGTCATGACCCTGATTCAGGGTGTGACTGGCCCTTGACGTGCCCCTGTAGTTTTTAATGTCTCTAATAATTTTTATTTTCTATTCGTTTTCGGAATACACAATGTGCTTGAACGAGGAACGATTTTCAGAGTCTATTCAATGACGTGTGGCTCTGCTGTTGGACATCTAATTGGCTGTGTAAATTGTGTCCCCTTTATGGCCCCTGATTTAAAAAAAAGTCCCAGATCCGCCACTGTTGCATATATGCTCAAGACTCACTATTGTACCATGGGTCAAACACTCAACACTGCTGTGAATGTGAACCCAACCCTACCCACCCCCCTTTTGCCACACTGTATGCTTTTTCAATGAGGCCCATTGTGCATTGGAGACTTGAAACATATTTTTGGAAACCTCTTTTTTTTTTGTCAAAGGGTCGCCTGCATTCTGTCGTGAGAGCTGGTAGACGGGCAATGTATTACCCTGATGTGGGCTCGCTGTTACAGTAGCAGACTTTTGGAATGCGAGTCAACTCTGAAAGAGACTCAGTGTTGCAGAGCCACTTATTTCCCAAAGTTGGGGTTGGCTGTTGTCATGCACCTTCTCCGGCTTCGCGGGAAGAGAGAGAGCTCTGAAACGCCATTTCAAGTGTTCAGCCCACGCGCCCGTTTCCCTGAAAGCTTGTGTTTGTGTTGTATATCGGGTTTTTCCTAAAGCAAGAGAGAGAGAGAGAGAGAGAGAGAGAGAGCTAGCTTTTGCCTCTAGCCTCAGTTTTGCTGAGGCGGTGTGCTGCATAGGCAGGTGTGATATCAACATGCGGGCCTCAGAAGTGGGTGGGTGTATGTGCTGAAAAACCACAAGATCAGAGTGCACTCTTGTGAATCTAGTTCAGAAACAAAACCAAGCCTTTGCTTTTGGTTGTTATTGTTCTGCTTTTCCCTCCTTTTCCTCGAGATGTAATAACACCGAGGTTTGTTTTTTTTACCAGGTAATTATATTGGTCTCAATTCACGGTAAATGCTTTCCAGTTACACATAACCGATGACTTAACAACTGCTCCTTTTCTCACACACTCCCCGACTCTTCAAGTCCCCGAGATGTGTTGCTGAAGGCGGCTTTATTTTAAACTAGTGATTTCATCAGTGGGGAACTCAGACTCTAGATTCACATACTGCACAGGGCATGTGGCAGACAAGGGAATACATGATGAATGGGACTGTTGTATTTAGGAGGACATTCGGTTCCATTGGTCTACTTCAGTCCGACCCAGATTAGAAGGTTTACTTTATCCCTCCTCATACATGAGTGATGAATATTAAACAATGTCACAAGGCAAAAGTATGTAAATATATATAAATATATATACAGTATATATCTATATATATACACACACACACACACACACATAAGTACATTCCAAGTTCCTTTTTTTCAATGAGATATATTTTGTATCTTTGCTTTGCAGCAACAATAAATAGATTTGGTATGATTTTACTTTGTTTCACATTTGTAACCTGACGGAAATGTTCCTCTTTCTAAACATGCTTACAACAGATGCAATTTGCTTTCTCTTAATGTATGTTACAGTACTTTGGACATGAATGCCTCCTCAATCTGGATTTTGATATCTTTGCCGTGAACTTACACTTTGCTAATTTTACACTCCCACATCCAGCCAGTGTACACAGTAACAACATGTCTTCTTCGTGTAGACAGCTTCACTAAAAAACACACACCTTCTCCCCCTTTCCCTCTCTCTGCAGGCAGCGGCCCCATCCAGCTGTGGCAGTTCCTTCTCGAGCTGCTGACCGACAAGTCTTGCCAGTCCTTCATCAGCTGGACAGGCGACGGCTGGGAGTTCAAGCTCTCTGACCCAGATGAGGTGAGAGGTCTTGACACCGCTGGTCACGAGCCCACATGCTGGGAGGTCCTGAGTAGATAACCAGATGAACAAGATGTCTTCTTAGGTTTCAAGAACATTTACCAGCCATGTTTGGCTCTATTCATATTTCCGAGGGTCATAACTTTGTAGGGTTGTATATCAGTCATTGTTTAATTGCAGAATGAACTGCACTTGCACGTGAATGTAAATGATAGTATTTCCTGACGAATGTGATGCTTTTTTTTCTTTTTATCAATGCAGCAGTAATGAGCTGCATGTTTAGTGTGTGATTTCGTAATTTCAGTTTTGGTCACATCTTGAGCGGTTTATATCCTGTGTTGTTTTAGGTTGCGCGGAGGTGGGGCAAGAGGAAAAACAAGCCCAAAATGAACTATGAGAAGCTGAGCCGTGGCCTGCGCTACTACTACGACAAGAACATCATCCATAAGACATCGGGGAAGCGCTACGTCTACCGCTTTGTCTGTGACTTAAAAAGCCTGCTGGGGTACACTCCCGAGGAGCTGCACGCAATGTTGGACGTAAAGCCCGATACGGACGAGTGAAAGCAGATTTGAAAAAGGAAGCGGAGACGGACGTTGAAAGAGCCGCATGGACTGGGGCTCATAAAGTGGTCTTAACTGTTTGATAGTATTGGTAAACCATTTTTTTGGGGGGACCAAAATGTTTTTAATGACTAACTGTGGTCTTTGTCAACTTCGAGCTCTTGTCTCTCAGACCCTGATTTAACAGGAAGGCACAACCCTAAAGCCTGTATTCATACCCTGTTGCATTTGAAATGTGTGTGTGCGAATGTGTTACCGGTATTATTTTGCAGCTCGTGGCAGACGGAACGCTGTCGGGTAGAGTTGAGGTTCCGTGCTGCCGAGGTAGCACAGTGACAAGAGGACCAAGACAGGAAGTGTTAGAGAAGAAAATAAAATGATTCATTTCATTCTTGGGGTAAACGGAGAGCAGGCAGAGAGCTCCGGCTAAGAAAACGGTTGCCAAAATGTAAAAACCCAAAGGAGGAAGGTATAATGTCATATTTAGATATATACGGTATGTTCACTGTTTCTGAGAGTTTTCAGCTTGGACCAAAAAGTATTGTTCATAGTTTTGTTTTGTTTATGCTTGTGCCAGTATCGTATTACTGATCTTGAGAACACCCAATGTAAACCTACCTAGCAGGCATATATTGGAAAGATCTCATGTTGTCAATGAAGGTATCACAGTTGGAACCAAATAATGGGCTGCCGTCAGAACTGTTCTCTTTCTCTTGGAGCCTTAGATTAAAAAGTGCTGATCCGTTATCAGACAACATCACAGACACCGGCCCTGTGGTTTCATAGTGTGCGAGGACCTGGTGAGATTACTCATAGCTCGAGTCTCTGATAGACAGACAACTGAAAGCAGCCGTTGCTTTTGAAACTGACGCGTTCACCTTAATGTACATGTTTGCCACTTTGTTAGAGACACATATTGTGAAACTTGTGCATTTTGCATATACCACCAGTATTAGCAAACTGTAGACAATCAGGAGTCCTCGGTGAGAAGAGTTGTTTCATGTGCTGATTAGATGCATAGTTTCTCGCTTCACTGTCCGTGTTTGTTGCTTTAGAAGTGTTGGAATAATCTATATGTCTGTCTGTATAATAAAATCGCAAGTGAAGTAGTTGAGGGGCTGGTTTTGCAAATTCCTAAGAATGTCAGGTTATTCTTTCTCTTGTTATGCAGAGTGTTTTGGCCACGAGGAAGTGGCCGCAGTATAGTGTGGAGATGCAGTAAAGGATAAAGGGACAGGCAATAGAAAAGTGTTGATGAAAGAGAATCGGAAGCTGCTTTGGACGAAAGTGACTGAAAGGAATCTGTGGTTCCGGTGAAGTCTGATAGGAATAGACAGACAGAAATGAGAAAGTTTGGATTTTTGGGATTACACAACCTGTTTGTTTAATTAGCAAGTTTAGACACTGCTTAAAGCTGAAACCTGAATGCAAACAGACGTGTAGGACTAGTGACAGACATTTTTGTTTCATTTGTATGTTGTGTGTTATTTGTCTATGATCAAAATAGCATTCAGTTCATATTGAGTAACTCTCTCATATGATTTGTATAGTTTGTGCAAAAAACCACATGAAGAGATTAACTGCTAACTTTGAGCGAATTGGCAGCAGTTCCTTTCCGACAGTGGGAACCGTGGCTTTACACTGGCCTTATGGGAAATGCCAAAGTCCAAAAAAATCATCTTAGAAGACAATGTTATTGTTTACAGTGGCTGAATGTTACCCATATGGATGCAAATAGCTTTTGAGATGTCTGTTTGTACAGATTGTATTTCATAATGCTTTATTGAGACCCAGATTACACAAATAAGCAAGAGACAAAGCAGTAATAATAACCAAAACCCATGTGAGGTCTTTTGGCCATGGTGCCTCGGGTTTCGTCCACAACTGTGGAAGACAGGGACCAGAAATCTTTCACATTCACAAGTGTTGACTCGTCTTTATCTGTTAATATGTTGGAAAGCACACAGCTTTAGGACCAAGAGAAATCGCCGTCACTGTTCTGGGTTTCCCACTGAAAGGAGATGCTGTACGGGATGTTGAAGTGGTAACAAGCTTGTGTGCGCCATCACCGAGCGCTGACTCACAAACCTCCAGCCATGCTCGTCATCCGGCACAAGGAAATTAATTAGTAGCTGTACTTTCATCCTTTTCTGCACGTTAGAGTCAAGGTTTCAAAACACTGTTTTTTTTGTTCAGGTTGTTTTTTCTGATGTCGATGTTTTATGTTAAAGAGAGCTTTACAGATTTTTAAATATATTTGTAACGGTTGCCAGTGCCCTATTTTTTCTTCTTTCCATACATGGTCATGATGTTAGTATGGTTGACTCCATAAGATCAATGTGCTAAAAGAAAACGTTACTTCAAATGTTAATATTATTTTGTCAGGAAAATATAGTGTTGTTAACTGTCAGCAAATACTGCAGGTCTTATGTATTAATGAATCGTAGTCAGGCAAGTGTATACACACCAATAGATTGTGGCATATGCATATCTCAGAATGGATTCAGAAGGAAAAAAAAACGTTTTTTGTTTTTGGATGTTGTTTTTTTGTACATTTTATAGTGTCTCTGTATTTTTTTTATGAGATAATTTTTATTGTATTTAGTTCACAAACATTTGAATATTTTTCAATAATTTATATTTTATAAAAAGACAAGAGATGCAGACAGCTGGTGCTTTCATGGGAATATAAAGGTAGCGCAGGACAAAATAATGTAGCGACTTTTTCTGTTTGTTTGTTTTTGTTATTTTTATTTCAATTCTTTTTTTGTATAGAAAATCAAGCTGTCTGCTAGAGGAAAAAAAAGGCTGATGCTGGCCCATCAATGATTTCTGCTGGAAAGGTTTTATAAACTGTAGCTTCTATTTCTAAAATGTACTTAATGTACTTCAAAATGTTATAAAATATATGTGAACAAAGATTTCATAACTGTGTCTGGTGTTACTGTATTGAGTCATGAACATACACCATTATGATGCTAAAATGTTATTGGCAATTTTATAGCATGTTATTGGCACATGTATTAATATGCTATTATACTTGATTTGGTTTGTTTTAGTAGATGGATAGATAGATAGATAGATAGCTAGATAGATAGATAGATAGATAGATAGATATATGGATAGATAGATAGATAGATAGATAGATAGATAGATAGATAGATAGATAGATAGATAGATAGATAGATAGATAGATAGATAGATAGATAGATAGATGGATAGATAAATGGATTGGGTGTGTCTCACATGCACTAATGAGGTGACGTCAAATCAGAAATAGCACACTAGGGCCCATTCATGTGCTTGTTACCCCAGGCTCATATAAATTCCACTGTAGATATAAAACATACAGCACCGTGGCCTGCTGCCCTGAGCTGCACAGCTGTTTGGCCCTGCTGCAGCAGTGAAGCGCTAAAGCCAAACTCCAATAAATCAGGTCCAATGGATCAGGCTGTTTTTCAGTTTAAGAAAATAGCATAGTAAAGACGTAGAAACATGAAACTTTTTTTAAAGACAGACACAATAAAAAAAACAACTGGATATAGTTTGCGACAAATTTCCATAAATGCACCATGTGCAAAAGCGATGTGAAAGTGACAGTGACGCTGATCACGTAAGACGCACATCACATGGAAAATAATTCACATGCATGACTGATTTCACATACTTCACATGCAGCCCTAAAGAAAACATGATAGAGCTGTCTTCTGCTAAAAATCAAAGCCACATTCTCCTGGGGGACCTGTTGGTGGTGTTGTTGGCAGAGGGCAGCCTGAGGTTACCCAGGTGGCTCTTCTCCGATTCCACCTCCCTCTCTCTGACTGGGCTGATGATCCAGACCAGACGGGGTTGGCTTGCCAAGTTTCTTTTTTTTTTCAAACACTTGCCCATGCAGTGCGTGTTCCAGCAGACATGGAGCAAACTCCAAACCATTAAGATAGCACTCATATTCTGCTTATTCCACAGCCAAACCCAGACACAAAGCTGGCTCACGCAGGTACGCTTTGCCCAACCTTTTATCCCCCCCCAACCCGCTTTGTGCTTCATTCAGAAAAAAATCCACTTCCACTGATTTAAAGCAGAGTTCCAAATTGAACGACAGCTGAGAAAGACATGTAGAGAAGAGGAAGTTTGTGCAGAAAGTGAGAACTGTCACACCTGGCAGCCGCCAAAAAGATGTTAGATGATTTCTACCTCTCCAGACAAAAAAGTATCACCCCCTGTCGTCAGCAGCTTACAGCTCTCTTGACACTGGAGTGCGGCTCGTTTGTCAGATTTCAAACCTAAATATTTATCTAAAGGGTCTTGCCGAGCTACATCTGTCTCCAGCATGCAGTCTTAACATGACTGAGCAAGACAGGCAGGGGGATTAAATGATGAACTAGTGTAACCACGGACTTGGGAAATAGTGTCCATGTTAGGGACACTGTTGCAATAAAAACCTGAACCTATGGAGTGAATTTATTAGATGTAATTTACAAGACACCATTGCTTCTGCCTGGATCATTGGACCAGTGTATCACATCGAAGCATTTAGTCTGGTTCCCCGACTGGAGATAAATTCTAGGAGGCCAAAAACATTATGGCTCTCCTGTACTATGATATATAATGGGTTAAATAGTGCTTGTCTGCACCTTTTTATGGGGCCAAATAGTAACCAAATGAGTTTAGAGTTGAAGCGATATGTATTTCAGGACATACCTGTGTGGGAGTGGAAAATATGAGACAGGGAAGGGAAACTGACTCATAAATGATGACTGACCACTGCAGCCAAGCACACTGTGTCTGTGACTGAAGGTCTAGGAGCCCATTATTAGATTTTATTTTTTTATTAAATTAGTAACCCTTTAATCATGCTGACAGCATGATTATACAACACTGTTTAAATATTTTGGGCTCAGTAGCAGAGCTTTCTGTTGCGCTCTGTTGCCATCCAACACATCCTTCGCCTGGGATCAAGTCTTAATTAGCAGCATAACATTCAAATGAAATAATAGAATGTGCTGTGGCTGGGCCAAATTACAGAATCCGGCTTAGCAAATACTAAATACTAAATTGAAACCATGTGGGAGCTCGCAGCACAAGGTTTTGTGGTCCTCGGTGTAATTTGTAATAGATTAAGTAAATCTATCCTTGTATCTCTTAAACCAATCACACTCGTCAGGGTTGGTGAATACCAGAGGAAACTGCTTATGCGGTGGAACTGAAGTGTGTGCATGTTATAAATCTCCAAAGCTAGTTACATAAATCTTCGTATGAGAATGTTACAGTACGAAGACATGTCATCTGAATGAATTGTAAAAATCCTTGCAGCAGCTGGTAACTGAATGGAAGCCTGAAATGTTGTTAAACATATCTTTAAGATTTCAAAGTTTTTGCCGAATATCACACTTTCCAAATATCACCATTGCAAAAACTTTTGTCAGATTGAAATCTCAGTGGTCGACAGTATTTAGATTTAGCTTTCTGCTAAGATACAGACCAAGTACCAAACTATCTATCTCTCCCTGCCTTGAATTAATGTCCTCTTCATAGAAGGAGAACCCTGTGACGCACAAGAGACCAACTCAGTGGTTCCATTACGTAGAGGAGTTGTGAAATATGATTGATGTGTCCCTGGGGGCCCTGATGGTCTGAGCTAAGAATCAGTGCCATAGGGATGTTTTCATGTCCCATTGTACTTCATGGTTAAGCTGACCGGGGCCAGTATGGACTCCAGTGGTATCCAGGGACTACCCTAAAGAGAGTAAGAAGCACAATGTCTTCTCAAATATGACCCTTCTCATGGAATTGTCCTCTGCTGATCTGGTCGGGGGTTTTGAGCACCAGTGCACTGGGCTTGAATGGATCATGTTTAGATTAGTCATTTTGACTCATTTCATACTCCTGCTTGGCTAATGTACATATTTTTATTACTATTTCAATGGGAGAGTGATCGTCGTGGTCATTGAATTTAAATGATGTAGATGGGGAATGAAGAATGAGGAATCATCAATGAATCTGCGCAGATGACACCCAGCTGTAATGTATCCTTGAAGCCAGATGAAAGTTATCAGGTCGTCAAACTTCAGGAATGCCTTAAAAACATGGAGGCCTGGAGAACCTGTACCTTTGCTACTTAGTAATTCAGCCTAATCAGACGTTATTGTAGTCGGCCCTATAATCCCCAGTACAATGCTGATCATGCAACAGGATTGCATTACCTTAGTATTTAGTTATACTATAGGGAACAATAGACCTGCACTGCAAGGGGAGATCCCATGGTGCACTACAGGCACTTCTCTCCCTCTGTGGTTAAATGGTCTGTATTTATGTAACACTTTTCTAAACTTGACTAGTTTTGTCATAAACCCATTTTCACACATTTTTTCTGCAGTTTCTTTATCACCTATCACTCACACATTGCCTGTCAGGGGTTCATTCATTCATTATGGGTTCATATTCATTTAAATATATCACAGCTCTGCACATAATTAGCTTTTTGTCTTCTTCTGTGGTTGGCACTTTCCTCTCCTCGCTCTGCAGGAATCTCTCACTGCAGGTCTGCCATTACTCAAGCATTATAATTGTTAATATTAATACTATTGTTATCCTAATAATTATTACAAGCCCATTATTTATTTACTATAACAATTATTATTATTTATTGGTGTTCCTACCTTTGCTGCTGTAATCATTAGTAACATTATTACATCTATAAGTATCACTACTAATATTACCATTATAACAACCAGTTAGACCAGTTTAGACAGTTCTAAAATATATCAATAACCCATCTGTCCCTGGTCCATTTTACTCTTCTTTCTCTCCCCCTCTTTCTGAAGAGTTTTGGGATTTTGTTGAACACTCTTCGTTGTGTTTAGATTTGTGTTCATTCTGAGTTTTGTGTTGCCTGTTTAATAAACATGTTGCTCCTTGTGTTTCTGTAGCTTTATTTCCTGCCTTTGTCCGGTTTCCTGCCCTTGGGATCTCCTGCACCTGTTCCTCATGTGTTTCACCTGTGTTCGATCATCCCTACCTTCGTGTTTCCAGTGTCATCTTGTTTTCTGTAACCATAACCAACAACATCCATAAGCTGAATACAGTAAGCTGACTTGTTTTAACCCAAACCACGATGCTTTGGATCTAATCAGGTTGTTTTTGTGACTAAAATCGAACCAAACCTTAGGCATAGCATTGGCGTATAGTTAATTAAAGGTTAGGGACAAATGACCGATAGTCTTGACTTTTTAACAGATAACACTGTCGGTTGATGGAGTGAACATTTGAGTAAAAAACTGAATAGTGTGCACATAGAGACAGAGAGGGCACGTGAAGCATTCCAGCCTACGATGTCAGGCAATGGTGGTTTGCCCACCATTGATGTTCATTGGTCAAATTGTTGTTATAGTCAATCTTATCAAATATCTGATTATGCAAACAAGTAAAAAAATCATTTAAAATGAAATACCAGCCAAGGTTTCTGGGGAGGTTTCCTTCTAACTCAAGTGTTGTGTGGTACCAACAGACTCATAATTAGCTTCTTTACTTCCATAAATATCGGATGCTTGTCATCAAGAAACACCAGCATGAGTGGCCGACAGAGCACTATTGATCAGGCCCAGATTTGGCCCGCACTCTCACACTGCCATTATGTCATCCAAGCCACATAATGCGTGGAGTGATGGCACTTGGGCGGTCTGCTGCTGTTGCCAGATCTGGACCACATGTAAGACCTAGCAATACTGCATCTGAACCGAAGGTGCCAAAGGTGGCCCCTATTTGTTTTATGCTATTTGGGCCATATTCCCTATTTACCACATGGGTTAACATCCAGATTATATATAGCCTTTTTTAAATTCAACATGAATAACTGAGAAATGGTATGTATGAACTAGACTCTTCAATAGCATAAATTAACTTTCTTATTAAAATCATACAATAATGGGAGCTTTTCGAAAAAACCCAACCAGACTGACACAGATAAAAATATTCACTTTCTTAGCTGAAGCACCTTTGGTATGAAGCTTTGTCACAGACTCTAACCCTCTGCTGTTCCTCCCCTTCCCTAATTCATTGAATTGTTGTGTCTGAGATTTGTTGAACCACATGGCTTGGCAGGTGTGGTGACTGTATTATCCAGGCTCGTGAAGGGCAGATCCAGGCCATCCCCTGCTTTGGCTGGTAATTTGCATTTTTATTGCCATTGTCGCATCCTCAGTTAATACACCATTGACTCCCAGAGCCACCCCTGGACCTGACGGCATCACCTTGCTATCCAACCTGAAATGAGTGCGCCTGCCAGCCGCCGGATCCTCACAGGCTGAGGCTCGCGTACCAGTCGACCTGGCATTCTGGGACGGAAATGGGGCGTCCTCTCATGTTAATGTGGACTTTCCATTAGGAAAGATGATTGATTTGCACTGTGCTGTTGCTGTGAATGGGCAATAGAGTGGTACAATAAAAGAGTAAGATGGGGCTTTGTGTGCAGGTGAGGCTGTGTGTGAACTAGAGTGTGACTGAATCAGGGTGCTGATGAAGGCGGAGAGGAGAGGTGAAAGGAGAGGAGAGGGGGGGGTTTGCGGACGGATACGAGGAGAGATGACGGATGGAATGGAAGCTTGAATTTCGGGGGTGAAGGTTAGGGGGTGAAAAGGAGGAGTGGAGGGATGAGGAGATGAGGAGTGGGAGAGGGAAAAGGTGTGGAAGCTCTCGCCCGCATTGATTTCAGACAATGTCTCCAAGATGAAAGAAGTCAGCTTTCTTTACCTACAAAAGATTATTCTTAGGCCTCTTTTTGTGAAGCAATTTAGAACCCTTGTATTTGAGCTGATACATATTCAGTTCAGTGGCATTCAGAAATATTGGTGAAGTGTTTATATAAGCTCTATGAGAGAGAGAGAGAGAGAGAGATAGAGAGAGAGAGGGAGGGGGCGGGAGAGTTTGGCTGGATTAAAACAAGTTTTGGTCCATGTCCAGTTAAACAAGCAAATGTTTTCACTTTTCTTTTACAGTGGGTCGACTGGGATTCAGCAACTTTCCCAGGACATCTGCTCCCGACGCCCACGTTTGAATATCCACCCAATAGGAGGGCTTCTTTCACCCCTAGGACGAGTGGGTGCTGTGTGGCGATTGGCTGCCCGGGCCAGGGCCCAGAAAGGGAAGCCTGAGCCCTGAGAATTTTCCGAAACATTTTCTTCTCTGTCTTGGCTTTTGCCAACATCTGCTTCCAATCAATGTTAGTGAAAAGACTGCTTCTCTTTCTCCCTGCTGTCTGGGTTACACACACACAGACCTACACAAACGCACACATACACACACACTCGCACTCGCACCAGGCATCCCTTCTTCCTGCAGCGTTCCTAGTTTGTCATATAGTTTATAATTGACACAGACCATGCATCATGTGAATTATCTCACAGACCCGAGTTTAATTCAACGCATGTTGTAGGCCTGACATGAAGTGATTAACATTTCACTGCAAAGAATTAATACGTCATTATCGATTATCCATATGAATCAGATCTGACTGATTGGGAGTACAAAGAAACTAGTGAAGAGAGAGCTGTTTTAATGTACTGAAATATGCAGTGGAGGTCTGCTGCCCTCAGCACTTCATCCCCCCCTCTTCATGAGAAACACGTAGCACAGGTCAACTCTCTCCACCACAAGCGTCGGCTTTTGCTTTTCTTACTTTCTCACTCCCTTGCGTCTTTTCATTCACAGCTCAGCCCTCCTGCATGTGTGGTCATTCCCGTTGCTCCTGTTGCGTGACTTTCAACTGCAACAAGTCAACAAACTGCAGGAGACCTTTGCTTATTATAGCAGGTACTTTCCACAGATATTCAGAAATAAGCATGGTGATTCACTGTAGCCAAAGAGAAACACACACACTCAGTGTAAGCAGCCGTGTATTCCACTTCTAAGCAATAGCTTGCTATTATCAGTAAGGCTGACTGTGTTGTTTCTGCCAGCACACTGCTTAATGGGCTTTGGCCCCCATGGCTAAACAATCATGGGAGAAATAACTTGGAGGTTATGAGGTTGGTCAAGTGAAATTTGGGAGTTATTATTAACGGCTCTGTGCAACAGCTGGACCAAAGTGTAGAGGCCAGGCCTGTAAAATGTAAACACGTTTCACACGTAATGAAAGATAGTAATGAAAGATAATGAGCCAGATGTTTGATTATGATGTATGATTTAATACGGCTGAGCCTCTAGGAAATGCACAATTGGTCAGACCTCATAACTGCTATTCTGGTACTAGATGTGCATTAGTGGTGTCAAAAACCACACTGTGAAACTGTGGTCGATGACGGAACTGTGGCTTCCAGGATAAATAAAGATATTGCAAGTAGCTGTCCCCCCCTACACACATTCCCTTTTTCCGTTGACCTTTGACCTTTAACACCACTGTCTTCATAGTCCTGCTCCTGCTGGGCAAAGCTTGATTTACAGCCCAGTAGTTCTGACTGGTCTTCATGAGTAATCCTGGGTCAGACTGAGCTAATAAATCTATAGTGTGACATTGGAGGAGAGACCCGGACCCACCTAAACTTGTTTGCAGTTACGATTTATGAAAAGTTTTTCTTTCCTTCTTTCTTTTTCTCTCAATATACTAGATCTACTTCTTTACTAACATTTTATTCACTACTGCTCCAATGACGTTTACCTTGGTTTCTAATATAATACTATGTGTACATTTCTTTTTACTACCTGTTCACGACTGTGACAAACTGTCTTATGTCAATGTCGCAGAAGGCTGTGATAACTCCAGCAGGATGTTATTATGCATTTAAGATATGCATGTTTACATAAGTTTGAATACTCCACATGTTTTAATTTGATTATTTCTGATATAAGTATGACATTATTTGTGTTAAGGTAATCAGAAAAATGCTGTTTATATATCATTGTCTTTTTCAGACTACTAGCTTAATCGGTTGGATATTGGAATATTGATTTCCATGTAAACATGTCTATTGCAATAATTTAAATATCTGCAAGACTGCATTTAAAGAGAATAAAAGCCAATCAAAGTTAGGAATACATTTGTACAAGAGATAATTGCATATAAGACTGCTTGCTTCGTAGAATCAAATATACAAACATGCAAATCATACATCATAATTTCACTCAGTCTCTCTCCATCACAGAAACATACATTTATTTTTTCAATCTCAAAAATGTTGCAGGTTGGAACAGAGAAACTTCAGGGGATGCAGATGGAGGATACAAAAATAGATACAAAAAAAACAATGGGTTCGGGAAAAACTGTAGATGATGAGCGATTGCAAAGATGAACAATGTAAGTTAAAGAAAGATTTTCTGCAAATAAACAACCCAGACATCACTGCTTACATGTTTTGTTCAAGTAAAGACACATAATGTATTTGTCCCCCTAGTACTGTTTCAATTCCCCTCATAGACCCTCTTTTCCCATCTGTCTCTGCATGCTCTTCACTGCAGACTGGATGCTTCCCAGACCTGCACAGCAAACACAAAATACAGAGAAAAAATAAACATTAAAAAACGGTCAGTGCAAATATGGTTTAGTTTCATGTACAGTGAAGGGGGAGGCTGTGAAAAGCCCAATCCGAGCACCTGCTGTCCCAGTGTTTGCAGTGAGTCATGAGAACTGGCCTGACGATGTGCTTCGTGACATGTTGCATGCTCTGTTTTGGCCTACCTTGTGGAGGAGGTGCCTGGGTAATTGCTCCACACAGATGAGCTCAGACTCAGACATTTTTACAAGATTAATTTGAAAGGTCATCCAGGTTGTACCCACGGGGAATAGTGTTCCAAGTTGTAACTGAGTGCTTTGGAAAACTGTGTGTAAGTCTTTTTCCGATTACAGAAATTAGAGAGCTACTAAATGTCTTGTCCCCATGAGGAATTTAAGTACAGCCCCTTGGGCAAAGACCACAGTGAGTGAAGTAAGCTGTTGCAACCTTTGGCACTTCAGAGGTTAAAGTTTTGTGGGAAAGCACGGAGAGGAAGAAGTTTGTGTGAAGGCACATGTATACAACAAGAATTAACTATTTTTGTTCCAATAACAGTAAGTACATTCGCTTGGTCTTGAGCTATGAGTTACGAAAGTAGGGAGAGAGAAATAGTGAGAAGAGAGAAGTGCAGCTCCCCTGGCTCTGACAGTGACGGCCAGAGGAATGATCATAGAAGTGGACAGATGAAGAGAGATGACTAATAACAGGAATATGTGACACAGATCCAACACTTCTGACTAACTATTCAAATAAATTTGCACCATTCATTTGTATTTCTTTGGTCCGAAACATCTCAACAGCTACTGGATGGATGAACATTTAATACAGAAATTCATGGTCCCCGGAGGCTAGATCCTAATTAGTTTGGTGAACTTGTTGACTCTTCCTCTGGAGCCAGTGGTGAGATGGATTGCAATGAGCTTTGATCCAGAATGGAGTTCCCTACCGTCATGACTGTGACTCAGATACTTATTTGCATTTTCCCTAGTTGAGTCACAATCGCGATACTTCCAGGCTAGCACTTGCTTTTAAGGGCATACGGGCGTTCACACTGACAGTATGGCAGTATAAAATGTTTTTTACATACATATTTATAACATATTTTCATATGAAAGACATTGGCACAGCTGGCAGATTCTATGGCGGGTGAGAATCACAAAGATACATGTTGTGATCATCTTTTTCTACAGCCATGTTTGATTTGGAGCGACGGAACAGTGTTGGAATGTACATACTATGCCATTGAGAATACTGAGCACACGGATCTCCTGACACTTTGTATTGGGTTTACCTGTGATTTTAATTGTGCCGTTTGTTAAACCTCTTTTTCTAGCACCCAGTGACCAAACCAGCTCCTGGGGCCAGTATCCCATCATTCACTCAACTGGTCAGCCTGTCTTTTCTCTGCCAACACCTTCTTTTTATCTTCTGCCATTCACGTTCATATTTCAATTATTATCAACCACATTTAAGTCTCTGTGTCTGTTTCTGGTTTTTGGTCCAAAAAGAACAAGATGAAATGTAATAACTTTGCCCTTTACACTGGCATTTTAATTTGTCCAATACGTTGGTTAATGAGAAAGTACTCTGCATTGACATCAGTCGTAGCCACATTTTGTCTTTAGAACTAAATTTCAAACATAAGCTTGATAAGATGGCAAATATGGTGAATAATAAACTTGCTTCACAACAACATGTTATCATTGCCACTACCAGGATGTTATGGTAGTATAAGGCTAATCTCTATAAACAGATTCTGGATGTGAATATGTCAAATTTTTAGTGGAGGGACAAGATTTGGGGCCAGATGTCTTCTGGTTTCTATTTTGAGTTTGACCTATCATGTTGAGCCGCCTTTGGTTGCATTACCAATTGGAAAAATAGTCCGTGTGGAAAACAAAACAAGAGGAGCTCAGTGACTGAGAGCATCGGCAATCAGCTTTTTATTCCTGCATCCATGTGCAGATGGCCTTTAATAGAGGTTAGCTAAAATTTTGTCTGAACAGCTACAAAAATTATCACAGTTTGTGTTTTGTCTGGAGAAACATTTAAGACCCAAATAGCAAATTAGGTCTATTTCAATAAGTGTGGAGCTCATGTACATATTCAAATTCATTTCAGAAGAAACTTGTAATACAAAAAAAGTTACTTTTCATGTATACTTTTACCAAAGTTTTGTTGTGGTAGGAGTAAAGGAAAAAATTAAGCCTATATGGGTGTATTTTGGGCATATTCGATTTGTGTATAGCTCATTTGCATATTCAAATTTATTTTCAAAGAAACTTGTTACACAAACATTTTTACTTTTCATGGGTTCTTTCATTGTGTAAAGTTTCATTTTGATAGGAGTAAAGGAAAAAAATAGCCCCATTGGGGTGTATTGGTGCCTGGCCTTATTGGCACACATTGATGAGAATTAAACATATTTCCTCAACTAGGATTAATTAGAACTTTTAGTATGTTGTTCTAGACACCTCATAAAAACGATCTATGCTGAAAAAATTCTTTGACAATTAGTCGGTCGTAAAACGCTACTTTGCCTGGACTATTATAGCACTACTGTACCACACAGCCAAAGAGAAGTGAACTGAATTATTGTTTTCATTGTTGTTAAGCTTTTATTGACATTAATGTAGGTCATTTACAACCATAGAGACATTAAGTCATTCTGGACCTGTGTTGAACCATAAAAAGACACCTTCCTAAGCTGATAATGTCTCTTATAAATTATTGTATCAAGCCAATCCAGGATTTCTGATCATGTTCTTGTAGATGATCTGTTACCATAACGTCAACAATTTCCCCTCAAACTTAATGCACAGCCCCTTGACTAAACCACAGTGCGTATGGCTGTGTGAGTTCTGTGTGGCCGAGGGCCCCCGGTGCTTATAGAAGCTGACAGGTGTGTGGTGGACCTGTGTAGCACCATGGCAGCTCCAGCCCTCTCTCTCTCCCACAATACACACCAAGCCCTGAGAATGACTCCAGGCCTGAGCTGTATCAGATGTGGTTCAGTGATATCACATGCATCTCCAGCACTAATGCTGTTTGTGTCTGTGCTCGGCAGCGGAAAGAGTCGGGAGGACAAAAGAAATTGGTTTGTGATTTAGCAGAATATAGAGAGCTCCTGGGAAACTGGGGTAGAAGATATTTTTAACTTGAGTATAGTAATCATCTATGTGTTTTGTTCTCATTTGGAAGTATATTAACAATAGCTGGTCTTTACATTTAATTGCATGGACAATCAACATTTTATGAACTTCCTGTATTAGCATGACCTTGACTCAAGTAATCCGTCCACCTATTTGATTGAGGACAATATTGACACTATTCCTTTATAATATATTCATACTTTGTTCAATTTTATTCAAAACATTTTGTCTCATTATGTCAGATTATCTTCTGTATTTTACAGCTTGAATTAAAACCAATGCTCCAAGAGGATTTTATGCCTTTACATTTGGTTTAATTACCTCTGGTTTCGTCTCCATTTGTTGGTTTGTGTATTAGTTTGCAGGATTACACAAAAATGGATTTGTATTTGGTAAATGGATTTGTATTTATATAGCGCTTTTCTAGTCTGATGAAGACCACTCAAAGCGCTTTACAGTACAGTTTCACATTCACCCATTCACTCACACATTCATACAGTGCATCTACTTGCAGCACTTTGTTATTCTATGGGGGGCTATTGAGGGTTCAGCATCTTGCCCAAGGACACTTCGGCATGCAGATGGTTCAGACTGGGGATCGAACCGCCGACCTTGAGGTTGGAGGACGACCACTCTACCCCTCAGCCACAGCCGCCCAAAAACAACATTACATGACAGAAGGATGTGGTATGAGTCAGAGAAGAACCAATTCGATCAGGACATTAGGTAGGCACTCCTTTTTAGTGCCATTCTAGTGTTATTTTGTAACACCTACCTGCCTTGTAAGTGCCATTCACACATTCTGTCGGTGATTTCTGCAGAGTATTTCTACCTGCATCACAACCACAGGAAAATCACATTGCTATATTTTCAAATGAGCTGCAAATTTACTGGAAACCCCGAGAGTAAATAGAATCTCACCTATATTTGCACAAACCGGCTTAAAAACTCTCTGTGGTTGCCATGTTTACTGTGACTCTGCAGCCGTGATCATTTTCCACAATAAAACAACCTGTGAGCTCACATCACCCCTTTTCTCTCACTGTGTGCGTTAGAGAGAGAGAGAGAGAGAGAGAGAGAGAGAGAGAGAGAGAGAGAGAAGTCATATGATGATGTGCCAAGAATCTCTTGCTCACGCAACCACAAACCATCCCCCCATGACCTACCCCACAATCTCACTCACACACTCACACACTGTGGCAATCCTTGCTTACGCTGCCCCCCCCCCCCCCCCCCCCAGTCTCTGACAGAGCATGTATCTCACAAGATCCAGGATGAAAAAATGAGGGCAAGTTCTCCCCTGGCTGTTTTCTCAAGTGCTCTTGTCTCAGTCAGTGTAAACAGGGCTCTCCCGGTGACTCGCAGCTAATGTAAAGCAGACACAGGATGCCAACTGGTCACCGCTTTTCCCTGAGACAATTAAATCTAAAGATGACAGTAGAGAAAAAAAAAGAATGCCTTGTTTAGCATGAAGGGGTGGAAGGCCGGGGAGCGTGGGGAAACACGAGGGAGGATGGTGGCTGTTCACACGCTGAGGAGCAGAGAAGCGCTCCTCAGGTCACACAGTTTCCCATACAGAGATCTGCCCCCTCACATATGGACTCTGAATCAGTGCAATGGGTTGGCTCAGCTGAGAGAAGGGTGTGCATGCGAACATATACCAGTGTGATTTATGCTTCTTTGTGTATTTTGCTCTGCTTGATCTCCTCTCACATGAAAACATTGTGACAGAGGAGGTGTAAGCTGTGGAGCAATATCCCTGTTCCCATGGCGAGGACTTCTACTGGAGACATGCAAGGATCTTAATGATAATAATGCTTCCCCAAATCCAGATGAAGGTCGATGATCCGTCTTTTCTCCTCAATTCTCCCATATGTTTGGTGCTCTCACCCTCCGTGCTGATGTAAAGTTGTTTTATTTGGACACTGTTCATGTCTGTTTGGCTTGTTAAAGATTTTGACACTCATGTTCCACAGTTGTGACCTGAAGTAAGTCGCAGATTATAGCCGCTGCAGCTGGAGTCTTTACAATTCAGTCGTTTTCAGACATGATCTGCAGCGAATGCCATGTCCAAACTTTCTCCAGAGTTTGACTTTCACACATGAACAAGAGCAGAAGATTCTTCACTCAGACTCGTTCATAACAACATAAAAATCTAGTGATGGGCAGTGCAGCAGCCAGAGTCAGGACTTGACATTTTAATTCTGCTGTTGAGATCATATGTTTTGTTTACAGCACATTGATACCCTTGTAAGCAACATGAAAATGTAAGGAGTCGAAAGTAGATAGATAGATAGATTGAGTACTTTATTCATCCCCGAAGGGAAATTAAGTTGTCATAGCAGCCGGTATATTTGAATACAATAAAATACAATACAATAGAATAAAATAAAAAATATTGAGGTACAGATATGTGTGTTAAAATGTGGGGAGTAAAAGTAGAAAAAATGTCAAAAAGAAATACTCAAGTAAAGTACAGATATCTGAAAAATCTTGGCTACTTCCCACCTCTGCATTCAGGACCCCTCAGTGAACTGCAGGATATTATCCTTAGTTTAGTGCACGTCTTAAAGCAGCTTTACAGTGGCTCTTACTAATAATTTGAATCTAACTGATGCTTGAAAAACCAAACAACCAAATCATTTACTGTAACATCTGAACTGTAAAGGTGGAAAACATCTCTTCCAGCCTTGTCAATCACTGCTCCTCTCGTGACTGCTGCGCGCCAGCCACACAGATGTTTACACGGATCTTTTAAAGTGGTAACAAGAAGTCACGACTCACTGGTGCGACTCAACCTCACTGACTCCAACTGCAACTTGTGTGGCTCTTTCTGTTTGGTCTGAGGTAAGGTGGAACAACACGGCAAAGAAAAACACTCGTGAAGCAAGCTGTCTTTAACAAGCTCGGCCCGGGGTGGTAGGTGCTGCAGCCTGCAGGGATATAGGGTTCGGATCCTGGAGACCACTGCCTGAGCACGGAGCTCCACTCAGCGGGACACCCTCCCTGGCTTTTCCCACATCACTTGTGGCCAGGGGGCCGGGGGTGGGGGCCGAGGCGAGAGGTGGGCTCCTCGCTCCACAGCAATCTTCTGGGCTGTGGCTGGGAAAGGCTACGGCCCACTGTTCTCATCATCTCCCCCTGTAGTCACTAACCCAGCAGAGAGCGAGAGACACGGGGACAGAGGCAGAGAGAGATGGACAGAAAAAGGAAGTAGTACTGAGACATGATGTCAGGTGATACCAGATTGAAACAAAGCTGAACAGACTGACTGGCAATAGTTACACTTCTCCCGACTTTGGATCAAAAATCATGTTTATTGTGATCTTGTCGAGATAGCAACCGAATTAGATTAACATCAATGTTTGTAAAAGTCTTGTTTATGTCTATTCCCATATCCAAAGATAAACTGTAGTCATCCTTTTCAAATGACTCATCAGACAACTGCTCAACATTAACAACTCAGCGTGCCTACACACCATGTGCACATATTTACATACGTTCTGTCCTCTGGGAGAAGAGAAGTGCACTTTTGTAATTGCATAATTTGATTATGTTTCACCTGCTTTTTTGATTCTTTTGTCTGTTGGGTTACAGACACACACACACAAACACACACACACACACACACACACACACACACACACACACACACACACACACACACACAGACACACAGCTTGGAGGTTTGAACACATCTCGCCACATAAACAAGCTCAAACACACATGCACATGGATACACACACATACAGTCGTGTCCCCATGACTTCAGGGGACATTACTTTAACTTCCACTCACTTCCTGGAGACTTATTCTTAACTTACTGTAACCATAACTACTTGTGGCGTATCTAAATTGTTTCTAAATCAGGGGCCATTACAGGGCCAGAGTTTACACATTGGGGCCAATAATATTTTCAACATCCATGAACAGTTCCCGATTCAGTACAGTACACTTTCAATTGTCATTCCTTGTTTAGGGTTGGCTCTATAGCTTTGAGGAAAGCCACACATTACTGAACATATTTTGAAACTTGTTCCTTGTTCAAGCACATCGTGTTTATTCAAAATCACTTATTGTCACTAGTGTATTAAAAAAAGACTATACTGACAGGACAGGGGCACTTTAGGGGCCAATCAGAATGTATTGGAGCCCAGTTCCTCCCTGGTTCGCCTTAATGACACATCAGCATTCTCTCAGCAGTTGAACTTATACCTGATTATTATGAGCAGGTCTCGTTATGACTGCTGTATTCAAACTGATTGCAGGTACTGCACATGTGTCGTGTCAGTATTGAAAGATCACGTGCAGCAGCTACATAACTTTAATGAAGTTGATTCACTTCTACTTTTTCTCTGTTTTCCTTAAAAGCCCAACAAATGTGACAAAGTGTTGTTCGATGTTGTAACAGCTACGACTCAGGTTTAAAAAGAAAAAAAAATACTGTGAATCTCAATTTAAAGTAATAAATACTTGAGAAAATCCACAAATCCACAGAGAGGACGGCCGTCTTACTCTTGAAATCCTTTAAGTAGAAATCAATGAGTGAGCAAAGTAACTAAAGCTGCTTCAGTGCTTTCAGTTTCTGCACACGCAGTCCCCCCCCCCACTCCCTGTTAGCAGAGGAGAGTGAGTGGGCGGCAGAGGTGGCACAGATAAGGGCTGCTGAGCAGGAGGAGACAGGGCGGAGGCAGTCTGTTCTTGAGGGTCATTGACCAGGCAACCATTAGCAACTTTGCTCTACAGCTGTAAACACAGTGCATTAGAACTGGAGCGGTCGCACATGCATGTCAGCACGCACACGTACCTCCACACACGCACACACGCACTGAGCATTGGAACGAGTGAGAGGATGCACTCTGCTGATTTGACAGTCCTCTTCACTTTCCGTTTAGCTGGAACTGCTTTCCTCTCACTCTCTGTCTCTCTCTTTCTCTATCATTCAAACACACACACACACACACGTACAGACACACACACACACACACACACACACACAAACACACACACATACACACACACACACACGCACACACACTGTCTCTCACTAAAAGAAGCAAATACAGGAAACCACCTTTATCAGAAACTCCACCCAATAAATAATGTTTTGCTGCATCCGCAAAACCTCTGCAACGGGCCCTGCACCACAGTCCTCTAAACAAATGCTCTGCAGAATAAAACACGCACACACATGTAAACCAGGACTGATACAAACTTACTACCACTGCCTGTCATACACTGTCTGCTAGAAGGAGAACAAAAAACCTGACTTGGCCCACTTTGATAGGGCTTCTTTTTCTGTTTGTACTAATTTGGTCAGAAGTGAAACAGAACAGTTTCTATTTTTCTCCATAAAAGTTCAAAGAGCAGCATATTCATTAACTGTAAGCGCAACAACATGGTACAGTGCTTGTGTCAACACAACTTTCCAACACAATCATCCCCGCGCTGCCAAAATGGGTTGGTTCTTTCCGACGGGCGCCTCAACAGCAACAATGGCAGCTGCTTTGAAAGTGAACTTTTCAGCTGAAGGAATCTTAATGATGGTAGACAAACACTGCTGGGAAAAAGCTACTTCAAAATGTTATAATTTATTGCTCATTACACAAACAAAAGTACAGTGACATTACTTGTTACATTACACTTTACATTTCCCAGCACTGTTAACAGTGGCTCCTTACGAGTCTCCACACCCATATGTCCCATTTCCTCTATTTACAGCCCGGTCTATTAGACATTATGTTCATTTATTACCAACATGAGCTGCTGCATTTGTTTTGGAAGAAACTGGATTATCTCTAATTGGAGAGGAATGTTTTCTTTTTCCACAAATCATTATGTTCTTGGTCAGAGTGTTCGGACAAAGAGCAGGAGTGAACATGGGTCTTACGCCCTCCATCCAACAAATGGTTAGGTTTTATACGACCCAAAATACTCCGGCTATGATGAGGTAAAGATGTTGGTTTTTGTCGAATTAAGAAGTTTTATGTCATGACAGTTTTCTACTTACCAGCTAGTTGACTCAACATAAGATAACATAACATGCCACAAATATATATATATATATGTAAAGAGCTTAACTGCATTTTTTATAAAGTAAATTACCACTAGGACCTTGGACGCTCCTAACGGTGGAATATTGTTCTTGTTTTACCCTATAAAAAAACATACCATAACATAACTTAAGATGAGATAAGATAATACTTTATTAGTCTCACAATAGGGGAATTTGCCATGTTGCAGCAGCAACAAGGTACATCAGCCAAGTAATAATGGTAAAAGTAATTGTGTAGTACTTCTGAGATAATATTAAGTTCATTTATATCCACTAGATTCAGATTTTCATTTGGATCTGGTGGATTTAAATGTTGTCTCGTAAAGGGACTGTTGAGATATGTGCTTTACACTCAGTGCCAACCTAAACTGACACCAACATCCAGGTCTGTGTATTGATAATGGATGACTGGATAACCGGGGCAGACCTGAGCAGTTGAGTGAGTGACGAGATGGTGTAAAGTTAGTCGATCTCATCTGGGTAAGGTCTGCATCCTTTCTTGTGTTGACATTGAAGGCATTCAGTGCACATGATGACTTATTAATAGTGGCTGTATAGCTCAGAGGTAGTTAACACCCACCGGCCCAAGAGCATTTTGTGTTAGCAGTAGTAGTATCTGTACTATCTTAGGCCCATCTGCAAGCAGGACTCCAGACCTTTGTGGTTTACACACATTTTAAATGATGGTGTTTCTCATATGCAGCTTAGCTCGCCAGTTAAGACCTGAGACACCTTCACAGAATTCCTCTTATACCTGCGTGTCCACCACCCTCCTGTCCCTCGACCTTACTAACACATCCAGACACCACAGAAATGAAATTTGCATAAAGCTCTCATCCAATGTCTCTGGTAAGACAGTAAGCAAGCCCCCCAAAACGGCAAAGTGTTACTTTGCCATGGAATTCCATTACTTGTTACTGTATGAAAATAATCACATTACAGTCTTGAAATCAAAACAAGAGCACAGCAGCTTGCTTCCACATTCTGTCAAGCTGGATCCAGCTCAATTGTATGGATGTGCATATGTACATGTATACAGAGAGATGGTGATGAGAATTAATAGAAACCATTGCTCGAAAGGGAAATTTTAAACCCTCTTGGGTAAAATGACATAAGGCAATTCTCACAGAGTTGCATTTTTCATACCTCGTTAGATGTATTTAGAAAACCATTTACAGCATGACTTTCTGCCCAACACACATTCATTACTGCCATGAGATCATATACATATACAAGATTGATAAATAATGATCACAGTGTTGTGGAGACTGTGCAGCTGCTGGGTCTGAACCTGTGCGAGCAAGTGTGACTACTTAGAGCAGTTTGTTTTTAATCACGATTAAATGTCATCAGATGGGCTTTGTCACTTATGAATGTCAATACAATGATAGTGCTGACATAGAAGTTGGCTGCACGGCGAGGATGTAAATGAAAGACAAATGGGATGGTCTCATCTAATGTGCAGCACAGAGAATAACCAAGGACACCCTGGGTGAGCAGCATTCCTCCACATGGTTAGTTCTGGAGAAGTAAGAAAACAGATTGTGAGACAAAAGCATCAGCACATTACTTATTAACAGCCAAAACACACATGATGAGAAACATAAAGGTGAGAATATTCAGCAATACAAACCCACATACTAGACTCAACTCAACTTTGCTGCCGCTGCTACAAGTTTTCTGACCTCTTGTGTTTGCAGCTCTGATTGACTGATTGACTCTGATTTTATCATTACCTTTCTGAAACTTACCAGAACTGATCAAGTTGCATCGGGCCAGGTCCTGGTCCTCTGTCAGTGAGGTAAAACTCTGCACCGGCACCAGTTGAAACTCTGTTCAAGGCCGGCCTGACTCGAGTCTATGAGTCCTGACCTATCTCTGTCCTCCCTTTTGGAGTTAGAGGAAGCACCATACTACCAACAATGGAAGGCAGAGTGACTGTGCTTAAAAACCTATGCCCTGCTTTCTGGCATGAGTTTTGAATGACTGATGAGCCAAAGTGAAGGACATGCAAAAAAGAAAAAACACTGCCTGATGAATAGAGCACATTCTTTGGTCTGAAAAAACTAAATACATTTATCTGGATTAGTTGGGGTCCTGCATTTTTCAGGTGAACTAGGCCCAGATGGCCACTGTGACTGAAAGTTGTCAAAAACTTTGAGGTGGTACAGACACAATATATGAAAGGGGTTACCATCAGGAATCCTGGCAGGAGAGTAATTTACCAACATGACAATGATCCCTAACACACAGCAAAAATTCCATAAAAAAGAAAATGATGAACCTGAATCCAGAAGAACACCTCTGGATCCAGCAAGAGCAGCTGAAAACAATCATCTGTAAAGATTGAGGGAGCAGATTTGTGCCAGACTGGTTATTACCCATGCACATGAGGATCCAATCGGTCTTCAAAAATAAAGGCAGGATTATAAAATTGTGTAAATTACAACAATACAATCTAATTTATGAAGGCAATATTGACTTTTGTTGCTTTTGGTACTTTCATTATAGTTTAATTCATGACAGATTTCTTTTTTTTTTAATTAATTGACTTTGACATTAGCTAAATGCAAATGGTCAGGGTTTGTAATAACTGAGCATGTTATAAATACTGTATACCTCTGCTATTCCACATCAATCACAGCCAATCAAATTAAATCAAAACATAAACTCTAAAGAAAACTATAGTCTATATTTTATCTATTTATTTTATATTTGTAAAGGTGTGTTCGATTATTCTCTGAACACATTACGTTTACAATCTCTCGTGCAGCAAGTAGACACATATGCACGTGAGTGCAGCAGGGATAAGATTCATCCCTGGGGTGTGCATGTAAAAGCACTTTATAAATTATCGTCTTAGAGTGAAGCCAGAAGACATTAATGCAGAGCATCTGTGGGTGTCAGGGGGGAGATCTATGTATTTCTGAGCACTGCCATGTTTTTTTTATTTACCTGTGATGAATAAAGAGATGATTTATCAATTCACCTCTTGTGTTCCCCCACTCTCTCTCATTCCACCTCTCTCCTCAGGGGAATTAATCAGCTGTCTGACACATGCACCGAGGGAGACAGGGAGGGAGATAGGAAGAAAGATGATGGGGAGGGGGGGGGGCGGCGAGGGAGAAGGGTGGCACGAGTCAAATTGGAAACATATCCTTTCAACATGTCCTATCTGAGCATTTTATCTGTGAAAAGAGGCACAGGGGGGGACAACTCCCATGGTTCAAAGGCCTAACTCAATTCAGTGATGAGACCGTGGCCGTCTCCTCGCCAGGCGAACCCACTGCAGCAGCTGTTGAGAAATGAGATTGTAGCGCAGAACTCCTCCTCTCCCCAACACCTGCAACCCATCCAGGACACAGACCAAACCGGGGGGGGAGGCCTCCTACAGGATCGCTTTCTCTTCGTTCAGCTGTCATGTCAAATAAACCTAACGTAAGAATTGATCATTTTGAAATTTAGTGGTAGATTGTGAGTCAGTCTCAAGGCCTCTACACACCTCCTCTGACTAACCCCTTTGAAGAAGAAGGAAGAGTGAGCATGGTGCATCATTCGCAGCCTCTATTTCTATCTTGGCCCAGGTGGGATTGGATCCAGATGGACACCTGATCACCTCTCTTTTTCTCTCTGAGCTCTGAGCTGGAGTTTCCTGTGCTCTAACCTTTTCAATGGCAGCCGCACTTCATCCCCCGGAGGCTGTGCAAAGAGCTGGGAATCAGATCAAACGATGAAAAAGTGTGTGCGCATCTGAATGAGTGTGATTCCTGAAATAACCCTAGCCTGGGTGACAATTATTCATTTCCTGCTTATACTTTACCACGTAAACAGTATGTTAACAGTAGGATCCCACTCACACATCCGTGAATAAGAAGGAAATGTTGAAGGTCAAAGTTAACAAAAGTTGAACTCTTTGCGAAGCAAATCTGTGATTTGCCTTTTCACACTTTGCAAAGGGTTTAATCCGCCTCCTCACTTGCACAGAGTCAAGTGAACAAAGGACCACGGCTGCTTCATGTGACCATGCCCACTGTGACTTGTTTGGAATGAGATCCTCCACAAATCACCTCACAGATCAACAATAGTAACCGCTGCAGTAAAATAGCTTTGGTTTTGTGGGTCATGTTGCTGTAAAAAGCACAGTACAAAATTACAACACAATACAGTGAGAAAAAAAACATGTTCAGTGGTGACTTTGCAGCTTGACTGAATTATGGGCCCATTCAATGCAAGTGTGAGGGCAAGAGGGGGTCGTGTCTTATGATCCAACAGCAAGGTAGAACACTCCAGACCAAGTGGGTTAACCTAACAGGAAACCTGGAGGATACACCCTATTAGGCCTGTACTTCCTGCTACTTTGAGGCATGTACAATTTATGAGCCCAGAGGTACAGTGCACCACTGCAGATCTGATGGATTTCCTCTTTCTTTTTTCTCAAAAAAGGACTGAGTCGGAGCATTTTATGAAAGAAAAAATGAGGGGGAAAAAGGCAGATAAGGTGAATAAAAGAACCATCTGCAGGGCACTCGGCGCAGGCCCGTGCCAAACGGTCTGGGAAGAATCACACGTCTTGGCAGTACATGCTATAAATATGCTCTGATCCTTATAATTCAAATGAAACGTAGGAGGATATTAAATAGATCCCGTTGCCTGAGAGCCAGTGTATATCAGTGCCAGTGGAGTGAGCACTGTAACTCACCAGGAATAGACCCTCTCTAGAAATAACTCAAAATTGATAACATATTTAAATAGCGAGCTTAAAAAAGGCTGCAGTTTCCTTTGCTACAACCACACAGTGTATCTCACCTCTTTGTCACACTGAAGACACTTGTAAAGGTTATTGCTGTCAGTATTTGTCAGTACATTTCCAGGTGATGTAACTGTGCTGCCAGTCTCTTTTCTCTAGAAATGAACAAGCAGCAGTGACGCAATGGTGAAAAACCACACTGGCAGCAACGTCAAAACAATGCAACACTTTGGCTCCTTTGCCAACTTGTTTTTCAGCTGTGGTATTTCATAGCAAAACAACTTATCATTTGAGTCCTTCTCACAAAAATCTTTTTCTCTAGGTTTTGGATAAACGGTGGGGATGAAAAAAATAATCATAGCGATCATCGGTCTGGTGGTGTAGGGTTCCGGGTTTGTTTGAGTGTGTGGGCGAAGAGAAGTAGCACTTACGCATTCGTGGAACCATCAAACAATATGTCTCTGCAATCTATCCGCAGGCTTCAGACACTCTCATTCATGAAGTAATACGTGCTACGACTTCTGCAGCCCAGTGTGACGCAAACGTCGTGCCCTACATGTTACTTACTGAAAGCAGAGGTTTGAGGTATGACACATCTCACTCATAGGGACGTGTCAAGAGAGTTGTGTGTGTTTCTTCTCTGAGGAAACAAAAGGAACTTCTTATGAAATGAACGAATGATCACTTATCGAAAATGATGCCGTTCTATTGCTGCACACGGGCGTTGATTCAGACAGAGACACAAAGCAGCGATGAGATTTGATAGGAAGAACACGAGGCATGAGGTTTGGATGAGTTGGGAGGTGTGTTAGCAGGGAAGAGATTTGGGAGAGGAAGTATATCAGGAAGAGGAGGATGAGACAGAAGATAGGCAAGCAGTCTCCACTGCTGTCAGCCATGATAGAGTAACTCAGCATCTTGTAAGAGACCGTCTCTGACTATTATCACGCTGTGGTAAAACCTTGAGCCCTGCACTGCTCAGATACAGACCTTGTTGATCTCAGTTTTTGCCACTGAAGCAGAAGATCAAAGCTTGGACACGCCCACAGGGAGACATTACTAGTTTATATCAATAGCAACTGGGGGTGGAGATACATACAGCTTCTTAGTTCATGACCCAAACCATGAGATAATGGTTGAGGAATGTAAATGTATTAGTTGACGACCAAGTGAGCCACCAATAAAGTCTGGGGAACCTAACATTCAGTCTTTATTAGTATTCAATTTAGTTTTCTTACTAAATATAATGTAGATTCTTTGCATAGGATATAAAAAGGGAAAATGACAAAATATGTCAACCAACAAATGAACCACTCACTCAAACAACCAGAGCAGAGGTACTGATTTCAAAGTGCTACTAAATCTAATTGTCATGTCATTTATTATCAACAAAAATATTGATCCTAGACGAAATTCCTTTAAGTTTGTTCTGATTGATAATAATCTCACACAGTGTTTCTTCAAGTTATTCTTACTTCACTTGGTCACGTGACATTCGGTAACTTCAACAACGCCTAGTTTCCATCAGCACTAGTCTGACAAAGATTCTACACGGCAGGATTGACTCATGATAGGAGGTCTGTGTACGTGTCTAGACTCTGGTATTGTTTATCAAATATTACAGCAGATATACAGTGGACTTATTGTTCATGTTTCAGCCTGGACTTGTACTAAGTGGAAAGGTGACTTTGGCTGCCATCCAACTATCTCTCAAACAAAACAAAGGACATTATTAGATACTAAAATAAGCGCTGACATAAGTCACGTAGGCCTGAGTGACTAATCTGCCGTTGTCAGCTAATCATATTTGATTGACTATTTTAAGCGTATGTTAGTGAAGCAGACACAAAGAGTGCACTTGCATAATGTCCCTTGGATAAGAATGTTCTCAGTAAAAAATCCTCCCATTAAACCTCTCTATGGCCAAAGCACTTGCCTTGTATGAAAAACAACTTGCCTCTCCCTCTAACAGATGATGACATTTGGAATATGATTTAGCCTTGTCGCCAAGTTACTATCAGCTTGGGGCCTTAGGTAAACACATTTGATGGGACCCAAAGGTCTAGCACCAGCGCTGGGCTGGGAGGACAGGCAGGTGAGCAGGCCCTTGGCCCTGCTAAGAATCAGCAGAAGCCGAGCAGGAAACATCTGGAAGACCCAGTGCAAACAGATGTCGGAATGAGATAAGAGCCCATGAGTTAGAGTTCAGCCTCCCATCTCAGTATGATGAGGCTTTGTAACATCCAGGTGGGCCGCAGCCTTGGCTGCAGCAGCTCAAAGGTCCAAATAATCAAACTGCAGGGCTTTTTTTCTCTTTTTTCTCACACCAGCATCTGGTGGAGGCTGTGAATGTTGTCAGTAACTTGTGTTCTATTGTTCCTGGTCTCATTTTGATCCATTGTCAGCCAGACTCTCATGAGACCCCCTTCATACAATGTTTTCGCCTCTCCAGGTCACCATTTACATCATTTCCTGCCATAGTTTTTAACATCGACCGATCAACAAAGTCAAGTTTGAATCAGTGGTAGCCATTCATGCGTATTTGCCCACACTTCAGCCCATTGTTGTGCTGCAGATTGTTTGATATTGAATTGCAGTGTCAACTTTATTGTTTATTTTCAATTTCTCATCTAAACACTTGAGGCCATAGTCTCTGAAAAACAAAAGACCGGCAAACAACTGTCAGAACTGTGCATACACATGATTGTATTGTGGAGTGCAAGCTATAACATGTTGTGCTCCAGTTTTTAACCCTTCACCTCACATTACCACAACAAAAAACATATATATTCACCCCTCCCTTATGACTGCTGATTACTTTATGTGAGGAAGTTAAAACAGAGGAGAAAATAACAGAGATAAATTATAAAGAAAACTGTGTCATTCGCACAGATGAGTAGAAACCACAGGGGAGGGTTGGTTCCTGTTAAACTATAAAAAGGTCTCTCTAGGGACCCGAGATCTGAAGTGGAACTCACAGATTGTTCTGCAATCAGAGGCGACTGCACACTACCAGCCTGGATCTCCATAATTTGATAAATAATAGGTCCTTGGCGGCAGTGAAAAGTTAAAGAAAAGTTACACACAGTGAGAATGAGAAGAGATTATTTCAAATGAGGACTCAAAGCAGCGCTGATGAACAGCAAGCATCTGTATTACTGCATTGAAGCAAGAAACATTTTTATGAACTATATATTCATTAACTATATATAAAGAAACAGAAACTACCAAATGAACTTGATGAAGAAAACCTTTTTCAAAAGATCCTGGGTGTAATATATTGGAGGGAATTTGCATAAATATGTGTAGCTGCCAAGGAGGTTATGTTTTCACCCCATGCATTGATTTGCTTATTTGGTCCAGACAAAGGGTCTCAATGTGATTAATTTCTTATTTTTTTGGTTTATTGTACTTTTCACTGATTTCCCGGGAAATAATAATAATAAAAACAATAATGAAATCTGGATGGAGAAAAATGAGGCATATTTAGGAGACTGATATCTATGTGTGAAATTTGATGCAGCTTGATTTAAAGTAAAAGGAGTGTTTCCTCCACTGTTTGTTCCAGCTGAACACAACAGTGAATATGGAAGTGTACCAAATCTATTTATAATGTATAGATTGATCTTCCTTATGAATGAGTTGTTACTGCCTCACCTCACTTCAGTTCAGCAGGACAATGTGGCCCTAAATCACAGGGGATCCAGACGTGACTCAGACTGCATCCACTCCACATGCTGTCTCAGCCGCTCCCCTTTTTTCAACATTGAGTAATTAAGAGAATTTACAAAACTACCCCTGGGATGACCACTGATTCACCGCACAAACAGGAAGTAGAGAAGAGGTCAGTGAATGAAAGGAGGAAAAGCTGGCAAACGGCAACAATACAACAGGAGGAACCCCCCCCCCCCCCTCTCCCCTTTTATAAATAGGTACAGACCCCTGCCGTGCGGCGGTCGGGGTCATAACTGGAGGAATCGGAGACAATGGGGGAGCAAGGCCAGTGGCTGACGAGTATAGGTGTGATGTGTCTGTGTGACTGAGATAGTGGAACGTCGGGGGTCATGGGAGACACAAGAACATAGTTGCAAAACAAGACCAAACAGCCAGTAAGAGAAGAGAACAAGAGATTGTTAAAAAGGTGATGTAGTTGACAACAGAGAGTTAAGATGTGGATTTAGGAAGAGCTGATGAAACGTACATTACTTCCTGTGATTGAATAGAAGTTGCACATATGGGGCATCACTCATTAAACTGGCTCCTCGTGCAGTGTGTGTGTGTGTTTGTGTGTGTGTGTGTGTGTGTGTGTGTGTGTGTGTGTGTGTGTGTGTGTGTGTGTGTGTGTGTGCCCACCTGTGTTTGCGTGTGTGTGGGTGAATAGGGTCATCCTGCTCTACACCGCAGTGAACCTCCACCCAGTTTTAGCAGAGCATCATTTTGACTGCAGCCTGCAGACACTTCCCAGAGGAAATCCTCAGCCAGGCCAGACACAACAGTGTGAGTATTTTTCACAGACCATCTGCCAGTGATGTTGTGAACAGGCTGAGTCAGATCGGATGTATATTTAAAAAAAATTTTTTTAAACTATTAAAAAATAAAAATGTGTGAAATAAATGCAGGGAAATTAAACTGTGAATATTATATTAATTGATAAGGCAGAAACAACCTTTGTTGTGGCTAAATTATTGACTTTCTATACTGCTGAACAGTATCGTTTATTTATTAGGATAATGGGTGAAAATCTAACTTTGTGTTTTCCGCATCAGAGTCTGTTATTGAACTACACTATGGTGAAAACATACCTGGTTAGAATAGGCTGTTTGTCTGGCTTGTAGTAAAGCTGGTTGTTTGGCAAGTTAAGACCAGGTGCTGGAGTCCACAGAATCCTGAAGCTGCACCACCCTTGCTGCACATAGAGCTAACCCTAACCCATCTGTTTAGTTCAGTGAAGCTCAACTCAATACACAGAACCACAAACTGGTTGTGCATACAGATTTCTAGAATTTGAAACACACATGGAACAAATAACAGCTTAACACTTAATTACATTTTCCAACAATAGTATTCCTGTATATAAACTGTAACACAAACCTTAACGGTTAACATGATTAAAGGAAAAAGGAGGATCTGAGGAGTCAAATGGAAATGACAGGGGAGACAAATCACACCTGTGGGAAAAGGAACAACTGTTATCTTGAGAGGCATGTCCTCAGATAGAAAATGACAAGTGTAATTTTGACAGAAAGAGCACAGGGTCTTTAGGCCTGCGACGGATCACACGTCAATTAGAGCGGCGGGATTGATTTTGACAGGTTTAAATGTGGTACATAAGCAGATAATAGTTTGAGAGATAATGGAAATTTCACCGAGCTGAAACGCAGACACACTGTCAAAAAGATAAATTGTCGGGTCGGGAGAAGAGGTGAAACAAAAGCTGGATATTTAGATGACAAGCGTGCGTGCAAAGTTCACTTTCTCTCTTCTGCAATCCATCATTTCTTGAGCGGGAAATAATATTCATGGCAGTTCGGTGACATGTGAGAATCAAGTCAGCACTGCTGGTAATTGTCTGTTACATAAACATGTATAATCATGTTTGCATTTGAAACAGTACTCTTAAAACTAGGAGTATGTTGACAGAAGTTTAACAGTGTTCCCAAGCAGTTATATAATATCCCTAAAGCCAGGAACTCAGAAGACATTTCACACCAACAGGAGAACCCAGAGGAGCCTGGCTGAAGTCTCCCAGGAGTTTGCTCTAAGCCAGGGGAGTATGGAACATGGAGGGCTTAGGGCATCGTCCGAGGCCCTTTCACCTCGGAGCTGTTAACAGTCAGGCCTGTGATCCCCAGGCCCCTGTTAAAGACCCCCATGGGTGCAGGACTGTAACCGGAGAGCTGGAATAACAGAGGACGACAGCACCACACAGAAGAGCCCTGATGTGGGACGGTGGGCTCGACCTCAGCCTCTGCCCGGGGTCTGGAGAGAGGTCACAGGGTAGGAGAACTTTTTTTTGTCTCTCTCTCTTTTCTCTCGGCCTCTCTCTCTCAAAGATAGATCAGATAGGCAGGAGGTCAGAGGGAGGTGGGCTCCCTGGGGCCTGCGCTGGGTGGATGCAGTGGCTAAGGTCAGACGCCCACCCCCCCCTCCTGGTTGCAAGACATTTATCAGAATGCCTTGGATGTGTGAATAGAGCAGCAAGAGTGAGGTACATTTGTGCGTGTGTGTAGGTCAAAATGCAAGCAGGGTGTTTGTGCTCGAAGTGGCACGGTGGCTGTGTGGTAAAAAAACAAAAACGCTGCATGTTCCTTTCTGTGTTACAGCTTGTTTTTAAGTGGGCTGCTCAAACTAGAAAGTTTTAATTGCCGTGTGGCGGTGACAGAATCGTTCGCTTGTTAATATCATAATATTTTAGCAAAGCTCTCAGCACTTTTTAGAATTTGCCGCCCAGTGTTGATGTTTCTTTGTGGCGGAAGTTCTCCCCCTGCCACTCTCTGCTGTCCTCCTCCGTGTGGATGACTGAAATGCTGAGCTGTGCAAAACCCAACACCTCTCGTCCAAACAACCATCGGGACCACTCTCCGTGCATATTTGAGATTATACGTGAGTGTGTGAGTGTCAGACAAACAGGACTTTCTGTTATCCAGGAAGAATAAAAACCCAGCAGGTCCCTTAGATGTGAGAGAGGCAGACAGCTGGTCGTGTCTCCGGTCAGAATCAAACACTGCTGCTGCCTATATTTGGAGAACACTTCCTGGAGCTTGAGCCACTTTCAAATTTAAATTAAACATATCTCTATTACACTTTTTTATTTCCGAATTGATGCAACTTACTTAAAATGTACTACTACACTGCCACATCTAATCGTAGTCTACTACTGCAACGAATTACCTCTGACAAAGACAATACCTCTTTGTCTGTGTTTGTTATTAGCAGGATTTCCCAAATAACTACAGGACAAAGTACTACAAAATGCAGTACTACTGTGAGTTACATTTTGTAAATCACCCTGCATAGCAGCTACACAAACAAACTTGTCCTTCTTTGCCTCTACGGCTTTCATCACTTGTTGAATCTGAGAAAAACATGTCATAAAGCATCTCTGTGTTTACTGAGACCATAGCTGTCTCAGTAAATATTTTAGACGTGTGAACCCTCTCAGAAGGAACAAAAAAACATGAACATTTAAAGATAAGATAACAGAACTATTATTATTTCTGGCAAATAACGACACCAGTACATTTCCTCTCTGAAGTTGATTGAGATGTGGTGAAGCTCTGTGTAGGTGTACGGTCCTCAATGCGGAGATCTCTGAAATGTCAGTTTGGTTTCTGAAGATCTGTGACGTCTTTGCATCTGACATTTACAGTTTCTCTTATTCGCTTTGGCTAAATTCTTGAATGAATTTTTTTTTTCAAAACAACATGTTGAAATCTTAGAGTTTCTCATTGGTTCAGTCAAATTGCACTTGTTTTGACAAACGTTTGCTAAAGAGTTCAGCATCTTGTTGTCTAGTCTTTGCACATTAACCACTTGCACGTGACTTACTGATCAAAACTGATGAGTTTATTCTCAGTGAAGTTGTCATCCTCTTCACAACCTCTAAACATTCCTTCATCATTTTAACCATCACATTCAGAAGGAACCATTTAATTATCTAAATCTTTTAGACATTTTCTCCATAAATATCTATGACATGGTATATCTGCTGCATTAGCAGATAAACCAGGAATCACAGTCAACCAATCATAATCATACAAGCCGACAATGTAAACAGAAAAAAAGGTTTCCTGGGTCGCCTGGTGAACCCCCCCCCCAAGGTACGATGGTCTGTATTAACCACAGAAGTACTTCACAGTAAAGTTCCTACAGCCGGCACAGCAGTGTATGAATTTGGAGTTGAGTATCCTGCCCAACAACACTTGACATGGAGAATACAGGAGAAGGGGATCGAACCACCAACCTTTTAGTAAGTGGATGACCCGTTCTACCTCCTGAGCCAATTTATTGACACAAAAACTAGAACACTGTGTCACGAAACACAATTGAAATGTTTTGTGTGGGTTCCTACCTTTTGCAAACATGCTGTCGAATTCTGATGTCTCATGAAACAGCTGTGGCAGTTGCACTTACAGTTGTTTCAGCAAATGAGCCAAAGTTATCAAGACAAACTGTGAATTGATAGTAAGTATGGACTAGGTTGAAGTATGGACAGCCGTTGGTTTGATAACACAGATAAAAAACTGCTGTTTGTGAAGTCTCATCAGAGTATCTCACCTGTCTCCCCAAACCCTTGTGCATCAGTTGAACAGAGGAATGGAAAAACTGAAAGGTCACATTGAGCGGCGGTTGATTCAGAACACACAACATCTTTGCTTACATGATTTTTGTTCCCCCTCAAACCTTATGTGAACCAAACTGAGGTTTAAAGAACTATGTTTTTTTTGTATATATCTCACACCTTCTAGGTGGGTCGGTAAACAAATGCTATGGATCCCATGGGTGTGCAGCTCGGCGAACCGCAGAGCCTTATTTGCTCCTGCTTGTCTCTGCTTGCGGCTGTGTATTTCTGTCCCTGTGAAGATGCAAAGGTAGCATGGTAGGACGCACATCAGCACGCAGACTGTGTGCATACACCCTTACAGATGTGCACACACACACACAAACACACACACACATGCATGCACGCACACACTCACACACACCAAAGGTACTTAAAAAAAAACATCACCCTGCAACAAAGCCACCAAAAATAACAGGCACCTGTTGCTCAAACCACAATGTCTACTGTGAAGCCAAATTAGAGCGTTTCCCTGGCAACAATAATTTCAATTACAAGCCACACAGCAGCAGCGGCCTAGAAAACAACTTCACTTAAACAATGTTGCTATGTGAGTCACCGGTAAACAATGAACTAAAAAATGTGTGTGTGTGTGTGTGTGTGTGTGTGTGTGACACGCTCATATCCTTATGCTTTATACGACTTCATATACGCCCTATTGTTGAATGATGTTCAATGGAAGACCTCTATGACCCCACTGACTGTTTGAGGGTAAGACTAGAACACATTATTCACATTAGCCTTCAGTGGCTGGAAGATGATGCAAAGTTGATTGCAAGGATTTCAGTGTTACAAATAAAAAGCCTGCGTCTCTGCAGAGTCCTGCTCGAGTTGCAGTTTGTCACTCAGTGGACTGTGGTGTTCATGTGTTGTAGGGGCTCCTCTAGTGGTCACAACCAGAACTGCCCACTGAGTGTAAGTGAGTCACAGTAGTACAGTAACAGTTCAATGAGACAACAATAATGACTTTCTGTATGCTGACACATACAACATATATTTGCATTGTCTAATGAACACTTAGTGGTATGAATAGAGAACATCCATCAGACTTCTGAGGAGGTATTCAGAGTCTTTGGAGTTGTCTGTGTCCGTTTCTACAATTAAAATATAAAATCAAAATGTTAGATTTAGTGTGGAGTTTTCCTCCGGCTGGTGCTGTTGTTGTCCTACGTCATAATCCTGCTAAAATTATGTAATTACCGGTGCAGTGAAAATGCGTAGTGTCCAAAAATAGTTTTTTTCTTTTGCAGATGAGCTCACTATATAGTGCTCTACATAGAAGTCCCTGTGTAGTTAGGTAGGTGTTAGTGGGTGAGAGGATGACTTCAGACACAGCCTTTGTCTTATTCTAAGACTGAGCCCTCATGATAATCCTGCCGAAGCCCCAACCTCCCTTGATTGAGGACTGGTTATAGATCATCAAATGCATATTATAGAGAAGTTGACACCAAAATGTATTTACCAGTTCTTATTGTGTTGTTTTATTTTCTGAGGCTCTTTGTTAAGGTCTTTACCAGAAACAGTTGACGCCAACAAAATATGCAACAGTTTTGGTTATGATATATAACTTGTCAAACCAGGAATGAATTAAAACAATTGTAATTGTGTTCTGTAAAACCTCTTCAATGAAAAGCAAAATGATAAATAAAAGGAATGCATATACAGAGATTTTTGTGTGTGCATTGCATATTTCTGAATTTCCTTCCTATTTACATCTGCTAACATCTGACGAATCCTCTTCAAACACTGAACACAGGGCAGTAAAGAAAACTGTTTTCAAGCATTGAGACTACTCGGGTTTTGCATTGTGCCAAAGTGGGTGTCACGCAAGGGTGCTCCTAATGTTTGTACACATATCTGCGTTTCATGTGAACTGGAGTGGGGGTGTGTGAATGCAATAAGGGAGGCGGTGGTCTGAGGAGCCCTCACTTCTTCACAAAGGAGAAAAAAACCTAATTGGAAGCACATGTGTTGCACTGTGCGGCAATTTAGGATGGTTGGGGTGGGGTGGGTGGGGGTGGTGGGGTTGTAGGTTGGCTATTGTGAAAGAGGGTGTTATTGATGGGAGAAAGAAAGGGGGAAGGGGAGGGGTGGAGAAAAAACAGATTGTCGGGGAGGGTGTGCGCCAGGAGTCACTGGTGGTCGGGGAGGGCATGAGAATTTAAAGCTGGACACGAGTGATGCGAAGGCCTGGGAATACAAAGTGGAGGGGGGGGATCTTGAAACATCTTTTCCGACAAACAAAGTGACTTCATAGAAAAACACATGTCCTCTTTCCCTCTCTTCTTCTCTTTTGCCACCTGCAATGGCAGCTATTTAATCCATCACTTAAAGAAGCCAATGCACATATTGCTCAAATAGGACCGATTCCCCTTTACATCAGTCGTACTGTCATGTTTTCCCCCTTAAGTCTCTTCTTATGTGGGCCTGCAGCTTAATAGCATATCAAAGAATACTATTCAGATTTATTTTATGTGGTTATGATTCATAAAGCTCGTACCACCCTAACAAATTAGACAGGTGAGACCCGGACGTGTGAATTGTGCCCTTCTTTGGATGAAACATCACGCTACTGTACCGTGGGCTCTTATCTCTGTGCTCGACCCCCCCCCCCTCTCTCATGTAAGAGACCAACATGAGAACAAAAGGCCATGGGACTGAGCGTATACGCCTCAGCCTTCAGATTTATACACTTTCATAAAAACTGGGCCCAAAATGTCTGGCTGGGGGCCCAATATCCCATCCTCATGTTTGGAGCGCTGCCAGAAAAAAAAGAGGGCACGTTTTTTTTTACAATAAATTACAAAGGGCAGGTGAAAGAGGAAGAGCAGAGGGGCTGTGAACTATAGGTGAGTGATGTTAGTTGGTGGGGTTGGAAGTGGGGAACAGAGGAGGAGGAGGAGGAGAGGGGAAGCAGGAGCGATACAGAGAAGGCACAGGGGATGAGGACGGACGGAAAAAGGTGGTGCAGGAGGTCGGGATGGACGCCCAATAAGGCTTTAGAGAAAAGATGGGTTGCATCTCTCTTCTCTCTCTCTCTCTCTTTATCTGCAGACTTTCACTCCCCTTCCTCTGTTCCCCACCTCTGCTCCAATTTGGCAGCACCTGAATCCTGGGTCCCATCAGAACTACCTGCCAGGGATTAACCAGAACCTGTTACCCCTCAGTGTCAGATGACTGGGCTCTCTCTCTCTCTCTCTCTCTCTCTCTCTCTCTCTCTCTCTCTCTCTCTCTCTCTCTCTCTCTCTCTCTCTCTCTCTCTCTCTCTCTCTCTCTCTCTATCTCTCTCTCTCTCTCTCTCTCTCTCTCTCTCTCTCTCTCGCTCTATGTCTGTCTTTCACCCACACCTACACCTACACACACACACACCTACACACACACACACACACACACACACTGACACACACGCACGCACACACACTTGTGCACTGTGAGAGTCTGTAATAGGAACCAGCTGGGCTTTCAAGGCTGTGCAGCGCGCCAGACAGGCCCATTCATAACCCTCTAGTGAGTTTTAATGAAGGTGGGTTCTCGGGCAGCGTGGAGGGAGTGGTGGGTAATGATGAAAGGGGTGGGTGGGGGGGTGACTCCCTCTTCCTCACTCTCTCTCTGTACCTTCCGACCGATGAATGTACTGTACCAAGGCTCGGATGAGGAGGGGGAGGAGGTTTGCCGGTGATCCATTTATGTATTTATTGTTGGCTTGTGCTGTTTTCTAGCTTCCTCAGTCACTGAGAGTGGATCATAAGAGTGGACTTCATCATACATAAGTAGGAACTGAGGAACTGAGATGTGAGGCTCTTTGCTACTTAAAGTCAGAAAAACAATATGGAGAACGTTGGACTTCAACCTTAACCTAACCCTGACCAGAAAACATGTCTTACCCCATTTTCCTACATACATGATGTGACTGCTTTGACCCCTGTTGGTTGCTGTAGTTATACGTCTCTCATGAATTTACTCATTTCCTATTCACTAATTTATTCTTGTATATATATTTATTGATATGTTGATATTTTAACTCGTGTTCATTGCTTATTTATTGACTTTTTGCATGCCGTGGGACTGGACCACAGCTCGTATGTATTTCATTGGAGTTTAAAAGCACTTTTTTAATTTTGCACTTGATTCCCTTCCAGTGTAGCCCCCATATTTGAATTCTGGTGGGGTCCCACTGTATTATACTAATATGGCACTTGCCTTTGGTATGTGTTTGTCCGATCCTCTGAGCTGTACCTGTGGCAACCTACAGGGCCCGTACCCAAGTCGCCATGATGTGACTGTGAAAACCGATTTAGGTCCCCACAACATGAGTTATACCTGGACCACACTCACAAAGCAGTGCCATAAATACTCTGTAATATCAGTGTCAGTATAACAGACACACACCTGCAAATGGCGATGATGTCCATCATTTAGCTGAAACCCCACACCAGAGGATATCTGTCTGACTACTGGACTTCTGGGGACTATAAACATGCTTTCAAGGGTATTCACCTTTATGTCATTTACTATAGTGTTAAGTGCTTTCGGCCATAAGAGACAATCAATGTCTGCCAAATGTTGAGATCTGATTATTTCTTACTTTGTGTGTGAGGGATGAGGACCGAGGGCAGTGGTCCCCTCCATCTTGCTTTTTTCCGAGATGTGTAACCCGAGCTGGTGAAGTAATGGTGAAGAAACAGCCGTTTGCACCCTGAGGTCACACTGATGTGAACACCAGGCCCTGGCACACACATTCCTCCTCCTCCAACACACAGACGTGCACGGGCAAACCAAACCTTCCAAATCTAATCTTAAGAGTTTATATCCACATAATTAATTAATTATTTTGTACCATTTATAACTCTCTACCCAAGAGGGATGTACTGTCCATCTTCTAAATATTTCACTAGGACTTAACGAGGGTTTCCCCCCAGGAGGTGTTTGGCCGAGGGTGGGATGATTCCTCATTGGAATGAGGTGTGAGGCCGCTGCAGCACAGTCAAGCAGCCTCATTATACACAGCAAAGCTCCCCCATCCTGGCCACATGCACAGACAGACACACAAGCTGCGCACACAAACACACACACTCACACAAACACACAAGTGCAGTACATGCATGTTTTCGGTGGGCAGATGGAGAGACATCTCGGGGTATGTCACAAACCTCCCACGCTCTCCACTTCAGCCCTGGTGGCCGCGCAGCCTTTGATATTTCCCACATAATAACTATGTGGTTTTTCCAGCTCACCCCAGGAATGTTCATATGAAACAAACAGCACTAAAACATGACTGTGGAGCGCAGTGTCTTGCTGGTGCACAATAATGACGGAGGAAACTATTTCAGTCATGTCAAAGCTTGATTTAATCTTGCTTTCACTTCTTTAGACCATCGCAGGATGAAGCCATAATTTGTGCAAGCATTAGTGTGTACCTCAGTGTGAGAAAGTCTAAACAAGCTTTGCTGATGCTGGTAGAGAAACAGAGGTGTGTGTTAATGACCTGGCGTGATGAGTGGAGTTACTTGTGTATTTCTATTTCACTCAGGAGACACTTTATTCATTCAAATTAGAAAGAGTAAATTAGAATGAAAATAAATTCCTTGTGAAGGAAAGAGGAATATTTTAAGCGAATAGCAGGAAGGAGAATACCATGGTTGAAGTCCTATGCAGTAGTTTGTCTAGAATAGATTGACAGCTGTGATTGGACAGTTAAAGGGAGCTGACCAGGTATCCAGAGCTGAGTTTGTGTCGGAGATGGGTGAAGCGAGAACATTTTCCGGTTTTGAATGACCTGGCGTAATGAGTGGAGTTACCTGTGTATTTCTATTTCAGTCAGGAGACACTTTATTCATTCAAATTAGAATGAGTAAATTAGAATGAAATTCAATTCCTTGTGAACTAGAGGAATATATTAGGCGTATAGGAGGAAGGAGAATATCATGGTTGCAGTCCTATGCAGTAGTTGCTCTAGATGGGCAGCTGTGATTGGACAGTCAAAGGGAGCTGACCAGATGTCCAGAGCTGAGTTTGTGTCAGAGATGGGTGAAGAGAGAACATTTTCAGGTTCGACAGCTTCCCGGGGATTGGCTCAAGGCGAGCATGTCAGGTTATGATTGGATGAAAAGACAGAATGAGCCTGTGACACTCAGGGAGAGTGTGTTTGCTGTGGAGCTGCTACGTGAGGTTTCTCTTATGACGACTGTAATTCCTTGAATAGAAGTTGACCAATGTACTTGACTAAATATGAAAAACTCTATGATATGAAGCTGTGCATCTTCCTGTCATGCAATAATTACAGATAACAGAAATGCTTTCACTCTGAAACAGGTACAGGAAGTGTTGCAAATGTTTATGTCTATGACGAATTCAACATTTTAACTGTGGTAAAAGATCATTTTCACTGTCTTGTCTGCTGTGCACCACGTGTGGTACCCAGGGAGAAAATGGAGGCGCGGCTTACAAGCCTGAGTGGCACGGGCATACGCAGGCAGTGGAGCTGCTCTCACCTGATGGCATTACAATAAAAAGCAAGTCTTCCTGTTCCGGTGTGGCCCTTCCAGTAGCATTACTGTGAGAGGCATGGACAAGAAGACAAACAGTCTTTCTGACTGAACTTTCTCTAAGCTTCATTTGTCATTCATGGTAAGATAATTTTAATTTGATGGAAAAAAAGACAAATTTCAAAATAATCTAAGGCTTGAATTTACAGTTTGGATACAGAGACATGTGCTGAGTATTATCATGTTGCATGCTGCTATTTAACTTGTTGTTTTAATAGCAAATGACAAATCTATTAAAAGCATTTGGTTTCACGTAATTCACACATTTTGAAGCCACATATAAACACGGCTGTAACTGCTTGTTTGGCCAAACATATACGTGTTCCACACCAAGCTCTTCTTGTATAATACGTTGTGTTCCCGAGCTCACTGGGTGTGGTGGTGATATATATATTCGTGTCACACAGGGCTGATGGGGTGTGTGCGCCGCGACTCTTCCGAGAGGGAAGAGGTCATCCGGAGTTGAAAAGAAGATGGCTCCCTTGTTCTCTGGGGCTTTCCTCCCTCAGATCGCAGTCCGCGCACAGGGCTGAATCACTAACCGGTGCTCAGCCGGTCGGGCCTAGGGCCAAGAATGCAGGAGCTGCTGGGTGGCGTGCTGGGTGATTTCCTGTCTGAGGGGTCTTCTTGTAGTCGTAACACGATCCGCCCTCGGTCCAAAAATAACCAGTGTCCCCGCAGGAGATGGCGGTGCAAAGCTGGGGGGGGCAACTAATGCAGCTTGCCCTGCTTCCTTCCTCAGAGGATGCTGAGAGTAGTGAGCTGATAGTGGCTCAGGGTTAGTTGTACTGTCAGCAGCTGGGAAGACACAGATAAAAAAGGTACTTGGTTAACATGTGTGCAGACCAGGTGACACTTTTCAATGCCCGTCCCAGAAACAATAATAAAGTTTATTCTCAAAGTTTCATGACTACTGTTATAATCACGATTCTGTTTTCGAGTTTTAAAAAAGAAAAGGCGAGCAAAAACCAAAAGGAACACTCTGTTTAAATAAACAGACTTATCTATGTATTTATGTTCATTTGGGTATTGTGGTTTCACAGTTTTTTCTGCTGCGTGACCTCAGTGTGTACCAACCCCTGCAATTTTAGAATGATAACAAATCAACACTTTTACCGTTGCACCGTGTGCAGAGAGAAAGAACGAGAGGGAGGAAACGAGTGAGGGATGGATTATATCATAGAGAATCGCTGCTGCTCGGGGGACAGGGTTTGGGAAACGTATCAAAGACCATAAGTTAGGGTAAAGAGGAAAAACAGATAGCACCACTTTGACACATTTGACCCTAATGGGCTGATTATTTCCACGAGGGCTTTGCCTCTCCATAAACAGAGCGGCGTATTTTTGCAGGTCAGTCTGTGTTGTTTCAGAGAACCTGGGCTCTCCTGGCAGGGGACATTTCACTGGGTCATTATGCAGCAATTTGGGTGGCTGGGCCAGCGTATTTCACAGCACCTCGCAAACCGCAAGCGCATGAGATAGCAAAGAGGTGGAGACTCAAAACCAATACGCTGCTTTCCCCTTTGAAGAGGATCCACCGAGAGAAGCATGGCGGAGGCCCTGAGCTCCACAACGAGCCAAAAGAAATGGGATGAATGATTACCTTAGAGAGTTGAATTGCCGTATGTGAAGATAGGGGGAGAAAAAAAAGTAGAAGGTAGAGGGAGAAAAGCTAAGCGGATGGTAAAAAGGAGAGAGATCCAATGATGAAATAAATCTGCCCACAGCTTTTTTGTTTAATGAACGTGGAGCTGATTTATTTTCCGTATGGCTCTGCAGATTTGTCTGGGCGCAGAACAGAGTGTGCTCTGTTCAGTGCCACGCTCAGCAGCCAGGTGTGGGACAGACGGGCTGAAACAGTTAAAAGTAAACTGAGCGCAGTGGAAATAGGTCGGCTTCAAAATTGTGTGGCTGTTTCTTTCTTTCTCTCTCTCTCTCTCTTTTTTTTTTTTTTTTTTTACAGGTTTGCCAGGGGAAATAGATTTTTGCTGCTGCTGCACAGTCTGGTGTCTGTCTCTGTTCTCTTCATAGTCACGAGTGAGCTGTGATTGTGTCAGAACTGCTGTCAAAACAAGTATCCTGTCAATTTTCTGTATGTTTGAAATTTAAATGTGTCCTCTTGTGGGTAAAAAAAAAAATAAAGTTAGGTTAAGTATATCAAATGAAGCGCAGTTTACTGAGGGAAGAACGGGAAAAATATTTTATAGAGGCAATTTAGAAAAGCGAAGATGCAGCATATCACACTGACAGTAGAGCGAGATAAAAAGAGAGAGCGCAAGACGGAGGGAGGGGGAGAGAGAGAGAGGGAGCATTAGCTGAGAAGAAAGAACTGCAAACAAACAGTTAGGAGGGAATATCATCAACAGATCATCTGAAACCATCAAGCAAAGTAAATATGAAAAATGCCAAGCGCAAGTGCATGAACCCATGCAGGAATGAATGGTAGCCTCTGTTTAAGAAGACAAGCGAGTGTGGGCCCGTGACAGAGCCTCGGTGGACGTCAACGAATAACGGTCAGTTCTTGGAATGTTTTAATCCTCTGCCCTCCCCCTGCTCCGTCCAACCCGACAGGAATTACAGTATCCATCTCACTCAGCTAAAGAGTCCACTGTTCCCTGAACAGGAGGGAGGGGGACCCCTTGTGAAAACACTTCATCAGAAACATCATGTGAGCCAGAGAGCACATCAGAGAAGATGGCCCTGAAGTCTAAATCACAACGGCAAGTAAGATAACTTAAAGGAAATAGTGAAAGATTAAGATTAAGATACATTTTATTATCCCACACACATGCACAGACATGCACAGGCACACTCATGCAAGGGGAAATTTAACCTCTGCTTTTAACCCATCTGGTGCAGGACACACAGAGGCAGCCATGGACGGCCCCCGGGGAGCAGATGTTGGGGGAGTAAGGTGCCTTGCTCAGGGGCACTAGACAGGGTAGGGAGAATCCTCTTGGATTTTTGGACAGATCAATCCAGGTTCGTCTTTTTGTTGTTTCTCCGTGGAGTCGAACCAGAGACCTTTTCTACCCATAGTCCAAGTTTCTGCCACTAGTCCACGCCTCTCCAAAAACACCACACAATTATAGAACAGCATTAACTTCTAGCATAAAATGTACCTGCTATTGACAAGGCACAGTGCAGATTAGATGGGTGCGTTCCTTGTGATTTGTTATTTTCTCATATGTTGTTGTGTTTCTTATTTGTTGTTGTGTTCTCTAATTGGCTGCTGTGTTTGCTTATCTGCCATTATGATTTGCTCTTTCAGGGCCACCTTCATTTCCAACTATAGGCCGCTCCATCTGTTATCTTGAACAGGATCTTTTTTTATTTATTAACTCGTAATAATCTATGGATCTATTCTAGTCTCTCAAAAACACCTGTGCATGTTACTGTAATGTCTGCTTGAGTTCAGTCACAGGTCATGCACAATCCCTTTCATATCTGCCTCAGATTCCAGTAAAAACCAGCGTCTGTGAGTGGTATGGCTTTTAATTGACGCCACCGTTAGTGTTTTCCATCAACGCAGCACAAGGGAAGAATGTCTGCTGAGTTCAGAAATCTGGAGTGAGGACAATGACAGAATTTACAACCTGTCATAGAGGAGATCACCTTTCACAATTTGGCTGTACAGGGTGATATAAAGTCATCAGGGGGACGCATAAGGACCATTAGATTCTCTTATATGGAAGACTGAAGTCGTAAAAATGTCTCAAGAGGCCACGACAACAATCCCAACGATTTGAGAGAGAAAAAACGATGACAAAAGGTTGATATGTCTTTAACCCGTGCTACTCCCCTTGTCGTCCTTATTGCTGCACAGCATGGAGATGGCTCAACATGTTTACTCATCGCTCTAATTCAGTCACGCTTCAAACTGACATATTGTTTCGATGCACTAACGCGAACGCAACCCTAAATATAACTGGCAGACTTTCAAGAATGCGTTGGAGATGGAGCAAATGGCAGTTTGGCTTCCGTTAGACAGATCATTTTCAACTAATGAATCAGACAAGCTTTAATTGGAAAAATTAGGCAGAGTGTGATCAACTTAAGTTCATGGCTTGTCTTTGGCACCAGGCTCTGGTCTGAGACCAAAGCGGAGCAGGTCTGTTTTTAATGGCTTACTGCTGCCCTCTGTCACAAAACGACAGTAACTGCATGCAAAGGCATGAAAAACAGACACAGAAGCAGAGCGTCTCATCTATTCAGAAAGAAATAAAACCATAACAATGAGATGTCCATCAAATCATTCTCAGAATACCATTTCAGCCGTGACAGGCTTCCTCTCGTTTGTCAGCCTGTGCGTCTGATTCCAGGAATGTGCGACTGCAGACGCAGCACTTCTGTGTCCCAGTGTGTATTTCATTTGGTCTCTCTGTCTCGAACACACATGTGGCTCAAATATGTGGCCTGATGCTCCAACAGCAACAGATTGTGTGTTCCAGCGAGGTCCTAACGTGCAGCTCGCTAGAACGTGCCACTCTGACACCAATCTAAGTCAGACAGGGCCACGTGTTTGAAAATTTTACAGACATTCTTCAGAAGCTCTGTCACCGTCCTCGGCAAGATGAGTCCACACTGAGTCAGGTGTGTGAGACCAAAGAATAACAACAATGTAATTAACACAAAAGGAAACAATGGGAGATCAGGATTCCTGTGTATGTTTTGATGTCTCCTGTGACACGTGGCGTAGAAACACATTTAGTTTAAGAACCAATAACTGAAACTGAACCACAGAACTGAAACTACTGCAACACACCCAAAACCTCCAAACACAACACGCCACACTGGAAAATATGCAAAGGGGATTTCTGTGATGAACCTGTATTTGACAAATGTTTATGGAAGAACCCTTCTTTATATGTGGTCAATCAAGGACTCAGTGTCAAGATCATTCGGTAAAAGTTACTGAGCACTGAAATACGTAGAATTATAACCACAAATTGTATTTTCCTCATCTGTTATGTGTTAACTTTGGTAAATGTGGCAATTGGTCTGCCTTGAATTTTTATTCTGTAGTACAAAATATATAAATTTTTTGGACATAAAACATTCACAACAGAACCATATTCAACAAGTTAGATTAACAAGTTATATTTTACAAGAAAAACTAATTTAATATGTGTCACCCTTCTTTTCTTTCTTTTTTTAAGCAAACAATTTTCCTTCAGTCTGTGTATGGTTTCAAATTGTACGTTCATGACAATGCCATCTGACTGACTTGTCACATGTATTGTGTAAACAGGTTGTTTGTTGTTTCACATGTTTCTGTTAGAGGCTCACTCAGGTCATCTGTGACGGTTTCATCCACAGGGAGACATAACAGAGGGAGTGGCATTCCACAGATCTGGGTGTAGCGTGACTGTGGGAGGATTGAGAGGAATCTGCTTGGCCAGATTCACCAGACACACAGTCTGTAAATATAAGGTGCATTTAGCACAGTGTCTTTGCGTGTGAGTGAGTTTGCGTGTGAGTGTGTGTGTGTGTGTGTGTGTGTGCGTGTGTGTGTGTGTGTGTGTGTGTGTGTGTGTGTGTGTGTGTGTATTGTAAGGGAAATGATTGCTCATTATTGAATCTCATACAATGTAACCTTGATGATGCTGTATCCTGTACTACTGAATGAATCTTGACCCGATTTCTTTAACTAAGGCATTGTTGTTTGCATGTGATGAGAAGATCCCAACCTTTGACTTTGTAACAACCCCAACCAGAGTGGGAGGGGTGAGCCAAATGTATAAAGACAAAGAACTGTTTCCCATGGTGGTACATATTACAAATTAACCTTTGTCATATGCATCATGCTCGAGCATTAAAGTGTGACAATACTATAGAGAAATTTGTGTCTCGTTTCCTCGTTGGTTGAGTGGGATTGTAGAAATTGCCACGACAGTGTGTGTGTGTGTGTATTTGTGTGTGTGTGTGGGTTTCAATCAAAAAATCGATAAACTAATTTGATCTGTGTAGCCCATATTCACAAATCACAGTTCGCCTCATAGGGCTTAAAAGGGTGTGAAATCCTCTGCCTTGTGTGTGTGTGTGTGTGTGTGTGTGTGTGTCATGTAGTTTTGTCTAACATTGACCTTGTTTTATAGCTGCTGGAATGAGAAAATCGTGTGTCTTTGAAAACTCTGAGGAAAAATCCCAGACAAACACAGATTTTCATGATTAACAACTTTCTCCCAAATGTAAAGAAAGTGAAGAGGCTACAGAAGAAAATAAAAAAATCGGTGATGTCTTCGGTGAACTATGAAATCAACAGTAAGAGACTGAATCCACAAACACAGCGGGGGCCTAAAGCAACCATGACAGCAGACATCCACCGTGCAGACCAAGGCCGAGAAGCTGAGAGCAGAGCAGAGCTGCCTTTGTTTCAGATGTAGAGCGCAAAAGGGTTTTCATTAGTTTCAAAAAAAGAAAACAACTAATAAATGAATGCATTGTTGATTGAAAGGATATAGAGAATGATAACTGCTGAATCTCCGATCAGAATTACAGCCCCAGTCTGCGAGAGCCATTTTGACATTCACGCAGAACCGTCTGCCATTGCTTAAACATGTGGGAATTGAGCTTTTGCATGGAATTTCAATTTAAGGAGCTGTATTCCATAAAAATATTGGAGAGAGCTTCCAAACCAACTCTCACACTGGCCATATATTTTACAACTTGGACACGGGGTGCTGTAAATAGCTCTGTGGAGTGTCTACGCTTATGACAGGATCTAAATATACTTACCATGTTCTCACTGGAGAGAGCACTGATCTGTGAACTAAATAACAGACCCTATTCACACTTTTATAGAAAACATTGGCCTTGGAAACGGAAGCACATTCAATTTCAGAGGCTACATCAATGGAGCTTCTATACACTCTGTACATTACCATAGCTGTTGATCCTTTCTAGAAAGATTGGTACAGTGATAAGTTTCCTTCATAAAGCTAGACCTTCTTTTTCCAGGCAGGGCTTATATGCAGTGCTATACTCTTTGCCAAAGTTGACCTTGTTCCCATTTTAATATTCAGTAAAAAACTGTTTTTATGAAACAAAAGATAGAGAGAGGAAAAGAAAGACAGAGCTGGGAAAGAGAGAGACAGGGAGAAATCGGCTTCCAAGGTATAGCAGCAGGCTGCCTGCCAGATGGACTCTGTGCAGCTGGATAACAGACACAATGAAATCTCAGATCATTCTATAAATACCGCTACCAGCTGCTCCCAGTTAATGTCAGATGATTATTAAAAAGCACCGCAGATTAACCGTTTATCAGCCGCGGAGCAATATCTCCCTTCTCCCTGCACAAACAAGTCATCACAAACACGAGGCAGGGGGGGCGGGTGGGCACTGTGACAGAAAGAGGTCTGAGCTAATATATGAGAGACTTAAACTGATGTGACAAGGACTGGATGATGAGGTATTTCGCCTGGCTGGCTCATGTTGTGGGGTCCCCTGGGACTGAGCTCTTTGTTTTTTCACGCCGTCTCTCCTGTTGTATTAGTTAGTGTGTGAGGTTTTGCAAGAAATAATATGTGGGGGTCATGGACGTGGGGACTGACAGCATCTTTCACTGGTCTATACCCACTCGGCTGCCTCCATCTGTTCCCAGGGGAGCTTCTCCTGTTACCTGCTAATGCCTCCAAGTCTCCCGGCCTGGCCTTCGGGTTGAACATAACTTCGGAAAAGGTTTGGAGTTTCCACTTTCTTTCTGCAGTTTGTGTCACGTTACGTTCTGGTGCTCGACACTTGTCTAAAACGTGTTGGACATGCAAACACAAACTCTTCTCCTTCAATCAGGAGTCCACAGACCTGTACACTGCAGAGCTGACACACAAAGTAAAGGTAATATCGGTCAATTTAACTCAGTGTGGTACCAATGCTGTGAGCAGTGTATTTCCAAATCTCATGACATTCAATAGTTGACATGTTTACATGGGCACCAATATTTTATATGAGCCTGCCATGTAAACAGCGTCCTCTGATTACCTTAACCCAAATAAGGTCATGTTCTAAATAATAGAATTATGTATTCAGACATACTATGTACACATGTATACGTCTTAATCACATCATGACATCCTATTGGAGTTTTCAAAGCATTTTGCAACATCAACATACAATACTTAGCCACTGCTTCAATCAAACTTTTGAACCTAAAGGATCCCTTAACTGACACGAACTAGACCACAGACCCTCATTTGACAAGGCTTTTGGTTTAAGATGTTTTATTCCAGAAAATGTATACAAATTCTGGACCAAAATAGTCATATGTTGTCTCAGTGTGTTACTTATGAATGAAATTACAGTGAAAATAAACAATTCCCCTTTTTGGATCAGCTCACCCTGAGGACCCAATTGGAGAGCCTATATTCACAAATCCTGTTTTGCCTATAGGGCTTAACAAGGTACCTGACGACACACGTGCCCTGTTCAAATATGATGGAAAAACAACAAGTAGCTGAAGGTTTCGCAAGATTAGAAAGAAAATGCTCAAAAGGGTAAACGGCAGCATAGTGCATTAAACTCTTTCAGGTTGGGGTCTTAACATTCTGGTGGGAATGTTGCATTTATGACACAGTGTTGACGTGAGTCATTTTCAGACTATGCTTTGTAAGAGGAAAGATGGAAGATGAATGGAATAATTTAATAGCAGCTCACGTAAACATCATAATCCTTCACCCCCACTGCTGTCAGACTCTATCTGAAATGAAAAATAAAATGTTTTTTGTCATGTCACTCTGCTATATGACTTGAACTATTTCCAACGGAAAAATATCATTTTGCAAATTAGTGCCCACTTCACATCACAATATCTCCTTATACTTATGTACGAGCATTTTTTTAATTCATGTGCAATCATCCTGTGCCTCTGCATTTTACTCAAACACAATTACTATACAAACCACTTCTACTGTGAAAGGTGTATATTATGTACAAACTCTGCATTTTTTTATTCCATTGCCCTTTTATATTTTCATTTTCTTGTCTTCTTCCTTCTAACAACAGAATTTTGTTGTATCTTATATTATCTTAACATAATCGGAGTAATGGCTTATCCACAATCCAATGATCAACGTCAGAGGGTATTTCGAGACCTCAGTCTGGAGCTTTGTTATTGCATTATATTTAAAAATGTTTCTGTTGACGTCTCTCCATACGTCTCATCTTTTAAGGGAATGAAAAGGAAGATGTGGTGTCAGACTAAGCCCATAAGATTTTACATCTTTCTAAAACCATCTCATCATTCAGACTCAAATCCATTCTGGATTGAGCCAGCCGAGTCAGTCTTCATGATATATTCCCTGCATGTTACCCCCCCGCCCGCCCCTTTTTTTCTCCTCCTCTTCCTCTCTTTCTCCTCTCAGGTGGATGTGATGAGTGTGATTACGAGCAGAGGGATTTATGGGAAGCTGGAGAGACTCTCTCTCTCTGTCTGTCTGTCTGTCTGTCTGTCTGTCTGTCTGTCTGTCTGTCTGTCTGTCTGTCTGTCTGTCTGTCTGTCTGTCTGTATGTATGTATGTCTATCAATCTGTCTGTCTGTCTGTGTCTGTCTGTCTGTCAATCTGTCTGTCTTTGTCAGAGACTATACAGCCACTGGAAGCCCGACTCGGAAAGTGTGTGCACCCAAATTAATTTAGCTTCTAGCTGTGCTGCAGGAATCAATCGTGTTGTTTTTTGTTCCATAAATACCAGTTCTGTCAACATCCTTTACTCAGACACACACACACACACACACACACACACACACACACACACACACACACACACACACAAACACACACACACACACACAGTATAATGGTTTTCATTAGTCGAGAAAACATCTTAACTGTCAAGGGCAAAAAGCCGCAGTACAGCCACCCAGTCAATTGTGGTGATGTGGCCTGTTGAGCGAGGGGTGTGACTAATTCACCCAGAAAGTGACACGTCCTCATTGCGAGATGCAGGTTCGAAAATATTCCAGTGACTCTGTCCTCGTTTCACTCAAGCATTCATTCATCTTTACTTCACTTTTCCTCCTCATCTGCTTGATATTTTTCTTCATCCAGGCCACTTTCATCTCCAAAAAACGCACATAAATCTTCCCATAAAAACAATTGGCAAACTTGTCGGATTTTCACTCCCTGACATGAAAGCCCCTCTGGAACCCATGAGCTAAATCTATAATCGTGATCCACCTACATCGGGGTGGCCACATATTTTCCAGCATGACTGACAGTGTGTTGGACCCCGTGTCTGTGTGAATGTGCTAACATGATGCGGTTTTTCTAGCTCAGTAAAAGCCCAGCTTCATGCAATTTGATTGATATTGGCTACTGGCGCACTGTAACCCTCAAACGGCTGCATATGTGCAGACTGGGCCTCGCTCTCTCCACAGCTGTTTCCTGCCCCAAACTGCTGAAACACTGGTGTGTACGTACCAGGACCAGAGGTGGGCCTGCACAAGCCAAACTCCCTCCATCTGCCACACATATATCAATGAGAGCATGCCCACCTCCCTGCAGACTGCTACTGGTCACCTTGCAGCACTTCCTGCACGAGTTAGGTCATTTCCTCATTCTCTGTGATGGGAGGGTTTAGGCTTCGCGGATGTCGAAGCACAGGAGGGATGAAGAGAGGACAAGGGCACAGTTTCCTCCCTTGTATCACCTTTAACCTGACTTTAACACACTCACACATAATGTGAAGAAAGACAGGCAGAAAGCAGATTTTATGTTGTTGTTCCCTGTTTTCAGTTGAAAAATCTGCACACCAGTACTGACTTTATGGGCCGTATAAGCCCCATGTAGCCCATTTGCTTAAATTCACATCTGGGAGGAATGAGGCCTTGTGAAGCTGTGGGACTCGTATAATTCGAAATAGGGGGATCATGGCGGTATAAAGGGCTGAAAAACAGGTTTGTGACAGGAACGTTGCTGGTTTTCGCGGGGTAATAGGAAAAAATTCTCAAGTAATGGCAGTGTGCCCTTGAGCAAGGAACTTACCTGATACAGGAGGGCAAGAAGTGTGTATGTGAGGCTGTGGTTTCAGCTCCCAGATGTGCAGTCATTCATTAACAGTAGGAATGTGAGGAAATGTACAAATGACAGTTACCAGAAAAAAAGGCTTATAATATATAAAATGAAAGGAAAAATAACTAAACTTAAAAACTTGAATTTGCTCACAGCATCCTGGGAGAGCAACATCAAACGGTGAATGTTGTGTGTCATCCTCACTGGCATAAATTCTCCCATCTCTGATGACAAATCAAAACAACTCTTAATGGAGGCTGTTTATCACCAGGGACTAAAACAACTGTTTAGAGACAATCCCAGAACGCAGGCTGTTGAGGGGAGGAAAATCTTCTGGAGAACACTTCAAAGTGCTCCCAAATGAGCGGACTCGTAAATGGTTTTTGCCCCTCAAGTGTGCTCGGCGCAATCACTCTCGAGCAGCAAGGATAAAGAAATGAGGCAGATTGTTTGTGACAATTAGGGTGATGCCAGATACTGCCCTCTGTGGCCTCGGCAATCACTTGTCCCCATCAGCCAACCCTGTTTATCAGTAATTGCAATTTGGAAAGAACTCTGAGGTGATTAGGCTCAGGGAGTGGTCAGACAGGGAGCTCGCCCAGCCCTAAACAAGAGCCCAGTGTCTGGGCAGAGTCTGCACGAGGGCCCACTGTGATAGAGGGAGAGAGAGAGTGAGTGCAGGGGCAAGGGAAAGTGTGAAAGGAAGGAAGGAAGGAAGGAGGGCAGGAAGGATGGACCGAGGAAGGACCGAGGAAGGAAGGAAGGAAGGAAGGAAAAATCAGACAAATACACTGCATCGACCACATAAACCATCTGATCTTTAACTCATCCTGTCTGATAAGAATCATTATTTAGTCCGATTTTTGCCCTTTTTTAAATTTGAGAGTGGAATTATTGAAAACCACTGTCGAACCATAGTGGCAAATAAAAGAGGACATTGCAAATCTAATATTTTGAAGATAAACCTCCCCTAGATTGCATTTGTTCATTTTAAAGATATAAAAAATGTGATGTATTCCCTGACAATATAGCTCAAGTAGTGTGAGCAATAAAAACTTGAGAGGGAATTGAGGCTTTAATCTTGATTTACCACAACAGTTCATAATCTTTTTTTCATTTTTATTTGTGCAGAAGTGCTTTCAGGGTCCCAGATGCTTCAGCCGGGTAAAGCAGAACCTTGTACGCACCATGTTAATCATAGTATAATCTGACACATTTATAGGTTTGCCAATAATCGGCCGATATGAGCCTTTCATTGACATGTTGGTATCAGCATTTGTTGGCTGATATGAAAGCTTTTATTTTGCAGAATCAACTGCTGCTCAGTGTCTGACGCCAGGATTGTTTATTCTCATAGCAGCTGGGAAATAGTCTTAATCACTGTCTGTGTTTGTTTGCTCTAACAAAGAAAAAAATACATATATACCATGTAAAATGATAATTTGGGGATTTGTCCTCAACACAAGTGTCTGAAACTAAATAGACATTGCTCATTTAATGTATCTCTTTCTGTACATTTTATATAAAATTGTTTGTGTTCAACATGTATTTACTTGGTTGTGTTTGTGCTTTGTTTTTATCGTATGATTAAAATAAAAAATATCAAGCCTCATTTACAGTTCTTTGTGTCATGAGGGTTACATTTTTCGCCAATATATTGGTATATTGACCTACTACTGCTGCATTGACAACAAAATACCCATATTCCTATAGTCTTCACTAATATCATTATTTTTCACTTTCCCAATATTCCATATTGGAACACTACAGTCTGTCTCTGATATGGTTTTGTGAAACACCACACACATACAACAGATAAACAATGTGAAAGATGGAATGAAAGAAGCAGCTATTGAAGTGAATGAACATCCATGTGCATACGCCGCTGTGTGTCCCTCCATCTGCATATCACAGGGAACAACATTCCAGGAACATGTCTGACATCTAGTGGACATCTCTGGCAGCTGCAGGTCATTTTTCACGTGTTTTGTCATTTCCAGGTATTCCCGCTGTGTTGTGAGAAATGTTGCAGTGCATTAGGATGCCAGACGCTGTGGAACCTGCTGGACTTGACAGCTAGGAACTCACAGCGACAATCTGAGGCTGTTAAATGATTCTGAGACCCTTTTAATTTATCTCCCTTCACACGCTTTGTTGTTCTCTCTGCTTAACACACATACACACAAAGATACTTTGATCAAGTCCTTTGGGTCTGTGTATGCTAGTAATATATATATGCATCCTGAGCTTTTCACACCACAGAAAATGTGTTATTCACCACCCATTCAAACCAAAAACTCAAACTGTATCACTGTACATAAAATCAGATTTCAAAATCAAAGTCCAAAACAAGCCTGCTCTGAAACTCTGGGGGCTTGTCTGCAGAAGATGTCCAACACATGCCGTAGTGAAACATCACCTGTGTTTGGGTGGTGGGTGCCACAGAGAGAGAGGTGTCTCTCAGGTGCCATTAAACATGTCAAATCCCAGCATCACAAAGCAGCTCTCTCTCATTGGTGGACACATGCTGCAGATGATGGGCCAGCTGTCTTTGGAATAGGGGGATGAGGGCCAAGGAGTGAGGTGCCAGAGTTTCACCTAGTATAAAAGGGCTGACGTGTGCTGTTGTTGGTGATACTCAGCTCTTGTTGTCAAAAAAAGTTTCCAGGATTTCTTGTTTATTCCTTATATTCCTTATAAAATATTTACCTCTGTATTTATTACCCATGGACTTTAATGTTGCCTTGGTTTAAATATGCCTTTATACAGTTTAGTGTATAAATGTATAGTGTGGTTGATATATTATTTAAATATATTTTTAGTTAATAACTTAAACAAAATTTTGGGGGACATTTTATCCAAAGATCCTGTTGGAATTCAATAATTGAGATAGATAGATAGATTCAATTTGAGTTAGACTTTGTTTTTTTGTTTTAATTATTTAGTTATGTATGTCCTATTACTTGACAAATATATATTTTTAAGTACAAAGTGAGTATCAAAGTGTTCCATATCAGTGCTGCCTGCAGAATCAGGACCTCATGTCCCTGACCAACAGTGTGCCATTTTACAGAATGTATATGTTCTTATTTTCTCCAGTATTGAGCTGTACGCAAGAGAGGGTTTTATATTTTCTTGTAATGTCATGGGAAAGTACTGGAGACAGCATAGACAGGTGCATCAGCTGATTTCAGATAGTTCTGGCTATGCTAACAAAGAGAAATGATCAAATCAACACGGAAACCAAATCTGCATGATTTCATCTGAGGCAGGGAGCCGACAACTCGTTTTCAAGACATTTAAGAAAAATCTGTAAAATTCATAAATGCATGTTGTACCACATAGAAAGCTCCCCTATTTCATCCTGACGCTTGAACCCAGGGGCTCTGCAGGCTGCAGGTTAGTCCTGCTTGGAGCTGAGATCTCTGCACATGTACCGACACAAACACACACATGCACAGACACAGAGGTGTCTTCATGACTTCAGAGGACATTACTTTGTCTTACATTCATTTCCTGGAGACTCTCTCTAACATTAACCATAACTGTTTCATATCTAACCAAACCTGAACCCACACTTAACCTTTATTTATTATGATTTTACTGTACAGGGACCTGCTCTTTGTCCCCAAAAAGAAGACATGTCCCCATAATGTAGTGTGTTGTTAGATGTAGGTCCCCACAACATGGGTAATACAGAGCCTGTGCACACACACACACTCAAAAACAACTAATCAATGTGGACTTGGAGCTCCAGCAAAATGGGGAACTTTCAATCTTACTCACACCTAAAAATCAATTTAATGTCAAGTTATGCTTCAATGCCAAAGCACACCGAAAACAAACAACACAAAGACATCAGCAGAGAATTGGAAAGTCAAATAAATCACTGTTATCAGTTTCAAACAGAGAGAACCAGTGAATCATGCCGCTGCCAACCAAGACCTTGTGGGTTTTTTTCTACCTTTAATTAGACATTCGCCTTTTAAAAGTCACCAGTTGGCAGCCACGTGGCCTTGAGACGGCCAAAACAAAAACAGAGGAGCGCTGCCCTCAGATGCGTCCGCCGCTCATTCATGTCAAAGAAAACTGGAAACAATGCCAAACCCTCAGGACGTTCTGGGAGCCAAACAGCTTACAGTAGTGTGCGTGTCAAAGAATAGACTGCTGCTCATTGAGCATGTATCCCCCCCGGCCGTATCCTGTCCACCCTCAGTCAGTTCATATACTGCCGTTTTATCAACACATGTAGCTTGAGAGGACTGAGCTTCAATTCATCGAAAGATTGCGAACGATGAATATAAAGCCGGTCGAGTGCAGACTTCTGCCAAATAGTCACCTTAAATTCAAATTAAATGTTCACACACTCACAGATAAAAGAAAATGGCTCAAAGGTTGAAAAACACAATGTTTGAACAAAGTGAAATGAAACCGATCGGTGCCAAAACTAAATTGGTCCCTCTTTAACTTATACCACATCCTCCCACTATGTTTGATGCAAATAGGTTCAGTAGTTTTCTGTGTAATTTAGTTTAGAAACAACCAGCAATCAGACAGGGGTGAAAACAAAACCTCCTTGGTGGAGGAAATCATTTTTCCCGTGTTTTCCTTGGTAATTTTATTGAACTTTTTATTGCAGGGGTCAAACATAATTTCCCTCTCCGTTATATTTATTCATTTCGTTGCTCCTACTCTCTACATAATACACCAAGCCCTTTCATGTACTTCCCCCGTCCCATCCTGTAGCCTTTACCCTCTCCACCCCCACCACCTCACCCTCGGCCCTCCATCCTGTCTGCAGGCTGCCAGGCACAGATAAGGTGTCTTGGCAGGGAGCTGGAGTGCTGTCCTTCGCCTCGCTGAGTGGGAATCCAGGAAGCGGTGTTCGCGCCACATCGCTGGAACAATAGGATGGGGGGGTTGGGTAAGCAATACGAAAATGAAAAACAAAACAAGAAAAGGTGGAAGAGAAAACGACTGTGGTACAATCAGAGCATTTATTTATTTTCTCGGATTTGATTGTGTTTTGTGATGTGTGTTCTTAAAAAGGCCCTTTGTCTTAAAGCTACATCTTTAACCTGCTCCACAAAATGTAAAATTTTTGTTTCTTTTCTCAAGTACCTTTTTTCAAACTTAAATGCACCTTCAACACACTTAAGAAACTTATTTTGCCATTAAAACTTTATCATTTGTCTGTATCCTGTGCATCCCTCGTCATCCTGTTATACTCTCAGTGATTTCCACTCAAAATGCATTTGAGCCACAGTTTGATGTATCAACATTCAGAGAAACAAATTAATAATAATAAAAAAACTGAGAGCAAAATGATACATAGCTCCGGTGCATTCTGTTGGATTAAGGCATCCTTCCAGACGACACGTATAGGGATCCTGCAATGCCATAGAGATAGTGAGAATGGAGCGTGCACTGAAGTCGTGTCAGTGTGTCGACGTGTCTGTTTCTGTGCAAAGCAGCTGCAGAGCTTAGTTTGTGGTTTGGGCTGAAACAAACTGCCATCACCAGCTCTGCTCCCATGTCTGATTTACAGTCAGACCTTAATCAGGCGTGTACAAAAACATGGACCTCTTTCACACCCGGTCCACACGTGCACGCCAACACTTTCACAATCCTGACACTCCACCTTGCTGCCGCCCCTCCCTGCTCGCTCTGCTTCTCCTTCCAGCCCGATAAGCCACAGATAAATTTACAACACAATCAGATGAATGTTGCTATGAAGGTTCGGTTTGAAAACTAACTCAAGGCAGGAGAAGTGTTTCTATTAATCATCCAGCACGGGGGTTTTATCGCATATAATAAGAAACAGCAATGCAAGTGAAAACACATGTTTTCACAAAACAACTCACTTATACAACCCAGGGAGGTTATGTTTTCACCAATGTTTGTTTGTTTATTTGATGGTTAGGTAGATCACACAAAAACTACGGGACGGATTACAGTGAGATTTGTTGGTTCGCTGTGGTACGGGTCAGGCAGGAGCCCATTTGATATAGTTCCCGATCTGGATTAGGGGGCGGATCCACATTTTGTTCCTACTTTATTTAACACAATGAGATATTTTTTATATTGAACACCTTTCTTGCTTTCTCAGAGAATAATTCCTTGATCAAAATGAAATCATTTAAACTCTGACATTTATTTGAAGTATACGCATTTTGCCATTAATACAACTGGCAAATGATCTTCACTTAGTTAATGTCTCTTCTTGAGATCAAGTATGTATTCTGAGAAAACATGGCACACGTGCAGCTGCCGAGCTTGTGCCCTTGTCCTCTCTCTATCCTCCTGTCACTCACAATGTAACTCTTGTCTCAAAGGTTAATACCGTGTCTTCAAAATGATCCGTAGCTAGCCACAAAACCTTGAAACATCACCTGCCATGTTAATGTTTTTGCATCACATCTGCTTGAAGTACCTCACAGCCACATTGGCCCTTTTGAGCAGAACTATGGTCTCTTCCTTGGAGATAACTTGTCCTTGCCTTTCTCTTCAGTCGACGTGACTGTAAAGGTGTGTTTACGGGGTCTCTAAAAATCGATCAGAGACCTGCTGCAGCTTGAGTCTTCACTAACACCCATGTCACTCCAGTTCTAAGATCTCCAGACTGACTCCCTGATCGTCAAAGTGTTGACCTCAAACACCTCCTGTTGGTTTGTAAAGCCCTGAGTGGTTAAGGGCATCTATACATCTCTGATCTGCTGCCACGTTGTGAACCATTCATACCACTCAAGTCGTCAGGAACAGGTCGGCTTTCTGTCCCCATAGTCATATCCAAACATGGAGAAGCACAGTTCAGTTTTTATTCTACACATTTATGGAACATGCTCCCAGAGAACTGCAAAGGCTACTCTTAGTTCTTTTAAATCAATGCTGAACACATTCCTGTTTGCCGCTGCTTTTTACTTAACTTTTTATTACTCATTTCTTACACTTTGCGGTTTCACTTTCAATTTTATTTATCATTTTTATAGATCAATATACGTCTTAAATGTCTTTTAAAACTATGCTTCAATGCATTGTCTTGAATTCTTCTTGACTTGCCTTGATATTGAAATATGCTTTACAAATGAACTTGCCAGGCTGCTCAGGATTAGGCTTTTAAAGTCTAACTTACGTGGTTGTGCTGTGGCAGAGTACGACCTCTGAATCATGTGCAATACTAAAGTAAACTGTAACAGCTACATGCAAATGATGTCAGAAAATAGGTGTGGGGGGGCCATCAGTCTCTCTTCACCAGTCTGACACAACCATGACGTAATGGCTCCATCCCTAAAATCTGCTGCCTCAGGACCAAATATATCACTCTTCCTCTATTATTGTCAAGTAGCATCTGACCTCACTTTTCACCACATGAAAATCCAACCACCCTCACGGCCTGCTTCAAGTGGTTTGGAGCTACATAAACAGTTGGTCAGCTGCAGAGGGCATGGGAGGAAGCCACAAATTTGGGGGTAGAGTACTGGGGGGGGGACCACAGCAAGCAAACATTGTAATTTCCAGCATCATTCATGGAGTCTTGATCGTGAGTGGATGGGTCACAGTAACAGACAGGGTGTAGCATTCAGACCCAAATTAATATTGGATGTACTTTTCAAATGCCAAACTGAAACTTATTTAACATATGAGTGGCAGGATCAAGCTGAGAGGAGGATTATAATGGTTTAAAACTCCCTCTTACCTCTCAAAGAATTTAACTGGAATACTTGAATACATTTAGAAAAATTCACCCTTGTTTACATACAACACAGTCAGTATCGCGGCTCTGGCAATTTCATTAACAACCGTGCAAACTTTGCTTGGGCATTACATCATTGATGATGTACTGGTGTCCCTCTGTGCTGGCTACGCCTGAAATCAGGAGCAGCGTGAGCAGAAAACACTGCAACAAAGGTCAAAGGGTCGCCCACTGACTGAAAGCAGGGTCCAAATGTCAAGAAGTCACACAAATATCTGCAAATACAGTAATTACAATGTGAAATCATTTTCGGAGCACAACAGATCAATACACATAAACCTCTGCTAACCTTCTCCACTCGCCAACCTTGTTTCAATTTCTACATTTTTAGTCTCAATGGTGCAACATGCTGGTTTAATAAATTCTCAAGTTAAGGCTGACTTGGATCTTAATCCACTCCCGAGTTCAACTTTTTTAGTTTGTTTGTGTCTTCATGGCACAATCATTCTCCTCAGTACTTTCCTAGTTTTGTCTTCTAATATAAATCTATCATATTTTGATTAATACACTTTGGTAAATTTGAAATGCATCACACTCACTCAGCCTCAGTCATTCCTCTTTATTGTACCATATGTCAGAGGAGGGATGAATTCTTCCTGCATACCTTTTTATATTCAGGACTGCTGCCATCAGGGGAAGGCAAAACAAACAGGACAAAAGGCAGATGACGTGAGCGGCGCTTTCCCAAAAGCCAAACCAGAGATGCGGTAAATCATAATCCCTGAGCCGAAACTGAATTCACCACACCGATATAAAACCCATTTAGGATCAGAGGCCAGAGGTCCAACCATTTACCATTTGTGCATTTGAGCACCCCCCTTTTTTTTACCCCAATCCTTTTCTTTCAAGAGAAGAAAACAGATAAATGGAATTCAAATACACAAGGATAATCCCTGGCGTCTATCCAAAAAGGAAATTATTATATTTGAAGTTATGAAAGTGCTTCCTGAAGTGGAGGAATTGCACGAGATTCTTCGGCCTGTGTCTTGATCTAAGAAAAACATAAGCAGACGTGCACTGGCGGAAAGCCCCTCCATGTGCACTTTGATTCACAATATATATCTCAAAGCAGGAAGATTTTTCAAATAAAAAAAGCAGAATTGGTGGAAAACTCCAAAAGATCTTTCCAGCCAGAGACGTGAAGGGAGGAAATTGCATTGATTTAAGCTCAGCTTCTTTTGGCATCTGTCCGCTGTCTTCATTTTTCTTTCCTAAAGTGAGGGCGTTTGTTCCACATCCGCTGGTTTAGATACAGTCAGCTAAGATGTTTTTCTTTGTCTCTCGTTATAACCACAGTAAGCTGATGAGTGGAAGTAAGTGGAGGTTTCTCACTGCTTTGTAGAAAATACTAGAAAACTTCAACTACAGAAAGATTGCTTTTTCTGTGGACAAGCCAGAACAGACGTAAACCTTTTCATTCATAAATGAAACTTACAAGGCTGCGTTCAATGAGGATGATACTTTCTTTAAATGTGTTAATCTGTTCATGTTCACGTTGTAATCCAAGTAATCAATAATGAGAGGGTAACAAGGGTAATTGGTGAGCAGGTAACATTAGACCCCGCCTCCTAGACCAAGAGCACCTGTACAGCAGCAATAACAAATAACTTTAAATGGATTTGGAAAATGCCATCGCAAAGACTCAATGAGAAACAACGATATAGAAGCTCTGTAAGTATTTTTACTTTGATAATTTAACTTATTACTGCAAGTACTTTACTCAAGTAGAACAGTTCTTTTTGTATTTATCTGTTCTTTCAGAATCAGAATCAGAATCAGAATCCTTTAATAGTCCCACAGTGGGAAAATTTGAGGGTTTTACAGCAGCAGCGCAGGCACAGCACAACAAGAGCAAAAGAAAGAGCAAAACAACATAGTAAGAAACAAAAACAACAATGAGCAAAAAGAAAAAAGTAAACAGTAAATAAGCAAATAAATAGTAAGTAGTAGAACAACTAAACAATACAATAAAATAATTAAATAATTAAATAAAATAATTAAATAAATTAAATTGCACAAATTGCACGAATTGTGTTGTGTGTTCAATGGGATCACAGCTGGTTGTACAGTCTGACAGCACTTTAACTTAAGTAAAATGTTTGAGTTCTTCCTCCTCTGCTGATGATCGGTCTTTTCTGTCTTGAGGTGTAGATTTAGCCAAAGGCAAAAACATTCTCTACGTCCCACCTATGGATGCCTGGTCAGGGCCCATCTAGCATCAGTTAGTAGAGTAGATTAGAGTTCATTTTTTATATTTATCTGTTGTTTGTTGACGTTTGTGTCTCATGTTCATCATTGAAAAGAAAAAGCAATTTCACATTCCTGAAATTACTTTACCTTTTAAGGAAAAAATTGCAAATAATAATTGAAAAACAATATATTTCCTAATATTAATATCAGGATTTACATTTTTTTCAGTTATCACCACTGCTGCTCTATAGGTGGACTGTGTTTTAGGAGAAACATGAGGTAATCTATGGAAGCTGTGACAAATCTCAGTTTGAGTGCATATTTTTAGCACCTTGTCTGCAGCTTTTATTTACAACCTGTTGAGTTTCTCCTCCTGTTTGTCTCAGTGTCTTCACAGCTTAGGAATGCTCTGTAAGACAACAGATCTGCGATTCCTTACCACGGCTAAGGGGCTTCAGTTCGGGACAATTGATAGTTGCTCCCCCGCTGAGTTCACATTGCATCAGCTGCTTTCCTTTCCCCACCTTCTCCAGGGTAATCACCTAATTTCCTGGTGGTGTAAATTCTGCCGTTTGCAGTGCTGAACTGCCACAAACCAAGAAGACACCCCACAGGGCTTGTTTCACCATGACCGACATCTTCCCCCTATTAATCATAGCTGCATGTTGAGGCATCCTCTTTCAGTGTCTGTGCCACATGCAGGTTATGTAATGGCAACAGCCGTGACAGCCACGGTACCAGGAAGCTTTCAGATAACACTGCATTGATTTAACGGTTGGGTAAACAGGACACAACACCAAAGAATTATTTCACTTGAGTCCCCAAAAATGTTTCGCTCATCTCTAAGTTATCCCTAAAGGCTGTAATGCAATCATAAAAGTATGGTCAAATAATTCATTTATTCAAGTTGATTATGGAATATAATTTGATCTCCATGTGTTTCAGCTGTATTCATCTGACATCATGACCTTTTTTTTGCATCCACTATAACGCTTTCTTTCCAGGGTGAAACTCGAGCCTGCTGCTGCTACAACCTGACATCTTTAAACATATTGGACCGGTTAGGATGGCCTTGATCCCTGCGACCTCTCGACCTGCACTCGCGTCTCCACAGAGCCTTGAAGATATGCCTCGTCTGGGGAGCCAGGGGAGGAGAGGCTGAGGGTGAGGGGTGGAGCTCCAGAGGTTCAAGATGTTTCCACTGCTCCAAGAGACATGCTTGATTTCAAGATTAACACACACACGCGCAAGCAGCAGAGTTTGTTGAAGCCTCTGGGCCATGCTGAGCCCATGATTGGTTGGCTGGCTGTTTGAAACCTTATGTGCGGTGGCCAAGGCTTCTCACACGAGCGCATTAATGGAAAACATAAATGCTAAATCCACAACACAAATACAAAAGCAAAGGCAACAAAACCTCAATGAAAGTGAGTGACAATGGATGCTGACAATGAAACAAGCAGAGTTTGTCACTGCAGTCAAGTGAGTCATTATTTATTTAAGTTAGTTGCTACTTAAAATGGGATGCTTGTCTATTTGAGGTGTTACGGTAGAGATACTTTTTCCTTTTTGAACACTCTAGGCACTTACATCTAGAGGTAACAAATACATGACAAGGTTCTCAGCATCCTTTTGGGAAAGGATGTTTCTAATTTCTACAATAATCATTTTCATAATATTGCAGGTGGAAGAAGGCTGTCCTCGAGAGTTGTGTTATGTGTCAGTCAAATCACATGTCTTTGTCAAATTGTATCTGTATCTGCTTGTAACTATCTGCTCAAACAATGTTTCTCTGAGGTGTTTAGGGCCAAGTACAATGCTTTCTGGGTCAACCAGGTCTGAATGCCTTTAAATTATGTAACAATAGAAATGTATGTTGTGCTTTCAGATAGTATTGCATATAGGAAGCATATATAAAGTGCAAAGTATTTGCGTTGTGGTATTTCCATTCATGATTTCCGTCAAGGCACTTGTGTTAGTTGGTCACGGCCATCGTACTTAAGCCATTCTTTGATGGCCTAAACAATTTCCCCATGGTTTGCCTGTGGTGTGACAGAAAGAGCTGTATCGCTAAAGCAGCAACTTTCGTCAGAAGTTGAGATGCAAAGGAGAAGACCCATCCTCCCTTCCATCTCGCACCCCGGCTCATTCCTTATTTCCGACCTCTACATTAGCAAACATAAGTGACAAGTTCCAGATACAGACCGAATATTTCATTAAAGCAGAAAGAAATTGTGGAAGGAAAGGGCACGGAGCCGTCGCTACATGGTTTTCCAGTATGGGAGATCATACAGCGGCTGTGCGACCGTTTCAGGTCTTTCCAAGCTGTCGTTCTGAGCCCTAAATGAAAGCGCAACAACAGTGTGGGAGCCAGCTGAGCCAGTGGAGGCTCATGGACTTCATACTTTTGAGTTTGGGTTTCATATCAAGCCAACTGCACTTCCTGGCCTAACTCCTCTGGCTGTGTACCTGCCCCCCAGCCATCCATTTTCTCTCCAGATCCAACCTAGTTCCCTGCATGTCACAGCGCTCGGAGCTGTGCTCAGAACCGCTCTCAATCATTCTGGTCATATCTTTTTTTTTTCGCTCAGATTTTTTCTGTTTCTTCCACTCTCTCAAATCAGCTGACACATTTCGAATCACTACTGAGGAGAGAGGAAATAAAGAGAGCCTTCTTTCCTTCTCTTTGCCTCCTTCTCTCAGTCCATTTTCTTTACATTTCCTGCTCCTTCCCTCTCTCCCTCTCTGTCTGCCTCCTCTGCTCCACTTATGCATCTCAGCAGTCTAGGTTTCCTTTCCTGAGGTTATAATAGTTAGACTGTGAAATCACCCCGGCCCCATGCGCACCCCTCCCTTCATCTGTGTGTCCTTCTTTCCCCTTCCACTCCCCAACATCTTTATCTCCCTCCTCTGATCCCCTCCCTCCTCTTACTACTTATAGCCAATCTTTAATATTTATGGCCTCCGAACTGGAGGAGTGGGTGGGGGCACGGGGGCTTCAGCTCGCCGATGATTACCCACGTGTTGGGAGGGAACCAAGGTGAGCATGGCGCTGTGGAGCTGCAGAGCTGAACAGAACAGAACATAGATCTCCGGGCCCCCATACTGAAGTGATTAGGCCACAGGAAGCTGAACCTGACATTGCTGACACTAGGCCCCCTTACCACATCCTGCCTCAACATCCACCCACACCACATGACACCACCTCTCGATACTGACACCGGACTCGCTGTGGCCACCACAAGGCTGATTTACCTCTGGTAATGTGTTCACGGAGCATGGAGAAGCAGAGGATGCAGCAGGACACTCGGGAGACAAGAAGGAACCCGAGATGAGTGAAAAGGAATGAAGAGAAATGCATGTGGAAACTGCTCTCTTTATTGTTTCCTTGTTTTTCGTGGCATGGTGCTGGATGTAAACAGGAACAAGCAATTCAAGTCTATTAGCTGCACTGCAGGTGCTTCATTTTGGGTTCAAGGATCACATGGGTCAAGACATAGGAAATAACATGTTTTCTTTTTCTGATATGAAAACTTTACGACGTGGGCTCATATATGACTCATGCATAGTCCCACATTTGGGTTCTTATCTCTCTTGGGAAAGAATAACAGGAATAACTTCAAAGAGCAAGAGAAAAGAGAAAACAGGCACATGTTCAACATTTTTTCACCAATCCAGTGCGTGTTATCTTTGCACTTGGCAAGGTAAGATGCAATGCTATAAAATGCGAGGTGGTTCAAGTAAATAATTTAATGACTAAGATAACTTTCATGGCAGAGCACTACTGCCCTCTTGTGTTTGGGGGTGGAAAGGGCAGAATAAAAGCTTAGACATGCCTCTCCGTCATTGTGACTTTGGGGATGGTTTCACTCACTCATTTAAAATAACAAAACAAATATTGGTAATATATATTTTTCCACAACTTGCTTTATTAGCTTCTTAAATCAGCAGTGCATGACACTTCCTTTATATACACATGAAAGTATAGACAAGTATTTGTTTGCATTCTGCATGACATATTCACATCTAACATTTAGAACGAAAATAATAGGATATTCAACCATTTGAATTATGCATTCAAAGTGAGTAACAAATTACATTCAGGTGGAATTAGGCACATTTAGGGATTGATATGTTTATAATTCTTTCAGAAGCACTCAATAAATCTCAGCCGGGGTCAAACCACAAACCCCAGATAATTCTTTCTTATTCTTAGCTGTTGTTTGTCGCTCTATTTCCCTCACACTGACTTTCGCCAATCAAACTGTGTCTCTTTTTCCAGGCGCCGACTGCTCTCTGTTTGATTCCCGTCTCCGGTGAAAGTGTTTCATTTCACTAATGCAGAAGTGAAACCAACTCCATTTAAAAAGGGAGTCTAACTACTCAGGGGGCCGTGGGAATAATCAAAACACCGCAAGAGTCAGCGAGGAATACAAACTCCAGTTAGGAACAAAGGAAATGGAAATCAATGGCAGGATATGCAGATTTATTTGACAGCTCGACACGCAAATAATCTTTTGGGAGTTTGCCCTCTGTTGCCTCCGCTAGGTTAAAATAACAACTGAGATGTGGAGTCTATAAAATTCAGTGTGATGAAGAAAGGTCAAAGCATTACACCTACTTAGTTTTGTGTGAAGGTGCTCCAAAATAATCAATAACGAATGCAGTGCATTTTCAAGCAAGGCAGAATGGCCCAAGGCATGGTCATATCTATAAATGCAGCGCTACCAACCTCAGGAATTAATTTAAAGATAAACAGTGTATTATTTAAAAGCTGCACAATGTTTATGCACAGTTGTATTTGTCAGTTTGTCGACACTTGAGGAGCTTGAGGAAGATCTCCATCTTATGGGCGTCTTTCTTGAAGCAGCTGAGCAGGGTATAGTCTCTCATCACCGACTCCAGCATATCTGGCAGCGCATCATACTGGAACAGGCCTTGTTCGTTGTAGGTTGCAGTCAACATTCCCTCGTCCAACATCTGCGTGGAAGCGTTTAGGAAAGAATGAGAAATGGAGTTTGAATGGAGAAACAAAGTTCTAATGTGTAATTGTAATGAAAATAAACTTTAAATCAACTACAGTGTTACCCTGGTGTGACCCACCTTCCTGATAAGCACCACAACCCCTTGCTCCAGACTGATCAGTTTGTCAGACACCCACTTGGTCTTGTTGAGGAGCATTTCTGAAGCGTTGTCGTAGCGATCTAATGTGGTCTGCAGGTAGACCAGGGGCTCGATCCACGACTGGACCAGCATCAGCACGGAGTGGAGCAGCCATGTATCCTGCAGGGCACACAGATGATGAGTTAAACTAGTGAATTCAAACAAAAACTGACCACAAATATCTCCTCGAACATAAAGAATATATTAGAAAAGATAATCCTTTATCCGACTTTGCATGGTAAACAATACTCCGTTAAAGGGAATAGTGAAAAACACAGTAAAAGGTCTTTAACTTATTCAGGCTCTTTTGACAAAGTTAATAAAAAATACAATATAATTGTCAACAATTGTACTGATTGTACATTTTAACAGTAGCAAGATCTAAGAAACTGCGAAACTTATAAAAACAAAAGAAACAGCAAAAACAACCATGACACAGCCACAGCTCTGCAAACATACATTTTTGCAGTAAATAACAAGCCATTTGTCCTTCAGGACTTCTGAAAGAGAGTGAGGAGTGATCAAAATAGACTCAACAACTTGAGAAGTGTTAAGAACTATGGGGACTTAATAACAGTCTGGTTTTAAATCAATGGCTTGTCAGCTGCAAAACATTCAGCGACAAAACAGTAGGTTTAAAAGCTGTGGGGGAAGCAGTCTGCTTAAATTCCCCTTAAGCAGAGCAGACTTTAAAGCAAGAGCAAATGACCATCATACAAATGGCCGTTAAAGTGCAGCGCAGGCAATATTTCAGCAGAAAGGGCAGAGGATAAATTACTAACATTAAGGGAGAGCCTTGCGGTATATGCAGTTTTAAAGATCACATTTAGTATTATAGTGATGACACAACTTTCACCCAGCAGTTGCATGATACCAACGAGGAGTCCTTGAATAAATTGCATTTTTTACATTATTTGCTTTACTTGGTGTTTGTTATTGCTCTAGAATAATCCTCCTTCAGCAAACAGAGCTACAGCTCACATGAGACAAATCACCCGTCCCCGGCCTTTGGCTCAGTTCACTTTCCAGCTTACTGATCGAGTTGACCTTTCAGCCAAAAACACTGTGCCCTGCTGGACAAACACTAAAACCTCACACAGGCAACAGACAAGCGGGTTTTGAAATGTTATTGCACATTAATGAAATTGGATGAGCTTTTATTTGAAATGCTGCAAACATCCACTTGCTCAACTGAGCACTGCATCAATATGCATATCAATTATCATGCATCAACACCACCTAAAAGCAAACACACACGCACGCACACAGAAACAAACACACAAGCACAATTATTATTAACAGGCACATAAACAACCAGACAGTGGTAGTAATAGTCCTGCTCACATACATGCATGCACTCACACTTCATTTCTTTGGATTATGAACAATCAGATAGTAGACGCACTCTCACTAACACACTTAGTGGATTGAGAATACAGACCTGACAAAGGAAACTACAAACGGGTGACCATGCACTTACAGATATCTGTTGGATTTCACTTCTGGAGCTTGGGATGGGTAAGGCTTTGGTGATGCATGCATAGCCAGCCTGGTTCCTCTGGAGCCGCAGTGGAAATGGGACAAACATCTCCTCCTACAACCCATGAGGAATGAGTGTAAATAAAATAAAGTCAAATCAAATCAAATCACACACACCCATGTGCACACATGCATATTTTTGTTAAAATGCATCTGATTACTTTGACCTTAAACCAACATTTATCCTTGAACTACCCTTTATAATGTGGTATGTAAAGTCATCAGAATATGTTAATCTTTATCACTTTTATTCTCTATATTCAGTATTGAAGAGTATAAGCAGCAGCAGCAGCATCGCATTGTTCTCTTTGCTTTTGGACTGACCCTCTCACAGAACAGGGGAGGAGTGGACTCCTCCAACTCAGGAGAGAAAACGGTGGCCGAAGCTTCACCAGTCTCAGCCACTGAAAACACAGCCGAGCCACATTTTGTTATCCAGCTTGCTCTCATCTGTAGACCCCATGCGGCGTCTTCTCTGTAACAAGGTCTACATCACCCCGTTTCAAAGACAATTTTGCTCTCAAGCCGCAGCAGAGTTAAAAAAAAAAGGCGATTCAACAAGCTGCAGAAACCGGTGCTCTGGCTGCTGTGGTATACCATTATCACACACTCCACTGTGGGCCTGCTCCTTCAATAAAACATCTTCGGCTCAGAAGAAAGAAGGAAGATTACTTTGAAGCCACACAGTGAGAGATGATCACGTCAGAATAACACAGCAAATAACACAGAGTATCTAACAAAATATGTCGGTTCTCTCTGCCCAGCACATTGGAACACAAACCAGCACAAAATCACTTTGCTCGCTTTGCATGATTCAGTCCAAGTGTTACTAGTTTGAAGGCTATGGCCCCCATGATATAAAAATAATTGAGTTTGCAACATGTAGGGCGAGTGACTGAGACTATAACAAATGAACGATGTCTTTTTAATTACTTTTTTAGCATTGACATGTTAGAAAAACAACGGAATGTCATTGCTCTCTGGATGACTCCATTTTATTGCCTAACAAGATTATTTTTCTCCTCCATAAAAAGTGATGTTAGACAGCTCCTCAAACGTTGCATTTAGCATCGCTGTCACTGCCGCCTGAGGCTAAGTTTCTACAGCGCTGCTTTCCAAAATGCTTATTTCACCTTTCATTAAATATATATATGTTTTTAAAATATGAACACATGCCCAACAGCTTCAAATCAGAATTTCCTAATTCATTTCCTAATTGCACCGCAGTTGAAACCTCTCAGTCCAGTTACAATGTTTTTTTTAATCATTTTCATGTGATCATGTGTGAAGATTGATTCAGTTTCTCTTGAAGAACTATTCTGCAAGAGCCTGCATGTGCATACAATATATGATTTTTTTTTCTAATACAGGGCACAAGTGTGAAGATTCCTGTTTTGCTCGGCTTTACTCACAAACATAGAACACGACTCCTCCGACACGCGGTAGATGAGCTCGGCGTGCTGGATGACTCGGTCTAGAAGTTTTTCTTGCGAGATGGAGGGACAGCGGGAGAGGCCGCCCTGCTCGTCCTTGCAGTCTAGTGGGATGCTCGCAGTGAGCAAATAGGGCCAGAGCATCACAGCCCATACACCCTGCTTGACTGAAGACAAACACAAGCAGACATGTATGTGAATGTTCATGAGTAAATGAGAAAAGTCAAAAGAATGTCTTCTGTCTGTTATTATTAGTTGATTAGTAGGGCCTGGTTTACCTTCTTCAGACTACATGCTGTACATGGAAATCCATGCACAAATGATTAAAGGTTCCTAATTTATATCTGATAACCCCACAGTTACAATACATGCTCACAACAACAAGCATCATTTACCTGTCATCATGTTCATTCTGTCAGGGGTCTTCAGGTCCTTCTTGCCGTTCTGCCATCCTGACTTCTTTTATAGACCCTGACCAGGTCATGAATAAAGGAAAAAGTTCTTTTGGGTATGTATGGGTTCTTGTAAAAAAAAGAAGCAAGATGGTAACCGGATGTGTTTTATTTTACGTGGATGGTTCAAACCTCATTTCAAGCAGGAACAAATGTTTCTGCACACTTTCATTCCATCCAACATGCTGATCAGATTGGACAATAATCCAAGCATGAGGACTAAAGGAGATTCGAGTCATGAAACAAGAACAACAAAAAAAATGAATGGGCTATAAAAAAAGATCTTTTCAGCTGAGGTAAATATGTAATGTAGATTTAAACATGTGTGACAGAGGAAAAGACGATGTGTAACTGTAACAGACACAACACAAAGGGGCTGGATGAATGAGAGTCACTGGGATCTAAGAAAACCCCTGAAATCTGTTTTGTATGTATAATTTTGACATTCCTACTCTTTTCTGCTTTGAGAACCTCGGGTCTGTGCTCTACCCAGGAGCTATGATGTCCCAATTGTAATGAATGTGTCTAGCTGTCGTACAGTGAAGGAAGCACATATAGGAGAAGTAATCCATGACTGCTTAAAACAGTGCCAGCCGCAGTGAATGGGCATAAAGGAGTCTGTGAAATGCTCCATTTTGCCATTTTCTTTTTTAGACCTGAACACTCGCTCCACTACTTATTTTATTGTTCTGTTATTTGTGTAAACCTACTGGAATACTATAGAGAATGATTTATATGTCAGTTGGTGGTCATAAATACATCACATATTTAAGATAAATGTGTTAAATTAACACATATTATATTATATTATACATTACATTGCATATTGCAATTTGACACTGTTCACTGTTTTGCATTTTGCAATTCACTTTTTAATTCACTTTTATATCTTTTATATATTTTTATATAGATATGTTTATGTCTAAATAAATGTTACTTTGTATAAATATTAGAAAAAGTGAGTAAATAAGAAGTAAATAGTGAGTAATATATATAGTTTTTTATTATTATTATTGTTTTTCTTATGTGTGGTGTATTTATTGTGTTTTTATGTTTCTATGTTAATTGTATGCACCAATAACCAGAGCAAATTCCAGGTACTTGGCAATAAATACCTTCTGATTCTGATTCTGATTCTGATATACAAAAGGGGACATTTTTTAATAGATGAAATAAATTACCAAATACTATTCAATGTAATACTGTATATTAAAACAATGGCAATAATTGAGAATTGAATAGAACTGTATACTTGGAGTGCAGGCCTGAGCTCAGACGTCTGTTTTCCTTCAGTGAGACATGTTTAAAGATCAGCAGGAGACAGAAGGGCATCATAAAGCAGCAGCTGATGGGCGTCGTGTTACCAAAGGTGGCGCCACGCGGATGATTCCTATTCACGAACATCTTCAAGACACCTGAAGCTGTGTGTCACATAAGTCAACCTGTTTCATATGAAATAGTGTTCTCTCTTTTAACATTTTTCCGTCACGCCTCCACTCCCCCCCCCTCCGCTTCCGAGACAGGCAGATCTCTCCAAAGCACATTGTTCCAGTTAATGTTTGCAGAGATTGATAGAGCTGTGTATGTAGTTAATGTAAATGATTTGTACGTTCAAGCTTGTTCTGAACATTCATATTTCATTTGACTATATCCTTTTGCAAACATCAAATGATGGCATGTGTGGAAAATTAAAACTAATGTCTGTTATTACCAGTATTTTAAAGCAGTGTTAATAACAATTAAAAAGACGACAAAGAGGTGGTCACAAAGAAGGTGAGATATAGATTTAAATCAAATCAGAAATACACAATAACAACAGATTCAACAAATGATTTATATCATAAAACATTTAAAAGACAATACCCATGAACCCCACAGGAATAAATAAAAAGCTTGTTGTCATCTTAACAAGTTCTAATACGTCAACATTTGAGCCCAATGTTCTCAAGTACAAAGATACTGTGAGCTTCTTAAAACAACAACATTAATTTAATGAAGGGTTCTTTGGTTTGATTGATTTCATTTAACTACAATATAAAGCAGCGGCACAACTGTAAATTACTTCAGAACTGAATATTCTTTCTACTGGAATATTTGTTTGAAAGGTTTTCAGATGTGTGAATTGTTATAAAATAAGTTTAACTGCTGAAGTTTCAATAGAACCTTCCAGTGCAATCACATTGAACACTGTCCTTTATCAGCAACCGCTGGAATTCTAGTGATTGAGTGACTGGTTCCTATAAGATCCATCAACACATATGAACTAATTGCTTGTACCTGAGTTTATAATGCGAAAGTGAGGACATTTTTTCCTGTGCTGTGAGTTTTTAAAATTAACCTCAAACACTTAAACACAAATATGGTTATAAGACAGACAGTAAGCTTCTATGTTGTTATGAACAGTACATGTCGATGTGTGGTTATAATTCACAGATGCTTGTGACTCTAATTCTTAATGATTCTAAGAGACACGTTTAAAACTGCTACACAACACAAGATGTAAGTTGACACGCATACTCAGGACATAAGGGTTGAGACGAAGCGCAGGGTTTTAACTTCACTGTTGCAGAAAGAAGCGACGCCCCGTCTATCCAGGAAGATGAATATAAATTCAGCAGGTTTTAATAAAGATCGGTTCTAAGTGTGATGATTAGTCACTTGTTGACCTGCGGGGGAGTGAGCCTCATTGCAGTGGTGCAGCCAAGTGGGGCCAGGTGGGGCCACCTTAGTACAGTTTAGACTGTTATCAGTATTTGTCATTTTAAGCCTGAGATGCAGCGATTTTTGAATTGAAACGTTTTTTTTATAAATAACAGCACACTTTTAATAACAATGACTGTCTATACTCATTTTTGAAGCACTTTTTAAATAAAAAAACGATTTCATATTTGACTGATTTTATTAATCAATGAAAAAGCAGGCATGTGCAGTTGGTAAATTGTGGATGTGATACATTGAAATGCATCGAGATGCATCTTTGTGCATTGGAATCGTTGACTGCTGAATCTTCATCGAATCGTGAAGGTGCACACATCTAGTGAGTGCACAGTCATCACATTCTGTTCAGGCAGCACCTCCCACCTCCCAGCTCCTGTCCCAGTTCTACTGGTTTTTCTTTGCTTGTGTGGAGCTGAGTGGTGATGACGAAGGACTAAGCTACCAGTGCCTCAACTTTACAGCTAACTAGCCAAGGACAAAAATATATATTCTAGGCACTTAAAGACTGATAGATCTTGTAAAGACATACAAATTATCATTGCTAAGAATAATACTTGTTTCTGTTCTTTCCCCTCTATGATGAATCACTTGAATTGCTCCCCATCCCATTTGCTGGCACCCCTGCTCACCAACAATGGTTGAAAACCCATGACGAGATCTTCTCAAAGCTTTGCAATCTCTGCCAGAGCTGCGGCCTAACACCTGAGCACTATTCCCCTCACTCCCTGGCACAGCTACGACTGCAGCTCTCCATCATCCATGTTTACCGTGCTATGTCAGGCTCCACAAGAAGGAATATTGATTGTCAAAGATCAACAGTTGCTGCACCCTTGATGCTTTAATATGTACACGCCGCTGCCTGACGCCATCGTGGCATATCCAATGATAGCTACACCCTTTTTGCGGCATCTATTGCACTCCTGTCCACCCTGGGAGAGGGATCCCTCAAACGTGGCTCTCTTTGAGGTTTCTACGTGTTTTCCCTGTCCATAGGGTTTTTGGTAGTTTATCCTTGTTCTTGTTGAGTGTTTAGGACAGAGGCTGTTGAACCCTCGTAAAACCCTATGAGACGAATCGTGTTTGGTGAATATGGGCTATACAAGCAAAAATTACATTGAATAATATGTATGTGCTTTGCAGCGAAATGGTATTGTTGCATATCCGGTGGTTTACCTGGTTTAAAGTGTTCAATTTTGGTTTACCCATGTGCTTGCAGGCAATCCAAGTTCCCTTGGTATATTGGTATATAGCCAGGGTTCCTTTAGGGGGAACAGCCTCATGTTGACTGATGCAAGGTCTACACGTAGCAGCTTCGCTAGTTAGTATACTCCCCCCTTAAGCCAATGGGCATGGCCTCATGGCGGCTGGTCCCAGGCCCACACACTAGGTCTCACTCGGTATGTTGTAATGTGGCCCAGAGCTATGGGGAGCGGCTCACTGAGGCTGGTTCGAGGTCCACACATAGCAGTCTCACTGGGTAATATATTCTCCGACAGGCTAATGCGCTAACTGAGAATGACACACCGCGGAGGTGAATGGAGGTGACAAGTATTTGCTCATCAGTCCCATCATATCTATGTTATCATATTGGGGGAGTGTGACGGTTACACAATCAGCTCAGTGTTAATAACATTTTGTTACATAACATTATTTGTTGTCTTTTTCTTTAAATATCCTGTGTTTCTCTTTCGTTGACTGTATAGCTATTTGGGTAAGTACACTGAGTCTCTGGAGTCAAATTCCTGGTGTATGTACAGTGCATGGCAAATAAAGCTGATTCTTTATTGTCTATTCTTATTGAGTAATTGAGCAGATTAGAACTGTTTTAAAAATGCCATCGAAGTTTTGTCGGGACCCAATGTGTTAGATACCCCCACTCAAATAGACAATAAGATTGCACACCATTATTTAACATTGTCTATGGTCTTCAGAAACCTGTTGTACAGTCATGATGAAACTTGTGGAAGCCTATTTTACAACTTTTCAATGAGACTTGCACTCCATCGTTGCAGTGATACCCAGATTATCACAGATATATTATAGATTTAGTTAACTTTAAGCAAAGAGAGCTTATTTTTCATTATCCTTAAAAAATATATATAAAGGCTAAAACAGGATGAGGTTTTTGTAAAATGAACAAAATGTTCTGCTTTTAGAATAAATTTGCCTTTTTCTCATAATTGCTGAAAATATATGCAGTTATTTTATTTATTTTTTAACCAAGGCAAACTTATAATTCAAATTCCATCAAATATATATTAGTGAGGTATCAGCGGTACATTTAGGTTCTGTCGTGCTGTTGTTTCATTCACACACACCCAGTGCACTCACCCAAGGGTTCAGTTGCTTTGCAATTTTGAAAACCTCGTTTGAATCCAAAGCAATTCTCTGGTTCGAAATCAAAAGTGAGAATGGTTTTCACCAAAAAGACACACTTAAAAATACACTTTCAATCAAACACATGAGGTGGAGAGACGATGGCAGATCAGCACCAAACCATTTTTTCTATTTGCAAAAACAAGTCCCTGTGATATTGTGTCTGGCACCTTCAGTATGTGGTGTGTTATCTTAATTTCAAAGTGGCCCATCTGGGGGGAGAAACAGGGAGTTGGATTATGAATTGAAATGAATATGTTCAAATAGAAAAACATATTTTTGTATGTCTTAAATCCAAAACAACTGCAAGCTCCCGCTTTGCATTATGCTCTGTCCTAGATTTCACTGAATATAAAGTTTTCTGTATATTTCGAAATGGCTCAGGATATATATGTCCGAGACGACGTGTCGATTTGGAGTTCCTCAGAGGATAGGCTTTACGTTAGGATTCAAAAGAGGCTGCTGCCGCTCGTGTACTTTGTGATCCCTGCACAGTGCTGGGATCACATGTGTTAATCTCTCTGCAGGGGTCCGTGAAATGTGGTACACTTGATCAGTATTCATGCCGCCAGCAGAATCAGTTTGTTTGAGACACAATGCTGTTCAGTAAACTAAAGTACAGCATTTTGAGGTAGAAAACGTTTTATTCACACGTTGTACACAACTTTCACCACAATAGAGTAAAAAACACTACTGAAGAGAATGAAACATTTTACTCTAAAAAAATATTTTCACATAAAGCATCAGCTTTGCTATATGGTTAAAAAATATATTTCTGCACCATATTAAGCCCATGGCTGATTAAATAGACTATGGCCCAGTTTGATGTTAATGTACACACTTGCTGAAGGTCGGTTAGCAACTATTGCATTCTACATTTTGGTCTCTTATTGGGTGTCGCAAAGAGGGTGTGTGTGTTTGTGGTCCAAGTATTACTGATCTCTCATGGTGACAAAAAAAGCAAAAAGAATGTCTGACAATGTAAATCATTAGATTTAAGGTGAAGACCTGTATATGTGTGTGTGAGGGCAGTATATATCAGTGTAAAAAGGTTTAATGTAATGTAGGACATCTAATTCTAGTCATGCAGAAATTATAAATATATATTTAAATATTAGAACATTTAAATAACTTTATCAGTTTTCAGTATGTAGCAGAACAAAAAGGAATTTATTTTAAAAAAACTAAGAAAAAACAAACAACATAAATACCATCACAGGATATTTGCCAAATAACTACTGGAGGGACGCCTGCCAGCTAGTTCAGGCAACCAACTCGAGCTAGGTATGTCACATGATGTGACATACATCATGTGACATACCTCACTCTCCACAACCATCTATAATAAACACCAGACCTTATCAGGTGGTCTATTTGAGCAGAGAGAAATTTCCCATCATCCCCTTTGCTTGCACTGCTGCTGCAGTATTGCTACCAGTTGCTTCAGCCCCTCCACCACCAGTGTTGGGAAGGATAATTTCAAAACGTATTCAAATACAGAATACATGCCCAAAAAAGTAATCTGTAACGTATTCCTTTACATTAACTAATCTGAGTAACGTATTCTGAATAATTGGATTACTTCCACATTGAATTGCATTTTATAAGTGTATGAATGCAGGGTTGTTATCGTCAGTGGAGCAGCAGCAGTTTAAGCTCCTTCGGACCAGGCGCTGGAAGGGCAGCTTGCGGATCAGCAGCTCCGTAGATTTCTGGTAGCGATAGATCTCTCTCAGAGCCACGGTACCGGGCCGGTAACGGTGAGGGTTCTTCACGCAAATTGTAACTGTAACGGAATACAGTAACTCATAATTTGTATTCTAAATATGTAACGCCGGCACATGTATTCCGTTACTCCCCAACACTGTCCACCACCCCAGCATCCACCTGTAGGCTCCAACGGGGGGTTACAAGTAATTGCTCATCACTCCCATCATTCCTGTGGAATCATATCTGGGAGTGATTTAGTCGGAGCCTGGACTCCAAACACTAAACCCGTTCTACTGCTGCAATAAACGTTTGAATGTGAGTTGTCTGACTGAACTGAATTACTGGATCTTTGTTGTTCCTGGAAAAAAACATGTTTCAAAACTCTTCTACTAAGACAGAGGGATCAAGTTGTTCTTACCTGGATTCGGTTCCTCCCCTGTGTGCAACAGTCAGTAGACAATACAGCAGTGTTTAAACATGACAGGTACTGCTGTGAGTTAAATGGACAGAAGAATGACAAGACCTCGACAGCTTCAAGCAGCATGGCTACAGCTGTTGCCTGCTTTTCTTACCAGCTGTCTTGTTTTTGATGATGTTGACTTCTTCTAAGGCTTCAAAGGGACATGTTTGAATCTACGTGTTCAGTCAGCTCTCATCCACACACACTCGCTGTAGTTACCAGACAGATTGTCCTTTTTTTTGTCTCGGGCTGGTAAATTATTATAATTATAATTTTATATGAGCAACAAAAAAAACCATTTGAATGATTGGCCTCAGGTCTGTTTCTATTTGTTCACGAGACAAGTCGAAATGGAGAAAACAGACTATGTGCGCTTTTTAATGAGAACTTTGTTATACAAAGCGACACTCAATTTTGGAGCGCAATATACCAACAGTCCCCGGGCAACGAAGACAACTACACATTTGTATGATTTTGTGCCTCTTTATGACGGCTGCAATCAGGTCATTGCCTATATGTGTGGCTGTGTGCGCCTGTGTGTGCGTACATTTGCTTTGCAAATTTAATAGTGACAAGCCCGAGTGCAATACTTGTTTGTGTTATCTTCACAGTGAAGACAATGGGGTAGAATATTGTGGTTTCTAGTTGCGCAAAACAAGCCTGTTATATATTTGAAGACCAATGTTGTCTGTATGAATATGAGAATGAGAGAACTGAGGAAATGTTTGGACAATCGGAAAATAATTACTGCAAAACATAATTAGTTTCTTAATAAATACACACATTCTGATTTATTCTGGAGAGAGGAGATACATTATTTTTTAACCAATTTCCTGTCAATGTTTAGTCTATCAAAAAACGGCTTTTTACATTTCAGGATGCGACCACACAGAAGCACAGGTCTTACTGACCGATGAGAAGGAAAATGCGGTATTTCTACAGTTAAAGCAAAGTCAGTCTTTTTATGGATTTCATGTTTATACATAAATCACTTCACAGGCACACCAATGGTAGTTTATATCCTGAATATGACAAATCCAGACATAATTTATAGACTGTAACAAGAGAAACAAGAGGATCTGTGTTATACATGGTCTTCTCCCTATTCTAAATCAACACCACACCTAAAGTTAGAGCTGAAGTTCACTTTATTTTCCCCATCTTTGATTTCTGTGGCTCACGGTAGAGGCAGTGCACTGTAGAGTGACAGATGACAGTTCTGGGCTGATCCATTACCCACTCCCCCCTTCCTCCTCCCCCCAGGCTTAATTAACATCTCCCTCCAGTAACATGCAACACTCTCTCCTTCGCATGCAATCTTCTTCTAACTTGTAAGTCTGGTTGCAGCAGGAACGGCACCTCTCTTCCTCCTGCCGTACTTATGATCCCCCTCCCTCATGGGGCCTGCGGTGGAGCACACCTGCATGCAAACAAAAACAACAAAAAAACAACAAAACAATTAGAGCACGATCGTGATCATCAGTGGTGATGAATTTGGCTTTGGAGCTTGTTATTTCCCAGCAGGATTTGGTGGCAGAGGCAGCCGCGGTGGCGGAGGCATGGCTGCCATGCCACGATGCCACGCGTCACTTTTGACACGTCTCGGGGGATAAAGGAAGCAGGCATAAAGCTTTAAATCAAATTGGTCACACAGCCCTGCCAATCACTGTGGACAACATATGCAGGCTCACAACCAAGGTGAAGCCGCTGTTGCGCGCCTCGGCGGTGAGCAATCTCGCTGTGCTCTAAAATGGAAATGAAACTGTTACACACCCACAGCTATTGAGGGAAGGGATTTGCGTGGGCCGAGGTACAACTATACTCGATCGCCACTGTGGGAGCAGCTTTGGCTTTGCCCTTCTTCAAAGTGAGATTTACAAAAAGGAAATGCTTGGCGAGGTTTATTCAGAAGAGGCTCCTGATGGTGGGAAGACAAAAGGTGCTTCACACCATCCTCCCTGGGGCACATGTTCTCCAAAGCTGCACTTCTCCGCTTTACTCCTTATTCTAAGTACACGTTCCCCCCTAGAGTGCACTGCACCCTCGCCTGCTCATGTCTCTCCTGCTCAATCTTTTAAATTTCATTTTTTTCTCCTTCCTCTCTGTACCTACCCGTATTTGTCTTGCTCGTCTTCTCCCTATACACCCCGCTGTTCCTCCTGTCTGCATCCCCCTCCCCTATCTTGTACCCACTCTCACCTCTAACTTTCTATCTCATACCCTCTGCTCTCCTTCTCTCTCTGCCTCCTCTCCCTCTCTGTCTCTCGGTCCATATCTCTCTCTCTCTGCAGCCACGTGTTGGCTAGCTCAGAGCAAAACCCTCTATTAACAGAAGCCAAGGCCAGATGGCGGCTCCGAGATGGATCATATCAACTCTGTAGGTCTCTGTGAGTTCCAGACTTTTTTTTTTTTTTCGTCTCCTTCCTCTTCTTTCATCTCAAAAATAACCTGCACTTTTACCATTTCACCTACAAAACCCTGTGTGGGACTTGTGACCTGTGTGGGATTTCACATTGGCTCAGGAAAGATCAGAAGAGGCAAATAAACTTAAATATTATCTTGCTGTCATTCTGTTTTATCTGTGATACTAAAGTACTGATGGAGAAAACTTTGCTCAGAAAACATTTCTGACCATTTCTAATATCTGACTTAGTGTGCCAAAGAAACTAGTCAGGGAATAAGAGCGTTATCTGCAAGTTTTGGACATTTATTATTTTTTTCCTGTGATACACTTGTTACAATATAAATTCCTTTGTGTATCCTCACTAAAGGCTGTCAAACTGTGATGGGTCTTGTTAACACACAGAATTCAAATCCCCTGACGACACTGTTTATTCCCTCAGGGAACTTGTGGCTGCAGAACAAGGAACGTAATGTGTCTGTTGGTCCCACAAGAAGAGAAGCAGGTACGATTTATATCCATGGGGAAAATATCCTGCAGTTTGTGTAATGAGGCATAGCCAGACTTTACACTGTGGTCAGTTCAGGAGATGAGCGTGAAATTCCCCATTAAATAATCTCACATTAACAGCAGCTCCTAAGGCAAAGTGTCCACGGAGGGGTTGACTAACTCATAATTCATAGTCTCTCCGAAAGTTTCTTGCCAAATCAAAGGTGCTGTGTATCACAATGCCTGTTTGTGTTGTTACTGTGTGTGAAATGAGAGCACCAGGGCATATGAGGGGTTTTGGCCGACAGCCTCTGAGCTGCTGGCCTGCCCTCGACACCAAAACAAGCCACTACTGTACTTCCTGTTTTGTGAGTCCCTGTCTCCGCCTGCCGTGTAACTCGTCCCCCTCCCCTTCTATCTGTTTGCCATGCTGGAGCTTTATTCCTCCCATTCTTCTTCCCCCTCTCCGCCGTTGTTTTCTTGTGCGGAGGAAACAAGTTCATTGTGATTCGGAATTCGGTTCCACGGCTCAATGGGTTCTGTTTGAAATGAGATTTGAGAGTGTGAGCATGAGAGAGAAAGACACCGAACCTCCAGCCGCCTCGCGTCTTGATGAATAAAAGATGGAGGCACCAGCATCTTATAAACAACAACAGAGCATAATTAGTTCAGTTCTTTTATTTTAGGAACACTTTATGTGACATTTCCTTTGTGTGGCTGTTTTCACAGCGCCACGTCCCGCCTGCTTTACATGTCGTGTGGGCTTCCTCTGTCGCTTCCTTGGAAGTCAACAACGCAGCTGGAATAATATTTACATCCTATGCAAATGTTCACGCTGACATACCTTTCGGCACGCTCTTATTTTCCTACAGTTTACCATTGTAATATGGTTTGCCTATACAGAAATTGCTAACAATCCAACAATGTAAATTACGATAAATATTCATGTTATTTATGTACCGCTGCAGTATTGGTGATAATTCACACCAGGCCTTGTTCCAGCAGGATTGCTTCTTCCATTAAAGTGGAAAAAACAAGATCCATCCCATCATTTGTACCTCTCATCCTTTGAGGGGGTTGGAGCCAATCCCAGCTGACATTGGGCAAGAGGTGGGGCCTGAACAGGTCGCCGGCGTATCACAGGACCCTCGTACAGAGAAAAGCATTTACATTCACATCCACAGTCACTTTAGAGTCTTCAGGATACTCAACCCCAATCTGCATGACATTGGAATGCAGGAGCTGCTACAGAAAACCCGTGCCAACACATGGATTCAAACCGCGAACCTCCTGACCATGATGTAACAGTGTTAACCACCGCACACTGGAATTACTGTAAAATAAACTGTATCTTAGATGTAGGGCATATCATGACATAGTGTAAAGGCCACTTGAAGGGAAATTAAATGAAATTCCAAGAATAAAATCATCATATGTGAATAAAGTTGGAATATTATGAATAAAGTCTGAATATTAAGAAAATAAAATTGTGAATAACAGAAGTAAAGTCGTAATGTTGAATTGAGTTGTAATATGGAATGTGGATCATCTTGTGAAGTTGTACTTCCCAAATAAGAAAAAACTTAATCTTTTGGCTCATCAGCACCACATTAACATAATGTCTATTCTAAAGAAAAAACACACAGACTTGGAGGAATTTGCCATTTTAGTGGAGGAGGAATTGTCAGGCTTTGGATCCAGAAGGCAGACCTGGATTTTAAGACTTTATTGTTGTAATATTATGTCACAATGACTTTATTCTTATTTTCCAAATCTCAAAGTGTTTTTCTTTATATGTCCCTAATAGTCTGTTGAATCATACAAAGCAGTCAAATATCATTTGAACATTTAAAGCCTGGTCTGTATTAATCTACATCCCTTTGATCACTGTTCCTTTTATGGAAATGCAATTTCTGAAGATTGTTTTCAATATGAAAAACTATATTTACATATTTGCTCAGTACAGCTATTAAACATTTTTTTTTATCTTCCTGCAAATGCGCCTGTAATTTTTGGCAAGGCGATTTGTCCTTTAAAATGTCTGATGTTTCCTGAAAATGAATGTGCTACTTTTTAAATTTCCTTTTGTTGCATCTAATTGGCTTTCATAATAGTTACCTGTGGCTGTGTTGTGCTCGCGGTAAGACCACATAAATGTTCTTTTCCACTAAATATTAACATAATTGTGTAGGACTCAGCATACGGATGCCTATTTCAGTGACAGACAGTTCACCTGACATTATAAAGACTCACTCAAGTCCCACATATTTCCAACACAAGGGAATGTGAAACAAATGTAAAAGCTGCCAAATCTGCTCCACTCAGGTCTGTGCCGCTTGTTGCTCTGCAGTCTCTCCACATATCGTCTGCTCTGTTGAATGTGGTCCTTTCTCATGGTATCTCTGATATCCCCAGAGCACCCCAAGAGAGCCTGATGGCAGCATGTGTTTTTTTTTTCTCTTCTCTTTGCTTTCTTTCCGATACATCTTCACGGATACACACACACACACACACAGCTATGCACGCACACGCTGCACCTTCCTAATCTTCAGTTCCGCTCCGCCACCCACTGTTGATGCGTCAGAGTCAGAGCCCTGTAAAGTCTTTAGCCTCAGGTGCTGCCTCAGGGTCTGAGCAGCGGTGAGGGCAGGCGCAGGGTAGCAGAATCAAAAGATGATTACAGGGAACATATTCATATTAATGTGGATTTGTTATGGGTGTTTTTTCAAAAACCCTGCTCACCTTCAGAAACCCCAGTTCCCTGCTCTCCAAATTACCAACCTTTCAGCCTCCTGCTCTTGCTCATCAGACACCCCAAGAGTGCACTGAGTAGATTCAATTACAGCCGTAGTTTATGCGAACGTGGCGGTTGGGTCCGTGCCACGCAGAGCTCCTGACACGCAACCCAACTCACATGCATTATCCAGAATATACTGACGTTGAACAATTGACCTTCAGGCACCTGAAGAAAGGTCACCTGAGGTGTCAAAGATTTTTCATTCATTGTGAGTCTGCACAAAGATAAAAATGTTGACTTCTGGCCACGTACGACAGGAGTCCTTTAATGCCATAATCACAGTTGAACTCATGCAGGGATAAGGATAATGGAAGAAGGTTTTCACTGTTTTCAATTCAAAATTAAACATTTGCCTAAAACCAAATGCTCTCCGTCAAAACAATGGTGTCCACAGTGAAACAATACAAAATCTATAGCTCTAGGTGGTAGATAGTCACAGTCAATTATAGAACTCACAAAAACACATTATTAATCTTTCTATAACAGCTCAACAAAAGCTGATTACTTCTTAATTGGTAACTGTGTCGTCCATTTTTATCTTGTGGGAGGTTAATAAATCAGGACACCTTATCAATCCAATAATCGTAATTATCACAGACCGAAATGATTTGTTTAAGAGAATTGTCTGGCATAACCCAGCCGTAGTCTGAACAGAGAAAGAGTGGACAGGTTCCTTTTTCCCAGAGAGAGGACATTCTTTATTGAAAAAAATGAACTCCCAAGAAATATCTTTGCCAGTGGAAAGAGTGCAGGTACTTTTCAGACAAGGTCTTATTTCATCCTCCACACACTGGATAGAGAGCAGTGAGAATTTTGTTCCTCTCTCTCACAGAAAAAAACTAATAGCTGAGATACAACAAAAAAGGCATTGAATCTATGAAAAAAAGCGAAAATCAAAAAGACATAATACACATTCAGGGTAATCCAGCAAAAACTAAAGAAATCAGGAGGCTGGTCAAGCAGAAGGAGGCTATAAAATTTGCAGTATCGTAGTGACACTACACTCGGAAACAATCTCAAATCTCCACTGGGCTACCTGAAGAGACATCTGTTGTTACCATGGTCATTTTAATACATGAACTCTGGAGAAGGTCTGCACAATGGGGTCCACACTTTTTCCCGTGTTTTCCTTCCTCATATGAAGATGCCATTTATTTTTGTTTACAGAACATTGACTCTGGCGTCGACCCTCTCTTAAAAACTCTCTTTTATCATTGTCTTTCCAAGTTGACATCTTCAGCTTCTTCTACGTGTATGACACCTCTTTTTCATCCTAAGATATTTTCATTCTTTGAGAGTGTTTTTTCAGGGTTGCATCCGTCATGAGTTAGAATCATCATCCACAAGCACACTGGCCTCGCTGGTAATCCTCAGCAGAATCTTCTTATGCATTATCACACAGGGTTTTACTCAAGTAGTAGCCAAATACAATTTCCACAGCAACTGGCTCAGACACGTTCATTCTCACATACAGCACCTACAAATTATTTCAGGAGAGTAACCAGAGTTCAGTGCATGTCTGAAAGCAGTTTATGTCCTTTTCCGGGGACATTTAAGAGATTCACATCATGCTAAGCAGTGGTGTTTCTACTTTCTATATATGTGAAGGGACAGCTGCACAACATTCTGCTCCAGTGTGTTGAAAATCTTTGCTCCTCTCAAGTTGAAGACAATTCATCCACATGAGGCAGTGGGAGACAATCTGCGTTTGGTTCACAGACATCTTTCACATCTGTTTGGTACCTAGGACCGTAATGAGAAGGTGCATCAGTCCTCTCATTTTCTTTATCACCAAGCAGTCATAGACAGCATTCCTTAAAGTAAAAGGCAGGTGGAGGAGACGGAGGACAGCTTTGAAAAGAGGTAAAATTGTCCCCTTATGCACAAGGTTGCACATGAGAGATGCAGGTGAGGTACAGTGTCCTTCATCATGACAGGAGCAGCTGAGATGGGTGAGGCACTCAAACACTTCAGAGAGTGGGACCAGGGCAGTAAGACTTACTTCACAATGTGTGAACACATGCTTAGAGAGGGGTGTGACTTGAAGGTACCTATTGCAAAAAGGCATCAAGCACAACATTGTCCGATATTAATGCTAAAATCTAAAAAAATAAAATGTCAAGCTCCACTCTGTACTGCCACTCATGATCAGTTGCCTCGTAATAACCAATGAGAAACAAAGTGATTGTAGATCTACAAACAAATTTATCAAATTTCATTAAATCTCACTCTCAGTTACCATGAGAGGGGGTGTGGTTTGCACCGTCACCTCAGATCAAGAAGGTTCCGGTTTCAAAACCGGTTTGGTCAGGGGTCTGCTCTCAAAGTGTCTGAGTGGTTTTTATCTGGCTTCCTCCCACAGACATGCAGATTGGGGTTAGATGTAGAGTCGAGCCAGAGCTGAAATATAAAGAAAAGATCAGACAGTTCAACTTTACCAGTTTTAATATAATAATATAACATTCATTTGTCTTCATTTTCCTTATGACAATAACCCTAACAAGAGATTTGTTTTTTTACTTTCTTTCCTTTTTAGCCGCTGAATCATGTTTAATATGATATATAGTCTTTTTGTCTTAAATCTACCTCCACTTATTATTTAGCGCCCAGGCATTATGATGCTGCTCACCCCCTGAAAAGAACTTGGCCTTTCGTATGAGGTGTTGAAAACGGTTTCTCACACCTGAATGGAAAATGTGAGCACGTCAGAAGTACAATTATACATGATCCTCGCCGCTGACCTTCTCCCTGGTCTGAGGCGTGCTCACATTCCCACCACCTCCTCAGGGACAAATAAACACAATAGATACAGAAGAAGAGATTAAATGAGGGGAGAATATGGGCGACAAATGCAAATGAGACAATCGTTATTGATTGCTAATGATGAGCTTGTTCCAGCTTGTCCTCTGTCCGTGTTAATATTCAGTCTGGCCTTGAGACCTTGTCTCTGCTCTCTGCTGTGATTGACAGTTGGGGTCCATGATAACCATTCATAATGGACAGGCTTGTGCAAAGACAGCCCTGTGTGGACAGGAGTATGGGCAGCATGACACATGACGGCCTTGAAATAGCCAAGGCTTTGTTTGCCTAGCGGAGAGCTACCGACCGCTATATCTCACCACTCTCTCTCCACCTCACCTTATAATGGGCATCAACAAGTGATCTCTCTGAAACCACGGGCAGGCCGTAATGAATAGCCAGAGGGGTACCAGCAGTTTTTGAAAGCCTTATTATTACAGAGAGCATGAGGCATACTTCACTGACAAGGGGACATGACAGACAAAAGAGAGAGCCTACCCTTGGCAAGGTGGGGGACGGAGGGGAGGCAGTTCGTTGAAGATGGGCGTGGGAAGATGTAGAGATAGAGGGCAGAGGGGAGGTTGAGGATTTATGAGGGGCAGTATATGTGTGTAACAGAGTGATCGAGAGAGGCTGGCAGACTGAGCCGATTTTGTTAGTTAAGACTAAGGTGGGATGGATAGAAGGAGGGCATAAGGGAGGAGGAGAAGGAGAGAGGGATGATGCTGTAGGTGTGAAAATGCAAAATAGCTCGTAAATTATGAGAGCAATGTTTCATCTTGTGGTTATTTGACACCTCACAGTAAATCAGGTATAATACTGCATATATGCAGTGAATGGGGAAGCTTCTACTTTTTAAATTTCAAAATAATCTGACCTTGACCCTGATCTGTATCATGAGTGAGTCGGAATTGGAAGAAAAGGCAGAAAGAGTATAGACGATGAACGTAGAGCAGGACTTTGTATGGAGCAGGCTACCACTGTCAAAACATATCCTTTAATCTCTTTTCCCCCTTGCCCCAGCCGCCTTCTTTTCTCTGAAAATCTAGGACATTCTTTTTTATCATCAGTGTGTTCCCTGCTCTCTCTGGTATATATGCTGAGCCCCGATGCCAAAATGAAAACTCCATAGTTAAGGAATCTGTTTCTTTCCAGCAGTGGCTTTGGTTCAGTTTGCACGCACTGTCCAGAAATGCAGTCCAGTGAGGCGGTGTTTGGTTCCCTTTGCTCCCATTTGCATTCTTACTCAAAAGAAAATGATAAGTGTGAGAAAGAGTGAAATAGATGAGGAGCCGCTACAGTATCATTACACTGATGTATTTCTTGCCCAGAAGAAACAAAACACATTTACAAGGAGGAAAATGTAAGAATAAAAGAGAGAGGGAGAGAGAGGGAGAGAGAGGGAGAGAGAGAGAGAGAGAGAGAGAGAGAGAGAGAGAGAGAGAGAGAGAGAGAGAGAGAGAGAGACGTTTGTGTTTGCATCTTCATTAGAACTGATCTGTGCTGTGGAAAGTCTGAACCATTAGTGATGGTGCTGGATTAGTTTTGTTTGCTTCCAAAGAGAAAATCACCATTAGGAATGTAAGAAATATAATTGAAAGAAAAATAAGACATTATTGGGGCACAGCATTCTCTGGTTTGATGATGTGCCCTGGAGAAATACAATACACATCAAGCAACTATGATATGATATCGTCTCCCCTTATCGTTTCCATCGCCCATTGGCTTTTCTTACTATCATTTCTATAACGACAGTTTCATACCATTTGGCTTATGAGCCATTGTGCTGTTTCCCTAATGCCTCTGAAAGTAACAAACAGTAATGACAAAGTGGATGTACCTCTTTCTTCAACACTGTCAGATTCTTCCTAATGGGTCTGGATGGGGATCTTTACAGTATTACCTCTGTGTATCTATTCCCTTGTTCTGCATCAGAATGAAGGAAGCTTTATGGGATGCAGTTTGAACCGAATCCAAAGAAAACAATGTGATGTGCCAGGGGCTGCCACTAGGTAGTGCTGAAATCCTGTGCTCCTCCCTGCTCTATAATGGACCCCCATGGGCTTCCTTAAATGGGGCTGACTGTGTTGTTGTTGAAGGAGTTTGGCAGGCACAAGCCAAGAGTTACAGTCCCAGGTTTAATTGTGTTTTGAAGGAATAAACAGCTATAATGACATAGGAAATGCAATAAAGCTATAATGGGCTCTAGAAATCCCAGTTTAAACACTGAACAGCAGAGCACTTAGCAGCCCACTGTTTGGTACCAGTGGTAATATGAAGATAAGAACTGATAGGGAGCTTTCTCTTGTATTAGCCCGTTTTCAGACTCAGTCTTGTGATCTATTATTCACTCTGCTGATTCTTCTCGTTGCAACTGGTTTGCATAAACCCACAGCATCATTAAATAAAAGAAGCTAAATGATTAGTTCTACTGTAGCAGACTTTGGTGTTCACTGTGTTCGCAAACGAATAAGAACTTCAGCTTTTCCCCAGTTGCAGGCATGGAGAAGAGATAACAAACTAAAGAAGCATTTTAAATTTAAGACTATGGTGAAATCAATCTAGCAAAAACAGATTCAGATCAATAGTTGGAAGGTACACCTATTACTTTATACACAGATCCTACACAACATTGTAAAACTAGGAAATACAGAACTTCAAAAAGAAAAACACCTCTCAGCTCAGAGCTATGTGGGAGAGAGAAAAGACAGATTGCATCTGGCAAGGGGCTATGATCTATAAAAAGAAGCCGAGGAAGGGATAGACAAATCTGACTCTGCAAAAGCAAACAGATATATTGGTTTCAACCACTAAGCCTCACCTACGGCTGGAGAAATATTTCATGGCCCGCTCCTTCCTGGCAATACCACCCGCATGCCACACCGGAGCCAGCGAGGAGAGATTACCTGGGATGTTCCTCCGTGCTCACACAGAGTGGCATAATAACTGCCTGTGGAAAATTAATTAGTGAGAGGGACAAGGTTACAGACACATAATGAAAGTTATTGGCCATGTCACTTCATCATTTCCCCAGCCCCCCCTATTACTTTCCATCAGCTTAGTCAGCCGTGAAATGGGGGTTTCATATGATGCAAGGAGGAATGTGCCACCACACCTTCACCACCGACACCTCCCACCCTGCTCTCCCAGAGGGTTTGCACATGGATGATCAAGGCACTTAGACTAATGTGGATGGTGCAGGGTGATGAGGAGGGATTGGGAGTGTTAACCCACCATTATACATCATTACAGCACATTTAGGGATCATTCTATCAAGTGTCAGCCTTCGCAAGCAGCTCCAGACAGTGTTCACCTACTTAACCTGTATTCAGCTGGGGTCTCAAAAGGTGTCTGGCCTTGATTGCAATGCTCTTAACAAAGATGGACTCACAATCAGGCCAGTAGTATGCCTGTTACTATGTTCTTTCCATTGAGGAAAATAAAAGACAAATGGCTGAGATGGTGTGATTTTCCACCTAGGATGTCTTAAATGATTAGAGCTGCATAATCGTGAAACAAATGAACGAATGAAGTAGTCTTGTACTGTTGCAGCAAATCGTATAAGTTGTGAGGACAGAACAATACTGCATAATAAACATTACTACATGCCATAGGCGGATAACATTTGATGTGTTCAGTCCATCTTCATCAGTCTCTGCCATGCAGCTAAATTCCAATTTGACTCCAGCACAAGTGATACAGTTTGCCCATCATCATAAAGAAGATCATTTGTTCCTTTTTTTCATCTGACATTGGTGGATTACATTTGTTTTCTGACAGAATACACAATGATAGAATGGGATAATGAGGGCAACCTCTATATGACTAATTGGTCATACTTTTGTGCATCAACTGGCTTCATTTTGCCTCGGGTTTCGCCCTTTTTGTATTGTAGATGTTCTCTGAATCGGACTAAAGTACACCCTTGAGCAAGCACAAACTGAAAACATCAGCACACACAGCCGCCTGTATGAGCGTGTGGTTAATGTTGGATATGGGGGTCGGAGCACAAAGAATGGACACCATGAGTGGTGTTTGGTCTTATTTATTCATGTATTTTTCATTGTTTCACACATTGGTAATAGGAATATCATACAAAGCAGTGTAAAGAAGTCATAGCGGAGAAGGCTTGTCAAGCTACAGCATTACAACGCCAGCACATCAATAACGAGAGGACCTAACAATAGTTAATTTGTGCTCTTTGTGCAGCACACCAACAAACACACACATCCTGTCACGTTCCGTGTGTTCTGCGCTCAGATTTTCTTCTTTGATGTGAAATATGTTTGAAATCAGCTAAAATGGATACAGGCCTTTTGAAAAGGTAAAAGCAAAGAATCTGCAATGTTTCAGTGTATGTAGATAAAGACAGATACAAAAAAAAGGCCATCAAAGGAAAACATGGCCATTGCAGCCCTTACTATGAAATGGCTGTGTGGGCAAATTATAAAGTTTCAGAGCTATAATGTTTCATACTTGTTTTTTATTCCTGTTTTACTATTTATTAAGAAGGGCCCCCATCCATCATGTCAACATCTCAGACATCAGCAAGGTTCTCCAAATCAATGGCTCATTGACTGCCCCAGCAGCAGACATGGACACACGTCTGTCTCACTGACAGTTACAAAAAAGAAACAGGAATACAAATTGGACTTCGCTGTCTGACTGAGAGGGCAAGAAAATGCATCATTGACAATCATGACACAAATCCATCTCTGATTCTTCAAAACCCTGTTTCTATTGTTCCCCCCCTGGTTCCCCCTTGTTCCCCCACGTCCTCTTGCTTAATATTGGTCAATAGAGACATGCTAGGAATAGTCATTTTGTGAGGCTGTCTCTACACGGGTTTGGGCTTAGGTGCTTTAGAGGACATTTTGACAATGGGAGAAGTATTGAGGCGAAAGCCTGTCAGTGGCTTTGCTGTTTATTGATTGCAAATGTGGTGAGAGCTTAATTGATTCACACTTTGAGATCAACACGATAATCTCTCAGCCCTGGGACTACAGTGGGCGGTGCAGGTAGGAAGCAGCGGGGAAGGGCACAGAACGTGTGAATCAGTTGAGCGGAAAGTTGGGTTTGTTGTTCGCCTCCGGTCAGTGTTCTCACAAAATAATCGGAAACATTCAAAATCAGCATCGATACTGCTTCAGGAACAGACAGTGAACAGAAAGGGAATTCATGGTTGATTCGTGTTCCTAAAAATGTGTTGTGGTGAATTTCTATTAATGGTCAAAATGGAGAAAAATATGTATCTGTGTGATATCATTCAAGTCAGTGCAGTCCTAGCATGCAATGAAGACAATGGTCCTCTGTCCCAGTATTTCCATCTGCTACTCATCTCACAAGTTCCGTTGGCAAGTAGATAAAAGCACAAACATCAGAACTCAAAAATGTGTGTCTGTAATCTTTACTTTTATTTAATCCTCAGTTTAGACAACCTCAACATATACTTTTCCTCATCAAAGCTACTTGCCTTAAACTTACCCATATCCTAACCTTAACCACTGACCTAAAAATCAGCTTTTTCCCATTTGGCATATATATTCTCAAAGCTGTTTTTAGCTCCAGCCGAAGGCAATCAGTGCTCACCGACTGTGCATACAAACTGGTTCCATAGAGGAAACAGCTCCAAGTCCAATTATTTGCTAAACTCACACGGTCTTTCAGTTATGTATGGTTACAAATGAAAATTAAAGTGCCTGATTCATGGAGCTCAAGCTGGGTTTTTCAAAAGCAGTGCGACTATAAAGGCTTAGAAGGTTGTACATCCACATGTCCTCTGTCTATCCATCCATCCCCCCATCCCTCCCTTCTCAGGTCCTTCTCTTAAATTTGATTCTATCCACATCACACCTTACTCAGACAACCCTTAAAAATACCAGTTTCAGTGCCTTCTCTCCTTATTAGACATAGTCTAACAGATTCTTTCTCCACCCTTCAAGACCAAAGGGCCAGTTGTTCCCTCATCAAAACGACTTCCCAGGGTGGAGCCTTGAATCCGACAAGAGACAGAGGCTGTTTAAGAGATCGCTGCTATAGACTCGCAGGCGGCTTGGCCAAGGCAGGCTAACAAGTAAGGAGATGGACACCTAAAAGAGTTTGTCAAAATGAAGCTGCCTTTTCACTGGTGTGCTGGGGCTTAAAATGGAAAAAGGCAGGCTGAAAAAACAAGGCTACATGGGACCTCAGCCATTTCTCTGTGTTCTGCAGATGAAGAAAGGACGCCGGATCAAGCGCAGCAGGGGAAGAAGGCAGGCTGGGCGGCCAGAGGGATTTGTGCCTCTGTTGGTGTGTGACTGTGTTGGTGTGTGTGCAGATGGCAGTGTGTGTATGACTGGGTATAGGATTCATAAGATTTAGCTGTTTTCTGGGGGGGGGGGGAAGAAAGCTTTGCTAGAAGATGCACTCTGCCCTCAGAGGCCTTGCAGAGTCCAGGAAAAGTTTTAACGAAAGGGAATACAGTATACTGTCATTAGGTTTTGGCTTCTGACATGAAAGGAAAAGTTATCCAGTGTGGGATTGATATTTTATGTAAGACACAAATGTATTATCATGCACAGATCAGGAAATGTACATAATGTGTTTACTGGGGATGCCATTCACATTAAGGGGAATTCTGGTATTTTTTAGCCTGGGCCCCATGTGTAAATGAATACTAATAACAAAACCTCTGACAATCCATTTGATCGCCTCTGCCAGTCGTGGCATTGGCTTCTATGTAATCTTATGGTACGACAGTGAACAAAGTACTCTTTCTTTTTCTTATCTTTTCATTTACATACCCAAATTCAAGAACATGACCCAGGCTGAACATTTTCGTAATTCACGTTTTACATGTCCCGAGGTTTTACAATTACAATTGAGATCCATATTTCACTGTGTAAACACCATTGCTACAGAAAAGACCTTCCCAGAGAACTTGAGCCTGAATCGAAATTCAGGCAAACTTTGGGTAATACAATAATCTAAGCATCATTTCATATGCACATGAATCTGGCATCTGTAAATATCAATACAAACAGATCAATATCTTGTCTCACAGGCCCGAGGCCAGCACAGTGAGCTTCAGTGAAATGCATTCATTTCTCAAAAAATACAACAACAAAAACTGAGTATCCCTAAGGGGACATACAGGCTAAGCCCCCCCCCTTAAACTCTGTATATTTGTTATAGAGTTTAGAAGAGAATGGATCGAATATTCAATTGTCTTTGTAACTTGGTCATATTTATATTATGTCCCCTCGATTTAATACTAAATTACATTCCCAAATATACATTTCAAGGAAAGATATTACTTCAAAAACATCAGGGTCGTAATTCAGATGGTTGCTCAAGTTTTTGTCCCTTTTGAATTCAATATGAATTATGTTTTATTGTGTTGATAAAAATGCAATCCAGGTGACTAACAATAAAATAATAATCAAAAACAACTGCACAATATTTGCTGTTGCAATTAAGTTGCATATCATCACATTTGATCTGTATTTATCTGTATCTATATTTTATGGGTTGTGTGTGTACATATATATGTATATAGCACAGTTTTGACATTCATACAGAGCATCTATGTATATCACTTTTTGTATGAGAAAGGCACTGTACTCAGGGGCAATTTGGGGTTATGATATGCAAAATATGCTGCATGCACCAGAGCTCATCAACAAAATTACAATTTTTAAATCATGAGAAGTGTACCATATGAATGTTATATTAGGTGTCCAACCTATCAAATGTATTTAGCTGACCAGAGGTTCTGCTTGATTTTACAGACACACAAGTGAGCTGAGTTTATGCCAATCCATGTGCAAGACACACATGACCTTCCACTCTGAATAAGCATGGAGAAGACAGAGGTGTCACTTCGAACCTACAGCAAGCCACGGGATCTGGACCTGGATCAGGGAAGGAGACGTGACATTTGCATAATCATCGCAATTTGTTGCAGGACCAAGGAAAAACTGTAGGTGGAATGGTAACGTGCCAGTTGTGTAACTGTACGAGTTTAACAGGAAGAGAAGCAATCCTCTCTATCAAAGCATCATTTTCTCAAACTTCAATCTTTTGCATTTGGTTAGTGGAGAAAATAACAAGATTCCCCAGACCATTTTTTCCATTCAGAACACATGTAACCTAAACCTCAGGCAAAGACAGAGTGACAGGGTTGAATGTTGCACCGTACCTTTGACATAAACTGACTTTGGATTTAATACTTTACTGTGAAATGCACCTGAGGTATGTCCGGAATGGGAAATGCATTTTCTTGTTTGCGATGTGGAGAAAATGTTTTATCCTCAACTTCACGGCCTCCTGCTCTCGTCGCCTTGCTGTTGCCTGATCAGTCGTCTTGCTCGCTCCCTGCTTTGCGGCTCTCAGCAGGTATTCAGTCAGGCGGAAGTAGCATGCTACCCTCAGGTGAGACAACCCTGCATTCTCCTGCCCCCCCATGCATCAGGAATGTAGCATGATGTCTGCCTTGGCTGCTACAAGTACAACACGACGTAGCTGCACTGTCACAGCTCCTTGACTGCCAATATGCATTAACCATTACCAAACTGTAAATAATTAAATATCTGGGTGACATGGCTTGGCAGGAACACCACATTGCCTAATTAAAACTTCATCACTAGACACAGTGAAAAGTTCCCAAAACAATTAATTACCGGGGTATTAATGGTGGCTGGTCCTACGTAAAACACGATTAAGTGGGGACTTAATTAAAAAACTCATTATACTCAGGCCCTTTTCAGAATTTTTGAGAGTTTTCGGATGAATATGTCGCAATTTTCCCTTCTCTCTCTTTTTCATTATTTCTATCCTATTCTCACTTACTCGCACATACACACACACACACACACTCCTTTCCCAGCATTAATGTACCACTTTTATGGATCCAGCGTGTTTGTGTGAACTTTTGGATTCTTTGTTAGAATTATATATTTATTTCCCCACTATTTTCTTCCAGCCTCCGTTTACTTCCATTTTTCCTCACACAGAGAAATTAATTTCCGTTCTTCTCCTCCATGGCAGACAGGGATCCACATGAGAACGCTGATGAGCTGTGTCAGCGAGGAAGAGACAAACACCTCGGTGGCAGGTGAGGCACTTCTCTTTTCTTCTTTACCCCATCGCATGCCCTCACTCCCCTTTTCCTTTTTATTGCAGATATGGCCCTCATGTTTTATGGAGTAAAACTGCATCAGCATAGTCTCTGAAACAGGCTTTGTATTGCACCTGACCTCTACCTGCCTGACGACGCTCGGTCCAAGGCTGCGACCCTCATTTAAATATCAAGACAGAGATAGTGCAGTGATCTAAGTGCTTCGCGCACAAAAAGCTCCCTCCTAACTTGGCATTCCCTGTCATAACCAAACTCAACCCCAGCTCCTTAACCGCACAGAAGAGCTCTCGCCACCTGCTAAACTGTTTGACAAATACATGAATAGAGATTGTTGGTGGGTCAGAGAGCTCCCTGCGGAGACGGTATGAAGCAGCACTAGAGGCGTGTAACTGAAAGCCCGGGAAAACAAGCTCTTCCCTTTGTAACAAAAATGTAATGGGGAGGTCGGAACTAGGGAAACCTGTTGTAGCCCACATTAGAAAACCAGTGAGCATATATTGAGAGAAAGGGAGAATGTACACTTTGACATGCTGTTACGTTTTCTAGCCAGTAAGGGAGGTATCAGCCATCTAACTCACCTACTCTGTGTCGAGTCTTTTACCTGTCTACATACTGTCGGCCATTTTGTCACTCAAACTAGAACTGGTTCTCTGCTTTGCTCAGATTGTAAACCGTGTAGTGTGTGAAGTAATCCTGTTGACCTGTTGAAAGGTGCAGGGATTCGTACGATTCAGCGGTGAGCAGTACGACATCTGTAGCTGCTGATTAAGTTGAGAATTATAGTAGATCACGGAGCGGAAAAAAGTCCGCTAGCCGCTAAGCTAACTGCTAACATGTAAAACTCCACTGTCTTTCGCTAATAGCGTTAGCATGTAGGATCTGGGAAATAGCTGTGAGCTAACCGCAATATTAGTTAAAAAATCCATGATTTAATCTGATTAAAATGTTTAACAGATTAAAATGAATATCAAAAGTAATACAATAGATCTGCATATTATTAGTTTTGAAAGTTATATAAAGTGCACTGTTGCTTTAAGAGAGCACAGTTGCAAGAGCCAATCAGAACCAAGGTAATTTTCTCTTGCTCCGGTGAACGGCAGGTGGAAGAGAGAGAGAAAAAGAAAAGACTCTAGTTTGCAACCAGTGAGCTAAAGTAGTTGTTTTCTGTCTACGTCGTTGGACTGTGGTTTTGTTTTACATTTGAAAAGTTACTGAGAGTTACTGATAGAGCACGTGGAGCTGAGCATCCATGTGGCAGCATCCGTGCTAACGTCCTAGCTCCACGCTGGAGAGGATTAGATGGCGAGCTTTCCAGCGAGTAACCACACCCTTCCCAGCGATGTAACCACCCTGAACGGAGTCCTGTTTCCATCGGAGGAGAGCACCTGTTTTTCTTCACGAGCATCCATCCAGTCCAGCTGATGGTAGGACTGACAGGAACCTTCATTACTTCAACTAGAAGTGCACGTGGACATTTCGTGGTAAGAGTGAACATCTCAGATCTACAGACTGTTTCTACCTCGAGTGGAATATACGAACTGCACAACGTGGTGGTAAGAAGGATCGGTCTGAACTGTTAACAAGTCAGTTACCACAAACTGAACTGGATTAACACCAATACATTCACAGTATGTTTAGAATGTGTTCTTTTGACATTTGAATGTTATACTTGATATTGATTGTATTGCATTGCATGCATATTATTTTCCCTGTGTTGGTTAAGCATATGGATGTGCTGTGCTAATGCTATCCAGCAACTCACTGGTTTACCTGAGGTATAACATAGGAAAATAAAACTAGATGTTTAAATAGACTTAATAGAACTTGTTAGAATTCTGTTGTAGTGATATAACAGATAACTCAAATAGAAACTAAACAATTATATTAAGTTACAGTTTAAAAACCAATTTAAACAGGAGTCAAAATAGAATTGATAAAACCAAAAATAGGAAACGGTAAATCTTTTCTTTTGCTAAAAGAAAAGGATTGAATTTGAATTTAATTCATATCGAAGATTTGTATGTAACATGTGTGTTATGTTAGTTGTATTGTAAATGTGTTATATGGTACCTATTTGTTATTCTATCTAAAACTACTCACTTTTGTATTCTTATATAACAGCCGGCATTTCAACTAATTCTATCGTCTGTGGTGTGATCACTATATTTAAATTTCCACTGTTTAACTATTTTACTGCTCCTACGAACCTAGGAACTGGTCCTGTTAACCTACTTAACTGCAACTGGTAGTCAGTGTTACATGAAGACAATAATTCTTCGGTGTCAGAGAGGACATCAGGTTTTTGATTTTCCTGAAGAAAAGAATTCTCCGGTGTCAGAGAGGACATCGAGGAACCAAGATTCCAGTTAACTGGTGGCGAGCCAACCTAGTAGTCGTAGCAAAAAACTCCACCGTTTTAAGCTCCGCGGCGACTTTCTCTTTGCACTTTTTGTAAAGCTCCGGTATGGCAGTCTGACTGAAGTATGTCCGGGAGGGTATACTGTACCGTTTATCTAGCTTATTTATCAATGCCGTGAACCCAGGCTTGGTCACCGTGGTGACAGGCACCATATCTTTTGCTATGAACTCGGTTTTTAAGTGCTGGAACAAGTTCGTAGTGTTACCTCGTGAAGTAGCAACTTAAGCACGGCATGCTGTGTTTCCTGCACTCCCACCTCACTGTGTGTGCGTGTTGTGTTGTGCGTCTGTGGTAGGGCTGAACGATTTGGGAAATAATCTTATTGCGATTTTTTTTCCCCCAATATTGCGATTGCGATTTAATATGTCTTGCGGTCTTCTCCCAGGATCACCTTCACCTTGTTGTTCTTGGTGGGAGTGACGGGCTCCAGGTGATCGCTGCTGATGGATGTCAAAAATTGATGAAATCGCATGGCTACCAATGTAATAAGGATACAACCAGGGCCGACACGGATAACAGTGACTCATGTGCAGGACATCAAGCCTTCTTACGAACTTTTCATTACATAAATCATTCTGCACTAATTTGGAGGGACAGCGTGTTATCGTAGAAAGCTGGAATGAGATGGACCAAACCCATTTATTAATAACCCCATACTTTGGGGTTATTATCCTGTTATTAATCATGTTATAATCCACAGAATCCTTGTGAGATACAGAAACTGGCAGAGAACTTTTACATAAAATGTGCAGGAATGTGGGAACAGAGGTGCTTGAAATGTACAATTTAACACTTTACGTAGTCCTGGGTTAGACCCGAACACCACATATGTAATATAAATGTGTAGGGGGGGTGTACAGTGTACAGTCACTGAAAATATGTTCTTTTATATGTTCATCACAGAAAATGAGCCAAGGCCAATGAGTCTCAGGTTTAAAAAAATATGTATCACATCATTTTTCCTTTAGCAAACATTGATAACAGGTCCCACAGACCCAAACAACATACAAGGGTTAAACAAAAGTTTAAAACAGTCAACAGCGTAGCACAGAGGGGCGGAGCCCCAGGCCAGATAAGTAGGATTGTAACACCACCAACACCTGCAAAGGATCCAGCTCTCTCGAGATGACGCCACCACCCTTGAGCTCCCGCCCGCGCAGCCTGGTTTTTGGTCTGGGTGCCAGCATCACCCAGACAGATGCCATCATCACTGGCGCCAAGCTGCCAAGTGGTCGCCAGATTTTGCGGTGCATGATGTACAACTGTGACGAACAACTGCATTTCAAGCGACCGGGTTTGAACGGAGCCTTTCACGGTTTGAGGCAGCCAAGGTCGTTTTAGAGCAGGTGCGGCCATTTTATGGGAAGGCCAATATCCCAATGGTGAGCGATCGTCGAGCATGCAACAAGATGGTGGCACTTCTCGACGCGTAAGTGTAAGAAGACTGGCACCACAGCTTTTCACATTTTCACTGACCTCAATGTGGAGACGTCCAGCTCGCCAGATGTTACATTGTTTACACTGCTCCGGGACAACTGGGATTTGGTGCCACATAAGGAGCGCAGCCCATTGTCCCGCTACATTCCTGACGAGGCCGAACCACCGTTCCTGGGCAAGTTGCGTGCTGAACTCATTGCGTGCACTGCAGGAGTGCTCGACTACAAGCGAGGCGACTACCGCGAGTTCATGCAGCTGTGTCTTGTGTATCTGGGTGCAGACGGTGCAGCACACACTCCAGTTACCTTCCAACGGCCAGGAGCACTGCACAAGGCGCGGTTTGTCTCAGAGGGCGGTCTCTCCAAATACTGTCCTCTTTTTCAGACTTGGACACATTAAAAAAAAAAAATGTTAAATCAAAACTGTGTGTGGTCACTGGATGTGGTTAAAGAGGAAAGCCCCGGTTGTCTGTCTCTCGGTAACTGGTGGCTTTATTGTTCGATCAAGCTGCTCTACACTCTCAAGTTGGCCTTGATGGAGCAGCACATTGCGTTGCTTCCTCACAGGACCATCACAACTAGGCAGCAGGTGCAAAAGATTCGGACGTTTGCCAACTTCATTACACACATCTACGCAACGTGGCGGCTGACCTGTGACACGGCCGTAGATGCCGCATGGAATGACCTCACACTCTACCACAACCTGTATGCGTACAAGTCTGTTGACGAGCGCATTGCAGCATCTGGAGCGGCACCTATAGTACCTGACAGGCAAGATGCTGCCCCTGGCACTCTTCAGCACCAAGGTGCAAGTTGGCGAGCTGCGTGCACTTGCAGATGCCATCTTGGAGCACAGGCCGGCTGACCTCCCCATGCGAGCCCCACAGCTCCGCTTTGGCACTGGCTTCGGCAAGCCGAAGTTCCCAACCCTCTCACCGACCACCAGCTTGGCTGACCTCGCCAACCCAGACTGCTGGTTCGGCATGCACCAGCTGCACATCGATCCAGTGTTTCTCTCACTGGATGTAGAGCACATGTGTCAAACTCAAGGCCCGCGGGCCACATGTGGCCCGCATGATAAAATCTATTTACTATTAGAGCTGGCCCGCAGCAGTGTTTTGCAAGTTGTCAATACAAAATAAATACTGAGAATTCCTGAGGGTCAGTGAACACGTCGGGATGGGGCACGTGACAGTTCTAGACCAATGGCAGGCTCTCATTGGCTGACGAGTGGGTGGGTCAATGGTGAATGACAGATCCCACAATGCACTGCCATACGCCCGTGTGTCGGCAAGTCAATCACGGTCCCGCGAACGCGCGCCTCACAGTATCACATATCACTTGTGACAACTTTCAACTATCCCGCTCCCAAAAATGTCTAAACGAAAGGTGGCATTTGAAAACAGGAGCTTTCAAGACAGGTGGGAGGAACAGTATACATTTGCGGATGTAAAGGGTGGATCCGAGAAAGGATGAAGGAGGAAAAAAGTGAGGAAAAAAGTGAGTTGACAGCTTATCACTGCATCATACACCAGGAGTCGTTGTGTGGCAAGGCCTTGAAAATGAACATGTGATGAGCATCATAACATTAGTGGTTAACTTTATCAGAGCCAAAGGTTTAAATCACCGCCAGTTCAAGTCTTTTCTGGAGGAGTTAAGTCCAGAATATGGTGACTTGCACTATCACACACAGGTGCGATGGCTGAACCAGGGAAAGGTGCTGGAAAGATTGTTCCAGTTGTGTGAGGAGATCTGTGAGTTTATTGAAAGCACAGGGAAAGGCCCAACAGAGCTCCGAAATAAAACGTGTCTGTGTGACATCATCAGCCACCCGAATGCTCTCAACCTGCAGCTTCATGGGGGGTGGGGGGGGGGCGTGTCATCACTACAGTGAGGGCTTTTAAAACCAAGCTGCGCCTGTGGGAGACGCAGATGCTGCAGGGAAACTTGTTTTTCTCTTGCTACTACAGGACATTTGATTTTTCTTTGAAGTCAATTATTTTTGGCTGTTTGCCTGCAGAAAATGTTTTCGCTGGAAATTACTCTGGAAATACTGCAGATAGAGCCAGAAAGCAATTAATGAAACTGATTTTATTACTTTTATATTTATTTATGTATTATTTATTATTTGTATTTCATTTTTTTCATAATTAATGTTGTTTTATCGGCATACTCTATAGGCCTTGTTAGTTCCAGGTTCAATATGTGCACTAAGGTTCTTTCAATAAGTTTTCAATAAACGTTGAACCCATGTGGCCCTCGACTTGAAGCAATTTTTTGATTTCGGCCCACTGCGTATTTGAGTTTGACACCCCTGATGTAGAGGATTGGGCTGCCAGTGAAGCATTCCAGATGGGTGCTGTGATTGTACGTGCCATCAATGTTGTGAATGACTGTGCCGAGCGTGGCGTCAAACTCACATCAGACTTTGTGGCAGCAACCAGGAGCGAGGAGCACCTGCAGAACGTGCAGACTTGCAGGCAGTTGAGCATGACCGCTCTAAACAGCCAAATCTGCGCTGCTGCAAGCGCAAGCTAGACCACAACTAGGACTCAATTTCAATGTTGTTCTTTTTGTTCTTCAATAAATAAATGTTGATCTATTGAAAATAAATGTTCTCAAAAACAATATCTTGAGTTTTTTTGTATTGCCTAGGAAAACACCCAAAACGGCCGATTTTCATATTTTTCACATGCTGTGTTCCACCTCTAAATCTCAATGAATTTTCAAAAAACTTTGCATAAGTCATTTTTATCTGTGTCCGAACAAAATGCAACCCCAGACGGTTTGGTGGTCAGGCGCTGTCGGTCCACAGAGATGGTCTGACAGGTGGAGTGAAGCTCCACCCTGGCAGTCGACTCCATGGCGTCCTTCACCACACTGATGTATCCTTTGTAAGGTCCCTGAGAAATGCGAACTGTCTGACCAATCAGCTCGTTGTCTCTCCGACCTCTGCCCCGTCCCATTCCTCCTCCTTGTCCTCCTCCTCCACCACCACCTCCACTACCACCTCCCCCCCCGGGGGCCTCCGGGTCCACCAGCGCCTCTTCCTCTCTGCTGACCACCTCCTCCCCCCCCGTGGTGCATGGGGCTGCTGATGCGAGGACTCATGGGAGCATTCCTCCCACCGTGAAGTTAGTCACGTCTCTGGGCTTGGATCTGGGGTTTACGCATGTCAAGACGCTCGTCTCGGTCACGTCACTTTTTCGCTGAACACAAACCCACATGGTATTTGTCGGACCCATTTGTCAACAAACCAGGTGAATCCAGCATGTCTGTGCAAGAAGATCAGCTGCTGGAGATCGCAAATGACGGCGGCCTTAAAAGTATGTTTGAGAAAACAACTCTGCCGGTGTCCTGGATTAAAGTCACGGCAGAATACCCTGAGATCGCCACAACAGCACTAAAAACTCTGTTGCCATTTCTGACATCATATCTGTTGTGACATCGGTGGAATTATTTTAAATTAACGAATTAATTTTTTATTTTAAATAATAAAACAACCTCTCCAAAGCGCACAGTGTGAGTAATGGAGCTTTGGTATCCGTTCGTCTCCGTCTTGCTGGTAACTTACCACGCAATAATTAATTTGAGGCCGCGTATTTAAAATTCGTTAATCTCGTTAACGAATTGTTAAAAAATCTACCGATGTCACCAGAGTCCGTACCAGAGGGACTCCGTTGTGAGGCTCCGTAGCCGAACCTTAACGGCCGGTCCGTGAAAATATTATCTGACATCCAACCTTGTCTTCTTGTCTGCAAGTGTTCATTTTTCACAAAAGAGAGTAACGCGAGTAACAAACTCATTTAAATTTCAGTAATTGTAACTGCGTTACTAGATTTACAAAAATGTAAAAAATACTTTGTTACATGCTCGTTACCGCTAAAAGTAGTGGAATTACAGTAATGCGTTACAACACTGCATACAACAACAAGCGGCGACTTAAAATATGTTACGCATTTTCAGCGTCGACGTCATTGATGACTAAACGCGGCAGTCCTACTCTCCAGTCGGACAATGACGCCAACCGTCTGTGGGTCCAGCTGGACTAGCTCCCCCACTCATGCTGCCCCCCCGCATCAACGCCGGACGCCGTCTCCGAGCAGAGCTGCAGGTCTCTTGGTAGAACCTTCAACTTGTGCATGGTGAGGTCGGAGAAGAGGATGACAAAGTTCTCCTCCACTCGGATTGACCGCACGTTAGATCTTGTGCGTACTCGGTTTTACTGGCCAAGAATGGCTTTGGATGTAGAGAGGAAAGTAAAGACTTGTGGCAGGTGTGTTCGCAGAAAGTCTGTATGGATTTTCTCTCGCTTGAACCAGACAAAAGTGGGACCAAAGACATCCTTGTGATTACAGATCACTTTACCAAGTTTGCGGTTGCTATTCCAACGCCGAACCAGAAGGCCCGCACGGTTGCGAAATGTCTTTGGGTGTGTTCTCTGCTTTGCTCAGATCGAATCCGTGTAGTGTGTGTAACAAGTAATCCTGTTGACCTGTTGAAAGGTGCAGGGATTCGTACGATTCAACGGTGAGTAGTACGACATCTGTAGCTGCTGATTAAGTTGAGAACACGTTTCTAGCTTGAGTGACAAAATGGCCGACAGGATGTAGACAGGAAAAAGACTCGACACAGAGTAGGTGAGTTAGATGGCTGATACCTCCCCTACTGGCTAGAAAATGTAACAGCATGTCAAAGTGTACATTCTCCCTTTCTCTCAATATATGCTCACTGGTTTTCTAATGTGGGCTACATCGTACTCGCAAACATCCTGTACGTACAAATGATGACTCACACACACATTCTGAATACTTGGCCTTGTTAGTGAGAGCTACTTTGGCAAGAGAGGAGGAGTCGCACAATCAGAGACACAAGGGTTAAGTACCATCCTTAAAAACGTGTACACACACACACACACACACACAACCTGAGTACAGGACTGTCACTAGCACCATGCTCGCTCTCTTTACTTACTGGGGTCAACTGCAGTGCTCGAGACAGCAGTGTGAAAGACTCACCAGGCCCAAAGAGGAGACTGCTGCCAATGCTCCCGATGCAGTTGGTCTGTTTTTGTTTTAACTCCTCATGCATTGTTATCAGAGTGTTTAGGGACAAAACCGTGGAGCGGGTGGCCGTGAAAGAAACTGGAAACGGATGATCCCATTTCACATCCCTTCGAATTTTAATGATGAGCTTAGGGTACCGTGTGTGTGTGTGTGTGTGTGTGTGTGTGTGATATTCATGAGGCTGAGGAACAGAGCAGGAGGGTAATTTTCTGCACTCACTGAGCCAGGCATTCTTCAGGACAAAGGGACTACTGGGGACAAGGTTGAATAGGAGTAATGAGGGAACTGCACGACCCCCAACCCCCAACCCCTGCATGCACACACGCACACAAGCACACACGTAGGCGCTCACCTTGGAGATACCCCTGTTTCCTCCCCTGCACAGCTTTGCCAAATCCGACTCCACCCCGCGAGCCTCACGGCCGCCTGCTCGACCCCCCCCCCCCCCCCGAATCCCTCGCCGTTCCCAAATTGCTTGTCAAAAGGACGAAATTAGAAAAATAAAACTACGCGTCTGACAAACAAGATTACATGCTGTTTGCACCTGGCCGTGGCAATTAAGGCTCTGATGACAAGCGAGGATGGCCTCCTAATTTGGTGTCTCAAGGCATATCAGCGCTTTCACAACAAGATTACGCCCCTCGTGCCGTCGCAGCAGCACCGCCAGCCGCACCGCCGCCTGTCATTCTCTGGCCCCCTTGTGCCGCCTCTTGTATTATGTCATGAGCACGTCAGGGAAAGGCTATATTGAGATGTTCATAATTAAAACTGTGGCATATGAGTGTATTCTCTGCAAGTGAAACTCCTCTGGTTTGGATTTGAAGATTAATTTAACTGATCCAACTATGAAAGAAAGGGAAATGAGTACAAAAAACACAATTCATATTTAGCGTTACAAATTGTGTTTGAACAGATAGAAACAAACACTGTAGGCAAATATCAGAGTTCAAATATGCACGTGAAATATCACACAAAATGATTTGCTGTTTAGGCTGTTTAAACGGCACATTCTAGGGGCATTAGTCCTTATCTTTGGCATTTTCGGCTCAGGGGAATATTCTGAGAGCCCCTTTATCTTAAATAGCCCCATTTGAGTGACAGCAGACAAGCTAACAAAATTGTTTAAATGTACCACTTACACGACCTGATTGCTGTCCTCCTCTTATTTTTGCCAGAATAATAAAACGGACCCTTTGCGCAAACAGACGCCACATCATTATTTCATAAGTTTGCTGAGTTGGGGCGCATTAAATTATGTACACACTGCTTTCTTGTGGGAGACTGGCCTTTCCCTCCACATTAGTGTATAAGCTGCTAGATGGGGGCGATGTCTATATACCATATGCTGAGAAATGTTTCACACCTAAGAAGAGACTTACGCAAGAAGAAAGACCCAATTCAGTGCTAAGTGTAACTGTATGGATGGGTCCCCCTGACCTTAATGTGCATGTCAGCGCAGATAAAAACACCATAAATGCAGTCCATTACCATGAAAGTCCCTTTGCATTTTTACGCTGTTGAATGAAGTGTTTCTGGTTTTGATTAGCAAAACACTGAGTTGGTTAAAGGAGCCTTTTCCCTCTTTGGCCTGATATCAAAATGATTATGTTGGCTTTTCTCATCCCCCTTTGGCTCCTTGACTGTCTTTTAAGCCCCATCAGTGCCTGTGACTGGCCTGTAAAGAGCTTCACTCTCCTCATTAGCAGTCGCTCTCCTCCTGCTATGTTGGCTCTGCGTGGTATCGCTGCCTTTAGTGGTTTCCAGTGTCTCTCTGTCTGCATGTGGACGAGTATTGGAGAGCTGGGGGCTTCAGAGTGACAGATGGAGGCTGCTTTGTGACCCTTAGAGATTGGCAAGCCCTTCTGTCCCCCTCCTGATTGAGTGTCTAACTACCGGTTGCTCTCCTCACGTCAAACAACCCTGCTTTATGTTATCTCAAGCCGCTCCCACTTGGCCCTCCTCGCTGCGATGGCAATGTCAGATCCTGACAGTAGTTGTCATTTGCAGCTAGCTCTGGTGCCATTGAGGCATGATGGATGGCACTTTTATGAAAGCAGTCAAAACCTAACAGACACAGGTTTGGATATCAATACACATATTAGGGATGAGAGAGAAGAGATAAATAGAATATGCAAATAATCCCGTCGCTTTGTTTTAGTTACAGATAAGTTGCTGCTGAGGACATTGCAGTAAGTGTCAGAAGTTTCAAACCTTCAGAAGAAAGTTTTTATGAAAGTGATGGACACAACTTAACTGACACAAGTACAAAGAACACAGCACATGTGATTCCAACATCTAAAACTCCATATCTCTTTATATCTTTTGTGTGTTCAAGCCAACAGAAAAGGAAACAACAAGAAAATATACTGCCAGATATGGACATGGAGCTGAGCGGGCCAAGACTACAACTGATGGAGTGGAAGCAGGTTCCACCTAGACCAGGATCTGAAAAGAGACACACATGGCACAGTGGTGATACAACACTTACTGTGGTACATCATTGAATATTTGTGTTGAACTGACAAATTCCTTGTTGGGTACATTCAAAATTTATATTTAACTAAGCCTCTACCACTTATTTGTTACTGCAGGCAAGTCGCATGGAAAAGTAATAAATAATTAGACAAATCACGGGACCTGGAATGACTTTGATTTCAGAATCAGAATCAGAGGATTTATTGCCAAGTAGGTTTACACCCACCTTGAATTTTCTTTGGTAAATAGGTGCATACATGTAACATAAAGCATAAAAACACAATAAGTACTTCGCATAAGAAAGAAATAACTGTATACAAAACAAAACAAAAATATATACAAGATATAAAAAGTTAAATAAAGAGTAAAATGCAAATCAGATATATACAACATATAAAAAATTAAATAAAAAGTAAAATCCAAAACAGGAGAGAAATGTGGATGTCCAATATGCAATATACTGTTATGTGTGTTAATGTAACACAGAATTGAGACGTAGGTGCGGGATAAGAGTCCAAGTCAGCTGGGGGTCCCGGGCCTTGTTGATAAGGCCCACTGCAGCCGGGAAGAAGCTGGTCTTGTGGTGAGAAGCTGGTCTTGCATCTAGGTTTAGAATTGTTCTTTAACGCAGACCTACTGGTTAGACACACACACTACCTTGTCTATAGCTGTGTCTCGATTCAGGGGCAGCATTCATCGGAGGCTGCATTTGAAGACTGATTGCAATCACAGGGACAAGACTTGGCCCCCCCTTTTGGAAGGTTCCTCCAAACGTGAGCAAAGAAAGCTCCAATGGGCAGATCCTTCCCAGCCCAACCTCTCCCAGGACACTTTTCAAAGAGGCACTGGTGACGAGACCAAAACATTTGATGCTTACTCTTTCAAATGTAAGTATTAGGCTTCAACTCAACCAGACAGCTGACCACTCATGTGTTAAGAATCAATGTGTATTGCAACGTTCTTGTTGTTGTTTGGCGCCAGCAACAGGGGCAGGGATAATCTACAACATTCAAATACTTTTACAGCTCTTTAACCTCATAGTCAATTGTTCTTTTTCAAACCCATCGTGATGAGGTACTGAACTGAATCAATGACAAAAAGTATCACTGTCTTATTACTTTCCGGCAGCACCAAATATAATTTGTTTATGTAGCGCAACACATTGACTTTTTATTTTGTGAATCGTCTGGAGAAGAATGTTGTGATGTACTTCTGCCAGTTCTCAGGTCCTGAACTCACAGTCATTGAAGCAGGGGAGTGTCGGGTCTATTCAGGGCTGCTTTCTGTTTGGCTTTGAAAAGCAACAGAGCAAACCGGAGTCATCTAAAACAGAAACTAAATGTGTTGTGTTCCACCTGCAAATCAGAGCTGAATTTTGATTCGTGTCACAGATTATTCTGATAATTCAGTGGCACTGAGCGGGTGAGCCCGACCCTAACCCGTCTCCCAAAGGAGTCCGCACAGGGATGGACGTGTAGTGAGTAGAGTCAGTTTTCTTCAAACATTATTAGACTTTCTACAAAATAGATTAACTCTGCCGTTCAGCCTACAGGCAATTATCTGACACTCTGTAATTGGCAACAACGGGTGGGGGTGGGGGGTATTAAAATCAATATTCATGTATGAGTTTCTGTGTGTTGTTCAAAATAGCTCTGGCTGATGCACAAATGCCCTCTCTGAGAATTCAGAGGTGTACAGGGTTGGATTTACCTGCGGTCTCTTTTTTTGTTTGTTTGATTTTTCAAATCATTAAGCTGATGTCAAGGGCTTCCAAAGCACAGAGTGAAAATGCTAAACAAAGCATTCTCATCTGAGACAGCAGAATAAAAAAGCCAACAAATGAATGCTCTATTCAAGGATACTGAATACTTTTTTTTTAATTGAATTTAAATTTGAGACTGCATTACACAAAATATATACTGAGAGTGTATTGGTTGATTTGCACCAAATCACGTTAAGGAATTGGAAATGGACGCTTGGATTTCTGTTTTTTTTCAGAAACATTCACTCTTTAACATTTTGAGCCTCAGTAATAATATGCTGTATGTTTCTTGGTTTAGAACTTGGCTTTTGTGAGCTGACTCTACTGATTGTCTTAGTTTGTTTTTGTTTTGAAGACAAAAATGAAAGGCTTTCGAATATCTTAATTCTCTTTTTTCTCTTATTTCTACACTTGTTATTTTGTAGGGCGCTGTGCACGATTCCCCTCTTTGGGATGATTTGAAGAAACTTTAAAGACACAAATCGTGTATTCACTTTGCTGTTTCTTTGGCCACATGTGGAAATATCATCGGAATACAAATCCTCCTCACTCTCAAAAACAGTTATATGTACTCAAAATTATGAATAGGTCTTGTTGAACTTGTAAGTTTTTTTATTCATAGATAGATGGCTAAAAGCACATCTTGAGGCTCATTAGACCTAAGAACCTTCCTCCACTTTGTCTCAGACTCTCCCACATGCCATCTGGCAAACACCATCCCAGATGTCATTCTTTGACTGCAGGCATTTGCTCTGTGCAATGTGAAACCCCTCAGCCATGGAGCCCTGCCTGAATCAGGCACACTCACAGTTTTATTCTATATTTTCTATTTCTTTTAAATGACCATATCAATGGCCTTTAAGCTGGAACTCAATAACAAAGTCTTATTTCATAGTTTTTTGTTGATAAACATTTGATATCAACTAACCAAACACAACCCAATTATGGACAGTGTTAATTATTTTAGTCATAGCTCCTTCCATCCTGCAGAAATTGCTTATGCACACTTTAGACATGTACAGGAGCATCTCTGCTATTTCGTGCTGTGACACAAACAAAACACACTGTCAAAAAGAGTCTTATTACACTATATATACTAGAAATTTGACCTAAGTACAGTAATAGATCATCTTAAATCCTAGTAAACGCTTCATTCTAAAGTCAGTGTAGGTCAATTTTAGAGTAGGATTCCAGCTAATACTATTGTTTAAGCTGTAGTCGTTTATGGTGAAATTTAGCCTGTTTCCAATGAGTGATGCACACAAATATAGGTCTGTGCCATTGTGATTGGTGGACTACAGGAGACCTTGCAACTGATTGGCCTGCCGCCACCTATAAGATGACACGATTGGTAGGGGTTAGTAGGGTGTGGGCTGCCTCTTTCCCTTTGACCACATTTTCTCCTGGTTCTGTTCAGGAAGTTCAGTTATTGTTATTTTCGATTGAATTTCAGTAGATTAATCATCCTGAAGCTAGAAGAATGCTCTTACTTTATGTTAATTGATATTGCTTATAAATACATTGATTGATAACTCCAGAAATTCTTGTATAATGTGGAGTTTGTGTCTTGGCCACTCCTAGACGGTACAGAGTGATTTTAGCCATTGTCAGATGGCTACACTGTTTAAGCAAATTAATAAAAGCCATAGATGGAATTGAACATCTGAATTTTTCCATTGAAAACAAAATCCAGATTAATAACACTCAGCTGTGGACAGCTTGTGGTATAATAGTTTTCATGAAACAAGTACCAGGCCTGACATATGCTGGTGACCAATCCAGAGTGTACCCCGCCTCTCGCCCAATGCTTGCTGGCTCCTGCCCCCTTGTGACCCTTAAAGGATCAACAGTATAGATAATAGATGATTGGATGGAAACTCGTACCAGTCAGACCAGATTTAATGTCTGGGCACACTGACCAGACCTTAAAGGACAGTGGGCCATTACCCGTCTTATCCCCCTGTTTGGTTTATAGTAAGATACAATTTATAGTTTCTACACTTTCCCCTCAGTGCGTGATCAATTTATCTGCAGTTCCCGGTCCAGGGTGATCATTCACAAATCCCATCTCAGCCTGATTACATTGGAATCACTGAAGTGTTTTCAAGTACTATCACTGACTCAGAGGAAATAGTGGGCCTGTTTAACTTCACACAGTCTTCTTGATATTGACTTACTGTATATCTCTGTGACGGTTTTATTTGAAATAGGATGTTTACAGGCTGTGTCTGGCCAGCTTGGGGGAGGTGCCCTGGCTGCACAGAGCCGCAGAATAGTGTCTGTGGAAATAGATATTGAGAAACTTGTACACACATTGTACACCACACTTCAACGTGCAGAGAATGGTTTCCTACGAGTAGAACATTCCTACATGTTGGAACTGCTTCATTGTCTTGCTAAAAACAAAAAAGGGTAAAAAAGGGCAGAAAAAGAAACACATACAGTTTTAGTTTTTTTTGCTAGGATGACCAACAGATACAGTGGGAAAAGAGGCAATGCAGTAATTTACATTATCTGTAGATGATTTAAACTTTAAAAAATCATTGTAGTTATCACTTCACGAACAAGTGTATCAAATTCAAATCACCACATCAGTAAATGTGACCATGCACATGCAGACGTTGGTAGACACATTTGGATTGAGTCACCTTTGAAGTCATTTTAAAAATTACAGCACAGCAATTAAACCCAACAAACACAAAATTCCCTGAGGAGACTCATCATGCAGCTGCGACGTGAACACTAACTGAGCTGCAAGACGTGTACAGATAAATGAGGAAGTCTTTTCTTGGAGGTTTTAGATGTTTCAGTCCACCTATTCCAATGGACGAACATAATAATAGTAGAATAATATTAATGTAAAAAAAACAACTACAGTTGTGTTATTAGTCAGAAGGGTCAGTGACTGATGGAATATGACATTTACATGCAACAGCTCATGAATAATCAGACTGACATTGAAATAGTAAGTGTAGGAGGCAATTATGTAAACATATTTTCAAGGTACATATGTATTAAAGTGCATCAATTGACTTGCTTGAATAAGGAATGTTCCAATAGCAAGAACCATTTAGATTTTTCTACAATAATCAAGCAGCTGCATCTTCAATGGAAAATTCTCCTTCACTGTCCTTGCAACATTTCCTTTGCAACCATGCTTGAACATTACACAAACAATTCAATGGTTTATGTACTGTACTGTTGTGTAAGAATAACCTTGTGCTGTGTGTGAATGCCAAAACCTTTTTTAAAAGTTAATTTATTGTGTTTTGTTGCGTACTCGGCCGTGTATCAAAAGCAGTTTGAAGAGTACGTGTGTGATACAATTGGGCGCCCATTTTTGGGAGCATTCTCCTTCCTTTCCACTTCTGGCCTGTTGCTGTTTTCATAATTCATAATCTTTGCTTCGGAAAACAACAAGCGCAACCTCCCCGCTGACGATGTAATCTTTTTTTGGGGCATTGCCTTTCAGGGGAACTAGTCATTTTACTGACTCCACTTGCAAAGGTACCACCAAAACAAGGTTTCCCCAGACACTATGTTCTGCATCCTGTGCCACCCAAGATGATTATGGTTGGTTTAAAAAACTTCTGACTGGCCCTTTAAGATCTTCTTTTAGCCTGGTTGTCTAAGATACCATGCAGACTTGCATTTCTTAAGAGAAAATCATAAAGAGAATTAACCATTCAAGGTTCTGTAATTGCACTTTATTCTGAAAAGCATGCTTTTAATCAGATGCTGAGTGAACAACATGTAGAAGCTACAGACTCATGAGTAAAGTATAAAACGTGTTCAGGTCAAACACTGTCTCTTCTGTTTGAGAGTTAAATGTCTCTGTCCATGGTGCTGAAGTCTGTATTGAAGCGTCTGAGGATAGGATTGAACCATACATACACTACAATAAGTTTCATCTTATTGTCAATTCCTACATTACTGTGTCATGTTGTTGCTGCAGGGCATATGACATCAGACTGAACTGTCTCACTGGAAAATTAATATCTGATATATCAGTATATGACATTAGATACAATGACTTCAGAAACCATCAGATCCTTTTCACTCGTTGCACATTTTTTGTGTCATAGATTTGCAGATGCTATTTAAGCTAATCAATGGTTCATCAATAATCCAACTAAAACATTTATCATGACGAGGTCAAAACATGGTTTTAGATTTTTTTATACAAAAGGTAGTATTGTGGATTGTGTTTACTGAAATTATCTTTGAGATTTCCTTTCCACCTGTAGCAATCTGAACTGACTGGACACTGTCCTGCATGGGAAAGCAAAAATGAAAACCAAGGAAGACTCATGAGACCTCTGCTATAAAATTGCAGTGAGGCATAAACTATGGTAAGGGTTTGGGTAAGTGGTTTGAATAAGGGTGGTGCTCCAGAAGCTTGGAACGATCAGGATCGGACATCTGGTCAAACTTAGGAGCAGGGAAAGAAAGGGCTTGGTCAGGTAGGTGACCACATTCCCAAGAATCCCTCTAGCAGAGCTCTAAAATGTCTCTGCAGAGATGGAGAACCTGCTGAAGGGATGACATATCTTTGATGTATAAACTTCATCAATCAGACCCTGTATTTACCAAAAGGCATTTAAAAGACTTGAGGGATTATAAGGTAAAATATGCTCTGAGACAAACAAATGCACACTTCAAAATCCAAGCATGTCAAGAATGTCTAGTTAACACCAGGCACTGCTTATCCCCAGGGTAATAACACTCATAAAGAGAGGCATCATGCTACAGGGGGATTTCTCATTGGCAAGCACAGGGAGACAGTGAGAATTGAGGAAACAATGAATGCAGGATGTCCCTGATGGAAACCTGCTCCACAGTGTACGTGACACGATGACGATTCACCTTCAGCACGACAATGACCTGAAGCACACAGTATATAGACACTGGAGGTTGTTTGGGACAAGTCTGCCAGCTTTTCACAGTTCACAGACACCTCCCATCCAATTTAACGGAGCTTGAGAGGATCTGCCAGGAAGAATGTGATAAAGTTTCCAAATCCAGGTGTGCAGAGCTTGTAGATACCGACTCAGAGAAAAGAATCAAAGCGGTAATTACTGAAGAAGGGGTTCCTACATTGTTCTGATTAAGTACTGAATTCTTTGTAATTAAGAGGCTTCAGTTTTTATGGCTCCGTGGCGGTGACAGCCAGAGGCAGGAGGCATAATTACTTCCTTGTGTTCTGTTCATAAGTCTGTCCGTCCCATTCTTGCGTACACAATATCTCAAGAATGTCTTTTGGACATTTCTTCAAATTGGTTACAAATTTTAACTTGGACTCAAAGATGAACTGATTCCATTTTGGTGCAGGTCACTGTGACATGTGAACATGATATACAATCATCACTTTTGGCACAAACATTCACTTGGACTCAAAGGTGATCTGGTTGGAGTTTGAAATTCAAAGCTCAATGTCACTGTGACCCCGTGATATCTTAAAATCGCCTTAGATATATATACTTTATATATATTTTTTTTAAACGTCATGTTAAATCAATTAGTCATTGAGGATCGACTGATTGACAAAAATGGCCACTGCATTGATTTGACATTAAAAGTGTGCAAATATAAATGTATAGACTAGTCCACAAAGTGTAGTTTTCAGACTGTATTCAAACATGAGTTGTTGTTTGTAAGAATCCTGGCTCTCCAGTGACAGGTCGCTGTCACTTTAATTACAGCAGATGCTTTGCATTTTTGAATTTCATCCACTCGCACAGTTTAGGACAAACAAGTGAGGAGAAAGTTGAAAAAAAGAGACATGAAATAAAATGAAGAAAGCTGCTCATTGGTTCTTTATGCCTTCCCTGGTCCTGGAGGAGATCTGTCACATTTATGCCTTAAAAGACAAGTGCTCCCACAGCTCCCTCTCCTGGGTTTTCAACCCATCTCTCTCTTTGAAGATCCTCTTTTTTTTGCAGCATCTGCTTTTTTCTCCTTCCCCCAGCCCCCTGCTATATTGCCTCCCTGCCTCTTTTCACACTTTGATTGCATGTATCTCTCATCGGAGTCCTCTGGCTAATTGCATCATGGTCTTTTTCATGATCATACTCTGCTGTGGTAAGTTGACGTTTCATGTGGCTTATTAATTAGAATTAGTAGGAAGAGGACAGAAAAAGTAAAGCGAAAGTGCTGATCAGAGGTTTGCAGTGTAGAAATTGCAATTGTCTCGGTTCAGGGTATTGGGTTCGCGATGGGATCAGGAAATGAGGCGAGGATCCAAAAAGTTTACATCATTTTTTTAATCCCATAACGTTTCCAGCGTTAATAACCACTCATTCTCTGCTCCCTCCAGTAAACAGCCAAGTGTAGTGGTGCTCAAATGTCTATTGACAAATGATTTCACTTGGCTCCAGCCATTATCAGCAGCATCCACACAGCAGCAGGACTTGGCCTGCTCGTGGAGAGAGTAGGTGTCTCCATCCTCATCTCCTCTTGGCACACATATACATACACACACTCTCACACACACACACACACACACGCCCACGCATACACAGCGGTGGCAGTGAGGATGCTGGAAGTCTCCTCCTTTAGCTGGAGGGCTTACCTCTCTCCCTCTCTCAGTCTCGGTCTCTCTCGCTCACTATCTCTCTCCCCGTCTCCCTCTCTCTTTTCACTCTCAGTCACTCCGAGATGCCGCCACGTCAGTGCAATTTAACAGTTCTTTGATCCATGTCCTGAGAGTGAATGGCAACAAATTAAGCAAATTATTTGAACCACCCACGGGCCTAAGGCGGAGAGAGAGGCGGAGGGGGGAGGGACCGAGGGGATGCTAAAGTTTGTTAAAAGGAGGGTCGAGTGTGACTGCCAGACCCACGAAGAAGGGAAGGAATAAAAATAAATAAATAGGTGCTGTGTATTACATAAAAGGGATAACCGATGAATGACCTGAATCAGGGGAGATGTGTTCCGACTCACTGGTCTTCACCTGTTCTCAGCGAGGGCCTGGTTCAGTAGTGAGTGGAGGGACGGATGAGCTATTTACTTTGGCGATGGCAGCTGAATGAACGCATGATTTTCATGGACAGAGGCAGAGAACACCAAACCCAGCACATCCTATATTTAGGAAGAAATTAATTTGGGGGCGGTGAAAGGAATTCCCGTCTCTTTTTCCTTTTCTTTTCCTTGACTGAGAAGAAAGACAAACTAGTGTATTTACTCCCTTATGGCGTTCTAAGTTTTTTTAATATATTTTTATTGTAGTCCTGCTGGGATTGTTGATGAGGCCTTTTAGAGAAAAAAGTAGAGGCTGAGGGAAATCTGCAATTCGTGTTGAATAAAAGACATCACACCTTTGTTTAATAGAGCAATAAATGAAACGCCTGTAATCAAAAGGGAAGCAATACGTAAAAATCTTCGATCTTAAATTGATTGATTGATTTATTAAACACTGAATATAAACCGTGTTCAAAACTGACAGATTTTAATGTTACTGAGGCATATTTTAAATTTTGATCAGACTTAGAAGGTGCTGATGTCTTAGGCCCTATGTACATAGAAACATTATAACGAGAGAAATTGATTGGGTCTTCCTCAATCATCTTTTTCTGTGTTGGTGAGTTATTGCCAATGTTTTCATTAATTTTCCCCAAGTTGTATTGCACACGCACACTAGGACATACTGTATGTTCACTTGAATGAGTTTGGTCCAGGACACAGTTGAAGTTAATCCATCCCATCATGAGGGAAGCACACTCATCTAGTTGTTATGGTTAAAGCAAGTCTTGCCTCCCGTACTGTGACTACAACAGCAATTAAAAATTCACTAAATATTCAGCTTGCAGTTGATGGAGCATTAATCTATTTCATGTTTTAATGAAGGGAGACTGAATACTACATGAACCATATTTCATTATCATTCCTTTGTTTATACTTCCCTCCTCACATAAGAGCAACATCAAGACACAAACCACAAAATAAAAAAGTTTGTTTAACAGACCTCGGACTCATGACCTGACGTCAAGGATGGTCAGTATAAGTGCAGACAAATTTCAAAGATGGTTTTGCTACATAGTCCTGTTCTATACATCCACACATCTGTCAGCAGATATGTTACGTGGTCCGTAATTTCTCCTCACTGGGCAAAATAATGTGAGGTGAATCCAAGCCAATTTCCATCGACTGAAAATCACTCTTTGCAAAGGAGGCTGAGAGCGCCCTGCAAGATGTCAATCATTCCCTGCCATTATCTCTCTTCCAGTGCTCCCATTCCTAAAATAACTGTGCTCTATATTACACTACCATTCTAGCCATGATGATTATGTCGCTCTCAGCATTCAAATCACTGAGCGCCTCCTGCACCCTATCCCTCAACTCAGAGTCGTCAGAATTAAAGTTGTCCTCATCCTCGGGTTCCTCGGCTCAGCTTCTCCAAGTTAGCGGGAAGAACTGGGCAGACTGGAGCGCCGGCTTCTCTACACCTAATGTAATTTCACAGCTCATTATAGTCCAAGGATCATTCCCTTTCAGATGGTGTCAGCAGTGGTACAGGTTACGCGCTACCTGACAGATCTGGGTCACACGGTATTTGCAAATTATTAGCTCGTCCCTGTCGTCGATCCAATTATTAAGACAATCGTAGAAAAAGTGGGTTTATTGTATGTTCCCGTGATTGTCGGTGTGCCACCCACCTGGTGCTCCATGCCAGATAAAATAAACCCGATGATATCACTGAATATTTTGCATGAAACATGCTTTAAGATATGGACAGCAGCGTGTCTCTGCCTATTGAGATGCAGAGCCTTGTTTGCGTTTTATTTGATAAAAGCAAATCTGGCAATCCGCAATGGTAAACTAATTAATGCTTAATGCCTCACATTATTGTAATGAGTCTTAATGAAGCATTTTCCCAGAGCCATTTAGATAAAGATCGTATTGGATTCAGTACACAGGTGTGCTAACATTTATCTTCAAATCAATGGATTCCCACTGCCTGAGCTGTAATTAGACTGCCAGGCCCTGATAAGGGTCATGCCAAATATGCGCTGTGTGCACTCGGTTAATATATGTGTGTGTGTATGTGTGTGTGTATGTGTGCGTGGGCATGTGTGTGAGCAAGTACATCCACTTCTTCTTGGGCTGAACTGCCACACAGAGGTGGCTTCTGCAACAGGCTTGTAATAAATTATCCAATTAACCTTGAGAGACTGAGAGCAACTTTGGATTTTCTTATTTAATTATTTGTCTTTGCTCCAGGTGCAATTGCGTTATTAGGCTGCATAACAATGGAACAAGCACAACATAGGCAGATGTAATTTGGTGAGGTGACCGTGTGTCAGCAGCTCGTGTACAGTACCGTCAGACCAGCGCCTTCTCTTTTTAATTTGCTGCGCTGCAAGGGAAGAAAAAAAATCCCTGCGAATGAGTAATGAAAGCCTGATTGAACTATTGATCTGGTGCATAAAGCTATTACGCATTACTTCAAAGAAAGACACACACACACACACGGCTGCATCATGCCAAGATCCTTTTAATAGGCTCCTTAACAGAGTTGTTTGCTAAACCACAGGTCAGAGATCAGTGTAAACAGAAATAACAATGGACACAGAAAAACTCACACTTTGAATACAAATGAGTGCAAATCACTTTTTATCATTTACTGTTTGTTTTGATGGTAACACGTGCATTAATGAACTAATAATAAATTGTATAACTTTAACAAGCCAGAGACCCTGTTGAACATACAGAGGACCACATTCTGTGTACATTTTCAAATCAATGACCTCCATAGGATGTCCAGAGAAAATAGTCTGGACTTTCTCCAGAGTTTGTCCTTCACACATGAACAATTGAGCAGGAGATTCTCCGCTCAGACGTGGTCACAACAACACAGAGATCGCTGGTGCACTCAGGTGAGGGGTGGTAGGAGAGAAACATGATGTAACATCTTCATTTTCATCACGAAGATCCTATTTTTGGTTTACACTTTATCATGCAGAGATGTTTGTTCGTGGTTTTTCATTTTTGCATCTGTCGCATGTTAGAAACGTCATCAACCCTCCGACTAGATTGCGGGAAATCCTGCTGTGTCTGACTTTTAGCAGACATTTCAATAGCTGGAGAAAGTCTGCAGAAATGTCCAGAGGCTCTCACTCTTTGCATTCACTCCTCCTCTGCAAAATGTCTCCAGAGTTCAGTGCACATCTAAAGGTTTACATTATCAAATTGAAATCATCAGAAAAGATCAGAGGAATGTGCTTGTTGGCCTTTTAGACATTGATGTGATGGGAGAGTCTGTCTGGCAGGTCGGATTCAAGGGGACCATTTACATGAAAGCAGACACCACTTACAAATGCCAATTGCAGGAATGTGGTCCCAGATTTGTTTGGCTAAAGGATCGTAATAGCAGCGCCCATCTGACTGTAAGGAAAATTCACATAGAGCAAAACAGGATGATAAATGCAAAAAACATTACATGCAAATCAGGTGGGTTTAATTAAACAAATTAAAAACAAACATCCACGAGGTAGAGAAAAAAATATGGAGATTCATTTGAGCTGCTTGTTATAGTGATGCAATGTCGGCTAATGATGGCAACATCGCATGTTTTCGTCTTAAGAAACAAATGACTCATTAATGCACAGTTTAATTGCATGATAGAGAAAACAGGGGAGAATGATCGCATATCAAATATTCTGTCAGGAAAAGTAAAAAAAATCCAAAGAGCAAACAGAAACTGGTGTGACCTCCTCCATTTCTTATTATTTTATTAGGTTGGAAGTGCTACAGTAAAAATCAATGACCACAGTGAGACAACACACTAAAAAGAGCCTTTACCTCACTGCTATAAAGACAATGAACTCATTGTGACACTCTTCATGATAAATTATTGGTATACAGTGTGTCTGTTTTACTTCTGGTGTATTAAAATATTGCTTTGTGTATTGTGTATTGCATGTGATGTAGTACACTTCTCATTGAAGCTGTGTGATACTGTTTTGGCTGATTTGCAATAACAAGCAGAGCTGTGAGGTCATTCAACTCAACTAAATTTAATCATGATTTGTACAATAATTATATTTGATGGCTCTTTATTGATTTAAAAACGAATACAAATGGTAAAACACATCTTTTGTCAGCATGGTAACAATTAAAAACTAGAATATCCCTGAGCACATACCTACTTACAGGCCAAACAGTCCCCAAATGAAATCACATTTGAATTCCCAAGTCTGACGTACATGATGTTTATTTTATGGTCTCAGCGCATAGAAGAAACATCATAATCTAAACAATGACTTTTCTTTCCTCAAGATCCATGAGTTATCTATGAAAATGTTGAAAAAGAAAACTTGTAATGATAAAGAATATAGAAAAAAAACTGTGTCTGCCCCCATATCCGGATCCACGCAAAAATTGTATGAGTTTTTCTCTGACAGATACTGAATCCCTCCACCAAGTGTTTATCGAAATCTGCCCAGTAGTTTTTTTTAGCATGCTAACAAATGCAGAAAAAACATAATCTCCATGGCAAAAAGTAAAAATGTTGTCCATGAACGTTCTTATAGAAATAAATAAGAACGTTTCAGCATATATGCTTCACTTTCAATGAGTTATAAACTATTGATTAGAGAGAAGGATTGTTGTTATTGTTGTTGGGGCTGAGCAACAAATCCAAACCCTCCCTGCTTCCTCAATTTGCTTCTTCTCATTGAGACTTAGTCAAGCATAATGAGTGAGGCAGCAATCGCATGCACCCGGTAATGAAGGGACCATAAAATATTTATTGAATTCATCTTTGGAACAGTTGTTGTAGTCAAGGCTGCAGCACCCGCTCCCACACAGGGTTAACCGGTGTGTTGACTGACAATGACCACAGGTACAGCTGCTCCATGCCCGTGAGAGACTTTTTGAGTCACAAAGCATTTCTAATTGGTCATGACGGGAGCTTCTGGTTGCCAGATTTAATCTATACAGCCTCTGGAATATTTACTGTTCAGCAAGGTCCCAAACCGTGCCACTAAAAAATACATTGTTTGAGGTGGAAGTCTCAGCCGGAGGCAAACACGACCCTGGTACACGAGCACATACAGTACTGTATATTCTGTCTGTACTCGCTGCCTTATATAAACCTCAAGTGAGCATATTGACATCATGTCTTTTGGTTATACGCTGAACAAATCAAACTATATTATTGTACATTTCAACAAATTGTCTGTAATGATAAGTCCGATGCTAATGCTCTAGAGCCTATGTGCTCACAGCATATGTCAAAAATAGTGCTGTGTAGACGTAGACGTTTGAGCAGACAGAAACCACACAAACAGATGCTGCCTTGATAATCTGTGCAATTCTGTGGGCTTAAACCTGTGGAGAAACAACGAATAAGGAGGTGTTGGCGTATTTGGACTTGCAGGTGACTGGTGAGTAGAATGGTTTGTCCATTTTAAAGACATAAATTGGAGGTAACCTAGCACCGTTTGCCTGCATAGATTGTATATTGTTAATTTGATAGCTGGCTACACTTACTATACTGTATTGCAGTGAAAAACAAAGGGTCCTGATTCTGCCCCAGCTCATGAGGAGATTTCTTGGAACTAATCGTGTTTCTGGTTTGGACCTTTTTGAAATACTTTCTGTTGTATGGACTTTATTTGTTATGGACTTTTACCTTGTGTTTGGTTTTAGGATTTATATCTTTGCACTTTGAGTTCTTTATTTCCCGTTTCACTTTGAAGTTTTTTTCCTCGTGTCTCTAATGGGCCACCCTTGCTACTGTGACCGATGCGTGAGAATCAAGGTTTCGCCTTTTTTCTCACACGGTTAACAGCAGAATACACAGAGAAAATTATCCTCCACCACAGTTTCAATGTCCATCTCTTGAATATGACACAATATTTGCAACAATTCCTGAAATTCGCTCCGACAGTATTGCATCAACAATTTACTTAGTCGTGGTTACAATTCTGTGATATGTAAACATTTATATACTATATATATATATATATATATATATTTATATATATATATAAATATATCTAAGAGACGGTTTTCACTTGGTAACATTTGTATAAGCTCAGTAAAATCAGTAAAATACTGCCCCAGTGGATCTAATTAAACATATTGTACAAAAGCTCGTCTTTCTGCTGTTTATTGGTGCATAAAGAACATAACTCTTATTATAACCATTTTAAGTTGTAATTTTAAGCCATATAAGTCACTAATAGCCTGGCTTTCATCAGTGTTAAGAATAAAAGATAAAAATGTAGGGTTATAATTCTGGGAAATGGCGAAATTATACTAAATCTAACTCAATAATAACATCACGGGTGAGCTAATGTCAAAACTATTATTTAAATTCTGAACTCATCATTAATTCTTCTATCAAGGGTTGGGGCAGTCGATGCATAACAATACGGCGTGACATCTGGCCTCCCTTTAATTAGTCCTCACAGACTATTACCATGTAAAAACCCAACTCTAAACATTGACGTTTGAACATGGAAATGTGACATTAGATGAGTGAAAAGGTGGCATTTGGAGCAGACTCAAACTGAATAGGAAGTCAGTTCATTAGGAAAGTCAAAGGAGGGCCATGCGCGAGACAGGCATTTGAGGGGGAATAAAATCTGCTTAGATAATGTAATGTCAGAGAATCCCTATCATTAGTGCAGATGTGCTGATTTCCTGTCTGGGCTTCACCTCGCGCCACAGTGTGAGTGACACAAACCGTGTTACCATGTGACAAAAGTTGTGTTGAGTGAGGATTCTGATTCCAGTAGAAGATGAAATATTTTCCAAGTCCTAATATGCCTGGAGGTGAACTATAACTTAATATATATATGTGTGTGTGCATGTGTGTGATATGTATACACTGAGGAAACTGTGAGAAAACAGATTAAGAAATTCCAAATAGTTTGCCTGATGTCAGCATTTTGTTTCCTGGAGGCTCTAAAGTAGCATCATGCATACCCAAAGCAGAGACAGGAAGAAACCTCTCCCTATTCCCAAGATGCAAAGAGATGGTGCAGGGTTTTTTTCTTTTTTGGATTGGGGGGGGGGGTTACGAAATGATGCACTCTGCAAATTGATGACTAGTGAAGATCACTGACAACTTCAAAGCCTTGTGGATCCAGGTCACCTGCGAGACGGTTTATGCATTAATGTGTTCTGATTAAAGAGAATCTTGCATTGATCCACATCCACCCAGTCAGGCATTCCCCTCTAGTATATTATTAAGGAGAATATCTCAGAGACAAAACCAGCCAATCAATAATTGTGCGTGAACCCACTGCTCCTAGAAGAGATATTACAAGCTAACGTTATTAGACAAGAAGTTATTTTCAAATTCGCAACAAGCATGGATTTCCCCATGGCCCTTGGTTTATTTTGTCTCATTGATGCATGTACATTTGTCTGTTGTGATGCTTGTCTGGCTCTGAATGTCCCACGATCCATCAAGTAAGCAGTGGACCACGAGGGGCCTAGTTTATCCTCTTGTCTCACTCTCCGACAAGCCCCTGTACTTGGAGGGCTGACGTTCTTCATGGGATTCACGGGAGGAGGAGTTGTCATCACGGGGAAGTAGCGTAAAAAGTTAAGCAGTGCAATTAGCATGACAGGATGCTTGATTCTCTCACTTTATAGAGTTGTCAGTCTTCGCGTGACAAGACATGTTCCTCCGGTATCAGTCTCTTCTACCACCAATTCAATTTGTTTCAAATAAAGTCCACATGGCTGTCTGTGGTGGTTTATACATGTATCAGAGCGACAATGGGCAACAATGCATGAAGAACAGAGTTTGAGGATGTTTGATGTTTTAATTGATACATTTCCTTTTGCCTTGTTATGGCACCACTGCACTTTCAGGTGTCACAGCCACTCTCTGAAGTGAAAAAGTTTCTTATATATAGTTATGTAAAGTATAAATATATAAAGTGTATTATATAAGCAGAACTATACATATAAATAGTAACCAATTTACTTTATAGACTTCGATTAAGCGTTTGATGATTTCTGAGATGATTTGTTCATGATACAGAGTTGAGATTTTGTTTGATAAAGTTGTGAATCTACTCATTTACAGGCCACAATGTTTCATCCACTGCACTGCAATGCTTCTGTGTGCTACGTTAAGATCACCAGAACTGCCTCTAGCTGGTTATTTGGTATTAGTTATAGAATATTGTGATGCGGGATTGATTGCCATAGCTGACACTTGGCAAATGAATTAGTCTGTTATCAATTATTGATTTATTTCTTTGTTCCTTTTCACTTCCGTAAGCCCTGAATTGTTTAACAATGGTTGTGGAGCACAGTAGCCACAGTAGTGATGATGATTCATTTAGGAATCTGCTCTTAGTTTCTTGCTGTGAATGGGTGATGTTGATGGTTGCTTCGTAAAGACCTTAAACCATTATTCAGTTTGTTTTTTGCAAAATAGGCTTTTTATTTTGTTGTTTTGTCACCTTTATTGACAGGACAGCACAAGCATGAAACAGAGGAACAGAGCAGCAAATGCACGGGTGGGATCGGACCCGCGGCTGCTGCAGGAAGACTCCAGCTTGTGTACGCACCAGTCAGACAGAGAGCTACTTCTGTGACTAGTTAGAGGGCTACCTCCGATAGAAGATAAGAGGAGATAGAAATGTAAATAAGCCATTTTTTATTGGGGTCGCTTTCCACCAATGGAAACAACTTATGACAAGTAATGGAATGAGGTCTAATGCAGAATTCTGGACATTTCTGCCAGATTGTGCCGTTGTTAATGTTATGTTGCAACAGCAAAAATTTTCATGTTTGGATAGCTTACATAATGATGTTATTAACATCTTGGATTTAGAATGAACACAATATAAAAGGGCATATTTAAAAAATAATGATCACACAGATACAGAGGAATTTATTAACTACTACTAGACTACTAGTATCTTCTAATTCAGAAATTCAGAATAAGAGATTTTCTGCCCAACAGAGGCAACAATACTTTGCATGCACAATGATACACATGCTGTTAGTTAGGAGAGAGACACTGAGAGGGAGAGGTACAGTAGAGATGGCGTTCGTTCAGCTGGTTTGACGACTGGGACACAGAGAACAAAGGCGGCCTCAGCGCAGATTCTGCACTGGGAGTTCACACTGTAAAAGAGAAGGGACAGCTAGTGTTTTCTTTTCCTCCATTACCCAGAGGTCTTAATTAGTTCTCATGCACTGCTATAATTGACTACTGTTGTTTTTCCTTTTCATCTATCATTTCAGTGCCTGGAACCGACCTGTGGTGGGGCACCTAATTTCACATAACAACACTGATGTACCCCAATTCCCTAATATAATTATTCTATAGCTCGCTTCCTTTCTCTAATCTTTGTTTCCCACGGTTTCAATCACACACATCACTTGTGTTCAGTTTTGAGCAGGAAAAGCTGGGAGTGCACAACAAAAGTCATGGTGCCAAGAGCTGATTAATCTGGGATCAATCCACTTTAATCATACCTCCCAACTGTTACATGTGCAGATTCAATGTGTTGATGCTGAAGACTCTCACACTGTCGAATCTGTCTAATTCTGCCACTTAGGTGATTTTATCACACAGACATATTCATATACAAAATCAGCTCGAAGACACTTATAATCACACGATGCCCCAGAACAACATCAATCAGAAATGCAAATTACATTTAGTTTTGAGGAGGCCTCTTGCTTGGGTTGAAATTAAGCAATTTGTAAAGCTGACGATTTTCAGTTTCTATGTCACTGTCAGAATATTCAACACTCATTCACCCTTTTAATAAAACATGTATTTTAGATGAAATGCTAAACCTTTCCCTACTTTTATGTAGTTTCTTTCTAATATTTACAGACACTTCAAAATAAGACATGCAGTTAAATGTTTAGAAGCATCTCAACATTGAACACAAAGTGCCTAGTTGATGTTTTTGAAAAGCTGGACTTTTTATTCCTAGCTAAGGTTACACTGCAATTGCTGAGTACTGGCAATGGAAAGCCAGAGATCTTAGTAATACAATGCACCTAGATATAAAATACATGTTGTATCCATGAGTTCCAGGCAGAGCAACACTCAATTAAACTACAGACATTTCCTAAGGTGTAAATCCCCACATAAAGGAACCAAGACCTTGTTCAGATCTGGTAATAACATCTGTCCTTAGTCCTGCCTGAGCACAAGTGTTAAGGTCAAGTGTTAATTCACCCAGGAATGCTTAGAGGATGCATTTGAGAACTGATCACAAAGAGCACAAAAGAAGTTTGTCTACAATGCATATGTGGCCACATTCTCTAGACTGTGTGAATTCTGATAATGCATCCTGGGATGCATTGAACGGCTGCCTACTTAGACCACCCTCTATGGATGGACTGACTGACTGACTTTATTGATTCCAAACTGTGAAATTCCTGCAAGCTAAAGCAGCAGTAAACTCTTGGTTATGTGCAGAGCATTGATTCACTCAGCCCCTTCTGACTCTGCTTTGTCTCTATCTCATACACACAAACACACGCACAAACACACACACACACACACACACACACACACACACACACACACACACATTGTATTGTCCGAATGCCTGAAAAACATAATTTGGTCTTTATGAATAGAAATGACGTTTGGGTCTATTTGCATATAGAACAGAGAAGTACGATGTGATCTCAAGTGGTCATGGGAGACACATTCGGGCTTCATTCTAGTGCAAGTGCTGAACTGACGGGTTAAGAGCTGTCCACTTATGATCAGATCACTGAGGACAGATATTAAAATCAGGTCTGAACAGGGCCTATGGCTCCATGTTGTAATATTTATGTGGTAAGGGCTGCATGCTTTTGTGTCGGTCAGTCCAGTATCTGATGATACTGATCAAAGATCATGTGTAGATTCCAAAACTTTATATATGGTTATGAATATATTCATAACTTTGAAGTATAATGTATTGCTTTATAATGAATAGCATTCATTTTGTGTAATATATATAGCTATTATATACATACATACAGTGGGACACTGAGAATACATATATATATATATATATATATGTATTGTCATACTATATTGGCATTCAGTTATGCACATACCTACGCCAAGGCCGAACAGTACACTTATGAGACCACATTAAAACCACATGTTCTACATTTTTCATTGAATCCACTCATAGATATCAGTCCTTTAAATATGCCTGTATTTTTTTCTTCATCGAGATCCGTGAATTAGTCCAGCATTAAAAATGCCCCATCTGCCAGTGATTAAGACACATTTTCACCATTCTTAACGACTTTCAATAAAATCGGTTCAGTTGTTCTTTGAGACAAGAGACATACAGACTTAGAATCACATCCATATGTTTAGTCAACCTCACACCTGTTTAAAGTGTGTTCTGCGAGAGCCATGGAACAGTGTTGATTGACATGTTGACAGACACGCTGGAGATGAGGCACACGCGTAAAATGCAAACAATGAAAAAGCTGTCAGACCATTTTTACACAACACGTTCTGATTAAAAACTGACACTGATGTTTGATGGGAAACATTGTTAGCCAACACATCTGCTGGAAGTGTATCCTCTTATTCATTTGTTATTCGACTTTGTATTTTTATATGGTTGTTAATTGCTTTGACTGTTCTTAAATAGCAGCAGTACTCTCACCTTTTATTCTGAGTGACATTCATACACTGTTGCAGACATTATATCACATCAGTTCCAGTCGCAGCTCACAATTCAGTCTTTGACATTCTATCAACCCCATTTTCCACTAGACAGATCAGAAACTATTCTCTACTTTAGAACATAGCCCAACAGATGTTTAATCTCCAAGATCTGAGTTGTCTCCTGTGACGACCCTCCACTCCACTAGGGGTCTTCTCTCTTTCAGGTGTCCTGGTGGAGTGATGGGTCATCAGGCTGATGAGCCACAGCTGTGCCCGGGCTGGTTATATCAGGACGACTCCAGTTCGGGGGAAATTCCCTTCCCGGTTGCAGACGGCTGTACTCTACTTGGTTGTTGACTTTGGCTTGTTAAAACTTAGTGTTACAATAAATACTTGTTATTTTGTTCATCCCTCGTCCGTCTCCCTCTTTGTTGACAAAGCTCAGAGTCAGGCTGCGTCACATGGGGGCTCGTCCAATTGTGTTTAACCTTTTGAGTGTGACGTCAGAGGTTAGTGTTAGTAGTGGTAGCAGCAGTGGCTGTGAGTGGTGGTTGTTTGGGAGAGCGACGAGTGTGGTGAGTAGTTTTGGTATTTGAATAAGCATTGTGTATCGTGTATTGTGTAGACGGGCAGTTGTGCTGGGGGAAGGGCTATCTTGATATCGGTTGTGTGCCGCTGTTGTCTTGTAGTCACGTCAGGGGTAAGTTGCCGTGTTCTGTCCCTGGTAGGAGAAGAGCGTCTTCCCTTTGGAATTCGTTTGGGGGGTGGTTAATGTGGCGTGGAGTGGTTAGTAGCATTTGCTCGGGGACACTCCGTAGTTGCAGCGTGAGGTCGCCAGTTTCTGGTTGCCTTACCGGACTATCGGGCTTGGTTTAAGGAGCCCGCCACAGAAGCGCCTGAAGACTAGGGGGGGAGCTTATTTAGATTTTGGGTAGGCAGTTAGAGGGACAGGCCTCGGTAGCGCCGGTTGACTGGCAAGGCTGTGAGCTCAGTGGCGTTGTGGTTTTCTGATTGTGTTGACAGATTGTTCTGATGGCCAGTGTGGAGGATTTTCTCAGAGCTCCTTCGGAGGAGTTGTTGAACAGCTGTTCTAGAGACCAGCTGTTGAAAATCGCGGAGCATTATCATGCGCAGGTCGGGGATAAGAGGTCGAAAGAGGGCATTAGGTTTAGCATAAAAACGCATTTGGTAGAAGCAGGGATTATCACAGAAACTTATGCTGCTGCTGATTTACCTGTTGCTATGGAAGCTAGGTTTTCTTTTGACCAGAACAAGGAGTTGCTTTTGTTGCAGATGGAGAGAGAGAGAGTGGCTCTTGAGAGAGTAAAACAAGAGGTTGAGGGTAAAAGACTTGAGCTGGAGGTGCGTAGGTTGCCTGCTGTAGCTATGGGTGTAGGCCAGCGTGGTCATCCTGCCCCTGGTCATGGGTTTGATGTTGCCAAGGATCTGCGTTTGGTTCCTCAGTTTAATGAACAGGACCTCGAGACTTTTTTCTTGCTTTTTGAGCGGGTAAGCGAAAGTAGAAACTGGTCAGACGTTGACATCACATTACTTTTACAGTGTGTTTTAATAGGTAAAGCACAGGAAGCCTACTCTGCTCTCACTGTCGCGGACAGTAGAGTTTATCTTAATGTCAAGGCTGCAGTGTTAAGGGCGTATGAGTTAGTGCCTGAGGCGTATCGCCAGAAGTTCCGTACATGGGAGAAATCGGCTAAACAGACGCATGTGGAGTTTGCCAGGGAGCTGGCTTCTCATTTCACTCGGTGGGGTGCTGCCCTGAAAGTTGACACGTATGAAGCTTTGTGTGACTTGATTGTGCTGGAACAGTTCAAGATCTCCATCCCTAGCCACATTGCTGTTCATATCACTGAGCGTAGAGTGATGACTGCTGCAGAGGCTGCTGTACTGGCAGACGAGTATGTGCTTACCCACAGGGAAAACCGTGAGCTCTGTTCTCGTGATGTTGGGTACAGGGGGGGAAGCAGGGTGTTTCGTACAGGGAGGGAAGCATTTAGTCCTCGCTCAGGTAGGTCAGAATTTGCTACACGTGGTCAGATGGAGTTTGACTCAAACACATGCCATTACTGTGGGGGCAAGGGCCATTGGAAAGGGGAGTGTCCAAAAACTAAACGTGGAAGCGGTAGGGGACAGGTTACACCAGCACTGTTTGCTGGTTCTGTTGACTCAACCAATTCTGTTTCTCCCTGTCAACAGGTGCAATCTGGAGTGAAAGGCAGCTTGGGGTCTGATTTCTCTGCGTTCTTGTCGGACGGCTTCGTGTCACTTGTGGGGAGTGACATCACTGTACCGGTAAAGATTCTGAGGGACACTGGGGCTTTTAATTCATACATAGTGAGCTCTGTCTTACCCTTTTCTGGAGATTCTGATACAGGGGACCTGTTTTTGATGCGAGGTATGGGTTTGAGTGTGTTCCCTGTCCCACTGCATAAGATGGTGTTCAACTGTGGGTTGGTCAAAGGTGAAGTGGTCATGGGCGTGCGGCCGGCATTGCCCATTGAGGGCGTGGAGGTCATAGTGGGAAATGACCTGGCAGGTAGCCGTGTGTGGGCGGGAACTCAGCCAAATCCCATTCCTCCAATAGTGACATCCTCACCCTGTGTTACAGGAGAACCCGATGAGAGTGCTCAGCACTTTCCTGGGGTGTTTACTGCCTGTGCAGTGACACGGGCTATGGGCCGTGCAGAGTCGGGGCCTGAACCTGCATCTGAGCAGGAGGGGGCAGAAGAGAGGGTGCCTATTCCTAACTCTCTTTTGTCCGTTTCTCGCAGTGGCTTAGTGGCGGAGCAGAGACCTGATTCCTCGCTGAGCCAACTGTTTGACTTGGTTCTCACCACGGAGGAAGGAAGGAGTGCTGCTAGTGGGTACTTGCTTCAGGACAAGTTGCTGGTGAGACACTGTGTGGTCTGGAGTCTATGTTTGGTCACCTGTCTGAGGAGAGGGGTGCTGAGCTGTCTGCTCTTGTTAATGGCTATCCTTAAGGCCACAGTTAGATACCTGGGCAAGGTAGTGGGGCAGGGGATTGTGCGGCCCCTTCAGGCTAAAGTGACTGCCATTGAGCACTACCCAGTGCCCACCACTAAAAAGGAGCTCCAGCAGTTCCTTGGGCTTGTGGGTTACTACCGCAGTTTTTGTAAGAACTTTTCTACGGTTGTCGCTCCTCTGACTGACCTACTCAAGGGTAAAGTAAAATACATCTGGTCATTGTCCTGTCAGCAAGCATTTGATAATGTGAAGTCTGTTCTTTGCTCACCCCCTGTTCTTGCAGCTCCATGCATGGATCAACCTTTCCAACTTCATGTGGATGCAGGTGATGTAAGCACAGGTGCTGTTTTGTTTCAAAGTGACACCCAGGGTGTTGAACGTCCCGTGAGTTTTTACTCAAAGAAATTTAATTCTTTTCAGTTAAATTATTCTGTTATGGAAAAAGACAGTCACTCATCTGGGCATTGCAACATTTTGAGTGGTCTACACAGACCACAACCCGATCACCTTTTTGCACTCGGTGCTTTGTCCAAACCGCAGGTTGATGCGTTGGATTTTGTTTTTGCAAGCCTACTGTTTGGACATCCGTTACATCAAAGGCTCTGAAAATATTGTGGCAGATGCCTTGTCGAGAGCAACTTGCTCTTAAGTTCTGTATTAATTTTGTCTTTGTTTTACCTGCTCTGTCTCTCTGCTTTTCTCTCTGGGGACCGGAGTTACTAGGTGGCGGGGTTGACGAAGGCTGGCGGTTCCAGGTGGGAACGTTTTTTTATGGGTGGGGGTGTGACGACCCTCCACTCCACTAGGGGTCTTCTCTCTTTCAGGTGTCCTGGTGGAGTGATGGGTCATCAGGCTGATGAGCCACAGCTGTGCCCGGGCTGGTTATATCAGGACGACTCCAGTTCGGGGGAAATTCCCTTCCCGGTTGCAGACGGCTTTACTCTACTTGGTTGTTGACTTTGGCTTGTTAAAACTTAGTGTTACAATAAATACTTGTTATTTTGTTCATCCCTCGTCCGTCTCCCTCTTTGTTGACAAAGCTCAGAGTCAGGCTGCGTCACACTCCCAACAGAGGTTTACCCAGCTTTGTTACCAAGAACAAGTTAGTCATTGTTTGTGGCAAAATTGGTGAGATAAATACATGTAAGAGCAAAATAACTGTTGTTTAAGAAAAGAAAAAAAAGAAAAAAGAAAATACTCACTGACATTTTTCCGATAAGTCTCATTTGATATATTTGAGGTTTTTTTTTAAGTCTCCCGAGGTGTGAGTGTTTTAGTTTATTAAATTCATTCAAGGTTTTTCATCCTGACTGCTGTGGCTGCAGACACAGCCGCTCCCACCAGCCAACATACTGCCCCCCCCCCCCCCCCCCCCCCCCTGCTATACCTCCCTACTCGCCTGTTCCCCATTTCCCCATTAGCTCCACTTTATGCTACTCCACTTCCTTCGGTCTCTGCCATGTTAGCTCAGCGCCATGTGCAGTAGCTTCCCAGCATCCCATGACTTGCATGACTGTAGTTGTACTGATTCTGTTTTGAGCCAGCTTGTTTAACTTGGATTGTTTTCTTGAACATTTTTCTAGTTCAGACTTTTAGACATTCAGCTGCACCCAGAGTTGTGTCCATCTTGATGTGTGATAATATCATTCTTAACTCCCATTTGAATTTTACTGCAAATGTTTTTATTGTTTGTTGTGATGTATCTAGTTTCTCCTGTTTTTGGTGTGACTGTTTCTGTGTGTGGGAGTGAGTACAGAAACTAGGTTTCAGCATCCCTTTGTGAAAGCAATAGCAAATTTAGCTGATAATCAATATGAAGTCACAGCAAGGGAACTGATCATGAGCTCTGTGTCATGTCTCCGCAGCAGCTTTCAGTTTACTTTCAGATTGCCAATAAATTGCTTCATGGTTTAAGAGCAAAAAACACAACTTACCATAATAACTCCTGAATCGAATCATGATTTGACAAATTCTTATATTTCCTGAATGTATTTAGTATTTAATATCTGCTGTACTTTTTAATTAAGTTAATACAATGTTATTCATTGAATTCAGTTGAATTTACGCTAAATAAATGTGAGGTACTATATTTTGATACATATTGGTTGGTTAGTTTTCAATTAATTGTATATTTAAGAGTACTGGGGTAATATGGCTGTTTCTTAGGCCCATAAATGTGCCTTTCTACACCACAAACAACCATACCATGCCAAACTACTAGCACAGAGTTTTAAGTCAGCGCTTTCAAATTAAGTTCAAACCAGTGCTCCATATAGCTTTGTCAACGCTGTCACGTCTTGGAGGAGCCATATTTCTACATTAATAAACAGACTCTTCTTTGCCAAAAGCTGTATCCTTATGAAAAATAATCATATTTGCTGTTGCAAATGAGCTGTTTAACTAAACTGTGTTGTGTGGGACACTGAGAACACATTTGGTCTCAATATACAACTTCCCATGGAAACATAGTAATTTTTCGTCACTTTCTTTCCATTAGCCGCGGGTCTTGGATAGATGACTGAATAAATAAATCAGTTCACGAAAGTGTGACTCGGAGCACTAATTCATGTGAACGTACCAAAGTCAGAATCTGCCAACCCTGTTGTGAGGCGCAGGGGAGAGATAATGACTGTTGTCTGGGCACTCAGCATATGCTAGAACGTAAGTGTGTCTGTCAGTGCCTCATACAGCTTTGGTCCAGGCTAAAGAAACGGGGATGAAAACGTAGCGTTCATGAAAGCTGTTTTGAGGGAAAACACTCTGATGTTATTTTGATTTTCTTGGGGGGAATAAAATACAAAATATATGCGCGGCGTCTTCACAGAAGATCCTAGTGCAACTGCAGGTAAAGTGCATTTTTATAAAGAGACTTGATAAATGTTGGCAGACTATCTTAGTGCTTAGAAGTTAACAGAAAAAAAATGAAACAGCTCTAGACTGCCTGATGTGGCCCCTGTGCTCTCTGTACCTGCACTTGGCACATGTATCAACAGCCTGCGGCTTTTCCTTTGGCTTTCTCTGGGAAGAAAATAGACATCATCACAGACAAAACTCTGCACATCTTGAGCTCACCTACAACTGGTATGAAAAATGAAAGAGTGTTACACCAGCTGTGCAAAGTAAAATGTGTTTGTTTTTTCTGTCATATTTTAATGGTCTTTGTACCTCTAGGAGCGAGTCCTGCTGTGCAAACCTGTTTCCTGATTTAGGCATAACTTGGATTTCATATTCCGGTTCAATAGTGCTCTCAAATTGTCAATGCTTAATTCTTGTGTGCTGCTTTCTGTGTTTGTTCAGGGATAACAGCTAGTCTTGGATTGTATGACAAACCAAGAGACAGGCTGACACTTGGCCATCAGGGTGATGCCAAGCCATCTGCTCCTCTAGAGCTCCCAGGTGGGAGCGAGGTGGAAGGGAATGGAGAAGAAAAAGAGAATAGGAAAACAAACACTAACACAATCTTGTTGCTTTACTGTCACCTCTATAACCTGGTATCAAATGACAAATCCTGAAATTATTTTGCGATATGAAAAGTTTTTCATTAGCATTTGCGAATAGAACAATCTGTTTATTTTTTGCCTGAGGAGAATTCCAGATGGCAGCACTTCAGCAGTACTGACTCATTCGGTGTGGAGAACATAAAGGTCACTTCACTAGACGGTGAAGAAGAGGAACAAGTTATACCAAGAGATGTGTAATTTTAAAAACACTTAATAAGCAGCAATTATCATTGTATTAAATAACTTTAAGAAGAGGTTCAATCTGGACTTCTATTTGACTTCTACGGTTTTGAGAACGTTATGTAAGTCAGTGAAGCATGGACATAATTCCTCACAGTAGAAAACTAAAGTGTCATTGCTGTGGAAAACCGTTGATTATGAGAACTTGGTAATATTGTACTCATCTTAATAACTATTTGTTCCTTTCCTCTGGATTTACTAGGCTACCACTATAAGCATGATATTCTAATTTATTAATAATATTGAATGTCTGCTATTTTTATAATAACTCAAACGCAAAACATAGAACAACCGCCTGATCTATAAAACTAAACATTTTTCAAGTAAACTGGTGAATTGCATTGTCATTAAGTGGTGCTCAGCTTCAGCACACACAGGGAAATGTCATATACTTTGTGAATATGTTCACTGCTTTCGAATGAAAAAACAATCCAATCTGCTAAAAATGAAAACTAGACATAATAATACAACTTGCACCCTCTGTTACCCCTCATGTTGGCAGAGAAACAACCATACATCCTCACATCCGAAGTTACTAGACACAAACAAGTCTTGTTTAAGAAACAGCAGAACTGTTGTGATTCTATTTCGGTTGCCTATTTGTTGGCGTGTACAAAGTCTTGCATTTTTATGTCCTTAATGTCCTGAAAGTTGCAGTCACTGCCACGCAAAGCCGGGTATCAATTACCTCCATTGCACTCCTGCATCTCTCTCTCCTCTCGGTCCCTTACCTCTGAGAAGGAACAAACAGTGACTTGCAGGCATCTGAAGTCCCGGCTTCTGTGATGGAGTGAATGATGACAATAACAGGTTTAAAACAAATGTGGCAGAGTAGAACAATAGCAGACAGGGGCACACAGAGAGATTGTGATGACTGGCTCACACAGAGGAACTTTTTCCATTGTTAAATATAATCATCCTCTGTTCTCCTCTGCACACTCAAGGGAAATTCCCCCGGGAGTTAATTTACATGAAACTTGGCAAATTTAGCAACTTCTCAGATTCACTGCTGTGTTTTTGAGGTTAATGCATCTCACTAAGCGACTTGGGACTTGAGTGATTGCCATTCAAAAGTTTTCAGAAGGGAGCATTGAGGTTATGACAATTCTGAAGATATATTATGTGACATTCTCCTTATTTATAACTTCATATAATGATAATGACAAATGAAAACGGAGACCCACTTCTGCTAAAGATGCCCGAGTCTTTATAGCAGTGCTAAGCCAAACGTTCTCTGATTCTTTGAAAATCTCATCACGTATATGAACATTTTGTTGCATCAGAGTGCTGCATTAAAAGCAAACATGTTCGGGAATAAATAATACATTGATCTGTGACTGCAGCGAATCTTGCTTAAGAGATTTCTCCTCAGTACTTTCAAATATCATGACTTTCAAACATGTCCCACTTACAGCAGCTTCAATTAAAGCAATGTCAGGTAAAAATAATAAGACAGGGTGAGATTAAGAATGTCCATCTTGAAGCGCGCTGGCAGTAATGGTTCTTGACAACAGAAAATTATATATTTTGCTGTGTTCAGAGCAGTTAAACTAAAGTGATGGAACATAAAAAAGGAAGCACTGGAAAAATCACATACCACATATGCTAAATGACGGATTTGTCACATTACATATTGTACAATTCTTAAGTAAAAAATAGAAAATTGTCTATGGTTGAAATACATTTAAAATAGGGTTGGGCAATAAAAAAATATATATGTCAATAATTATCACATATTATCACAATGTATTATAACTTAATCGTCTGTAGGGACATTGTTAGCCTGGGGTTTGATTATGCTTTTTTATGTTTTATCAGATGGCCCATGTGTTTAAATGAAATCTATTATCATAGTAGAATTGGTATTCAATGCACAAAATATATGTGTTTATGTACATAATGTAGTATTTTGGTTACATTTTCACTTTCTCCAATGCATTGATCTATGATTAAATACCTGCAAAATGACATTAATTCAGCTAAGTCGTGTTTCCCTGCTAATTAGCATATGTTAGCATGCAATACACGCTGCGATTGTAAACATGCAAAACATTATAGCTTACGCACTCAGCATCTGCACATTAGCAGTGACATTGTGACCATGCCGACATTAGCATCCAGCCCAATGTCCCACTGTACAACCTCACTGAGCTGTGAGAGCGGCTTCGCACTGTTGCTTTTTGAATTAATGAATCAAAAGGCTCCTGTAAACAACCAACTGTGTGGCCCCAATGCTGCTTTTTCGGTCCATTGGTTCTTCTTTTTGGCCCATACACAGATTGTATATAAGGTTGTCTCTAGATAAGCTGAGAATTTGCGATCGGAAGCAGGAGACAGGGAACCGAGGGAAAGGAGTCACGAGTCAAGCACCTGGTGAGCTAACACACAGCTGGTGAGCTGGTGAATTTCTGTTTCGGTCAGAAGTCACAAGCTGCTGCTTTTAAAAACGACCTTAAATGCGGTAAATTATCTTCATATTACCTCTCTACCTTGCATATGAATAAAGAGCAAGAGCAAAAGAGAGACAGAGCCTTGTGATTCCACCATTTCATGATTTAGGCAGATATTGCTCAAGCATCACTTGGGTGAATCAAGGCCGAATTGTTCATTTCACATCACATCATGGGAGGCAGGATTAAATGAGCAGAACATAACGACGAGCAGGAGGAAGTGTACTCTAGCTTAGTGGAAACCTACTGTAGGTAAATGAGAGGTGGTGTGAAATGCATTATTTGTATCTACAGCTCGTTTTTATCTAGCATCTGTCCCTGAAGAGATTTGAAACAATGGACTTAGCAAAATGAAAAAAACTATAATCAAATGAGGGCAAGAGTTTGCCTTTTGAGGTAAAATGTTTTTACTCGTTTCCAATCCTCCTAATTTCATGTAGTTTAGAGGAGAATATATTGTAAATTCAGCAGACTTTTGGAAGAAATGTTTGGAAGCGCTTGTTGCTGTTTATGTGCAGGCGAGGGAGTTTGCATCACAGAACAAACTCAGTAAGATGGTTATAAACAGTGCTGTCAATTTTTGATATTTTAACAAAACTGTCAACAAACTTGGTTACAGTGACGTTATATTATTTTTTTCCTTCAGAAACATTATTTGTGACATATTATAGCGACACGGAGGCACACAGTTTGTGCATTTTGTTCTCATCCCTCACTATCTCGCTTTCTCTTTCTATCACACACACACACAAATGCATCCGGATCCAACTTTGCTTTAAAGTCTTGTGGCTTGACACAAAGGGGATCCGTCCTTCCCCACACATCATGTGTAAAGGGAAAATCAAAAAGACACAAAGAGCCGTCTCACTACTCAATGGGGAGAAAACTCCTTCTGTCAGTGCTGCCGTTGTGTGTGTGATTACAGTGGGGACCCAAGGCCTGTGTTGCCTTTGCGTCCCTCTCGCATTCCATCACTGATGGGTTATGTGTCTGCATAATATGAGGTCTACTCTAGGTGGTTTCGACATGCACTCTGATTGTATTACATGAACACATCGCATTGACAGGCAACACTGAGGTATCCAGGATGCACAGATGTGTTGAATCTGACGAGTTCTTTACTATAAAGGTGTAAGAATATGCACCTATCTTTGGTGGCATCTGGAAAAACAGCCATTGTTAGAAGGTTCTGTCTACACATTTGCATGTGCCCTAATGATGTTCCTCATTTTGTGTATAGAATATGTAATGAAGCAAAGAAAATGCATGCAACTGCATGGCATGAGAGAATCATGCACATTAATAAGTAAAGATTGTTTTTACTGGTAATTTGTTTTTGTCCTGCTAACTTGCGCTACAAATAACACTTTCAGTCATGTGACCTAATTTCACCTAAAACAGAGCAGTGTTAATTATAACTGTCAACACATTCATCAGTGAGGACTTTAACAATTTGAATCATGTAAAAAGTCTTTACCTCTAAAACAAATACCTAAAAAATGCATTGAGCAGAATATTGGTAATTTACATGGTTTGATGCAACTATGTTGTTAGTAACGTTAAAGCTATGAATAATTCTGTCTATACAAGAGCATTGGAGAAAATGTTGTATCAACATTTTCTTTTCTACTTTTTACATTGGCCTACTGCAAGTTGTTAACATTCTGTGTATCTTTTGGTCCCTGGATTTTCTTTCCAGAAATGAGTATTAAAAAATACATTTTTCACTTTATATTAAATTTGCCTATACACCTTTGACAATAATTAAATCAGGAGAGACCTCGATTCAACATTTTAACATTTATTGGCATCCGCACAGAAAGTAATGTGAATGTTAAATAGTTTTTGTCATTAGAGACCCCTATGTGATTTCATCGGCATTAGAAGCGGGTGAAGCAGAGTGTAGTATAGGAATCCCCCCCGGGTCTGGACACTGTTCGTGGATGAGGATCAGATAATGATGATGATGATGATTCGGAAGAGAGGAGAATGGATTTAAGGTTTGACAGCAGCCGCATGATTGGCTGGAAGAGACTGTGGCAGTATCTGATTGGCCATTTAGAAACACCCACAATCAGCTGATCAATAAGCATTGAGAGATTGAGAGATTTGAGCTTGACTGAATGGGGGTAAAGTCTTCATTCTGAACTTACGCTGAGCTTCACTTAATAACAGCCCAATGGAACAATAATAAGCATCTAATTTCCTTCACATATCAATTTCTCTTTCTATAAAGCGTCATCTTTAGAGAGTGTATTTCTTAAGATGTCCTGTTCCTGTAATAGCTTCATGATGCCAAAGTCATTGCAGTAGCATGGAGATATAAATGAATATCTGCATGCTGCAATACAAATACAAATACAAATACTAATACAATACAAATGTATTTGTGCAAACTTGACGCTTCATTACATCAGCTGGATGTAACCTCCTTCTCTCGCTCAGATGTCATTTCTTGTCGGAGGAATGGGTTCGCAGGAAGTGCAGAACAGATGTCAATGGTATATTGCACAACAATACAACCAATATACATGTACGGCTTACCATTTTCTGAAAGCAAACAAAAATATGAATACGAAAATATATCCCCAATTATTCCAATGTGACTTTCAGAGCAGCAGATGTATCCATGATTGAGTGTGAAATCTTCATTTTGTGTTTACTTATGTATCTTTTCACACACAGGCTACATGTTTCTTATTTAACTCTCCTCATTATCGACAAGAAGACTGGATCACGGCCAACTAATCCAGTGATATGTTATCATATCTTTGTTAATGAAGCAAAGTCCAACTAAAATGGGGGGAGGTGGTAACTTAACATCCTCTTTTGATATTTTCTGGTGTGTGTGTGTGTGTGTGTGTGAGTGAAAGACAACAGCCTGAAAATCAACAAAAATACATCCTGATCCCCTGATTATTGTTGTGTGCATAGTTGTGCAATTTTGCCATACTGTAAGTATGTGTCTGTCTGCCTTTGATTAGATTCAGGCTGAGTGTTCCCATGCTCACAAGGGGGAACAAAGAAACCATGTTACAGTTGTGTGATTGTAAAAGTGGAACAAAATTAGCATGGGCAATTTGGTTACTTTTCTAATAGAGAGCACAGTGAAAACCAATCAGATGCTGCACGAGACAACTGTTTTATTTCGTTAAGATGTATTCATGTATTCATAATGAGAGGACCGCAGCTTAACTGACCTGATGTGTTTTAATCACAGTAGAAAAAATGTGTACCCACATATGGGTGTAATTAAGTAAATCTGAGCTGAATTCCCATGCATAAATAATAAGAGTAAGAATCAGACTTGCAATCAGACACATGACACATGATACATATTTAAAAATATATATCTTAACTTTCACACCCCAAGTGAATGTAAGACAGATAATCACATATTATAACAGCATTAAAATCCTTTATATCTACAATTAAAACACCATGGAATAAACAGTAGTGCAGACTAAGCCATTTATAAGCCTGTTTACAAGTTTCATGTCTCTGTTATGTGTAGCAGACAATGAATGAAAAGTAATTTCCCTGAGAAATCCTTCGCCAGAAACTGAGCAAAGGGATTCACTTTCTAATCCTCTTTCAAAATGTCCGTAAATGCTTTGGCACTGCTGACAGTGGTCATGTATGTCTAATCTATATAAAACTCCTGCTACATGTTTTACAGGGCCTGCACTGCTATCCTCCCGCGCTGTCCCCATGGCAACATTTCCTCACTAGTATAATCCCACCGAATCTTGCAGCCTGACTGCGCGGTCAGAGCGTAACCTGGGCCGCGTGGCACTTATCAACCATGGCCACATTGCACTGGAAGTCTGCCACTTTCTTTGCAGTGCCAGACAAAACAAAACTCTGATCTCGGCAGATCAACCACACACATCCACGAGCAGAGCACACAACCAGCACAACAAGTCAAAGTGCTGCAGCACCCTGTGTTAGTGTTTTAGTTTTAGTTTTGTTTCATCCATATATTGCCAATTTAATCACCGTTACACTTGCTTTTACCGTGATCAGTTCTTTATATATTTAGGATGGTGTTAATGATTTAGTTTTAACCATCCATCTATCATTCATTTCCTATCCTGCTTTTCTTTTGATGGTCGCGGTGGGGCTGCAGCCAATCCAAGCTGACATTGGGGAAGAGGCGGAGTTCACCCTGGAGAGATCACATCATAGGGCCATTCAACTAGTCACACTCATGTTCACACCTATATACTATTTAGAGTCTCTATTTAACCTAACCCTGACCTGCGTGTCTATAGAGTGTGGGAGGAAGCCAGAGTATCCAATGAAGACCCACGCGTACATGAGGAGAAAATTCTGCATGGAAGGTTCCTGGTTTTCGATCCCTCTTTGGCCAATATGCCTGTGAGGTGCACCATACCCGTCTTTTCTGTTCAAGTTTGACCACACCACTTCTGTTTCTGAGAAGTCGGAAGTGTTAAGTAAAGCTGAAAAATATAAACTCAGAAATGCATCCTGGTCCTCACCTCCGCACACGCACATACACACACACAGAGACACACACAGCTCCTTTCCTCCTCATTTCTCATATTTGGGTCACTGTGTCACCTCAGAGGAGACTGAGGTCCTCTCATTAACTCCTGTGATATGAACTAATGCATCACTGTCCACACAGACGCCATGGGGGACTAAAGAACAGACCCAAGTAAAAAAGAAGTATGATTGGTCTAATGCAATTATGGGGAAGTTTAACCTAGATGATATAGCGGTATTGCCATATTTTATGGCTTTCAATAAGGCAATGAATGGGGCACTGAGAGGTAAGGGAAGGCTGTACTTTGAAGCTGTCAGAGCGGCCATCAATGATTTCCATTTCACAGCCTAGTGAGCATATTCTTTGTGGTCTCGGTAAGAATGGGAAGTGAAAGCGTCACCCTGGGCACTTGATGTGATGGCAGCTGTCATCTACTCTGAGCCATTGACCATTAAACCTCCGCTTGTCATGATTTGATAATTAAGAGATAGTCATTGGTTGCAGAGACATCACATAAAAGTGGATACGTTATTGGTTATATAATCTGACGAGGATGCAAACTAGGTATGAACTAGTATTGAGATAAAAAAAATTAATTTGATGAACTTAAAGATTGTACAGAATTGGATACAGGCAGGTTGCTGTACGATGCAAGGCTTCTATTATATAGCCTATGATTCTTTGATATGCTCTGTCGACTTCAAATGCATTTCTAAGGTATTTCAAAAACAGACCAGTCTCCTCACAGATATGACAAATAAAGGCATCAAAGAAACACGGCCCAGAGTCTATTTCAGTTGGAGATAATTCATTTGATACTGAAGCTTTCCATGGCACAAAGCATTGTGTTACATTGTTTTTTAACAATAAAAGCCTGATTAGATCTCAGTGCAACGCATAGGAGCCATCAATTGATGTGAAAGTAATAGGACGCACATTATAGCCACATGGAAGGCTTTACTTTCCTTTCATTGAGATTTATTTGGAAACAAATGGATTTTTTTCTTTGCTGCACTGATGCTGACATGCAGAGCATGATTTACAACAACATAACGTTTGTAAATATCTCTTCAATGTTCAAGGTGCACCACAACTGTAAAATAATCATAATGGATATCAGAGCAGGGTTTGTGTTTACCTACATTTGCTTTAGAAAAACACACATATATTGTATTATTTATTGGTGATGATTTTGTTTTATTTACACTGAACAGTTTCGTCAAAAGCTACCAAAGAAGCATTTTGCAGGGTGGGTAGCAAATAAAAACCTGCAAGTTTCAACATCAGATCAGTTGCTATTTTCTGTAACGGAAACAAAAACCCTGTCAGAACTTGACTTGTAAGCTTGACTCCGAGTTTCTTTAACTCTATCTTTTCATTCTCCTGCCAGGCTCCTGTCAATCAAACATTGGCATGACAACATGAGCTTTCAATAACAAGTGCAGTGTCCCCTCTAAACCTGCCTGTTTGGAATGGGCTTTGTTTCGTTTGCTTTGTTTCTTTGTGAAAATGTAAAAGTGACCTGGAGAAATCATTTCGCGGCAAGAAAACAAGTGCTGGTCCACAGAACCCTGGAGCTGCACCACCGCTGCTGCACAAAGAGCTGGTCACTTGTTCATTCAAAGTTCAATGAAGCTCGACCCTGTACAGAACCCCAAGCAGAATCATTTTTGTGAACATTCTTTTATGTGATCCACATAGAGTCCCAGCCGCCACTGCTACAGAGCTATGGTCACCAGTTTATTCAAAGCTTATTAATAATATTATTATTGAATGTGTCATGGGTCCAAAATTACACAAAATTCAACCAAGCACTTCCTTTGGCTCTTACCTCCCAATTGTGAAGCCGATAGACTCATGTTTCTGAAATTATTAGATGGATAATAAACCAAATAATACATTCAAAACCACGTTGACATGAAAAGAGGATTAACTTTGATTTGAGGCCCACTAAGATATAATACACAATTCATTTTGTTTAAATATTTATTCATTTCATTTTAAATGCGAGCCGTCTTTGGCCCAATTAGCACCGCCCTCTTGTTGCACTAAATAATTTGTGCCATCTGTGGGCTATGCGGCATTATCGTCATCGTTAAAGAAGGAACAACCACCTCCTCCGCTCCAAGGATTGAATCTGGTCACGGATGACAGCTCACTTGTCCACAATGGATCTCCAAGGAACAGTTTACCACAATAGCAGCAATCTGTAAATACATAATTTAGCCAATGATAATAAAAACAAGACAAAAACCGGAAAGAAAGCGGCTGGTATGTTGCTGAGGTATTTGGATGGTGTCGGGGGCCTGATGCTTTTGTGGTCCCTCCAGGATGGCATGCAGTTATCTGCTGTTTACCCTGCTTAATTAACCAAATTCCCCAGCCTTCCTCTCGTGAACAGCCACCTGTACAACACACCTAAGAACAGACGCAGATTAGAGCAGCGAGTCCCAGGAGCCGCTGAAATCAACAGCCTGTAATGCCTCCTCATCTGGGACGCACTGATATTTGCTCTGAACGCCGGCAAAAATAACAGCAAACATCCCCCGACTGTCACGAGGACACAGATCCGAATGCATGGATGCCACACAGAAACACACCGATCTGACTCCAGGCTACAAACCAGCACAACACTTTAATAAACGCTTATGCAACATGCATCAGAACGAGACACACAGCCAGGTGCTTGTATGATGCAAATGCTGTGCAACGATAATTATCGCACAACCTTCACATTTTATTTCACCTCATTATTCCAGATTTACTCATAAAGTGCAAAGAGAACAGCAATAAACCAGGAAACAACATGAATACAAGCTTTTCATCTGTATATTTATATATACATCAGAAGCATGATGGAAAACATTTGATATATTAATGCCGTACTTACAACTTGGATGAGTTGCCTGCGTTCTCATTCAGTCAGATAACCATTTTTTTCATTTTCCCTCTTCCCATAAACTGGGGACAGCATAGGCAGATTAAAGAGCGGCTAAGCAGCCTGAACCTCATGTCAAGGAGTCCATTAATGGGCAGGACGGGAGTTCAGGGAAGAGTTATATGCGTGGATATGAATGGATCCATAACTGAAGGACATGTTTACAACCCTCCTAATGGATCTCTGTTGCAGGCTCATTTTAAATCCACGGGATATCTCTGCCTTCTTGTCTGCATCTTGTTATGATTGCACTGTCACAGAAGACATGTGTTTTGTAATTACATGAAATGGCACACTGGGCAGATGTGAAAACGTCCAGACAATACAACTGTTGTATAGACTGTATCTAAAAAATGAGGGGTGGATTAACAACTGGGTGCATCTTTGAATTACTTTATCCACGTGCATCTTTCCACTTGCTCTGGTTGTTTTTTATTAGAAACAGTAGAGGCCTAATAACATAATAATAAAACCATAACATGACATAATGTTTTTAAATTAACAAATCATATGCTGCTGCCCTACAGGGCAATCCAGGGAAGAAGATGTTAAAGACCGGAGGCTAAGAATCGGATCAAATATGTCTCAGTGCTTGAATTATTATAAACACAAGCACACCCGTTCAGACCCTCCATTCATGTCCATGTTTGATCGTTCAGCTGCATTCAGTCATCACTGCATTGAACATCTAATGCCCTCTACTGGTGCTGAGGATGTCACCCTTATGTTGACCCTTAACATCCAGGTAAAGGGCAGCTGGTTTTTCGAAAATTTTTTTTAAAAATAAGCCGTTACTTTGGTTCACCTGCATTTCAAGGCTTTGTCTGGAGTTTGCCACATGCAGGAATAATTATGAGCTCTCACTGTTCAATTAGAATCTCTTAATTGATTGAAGCATTTAAGTGCTTCCACTTCAACTGTGAATCGAGCAAGTAGACAAAATATGACAAAAACAGTTGCACGCAGGTGCAATGCTACTTGGGAATTATGTTTTACTGAAAGACAGTTCATTTTAAGGTCTTAACCAAAACTCTTTGTCGAAACAGGGCAATTTAAAAACTTCAGTTGAATGAATATAGCTTTCAAAGGAAATAACAAATTATATGAATAATTGACCTCCAGTGTGCAGCCTTCAGACAATGCATGAGACACACGACTGCCATCTGACTTGTCTGCACCACATGCTGAGCAGAGCACATATAACTGCACTGAATGTAAAGAGCAATTTATTTTCCATTTTACTCTCAGTGGTTTACAGTTATAAACCTACACCTATTTGTGTGGATGTAGTGTTTATGTTTGTCATTTTCCATTTCTTAGTTTGGCCTGGGCAATTTAGTGTGGGAATTGAAAATTTGTTTATAGAACAAAGCCGGTCTGGTAAAACAATTCAATCTGCTTTCTATCAGAGACCAGGCAAATTCCATTTCCTCAGAGCCCATTATGGCCATATATTTATCTTTATTTACTATAACTGCGCTTGCTGTGTGCAAGTAAATAATATCTTGACTGTGTCAGTTCTTTGAAAGGGATTCAAATATCTTGGATTGCCAGTGCATGCAGATGTCAGTGGGAAATTTCTTGGAGGGAACATGGAACGGTGTGATGCTGGGGTGCCTTTATGTTTGTGTGTGCTGTTGCCATGTGAATGTATTATGCTTTATAAGGATTTGTCTGTTGTGTAACCATACCACACATCATGTACAAACATATGTACAAACATAGAAAAGATGTACATAAACAGACGTTGCATAAACTGCTGTCCATTGTGCTGTTAACATGGATAAAAGCCTTGTGCACACAGTTCGATAGAGCTTCCTTGCATCCCACCTTGGCTCTTAACCCCGAGAAGATGCACAGGGGACGTTGCAGTGTTGCAGCCAGTAGGTCTGAGGCGAAGGAGTGGGGGTTGGAGGTGTTTGCCTTATAAGGACTGCAAACAGAGAGTCCAAGCAAGTCATTTGTTCCTTTTGCCACATAATCAATGCCCCTGAGCCACGGATGAACCAATGGATTCCACCTTAAAGGCAACACAAGCTGTTACAGATCTCTGTGTTTACTGCATTAAAGAGCAAAAGCATCCCATAGCCATTAAAGTCCAAGTGTCTAAATTCTAAATGCATGACGGTCAAACATGCAGATGGACTCGAAGCGACGCGCGCACACACAAACACACACACACACACACACACACACACAAACAGAGTAAACATGTAAACACTCAACTGGGTATTTGTGTGCAACCTTGCCTCCAAGGAACTATATCGATGCCAGCATCTATCTTGTTAAAGGTGAAATGGGCAGAGCAGGCGGTACGCTGTCAGCTTCTTTTTTTTTCTTTTTTACCCAAAACCATAAATCCAGTGCATAAAACTCACTGGAGTAAAACTCACGAAGGGAAAAGTACATTTTCTTTGCAGCCGGTGATATTATGCTCTGACAGACAACAAGATTTAAAGTGTCAATAAATGTTGAAAACAAAGCCTTACTTTTCCATCTTTTTACTACCAAGATGGAAAGATGAATCCACATTTAACATTCATTCGAGCGTCGCAAAAGCAAACAATCAATAAATATGACAGCGACAACATATTTCAGTTAAAGTCATTTACAATAAATATGCCGTTCAGCTTCAGCAATGTTTGGACAAGTTTCCTTGTGGGTTGTCGACGCTGCAGCTCTCACAACATCATATTTTGCAATAAAATCAAAAGTTAATCAGATCTTGTTTTCAAGGTGACACAAAGGCAATGTCGAAGAATACAAACTTTTAATTTGGCGGTTTATAATAGATTTAAGCGTCACTCAGTTTAATAGTTTAATAGTTGTGCTCTCAGCAGCCAAAGTGTTATCATTCGTCCATGACCTGTGATCGATGACCACATCCAATCGGAGGCTAATGGCAGGGGAGGAGTCACGCAAGGTAATGGGGGGGTTGACAGCTGAAGCGTGGTTTTCCCATTGCACAATGGGACTCGGTCAGGGTTTTGTTTTCTCCCTGGGAACAGCTATGACGACTTTCCCCTTGAAATTACACTATGAAGATGTGTGAGGGTGTCCACAGTATGTTTGAGTCAGGGTACGTTTTGAAGAATGGTGATTGTTAAACTCAGGTCTTGAAGAACAATAGGATTGAGAGGTAATGAAAGGTGTGGTCTGAGCAAAGAAGATGGAGTGCTAATAGAGGACCCACAGGGCTTCATCTGCCACATGACAGCCCCCCCCCCCTCTCTCTCTCTCTCTCAGAGCGCAGTGTAATCTCCCACTCCCCCGAGGGTGCGGGGAGTAAATCAGCACAGCTGGATCACAGGCATCAATCTCAGCCAGCCCTCTGGATGGGCCACTTGTGAGCCCGCGGGGAGGCATTTCCTCTTCATTCCAAAATGAGAGACAAATGTTGCAAGGGGAGAAAAGAGGGTGGGGGGTGGCTGGCTGGAGGGGGGGGGTGCACGCAGGCGGGCGGTGAAGGTGGTGGTGAGGGAGGCGAAGATTGGCAGGCGGTAAAAGTGATATAGTGCGGGAGAGGGAGACGAGTAGGTCGGAGCAGAGGAGAGAGAAGGGGACGCACGAAAAAAAAAAAAAAGTGCGAGTCAGCACTAAAATCTAACTTTGTCTTTGACAAATAATGAAAAGGGGAGCCATAGTGGTGAGGGGATTTTATTTCAGCTCTGATGCAGTGGATTTTCTTAATAATCACACTGAAATTGCTCTGTCAATGATTGATTCACATTTATGACCATAGTGGTGATTTTATTACATGATAAAGTGGGGTGTTTTCTAGTGAAGTTGAAGAGAGATACCAAAGCAGGAGAGAGGGAGAAGGGAAGAACAACGGAGAAGGAGATGCAGTGCTACACACAGGGCAGAGCAAATAGCAACACCCACTCAATGCAATGGATTCTAAAACAACATGCTAAGGTATACCTGAAGTATTAACCACAGAGTCACTACGTTGCTGGTAGAGTTGCTAAAATCTCTATATGATATGTATATCTACATTCAATGAATACTTAAAATAATTATGCCTGAAACAGTGACCTTATGTATTTCAATTACACATTATAATCCCATGTAACCTTATTACATAATTTAAATTTTCATTACTTGTTTTCTATTATGTAGAGTTGGTGTGCATAATGAAAGTTTAAATTAATTTAATCAAATTGTCAGTGTGTTCGACTGTCTGTAAGCACATGCATCCATACGTTTATAGATGATATGTGTGTCTTTGTGTATGTGTGTATGTGTGTGTTTTTTTGTCACATTGTGAAAGTTGTTCTTTCCAAAAAGAGGTTGTTTTATTTATTTTTCTAATGCCATAACAACCGTGCTTCCACATGACTGTTCTCCAGGAATCATTTGGTTTGACTGACAGTAGCGTGGGCAGGGACTGAAATAGTTTATATTATCAAGTATGATTCAAGCTGTCCCTACATTACTGCAAAACCCAGCTCCGTTATTCCTCGTTATTGAAATCACAGGATAATCACAGTGCTCCTCATAACAGCACCTGTTGCTGGGAGTTTGAACTATTTTGTTATTTGTTATCACCTCAAAAAGCCTGAACGGAATAGAGTGGCAGCTTTCGCTCTCTCTCTTCCTCTCTGAAGGTTTTAGTTAGTGTTTGGCCATGTTACTGTTTGCTCCCGTTCCTGAGTCGCCTCCCACCTGGCCTATCTCCTGTATACACCTTTAACAATGGTGATGATACGATAATATACTTTAAATTAGCTGTTGCCAGTTTGGGCACTTTAATGAAGGTATGTGAACAAATGATAAAAAGAATAGATATGACTCTGTTAAGTTAGTATATCAAGACTTCAGATTGTATTTTTAAGATGTTGATAATGCCACCACTCTCACTAAACTTTTTTTTAATTAAATTATCAACAGAAAGAAAAATTAGACGTCTGATGGGACTTTGAAATCCCACGTTGCTGCTGCCCAGCATTGCCAGATTGGAAATAAGTAATAAGTCAGGTATAAGTAAAGTACCAGAAGCAAAAAATGATCGTATTTTGAGGAAAATTATTGTACATGGCGATCCATACAAATACGATACTTATGCTACATCTTTAACAGCTACATTAACATATCTGTTGCAGAATGAAATGTGATAAAAGAGAAACAGACATTGAAGGTTGAGGTGTATATATATATATCTACCTTTATATTAACTCTGACTATTGCATTTGACCGTGATTCCCTTTCTCTAAGCTTCTCTTGATTCTCCAAGGTCTGCACATTCCTTATAAGAACTGTGGGCAGGCAGGAAACTTTGAATGTAATTTGTTCTGTTATGAAAATGTGTTCATAACATGATTGTCCAGACATGTATATCATCCCATCCAGTATTAGGCTGGGGGAGGTTTAGTCTTATTTCCCAGCTGACCATGCGAAATGAGCAAGTTCCATATCCAGTTTATGCAATAAGTAATGCAATATAAATCACATGCTTATTTTTCAGTGGCATAAATTTCAGGAGATTAAAAAGTGCCAAAAATAACAACAAAGCCACATTGTAGTGTGGCTTGAATAACTTCCTCTGATTAGACATGCTCTTTTGAGGTATATATCAGATGAAATTGAGTAAAGAAACACATAAAACCAGATATTTAAAAGAAAAAATATTTTCAAAGGCAAGAACATGAATAAAGTAGCTCCGGACAGTCTAATTCTCAGCATACCCGCTCCGAGAGTCGCACCACTCCCATCGAGTTGCACTGCAAGACAAATGATGAGCGGCACTCCATTCAGGACAGACAGGTTTGAGGATATTACTGTGGTAAATACGCATCTGTTGTCCAAAACTCCTGAATTGGCAGTCGAGAGCTCTTCCATTTTGCTGATTAAGAGGCTCAATATTTTATGAATTGTCACCTCAAAGTGTAAATCTGCTCGGTGCTGTCATGCCTGGTGCGTATGTGTACACTTAGAAGATTTAGTGCACCACTTTGTAGCACATTTTTCAAATAAAATGCAGCCGCTACAATGCTTCCGACGGAACGCGGCGGTATTGACCATGTGCTTTTAACTGTGACTGCATTTCTCTGCAGAGCCTTCTCCTCTGTGGTTTCTACAGGAGAAAAGGAATTGTTAAAAACATGACTTTATTCAAATGTTCTACTTTCTGCTTCACTTTCAGGGTAGATTAACTGTTTCCACTTTGTGTATGGAGATGGGCACAGAAAACACGGTAACAATTTTAAATTGGCCACAGCTCCAGATTGACAGTATCAATATAAATTCATTTTAGTGCTGAGTGATCGTAAAAGCCCCTCATTTTGTCTGAGAAGTCTTTTATTCATGACCGTTTTGAAGCAGTCAGTGTTTAGTCTTTAAACCTCCAGTCGGTTACTGGCTGGTTACTGCATTGCCAATGCACAAATTTGCATATGCACCACTTGCTCATTAAAAAAGCTTACTTTTCTTATTAAGTGTTATGTTTACATAAAAAATATGCAGAGTTGCCTTTTTTTATTTTACAAATCCCACAAAAAGAGAGGCAGCTCTGGTCCTCACAATCCTTTGATAGAGGCCACAGTTTTCCTTTGATATCAATTGATTTCTTCATTTCACATCAAAGCAATGTTAGGGCTTGTGAATCTCCCACTCGTGAAAGGCCTTGCTCGCTAGCGTCTATTGTCTGTTGTGACTGAGTGTTTGCCCATGTTTTTGAAGGTGTCTCAACAGGTTTCAAGTGCTCCAGCGACACAGCCATAGGATGTGTTGACAAATTACACAATGAGCATAGCTGTTGTGGGAGATTAGACTCCACAAACCTGAGCAAACAACAGAGGTGTGACAGCCGGCAAACCAGAGATGGAGCTATTATTGGAAGGGTTACGCAACAATGTGTAGCTCCTATAAAAACGTTTCCATGCATGTAGAGGGACGTGGCCTGTAATAAATCAATCCAAAATGACAAAGTGCCATTTTTTCGACTTATTATAATCTGTAGGTAGTGAAAGACACAAAGGAAAAACATATCAACAGTGGATTTCACTGAAAACTGTCACGTCTGTTACTCTTCACATTGGAAAAATAATGCTTTGAGAGCAAAACCATCAGAGTGGCTAATGCCCTACACAATCCGACATTAGGCATACTTTGTAAAAGTTGTGATGGATGTGTACTTGCTAAATGCTGCCACTGTACCAATATTAATCCGATCGTTTTCCCTGAAGCTCTGCCTGAATGGAAGTTCTAGGCAGGAGATTGGCTGTTGTGCAGTGCGAGGCTTCGAGGGCCCTCAGAGGAATCACAACAGGCAAGCTGCAGGTTCTACACTGAATTAATCAGCTGTTACAATCTCTGAATGAATTTTGCTTAGGTGGGGCCCCAAGCAATAAAAACGCCCATTAAGACACATTATGTTTCTTTTTTTTGTCAGTACATTTTAACTCCTCAGCTATATCTCAATAAGACATATCCTCAAAAAACTGTTTCCCAAAGAGATCAAACTTTGCCTCTGTGAGTGATATTTACGAGTCACCCAATTATTTTTAGCATGCAGTCAATGCGCACGGCACACGCCCACGTACAGGGAGACGGGTTGTGGAGGGTGTTTGATTGCGGCCTTTATACAGGAACCTTTTGCGTCAGATGCATCAGCTGTCAAAGAAGCAGCTCCCTTCATTAGCAGTCCTACCAGAGTGTTCCAGCAGCTCTGCGCCAAAAGCCAAGAGTTGTGCTGGAAAAATGCTCTAATCTTACAGCAAGGAATGATGGGGAGCGAGAAAGAACTAGAAGATTTGGAAAGGATTTAGGCAGGGAAAAGATTAGAAACCCATATCGGCCTTATCGTGCAGCCTCCACACTGGGGAGCTGAATGAAGCAGCTGTCAAATTTGAAACATACAAAAGCAAGTAATCCCACAGTAAACAGAATGCTGGGTTTTAAAAAAAAAACAGCAAAACCCAGAGAGAGAAAGACCGAGACACAGAGAGAGAGAGAGCGAAAGCAAAGAATCTATCAGTGTCTACAAACTGCCTGCCTATGGAGAGAGCACTCTGCACGGGCCTGACTGTCAGCACTGGCAGGAGGAGCGTCCGCCACATGGGGAGCGGATGAAAGTGAGAGCACGCGAAGATGCTGACAAAGTCGGCCGCAGAACAGGGTGTTTGGAGAGGGCTGGTGCGTCATCTTCAGAAGGCCTGAAGGGTCTGTGGTCAAGCAAAGGAGAGAGCTTTACACGGCTGCTGCTGTGACCGACAGCAACAGCCGATGAAGAAGTGTCTGTGAGAAAGTGGCCTTCACCCCCCCCCCCTCTCATAGACTCATCAATAATCAACACAAAAATTAGAATACACTGCCCTCCATATGCCCTTGGCAGGAGTCAGCACCAAAGGAAAAAAAAAGTGTTAAGCCTACTTGATAAATAGTTAATCTTTCTCCTCTTTCATTTTTTACACTGTGTGACTCATCACCCGCAGATAACATCATCATTGATTTTGAGGCACAGATATTAAAAAGCACAGAAGCGCATATAATCACAAAGTCCTGCAATTATTTTTAGCTAGTTTCACAAAGGGCGTTGACATTTGTATATTGTGTTGAATATAAGGAATGCTCTTATCTGAAGAAGACAGAAGCAGACTTATTAAGGTGATAGGGAAAACCTTGCAGTGGCAAAAATAAATAAATCAAAGAAAGAGAGAAGTGAAAGGATGTGGTGTTGACAGAAAAAACAAGGAGC